>NC_052628.1:17090637-18570637 GCF_016161935.1 Mauremys reevesii
TATCTAAGCAGGGCAGCCCATAGCTCATGAGGATGTGCCCCTCCCTACTTGACCACACTCCCAGCATAGGGTTAGGAACACCTGGTCAAAAAGGACCCTGGCAGCTACAGTCAGCACCACCTACCAGGCTGTTAAAAGTCCAGTTGGCAGTGCTGCGGGTCTAAAGCAGGCAGTCCCTACATGTCCTGGCACTGTGCTATGCCCCAGAAGTGACCAGCAGGTCTGGCTCCTAGTTAGGGGGGCCAAGGGGCTCTGTGGGCTGTCTTTCTCCCCCCCCCCCATACCAGCTCCACATTCCCATTGGTCGGGAACCATGGCCAATAGGAGCTGGTAGGGCAGTGCCTCCATGTGAGAGCAGTGCACAGAGAGACCTGGCCACTAGCCTAAGAGCTGGACCTGCTGCTGGCAGCTTCCTGGGTGCAGCGCAGAGCCAGGGCAGGCAGGCAGCCAGCCTTAGCCCTGCTGTGCCACTGACTGGGAGCCAGCTGAGGTAAGCCTGTGCCCGTACCCCAGCCCTGAGCACTGCCCACAAACCGAGCCCCCTCCTGCACCCCAACCTCCTCATCCCTGGCCCCACCCCAGAGCCTGCACTGCCAGCTGGAGCCCTCATGCTCTCTGCACCCCAACCCTTTGCCTCAAGATGCAGCCCCCTCCTGCATGCTGTATCCCTTGGCCCCAGCCTGGAGCTCCCTCCTACACCCCAAACCCCGCATCCCCAGCCAGACCCCTCACTCCCTCCTGCACCCCAACTCCCTGTCCCAGCCTGGAGCCCCCACCCACACCCTAAACTCATCATTTCTGGCCCCACCCTGGAGCCTGCACCCCCAGTTAGAGCCCTCACCCCCTCCCAATCCCCTGCCACAGCTCAGTGAAAGTGAGTGAGGGTGGGGAAGAGCGAGACACCAAGGGAGGGGGAATGTAGTGATTGTGGGGCAGGGTCTCACGGAAAGGGCAGGGCTAAGGTGTTTGGTTTTGTGTGATTAGGAAATTGGCAACCCTAAGCATATACAGCTCCCCAGCCCTCAAACTGCACTCCCAGCATGCACTGCTTCCCCCTCAGCTGCTGTCTCAGCACACACTGCTCCACCTTGAGCCATGTTCCCAGCATGCCCTGCCCCCATTCAGGGGGCAGTCCCATCATGCCCTGCTCGCCCATGCAGGCTGCATTGCCTCCCCAGCTGCCACTGCTGTCCCAGCATGCACCATGCCCCTCAGCCACACTCCCACCATGCACCCCGCCCTCCCCACATGCCCTGCACCATTTCAAACCCAACCCCAGGGGGCGCTGCGGCTAGCGCAGAGTGACCAGGCAACTCCCTCACAGCCCGCCCCTCCCTGCGGTGCCCGGCTAGCCCCGCCCCTTCAGCGGGGCGGGGTGACTTCAGCAGCCTCGGTCTGGTGCCCGAAACGGGGGAGAGCCGCGCGGTGGTCTCACAGCGGCGGGGGGAGGAGTTTCGCACTGGCTGCTTCGGAGCCGCCTTCGCACTAAGGCCACGCGCTGCTTCGGCGCAAAGCCTGGTGGGTAACGGCTCGGGCAGGGGCTGCGCGTGGGCGGGGGGAGCTTCCTCCCCCTTTCCTCAGGTGCCCCCGGCCGGGTCGTTGGGGGAGGGGCGGGGGCTCTTCTCGCCTCTCTCTCGCGCTAGGTGCGGGTCGTTGGGGGGGGCGCCCCGCGTGCCGCGTAGGGGGGCCTGGGCTCGGGCTCTGCTGCGGGCCCCGGGGCTGACACCGGCTGCCGTGCCCCGCCTGCTCCCGGCTGTGCGGGGCGCTGCGAGCCTGCGCGGGGCCGGGGGGATCGTGTTGCCCGGCGCCCGGCTCGCGGTGTGGCGGGAGCGGCCCGCGCCTCTGGGGATGCCGGAGAGCCCGGGTCCTTGGCTGCCCGCGCCTCAGCCTCGCTCTGCGCCGCCCCCCAGGCTGTGGTCCGTGCCCCCCGCAGTGTCCTGTGGCTGATGGATGCCCCCCATAGTGCCCCGGGGGCAGGTGGGGTAGGACACACCAGTGCCCTTGCGGGGGTGCCCTAGGCCAGACCGACCAGTTTGTCAAAGGCACCTCGGACATTGTGGTGCCGGTCAGATCTGCAGCTCACACTTTAGCGAGGGATACGCAGCCGACACACGCGGCCCATGTGTGCCAGTTATATTAGGCATCTCCTTTTTGGCTTTTTATTTTTTAAAAGCAGTAACCATATTTTCTGGCAGGCAACCAAATCTGAGATTCAGATTGTCTCTAGAGTGTGTGCAGTCCTTTATAAATCTAAATAAGACAGAATTTAATCGTGTGAGGAAGGATTTTTTTAGATGAGTGATGCATTCAGATTGTATGAATTGCACTGAAGACAGGAGAGAATCTAACTCTCTGCCTTTTTTTTCTTCTTCATACAGATCCTACTTTCTTCTTCAAAGTAGGGGCTTGGCTACACTTACAAATTTGCAGCACTGCAGCAGGGTGTGAAAACACACCCTCTCCAGCGCTGCAAAGCGCCAGTGTGGTCAAAGCCCCAGCGCTGGGAGCCGCGCTCCCAGCGCAGTCCGTTATTCCCCACAGGGAGGTGGAGTACGGACAGCGCTGGGAGAGCTTTCTCCCAGCTGGCGCTGACTACAGCGCTCAAAGCTGCCGGCAGCGCTTTGAAGTGTAAGTGTAGCCAAAGCCTAGGTGTAAAAGTGTTGACCTGTCAGGCAGGTGGAGTGGCTCAGGATGGAGCACTAAATTGTGTATAAGAGATAACTGAGCTCTCAAAATACATGGCTTAACTTTTCTTGGGAACTGGTTCTTTTAACCCTTTTAAATTTATTGGGCAAGAAGGATGTTTCAGATAAATCTTTGGATTTTAGCATCTTGGAGGAAACCTTTCTGTGTGTGGCAGAAGAATATGAGGTTCCAGGTGCCCTACGTTATACGTGGGCCACCTTATAAGCTTGTGTCCTAAGCATACATAGCATAGATATAAAGTCTACTGGCTGCTGTCATGCAGTTGATCATTGACCCTTAGTAGCTGTGATGAATAAATTGAAATAACTTTCAAGTTATTTCCAGTGCTTGCAAGTTGAAGCTAGAAAAATTTAGAGTGGAAATAAGGCTTATTTTTAACAATGAGGGTAATTAACCATTGGAAAAATTACCAGCTGTTGTGGTAGACTCTCCATCAAACTTTTGAAATCAAGATTGGATGTCTTTCTAAAGGATCTGCACTAGGTCAAATGGGAATTAAGTCAGGGCAGTCCTATGCCTTGTGTTATGCAGGTCAGCCTAAATCAGTAGTTTTCAACTTTTTTTCATTTGTGGACTCTTAAAAAATTTCGAATGGAGGTGCAGGACCCCTTTGGAAATCCTAGATATAGTCTGTGGACCCCCATGGGTCTGTGGATCACAGGTTGAAACCTCTTAGATGATCATAATTGTCTCTTCTGGCCTTAGCAATCTGTGAATCTCTTCATTTTTGGTCTATAGGGTAAATATTTTAAGGAGGAGAGTGACACTCAGAGACTGGCTCAAAGGGTCCTCCAGCGAAACTTAAGTCAGCGTTCTTTCAGCATCATTAAAATGGATTTAGAAGACAACTATGGTAAGTATTTCTTTGCTGGCTTGTAACATTCATGCAGGGGTCTGGACTAGATGACCTCTGGAGGTCCCTTCCAGTCCTACAATTCTGATTCTATTCATGGTTCCTGCAAAGATACAGTGAGAGACAGCTTAGATCTTTGAAAGTATTAAAGTATCTTAAACTTGATTAAAAGGAGGGAGTGGCTTCTAGGGAAGTAACTTTCCCCTCTAGGCATTAAGTTTGGTGGATATATGCATCTGTGTATTAGAGCAGTGGTTCACTGCACCTGATTTTGGGTCCCAGAATGAAAGAATTTGTGGTCTTCTTGCAGTTCAAAACCACACAAACTTTAGAGGCAATAAAGGATGATGTGGGTCAATATCACAGCAAGAAACCATACCTAGGTTTTGCAAGGTGGGTGTGAGACTGCTTGGGTGATATGTAGTTCCTGGGTGGGTGACTGGGTGTACTGAGACAAACTCTTCTAGGCAGCATATTGGGTGCAGACATGCAACACCATGCCCCAACCTTTGTGAGCCGGGAAGGCTGGAGTGGGGGTGTAACTCAGCTGTGTGGGGTTCATTTTATTTATTTAGCATATGCAATCTGGCTAAGCCACAGCGTTCTTATCAGTAATGTTCAAGGCATGAAGGCCTCCAGGAAGTTGTCATTTTACAGTCCTCCACTGTGTGTGTAGGTTCCCACACTGACCCTAGTGGACTATGTCCCCCAGCTGCAGCATGTCAGCGGTCTGGAGAAATGGACGATCCAACTAGCAGATTTGCTGTGTGGGGTACAAACTGGTTACAAAACTACAGTCATGTCTGGTCAGACAGGGCCTAAATCAGTTTCCTGGGGATCATCCCAGTAAAGTGACTTCTTATTAAGGCCCTATCCATGCCACATTTCATAATTTACTTTATTACCAGTGGCTGGCTCCAAAACATGGTTAATATCCTGTTAGTTCTAGGGCTGTCAAACGATTAAACAGGTTAATCGCACGATTAAACAGTAAGAGAATACTATTTATTTAAATATATGTGGATGTTTTCTACATTTTCAAATACATTGATTTCAATTACAACACAGAATACAAAGTGTACAGTGCTCACTTATATTTATTTTTTATTACAAGTGTTTGTACTGTAAAAAAATAGTATTTTTCAGTTCATGTAATATAAATAATATAGTGCAATCTCTTTATCATGAAAGTTGAACTTACAAATGTAGAATTATGGACCAAAAAAATTGCCTCCTAAAACAATGTAAAACTTTAGAGCCTACACGTACAGTCAGACTTACTTCTTGTTCAGCCAATTGCTAAGATAAACAAGTTTGTTTATATTTGCAGGAGATAATGCTGCCCACTTCTTGTTTACAATCTCACCTGGAATGAGAACAGGCGTTCACATGGCACTGTTGTAGCCAGCGTCGCAAGATACTTAAGTGCCAGATGCGCTAAAGCAGGGATAGGCAACCTATGGTACGTGTGCCGAAGGTGGCACGTGAGCTGATTTTCAGTGGCACTCACACGGCCTGGGTCTTGGCCACTGGTCTGGGAGGCTCTGCATTTTAATTTAATTTTAAATGAAGCTTCTTAAACATTTTAAAAACATCATTTACTTTACATACAACAATAGTTTAGTTCTATATTATAGACTTATAGAAAGAGACCTTCTAAAAACATTAAAATGTATTACTGGCACGCAAAACCTTAAATTAGAGTGAATAAATGAAGACTCGGCACACCACTTCTGAAAGGTTCTGACCTTTGCGCTAAAGATTCATATGTCCCTTCAACCACCATTCCAGAGGACATGTGTCCATGCTGACGACAAGTTCTGCTCAATAACGATCTAAGGCAGTGTGGCCCAACGCATGTTACTTTCATAATCTGAGTCAGATGCCACCAGCAGAAGGTTGAATTTCTTTTTTGGTGGTTTGGGTTCTGTAGTTTACACATTGGAGTATTGTTCTTTTAAGACTTCTGAAAACATGCTCCACACCTCATCCCTCTCAGATTTTCAAAGGCACTTCAGATTCTTAAATCTTGGGTTGAGTGCTGTAGCTATCTTTAGAAATCTCACATTTGTACATACTTTGCATTTTGTCAAATCTGCAGTTAAAAATTGTCCTTAAAATGAACAACATGTGTTGGGTCATCATCGGAGACTGCTAGAACGTGAAATATATGGCAAAAACAGAGAAGGAAACCTACAATTCTCCCCCAAAGAATTCAGTCTCAAATTATTTAATGTGTTGTTTTTTTAACAAGTGTCGTCAGCATGGAAGCATGACCTCTGAAATGTGGCTGAAGCATGAAGGGGCATATGAATGTTTAGCATATCTGGCATGTAAATACCTTGCGGTGCTGGCTACAAATGTGCCATACAAACTCCTGTTCTGAGTTTCAGGTGACATTGTAAATGAGAAATGAGCAGCAGTATCTCCCATAAATGTAAACAAACTTGTTTTTCTTAGCGATTGGCTGAACAAGAAGTAGGACTCAGTGGACTTGTGGGCTCTAAAGTTTTGTTTTGTTTTTGAGTGCAGTTATGTAACACATCTACATTTGTAAGTTGCATTTTCACAAATAAAGAGATTGTACCACACTACTTGTATGAGGTGAATTGAAAAATACTATTTATCATTTTTACAGTGCAAATATTTGTAATAAAAACAAGAGTGAGCACTGTATCTTTTGTATTCTGTGTCATAATTGAAATCAATATATTTGACAATGTAGAAAACATCCAACATATTTTATACTTCAGTTGGTATACTGTTGTGTAACAGTGCAATGATTAAAACTGCGAGTAATCGTGATTAATTTTTTAATTGTGATTTTATTTAATCACATGAGTTAATTGTGATTAATATACAGTCCTAGTTAGTATCATGGTCGGGTAAGGGAGCTGCCCTCTTCATAGGCCTAGCCTGGCATATGGCGCTGGTTTGATGCATTGGGGATGACTCTCCTCGCCCCCCCTCCCACACAGAGTAATTCATGGGTACACAGGCTTGGTGCTCTGGAACCATTGGATGAAGTTCAGGGCTTGTCTACACTACCTCTTAATACGATATAATTTATATCAGTCACAGATGTGAAAAAGCCACCCCCCTGATCAACGCATCACCTGAGCTGTCCACACCAGCCCTAAGTCAGGGGGGGCACTCTCCTGCTGTCATAGCTTCCGTCTCTTGCTGAGGTGGAGTAATTATTCTGATGGGAGAGGGCTCTCCAGTCAGCATAGTGCGTTTTCACCAGACTCACTAGAGCAGTGCAGTAGTGTAGACTAGCCATCCGACAGGACCCTCTTGTAGTGTGACCACCCCTCGGGGCGCACACTCACTAAGACAAACCGCCTGGGCTTCAGCTCCTCCTGGGTCTGACCTCTGAGCGTTCAGCATCCCTGTTTCACACCATAAGCTGCCTGCAGCGAGTCCACCTGAATAGAACACCTGGGGAAACCTTGCATGCCCCCCTAAGGGGCCATGCACCCCCGACGGTGTAAAACAGAAGGGTTTATTAGTCCTCTGAAACAACATAGAGCAGAATCTTGTTAGCACAGAAAGCAGGAAGTTAAAGCAAAGTCCATCTTAAGGAGACCCAGAGCCCTGGGTTCTCCCGCTCAGTCCCAAACCAGGAGACTGACCAGCTTTCAGCAGCTCACTCTCAGTCACACCCAGTTGCCCCTCCTCCATCCTGTATGCTGTTGCCCAGGCAAACTGGTCACCTGGCCTCCACCTCTTTGTTCTCTAATTCCTCTGACTGGCTCTTGCAGAGAATGGGCCTCAGGATACAGAATGTCCAACCATTGGCTGGGCCCAGGTAGCTAGATGGCACTTGTACCTTCCCTCTTGGGGTATCTGCAAAGCTCTCACACCTTTATCCCACCGCCTAGATACTTGTGCAACACCTAGGGGAAACTGAGGTGCACACAGTATTCATACAAACATTGACAATTCACACTTTGTCAGAAGTAGCCATTTGTCCTAGTGACCTGTGTCAGTCTTTCTCAGTGGCCTGTCCCTCTGGTCTCTCTGACACTGTTTAGAAAGGCTGCAAGCTGGTCCCTGGTATCAAAAAAATTTAAAACCACTGGTTTATGTAATCAATCTGGCCCTTCCCCTTACTTCCAGCTCTCTAGAGAACATCCCACAGTCTGTTGTCCCTTGTTCCTTTGTGTGCATGCCCTCTGTACACTGATACAAATGTGGGTAAATAGCATGGAAGGTGTGAGGGGAGACACATTTGTAGTGGCAGGAAAGCTGCTGCACGAACACAAACTGAATCCTGAAGATCTGTGTATGCTTGAAAGCTTGTCTCTCTCACTATTGGAAGTTGGTCCTCACCTACCTTGTCCCTTCTATGTAACTTTTAAGTGATTAAGGTGACTCTGCCTCTCTGAGTCCTAGTGTGGACTAGGAGGGAACATTTTCAAAAAGTGCCTGTGACTTAGGCCCTCGCTATATTCAGTGGGTGTTGGGCTCTTAAGCACCTGCCAACCTCTGCACTTTATAGGGCCAAGTGCTCTGTAGTGCAAATTGCAGCCTTAACTCCAGCCATGTTTGTTTTAGTTTGATTTTTTTTTCTTACTCCAGCAGAGATGGCCTTTGAGCATTGAAGATAAATGCAAAAGGATTTACTTCAGAATGCCATGCTTCTGCTGACCCTTAGCATGTCACTGCTATACAGCTAGCTAATTTGGTAGCTTCAAGGGTTTTTATAGTAATGTGTGTATTTCCAGCTCACTGTTCTGCATAAGTGTACTCATTGATATGTACTGGCCACTCTGCACTACTGACTACACTTTCCTCATTTTTAATTTAATATTCCATTCACCAAAAGTCCAAAGTGAATTTGGTTAGGTGTACACAATGAGTGCCAACGTAGCAATTTTAAATTTTTGTCTAGGCTATTAAAAATTCATGGCTTAACCCCATTAGAGGAAAGCTCCAGTGCCTAGTATGTTTCCACACTTGTTAATTGTGTTGATGATGTTCTTAGATCTTGTTTGGCAGAATGTTTTCTTGTCTTTTTATTCCTTCTCCTCCAGTTGATGCTTTGGATCCAGAGAAGTTAATACAATGTCCATATGATCGCTATCATCAAATCCGAGCCTGTCGGTTTCCCTATCATCTTATAAAGTGCAGGAAGGTAGGACAGGGTGTAAGGTCTCTAATGCACTTGGGAAATCATATTTTTGTAAATGTTAATGCATGGTGAGCTCAGTATGCTTTGTTGCCTTTTGCTAGAAGGATGCATTCACTTGCTATTAGACTGGAAGAAGCCATCTTTATTTCATATTTATATCTCTGTTATCCATTTACCACTTAGTAAAAGCATCCAGTTCATATTTAGTAATGCACTTCAGATCAGTGCATTTGCCCTGAAGAAAGGTGATATAGGTTCTTCAGAATACCTAGGTTAGTGATGGGGATCGTATTCTCTTCCAGCAGTTCACTCATGGGACCCAGGTATTTGCTTCCCACTTCAGGGCATGGAGCAGATGCAACCAGTGTTATATGGATGCCTTCTGGCTGGCCAAAGCAAAAATGATCTGATGTTGCAACTAATTCTTTAGCAGCTGCACTGCTCTGATTGCAAAGTAAACCATCTTTTTTTTTATATTGCTAATTATTCTATTCAATGTACACCGGTCTGAAACTTTTTATCTCTTTTCAGTCTTCTATTCTGGGCTAGAATGCTATATATTTAACAGAAGAAGCTGCTCCTTTCTTTTGTCCTCTCAGTCAGTAGCTTGTTTTAACCTCTCCAGTGCTAGTGTATATTAGTTGTACTGATAGGAGCACACTTATACAGGTATAACTGCATCCACATGTTAAGATGATGTACTGTATAACTGTATTGGTTAGGAATTACACCCCTAGCCAGCATAGCTATAGTAATATAAAAACTGTGCAGAGCAAGCCTGAGCAGTGTGTGTTCTTCCTCTCTGTTGCCTTGCTCTTTTCTAAGGGTAAAGGCTCTTCATTCAGTGGGGGATAGTAGTGCTCTTCTGTGTCCACACTCGTTTACCTCTACTGGCAGAACGCCCCCAATATAGATGTGGCCTCAGCTGGAACATTGAGTAACTTCCCTACTGTTTCAGGAGAGTTAAATTTACTGCAAAGACTTAAGCTCTAGTGCAGGCAGGAACTTGTTCTCTAGTTTGTTGTTTACTTAATTTAAAAATAAAGTGGCTGAATTATTTAGGGTTTCAAGGCACTTACTCCCCTTGTAGGCTTTTTAGGGCAATTTCATCTGTGCATCGAACCATGCCAGTGATGACACTACAACGGTTTCACTGTGTTTGTTCTGGGGCTGATCTTCAATAAGAGAAAATCAGGGTGGAGTTTACATGTAAAAATGAACAAACATAGCATGTATCATAAAGGATGCATATGCTTCACTGTTTCTACACTGCATTTGTGCTCAGGACCTGAACTACGTTTTGGCTTTCCTTGTTTAAATGTTTTCAACCTATTTCAGGATGCAGATTGCACAAACCCTTCACTAGTGACTAGAAAGTACAAGGGCTAGGATGAATTCAGTGAGATAGCACGTACTTTTTCTGTTTCTCTAGAACCACCCTGATATTGCACAGCAGCTAGCCACATGCCCCTTTAATGCCCGCCATCAGGTTCCCAGAGCTGAGATCAGACGTCATATATCAAGCTGTGATGACAAAAGCTGCATTGAGCAAGACATTGGTGAGAAAATATTAGACTCCTTTGGCTCTGTAAAGTCACTTCTGGAACTCTTGGGCTAACAGCGTTCTAACTTAATTTTTGCTGTTAAAGATTGTTTTAATACTCTATTATTCCATAAGCAACCCTTTACCTGTAGTGCTGTGTGATACAGAAGCAGCAGGAGCCCTGGGAGACTTGAGTTTCATTCATTCTGTGTCCATGCAAATTCTCCTAAGCATCTGAGAGGCAACTGGCTTGCATTACATGTGTTATCTGCCAGAGATTTTAGCGTTAAAATGGGAACTGTACATTGTGCCCTAAACTGTGTGTGCTGAAATGAGATCTAGCTGGTAATCTGGACCGCTTAGAGCGGGAAAGATAGTGGTCATGAGAGAGGTGGGTCTCCAATGCAGATCTGACCTGATAGTGACCAAAAATCTTCATAGCCTGTCTAGTGGCATGTGTGAAATAAATTGGTCTCAGTCCAGTTCTTAATGGACAAGTGTCCAGATCATAACAATCCTCACTTCTGTGACTGGGCCAGGAAGGCTGAGTAACTTTCCCAATTGAAGGTGGGTTTTTCCAGTTCAGAGTGGAGCAAGTTGGGGAGGGGACTATGGGGAAGCTTTCCTACCACTGCCCATGCTGTCGGCTCTGATGAGGAGTTCACTGTCCAGGTCTGTCACCCCAGCACCTAAATCACTTGGTTATGTGGGTCGTGTTCCAATGTCTCCCCCCACTGATGTCTATGTGGCTATCGCTACACTGGAAAACGTACCTGTTCTCTGGCAAAAGTAGAGTTGTACTGAAGCTAGCAATGATGTGCATGTTCATGTAGACAGGGCTTGGAGCATGATAGTAGTGAAAAAACCTTGAGCAGATTTTTGTGACATGACAATAGAAACACACCTGAACCCTCTCCCAATGCGTATGTTGGAGCAGCTGCACCATTGCTGAAAAATGTGTGCAGAATTGTTTAGCTTTAGAAGAGGCTTAAAACAGGGATTGGCAAATGGGGGGCTGCAAGCACCCTGCCAGATCATTTGATTTGGCCTGCCAAACATTCTGTGTTGTAGCAAACTTTCAGAGTTGGGCAATGTATAGCCTCTTAAGGTATGGCCCACCAAAGGGGTCTCATGGATTTTGTGTCCCTTTGCTACCTTCAAGGTGCCCATCCCTGGCCTAAAGAGTTTTTTGCTGCTAAGACTAGGGGAGTACTGATCAGCTTCCAGCGTATGCTGCTCCTCTCCAAAGCCTAGAGATGTTCTGCAGCTAGGTCAAAAAATGATTAATGTCCCTAAAATAGGAATGTATTTTATCCAAAAAGATTTTCTCACTAAGAATTTTCTTTGCTTGAAGTGAGTCAGTCGAATAACTGCCACAGAGAGATGAACACTGTCAGCATGTGGCAGCCGTCCCCATGTGATGAAGACTGGGATAAAGGTGAGGAGGTTGATGACACAAGGTGGCTGTCAGCCCCTGCTATTCCCTTCTTCTTGCCCCCAAAGAAGTTACATGGGCTAAGAGAGAGGTCCCATAGATCCTTCTGCACAGATCATGAGTTGGGACACCCAGTTATACTGTCCCTGAACAAATTAAGTTCTCCTGCTTCACAGGATCTACCACATGCCTGCTATTCTCTACAAAACATCTGTTCTTTTCCATGTAGTCTGTTGCACCATCTGTGCTTCGATGAAAATGGAAATTGATGATGATCTTTACGCTTTATATTTCTCAATTAAATGCCTGCTTTGCTGTCACTTATGCCAAGTCTTAGCTCAGTTCTCATTCCATTTTGTAAACCTAGCAGCGTCTCTGCCATATTTCTCATTTTGTGTTGCTATGACGCTTGCAGAAGTTACTCAGTTCTGAGCCACAATGATGTCTGTTTCCTTTGGCAGAGCTACAGGAGCAATCAGATTCTGTGTTCGTTTGGGGCACGTTCAATAGTGGCATAAACAACAGGTAACAAAAGGTGTATTTCTTGTGACAGTGCTTTTCATAGAAGATGTGCTTTCAAACTACTTTTAACTCATGCTGCTGTGTTGATGGGCAGATGCAATTTACTTTATGAATCCTATTTTTGGGGTGATGGTGTGGGAGTTCCCACTGGCATGAATCAACATTCCTATGCCTCTTGGTCAGTGTTTCCTGTCTCCTTTTAGTTGCAGATCCATAGGAGAGTATAAGAACATACTATTGCTACCAGATAATGGTTACTCCTCTAGTTCTACTGTAGTACTATTAGTGCTGATGGTCCTGGATTCAGTCCCCACTGGTTATATATTTATTGGGGGGTTATTAAACACTAAACTGTTATGCTGGGCATGATAGAAATGCAGACTGATGTCAGCTCTTAGGCAATTTAGGCTTAAACTTCTGACACTTATCTAATCTCTCATGACCTGTTACAAGTAACTTTTAACAGCCAGGAGATTTTGCAGGCAGTTAGAGCCCTGAGTCAGAAATAATTTTATTTTTGAAGTGTAATCACAGTGCAGGTTTGGAAAATAAAGCATAATGTGTCTGGTCATTATCTGCCTCACCCCTGAACAGCCAAATCATTGTACTGTGCCTTACCTGTCTAATCAAAGGTCATCAACGTACGGCCTCCTGCAGCCTGTAACAGTGACACAGAATTGAAGGACTGAAAGGAACCTCGAGAGGTCATCTAGTCCAGGCCCCTGCACCCGGGGCAGGACTAAGTATTATCTAGACAAGTGCTTTTCAAACCGTGGGTTGTGGCCCAGAAGTGGGTTACGGAACAGAAGGCACTGGGTTGCGGTGGCTCTGGTCAGCACTGCTGACTGGGCTGTTAAAAGTCCTGTCGGCGGTGCTGCCCAGCTAAAGCAGGCTAGTCCCTACATGTTCCAACACCATGCTGCGCCCTCGAAGCGGCCAGCAGCAGGTCCATCTCCTAGGTGGCAGGGTTGGGGGGGAGCCACGGGGCTCCATGTGCTGCCCCTATCCTGAGCACCAGCTCTGCACTGGGAGCTGGTGGGGGGCAGTGCCTGTGGGCGACAGCTGCACGGAGTCGCTTGCACGCCTCTGCCTAGGAGCTGGACCTGCTGCTGGCTGCTTCCGGGGCGCAGCGTGGTCCGTGGTGCCAGGACAGGCAGGAAGCCGCCTTCTTCACCCCTGCTGCGCCACTGACCGGGAGCTGTCTGAGGTAACCCCATGCCCCTGCCCCAGCCCTGAGCCCCCCCAAACCCAGAGCTCCCTCTTGCACCCCAAACCCCATATCCCTGGCCCCAGCCCAGAGCCTTGACCCCCCCCTTCTGCACCCCAACCCCCCGCCCCAGCCCAGAGCCCCCTCCCACACCCTGAACCCCTCCGTCCTGGCCCGACCCCCCAGCCCTTACCCCCAGATCCCAACTCTCTGCCCCAGCCCTGAGCCCCTCCCAGACCCCTTATCCCCAGCTCTCTTAGATCAACTAGGTCACCAGAAAAAAAGTTTGAAAAATCACTGATCCAGACCATCCCTCACAGCTGTCTAACCCACTCTTAAAAATCTCCAGTGATGGAGATTCCACAACCTTCCTAGGCAATTTATTCCAGTGCTTAACCACCCTGACAGGCAGTTTTTCCTGATGTCCAGCCTAAACCATGCTGAAATTTAAGCCCATTGTTTCTTGTCCTATTCTCAGAGGTTAAAGAGAAGAATTCTTCTCCTTTTTCCTCGTAACAACCTTTTATCTACTTGAAAACTGTTATCACGTCCTTTCTCAGTCTTCTCTTCTCCAGACTAAACAAGCCCATTTTTTTTCAATCTTCCCTCATAGGTCATGTTTTCTAGACCTTGAATCATGTTTGTTGCTCTTCTCTGGACTTTTTTCAATTTTTCCACATCTTTCCTGAAATGTGGCCCCCAGAATTGGGCACAATACCCCTGCTCTACTCCATGCTGATTAAATGTCAACTGAAGAATTACTTCTCGGATCTTGCTTACAACACTCCTGCTAATGCATCTCAAAATGATGTTGAGTCATATTTAGCTTGTGATCCACTATGACCCCCAGATCTTGTTCTTCAGTGCTCCATCCTGGGCAGTCATTTCCCACTTTGTATGTGTGCAACTGATAGTGGAGTACAGGTCTGTGTCATCTAACGCTGGGGTTACGTTCCGTGGTCAGCGCGTAAAGTGAAAACCGCGTATAGTCAAAATTACATTGAGTTGAATGGCAGGCGGAATCGCCCGCACTACAGGAACAGTATTTAAATTATTTTTCTCTTTTTTCTTTTTTTTTGCCAGCCGCATAAAGTTGAATTCGCGCATGTTAAATGCACGTAAGATGCGACAGACCTGTTCTCTGGATTTGTCCTTATTGAATTTCATCCTGTGATTGGTTCCCCCCGGGGTGCCACCTGGAACTGGGGTTTCACTGAGCCCTGTGACTCACCAGCCTGGGCTCCCTCTTAGCACTGTGCTGCTGTGACAGGCTATAGACCGCTCCCACCAGCATTCACACAGGCAGGGACACACCCAGCTGCAGGTTCATGCAGGCTTTGGACAGCCACTGCATGAACCAACAATAGAGAGGCTACAGCCAAAATAACCCCCGGCCTGGGACCCCAGAGTTGTACCATCCTGCTCTGATCAAAACATCGACCAGTATGAATTTATTACCCAGTTTGCCACTCCCTCAATGTGGAGAGGACCATGCATACTTGTGTTAAGCAGGCTGAGATTTTTCCCAAGACACTTTGGTCACAGGCACACCGGTTTAGATAAAATCTATCTTCTGTAGTTAATAAACTCGTTTTTTGCTTTGTGATTATAAGTGATAGAACACAGACCAAAGCGGATTACCTAGTAAATAAACAGAATCGCAAACTAAGCCTAAAATTCTAGAAAGATTGGATATGAATTAGCAAATTCTCACCCTGGCTGACAATATAAGCAGGCTTGCAGATTCTTAAGGGACAAGCTGCATTTGTTTTGCAGCTTGGGATCTCGTACCCCGTTCCAAGACTTTTTCTTTCAGAGCTTCTGTCTGTTCTTGAGTTGTAGGGGAGTGAAGAACAACTGATGATGTCGCTCTCTGCCTTATATAGCTTTTTCATATGGCAGGAACTCTGTTTCAAACTTGGTTTCCAGACCAGTTTGTGAAAAAATTCAGGTGCCCAAAATGGAGTCCAGAGACATGTGATCTGGTCACATGCCCTTGCAGAATCGTAGCAGCCATAACTTACAGACTGGCCTTCCACGAAGGCTAAGCTATTCCACAACCCGTTGTCTTTGTTGATGAGCCAGTAGCCGCCTTTGGCTTTTTCATTGTTGTATCTGAAAGGCTGGCTGTGGGTGTTTTCTAGAGTAAGCCCATTTGAAATATAGATACCTAGTCAATATTCATAACTTCAGATACAAAAATGATACATGCCTACAAATAGGATAATTGTATTCAGCAAATCATAATTTTCCCACTGACTCCTTACATGACCCATCTTGTACAAAATGCTTCATAATTATGCCATGATCATATCCTAATAATATTACTATGATGAATATGGAGTGTAATGTCGCACATCCTATTTACTTCATACCATTTCTCCAGTTTGTCCAGGTAACTTTGAATTTTAATCCTATCCTCCAAGGCACTTTCAACCCCTTGCAGCTTGGTATCGTCTGCAAACTTTATAAATGTGCTCTATGCCATTATCTAAATCACTGATGAAGATATTGAACAGAACTGGACCCAGAACTGATGCCTGTGGGACCCCACTCAATATGCCCTTCCAGCTTGACTGTGAACCACCTACTCTGTGTGAACGGTTTTCCAACCAGTTATTCACCTACCTTATAGTAGCTCAATCTAGGTTGTATTTCCCTGCAAGTCAGGATCAAAAGCCTTATTAAATTTAAGATGCACCACATCTACCACTCCCCTCCCCCATCCACAAGGCTTGTTATCCTGTCAAAGAAAGCTATTAGGTTGGTTCGACATGATTTGTTCTTGGCAAATCCATGCTGACTGTTACTTATTGCCTTATTTTCTAGGATTCTGCAATTGGATTGCTTAATTGTTTTCTCCATTATCTTTCCAGGTACTGATGTTAAGATGACTGGTCTGTAATTCCCCAGATTGTCCTTATTCCCTTTTTTCTAGATTGGCACTATATTTGCCCCTTTTCCAGTCCTCAGGAATCTCTCCTGTCTTCCATGACTTTTCAAAGATAATTGCGTATGGCTCAGATATCTCCTCAGTCAGCACCTTGTGTATTTTAGGATGTATTTCATCAGGCCGTCCCGACTTGAAGACATTCAACTTGTCTAAGTCATTTTTAACTTTTTTTCCCCCTGTTTTAGCCTCAGATCCTACCTCATTTTCACTGGCATTCACTGTTGGACATCTGCATGAAGTCTGCGTATATAGAGACAACTAGGGCATGTGTGCTGAGATGCCATTTACAGTTGAGGGCAGTGCAATATTTATAATCGAGCTTTAACTCTGATTTTTCTTGCTGTCTTTGGTTTATTTATTTCTTGTTTGGATAACTGATTAATTGGGGATTTTAGTCAAAAAGTAAATGGCATCAACGTATTCTACACTTTTGTCTAGCCTTTGCGAGGAGAAGTAACTGTTCTGGAGAGTGTGGCTGGAGAGTCTTGCCCGCATGCTCGGGGTTCAGCTGACCGCCATATTTGGGGTCGGGAAGGAATTTTCCTCCAGGATAGATTGGCAGTGGCCCTGGAGGTTTTTCGCCTTCCTCCGAAGCATGGGGCAGGGGTCGCTTGCTAAAGGAGTGGGTGGATCGGCTTATGTGGCCTGCATCTTGCAGGAGGTCAGACTAGATGATCATAATGGTCCCTTCTGATCTTGAATTCTATGATTCTATGATTGCATGAAGGTTTGTTTAAAGTAACATACTCTGTCTTCTTCAATGTTAGAAAAAACTCAAATATTTATAGTAAGATACTTGGTTAGAAGAAGTACACGTGTAGGATAATTCTTATTTGATCTCTTTCAGCCCTGGGTCCAGCATAGTGATGGAACCAAAGAATAACCTAATGCCAGGCATGAGAGCACCCAGGTCCTTGCCATATAGCCTATCCTGGAAAAGCAGTAAGTGCAAAGGCAGGTGGTCTTCCCGTTCTTTAAGCTGGGGCCTACATGTTAGCTCAAAGTGGAACGGGATAACTTTTCTCTGTATTTGTATTCCGTGTGTCAGCATTCTCCTACATAAACTGAAATGCTTTTATTCCCACCATCAGCAAGTGGAGATGGAGAGCTCTGTAACACAGTCCTCTCTAGAAGCAGGTGCGTTTCTGTGGTGGGTGGAGTATCCTCTGTGTCCAGGTTTTATTTCACTGTAGGCGGCATTGTGGCAAAGGTGGTCTGGCTCCATGTACTGCCCCCATTACTATGGCATCTGACATCCAAATGTCAGATTATTATTCACTGCTATTGGTTGAACAAAAGTCGAGGCTTACAAACAGGTCTGAGTTTGGCACAGTGGAGCGCAACACAGTTGTTGTTCTTCAGGTGTAGCTGCTACGGGAGTCAGTGGAAGCTGTACATGTGTGTAGCAGCTGTAGCGTTTGGTTTGGTTTTTGCAAAACCTGATTGAAATCTCATAGCTAGGGTGTGTCTATCCAAGGAGACCTACCAGTATTACTTCCAAGGGGATGTAACCTAAAATGAAAAGGCCTTTGTTATTTGAAACAAGTGTTCACATAGGAAACCACCCGCATAGTGGTGTAGTAATGTGTACTCCTGAGGAAATTCTGCGCTAAAAAATTAAACATTCTGCCCACGATATTTTTAAAATCTGCATATTTTATTTATCGAAATAACACAATATAATCACACCAGTTTCAGTTATTTTGGTAATTTAATTCAAAATACCTGTCAGCCAGCAAAAAGATTCCCCCAGGAGTAGAGAGTCAAAGAAACTCCTCCTCCAACAGCCCAGTTCCTATGTCTCTGTTACGCTTTTGTTGGGCACCTGTCTGAGTGTGTCACACATGTCAGCTGGACACATCTTGGGAGAAATCTCTGCTCTTCCAGTCTGACACCCACACCCCCAGCATCCAGCTGTGGGACACCCCCCTAGCCCAGACACCTGCACCCCCTACCAGCCAGAGCATAGCTGGGGGGAGCAGGGGGAGCGGCCGCTCCCCCCGAGTACATTTTCCAAAAGTGGCGCCTTTCCAGCCAGCACTGGACTCTGGAGCCGGGTTTTGTGTGCGGCCGCCGGCTGGCTCTCAGCTCTGCACTGCCTTCCTGCATCCCCAGCCTGCCGGCGGCAGCGGCTGGTTGCCTGGCTCCCCAGGGATGAGGAGGAGGAGGCTCCTGCCTGTCCACTCGCAGCTGCCCGGCTCGCTAAGCTGAGCCCCGCTTGGCGCATGCCGCCCAGGCAGGGGTGAGCTCTGCTGGGAGGGGAAGGGGCGGCAGCACGGTGGGAGGGGGCTGAGAAGCAGCAGCCCCGTTGGCCCCCGGCAGCCCCATGCAGAGCGAGGCGGCCACACGGTGGGTAAGGTGGCTCTGAAGCCCAGCTGGTGCCGACGGAGGAGGTGGAGAAGGAAAGAAAAAGGCGGGCGGGGGTGTTTCTCGTGGTCTGTCTTCAGTGGCGTCTTTTCTCTGCGAGCAGTGGCAGCCCGGGGAATGACTCTGCTGCAGTCGAGCCGCCGCTCTGCTCCAGGGGGTGCGCGGGGACACCGGCCGCTGCTGTCTCTGTGCTCTGAAGTTGGTCCAGCGGAGCAGGGAGGCGAGGATGATGTCGGGCTCTCCCCGCGGAGGGGGCTGAGGGAATGGCAGGACCAGGAGGCAAAGGAGAAACGTTGGGTTATTGCCCCCCTTCCCGTGCTTAACCCCCTCCCCTCTTTCTTCTTTCTCTCTCTGTAAATTATCACTAATTCAAAATAGTAGCGTGCAAGTGGACTGGATAATGGTAATAGCATAATCTCTTGTTGTAACATTCTAAACCCTACTACCTGATTTTTATATTAAACACTTACTATACATCATACAATAAATCCGACAAACAAAACCTAGGAAAACTGTATTCTTTCTGTGTCTTATTTAAAGTTTTCCAGTAATCTCCTCTTGCTTCAGAATGCCTCATGCGTCACCCATACTGTTTGCAGTAGGATTCAGCCTGTGGCTTGGCTGCTGACTCTTCACTGCTTCCTGAATAGCTGGGAGCTCAATATTAATCTCAGACAGATACTATATCCAGAAGCACAACTCTGTATATGCGGGGGAGAGGAGGGAATTATTGACCTTGTGCATATGTAATTGTGTGTGGTGTTTGTAAGACAAGGTATAATAATCACACTTCCAAATTGCAATGAACTGTGGAGAAGTTCCTGTTTGGTGTGAGATGTTACTTATACCTAGATGCACTCCCCTTCCCCACCCCCAGCCCTATGCATGCTGGCTTGGGAATATCACTGCTGTAGTGTCAACTTTTAGAGAGCTTCACATGCACCTCTTCTAGTATTACGATAAGTTAAAACAAGCTATAGTACATTGGGACACTAATATTCTATTACAGTGTTTGCATTAGCATATTAAAAGCAATAACACTTAACAGACCAGTGTATCCAGGACATAACTAGCACACTTCCCCCACCGATACCTAGTAGTTGCACTGTTATCTCCCATAGCTACTTACATTGCAGCTTTTTTTGTTAAAACTAAATTGGGAAGAAAGACAATTGACTCAGAACTTGTTTAATGGTTACTTTATTGCTATAGGCTTGGAGGGAGGAAGGTTTCTATGATGTAGGCAAGATCAGGTGTTTTATCCAAAACCAGAATATGAATGGTGCTCTTCTTGGTGGCTGGCTGACCTTGAATTATTGTCAAAAGTTAGAGGGTGTACACATCTCCTTCCTCACAGTTTGGTTGAGGATTCCATTGATAAGAGGATTGGCCTCAAATACCTGGTTGTAGGACTCTTCCATGGTATAGTTTTCATCTTGGGTGGCCCGGTCCTAATTATATTAAAGCATGTACTTTAGTCTTTGTAATTATCTGTTATAACTTGGTAGCTTTTTATGAAGACATGAGTAAAATAAAAGTAGCTGCAATAATTCCACAGTTAACTCAAACTGAAAATTTACATAATTTAAATCAGACTCCTAATCTTAATTTTTGCTTAATAAATAAGTCTATAAGAAAACTCTGTTGGGAAACTGCTACAGTTTACTTGAGTGCACTTCTCCTATATAGGTCAATAAGGATCCTGTCTGGCTGAATACTAGCTGCTCTTTCTTTCTTTGATCTGCAGAGCGACTGATGCTTTTCAGATATGGGTTGTGGGTACAGGAGGGTTTCATTGCATCTTATCTCTTGGCCCTAGCTACTGATCTCCCTTCTTGTTGCATTGATAGTGGGTGTGTCTCACCTTTTTTTTTTAATCATATATGCTAGGGACAGTCATGTCCTCTTCTCCTCTCCTGATGTCAGTGTAGCTGCAGGCAGTGCAAAATGTACTCAAGTCATATAGTATCTCAAATGCAAAGCTGCATTTCACTGATCTGAGGTTTGAAGAACAATGTGGAACTAGCTATTTTGTGGGATGTCTAGATTTCATTCCTGTAGTAACAGAACTGGTTGATAGGAAAGCAGGAAGAAAGTTTTTTTTGTTGGGGTGTGTGTGTGTGTGTGTGCACGTACACAGCTTAAATTGGTTAAAAACCCTAACTTTCAGTACTCAGTGTTTCAAAAATGTTAGACTGCCAACCTGTGTCGTAGAGATGTCTTTTGTTTAACCTCCCCCTCCCTCCCCCCATGAGTGAAGCTGCTTTAGGGGAAATTACTGCTTTGTAAACCCCGAAGAGCTATGAGATCTTTGCTCACCAATTCTCATTCTTGTATTTGTCATGCCTTTTTGGTGACTTAATATTACAATCTATTATAAATAAAGTGCATTTCATTGATTTTTAAAATGAAATTAGTAACTGGAAAAAATATCACAGGTTTAAAAAAATACCGGCCAATTATAAACTACTGTATTGTCATTTACTTTCTAGAATCTAAAGTATATCTAAGTATAATCTGTGCAAACACTTCTGTTGCCTGGATCATTCTTGTGTTTTTATTTTAAGTACAAAATAAATATGTATGATGAATTTAAAAGTATGTAATTAGTAATTTGATATGTTGGGTGGTGACTTTTTTAATGTGTTCGCTCCCCCTGATGTTAGAACCTGGCTACGCCACTGAGAGGGAGAAACAGCCTGATGCTGGGTCCCAGGCTTGTACAGAGTTTCCTGCATGCCACTTCCTTCCTTCAGGATATGCTGGGAACTGCACCTGCGTGGAACAGTCCAGCTCCCCGTCCCCCTGGCAGTGTCATGTATTTGCAAGTTGGAGAGCCAGGCTCTGGTTGGTCCCGCATCTGCTACTGACGGTGCTGCAGAGCTGCTGGCTAATTCTGCTGGCCGGGGGGGCGGGGTGTGAGGGGGAGGAAATGAATTTTTGCATTGTGTTGTGGCTTAAAATTCCTCCTGGAGTAAATGTTGGAAAATTTCCCTTATATACAAGCCTGGGTCTGTGCACAGCAGTGTCTATGGATGAGTCTGTTGTCATTGTTGGGGAGTGTGGGCTCAAGACTTGGCATTTTTCTCAGTCATCTGAGTCCATCCCTGATGTGCTGAAATGGCTTACACCCCTCCCAGAGTCTGACCCTGGGCTTCAGCTCCATGCCCTACTGTGAATGCCCTATCTCAGCCCTTTGCTGCATGGCTGTCCTGCTTTCCTGTCAGCTACACATCATGCCAGTGGAGGGGATGGGGGGTCTCTGAAACTGATGTCAGGTTGTGGGAACTGGAAAAGGTTCAGAAAAGAGAAGCAAAAATGATCAAGGGTCTGGAATGGCTTCCATACAAGGAGAGACTAAAAAGATGACTAAGGGGGTTACGATAGAGGCCTATAAAATCATGACTGTTGTAGAAAAAGTGAATAGAGAAGCATTATTTCCCGTTTCACATTATACAAAAACCAGGGGGTCACCTGATAAAACGAATAGGCAGCAGGTTTCATACAAACAGAAGGAGGTACTTTGTCACACAGTGCACAACTAACCTGTGGATCTCATTGACTTGCGGTGTTGTGGTGACCAAAAGTGTAACTGGGTTTAAGCAAGAATTGGATACGTTCATGGAGGATAGATCCATCAATAGCTATTAGCCAAGATGTTACCCACTTGCTTTAGGTGACTCTAAACCTGTGACTGCTAGAAGCTGGGCGTGGAAGAGAGGGGTGCATCACTCCATAATTGCTCTGTTCTGTTTATTCCCCTTGAAGCTCTGGTAGGGGCCACCAATGGAGACAGGATGCTGGGCGAGATGGAACGTGATCTGACCTAATATGGCAGCTCTTATGTTCTTATGAACTCTGCCACATATGACTCTTCTCAAGGTTTTGTTCTTTAAAAAACTGATTCAGTTGCCCAGTGTCCTAATGGCCCTATCCCCAAAGCATGGAGTTCAGGGTAACTATTATTAAACCGCCTCATTGTATTCCATGCCATTTGGATCTTATGGAGGGAGTTTCATGTACTCGCCCTGTACTTACTTGAAAATCTTTTTACCCCTTAGACAGCAGCAAGCACTAACTGGAAGGAAGTGTGACCCACTGAGCGTTTGTCTTGGTCCCCTTGTCAAACTGTAGCTGTGACGTCCTGGCCATAAAGCTGTCCTGTTCTGGGGATGCCTGAGGCTTCAAAGGAATTCTCTTGCAATATCTTGCTCTCTTTCAAGTGGCCATTAGTTTAAACGTTACCGGGGGGGTTATGGTCTTTTACTTCTGAGTATCTGACAGAGTTTCTGTGATGTGGGCATCTGTTCCCAGTGTGAGCCCCACCAGCTACAGAGACTGTCTCCTTGATCTTGGGCAAGTTACTTAAGCTCTCTGTGCCTCAGTTTCACCATCTATAGAATGGAGGGACAGTAATAGTCACCCTGCAAGCTAAGTATTACTAGCTATCTGAGAAGATCAACATGTAACTTATGAAGCATCCTCAGATGAAAGGTGATGGAGAAGCACAAAATAGCATTATTAGGGTTTAAAACGCTTTGAGTAGGAATTTGCCAGTTTAAAAAAAAGCAGGCCTCCACTTTGCAGGAGATCCCCATTGAAGTACACCCGTTACTTGATACCAGCTGTAAATTGCCAGGCGAAAGCATGAATGAACTGAGGATGCAGCATCGTGGGCGCAGTTATTTGCAGTGCAAAATACACTCCACATAAATGGGGGCTTGGTGTGAAGCTTATTTCTGTAGTTTTCGCACCCTTTATTTTTATCACTGTATTTTGAGCTAGCAGGTCAGGATTCATGTAACTGTAACTCTGAAGTGTTGAGTGATGAATACGCTTCAAAAGCATAATGTCTAACAGTCTGGTTGTAATGCACTCATTTAAGAAAAATCTGAAAATCATAATACACTATGCTATGGGGGAGGGGAGCTGAGAGAGATGTGATTAATTCCCAAGAAATGTGGTTTCCCCAGCTGTTAGGCCTGCAAATTCATGGTGATATTATTTATATTGTTGTTACAACCAGGATCTCATGGTGCTAAGGGCTGTACAAACAGAACAAAAAGACAGTCCCTTCCCCAAAGAGCTTAGAATCCAAGTAAGAATCTGAAAGTCACGCTGGCTTGTGCATTGCCAAGAATTAGAAATTCTGCACCTGGAACTCAGTTTGACTAATCTGGCTGTACCCAAGCCAGCTCTCACTCTCAGCTGTGCTGGCTTTGCAGTGCTAACAGAAGTAGTTTGGTCAGTAAAGTAAGCAGAAAGATAACAAATAAATGCACCTAAGTAGCAGGTCAGAGTAAAGGGAACTGTCTAATATCCTCAATTTTTCAAGCCAGTACTATACTTTAAAAATGCCCCATTAAGTGGATGTACTTAGAGCAGCAGTGAAGTTTGCATTTTGCCTTCAAAACACTCCTCTTTTGGACTCCTTTTTAACCAAACCTGTTGGGTATAACCAGATGCTTAATCACCTCCCACATTGAAAAAGCTAGCCAGCCAGGCCAGGATATTGTACCAATTTCACAATAAAACCTGTTTGGTGCATGTGTCTAGGGAGTAGAGGATGCATTGTTGGCAGTCCTCTGCTTTTTTTAATGCAGAGGTGCATGGATGGGAAATTGGTACTTGGAAAAACAATGGCTCATCAGCTTTTGCTACAGTCATCACTATGGGCTGGCTGGCTGTTTTATGGAATAATAGACCATTTCCAGATGCTGGAAAGTAGGTATCCTGCTACATGTGGACTCTCCACCTGGAATCATTGGACAGGTACTGGAACATTTCACAGACAAAACCTGCAATTGGTCTTGTCACTGTATGGGCAGGCCACCATGGGAGTGTTTGCACCTGTATCTGATTAGATTTTCTAGTACATTAATCTTGTGAGATGAGGTTTTCTGAGAAGGATACTTGAGAGGAAGGGGGAATGGCTTAGCTCAATGCCTGAAGGTCACAGCATTGATAAACACACACTGGAGATGAATTCAGAGGTGTCTGTGTACATTGGATTGGTTGAGGGTGAGTTAAAGCAGAAGGACTTATTCCAAGTGTGCGGTAACCACCCTTAACATGCCCAAATAGGTCATAGAAAGCTTTAGCCAGCTTTCTAGCCAAGGTGTGGTGAGGATCCAGTCTAGCAGGGCTTCCCAGAGACCTGTAGAATGTACCTGTGCTTCATATTTGATCTTTCCTAATGAATCATTGCACTACGGGCTGATGCACGGGAGGGATCAGCCTTGTTCTGCTGGGTAAAGTCACAGCAGTAAGGACGGTTGCTTGGTTTTGATTCCAGTGAAGGTGTTGGAGCTCCAGCCAGACAGGCTGGGTCTATTTTGGGGAAGGAACTAATGCTGAGCTCACTCGGGTTGGGCACTAGTCCTGCCCTTGCATGAGCACAGCCAGAGGGGCGGGAATAACAGCAGCACCACCATACATTGGGACTTTGTATAGAGCAGTGAGACGTCTGCTTCCCCCAGTTAAGGAAGCTTTTCCTGCATGTTGCTTGTAAACAGAACAGTTTGTCTAAAGTGGAGAATAAATTCCCTCCTCCTCTGTGTATATAAAAGAGCCCCCAGGCCTCCAGCCCCATCCCCCTGCTCCCTAGTATGCTGACCAAGGAGCAAAACACTCGCTCCTCTGTGCTAGTACAGGTGTTGCTTGTGCTCTTGTGGTGGCAGCACGAGGAGTGCTGCTTCGTTGCCCTGGTGAGACCGCAAACTGCCTGGTTCTGAGCACGAGTGCGGAAGAACAGTCCAAGTGTCTCAAAGTTTCAACACAGTGATTGACTTGGGGGTGGTGGTAGCTTGTGCACCTACATTGAGTCCGAAGCAGCTTGTCTGATGCTTACAACTGGGGGATGATGTTAGAGCTGCTGCTATTGATTATCTACAATGTCTTGCTTTGTAATCTAATTGCAGGAGCTGGTAACTGAAGACCAGAGAAGAGAAGAAGCTGCTATTGAATGCTTATCTGTTTCCTTTAGAAATGTGAGGTGCTGGTTAAGAGACTCAGATAAACTCCCTCTGTGTTGGCTAAGCACTCGCAGCCCTAACCTTCCTGCAGAACTGTCCTTCACATATCTGGCTGCTGTCCTGAAATCATCCCGACCAAGGTAATTGGACAGAATGCTGTTAACCCTTGATACCAGAGATTCTCAAAAACTAACTCCATACACGCTGGTGCCAAGGAGCTAGCAGAGTTCAAACGGTCTGAATCCGAATGCTCTACAAGTTACCTCCTGTAGGGTGTTTGCATTAATCATTGCTGGACTCCTGCATGTCTTTGCATTAAAATGTGTTGTGGCTGTTTACCCCTGCATGGTACTGATGGTGCGTTTCTCTCATAGGGATTGAAGTGCCAGGTCAGGCCATTGGTCCATGTGGGCCCCCTCACACTGGGGGTAAGCTCTCAAAGTGGTACGGCTCTCCCTGATGAGGAGTTAGGCATCTGAATGTTTGGGTCCCTCTAAGTTTCCCTCTAGAGACCTTGAATGTGTACTAGTCCTCGGGTGTCCCAGGGTCAGATCAGCCGCAGCGCTAAGGCTGCCTGTTGTGCCCATCCACCTAGATGTGAAAAGGAGCTGCCATTCAGACTGTAGATGGTGTATGGGAGAGTCGAAGCAAAAAGCCTTTTAAACAAAATATTCTCATTGCTGTTTTGATTAGGCCTAAAAGTCCATCTGTAAGGGAGCTGGGATGGGGGATTCAGTGAGGTTAGGGCGGCGAGTGCTTAGCCAACACAGAGGGAGTTTAGTCTGAGTCTCTTGAAATGGTGCCTTATCAATAAAACAGTTGCGCTGGGCCCTAACACCGCACCTCATACATGGTGCCCAGGGCATGCTGCTGCTTGAGCACCTCTGGCCTGGTGCCCCTCTCTAGTCTCGCTCAGACTCTCTTGTGCAGTGGGGGCTTGCAAATGACTTTTATACTCAGTGGTGCTTAGTTCTGAGCAGGAGTGTGTGTAGGTGTCCGTGTGCTTCATGGGGAAGGTGAGGGAATGTTAATTTTGATAAGGACTGGGCTGGGGTGTCAGGAGTATTATGCATGCTGGACTGTCCCCCCCCAGTCCAGCACCTGGTGTCAGGTGAGCTGGATGACATTAAAGCATGAGAATATCCAGCCAGGTCCTGGTCCATAGCTCTGTCCATCTGTGTCTGTCCAGCAGAGCAAAGGGGACAGAGGGCAGCCAGGGATTTCCCTGATGTCAAGCTGGCATAACGGGTTTCATGCTACCTGCCCCCTTCTCCTGGGGCAAAGAAGTGCAGGAGTGGGCTTCCCTAAAGCATGGTACACTCCAACCATTCTTGACCCAAAGAGCAGTCTCAGGAGAACTGCTGTAGTCAGCATAGTTTCAAGTAGTCCTTAGGCTGCATTAATTACGCTAGAAGATATTTCCGTCCCCGGCTGGCTCCAGCATCGGCGTGTCAGCCAGACATAGGATCTGGCTCATCACATTCTAGTCAAATCTGCCTTGTCCTGTTCCCCTCCACTGCACAAAAGAGATTTGATATTCTGAGTAAAGAGCAAAGGCCCCTCCTCACTCTTCGCCTAGCATCACTACTTGATCCTGCACAGGTTCAGAAAAGAGCAACTAAAATGATTAGGGGTTTAGAGAAGGTCCCATATGAGGAAAGATTAAAGAGGCTAGGACTCTTCAGTTTGGAAAAGAGAAGACTAAGGGGGGACATGATAGAGGTATATAAAATCATGAGTGATGTTGAGAAAGTGGATAAGGAAAAGTTATTTACTTATTCACATAATACAAGAACTAGGGGTCACCAAATGAAATTAATAGGCAGCAGGTTTAAAACAAATAAAAGGAAGTTCTTCTTCACGCAGCACACAGTCAACTTGTGGAACTCCTTACCTGAGGAGGTTGTGAAGGCTAGGACTATAACAATGTTTAAAAGGGGACTGGATAAATTCATGGTGGCTAAGTCCATAAATGGCTATTAGCCAGGATGGGTAAGAATGGTGTCCCTAGCCTCTGTTCGTCAGAGGATGGAGATGGATGGCAGGAGAGAGATCATTTGATCATTGCCTGTTAGGTTCACTCCCTCAGGGGCACCTGGCATTGGCCACTGTCGGTAGACAGATACTGGGCTAGATGGACCTTTGGTCTGACCCGGTACGGCCTTTCTTATGTTCTTATGTTCTTATGTTCTAAAAATAATACTGCGCTTGACATCCATTTGTCACCATGGAAACACATATAGGGCTGGCCCTTTGAGGGAGTGAAGTGTGTTTGGTCAGAAGGCAAGTGTAGCCAAATCCCCTTTTGCCACCCTGCCATTCTGACAAGAAATGTGCTCTAGTTAGTGAGCTCTTCCTGCACCCATTGCTGCATCCATGAGATACTCTCTTGGTAGGGATTTCAGTGTTCCACACCTGGCATTGTGGTTTAGTAGGTCCCACTTGCAAACCCGATGAGAGAAATGTCTGAAAACTTGTGATAACAGGTCAGTAGAACCTTCCCCTCTATTAGCATCAGCTCTGTTATAAAACTTGTTGGGTAGTTTTTTTTAAGTCTTTGCAACTTGAAAGTATTTCTCTTAAGGGCAGAGTTAAATAGTCAACTTCTTAGCAGCAAAGCAAACTATACAGCTTTAATTTGGCCATTAAAATTAGTCTGTGAAAATCCCAGTGCATGCAGAATAACTCTCCCTAACAATTGTATGTAGTGGCAGCATGTCTCTAACCTCCACACTCCAGATTGGCACAGTCTATAACACCTCTAAAGAATGCATTCTGCAGTGTCCTGTTAGGGCAGCATGTTCTCCTCCAGAGGGCAGATGTCATGGGACTGCTTTTAGGCTAACTGTTCTGATGCATTGCCTCAAAGGCTTGTGGAGGCAGGAAGGTGCACAGACCTCAGACACTGAGCGTGCCCGTCAGCACCAGGGCAGGAATTGAAACAGCATTGCCTGGAGCTACCTCTGGGATCACCCAAAGGGCTTGGTGTTGGCCTGCAGGCTTGTCTACAGTGGGAAAGTTATTGAAATAGCTGTTCCGGATTAACTCCCTGTGTGGACATTTACTGCTGAGTAAGAGAACCCTTTTCTAATTTAGTTTAAAGATTAATCCACATCCAAAGTGGATTAAGCTAAATGAGAACAAGGCACTCGTATTCTAGAACAGAATGTCTACACAGGGTCTTAAACAGATGTAGCTATTCTGGGGAAACTTCCATGTGCAGAGACCCTGCCTGCTCCAGGTGATGCTAGTGGGAGGCACTGGCTTCAGTGGAGCAGTTAGGCCAAAGCTGCATGTGTCTCAAACTCCCGCTCTCTAGTGTTAAAGGGCAAGGAAATTCTCAGTTGGGTTTAGGGCAGAGTACCCCGTCCCCCCACTATGTGATCATGGAAATAACCCCCTGTTGTCAGTCAGTCAGTGCTGTGTCTTGTCCCAGCCTGTCACCTGCAGCACTCCTACTGACAAGCTCTGACCTCACCCTGCCTGCCCCACCTTCTGCCCTTTCATCTTAGTAGGGTGTTAGCAACGTGTACTTGTGATCTTACAGCTAACTTGTTATCAGAAGCTGGGTTGAGTTTTGATCTAAAAGATCCATGCAATAAATAACCAACATACCCACGCCCCTTTCAAAGCATACCCAAAAGGGGTCTGGCAGCATGGGGGCGCCTAACTGAAATAGAAGCAAGCTGTTTATAACCTTTATCTAATAGGTTGCAGATAAGTTACTGCAGCTGCAGAGGTGTTTTTGTTCTTAACCCTCTGAAAGATAAGACCTTAACTTGAAAGGGGACATCTTGGAGAAGAGGACACCTACTCTGATGTCCCCTCTGCTCTGCCAGATCTAGGCAAAGCGCTGCTGAACTCTGCACTCAGCTGCTCTTGAGGTTACAAACACTCTGCTGATCTAACACCCACAAGTTTTTATTTATTTTATTTGTGGGTTTGGATTGTGAGGAATCAATCCCTTTGATTCTTTTCAACCCACTCTCCACATTCGTTATCCTTAGTTTGTGAGCAGTCAGTTCATTTGGTCTGTCACCCCCACCAAGTACAGCAGTGCTGGAGGGATCCATCTCTGCTAAAACAGAGTTTGAGTGTGTATTGTACACAGGATAGCAGCGTATCACTGAGCTGTGCTGAAGCCTGGCCCTGTTCAAGGCTTTCAAGTCACTTAGGAAAGTGTGCTCCAGAATGAAACCGGGCTGTAATCCTTTCTAGCAGGGCCTCTAGCAGTGCTGGTGGTGTAGGCAGCCCAAAGATACGTCACTGCCCTATGAGGTCTCAATCTCACATGAACTCAGAGAAAAATTGTAGCTGCTTTGCTTAGAAAAGCTGTTGTGTTGCATGTCTTCAGAAGCCTCATGGGCATTGGCTGAGGTTGTAGGGGAATGGCCTGGGGAATGTCCTAATAACAGGAGAACCACTTCAAAAAGTGTGGGAACGTATCTGAAGCTCTCTGTCACCCTCAAACTGGCAGCTGGAAGGTGCTTGCCTGTGACCAAGTTTCAGTCTGGACCAAAATCCCTTGAAAACAGTGGTTCCTGTTGGCACCCAGATACAGCTGTGACTAGTGGTACACATAGGAACTGTACAATCGGCCAGATCCTCTTCTAGTGTCAGTCGGCTTCAGTGGAGCCATGCCTGTCTACAACGGCTGAGGATCTGGTTGTAGAATTAGAATATCTAATTCTAAAATGCTGTGTTCTTGCTGAAATGGACCCACCAAAGGCACTTGTACCTGAGCTGGAAACCAGGGCTATGATGTCAGAGACCACCCAGCATCTTCTGCCTTGTGCAGAAATACAGTCCTTTTCCTAAATCGGAGCCAGATCTGGTGTTTGGACAGTGACTCCTGCAGAGAGACACAGGACCCAGTTCATTGGTGCCCTTGCCCTTGTGGCTTGTCACAGCAGCTTTGTGGTGGTGGGAGTGATTGTCTCAAGGCACAGGACAGCAGTGAGCTGGGGCAGAATGTCTATGCAGGATAAATCAGTGGTGGTCTTCCTTACAAGAAAGCTTCACCTGACCACCCAGCAACTTGATGTTCCTCCAGGGTTAGAAACAAGGGGAGTTTGAGAAGCCTGTTGGTGAAAGTTACTCTCTGGTTTCCTCTTTTAAAAAAAAGTGCATTTGAGCTAAAGTTTTATTTTTGGATGTGTTCAGGCTGGGCTGAAAACCTACAATTTGCTAGTCTGATTATGGGTACACAGGGCCATTAGCAACAGTGTAACTAGCTAATAGCCATTGGGCCACCATTCCTGTACTAGTTAGGTGCAGTTCTGAAAATGGGGTTCCCACAACTTGGTACCAGATTTTCAAGCTTACCGAGGAGTTTTTGTTTTGTTTCCCATGTTTTGAAAATGCTGTTCCTAAAAGCTGTCCCTGGCTGTAATTTTGTTTGTATTTCAATAAAACCTGTGTTTTGGGTTGCTCAGACTGCCTTGTCCTCTTACACCACTTTAGCAGGCCATTTTATTTCCTTTTCCTTTGTATTCCCACACAAAAATGAAGAGAGAGAGAACCTCTTTATAGCATCTCTCTCTCTCTCTCTCTAATCCTGTAAGCAGCCCTGTCTGCTCTGAAGAATTCCATCATCTCAGAATGGTAGATTACATTACCTCCAGCACCGAGTGGTGAATTCTAGATTGTAGTGAGATTGGTGTGACTGAGCTGTGTGTGCCTTTAACGAGGCTGTGCATTGGAGAATAAAATCTGATTTAAGGAGGTAATTGATCCAGTCTAGCAACAGGAAAATGAGCCCCCAGTAGTGGCAACCTACAACAACACAAATAGGTTTTAGGCTATAGGTAACATTTCCAATGCTTAAATTACTTAAGAGCCTTTGGCCTTGTCGGTGTGGGAAAAGATTTTTTGGTTTAAGTGAAAGTCTGAATTTTAGCCATTTGAGCTGCATGGGTCTGAGGCTCATGGACATTGAGTTCAGTATCCAAAAGGCCTTTGTTGGTTTGGTTTATATCAATTGAGAAGGGATTTAAGCTAAACCACCCCCACTAAGCCACTCTTCTACTGGAAGAAGAGTGCCCCTGCAGGCGGGTTACACCGCTGGCATCACTAGTCCTAAACAGCTGCATTGACCTGAGTTCCAGTCATGCCCATCGCTCATTTCTCAGTTTCCAAAGCATACAGTATTAGGAAATACAAAATTAAGATTTAAACGTAAATTCCATTGTCTGGTAAAATAGCAAGACTCCTAATTTATTGTCACAAAACCACCCCCGCCTTCACCCAAACCAAATTACCAGTTCTAATTAACCTAATTTTGAGTCTGAAGTGCAATAGCTACACTATCTTCATCAGTGTGTATAACTTATGGTAAAGCATAACATTGACACTGACCTTACGTGTAAACAAAATACCAATCACAATGACTAACCTATCTCCAGCCTTGGCAGTCTGTAAAACATGGTATCAGTCAGTTTCATGGTATTCCCCTGATAGTCAAGACCTAAATCCCATTTTCAAAGGTGAATGAGAAACTTGAGTTTAATGTAAACAGATTGTGGTGGTCCAAAATACTGTTCCTTGAACACTTCTCTTTTGGAAGCTATTGCTAAAATCTTTCACGAATGAAAGAAAAATTCTGCATAATTTTGAAGCCTGTGATGCAAAATTTAAAACAGAAGGACAACATCAGCTAGGGGAAACTGTCAGAGCTCTACACTGGAGCGATGGCAATCTGTACCGGCAACCAGCTCTGGCCCAGAGCTAACGAAGAAGGTGACTTAAATCTGGTTGTGCAAAGGCTTATCTAAACGTGCTTTTCTGTAGGCACGTGTGGTCCCATTGAATGGGACTCTGCACATAGTGTTAAATACATGTTTGCAGGACCCAGGGTTATGAGTCAGCCTGCATGTCACACGAGTTTGGCTTTCAGAAGCAGAGAACTTTTACGTTGGGATGGGTTCGTTCTGTTGGTGGTTAGTGCTGTGCCCTTCAAACTTGAGCTGAAGTGAGAGCTCACAGTTTGAATGGGCTCTGGAATGATTCTGGTTTGGGAAGGTTCTTTAAGAAAGCATTCAGTTCCCTGGTGCTGCAGTGCATTAGCTCTGCTGCCTTTGCTTTGATCATGTTTTTTAGCTGTCAGTCTAAAATAGTCTCAAAATTGTGTTTTGGGTACTGCAAAGGGAAACAAGCACTTCAAGCACCTGCCAGAATTAATCCAGGTAAAAATGTCTGATTTGGGGAGAGGGGAAAATAAACGTTTAAATAACCCTTCCCAGGTCCCTGCAGTCCTGGGGTTCTCACAATGCAAGTGACTCCTTGTTTATCTTTGCTGCCTGTGACTAAATTTTTGAAAGCACAGACGGTTCCAAGGCCTGCAGCTGTGCTTGTCAGATAGGAGTGTGAAATCCCCTTTATTTATGTGCGGAGCATCCTTCCCACCAGGCTGGAGAAGCATCTCAAATGCTGTTGACCCCTTTATGGCACCTTAAGAAGCGGCATATTTCTGTCAATACCTTCAGCAAATTGTGTGTTGTCTATTTCATGTTGGCCATGAAATACAGACCGCCTGATGGAAACCTTATTTCAGAATGTCAACGCTGGGCGCTTTGAAGGGCAGGCAGCGTTCGCAGCCCTCACATTCGCTCCTCACACGCGGCAGGCTCCCCGCGGGGCCGAGAGTTGCTTTTCTTTCTTTCCGAGGCGCTTTGTGTCTGGGAGGCTGCAATTGAGGCTTTGGCTTTGCAATCTCCTTCTGGGCTTTGCTTCCAGACTTGTTTAAATTGGGTTCTTTGCAGACTTGCTTTTCTGCCTCTGTGTTTGTGTTTCAGCCTGAGAGGATAAAAGCATTTAGCCACTCTGGTTCCACGGTGGAGTGAATAATCCCCACACAGCCCTGCAGGTGCAGGGAGGCTGGCAGGTATACTTCTTTAATTGCAAAAATAAAGCATCAACCCAACTTAATTTGGCATTTATCCATAATCAGTGAGCTCTAGGGCAGGCCTGTTCCTGAGGTAAGCTGCAGCTGATGGCCGGAGGCCAAGCCAGAGGCCTTGTCCTGTTACTGCAGATACAAGGAGCCAGCAGGGTGTGTGTGGGTGGGGGGACAGAGTTGAGCCCTGGGGTGGATGTTGCCCCATGAGCTGAGCTGAGGTCAGATTCTAAGGTGGGGTGGCTGGCTGGGGTCACTAGTTTGGGGCATGGAAGGATGAGCTTTAAAGTGCCTGGTTTGTTTCTGGGTCCCTGGGGGACTCCCCATTGGCTTTGGCTTGGGAGGGCGACAAGGTGGCAATTACCTCTCAAGATGCTGCCCTGGTAGGCCTGGCCCTGTGGCATCATGGGAGAGGGGACGGGAGTGACCTCTGCAGGGAGGGTTTGAGCCCACCCCTTACACCAGCGAGCCCTCCCCAGCCATGGCAGAGCGCAGCCCACCCTGTGGGCACAAGGGGGAGCTGGGATCTGTGTGCCCCTGCGCAGCAGCCTCCCTCAGGGCAAAGCACCCCCGGCTCCTGAGGAAATGGCCTGGCTCCTCGGCCTCAGGCGCAGCGCAGCCTGTTCCACCCCACCCCTTTAACACCAGCCCTGCGCTAGCGCTTTAACGTGGCTTGTGTGGTCGCTCTAAAAAACCCACCTCCCCGAGGGGCGTAGCTCCCAGCGCTGCTGCACTGTCTACACTGGCATGTTCCAGTGCTGAAACTTGCAGTGCTCAGGGGGGTGTAGACAAGCCCGCACCCTCTTCTGCCAAGCAGCAGGGCCCCGCGCCGGCTGAGCCTTTCTGGAGATCAGGAGGATGGCGGCGTAGTTCATGTAGCGGCTGCTTCTTCCCTTGAGCCGGGAGCACCAGCTGGCAGGCCTTGTGCCTGTAACCCACAACGCGGCGGGGGGGGGGGGGGACGGACGGACAGAAGAGCTGTCCCTTCTGCTCCTGGTGTCTGGGCCAATGGAGATGTCAGGAAAATGGGGGAGGAGGTGGGGGCAGGGAAGGATAGGATGGGGCACAGAGGGGGCAGGGAAGGACGGGACAGGGCACGGAGGGGAGAGGCGAAGCTGGGGACCGAGGCAGGCAAGGATGGGATGGGGTGCAGACGGGGGAGGCAGGGACGAGGGTAGGGAAGGACCGGAGGGGGCGCAGGGGGAGGAGGCAATGATGGGCAGGGAAGGACGGGATGGGACACAGAGGGGGAAGGCAGGGATGGGGCAGGGAAAGATGGAATGGGGCGCAGAAGAGAGGTGGGGATGGGGGCAGGAAGGATGAAATGGGGCTGGGGGAAGGTGGGGGCTGGGGCAGGGCAGAGAAGGATGGAAGCCAGAGAATGGGGCCAGAGAAGGAACAGGATGGGACAGGGCCAGAAGAGCGAGGGGAATGGGGAAGGATAGGATGGGATGGGGCTAGAGGGGAAGGCGGGAGGGTAGCAGAGCAGGGCCGGATGGGGCACAGGAGGGGATGGGGTGGGGAAGGCTGGGATGGGGCCAGAGGCGGGGAAGGCTGGGACGGGGCCAGAGGGGTAGGTGGGAAGGGGGCGGGGCGGGGACGGGACACAGAGCAAGGAGGCAGGAACAGGGGCAGTGAAGGATGGGATGGGATGGGATGGGGCCAGAGGGGGCGAGGAGGGAACAGGGGTGGTGAAGGATGGGGTGGGACCAGAGGGGTGAACGGGGGCAGGGTAGAACGGGATGTGACCAGAGGAGGAAACAGGGCAGGGAAGGACCAGATGGCAGGGCCGCCCAAAGGGGAGGGCAAGTGGGGCAATTTGCCCCAGGCCCGGCAGGGGCCCCCACGAGAGTTTTTTGGGGCCCTTGGAGAGGGTCCTTCACTCGCTCCGGGGGCCCGGAGCTTCTTCCGCATCGGGTCTTCGGTGGGGGGGGTCCTTCCGCCCTGGGGCCGAAGGACCCCCACCGCTGAATTACTGCCGAAGTGGGGCCCCCTGCTACCTAAGACCCCAGGCCCCCTGAATCCTCTGGGCGGCCCTGCGAGATGGGACCAGATGGAGGCAAGGGGCGAACGGGGGTGGTGAAGGATGGGCAGGAAGCAGGGGGGAAATGGGGCAGGGAAGGACTGGGCCAGAGGGAGCATGAATTTCTATGCAGCCCTGCACACCGCTTATGGGGGAGGGATTCCGGCTCCTGAGGGAGCTCAGGATGGCACCAGAACACACAGGAGGAGACAGGCCAGACCAACTGGCCCCTCTGCCATGGGGCACAGGGTGGCTTCCTGCAGGGCCAGCTCTGGGCCTGTTCGACTCGTCGGCCCCTGTGCAGACACAAGAGCCTCAGCTGACCAGCTCCAAGGACGTGCGCCTCAGTTTCCTTCTGAGCGATGTGAGGGCTCATGATCCCAACACCCTCCCAGGGCCCTGCGGGCAGGGAGCCTGCAGTGAAAGCAGCGAAGGGAGCCCAGAAGGGCTGGGGTCTGCCTGTTGCTCTGCTCCAGCTAGTGCAGGGCTCTTAGCCGAGGGGTCATGACCTCCCTGCCCTTCCCATATTGCTCAAGGGGAGGGGGCCTGGCTGGCTGGGAGGTGGGGAAGGGTTCAAGGCTCTGTCCTGTCTCCGAGGGCTGCTGCTCCGATGGCACAAGAACCTGTGGTTCGTTGCCTGTTTGGAGATGAACCATGGAAACAGAAAGCAAGTGGGGTCAATCAATGTGATGAACCAGGGCAAACAGATGCGGGAGGCTGAGTCAGTGCAAGCAAAGCACGGCCGGCTGGGGCGACTCAAGAACTGGGCTGAAGTCGGACTTAACAAACAAGCGATGGGGCCGGAAAGTAATGGGCCAAAATCGGTGGTGTGAGTATTCGGGCTAAGTGGTGGACAAAATACTGAGCAGAGGAACTGTGCCCCCCATGGCCTCCTTGGTGGGGTTCTTAAAAAGAGAAGGCAAAAAAAAGAAATCCCAGCCCAGCTCTCACCTGGATCCCAGCATCCCAGCTCATCTTGTCCAGGTCGCTGCCTCATCCTGCTCACCCCAGGGCAGGAGCCGACCAGACCAGAGGACTTCCTTCCCGGCCAGCAGACCTTGCTCTTGTTCAAGGAACTTTGTTTTTCATTTGTGAGACTCCTGAAAACCCTCCTGGCACCCAATCCCCAGCCCAGCAGTGGGGACAGCCGATGGGCAGCGCTGCAGGGACGTGTAAGAACCTTGCGTCCCCTTTGGGTTACTATCTGCCCCACTATTTCTTCCCGCCGGTCCTCTCTCGCTCCCTCGGCTTTTCCGCGACTCCTGAAATCAGCTGCACTGCGCGCATCACCACAGCGAGACGAGACCACCCAGTCCTGTCTGAGGAGAACAGACCCAGCCAGATGGTGTCCCTGACAGGATGTGAGCCTGAGACCAGACCAGGTGTTGTGGCCGTCCTGCCAGCCTAAAGCAGCCTGCCGTCCTGTGGTCCAAGAACAGCAACAAACGCCGTATTTCCCCCACATGTCTGTCCTTTCTCTCCCCCACCGTGGGTCTGTCTGGCTTAAAACCGGGAACAACGAATACCCAGCACACGGCAGGACTAAAGGTGAAATGCCCCCTTTCCTTTTCCTCAAAAAAAGGATGGCAGATTTTAGTCATGTCAGTTAACACTTTACTGGAGGGCACTCAGATCCTATGGTGATTATGGCAGTATAAGAGCCTGTAATAAGTAGAAATAACGATACTTAGCTCTTAGATAGTGACAGGTTTCAGAGTGGGAGGCAGGTTAGTCTGTATCAGCAAAAAGAATGAGGAGTCCTTGTGGCACCTTAGAGACCAACAATTACAGACCTAAAAGTTGCAATTCTCCAAAAAAAAACTTCAAAAATATGCTCCAATGAGAAACTACAGAACTGGAATTAATTTGCAAACTGGACACCATTAAATGAGGCTTGAATATAGACTGGGAGTGGATGGGTCATTACACAAAGTAAAAACTATTTCCCCATGCTAATTTTTCCCCTACTGTTACTCACACCTTCTTGTCAACTGTTGGAAATGGGTCATCCTGATTATCACTACAAAAGTTTTTTTTTCTCCTGCTGATAATAGCCCACCTTCATTGATTAGACTAGGTAGGTATGGCAACATCCATTTTTTCATGTTCTCTGTGTATATATATCTTTCTACTGTATTTTCCACTACATGCATCTGATAGCCCACGAAAGCTTATGCCCAAATAAATGTGTTAATCTCTAAGGTGCCACAAATACTCCTGTTCTTTTAGCTCTTATATAGTGATTTCATCACTAAATCTCAAAGTGATTTACAAAGGAGATAAGTGCCACGATCCCCATTTTACAGTTGGGGAAAGTGATAGAAAGGTGAAATGACTTGCCCACGGCCACCCAGAGGCAGAGCTGGGAATTGAACTCTGGCCTTAAGGCTCTCACTGCTAGGAGAAATGGCCTCCCCTAGCATCCTTTTCCTTTAAAATGTTGTGTTGTGGTTAGAGCAGAGGCCTTGGAGATGGCACTCCTGTGTTCTACTTCCAGCTTTTCCATTGGCTCCCTCTATAGCCTTGGGAAGTGATTTTACCTTTCTGTAGGTTTTTCCATCAGTAAAATGTGTCTCTGACAAAATGATGCTTGCTCACCTGACCAAAAAACTGAAAGGCTTTGTGAGTGGATGAACATTTATACCTCATGTTGAGCTCACTGGTTAAACAGCATTATGTAAGTGCAAAAGTATGACTACTTTCCCTGTTGCTCTTGATGATTGCTGCCTACTATCCTTCTGCCTGCTGAAAGGGTGAGATGAGCAGCTGCTTCCAAACCCATTGAGACTCCTGGCATGGGATGGAGGGCGGGGGAAGGTGTCTGAGTGGAAGGAGAGAGGTGCATCATACAATTGGATTATTTTCTGGCTTTCATGAAGTGTCAAGGCCACCTAAGATGCACCGTACTGTAACTTTATTTTTCACTGAACAAATTTAGTACTGCTACAATATATCCCCATCTAACCCTGATATACAGAGCAGTGAAATGCAAACGTTGAGCATAATATCCTCTGTGCAGTCATAAACCAGTGTGGGGGGGGAAGGGCAGTAAGTATACGGAAAACATAATACTGAAGAATTCACTGGGGCTATTCAATTTCATGTAACCCATCCTCAGCTATGGATAAAAAATAAACCCTGATATTCTGTGATTCTATGATTAGTCCCAACAGCTACCTCTGACAGTCCAGATCCAGGGGTCTGAGGAATATGTAGTCCGTGCTATCCTTTACTTTAAACTGCAGAGTAGGATAATATACTACCTAACCAATTGGGAGGGCTATGATCCTGAAGAATGCTCCTTGGAACCTGTTGTCCATGTCCATGCCCCTGACTTGGAAAAAGGTTTCATCAATACCACTTGGATAAACCAAGTCTGCAACCTATCCAGAGGAAGGATGCCCCTAAGTGGTGGTGGTGGGTGATGTAAGGTTCCAGGGATTAAAATCTGGGGCTGCAGAACCTGGGACAGCTGATGTTCCCATAGTGCCACCAGGAGGCCAATCCTTGCTCATCACTACTGACTCTGACATGGACCCCAGTATAGCTGTGACTGCTAGGCCAGCCCACCTATGCCCTGGTCCCTCACAACCTGCCAGACCCAAATTCCTATCACTCTCCACCTGCGTCCATGAGCAAGACAATAACTTCTTTTGAGGGGGAGGATAATTTTATTAGTGAATGGCTTACCAAAAAAAAAAAAGGGGGGGGGGGAGGGCAATAAATTCCTGACCAAATCTTCCCATGTGTAGCAAGTACATTTAACTGTATCTTTATAAAGAAATATATAAATGTTGTGGGCATAAGAGGAATTTCATTGTATTATAAGAATATTTCTGTCTATAATGATACAATGCTTAGTATACTAAGTTTCTTGTATGTTCATGCCTCTATAGTACTTGGCATTATTCATAATATGGATTATGTGATGTTATACTATTCCTTCACAGTACAGGTTCATAAGTGTACAGTGTCGCCAACTCTTGAGTCTTTATCACAAACCTCCTGATATTTGGTGTTTTCCTTAAAGTTCTAGCTCTTGGATACATGTGATTATGTGAAAATCTCAGTTTATATAGAAAAAAAATAATTCTCTAGCCCTGATGGTTGGAGAGAAAAGCATAAACTTGAACCCTAAAGGCCATAAGCAAAGCACAACTAAACAGAACCCCAAACAATTATTTAAAAAAACAAACAAACAAAAACAACACAACAACTCATGATTTTAAGACAATATCATGATTTTTGGGGCCTGAACTGTGATTTTTGAATTCTTGGCTGTGTAGTTCCTCGGAATGAACCTGTCAACTAATTTGCTTCTTCAAAACTTCCCTCTGGTTTTTACTAGTAGATGAATGTGATGGAGAGTGCCAGGCCCTTTAAGGCCCCTGTTGGGAGGCCTCAGGGTTCTACAACATCCTGCCCCAGGCAAGGAGCTGTGAAGGTTTGTCCTCCAGGGCCCTACCACCATTCCATCACCCCTGAAGAATCACAATTAGCATTTACAGGCTTGGTGGCCTGCAGAGTTTCCTCAGGCAGCAGATGTGAACAGTGGAACTATGCTGAACCAAAGTGCTAAAAGCATTACCTGATAGTAATTCAATTATAATCGGCATTACTGGGCAGGAATTCTCACTTGTGAAGCTTTGTATTATCTCCTTTCCCCTCTGCTCCATCCATATTCCCAGCCTTATTTACTTGTTTGTCAGCTTCGTGCACAATCATCTCTGTACCTTCTTCCACACGGCCCCCTGTGCTTGGTGTCACCTCCCTGATCTCATCCACATGACTTTTACTCTCTCCATCTTTAAGTCCCTCTTAAAGACCCATTTCTGTCATGCTGCTTACTGTGATCGGAGACCTATATAAATTGCCCATGGCTGTTCCCTTTACCCTGATATCTGCCAGCTTGTCTGTTTGCTTAGACTGTGAGCTCTGAGCTATCCATCTTGAATGTTTGGAAAAAAGCACTAAGCTTTGTACCCTGCTGTAAATAAACAAACAATGGGTCCAAAGCTGCAAAACATTGCCATCCGTAATGTGTATTGACGTTAGTGCCCATTGAAGTAAATGGGAGCCCACTGAAGTAAGTAACGGTGCTCAGCACAGAATTGGGCTTAAAATGAAGGTAGTAATTGGTTAAACTAACATTATAATTATGACAGTCACCGCTTGTTCAAATTCAGCTCAGTTTGGTGGAAAAGTGTTTTCTAATTTATATAGCTGATTATGCCACCCTCATCACTGTAGCATCTGAGCACCCTTCCAGCAGTTGAAACAACATCGCTGACATCTGTCACATGTGGTTTGTATTCTCTCTCATCCTCTCCCCATGAGAAGAATCATGCATGTAGTGTAGAGTGTTTTGGAAGGGTCTCTTGTTGCTGTTGTGTGTTTTTTGGTTTTGTGTTAATATGTACTCACAGCTCTGCATTTATTAGAGAAGGCAGACCAAAGAAGTGCATCTTGCACTGGGAGAGGAAGGTGGTGAGATTTGAGATGGTCCTTAATTCTTGTGGAACTTTATTCCACAATCTGGGAGAAACCCCTAAGAAATTTCTATATCCTGAAGGTCCTGAGCCTGGGCTCCAGATCCAGCCTGAAAGTCTACACTACAATTAAACATCCCTGTATCCCGAGCCCTGCAAGCCCAGATGACTCGTGCCAGCTGCGGGTGTTTAATTGCTGCCTAGACAAACCCTATGTGGCTTGAAATAAGGGCTGAGGCCTTGAACTTGACTCAGTATTCAATAGAAAGCCACTGTAGAGAGTGGAGGATATGCAGCATGCAATAATTTTTTTATTTTTGGTGTGTTCTGAATCTCAGCACTTTCCAAAGACTAAAGATGGATGGTCCCTGCTTCACGCTAAAGGTTGGAAAAGGACCATACACAAGCATTTTCTGCCCTATAGTCTAGTCCAGGCGCAACATGTTAGTTATGACAGCAGTCAATCCTCTGACTGAACCATTTGACCTTCAGCATGTCAGAACTGGTCTGTCATATTGAGACTACCTCATGATATTACTTAAGAATAAACCCACTGGTCATGTGACATTAGACAGCTGTTGAGATTTCTAAAAGCTTCAGCTCCAAAATACAGAGCTAGATTCATAAGCCACGATGAACAGGATTTGCTGATACAGATGTGTTAGTTTTACACAAATCTCACTGACCTTTGTTCCATTTGCTGGGCTCACTATCATTGTCTCACAATGAAGAATCTGTCTGGGTAGTGGAAATGCTGTAGGTCTCCTGTGCAGCAGAATATAGTTATGAGGGTCTAGGAGCAATTGCTCATCCTCAGAGGACAAGACATGCCACGTTATACACTATCTCTTTACCCAGAGTATGATATCACTCTGTTTCCATAACAGAGCATTAGGGATTTCCTTCAGCATTGCTCAAGGAATCTCTCAGGCATCCTCATGGCAGACAATTGTGAGCCATTCAACTCAAGCGGAGGTCAAAATGTTGGTGATCTAGAAGAAAGCTTTTATGGTTTTGCCAAAGGAATTTTAATTTCTCCAAAGGTGTCTTCAAAGTGATTGAGAAACTAAATAGTTTGAATATGGGGAAGAATAAATATATGCATTATTAATGATTTCTTTTGTAATAGCACTGAGAGATCCCACTCCATTGTGCTGGTCACTGTACAAACACTTATAAAAACAAGGTCCCTGCTCCAAACAGCTGAGTTTTGAAATTAATACACTATATTGTTTATGACCAGTGTACTACCAATGCATGGCATGCGGATGACAAAAGCTCCATTTTTATTGTTTTTAATTAGGGATTTTGAAATATGGCTCATTCTAGCTCCGACAGCAGTGAAAGGCATTTTACTTTTTCTTGCTGACTTCCTGATTTGAGAAGCAGATGAAATGGTTTCATTGGTGATTGGCAGGAAGCCTACTCCATTTACTGGCTGCAAGCCACTAGCACCTTGGCAAGAAGTGCTGAAAGGAAGATGAAGAGATTTGTACCCTCTGATTTCTGTCTGAGCAGGGACAAAGCAGTATGTGGATTTGTCAGTGGATTAAAAAAAAAATAAGGGTGGTATTTCCTGTTTCCCCACAGGTGTATTGTCACTGAAAATTAACAATTCAGCTGGTGTGGATGACAGATAGCTACACTCACAGTGATTCAAACCCAGGTGGAACGTGGAACTCTTAGTGAATATTAAAAGCTACATCACTTTGCACATTCAGTGGGTTTTTTTCCTCCATTTAGAGACATTGCTAAGACATGTTAAGCCCAAAATTTAGGTTGTTTCAAAGAATATATATAATTTTACTGTGAATTAGAGATGGAACGAGGTCAAAGCCCACAGACCTGAACAAACTTCAGGGGAGCTGACATCTGAATCAGAACTTCATGTAATGCATCTATTTCTACTAGGCAAGAACAAAGCCCTGGATCTGAGCAACCTCTGACTTTTTTTTAAGGTAGATGAGATTCAAGCCTGGTTATGGACTTTGGACCTCTCAGAAATCTATTATATAAACAAACACAGTCAGGATTGCATTTAAATAGTTAAATCAAAACTGCTTACTCAGACTTACTCAGCCCTGCCAAGCCTGGGGACAAATTAAGCCCTGAATGGCGGGCCGCGGGAGGCAGTAGGAGGCTAGAGCCTGAAGCCCCGCCTCCAGAGCCTGGGGCCTGCTGCCGTGCAATCTGAGCCTGCCACCCCAGGGCTGAACCCCCACCACCCCTGGGAAGGTGGGGAACTCACCGGCTGCCTGCTCCTCCAGCATTGTGCCCCAGCTGTCTCCAGAGGGACATGGCCCAACCCAAGCTGGCATCCCCAGCAACCAACACCAAGGCAGGGCATCCAGAAGCAATAGAGAGGGGGAGTGGCTGCTACTTTGCCCCCCCCCCCTCCAGCCCAGGAGACTGTGGCTGCAAGAAAAGCCCCTGGTGGCCACATGTGGCCACATTGGCTGCATTTGAGAAACACTGTGCTAGTGCATTGAATCAGAAAGCAAAACTCACTAAGGCAAAGTAACTGACCATAAAGACATCTGACGCTCACAGAACATTTTCCTGCAGTATTAGTATCTAGATGGGAAAATAGAGTCAATCTTCACTGGTCACACTGAGTAAAGTTCAAGAAGTAAATAATCAGCGTAAAGGATGGCAAGGAAAATAGATTTTTAAATTCTTTATGTTGATAATGTGAGCTGAGCTTAATGTCAGCAACTGGTTAGGGGAAAGCCGTTTTGGAGATAATGGGCTAGATTGTTTCCTGTGCCAGGTGGGACAAGTCAGGAGGCTGATTCTGGCTCCCTGACTAGTACCAGCCGTGACTCAACCTGATTGCTGACAGGCAACTTTAAATTGCATGACTGGTTTAGACTCCTTAATGGGACTAAGCCAGTGGAGGATTGTTGTGCTGAAGTGGAACTTTGCGTTGTCCCTGTGCTGGAATAGGATGCGGATGTGCCAGCAGGATGTCTTTCTGCTGGGCATTTGCACTTAGATTATGGCTCCATTGTGCCACTTGAGTGTGTCACAAAGGGACCATTAACCAGCCTGTGTATTTGGCCTAAGACCTGGACAGTCCCTTTGAGACTATTTGTTTAGGTCATATATAGGTCATATAAGACTGTGTGATGGCTGAAAAATCTCTAGTACATACACTTTCTGCATGACTAGGTTTTAAAAATAACACTTCAGGCAAATTTGAAAATGGGAACTGGGGGCAGAGGGGTAAACCCACCATAATTGTTGAGCATTGACTACAGATGACTTAATGGATCACAATAAAACTTTCTTTGCGGGGAATATTTCTGTGAGAATTGTCTTAATTCTTCAGATTGGGGCAGGGGGCTAACACTTTTTTCATCATTATGCATTTAAAAAAAACCCCTATCTTTATTATGATCTCTTTCGGCTCCCTGTCACCCTCATCTCTTACAAAGCTACGCAATTGACTGTTCTCTTCATGTCACACACCCTTGGTGCCAGGCCCCTTCCTATGCAGCCCCCTATGTTGGTAACCACACGTCTCCCCTCTCCTTCGCCAAGTCCATCCTTAATCCATATATTTAGCTTTTATAATGCTGTTTCTATCCCTTGCCGCCTGAGAACTTTTCACCTTGGCTCTCTCCGTAAAGGAGCCTTAACTAACTAGACACATCAGGCCAGATTCGCAGCTGGTGTAAATCAGCTACCGACTACAGTGACACATCAGCTTACACCAGCAGAGACTCCAACTCATTAATACTCCCCACACCCAAATAAGAGGACAGATTTGTAGAGCTAAGAAGATCTATGTTAAACAGTAGTGTCTGAGCACACAGATTTGTCTTGGTTTCTACTTCACCCCATTTGTTTTGCATTGACAGTTTTAAGACTAGATCCTGCAAGTGTTTATGCAGGTGTTTAAATTCACACCTGTGAGTAGGCACAGTTTGATTGGAGTTTTAGGGTACGTCTTCACTACCCGCCGGATTGGCGGGCAGCGATCGATCCAGTGGGGATTGATTTATCGTGTCTAGTCTAGATGCGATAAGTCAACCCCCGAGTGCTCTCCCATTGACTCCTGTACTCCAGCGTCACGAGAGGCCAGGATCATGCGAGGCGCAGGCAGAGTCGACGGGGGAGCGGCAGCAGTCGACTCACCGCGGTGAAGACACCACGGTAAGTCAATCTAAGTATGTCGACTTCAGCTATGTTATTCCTCCCGCCTCCCCCAGTGTAGACCAGGACTCAGATTATAACTTCTCCAGGGAAAGGACCTGGGGTACAATTTCCTAAAGCACTTAAATGACTTAGGAGCCTAAACCTCACTGAAAGTTATGGTAATATAGGCTTCTAATTCGCTTAGGTACTTAGAAAATGTCCCCTCTGGTCTTTACAGGGTAGTTGTCTGTAAAGCATCTGGCACATTGTTTCTACTTTATAAAAAACAATAACAGATATTATTGAGACTAATTCTAATAGAAATATACTATGATATACAGGAAAATGTTTTCAATACAACCCCCAGGCATGTAGAGTAGTAGTTTAGCTAGTTTAACATTGCTAAGAAAATGCAAAATATTTTTATAATATTTTACATTAAATATAACTGTAGAGATGTCATGTGGGCTTATGATATATAATATGCAAACCTTATGGCATTTGACCCCTAAATCTCTAAGGTGAAATTCTACTGAAAGAATCTACTAAAAAAGATTTAATGGCACTATAGCAGAGATGAAGTAATAGGCTCCTAATTCAGTAATAGACTGCTAAATGCAAATTGCAGAAATGACATCTTACTTTACCCTCAGATGCCTGGACTGAAAACAGTTTGATTCCTCTGAAGTGAATCCAAATGCTTTGTTTTTTGGGGGATGAATCTGGTTGAAAACATTTAAGCTTCTTTTGCTCTCTTGGCAGAAAGCAATATTACTCACTCTGGGATGACAAAACAAAGAGGCACTAGCTAAGGGAACATCAGAATAGCATAATAAAAGGAGACTTTTTGGCGGGTGAATATTGAACATAAAGAGCATCTGTTAATTTTTTTTTAAATGGGGGGAAAAATGAGTGTCGGAAAGTAACTGATGTCCATAGACTGATGGATCCAGGGTTTGTTGCCAAATGGTAACTTCCCACATGGGTCTGTGTGAACTAGGTAAATGCCCACCCCATTCTCAGCAGAGTGCATAGACCTGAACTGGAGTCCAAATTTATCTCCTTCCAGGATCTTTTTTTCATTTTATTGTCTATAGCTGAAAACTAACACCACCACATGAGCCTAACCTTCCTTTTCACCTGTAAAGTTTCTGTCAGGATTTCTGCACCCCCCAAAAGACACTCCCATCTATTTTATCTAAAAAGAAAGGATGGTCTTGGGGAAACCCAAGTTTTGGTACCCTGTTCTGCTACAAACTGTGAGAGAGACCTGGGATAAGTCATTTAAGATACATTTTTCAAAAGCACCTAAATAACTTAGGAGCCTAAGTCCTGTTTTTAAAACAAACTTACGTATGTAGGAGGCTATGTCTACACTACAAAGTTAAGCTGACTTAAGCTACATTGATGTACAGCCACTGCTATAATTAAATTGCTCTTGCATGTTCACACTACACTTCTTGTGTCGGCACAGCGCATCCACAGTAGCAGCTCTTGCATCAACCCAGAGAGCAGTGCACCATGGGTAGCTACTGGCTGCAGGATGTCTTGGGAAGGATTTGCAATGCCTTATGGGGTCAGGTTCAGCATCACATGATGCAGGTTTCTCAGTCCCATTCCAGCTGCTTTTCAACTGCGCTGGTAATCCGTAAGCTGGCCAGCTCTTGTCAGAAAGCATGAATCCTGCACTGCTCTTCAGTACTGTGCTGTGTATTCTGAACGCAAGGCTATCAGAGGAGCTCAGTGGGAGGAGGAGGGGACCTATTGGGCTGATGGAGGCCTTAAAGAAGCATGTTAACACTGAGCCACAGTAATGTGTGTTGCTGTAGTGTGCTGTCTCACATAGTTTGTTTGCACCGTGCTATGAATCTTGTAATGATTGCTGTGTGTGCCTGACTATAACAATGCACATGCACCTATTACTATTGTCTTGAATTTTAGCAGCAGCCATCACATGATGGAGAATAACAAAGATCAATTCAATTTCCATAAATAGATTTTTATTCCAGACCTATGCAAACATACCTATGTAATGCTGAGGTAAACTTCATACATGCAGGGAAAAGTATCTTTAAAGGGCAGTGAACAGGGAATTCACAAGCCCATATCCAACGAGGCTCTCACAGCTGGGTGTATGTGTGGCTGTCATTGTGTTTACTCTGCCAGGGGGCAGAGTGCCTTGGGTACTGCTGTGGCCCCTGAAGATGCATGTAATGAGGAGGGTGGCGGGGGGGAGGTAGGGAGATCCTTGTGATTCTCTTCCTCGCTTCCCTACAGCGATTTCTCCCCACAGACCCTTAGCTTCCTCTCCCCTCAGAGCCAGGAGATCCACCAACTCCTGTGTACTCCAGGCCAGAGCATGTTTGTTGTGTGAAGCTGGCATGTTCAGCTGGGCAGTTGCTATGTGAGCTCTCCATGACAATCAAGCAGGAAGAGCAATTTCAAAACTCCTTGGGGCTTTAAAAGGGGAGAGGTGCCTGTCTGTGTACCTGGCTGCAGGGCAGCAGAGTTCAAAATGGTGACCAGAGCAGTCACGGTGCACATTTTGGGACACCTCCTAGAGGCCGCTTAGGACCATGTAATCAACACAGTGTTTACACTGACACTGCGTCACTCTAGCTATGTCGCCCTATGCTCTGCGCCTCTCATTGGGATAGTTTTATTATGTCAGTGTAGCAGGAGCGTTAAAGCGGCGGGAGCAGCATTGCAGTAAATACACCTCCATAGTTAGGTCGACGTAAGCTGCCTTATGTCTACTTAACTCTGTAGTGTAAAAAAGGCCTTAGTGGGACTCCTAAGTACCTAAGTTCCCTCTAAAACTTTTTACCTTTAGTCCCTCTGACTCAGTTCCCCAAAATGGAGATAATAACGCTGGCCTGCTTCTCAGAAATGTCTTGAGGATAAATGTGTTAAAGACTGAGCACTTGGATGCTATATACGTATCTAAAATAGGTAGGTTACATTTGTGACGCCGCCTTCCCCGAGGTGTAACCTGGAACTGGGGTACCCCAAGCCATTTGTCTCACCAGCCTGGGCACATCTTCTCACACTGTGCTTCTGTGACAAGCTGCAGACCGCTCCCGGTCCTGCACTCACACAAACCTTTACACAGGCAGGGACACACTCAGCTGCACTTACCTGAAGGCTTCTCCCCAGCTCCACAGCCTAGGACTCCAGAGCTGTACCATCTTGTCCCAGTCAAAAGCCTGACTGGTATAAATTTATTACCCAATCTGCCCCTCCCTCAAAGTGGAGAGGACCATGCACCAGTTGTTGTTACTGAGCAGATGCCCTAAGCACTTCTATCAAAATACACTGTTTTAGGTAAAAAATATAAAACAAATTTATGAAGTACAGAAAGATAGATTTTAAGTGAATATAAGTAATAGCGTACAGATCAAAGACGATTACAATAAGAAATAAAACAAAAATGCAATCTAAGTTCTCTAAACTGGATAGGATTTGAATCAAGCAGTTTCTCACCCTGTTAGATAGTACAAGCAGTCCACCAAGCTTCCATATGCAGGCAAGCTTTCATCTTTCCTGCCTGGCACCCCCTTCCCTGTTCAATCTTTATTCCTTAGGTGTTTTCAGGTGCTGTGTTTTAGGGGGAGTGAGGCCAAGCGAGGATGTCACTTCCCCCTTTTGTATCTTCTTCCAACTTGCTGGAAATATCTTTTGCTGTGACCTGAGTCAACCAGTCTCCTTTGGGTATGTGCTATCTCTGAGAGCTTTCCATTGTCCACAGGTTCTGGGGTAATCTTCATGAGTGTTTGTATTCTCCTCAATGAGCCATCAACATTGTTTGGCCTTTTTATTGTTGTACCTGAAAGGCCGCTTGTGGGTGTTTCCAGCCTCACGACATATTTCAGCAACACCTACATAGCAACGTAATAACTTCTCATACAATGATAGCACATACAATCCAACAGGATATTAATGTTCAGTTGATCAAGACTTTTTTAAATTACCTCACAAGGCATATGTAACGCCGATAGACCCTGGTCGTCGGCAGGCAGGCTCGAACAGGGGACCTCTGGGAGTTTAGTGCATGAAATGCTATAGCATGAGCTAAAAGTCAACTGCCTATTAGCTAAGGCTGTAGAGCAGTCACAGAGAGAGGGAGAGAGAGTCTTTCTCTCTCTCTCGCTGTGTGTGGGGGGGGGCAGTGGGTGGTCTCGGTGCCACTAGATGGGACACAACACCACACTCAGAAGGTGTGTGGGTTACACAAACTTTGAACAAAACATATCATAATTATATCACCATGGTGAATATGAGGTGCAGAGTATCACTTTGAAACACAGAGTATCACAATATTCTCACTGGAGTTACATGGAGGCACCTGCCAGCAGGCTTTAGCAGCAGTTACCTTCATTCCTAATGCAGGATTTTAAAATCACTGCCTCGAAAAAACTTATTTCCTATATTTATGGCCTTGGAGTCTGCCACCATTTTACAGTCTGACTTCTGAGTTTAGAAGTCTAGGCTCCTATCTACCTGTAGTAGTATCTGTGGCTGCTGTTAGCCACCTTTACGACTGGCTTCTTTCTATGATAAGGTGATAGCCACTTAGCAGGCTCTCTGGAATTCCAAAGGTGGTTCTTTTTAGCAGTTGGGCTGAGTGGTACCTATGACTCCACCGCTAGGCAAAAGGCGATCAGGCTCATGGAAAAATACATTCAGGTAAAACCAGTTTGTCACTGGATGCTGTAAAGCAGCAGATGGGGTCTTCCTAGGATGGCTGACATTGTCTCAGCTAAGGAAGCATTTAAAAGTGGGCCTCTTAAAACAGTTGGTTCATTTAATCTACTGCGGCCATCTATGGGGACAGTGCTTTTCAATTCTATACTATGTAGGTTCTTGTACCACTCTCATCATTGTAGTATCTGGATGCCTTCCATAGTACATTAAATGGCATGGCTGATATCTGTCATGTGTAGTTTGTTCTCTCTCATATCCTATCCCCAGGGAGAGAATTGTGTGTGCAACCTATGTAGTATTTTTTGTTTCTTTTATGCACAAAATGTTATGTTTTTATGTTAGAAAACACTCAATTGAAGAAGAGAACCTTGCATTTGGAGTAGCAGGAAGTGAGGTTTGTGATGGTCGTTATGGGAGTTTGTGCCACAGTCTGGGACCATCCCCTGAGAAAACTCTGGCTCCTACATAGATGTAAGATGTATTGTAGAGTTCCATTGTGCCATAGGAGAAAAGCTGTTGATCACAGACCTTGCCATACTGTTTTAGGTGATCTTTTAGATATGTTGGGTCCAGGCCATTGAATGCCTTGAAAATAAGGACCAAGACTGAATTAATCCAGCCCTAGGAAAGAATTTTTATGTGAGCTGCACAGATACAGCACAGGGGAGAAAAAGGGTTGGTGAATCATAATTCTTTTAGAAGCTTCTGTACAAGCATTTTCCTCCTCCCTCTGAGTATCTCTGCAATTCTCATCACCTGTAATTTTTCATTTTAGTTGAGCATAATTTTTAACGGTTTTCATTTTTGCAGGCACAGTTTTGGGTCCAATTAATTGTGAAGGCAAATACTAGATTTAGACATCTGATTACTTGACTATGCCCACAAATCAGGTAGCTAGATGGGTTACTGCTTGAAATTGGCACATACATTTGATTGCACATGCAAACATTGAGACTGGTTTTATGATCACTTTCAAAATTTGGTCCTATAAGTCAGCTTGCTGTACAGCAAGCATCTGCAGCCTTGCTGGGCATGTGTTGGGCTAGTTGGCCATGGTATTGTATTGGCTTTGATCCTTCTATTGATTTATCTTCATGCTTAAGTTGTGGCTCCCTTGCCAACAATGCTGTTAAATTAGAGCTAAGCTTGCTTATATGTTCTTCCACGCAACACCACCTCACCAGGACAGTGATAGTGATGATGAAATGCTAAGGGAAATTAGAGAGGCTATCAAAATTAAGAACTCAATAATAGTGGGGGATTTCAATTATCCCCATATTGACTGGGAACATGTCACCTCAGGACAAAATGCAGAGACAAAATTTCTTGATACTTTAAATGACTGGTTCTTGGAGCAGCTGGTACAAGAACCCACAAGGAGAGAGGCAACTCTCGATTTAGTCCTGAGTGGAGCGCAGGAACTGGCCCAAGAGGTAACTATAACAGGACCGCTTGGAAATAGTTACCATAATATAATAACATTTAACATCCCTGTGGTGGGAAGAACACCCTCACATCTCAACAGCCCAACACTGTGGCATTTAATTTGAAAAAGGGGAACTATGCAAAAATGAGGGGGTTAGTTAAACAGAAACTAAAAGGTACAGTGACTAAAGTGAAATCCCTGCAAGCTGCATGGACGCTTTTTAAAGACACCATAATAGAGGCCCAACTTGAATGTATACCCCAAATTAAGAAACACAGTAAAAGATCTAAAAAAGAGCCACCGTGGCTTAACAACCATGTAAAAGAAGCAGTGAGTGATAAAAAGGCATCTTTTAAAAAGTGGAAGTCAAATCCTAGTGAGGTAAATAGAAAGGAGCACAAACACAGCCAAATTAAGTGTAAAAATGTAATAAGAAAAGCCAAAGAGGAGTTTGAAGAACAGCTAGCCAAAAACTCAAAAGGTAATAACAAAATGTTTAAGTACATCAGAAGTAGGAATCCTGCTAAACAACCAGTGATTGATATACAAAAGGAGCACTTAAAGACGATAAAGTCATTGTGGAGAAACTAAATGGATTCTTTGCTTCAGTCTTCACGGCTGAGGATGTTAGGGAGATTCCCAGACCTGAGCCAGCTTTTGTAGGTGACAAATCTGAGGAACTGTCACAGATTGAAGTGTCACTAGAGGAGGTTTTGGAATTAATTGATAAACTCAACATTAACAAGTCACCGGGACCAGATGGCATTCACCCAATAGTTCTGAAAGAACTCAAATGTGAAGTTGCGGAACTATTAACTAACGTTTGTAACCTGTCCTTTAAATCGGCTTCGTTACCCAATGATTGGAAGTTAGCTAATGTAATGCCAATATTTAAAAAGGGCGCTAGAGGTGATCCCGGCAATTACAGACCGGTAAGTCTAACGTCGGTACGGGGCAAATTAGTTGAAACAATAATAAAGAATAAAATTGTCAGACACATAGAAGAACATAAATTGTTGGGCAAAAGTCAACATGGTTTCTGTAAAGGGAAATCGTGTCTTACTAAACTATTAGAGTTCTTTGAAGGGGTCAGCAAACATGTGGACAAGGGGGATCCAGTGGACATAGTGTACTTAGATTTCCAGAAAGCCTTTGACAAGGTCCCTCACCAAAGGCTCTTACGTAAATTAAGTTGTCATGAGATAAAAGGGAAGGTCCTTTCATGGATTGAGAACTGGTTAAAAGACAGGGAACAAAGAGTAGGAATAAATGGTAAATTCTCAGAATGGAGAGGGGTAACTAGTGGTGTTCCCCAAGGATCAGTCCTCGGACCAATCCTATTCAACTTATTCATAAATGAACTGGAGAAAGGGGTAAAAAGTGAGGTGGCAAAGTTGCAGATGATACTAAACTGCTCAAAATAGTTAAGACCAAAGCAAACTGTGAAGAACTTCAAAATGATCTCACAAAACTAAGTGATTGGGCAACAAAATGGCAAATGAAATTTAATGTGGATAAATGTAAAGTAATGCACATTGGAAAAAATAACCCCAACTATAAATACAATATGATGGGGGCTAATTTGGCTACAATGAATCAAGAAAGAGATCTTGAGGTCATCATGGATAGTTCTCTGAAGATGTCCACGCAATGTGCAGAGGCAGTCAAAAAAGGATGTTAGGAATAATTAAAAAGGGAATAGAGAATAAGATAGAGAATATATTATTGCCCTTATATAAATCAATGGTATGCCCACATCTTGAATACTGCGTACAGATGTGGTCTCCTCATCTCAAAAAAGATATACTGGCACTAGAAAAGGTTCAGAGAAAGGCAACTAAAATGATTAGGGGTTTGGAACAGGTCCCATATGAGGAGAGATTAAAGAGTCTAGGACTTTTCAGCTTGGAAAAGAGGAGACTAAGGGGGGATATGATAGAGGTATACAAAATCATGAGTGATGTGGAGAAAGTAGATTAGGAAAAGTTATTTACTTATTCCCATAATACAAGAACTAGGGGCCACCAAATTAAATTAATGGGCAGAAGGTTTAAAACAAATAAAAGGAAGTTCTTCTTCAAACCGCGCCCAGTCAACTTGTGGATCTCCTTGCCTGAGGAGGTTGTGAAGGCTAGGACTATAACAGCATTTAAAAGAGAACAGAATAAATTCATTGAGGTTAAGTCCATTAATGGCTATTAGCCAGGATGGCTAAGGAATGGTGTCCCTAGCCTCTGTTTGTCAGAGGGTGGAGATGGATGGCAGGAGAGCCATTTGATCATTACCTGTTAGGTTCATTCCCTTTGGGGCACCTGGCATTGGCCACTGTCAGTAGACAGGTTACTGGGCTAGATGGACCTTTGGTCTGACCCAGTATGGCCGTTCTTATGTTCTTATGTGTTGGAGAGGGTGTCAGTCTGTTGGTGTAGATCAGGGGTTCTCAAACTGGGTGTTGGGAGCCCTCAGGCGATTGCAAGATTATTACATGGGGGGGTCGTGAGCTGCCAGCCTCCACCCCAAACCCCACTTCACCTCCAGCATTTATAATGGTGTTAAATATATAACCAAGTGTTTTTAGTTCATAAACGGGGTGGCAATTGGAGGCTTGCTATGTGAAAGGGATTACCAGTAGAAAAGTTTGAGAACCACTGGTGTAGATGCAAAGACTTGAGATGGAAGAATTGTGGTGGGTGTAAAAAGGTACCTTAACTTGTGATTTCTATGCGTTTTAGTGCTAATGCGTGGAAACATACTTAACCAATCTTAACTCTAGGAAATTCCACACACACTTTATTAATGTAGAGCAGGGGTCGGCAACCTTTCAGAAGTGGTGTGCCGTCTTTATTTATTCACTGTAATTTAAGTTTTTGCGTGCCAGTAATTCATTTTAACGTTTTTAGAAGGTCTCTTTCTCTAAGTCTATAATATATAACTAAACTATTGTTGTATGTAAAGTAAATATGTTTTTTAAATTGTTTAAGAAGCTTCTTTTAAAATTAAATTAAGATGCAAAGCCTCCCTGACCAGTCGCCAGGACCTGGGCAGTGTGAGTGCCACTGAAAATCAGCTCGCGTGCTGCCTTCGGCACGAGTGCCATAGGTTGCCTACCCCTGATGTAGAGTTTTTATTTTGGTTTGGTTTTATAAATATGGCTGAGGTCTTAGGACTAGCCTAGCTGAGAAGATGGAAAGATACTCCTTGATCCCCTGAATAGCATGGTGATGAGGGTGATAAAAGGACCTGAATAGAATATGATAGAAAAGGGGCTAGCTGGAAAGTGAGGTTGTGGAACTAGTTGAAGAATTGTACCTCCTCTGCTTTACATTTGCACACCTGGTTTAGAAAGCTTTAAGGGCTGCTCCAGGGGGCTTTCAAAACATATTATTTGAAACATCAGGAACATGTCAGAATGAAAGGCTTTGAATGTCATTAAGCAAAAGCTTGAGCATTTTTCCTCCCCTAGGGGTGTAGTTTTAAACAGAGCTGAGATGAGTGTTTCACTAGTTTCCGTTGTTTCTCCTATCCCTGTCCCCTGGCTAGCTCCACTCCTGAGACATTCAGGGTACATTTGCACCACAAGTTAAGGTATAATTGTAGCAGGGGTAGGCACATCTGCACTATTTTTAATCTAGTTAGCATGTTTAACAATAATAGTGAAGACATGATGGCATGGGTTTCAGTATGGACAAGCAACCCAAGTACGTACCCAGGGTTCATGAGTGTGCCCATCTGTGCTACAATTACACCTTAACCTGCAGTGTAGCTGTACCCTCACTTTACACCTTAACCTGCAGTGTAGCTGTACCCTCTGCTGTTTTTCCCATCCATTGCCCTTTGTCATTGTCTGGTCAAGTTTTCTTTTTTGAAAACTATAAGTGTTTAAATTTTAGGTGTAATTGCATATGCATAAAATATCCTATTAAGATGCATTATGTTGAACAACTTAAAAGCTTGGTGAATCTTTCTAATTAGGTTGACAAAAGGGACTCAGAATAGTTCTATTGTAGAGGTTGAGGCATCTTCTCTGGTTGGCTTTCCATTATAAAAGTATTTTTAAATGTATATCATTAACTTCAATTTTCTCCCAGTAGGTTCTCCTAAATCAGAAATCTAAATTATATAGCTTTACCAGAAGCTTTTCATCAGTGTTATTACCTCTACTGTGGTTTACTGCCTCCAATTTCCCAAGATGGGATTTGTAACAAGAAAGGAACCATTAGATGATATTATTACAAATTAACCCTCACCCAAAAATACCTTTATTTAACCATATACTAAAATGCATGTTCTGTTCTAACATTTCTTCTGCATACTGCCTCAGCAAACTGAAGTGTCACTCCAGCAAATGTTTTCATTCATTCACCCCAAGCTAGAATTCCACCAACGCATTTAGGGTGCCCAACCACTAAAATGCAGCAACTTTTTGCAAGGAACATGACAGTTATTTAATGGTGCACAGCAATACTTCACAACCCTTTAGGAGAGGAAGAAAAAAGATATCCTGTAGCCCAGGGGTTGGCAACCTTTCAGAAGTGGTGTGCTGAGTCGTCATTTATTCATGCTAATTTAAGGTTTTGTGTGCCAGTAATACATTTTAACATTTTTCAAAGGTCTCTTTCTATAAGTCTATAATGTATAACTAAACTATTGTTGTATGTTAAGTAAATAAGGTTTTTTTTAAATGTTTAAGAAGTTTCATTTAAAATTAAATTAAAATGCAGAGCCCCCGGACCAGTGGCCTGGACCTGGGCAGTGTGAGTGCCACTGAAAATCAGCTCGCGTGCCGCCTTTGGCATGTGTGCCATAGGTTGCCTACCCCTGCTGTAGCCCTTTTAAACTGCAGAGATGAGAGGGTATTTTAATTGGATAGAAAGAAATTGCCCTAAGGGGAATTAGGACCTTACCTTTAGTATCTGAGCCAAAAACGCCCACTATTGATGGAGGGGGAACCCTGTCATTGGTTCTGTGATGACCATAAGTGACCAAAACCTCATTTTTACATCTCTTCTAAAAAGACAGCATCTCCAGCAATGCAGTGCCACCAAACACTACGCTGTCACCCTGATTCAGCACAATCTCAATAGGAAAAAGTTCCACTTACAGACATCACTAATTCAAGAATTATCATGAGTGATCCTTTAAGGTGCTTGTACAAGTACTGTTCAATCGTGACCCAGCTTAGTGTGTGAGATTTATATAGTATTATAGCCCAAACAAGTCTGGCTGCAAGCCATGAATACTGAATACATGATGGGTCATTACACAAAGTAAAACTATTTTCCCATGCTATTTTCCCCCTACTGTTACTCACACCTTCTTGGGCCATCCTGATTATCACTACAAAACTTTTTTTCTCCTGCTGATAATAGCCCTCCTTAATTGATTACTCTCATTATAGTTGGTATGGCAACACCCATTTTTTCATGTCCGTGTATATCTATCTTCTTACTGTATTTTCCACTGCATGCATCTAATGAAGTGGGTTTTAACCCACAAAAACTTATGCTCAAATAAATTTGTTAGTCTCTAAGGTGCCACAAGTACTCCTCGTTCTTTTTGCTGATACAGACTAACACAGTTACCCCTCTGAAACCTGAATACATGCTGATACTTTTGCCCTCCTTTCTTTGCTGTTGACTCCCTGGCTCAGCTAATATCAGGGGCGGCTCCAGGCACCAGCACACCAAGCATGTGCCTGGGGCGGCAAGCTGCGAGGAGTGGCTTGCCGGTCACCGTGAGGGTGGCAGTCAGGCAGCCTTCGGCGTCATGCCTGCGGGAAGTCCCCCGGTCCCACGGCTTCGGCGGCAATTTGGCGGCAGGTACGCCAAAGGCGCGGGACCAGCGGACCTTCCTCAGGCAAGCCGCCGAAAGCCGCCTGACTGCCGTGCTTGGGGCGGCAAAATACGTAGAATAAAAATATGGGAAAGGAAAGATTAAAAAAATAAAATGAAAAAAATAAATAAGGGAGAGCTAATTAGGAAGAGGTTTATGGAAGATTTTCTCTTCCAGACTCACTGCTGCTCTTTCTTTGGTGCTGCCTGTACCTAACAGAAGCATATAGCTCCTTTTCATTAACTTGGTTCCCTGCCCTTCAGCTATTGTGTGCATTGAAAGTTGGGAAAAAAGGTCTTGCCTTGATGTTATGTAACCTTGCAGACATTAATTTGAAACAAACAAAACACTTAAAGCAGCTCTCATTCAGGGGATTTTACTGAGTGTTACTAAATTGCTGAATATTTAATAGCTAATCATGCTCCAGACCCCAAGGTCTGTCCCCCAAATGATAAGACTTTTTATTAAATGAACTTTAATTACTTAATAATTAGACCTTCTGTAGGGAAAGATGGGGATCCTGATAAGCTGCCAACCAGGCTGCAGGGCAAATCAGACTTGTGTGCCATTTTCAGATTAGAATTTAAAAGCAGGTCTGGGTGTAATGTTCTGAGACAGTGGGTGAAAGGCAGCCAGCCCAGTGTGTGGAAAGCCATGGATGGCATGAACCTGAACTGTGAAGTGGTTTATTTTTATGGTTATCTTAAAACTAGTATAACTATGCAAGGGAATCAATGTCAGACTGTTAGACTAAACCAATTGAACCAGATGTCAATACTGTAATGAGGATTGTGTCTGGGTCTACTAATATTTAAAATACTTTAGGTGTGGTGGGAAAACTCTGTGATAAATTGCTGACCGTGTGAGAAATGTTTTGACTGTCTCCGTGTCTACTCATTAGTCCTCTTCCCCGAAACAAGCTTACAACATTCCGGGCTTCTGAGCAGCTTCAAAGAACAATCTTTTTTAAAAAAAAAAAAAAAGCCTGAAAATGTTGTGGAATTTCACCATAAGAACATAACATAAGAACATAAGAACATAAGAAAGGCCGTACTGGGTCAGACCAAAGGTCCATCTAGCCCAGTATCTATCTACTGACAGTGACCAATGCCAGGTGCCCCAGAGGGAGTGAACCTAACAGGCAATGATCAAGTGATCTCTCTCCTGCCATCCATCTCCATCCTCTGACGAACAGAGGCTAGGGACACCATTCTTTACCCATCCTGGCTAATAGCCATTTATGGACTTCACCACTATGAATTTATCCAGTTCTCTTTTAAACATTGTTATAGTCCTAGCCTTCACAACCTCCTCAGGTAAGGAGTTCCACAAGTTGACTGTGCACTGCGTGAAGAAGAACTTCCTTTTATTTGTTTTAAACCATAAAAACTATACAGGCTTGAGGCCTTTGCCAGGCAATATATAGTCTTGGACCAGTGACAGCCCTGGGATCTACTATAGTGGGATCCTGGAGACTTATAAACAGGAGCATTGTACATAACCACTGGAAAAGGGAAGGTCCCTGCTTTCCATTGGAACAGTATACGCTTCTAGAGCTGTAAGGACCCAGGAGATCAGAAAGTAAAACCATGACATTTATATATATACAGAAAGCCTACGGTAGATTATTTTTAAACTTTTTTTTTATGGCTCTTTCTGTGTTGTGAATGCTTGGACTGAGAATGAAGGTACCTGACCTTACAGATGCAGAAAAAATGCAAAGTCCCAATCATGTTTTTAAACTCTCTAAACATGCCTAAAATGTCTTTTCTGTAACAGATGTGGCATATATAGAACGTATGGTCGTGTCCAGTGGTGGTGCTCTGGGCTGAGTGCATAACTTGTGACAGCCTCGCATACGTAACATGGCCATCCAATCTCTGACTGATAAAATCCTTATACCACACTGCACCAATTTGTAGCTGTGTACAGGGTAGAATTTCAAAACCGCCTATGTAGCTAAGGAGCACAAGTCTCATTGGGGGTCACAAAGTCTTGTGCTTTTAAATCACTCAGGCACTCTTGAAAATCCTAACTGCAGTGTCTTTCTCCATCTTTTCCATGTGTTGTAACAATATGTGTGTTATATACAGTAGAGCCAAATTCACCACTGAAATAGGCATATCTCTGTCAGCCACCACCACTACTACTGTCCCCAGTACGCCCTTGTTTAGAAGGGCTTTTTCCATAGCAAGAGTGGAAAGTCTGCAGTCACTTGCACTGCTTTGCATATGGGCTTGAAAGGAAGACCTCCAATCCTCCGCTCTCTCTAACCCCACCCCAAACTTGTGGGTCTGGATTCCCCCACAGAACCCATGAAGGGGTTTGTGTGGTGTCTGGGGAAAGGTGCATGTGCCACTAGGGTTCCAGGTGAAATGAAGCATATTCCCCCTTTCCTAAATGAAATCTGTGACATATGGAGTGTGATGATGGTTTGTAATATACCTAAATTCTTAATGAGTTCTGGAGTCACTACCTAGGGTGGCCAGATCTAAGTGATTGTGAGAATCAGCCTTGGTCCCACAGTTTTTTAATTTATTTGCCTAAAATGGAGATTCTTGAAATTGCTGCATGGACTCTTGAGGACAACCAGGTGTTTGTGACAAAAGCCTTGTTCATATGCTATCTTGACGGACAGGTTTTTGTTTGTTTGTTTTGCTCCCTTAAACTTTCGTGAACCTTCTTTTCTGCTGACATGAATGTAGTGGTGGCTTTTAACAGCTTTCCGTCCACACGCATGTTGCTTTTAACTTTTTAATTATTTATTTAAAGCAAAGCTAAAATAAAAAGCGTTCAATGCTTCTGCCTTTTGAGTTTACATCAGCTCTGCTTCATGTGAAAAGCTGTTACAGCCTGTGTCTGTGCCAACAGCTTCATTTGAAATGTAGCATTTTTGCTCTTTCTGTAGATTATGGAAGGGTGCAGCTGATGGTTGTTCACCTATAATAATAATAATAATAATAATTAATAATTGGAGATATACCCATCTCCTAGAACTGGAAGGGACCTCGAAAGGTCATCGAGTCCAGCCCCCTGCCTTCACTAGCAGGACCTGTGGTGTGGAATTCAAAACTACCACGCAGAGTTGAGTTGTTCTTTCTCTTTTCAGAGCAGGGTACTCTTTAAATATGTATTAACGGTGATCATTATGATTACAAAGTACTAAATACGTAGGACAATGTGCAGTATGACTTTTTTTTTTAACATGCAGGAATCTTTTCATAAGTTGCAGTTAATGTCATTAAAATTCATTATTAAGTTAAAGGAGACATGAGTTCCTCTCCTTCAACTGCATCCTTGACTGTTTAGCTAAATGTGTGTATATTATATGTGTGTTTGTACAGCACCTAGAACAGCGGGATCCTAGACCATGACTGGGGTTCCTAGGCACTATGGAAATATAAATAATAATAATATATAGTTCTTGCTACCATAGTGTCTGAGCACCTTACAATTGTTAATGGATTTTATCCTCACACCCCTGCCCTCCCGCCTTGTGTGAAGTATCTCAGTGGTGAGCTGAGACAATGGGTAGATTATGTGACTTGACCCCAATCACACAGGAAATGTGGTTGAGCCAGGAATTGAACCCAGGTTTCCTGAATCCCACTCTAACAATACATTTATTAGACAACACTAGTTTCTGCCCTACCCACTCAGTGAAATTTTGACTGACTTTTTACTGGCCAAAATGCCAGAGCCCTTATTTTCTTTCTTCTTGAACTCTTGGTGGCCTCTGACACCACCGACCACTCCCCTACTTTTTGAAATATTGCACTTCGTTGACTTTGGAGGCTCTTGCCTCTTACTGGCCTCTTTCTACTTCTCTAATTTGCTTTCAAAATCTCTTTTGATGGGTTCTTCTCTTCACTCTCTCCCTTTGTCGATAGGCCTCTCCAAAAAGCTCTGTGCTTGTCCACCTGCTCTTCTCTCTCTACCTCCTATTTCTAAATGATCTTATCCATAAGGGTGGCTTCAAATACCATCTTTATACCGATGGTTCACAGATCTATCTCTCTGCTAAAGACCTGTCTCCCTTTATCCAAACCCTAACTTCAACCTGTTTCTCTGACGACATCTGGTCATCATTTGGCAACTGAGCATTTCCTCTCCCCTTCTCCCTTGGTGTTCTGTTACTATTGATAACATCGCCATAGAGGCCTATAATCTGGGCATTATCTTTGACTCACTCAGGCCTGGTCCAATTCTTGCAGCTTCTACCTACTTGACATTTCACAGATCTGGCTTTTTAGTTTTGGTATCCTGGTGTATGTGGGGTGCGTGGGAATGGTTTGTTTGTATCATTAAAGACATTATCATGCTCAGATGTGTGAGGGGGCAGAATTACTGTTTCATTGGCAACCATAAATCTGGCATTTCCAGTGCTGCTGCCACTGTTGCTTTGAAAGATATTTACATCTTTCATTTGCATTCCTTGGGGGAAATGGTGATTTTTTTAACAGTCTATATCTCAGCCAAAACCCAATGGAATTTCATGGTACAAGTAAAACACCCATGTCTAGCTCAAAGGCTTGGACCCTATTGAATTTTGCAATTCAACAGCTGTGTTGGAGCCTCTCAAAATATAGGTTGCAAGAGTCCTTCATAATGAAAAAGTGACAGGAGTTGCTACCTCTGCCTGCAATAACATGGATATAGACTTCGCTTGTTTCCATACAATGAATAGTATCCTTTCAGAGGACATGTCAGTCATACAGTTTGCTGTGCAGCATGGAAGAAAGATTCCATTAGGTGGAAAGATGTGAAAATAACAAAAAGTTTCTTAATCCTACTTAATTTCAGTACATCTTTCTTTGAATTTCATCCTGTTCTGAATAGTGTGTATTGCAGAACACTGTGTTTGTACTTTGATAAAGTTATTCCTGAAGTAGTTTGTAAGTAACGTGTTGCTATTTGGTACTCTCTTATGTCAATAACACATCTATTATTTTCTTCTTTAAATTACACTCATTAGTGGCATACTGATAGTTATTCAGCAATCACGGAAGCCTCAAAGTACTTGTCTGAACATCACTTATTCTTCAGATTGGATGATTAGCCAAATCCAGATCAACACAGATACATTGTGCAATTTATATTTTCAGTGACTATATAATTGCTTCTTTTCCTTGTGCTTGCAGGACCATTGAGGTTTCTTTCCCAGACAGAATCTGTCACAGCTTTTGCAGGAGACACAGTTTTGTTAACGTGTGAAGTAGTTGGAGAGCCTATGCCGATGGTACACTGGCAAAAAAACCTGGAGGACCTGATCCTGAGCCCCAGTGACACCCGAGTGGCTGTCTTGCCCTCTGGAGCTTTACAGATTAGCAGAATCCAAGCAGGAGACAGTGGGATCTATAGATGCCTTGCAAAAAATCCTGCTAGTTCCAGAACTGGAAATGAAGCAGAAGTCAGAGTTTTGACAGGTAAGAACCATATGATTTTACATTGTCCTTATGTATATGCCCAAGTATATGTGGCTCAAAAGCTTGTCTTTCACCAACTGAAGTTGGTCCAATAAAAGATATTACCTCACCCACCTTGTCGCTCCTGATGGGGGCAGTTAAGTTTTCTTTCCAGTTGCTTCTATGAGCTTACGAGTTCTTTATTTTGAAGAGCTTGGAGACATTTAGAAGCTTCTGGGTGTGAAGGTGAGTAGCTGGCCTTATGTGACTAGCCAAATTTCCATAGGCCATGGTTTGAGAGCTGATGCAATTTTAGTTAAAGGTTTATGTTCCTGTATCTATATCCATATTCATTCTTGTATCCACATCTCGTTCTATGTACCTTTTGGCCTGCCAGGCTTTCCACCGCTCCAACAGTCTTCCGTCTAGCTCCAGCTTCTTTATTTCTAGAAATATTACCATGAATATAATTGAGCAACAGAAGATTGCTCTGCAGCATGATTCCGTGCAGAAATGCCTTGCCTTCTAGTCCTGTGTTTCTAAAGGCAAACACCAGTGAAATTCTACAAGGACATTAACCATCATATTTTTAGAATCTGCTCGGAAAGCCCTCCTGCTGGATGATCAAGTCTAAGGGGAAAAACAATTGAAGACAGTTGGCAGTTTTTCAAAGAGACATTATTAAGGGCAGAAGAGCAAGCTATCCTACTGAGTAGGAAAGATAGGAAGTCTGGCAAGAGACCACCCTGGCTTAACCAGGAGATCGTCAATTATCTAAAATTCAAAAAAGAGTCCTACAAAAAGTGGAAACTCAGTCAAATTATAAAGGATGAATATAAACAAATAACACAAATATGTAGGGACAAAATTAGAAAAGCCAATGCACAAAACGAGATCAAACTAGCTAGGGACGTAAAAGGGAACAAAAACAATTCTACAGATACATTAGAAGCAAGAAGACAACCAAGGACAGAGTAGGCCCATTACTCAATGAGGGGGAAAAGCCAATAACAGAAAATGTGCACATGGCAGAGGTGCTTAATGACTTCTTTGTTTCGGTTTTCACCAATAAGGATGGTGGTGATTGGACATCTAACGTAGTGAATACCAGTGAAAATGATGTAGGATCAGAGTCTAAAATAGGGAAAGAACAAGTCAAAAATTACTTACACAAGTTAGATGTTTTCAAATCAGCAGGGCTTGATGAAATGCAGCCTAGAATACTCAGGGAGCTGACTGAGGCGGTATCTGAGCCATTAGCAATTATCTTTGAAAAGTCACGGAAGATGGGAGACATTCCAGAAGACTGGAACAGAGCAAATCTAGTGCCCATCTATAGAAAGGGACATAAGGACAACCTGGTAAATTACAGACCAGTCAGCTTAACTTCTGTATCCAGAGAGATAATGGAGCAAATAATTAAGCAATCAATTTGCAAACACCTAGAAGATACTAAGGTGATAAATAACAGTCAGCATGGATTTGTCAAGAACAAATCATGTCAGACCAACCTGATACCCTGTCAAAGAAAGCTAACGAGCCTTGTGGATGGGGGGAAGCAGTAGATATGGTATATCTTGATTTTAGTAAGGCTTTTGATACTGTCTCACATGACCTTCTCCTAAACAAACTAGGGAAATGCAACCTAGATGGAGCTTCTATAAGGTGAGTGCATAACTGTTTGGAAAATCGTTCCCAGAGAATAGTAATCAGTGGGTGACAGTCGTGCTGGAAGGGAATAACAAGTGGGGTCCCACAGGGATCGGTTCTGTGTCTGGTTCTGTTCAATATCTTCATCAATGATTTAGATAATGGCAAAGAGAGTACAGTTATAAAGTTTGCAGATGATAACAATGGGAAGGGTTGCAAGTGCTTTGGAGGATAGGATTAAAATTCAAAATGATCTGGACAAACTGGAGAAATGGTCTGAAGTAAACAGGATGAAATTCAATAAGGACAAATGCAAAGTACTCTATTTAGAAAGGAATGTTGAGTTGCACACATACAAAATGGGAAATGACTGCCTAGGAAGGAGTACTGTGGAAAGGGATCTGGGGGTCATAGTGGATCACAAGCTAAATATGAGTCAACAGTGTAATACTGTTGCAAAAAAAGGAAACATCATTCTGGGATGTATTAACAGGAGTGTTGTAAGCAAGATACGAGAAGTAATTCTTCCATTCTAGTCCATGCTGATTAGGCCTCAGCTGGAGTATTGTGTCCCATTCTGGGCACCGCATTTCAAGAAAGATGTGGACAAATTGGAGAGAGTCCAGAGAAGAGCAACACAAATGATTAAATATGTAGAAAATGTGACCTATGAAGGAAGATTGAAAAAAAACTGGGTTTGTTTAGTCTGGAGAAGAGAAGACTGAGAGGGGACATAACAGTTTTCAACTAATAGAAGGTTGTTACAAGGAGGAGGGAGAAATTTTGTTTTTTTCTTAATCTCTGAGGACAGGACAAGAAGCAATGGGCTTAAATTGCAGCAAGGGAGGTTTAGGTTGGACATTAGGAAAAACTTCCTAACTGTCAGGGTGGTTAAGCACTGGAATAAATTGCCTAGGGAGAGGGATTTTTAAGACCTTTTTGGACAAACACCTGTCAGAGATAGTCTAGATAATATTTAGTCCTGCCTTGAGTGCAGGGGATTGGACTACATGATCTCTCGTGGTCTCTTCCAGTTCTATGATTCTGTGATTCTATCATAAGCATATGTAACTTCTAGTTAAGCCAAAGGGCATGGTGCAGGTCTCTCGGACTGCTGGGGTGAAATCCAGACCCCATTGAAGCCACTTGGAGTATTGCCACTGAGTTCAGCAGAGCCAGGATTTTACCCATGAACTATTAGAATGAATCTGTCCATGTGTGGATCTCTTATAGAGACATGGCTCACGGAGTTCTGTTTATTCTCCCTTTTGGGGAGTGGTAGATGGCTCTGGGAACCATTGATTTGATGGGCAGAGCCAATGGGATTTGTGAGATTCAAACATTCTCTGTATTTTAGATTCTGATGCCAGGGCAAAACCCCTGGGACAGCCTGGGATTATAGCTCCCACCAACTCCTCCGGATGCATTACAGACTGCTTGCAGCTTGGGGGCAGAACCAAACCCAACATTTGCTGGTAGCAAGGTAATACCCCACCTCCTGAAGTTCCCTGCAGTTTTTTTCTGCCTCAGTGGTTGCAGCCCTCCCAGCTGCTGAGTTTTTCAGAGGGAAATTCCAAACTCCATTTCAAATTCTTAGACGAACAATTCTTCTCAATAATTTGCCTTTTGAGGAGATTGTATCCTCAGCTCTGCTTCCTCTTCTGAGGCATGGGCAGTCGGTGGTGCTCTGTAGGCTTCAGGGAGAGAGCTAGGGTGAGAGAAGTAAGAGGCAAAAGGAGGGGACTGTGTCCCCTCCCCTCTACTCCCTCGCCATGAGCGTCTTGTTGAGACCTTGGGCCAATTCTGTGGGCAGAATGCAGTCTCTCTCCCAACTCAGACGAGGTGGGGTTACCTAGATACCCTTCCCCCTGGCAGGAAAGGAGGCAGGCAGGAAGGATTGGAAATGAACAGACTCCAGAGCAAGCAGCCCCACAATCTCCACAATGGGAGTGAAGCCAAAATGGCAGCACACCAGATGTGGTTGCACCTGGGTCCCAGCCATGCTTCACACTATGGAGCACAGCCACCTCGTCCACTTCCCTACGAGTTGTGGATGGAGGGCACTGGGCACAGTATGGACACTGCAAATGGCAGTAAGGAGCCTTCATGTCCAGCTCTCTTCCCTTGCTGAGGCCTCTGTAATCGCCCCTCAGCCCTCTACTGATATACCAGGATTAGGAACTCCAGGAAAGAAAAAGACCTATCTGGCTCGTGTGGATCCCATGCAACAGAGGGTTGTGATTCTGGGGACTTGAGACCCAGAATCCCAGATCCATACTTGAGACCCAGAAAGGGCCTATTTGGGAGAGGGACACAAATAGTTCCAACCTCTCTTAGGACACGGAGATGGCTCTGAAAATATTTCAAGTGGTTTACAATCTCTGGACCCAATTTCATTTCCCCATCTAAAGCAGGATTATGGGGACAAGCTCCCATAAATAACTGAATAATAAAATCAGCTCTGTTTCCTCTGCTCTCCTCCCTGGAATGCAGCAGGGCAACTGATCTTCAGCACCTGGTTCCCTGGCTCATGAGATGAGTGCAGCATGGCGGATCAATACAGAAAAGAATAGGCCATAAACATACTGATTCCTCTAGGCATGCATGCATGCCCTCACCACAAATAGAATTGTTCCTCCTTAGGGCAGGAAGGCCAGTGGTCAAAATCAGCGTTAGATAATCAAATATTTACAATATATCTAAAATACTCTACACATAGTGGCCTTAGGGAAGAAGGAAATTTACTTACCTCTTTCTGAACAATTTTTCTGATCACGGTTCTCTACAGAGAAAGCTGAAGCAAACACACAAAATTACATATTTCCTGGAATATCTTGGATTTAGGACAGACACAGACATATGATGCCTGGGAAGTCAATTATAGGCCTGAGTTGAGAATGAATACTATTGATATAAGGTTTTATCTCAGAAGAATGTACACAAATATGAAGATGGCCATAATGTAATACAAGTGGTATCACTGAGATGGAAATCCAGTTCATACTGGAGCCTATTGGGAATTCTAAACTCATACACAGACATGATTCAATGATCCAGATTTTATATGATATCTATTCAGTAATTCCAGAGAAACCATCTACATCTCACTCTGTTTCATCTGTTGGCAGAGATCTAGCTCCAGTTATATATTCTCTGCTTCTACAACAGCTAATTTTGTGCCAGTATTTAAAAAGGGTAAACAGAGTGACCGGGTAATTATAGACTTGTCAGTCTGACATAGATCCCAGGCAAGATAATGGAGTGGCTGATATGGAACCTGATGAATAAAGGGGTAGTAATTAATGCCAATCAATATGGGATTTTGGAAAAGAGATCCTCTCAGACTAACTTGATTTCCTTTTTGTTATTAGATTACCAGTTTGGCTGATATAAGTTAACAGTGTTGATATCATATATTTAGCCCTCTTTAAGGCACTTGACTTGGATACTGCACAACATTTTTATTTTAAAAATAGCATGATTTAAAATCAACATGGCACACTTTAAATAGATTTAAAACTGGCTAACTGATAGGTCTCAAAATATAATTGTAAACAGGGAATCGTCATTGAGCCGGTGTGTTTCTGGTGAGGTCCTGTAGGGATGTGTTCCTGGCCCTATGCTATTTACTATTTTTATCAAGATCTGGAAGAAAACATAAGATTATTCCAGATAAAATTAACAGATGACTCAAAAATTGGGACAATGGTAAATAATGAAGAGGACAGGTCACTGATACAGAGCAATCTGAAGTACGTGGTAAGTGGGGTGTAAGCAAACAATATGCATTTTAATATTGTAAATGTAGAGATCCACAAAGGAAGTAGGCCCTATTTACAGGATGGGGGAATTCTATCCTGGGAAGCAGTGAGTCTGAAAAAGATTTGCAGATGGTAGTGCATAGGCAGCTGATCCTGAGCTCCCAGTGCAACAGTGGGGCCAAAAGGGCTAAAGTAATCCTGGGATGCATAAACAGGGGAATCTCAAGTAGGAGTAGGGAGGTTATTTTATCTCCATGTTTGGCACTGGTGTGACTGTTCCTGGAATACTGTTTCCCAGTTCTGGTGCCCACAGTTCAAGAAGGGTGTTGATAAATTGGAGAAGGTTCAGAGAGGAGCCACAAGAATAGTTAAAAGATTAGAAAACGTGCCTTATTGTGATAGACACAGAGAGTTAGCCTTCTTTTTGTTCAATCTATTTCATTTACGGGGTGATGTGATTCATGTCTATCAGTATCCACATAAGGAGAAAATATAGAATAATGGGCTCTTCAGTCTAGCCATGAAAAGTATGACATGATGCAGTGGCTGGAAGTTAAAACTAGACAATTTTGGACTGGAAATAAGATTTACATTTTTAACAGTGAGGATAGCCATTGTAACAACTTATCCAGTGTCATAGGGGATTCTCCATCAATGGCAATTTTTATTTCAGGATTGGATGTTTATCTAAAAGATATACTCTAGGAATTTTTTCAGGACCTGTGTTATGCAGGAGGTCAAACTAGATAACCACAATGGTCCCTTCTGACTTTGGAATCTGAGACAGGTGATTGCAGAGAATCAGATTTTTTAAAAAGTGATCTTTACAGTTCAGTTCAGGGAATGTGTACCAGAAACAGATTACAACATCCACCAAAACACAGTGATTCATTGGGTCTCACAACATTTGTATCTTCCATGTAGAGTGACCAGATACCAAGTGTGAAAAATCAGGACAGGGATTGGGGGTAATAGGCACCTATATAAGAAAAAGCCCTGAATATTGGGACTGCCCTATAAAATCAGGACATCTGGTCACCCTACTTCCATAGATAACAGACCTGCTGTGGTTGCAGCAGTTCGTGTGTCTGATGGGATTTTCATAATAAGTAGGAAGAACATAATCAGCTCCACTCCAGAGAGATTCTCCTGCCTTGGGTGGAGCAAAGTTGTGCACCGCCCAACAATTTGTAAGGATCTGCAAGTCTATAATCAGGGTTGCAGGGTCCTGGGCCACCAAGAAAGCAGCATCCAACAATTTTTTGGAATATTAGGCACCACAGGAAATACTACCTGAAGAGGCCAGAGAGACAGAATCCTGCAGCCCCCTGATTAGTCCACACCAACTATTTAAATTAGGACATTGTCCTGCAGAGGTGTCCAAGCAGGAATGAAGACTCTGGCTTGCTACATATCTCGTCTTCACCCCATCTCACTCCTGACTCCTGCCTTTGACCTCAGCCCAGTGAAGAGTACCAGTCCAGCTGCCTCTGCCCCAGCCATTGTGCAAGCGGGATACAAGATCTACACGGCACACATTGGATTAACAGGGTGGCTTCTGCACCCAGAAATATCTCACTCATCATAAGTAATTTGGTGGGCTGGTGATCAACTTCTTTGCAACTAGAAACAGAAAATAAAGTGCCCTGTGGCCTTTCTGTGTGTCAGGGCTCAGGATCTTAGGCAGTGAATGGCATCTTGCAAAGCTGGGCAAAGTCCCTGCTACATCTTCTAATCTTTTCCACTGCTCCACAGGACAATACAAAACATGGGAATGAGATACAGCATATGCCTTTTTGGATGTAGAGACTATAACACTCAGGCTTGATTAGCTTGGCCCTGGAGCTTCAGATGCCTGTCTTACAGAGCTTTGCTATTGCAAAACCAGTCTTCCACCCAGGAGCAGGGAGGTTTACAATTGATACTTGCATGAAGTGGTGATTGCTCTCATAGAGCCCAACAGAGAAATCAACATATAGAACTTATTCTATTGGCTGGTTAAGCCAGTGAAACACATCCTTGAGTGGCCATAGCCCAGGAAGGCTCGGTGGTGGGTATATAACAGTGTCCAAGCGAAAAGATCAAGTCTCTATAGTATAAAGTTCTCAGCATGTTCAAGAAAAGGAAGTTTTTTATACAAACGCCAACCTCAAATGCTTTCTTGGTCATCAACCTTATTCCAGCTCGAGGGAATAGAATATGTCCTTGGAACCTCATTCTGCTCTTTACAGCACTACCTAGGTTGAACCCCTGCAGGGGCTATGTTCTCTATCCATTGGAGAAGGCCTTTCAATGTCATTTTTTTCCTCTTTTGGCAGAGTTTTTCTCCATGTGTGGTAACCGTATTTAAAGGATGATTTTACTTCCCACTCTTGAGGCACATTGGCACAAAAATTAACTTTAATGGCTCAAAGAATAGGGAAACTTATCCATGCCTATCTGAAAATTGCCTTTTTTCAGGTAATAAGGTCCACAGATCTGGCCCACCCTTGAGACCAGTGGATTATGCAGAATAGAGATGAAAACTGGCATCCAAAGATTAGGGTTAGTTGTCAGTTGGTGGAATTTACCATGTTCTGCAGTAGGAGAAATTTTTGTGGTTTTCCTCAAAGTATATTTAACAAAATCTGTAACTTAAGAAAGTGTATTTGAATTATTCTGATTGTAGAAACTTTCTCAACTGGAGGATACATCAGGGGGAAAGGCATTCCCCTGCTGCTAGTTACAGACAGGTCTGGCTGGCCGTAAGCTGCAAGCAGGTGGAAGTTCCCATTGTAATGGATCTATAAGCCTCATTGCTTGAAGAAAGGGAATTTTTAGTTAAGCACGGATAAATACTCTTATTCTTTTGCTTTGGAAGTGGGGATGGGGAGGAAAACAAAATGTGACACCTTTAATTCATTTATCCACCAAATAGCACAAATTTATTTAGATCATTGAACCTACAACTCAAATGTTTCTTGTGGCATGATCAGTAATGCTCTAAATAAACAAGACACTACTGAACAAAAATAGGCAGAAGCAAGGTGTGTTCCTCTAAAATCAGAATGGAGGAAGGGAGGAATTCAAAAGAAGAAACATTTTGTTTTGGAAATGTCTTCCGTTAATCTTCTAAGAAAGTACTAAAAACTTGGTGAGAGATACTCTCTGTCAAATTCAGCCTGTAGATATGTGCTTCCAGCCCTCATTGATTTCAGTACAGGCACAACTCAGAGAGCAGTATCTGGCCACAGAAAGATAGATCTTGACAGCATTTTTTTTACACTGAGAACTCATTTGAATTCCACCTTCTAAAACAACATTCCTGAGCCTCACTAGCAATATGGGAAGTGGATAGTTTGGATAAAATGCGAGCTGTCTCAGGCCATCATCCAAAGCCCAAACTAAAGCCAGATCTTTTCTGATGTCTGGAAAATTCAGTTTACTTTGAGTTCTTGCACTTCCTGATTCTGTGTGGGACCAGAAGCAGTAGTGCCAAAATCCTGGGAGAATGGGTATTCTCATGGAATTTCCAACCTCACTGAAGCTAAGGAGAAGTGGAAATTTCACAAGAAATCCTGTTCTCAGTGTTTTCAGTGCTGGGTCAACATGGCTGAATTTGGGATAAACATCAATAAATTCAACTCCACCAGAGAGGTCCTTTGGGGCCATCTGCCTGTCCCAAGTCAGGGTAAAGGAGGAGGGTTGGGCGTGGGGCTAGCAACTCCACCCCGTAAAAATCAGCTTGCTACAGAAACGCCAACAATAGAGTTAACAGAGACTTTTAGCCTGGAAAAAGAAGGATCTTCAACTCGAAGACGCATGACGCTGGGTGGTGAAAGCCGCGAGGAAGCCACTAAGCCGATCACCCTTCTTACAACCAGGAGGATTACCATCGGCACATGGAACGTGAGGACCATGTACGAGTAAAGACGGCGCAGGTTGCAGCAGAGATGAGGAGCAACAACCTGACCCTACTAGGCATTAGCGAGACAAGATGGACGCAAGCTGGACAGAGACGACTGTTGACAGGAGAGCTGTTGAACCCCCAAGGGAAGCGGAAAAGAGGCCGCCCAAGAAATACCTGGCGACGCGACCTTCAGGTTGATAGCAAAAAATGGGCTATACCTGGAACCAGCTAGAGCGAATGGCCCAGGATAGAAGACTCTGGAGATCTGTGGTTATGGCCCCATACCCCGGTTGGGGTGACGGGCATGAATGAATGATGAATGATCAATAAATTCAGTGTTGTGTTGTCCAGGGTTTAACAAGGGGAATCCTGTAAATATCCCTCTGAGCCTATGGTAAATCCCATCTACCTGATGTGTGTATGATGGCAGAAAGGAGAGCTGAGGGACTGGAGAATCTATTCATTTATTTTCCCATTTAAACTGAAAATGTGCTGTCATTACCGTGACCAAAGACAGACACACCACGTTCAACTCTTATTTATAATACCAAATAGATAAGGATGTCTGGGAGCGTCCTCCCATGAGAATATTTTTGATAATACTTGCCAGTTGGTGCAATCTGGTTTATTCCAAAGGCAAAACATTTTCTCTTGCAATGTACTGTATGAGAACCTGGAGTAAGTCATCTCTGGAAGGTATTTGTTTGGATAAAATGGATGGTGTAGTAATAGCCAAACTTGCCTTCCGCTTGGAGGCAGGATTTCAAAAAATTGCCACTAGCCTCTGCTATCAGACTCCAACACATCACTGGATTAAATTTGGGATGAGCTTTGAAGCTACTGGATGCTTATCTGAGCAAAGGCTTTTTAACCAATCTAACACCCATTCATTGTTTCACTTCTTCCTTTGTTTTACGAATAGCCAGCACACATTTTCCCCCAAAGAATGCTTATTCCTGATGCACAGACCTAACCTTTAATTAAAATGTACCCCTTTACTTCAGGTTCCAGAAACATAACCTCAGCCAGACACTTTGGACAGACACTACAAGACTGCAGAAAACGAGAGATGCTCACATCACCACATACGCTCCTCTAATCAATATAGAGAAAAGAATCTTCTTGTACACAGAAAAGAATCCTAAGATACAAAATCACTCCCAAACTCATCCCTGGTGTAAATTGATTGGTCCGGTTGGTTTCTTGAGAAGCCTGTACCCTGCTGAAGTGCAATGATTTTTTCCCCAATGCATAAGTTGTGTAGTTCATTGTCTAAAAGCATTAATTTTCCTTTTGTAAATAATAACCCTGCATTGTCCTTAGGGGCAGATGATATTGATGGGTCTAGTGTTACCTATTCTGGAGTCTTCTCTTTTGTCTCACACAGCTTACCTCTGCTGAATTACAGTGCAGAATTTGCCACCCTACTTCCCCACAAAAAACATCACACACAATGTGCTCCATCAAGGACAGGGGCAGCTCCAGGCACCAGCGCAGCAAGTGCGTGGGGCAGCAAGCCGGGGAAAGGGGGTGAGTGGCCTGTCAGTTGTCATGAGGGCGGCAGTCAGGGAGCCTTTGGTGGCATTTCTGTGGGAGGTCTGCCGGTCCCCTGGCTTCGGCGGTAATTCAGTGGCGAGTACGCTGAAGGCGCGGGACCGGTAGATCACCCACACAACCACTGCCGAATCCACGTGACCAGTGGACCTCCTGCAGAAACGCCGCCAAAGGCTGCCTGACTGCCGTGCTTGGGACGGCAAAAACATAGAGCCGCCCCTGACCAAGGAAGAAGAAAAACTTGCAACCTGTTCTTATTTAATGAAAAATAGAGTTAATTTGCCTTTGGGTGATCAGCTCCATGTGCACACTTGTACTTATTGGAGGGAAGAGGGAGGAGGGTGAATGCACCATAGATGCTGTTGCTGTTCCTATTGAAGTAATACGACACACTCTGAATTGCATGAAGGGCTAAAATATGCTTTGATGGTTGTTAAGTAACTTCTGCATTAAAAGACCAGAGATTAGAACTTCACATTTGCTTAAGCACCACTTAACCCCACAGCAATGGCAGAAGGTGTTCTCATAAAAGTGGAATTACTGTCCCAGTTGAACAAAAGTCATCACTATTAGGCTAAATTGGTCCCCTGGGGTGCTACAGGAATCTGTTCTTGGCCAGTTCTATTCAATATGTTTATCAATGATGTGGAAGAAAATATAAAATCATTGTTGGTAAAGTTTGCAAATGACACAAAAATTGATGGAGTGGTAAATAACGATGGTGAGTGGTCTGGGATCACTTGAACAACACGTATTTTAATACTGCTAAGTAGAACTAGGAGCCAAGAAATAGGATGAGGGACTTAAAAAAAAAAGACTCAGAATAATACTGAAGATAAGGAAGATGCCAGCCTCAGCCCAAACAACATACTGATATGGAAATGATTGCTTTAGACTTCTTTTTAATGCTATATTTAGCTTTCCTATCATCGGAGCATTAATTTATTTTGTTCTGGAACAGTTAGGTCAACTCAGCTGAATTATTCTCAGCATAGAATTGTAGAATATTAGGGTTGGCAGAGACCTCAGGAGGTCATCTAGTCCAATCCCCTGCTCAAAGCAGGACCAACGCCAACTAAATTATTTTAGCCAAGGCTTTGTCAAGCCGGGTCTTAAAATCCTCTAAGGATGAAGATTCCACCACCTCCCATTCCAGTGCGTTACCACCCTCCTAGTGAAATAATGTTTCCTAATATTCAACCTAGACCTTCCCCACTGCAACTTGAGACCATTGCTTCTTGTTCTGTCATCTGCCACCACTGAGAACAGTCGAGCTCCATCCTCTTTGGAACCCCCCTTCAGGTAATTGAAGGCTGCTATCAAATCCTCCCTCACTCTTCTCTTCTGCAGACTAAATAACCCCAGTTCCCTCAGCCTCTCCTCATAGGTCATGTGCCCCAACCCCCTAATCATTTTTGTTGCCCTTTGCTGGACTTGTTCCAATTTGTCCAAATCCCTTCTGTAGTGGGGGGACCAAAACTGGACGCAATACTCCAGTTTGGCCTCACCAGTGCCGAATAGAGGGGAATAATCACTTCCCTCGATCTGCATACTGTCTCTATATTGCTCTTCCTCTCAATACAATGTTAGAAAAGAATTTTCTACTCTCCCCTGCCTCCCAAGCATGTTGGGGTTTGTGAAGTTTGCAAATACAAAAAATCTTATTTTTTATGGCCTGGTCCAATTGACAAACTCTTTTCTTCACTACACACGAGGGTTTTTGCACTTTTTTAACTTAGTTGTCACTAATGTTGTGTTTGAAATTTAGTGTGTGTAAATATTTAATGTTCACTCCAGCGTAGCCAAGCCTTGCAATTTGATTACTGGGTTTGAAATATTTGGTGTTTTACTTAAATCCCCAGGTTCTGGATTCAAGTAACTGTTGGTTTCTGTTGGAGGAAGTGGTGAGAGTCTAGTCTCATTGGTTGAGGAGCCTAAGTGCATCTCACTGGCTCAGAAACCAGACAACAAATAAAAAGAACCCAACATTTATTATTTGACTTAAAATAATCAAATTATTTTTTTAATCTCATGATTTTGGGGCCTCCTGTAACGAAGTGGGAATTTTCTGTAATATAGTGACACCTATCTGTGCCTCAGTTTCCTCAATTTTTGCAAGGCTATGATGTGGGGAGGGTAGAAAGACTGTTTTGCTCTCAGGGTAGGCAAGAGACACAGGTATGAATGCCACCTTGGTGTTTGAGCCTGAATGGGTCATTGAAAAAAGACTAGCTGAGGCTGACCCCATAGCAACAGAGAATCTGAGACAACAATGACAAATCCAGTCACCAGGCAACCATAGGGAGATGGATTTCCCCACCTCTCTTAGCAGGAAGGCTGAGCAACATCCCCCAGCTAGAGAACAAAGGACAGAGGTGTCAGATAGGGAGGATAAGTGTTGGCTGCTGGAAGGAGTCAGGACTCTCACCTGGGATTTGATGAAGTAGGTCAAACTGAGAAACAGACAGACATCCTGAACATGGGGGTTCACTACAGCCTGGCAGGGCTCTGGACTAACCAGAAAGGTTTATGTGCTTTAACCTTCAGTTCTCTATGCTAACCTCAGGACTTCCTATGTTGTGTTCCAATTGACTAATAAATCCTACAATTTTGACAATGCTATTTGAGTGTCATTGAAAAGGCTTGGTGAGGTGCATTAATCCCTGATGAGTGTACAAGTCTCTACCTGGAGCCTGTCTCATTTGGACTCGCTGGGCAAGGTTTGAAGCAGAAGGTGGCGAGGCCATGTGGCTTACCCTGGGGGAAGAGAGAGACCCCTTGGCAGTCTAGTACACTGAAAAAGTTCCTCCTGGAGACTGTTCCAAAACTAAGGCCTGTCACTGATCCTGTGGATTTGTGACACTAGCACATAATTTTTAAACTCTGTGTTTGCAGTCATATCATTTGAACTGTAATTTGTCAGTCATGGCACTCTTTATTAAGTATACAGAAATATTACAAGTATTGTGGTATTACATAGAGTAATAGAATAAAATGTTCAGTGGACAGCTGTGATTTTAGTTCAGGGAGAAAAAATGAAAGCAGCAAGACCCAATGAAACAAATACTAAAAATAAAATTATTGACCCTAAACATTTTATTCACATTTGATTATACCTTAAGCAGGAAATATAACACACAGAGTGAAGAGGAATTCTTCTCAATAACACTCTGTGTACAATTTACTCAGGGCGGGCTCTGAAATCGGGCTGCCCCCAGCAGCGAGCGCTGCGCGCGCTCTTTCCGTCCGGGGGCGGTCCCGTCGCCCCGCCTCTCGCGTGGTGGAGCGGCCGCGCATGCCCGGTCGTCCACCCAGCCGGGACGCCGGGACCAGCCGCGACCTGCCTGCGCGCGCGGAGCTCGAGACGGCGGGAACCGCCCGAAGACGGCATGCCGGCAGGTCCAGCGTCCAGGTCCGTCCGGACTGGCTGCAGGCGACAGGGCCGCCGCACCACCACGGAGGAGCTCCACGCCCAACGCCCGCCCGCCCCCCCCTGCCGCTGCCCAGCGTTGGTGCCGCCCCCCCTGAATTTACTGTATAGCACACAATGATAAGTATATAGGCAATGTATACCATGGTGAACAATGCAGTATAAGAACTTGAAAGGACAGGTTTGCACATACCATATTTGAATGCTCAAGAATGCCTATAACTGTTGAAGAGAAACTTCTTGAATAAAGAGCGTGAAGTTGCAAGGTGCGGAGTGATAATTCAGTAACTCACACATGTTTTGTGAAGCTCAAAGTGTGTTTTTAACGTGCTAGACAAGTGAGAAGTGTTTTATGAAGGACAATAAGTGGGAAAAGTGGGAATAGAATTCTGGAGTTGTTGCTCATTTTTCTAGGCCATATGGGTGAGCTGGTTAGGGGGAGGTATTAGATTTCAAAAATACCTATGTTCTTCTCATAAGTCATGATTTTGCTCAAATTTTCTAGGAAAATTCACCTTTATGGAAGAGGCCAAACAGGGATAATTTCAACTCAAAAGCTGATTGTTTCAGAAAGGTTTAAGTGTGTGTGAAAATAGGATTATAATTATCATAGATACTGTTTTCAACCTTAACAGGTGTCTGACAGTAGCTGCTTTACTTATGTGCCTTATTTTGGAACCTAATCCTCCAACTCACATACTCAATAAGCAATTTTTACTCATATGAGTAAGCCAAGACCAGTGGGGTTTCTCATCTGAGTGCAGGGTACAGAAACCTCATCAGGGTTCTGGTATGTTGGGTTTTTTTTAGCGTTGCTTGTTGAAAATTTGACTAAATACTTAAATTATAAAAAAATAAAATCAGGATTTCGATTTCACTGAAGGATCATGTAGGAAAGGCTGTCTGTTATCCCAGGGGGAGACAGGCTCTCTTGCTATTTAGCCATAGTGGGATGGAAATTTGTGGAAGCACAACACAGAACAATAAATCCATATTATTAGCATGATGTAGTTTCCTTTTTTTCCGGTATGAAAGTATCTTTTATGTGACATACCCATTAATTATATAAAGGTTTTGTATTTCAAAGCTAGCTTTACTCTAAGCTTTAACAAAACAGTGTCCTGAATTTCAGTCCTGGCTGTAAATAACCGTGCACTCATAAATGGATATTTTTCCAGACATGGTATAAAATTTTATAGGTAGAAAATTAGTGTGTGATACTTAGAGAATATAATGGAATACTGTTCTGAATAGGCCAATCTATTGGCTACACAACATGTAACATACCAATATCACTGTGTATAGCATATATGCAGATGGATGGGGAAATAAATACAGTTATAGGCAATGTGTCACTTTTTGCATAGAATTGGTATAAGTAAAATAACAGGAGTAACAGAGCTGTAAGTGAAATAACAAATAGCCACCAAGAAACTTCTGACTTTTCCTTGTCTGCTCAAAACTCCTTGGCTTGTTGCCAGATTAGGGTTTTTCTTCTTTATTAAATAAATTCAGTTTCCTGTGATCAGTTTGGATAGGATTGATTTTTGTGTTTAAGGTATTCGATGCACGGACTTAGGTCAGAAGAAGGACAATAATAGTATCATGTCATTTGGCTCTGAATGTATTTGAAATACAATTTGTTATTTGAAGACCCATTGTACAGGATGAACTTCATGAGATCTAACTAGATTGAGGATGATCTAACTAGATTGAAGATTGTCAGTAGGTGGGGAATAGATTAGTTTACAAATCTGGGGACAGAGACAAGAGTGGACTAGTTCTTTTCACTTTAAATCAATTTGGGACAATATGCCTTTACTTTCCAATGGCAAAGCTATTTTATACCACATAATGGCACTACAGATTTAATAATGAAAATTGTTGGGTGCTAAAAAATAAAAAATATATTTATTCTGTCATAGGAGAGCTGAAAAATTAGAAATACTGGGTTAGATTCTGAGAAGTGCACAGCTGAGGCATGTAAAGAGGTGTGAAAGGTTGCATAAAGCTCATCTTCACCCTTCTCCAATCCTGGACCTGCTGTGTGTTGTGCAGCTGGGATCTTCTGGGTATAAAGAAGCCCATGCACCTTTGTTTTTCATACATCCACTGAAGGTGGAGGGAGGAGGAGTGGTATAGGAGCTGCTACTTTAGCTGTTCAAGACTCATAGGCACTTGTGCCAGATTCGGGACTAGGTTGTGTCAGTGTTGCAGCGCACAGTGTTTACCTGCAACATGTAATGTGGGCAAGTAGCTGTCCAACAATTGTCCAGAATTAGGCAGGATTACCAGATGTTTAGAAGAGGGAAATTTGTGTAAGTGTTCCTGAGGATGTTCTCTCCCTCCTGTTATGGACTCTTTATTTTGCAGTGCCATTAAAACCCAGGGTCCAGCTCGAAGCGAATTCTCCCTGTGCAGGAATTGAGTAAGACAGCCATAGGCAGTTTTAGAAGGCTCCCTACACAAGTCTTGTTGTAAGGGGGCAGGACCAGGGAGTGGAGGGGCAATGTCATAGTGGACACAGCTATAGCTACGGAAGGTGCAACAGAAAACAATTGTGAGCCAAATCATCTGGATGAAAGAATTAAATAGAAAAATGCAAATGATAACTGGGAACAGTTTAAATATATTTTACAAGATGCTCAAAAAGCCAAAATTGAGAGAGATTACTTTGGTTAGAAAACAAGTGTGGCTGAGACGGGAAGTAGAAACTGTGTGTGTGTGTGTGTGTGTGTATTATATATATATTGAATACAAAAAAGGGACATTTTATAGTGATTAATATAAATTAGATGCTAGGAATTGCAGAAAAATGATAAGAGAAGCATAAGACAAAACCAGTGGCCAGCAGAGTTAAGGACAATGATTGTTTCAAGTATATTAGGAACAAAAGGGACCCTAACAGTACTTTTCCATCGCTACATAAAAATGGTAAAATTGTCAATATTAACGCAGAGAAGGCAGAAGTCTTCAACAAATATTTTTGTTCTGTGTTTGGGAAAAAAGAAAGATTATGCATTTATATCATATGATGGTGATAAAATACTTTCCATTCCAACAGTAACTCAGGAGGATGTTAAAAAGTTAGACTTTTTAAAATCAGTAAGTCCAGATAAAACATGCATCTGTCAATATTAAGAGATGGCCAAGGAGCTCTCTGGACTGTTGTTAATGATTTTCAATAAATCACTGAACACTGGGGAAGTTCCAGAAAACTGGAAGAAAGCTAATGTTGTGTCAGGTGTCAGAATGGTAGCCGTGTTAGTCTGTATCAGCAAAAAGAACAGGAGTACTTGTGGCACCTTAGAGACTAACAAATTTATTTGAGCATAAGCTTTCATGGGCTACAGCCCACTTCGTCGGATGCATGTAGTGGAAAATACAGTAGGAGATATATATTACACAGAGAACATGAAAAGATGGGTGTTGCCATACCAACTCTAAGGAGACTAATCAATTAAGGTGGGCTATTATCAGCAGGAGAAAAAAAAACTTTTGTAGTGATAATCAGGATGGCCCATTTCAAACAGTTGACAAGAAGGCGTGAATAACAGTAGGGGACAAAGTCTGTTTTTGAAGTTTTTTAAAGTTGCAGTTCTGCAACAAAAAAGCTTCAAAAACAGATTCCGACGAGAAACTGCAGAACTAGAATTAATTTGCAAACTGGACACCATTAAATTAGGCTTGAATAAAGACTAGGAGTGGATGGGTCATTACACATGCTAATTTCCCCCTACTGTTATTCACACCTTCTTATTAACTGATGAAGTGGGCTTTAGCCCATGAAAGCTTATGCCCAAATAAATTTGTTAGTCTCTAAGGTGCCACAAGTACTCCTCGTTCTTAATGTTGTGTCAGTATTTTAAAAAGATAGAGGATTAGGTAGGTAATTATAGACCCATCAGCCTGACATGGATCTTGGGAAAAATAAGGAACAGTTGATACAAGGGTCAATCAAGAATTAAAGGGGGGTAATGTTATTAATGCCAATCAACATGGATTTATAGAAGACAGAACTTGTCAAACTAACTTTATCTTTTTGATGTGATTTCTTTGCTTGATCAAGGGAATAGTGTTGATGTAATATACTTAGTCTTCTGTAAACCATTTGATTTGGTACCACATGACATTTGGATTAAGAAACTAGAACAATACAAAATCAATATGGCACACAGTAAATGGATTAAGAACTGGCTAACTGATAGGTCTCAAAATGTAATTGTAAATGGGGAATCATCACTGAGCAGATGTGTTTCTAGTGGAGTCCAGCAGGGATGGGCTTTTGGCCCTGTGCTATTTAACATTTTTTATTAATGGAAGAAAACATAAAATCATTACTGATAACGCTTCCAGATGACCCAAAGACTGGGGAAGTGGTACAGAATGGAGAGGATAGGTCACTAGTACAGAGCAATCTGGATTGTTCGGTAAGGCGGGTGTGAGCAAACAATACATATTTCAATATGGCCAAATGTAGAGTCATACATTTAGGAACAAAGAATGCAGGCCATTCTTACAGGATGAGGGGACTCCTGGGAAGCAGTGACTATGAAAAAGACTTGGGGGTAATGGTAATCATGAACTTCCAGTGTGGCCCTGAGGCCAAAAGAGCTAATGCAATCCCTGAATGTATAAACAGAGCAATATTGAGTGGGGTTAAAGGAAATATGTAGGGTTACATTCATATTTTCTTGACTGTGTGGATTCATAATTTATTAAGGTTATGGGCTAATTTAGCTGTATTACAGTTCCTCATTCTGTAACATTTTGCCACTGACAATTAAACCGCAGTGGAAGAAGCTTTTCCAAAACAACTGTTTTCTTGACAAAATTCTGGTACATTTAATTAAATAAAAACCCTCCACCTAAATAGCTAAAAGTAATAGCCCCAATAATAAAATGTTCATTATTTCAAAGGCTTGTAAATATTTTTATTCCCATCACAAGTCAGGAAAACTGAAGGTTCAAGGTCACACAGCAAGGTAGCCGCAAAGCTGACTTCTAGTCCCATATTCCAGCCATTAGTTGACTGCCTCTTTTGCAAACTGTAAATGTATTTTGCAAATATTGTAGTAAGAAGAATGCCTTGATGGGTGTCAGTACAAATGTTATGATCTTTTTACCTCTTTATTGCTTATCCACATAGGCTCATATGACGTCCTATAGCTCTGCTAAGCCTGGCCTGAATTTCCTTTGGGGGTGGGGAAGCAAAATCCCAAACACATTACTACATTGTGGTTATACACTTTAATGCATTCTGTATATTGACAGATCAGTATCATTTTAATGACAGATTTCTCTATCGTTCTTCACACATAACCTTTGCTTTTTCGGTAGGATTAACTATGCAGCCTCTAGGCGTGATGGTAAGATCAGGTCAAGGAATTGGTTTGTCCTTGTCTCTGTGACAGGAGAGAGCAAAATTGGGTTTTAGTAAGTATGAATCTTTATCTCCTCTAATCAAATTTAGAAATGTGACTATGAGCACTTATAGACATTAATGTCATATTAAAGGAATCTGTTGTGCAGTTTGCAATACAAAAACTGCTGCAATAATAAAATAACATTATACTGGCCTGATATACAGTATTAGCAAATATGTTCAGCAAAATTCATATATATGATATGATAGTTTTCTTTCAGCTGAACAACTCTTACTAATGGACTGTAGTGCAAAAGTAATTGAGTACAATAAGAGACTGTGTATTGCAGGCCAGCAAAACAGGTCATTGTATGGAACCAGTCCCCATTTTCATAGTAATGTACAGCATAGCTCAAATGCAGTAGTGACAGTCTCTATCTCCTGCCAGGCACTCTCCATTTCTGTAAGGCTGAATGAGCCAAATTCCCTGCAACTTCCTTTGTTATTCCTTCTTGGGGAGGCTCACGGGGTGGGATATTAAACAGAATTTGAATTATTCTTGGCTGAATTCCATTTGATATGAGATTAAATGCATCACAACCCTTATTTATAAGATATGATGCAGACATAAAACGTACCCCTGGTTTGATTAAAGGATTAATCAGTAAATAATAATGAATAATAACAATAAATTATGATGAGGGGCACTAGCCTGAGAGTGGGGAGACCGGAGTTTAATTCCCTGCCACAGACTTCCTGTTTGGCTTTGGGTAAATCACTTAATCTCTCCGGGTCTCAGGTCCTCATCTGTGAAATGGGGATAAAAGTACTTCCTAAATTAATTCTTTGTATCCAGCTCCAATGTAGAGGATGTGAGGGAGGTTCACATACGTGACCCATTCTTTTTAGGTGACATATCTAAGGAACTGTCCCAGTCTGAGGTATCAGTAGGGATTTTAGAAGAAATTGATAAATTAAACAGTAATAAGTCAGCAGGACCAGATGGTTTTCACCCGAGAGTTCTGAATGAACTGTAATATGAAATTCCAAGACTACTAGCTGTGGTATGTAACTTATCACTTAAATCAGCTTCTGTACCAGCTGACTGAAGGGTAGCTAATATGATGCGAATTTTTTAAAAAGGCTCCAGAGGTGATCCTGGCAAGTACATGTCAGTAAGCCTATCTTCAGTACTAGGCAAATTGGTTAAAACTATATTAAAGAATAGAATTATCAGGCACATAGATGAACAGAATATGTTGGGGGAGAGTCCACAGGGCTTTTCTAAAGGGAAATCATGCCTCACGAATCTAGCAGAATTCTTTGAGGAGGTCAACAAGCATGTGGACAAGGATGATCCAGTGGATATCATGTACTTGGACTTTTCAGAAAGCCTTTGACAAGGTCCCTCACCAAAGGCTCTTAAGCAAAGTAAGCAGTCATGGGATAAGAGGGAAGGTCCTCTTATGGATCAGTAACTGGTTAAAAGACAGGAAACAAAGGATAGGAATAAATGGTCAGTTTTCAGAATGGAGAGAGGTAAATGGTGTCCCCCAGGGATCTGTACTAGGACCAGTTATATTCAACACATTCATAAAAGATACGGAAAAAGGGGTCAACAGTGAGATGGCAAAATTTACAGATGATACAAAATTACTCAGAATAACTAAGTCCAAAGCAGACTGTGAGGAGTTATAATGGGATCTCACAAAACTGAGTGACTGGGCAACAAAATGGCAGATGAAATTCAATGTTGATAAATGCAAAATAATGTACATTTGAATACATAATCCAAGCTATACATTCAAAATGATGGGGGTCTAAATTAGCCGTTACCACTCAAGAAAGAGATCTCGGAGACATTGTAGATAGTTCTCTGAAAACACTTGCTCAATGTGCAGTGTCAGTCAAAAAAGTTAACAAAAAGTTAGGAACTGTTAGGAAATTGATAGATAGCATGACAGTAAATATCATTATGCCTTTATATAAATCCCTGGCATGAGTACAAATTGAATATTGTGTGCAATTCTAGTTGCCCCATCTCAAAAAAGATATATTAGAATTGGAAAATGTACTGAGAAGGGCAACAAAAATGATTAAGGTTTTGGAACAGCTTCCATTTGAGGAAAGATTAAAGATGACTGGGACTTTTCAGCTTGGAATAGAGAGACCGGGGGGGATATGATCAAGGTCTATAAAATCATGAACAATCTGGGGAAGTGAATAAGGAAGTGTTATTTATCCCTTCACATAACACAAGAACCAAGGGTCACCCAATGAAATGAATTGGCAGCAGGTTTAAAACAAACCAAAGGAAGTACTTGTTCACACAACACACAGTCAACCTGTGGAACTCATTGTGAGGGGATGTTGTGAAGGCCAAAAGTGTAACTGGGTTCAAAAAAGAATTGGGTAAGTCCATGGATGATAGGTCTATCAATGCTATTAGCCAAGATGCTACCCTCTCCTTTGGGTATACCTAAACCTCCAATTGCCAGAAGCTGGGAGAGAATGACAGGATGGATCACTCAATAATTGCCCTGTTCTGTTTATTCCCTCTGAAGCGTTTGGCATTGACCTCTGTCAAAGACAGGATACAGGGCAAGATGGACCATTGGCCTGTATGGCCATTCTTATGTAAGGACAGAATCAAGCTGTTGGTGTTTAAACCTAGGGCCTCCAGATTCACTGATAGATCATGCCTAATTGCTCCCTGCCATAATATTTGCCAGGGTTCACTGTGCACTCCCTCTGAACTGGGTGAGCATGCAGATGCTCCAGTGGAGCATAGACCTTCACATGCACTGGGACACCATGGGCCTGAATGCCCCCCTTTTAATGCTATCGCAGCTCTACTAACTGGTTGGGGCAGAACGGGGCTATGGGTTGTCTGTACTAGGCTCTCATGATCCTTGTGTACAATGTCTGTGAAGGATGCTGAAGGGGCAGGGTGAATTATTTTTTGACCACTTCCCTTCTCCTTTAGGCATACTTGAGTGTTATTACAGTATTTAGTTTCTGTTTCTTTTTCTTTTTCATTCTATTCTTCTTCTTACCTTTTTTCTTCTCCCTTCACGTATAGAGTGTGAATATGGCAAGTACAAGTGACAAATTGCATACAGTTTGGGCAAAAATACAGGAAATGAATTTGTAATATTTGTATTGCTATTTTACCTCCTTCTGGCTAAGGAAAAATATCATCCAGTAAACTTTCATAATCAATTTTTTTTCACTAAATATCACTAATAAAATCACATTGGACCATAATCTCAGCTGGTGAAATTGACGTAGTTCCTCTGACTTCATTGGACCTTTTATATCAGCTGAGGATCTGCCCAATCAAACATAAAAACCAAAAAGTAACAGTAATAAATATGCTAATTGTGAAGTAATCAGTGTGTGCTTAAAGCTGTTCTTTTTTTCATGGCACAGAAAAAGTTTGTATAACACCCTGATGAGTGTTATTTTCAGAAGCCTGTAGTTGCAATCTTTTAGGTTAAAGTTGACAGTCCAGTTAACCAGCATATGTGAGTTTGGCAGTTGTTTTTTGGGATTATATGTCAGGTTTGATACCCTGAGATAGCAGATCAAACCCTGTTTCCAAATATTGATGGTGGGACTAGCATTCAATACCCAAAATGTCCGATTTGCTCAGCAATTAACAAAATGTATCCCTCTTATCCTAAAATGTATTATAGCCTTTATACCGCTGGCATAAGGAAGGGCTAAGGTCCTGATTCTGTGAAGTGCTGATCACCTTTGGGGAAACATCGAACACATTCAACTCTTAATGACTTATATGGGAGATGAGAGCACAGTCATCAACTTCCAGGGGGTCCTCAGCACCTTACAGGATCTTGCCCCACGTTGTGCAGGAGTTCCTACCATTTCTAAGTAGACTTCAGGGATCTGAGACCAAAGATCCTATTCTTCCCTTTGCTTTTCAGAAAATTGCAGGTGATTTCCTCATCCTTCCTTTTTGTAACTGATTTTCTATTAAGATCTTTATGTACCATTCTGCTACAGTTTCTGACCGTACCCTGCACTCCCTCACTCAGGTAGAGCTTTCATTCAATTCTGCTGATGTTTCAAGAATGACTCATTTATAATTTGTATCTGCTTTTGAAGTGGACTTCCAAATGAAATACGGATGTGAAGATAATGCTGCCTTTTCAACTAGCATTTCTGTGTCTAAGCAGGAAAGAAAAGTTCAGATTGAGGTCTGGCCTTGCACTTGTAAGGTCTTAATGGGACAGTATATTGAAATGGTATTTGTTACCATACAGCACAGTACCTCCTTCTTGTGCCAGGCAATTTGTGCATTAATAAGCTGAAGCAGCTAGGTGACAGAGAGAGAGAGAGAGAGGCAGCTGGGCTGAGTCTAAGGCACCACACTGCAAATTTAGAAACCACTAAAGATTTTTTAAAAAGCAGTCCTGCTAAGAAATAGCTGGTCAGAGGGTGAGGGAAGTCAGACAAATGAGGCTTGGATGAATGTAAGGAGCAAATTTTGGAGGGAAAAAAAAGCAGAAGCATGATTATGCAACGGTATTATACATATGTGTACTGAGAAACCACATGATTGCCTGTGCTGGTTGCCATTTGCCCACACAATCATGTTGTTTACATGTGCTAATGCAGGTGGGCAAATGTGCTCAAGCATCAAGCCTCCTGCTTTAAAACTCTGGTCTAAGGAAGATTTGGAAAAAAAAAAGTTTCCTTGCAACTTAGATTTTTGTGTCTATCTTAATTAGTTCATATAAATAGTTTAAGCTATGATTTGAAGTTATCATCAAAGAAAGGCTGAATACATTTCAGATTTAGATGAAATTTGGCAATTTCACATTCATCTCAAATTTAAAAAGTCATTAATCTAGCTGTATCATTTTTAGTAGGGCTTCCATTAAAGTATGTGTTTCTGATACACTTCAGCTATATCAAAAATTTGGCCAGGCAAAATTGAAGCAATAGAGAAACAGATGAAATAACTAGGGTTGTTGATTAATCGCAGTTAACTAACGCAATTAACTCAAAAGGTTAATTGTAATTTAAAATTTTAATTGTGATTAATCGCAGTTTTAACCACACTGTTAAACAATAAAATACCAATTGAAATGTATTAAATATTTTTGGATGATTTCCTACATTTTCAGATATTTTGATTTAATTACAACACAGACTACAAAGTGTACAATGCTCACTTTATAATATTATTTTTTATTACAAATATTTGCATTGTAAAAATGATAAAAGAAATAGTATTTTTCAATTTACCTCATACAGGTACTGTAGTGAAATCTCTTTATTGTGAAAGTACAATTTACAAATGTAGATATTTTTGTTACGTAACTGCAATCCAAAAAAAAAGTAACGTACAACTTTAGAGCCTACAAGTCCACTTAGTCCTACTTCTTGTTCAGCCAATCACTCAACAAACAAGTTAGTTTACATTTACAGGAAATAATGTTGCCCGCTTCTTATTTACATCACCTGAAAGTGAGAACAGGTGTTCGCATGGCACTTTTGTAGCTGGCATTACGTGCCAGATATGCTAAACATTCGTATGCCTCTGCATGCTTCAGCCACCATTCCAGAGGACATGTTTCCATGCTGACTATGCTTGTTAAAAAAATAATGCAAATAATGCATTAAATTTATGACTGAACTCCTTGGGGGAGCATTATATGTTTCCTGCTGTTTTACCTGCATTCTGCCACTTATTTCATGTTATAACAATCTCAGATGATGACCCAGCACATGTTGTTCATTTTAAGAACACTTTCACTGCAGATTTGACAAAATGCAAAGACGGTACCAATGTGATATTTCTAAAGATAGCTACAGCACTTGACCCAAGGTTTAAGAATCTGAAGTACCTTCCAAAATTTGAGAGGGACTAAGTGTGGAACATGCTTTCAGAAGTCTTAAAAGCGTAACACTCTGATGCGGAAACTACAGAACCTGAACCATCAAAAAGGAAAATCAACCTTCTGCTGGTGGCATCTGACTCAGATGATGAAAATGAACATAGGCGTGTGCACGGGGTGTGCTGGGTGTGCCCAGGCACACCCTAATGCAGGGATGGGAAAATGGCCCCACTCTCCTGGCGTGGCAAGCCGTGGGGTCTGTGCTCCGGGGCCGGAGCTCCCGGCTAAGCACAGCAAGTCACCGGCCCCTCCCCCACCTTTCCTCCCTCCCCTGGAGCCATGCTGCCACGCACACAGCGCTCTGGGGGCCAGAGCTGTGCGTTCCCGCCGGGCAGTGTTTGGCTCTGTGGGGAGGCAGACACACTCCCTGCTCATCCGGAGCCATGCCGCTCTGAGGGGTGGGGCTGCATGCTCCCGCGGGGCAGCGTGTCTGGCTCTGCGTGAAGCAAAACATGCTGCTAGGAGCCTCATGGTAAGGGATCCGGGACCGGGGGTGTTGGATAAGGGGTGGGAGCAGCCAGGGGACAGACAGCAGGGTAGGTTGGATAGGGGGTGGGATCCTGGGGGGGGTGGTTGGGGCGGGGGGTCTCTGCAGGGGGCAGTCAGGGAGCAGGGGGGTTGGACTGGGCATGGGAGTCCGGGGTCTGTCGAGGGGCAGGGGTGGATATGGGTCAGGGCAATCAGGGGACAGGGAGTAAGGAGGGTCCGGGGGGGCAGTTAGGGTGGGGGGCGTCGCTGAAGTGGGTGGTCAGGGGACAAGGAGCTGTGGGGGGGTGGATGAGTTGGGAGTTCTGGGGGTCCTGTCAGTGGGCGGGGAGTGGTTAGATAGGCATGGGAGTCCCAGGAGTCTGTCTGGGGGCGGGAGTGTGGATAAGGGTCGGGGCAGTCAGGGGACAGGTAGGCAGTAGGGTCCTAGGGGGACAGTCAGGGGACAAGGAGCAGGGAGGCTTAGATAGGGGGTGGGGTCCTGGGGGCAGTTAGGGGCAGGGATCCCAGGAGGGGGTAGTCAGGGGACAAGGAGTGGGGGGTTTGAGGGTTCTGGGGGGCAGTCAGGGGGTGGGAAGTAGGAGGGAGTGGATGGGGGTGGGACAGGGCTTAGGGCAGGGTGGGGTGGGGCTAGGGCGGGGCTCCCTGGGTGCACACCCTAATGAAATGTGCTGTGCACGCCTATAAAAATGAATATGCATCAGTCCACACTGCTTTGGATCATTATCTAGAAGAACCCATCATCAGCATGGATGTATTTCCTAGAATGGTGGTTAAAGCATGAAGGGATATAGGAATCTTTAGTGATGCTGGCTATAACAGTGCCATATGAACACTTGTTCTCACTTTCAGTTGACATTGTAAACAAGAATTGGGCAGCATTATCTCCTGCAATGTAAACAAACTTGTTTGTCCGAGTGATTGGCTGTACAAGAAGTAGAACTGAGTGGACTTTCTAGGCTCTAAGGTTTTATATTGTTTTATTTTTGAATGAAGTTATTTTTATATAATTTTATAGAATATAATTCTATATTAGTAAGTTCAACTTTCATGTTAAAGAGATTCACTTCAGTATTTGTATTATGTGAATTGAAAAATACTATTTCTTTTGTTTTTTTACAGTGCAAATATTTGTAATAAAAATAAATATAAAGTGAGCAGTCTACACTTCATACCTCTATTGTGATTGAAATAAAAATATTTGAAAATGTAGAAAACATGCAAAAATATTTAAATAAATGGTTTTCTATCATTGTTTAACAGCGTGAGTAATCATGCGATAAATCACAATATTTGTTTTTAATTGCTTGACAGCCCGAGAAATAACAGATCATAAAATTTCACTGGTTTTTTTTTTACATAAAACTATGTCCTGCTTCATTGATTACCTCCAGTTAATAATGTCTTGATCTGAAAAAGGAGGATGCTGTTATCTGGAAACATTTTTTAAGAATGGCTAAACAAGAAGTTAAATAGCCATTATTAAATTTAACATTGTCCCTAGATTCTGATGGAATAAAAGATATTTCATTATCACTTTAATATAGGAATATATTAAACAGCTTCTTTCAAAATATACAAGAGAAATATGTATTGAATACTTCTGCCTTTTCTGCATCATGATGCATAATTTTATCATCCTTGAGTGTTAGTCAGACCTGTAATAGTGCTAGGCTTTAATTTATTCTTGATCTATTTAAAGAATTATTTCTTATTGCCCTTAACCTAACTGGCTGGAAAAAAAAATCACTGATACCTTTGGTCTCATTTTTGCATTTCCTAACTCCTAGTTTGTATTCATTGCTATCAGCTTCCCCGCTTTTTAATTTGTTTTCTGCATATTAGTTTTTACTGCTGCCTTTATCTCCCCTCTTAATCAAGACTTTTTTTAACCAAAGAAACCTTCTTTCATGGTAGCAGAAGAGTGGGTTTTTCTGAGCATCTAATAAAGCAGTCACAATTCCTAACTGGCATTCAAATTTTTATGTTCAAATATTGTCTCTTATTGAATTCTGTTCACAATTGTTTTTAGCTTTGGAAAATTGGCCTTTTTAAAACAGCATGTAGATTTTTACTTCTGTATATTTGTTATGCCTTCTAAGGTAGTGATCGTAGAGGCCATTTTGATCATCTAATCCAACTTCCAGCAAAATGCAGCTCATAGAATTTCACAAAGTAAATCCTGTGCTGTGTCTACTAACTTGCGGTTGGGCATGGCATGTGTACCTTGGAAGGCTGGGTATACAGTAGGCATGGAGCAACAGATCATCCAGTGCATATTGTGACAGACCCAGACCAGTGGGGTACAGGAGTCTGGTCGAGGGCAAATATACTGGTCACTGGAGGAGTAGTTTTCTGTTCCCTGAGTGACCAGAGCAGGGGCTGCCCTAGAGCAATCAGGAACTTGCTAGAACCAATTAAGGCAGACAGTCTGATTAGAACACCTGCAGCCAATCAAGGCAGGCTAATCAGGGCACCTGGGTTTAAAAAGGAGCTTACGTCAGTTTGTGGTGTGCGTGTGAGGAGCTGGTAGCAAGAGTCTCAAGGAGCTGAGAGGATGTGCTGTTGGAGGACTAAGGAGTACAAGCGTTATCAGACACCAGGAGGAAGGTCCTGTGGTGAGGATAAAGAAGGTGTTTGGAGGAGGCCATGGGGAAGTAGCCCAGGGAGTTGTAGCTGTCATGCAGCTGTTACAGGAGGCACTATAGACAGCTGCAATCCACAGGGCCCTGGGCTGGAACCCGGAGTAGAGGGCGGGCCCGGGTTCCCCCCAAACCTCCCAACTCCTGATCAGACACAGGAGAAGTTGACCCAGACACTGGGGAAGATCACTGAAGTGAGCAAATCTGCCAATAAGCGCAGGACCCACCAAGGTAGAGGAGGAACTTTGTCACAACAGAAATAAATAAAATTTCTAGCTATATGTTTGGTAAAACAGAGCCATTACTTTGGACCTGATCCTGAGAGATGCTAAGTACTATGGCTTCCTGCTAACTTAAGTGAGATTTGCAGGTGTCAGTGTTTGTCAGGTGATATGGAAGTATACGTAATGGTAGTTATAGTGTGTGTGTGTGTGTGTGTCTTCAGAAATCATTTTAAATAGAGTTGGAACAGACTTAAGACATCTCATCCCCATGGCGTATCAGGAATTTCCACAGTTCTGTTCTCAAGTGTTTTATCTGCCCTGTAAACTAACATGCTATTTTAGTTAAACTTCTTGATGCTTACTATATATATATATACACACACACATACAGTAAACAAATATAGTGATGTCTGTCTGTCTTTGTCCAAACTTTTCACTTTGACTTTTTCCTGGTCACTCTTTCTGTCTATTTTTTGCCTGCCTTACTACCAACTAAATTTGAAGCTATTTCTCAACATCCCTCCAGCAAATTTGAGCCAAAGGAGCTTTTTGGACACTACTCTTTCTCCTAGCTTCCTTCTCAACTCAGCCTTTCTGTTTCTGTCCATGGTTCATAATGTTGATGACTTCCTTGATTTACTAGAGCTTCCCTTTTCCTCTCTCTCACCTCTCATATTTGTAAATCTGCTTACCACCACTTTCAAAATGCCGTGACTACCCTGACCCCAGATTTTCTGACATCCTTATACATGCCTTTGTCTCTTTTTGCCTCAAGTGCAACTTTTTCTGTGGCCTTCCCAAGACTCAGCTCTGACTTCAATCTCTAAAGAATGCTTCTGCAGCTATTCAGAAAGATAGCATCACCCCAGAATTAAACAGCTCCATTGGCTTCCATCCACAAACAGCTCCATCAGATCTCCGTTCCATAGCCCTTTCTATAATTCTTTATTAACTTTTTTTTTCCCTCTTCAGAGATAAGACTTGAAGACCTGAATTCCCTGGGTCCGTTATTGATAGGCTGTTTTGCTTCCATGTTCTGAACACAAATAGCATTTTATGATAACTCTCTTTTTCCTTCATAGATCCAGGTTTGCACAGACAGCAATTTTTCCTGCAGAGACCGTCAAATGTGGTAGCCCTTGAGGGAAAAGATGCCGTTCTTGAGTGTTGTGTTTCTGGGTTTCCCACACCCACCTTCACATGGATGCGAGGAGATGAAATTATTCCTGTCAGGTATTTCATACACGTGTCTCTTATGTAATGAAAGTTCGTTTCCCAGGGTGAAGTACGGGTAAAACATTAACTATCATTTTAAATGTTGTCAGTTTGGTTCAGCTTTGAGGAGATCAAGCTTTCATTCTAAGTAATAATAAGACTGGATGTACACATGAAACTCCTGTTTTCCTCATTTGCAGCTGTGCATGCATATCTGAGGGTAGAATTTGGCCATAAATGTCTTCTTTTATGAAATGGTATTTAAATCAGGTAGAGCAGCATCCAAAAGTTAATTATCACATTTAATAACAACATTATAAGATCAGAGCTAGCCAGCTGAGAAGGTTCTATGGAGTACCTTAGATCTTGAGTACTTTTTATTGGAGATGAATGTGAACATGGTATTTATTTATTTATTTATTTATTTGTTGGTCAATGTTACAGATCCAAAAAATATTCATTACTGGCTGGCAGTAACTTACTTATTTCTAATGTGACTGATGACGATTCTGGGACATACACTTGCATTGTCAGCTACAAGAATGAGAACAGTAGTGCCTCTGCAGAGCTCACAGTTATGGGTGAGTACGGATTTCCGGATTCTGTGCAAGAGGAGTCCTTTGCTTTCCCAAGAATGTTGATAACCATTAGCGCTTATATAACTCTTTCCTCTGCGGGTTTCCATGTACTTATCTGTAAACTGGTGGGGTTCCCACCTTACTTTGAACAGGATTTTCACTCACCGACAGCAGTATACACACATAATCAATATACCTCATGGAAGAACATCAAACAGCAGAGTAAAACTTCTTACAATGTTTCTGGCTTATAATCTAATTGCTAGTAGAATATTTGTTGGTGTCAAATCCCAATTTGCCCAATTCAGTTAACTGTTTTTTCTTGTGTATGGCATCACAAATGAATACAATGGTGATCTGAAATCTTATTTTAGCAAGTTTTGTATAACTATAGTATTGCTTACTGAAATTGTTTTACTGCTTTTTCTTTATCTTACGACTCCATGGCCTTGCTTTAGCATCAGGTATTATGTGCCTATGTTCTTGCTTTTAGTGAAAACCATGAATAAGCAATGATGCAGTGAGGATTTCCCTGTGTTACCTAGGGTGACCAGATAGAAAGTGTGAAAAATCAGGATAGAGAGTGAGGTGTAATAGGTCAATGTAAGAAAAAACCCCGAATATCAGGACTGTCCCTATAAAATCAGGACATCTGATCACCCTGGTGTTACCTTCTACATAAAAATGTTTTCTCCTTTGTTTCAGATGATAGGTTTGCTGGCTAACTAACAAAATATGTTGTCTGAGGAACATGTGGAAAGATGTCTTAGACATTTTGAAACAGGCTTTTTTCCCCTATTGTGTCAAATTTTAATAGAACCATAATTATATTAAATTCCGAGAGGTGTTTTTTTTTTAATCGGAGAACAATACCAAGCTACATTAGCATTATTCAATAAGATTTAAGAAACTACATAGATAATACTTTGTCAAACAATAGCATAATTTCAATGTGCTGTTCATTTTGCATTCTGGTTTTAAAGCTTATGCATAAAAATACTTGCATTAGAGAACAGAACCCCAAGTTGGATTATAGAATATTCAATGCTTGTATAACAATATCCTTCTTTGAAGTCATAATTCAATGTTATAGTAATTACACATGATGGAAACTTTCATTCTATTGCTTTAGGTACATTAATACAATACAAATGTTTTATTTGCTACATTTTGAAAATTAAAAAAATGACTTTATAATTGCAAAAGTTCACTTTAACTATTTATAGTAAACCTACATTTCCAATCTGCAAAGAATCAAATGCAGAAATGGAAGATAACTTCTGGAATAAAATGCTTATTTAGCTTTGCTGAAAGATGCTCAATGGAAACCAACCATGAAATTATACACAACTGCAGCTATTTGTGGATTGAGAAACACCTATCGATTATGTGAATCTTATTTTTTTTTCTCGCATATAGTAGATTATAGGATTCTATGGCATGGACCAAGGCTGAAATTTCAATGCTCTGCAGAGGATTTGGCTATCCAGTTTCCATGAAAATTAATAGAAATTTCACATCAAATTCTTTCGGGTGTTGAAAATCCCACCCCATATCTTTATTCTCTGTAATGCACTTAACTATGGGTTGACTATGACTCTATAATAATGTTACGCTAAAAATGCATTGTATAGAATTAATTTTGTATTTATTTTCATGCTTATACAGAGAGAAATATGTAACGAGGAGTGTAATGCAATTTTGGGGATAAACTTGGATTCAGATAATTCAGTGATAATGGTCATATATGAATGGTAGAAGAGAGGTTTCAAAAGGTGGCACTTGTTACTTATTGAGCACCACAGATTGATTGGGGCTGTACCAACATAAAGGATAGCACAATCACTGACACAATGAAAATGAAATCTAAATCTGACAAAGAAACATGCACGTGCATGCAAAATACGTAATAAAAATGCACAATACAAACATTGTGCATGCAAAATAAATCAATTGTATATACAAAGTAAAGTGGGTGTGTTTTTTTTTTTTTGCATAAGTGTCTAGTCACAAATTTTGGAGGTACAATTTTGATAACCTTTAAAAGTTTGGTCATTTATTTTCATAAGCATGTAGCGTGGCAGATTTAAATTAACACCATGTATCATATTGCTTAGCAACAGGTATTATGTTTGTATTGTTATAGTGAATATGTAAAAGATCCAACAAAAACTACACACCTACTAATGGAGTGCAATAGAAATCCCCATATATCCTTATTTTCATAAAAATTGGACATATATATTTGTTAAATTCATCTCCATAAGTAGGAAACTCACTCTGAGAAGTTTACCGGAGTTGCTCATAACATTAGCCTAATTTATAGACATGTAATAATTGATGGTTTTATTCATTTCCCATTGGTAAGGTATAAATCTGTATATTTTCTTTTTAAAAATTGTTTTATTTATCAAACAAAAACTGAATTGCAAATGCATATTTAGTTATAAAGCATCCATTGTTTATTAGAAAGTTAATTGCTTTCATGTAAACAGTTTGTGTGAGAGTATGTTCTGGAGAGAAGGGCAGGCAAAGTATTTTACACGTGTCAGCTAAAAAATTAAACACTCCAATAATTAAATCTTTCCTCTAGGCCATGTGAGTGGGCCAATACTACATCAAAGTTAGTTGAATCACATGATAGGGTGATAGCTTCATTATTTAAAAGATAAAAGACGATCTGGCAGGAAAATGAATATCTTTCATGGGGAAGATCCTATGTATCATTTCTTTTGCGGATCTTAAAACAACCCCTCACCTGTATTGGCCATAATGCTAAAAATGCGGAGAGGAATGAAGTTGCTGGAAAGGCTAAATAATATTTGTTGCTAAATTTTGAACTTTGAATATTTCATGTACAAATCCTTTTTAGCAGGATGTTAGTCGTGTCTCCTTGTGCAGTAGAAAGTTTAAAAGTCCAGTATATATTACCTTCTTGCTTTATAAATCAGCTGCATGCTTGGCAATGATTTTAAAGGACTAGGCTAAGTAAAAACAAATGTTTAATGATGACAATCACTGGCAAGATGATTGCTATCGTTAGGTTTGCTAATGAGTGTCCATTATAGCTCCTTCTTTCTAGATCTTAAGTTTTCAGAAGCATTCATCTTTTGGGGTTAGAATTTTTCCTGTTTGGTCTTTGGGAGTTGAATTTAAAGTTTGAACAAAATCTCTTTTGCCATTTGTGTAGGGAAGACTGGGCCTGAGATGCACTGGATTATAGCACTGATCAAGCAAAGATCTTTATTCCTGCATGGAATCCCACTGATTTCAGTACAGTGTTATGCTGGAGTGAGAGTCAGGGTTTCCAGATACAGTCGCTGGATTGGAGCTTAATTTTGCAAAACTGACTTTTGCAAGCATTGATTGTAATGAATGCATATCCCTGACAGTCTCTAAATTCTATCAATTCCAATGACAAACATCATGTGACTACGTTATTTGAAATCTGTCAGAGTTAGAATTGTGCCTGTCAAGTCCAGGAAGGTGTACATGGCCTTTTGAAGATAAAGAAGATTTTTCATCAAATAAACAATTGCATATAAATGTGACACATTTTCAGGTTCATAATAAAATTGCACTTGGATCTCAAAGCTACTTTTAATTGGGTTGAGATTACTGTACATAACATAATCGTTGTGTTCTCTTTCTGTGATTTTAAAGATCCTGTAAATGTCCCTTGAGGAGCAATACAGAAGTGAATAGTTTCACAGCACTGCTAGGTCAGCAGACTGGGTTTGCATGGTTTCAGGTCACTGACTAGAGAGAGACTGCCAACAAAAGCAGAAAACTGGGTCCAAAAGGTGGTGTTGGCAGAAAAAAACTGTTCCTAGCTTTTACAAAGCAAGTTATATGTAATCTATAAAGAGACAACTTAGAAAATGCTTCCAAACTGCAGCCAGGGAAACAAGCACCTTTTATGATTGAATTTTTAGGATCAACTGTTTTTTGCATCAGTTTTATTTTCCAGCAAGAAAGTTGAGCCTCCATGGTGTTATGAGCCAGGTTTCCAACAAGTCTAGTTTAGTTTGCCAAGACCAAGAGTTAGTCAGTATTGCAAAGGATGGTCAATCCAATCTTTCTTGTTTGGTTTTATTTCCATTCCACAACATCCATTGCCAGAATATGTGTGCACAGATCAAATGGATGAAAAATGCTGACTGATGGAGGCCTGGAGCATGTTGCCGGGTGTGAATAATTTTAGGAACAGAGTAAATGCTAGGGGAAAAGCCCTATGTTGAAAAAACATGCCTAGGAACAAAAGCCAGACAATTATATATTACGGCTACAGAAGCATCTTTTAAACTTACCCTGCTGGGCACAAATTTTGATTCAGTCTACTTTGGATGTGAAAAATATGTCCAAGGATATACCATATTACTAAACATCAGTGGTAAAATATTGTAAAAGATCATTCACTGTTATTAAATCCCTGACACAGAAACATTCTGGAGTAGATCCTCAACTGGTAGACATTGTAATAATTCCATTGAAGGTGCTGGAGTGATAATTTACACCAGTTGAGGATCTGTCCTTCTTTAGCTATGCTTGATAGGGTGAGTTAAGGATCCCACATCAGTCTGTTCTGCTAATATCTTTGAATGTTCTGTGTGTGGCCAATAGCTAACCCCACAGCAGCTAGCTGAAGTAGATTGTTCGGTAAGCTGTTTTATTCTGAATATTAAACACGGTTGAAGCTGTTTACTTATTCTCTAACTGAATCTCTCACTCTATCTGGAACATTGTATGTTTATGTATACAATGGAAAGCTAAAGTGGAAACAGATAATCCATCCTGGAACAATCTTTTGGATTATCTCAGGCAATTCTTAAAAAAACAAAACAAAAAAAAAAACACACTCAAAAAAATACCTCAAGTCACAAAAAGGCTGTAAAAACTCTCAAGTCATTTTTACCATCACTATAAGGTTAAAGTCCAAAAATAGAATATAGGATATCAGGTTTTTTTTCCCATTTCTTCTGTATATATCCGAAATGAATGCAGAATCAAAGTAAGGACACAAGAGGATAACTCATCCACCCTGTCATTTCCTCTTACCGTTATTGGAGTCCCTCCTCTTTTGCTTCCCCATGCCCCAGCTCTTCAGACCGAAGAATGGGCGAAGTGCTGCAGAGAGACTTGTCAGTTTCATCATGCTGCGTTGTCGATTTTCTTCTCATTCTTTTTAGGATTTCTCTCTTGATGGCATTAGTGGGAATTATGTGGTTAAATTCCATGGAACTTTGAAACTGTACATTGACGTCTTTTGTTTCCAGGTGTTTTCACAGTAATATTAACTATCAAAAATATGTTTGAGATTTGACATGAGGTAAAAATAATGTATTTAGCTTGGGCATTGGGAACATATTTTGCATTGTGCTGTTGAGAAATGGGATAGGCTGCCCGTGCTCAAAGAAGTAGCAAGAGCTGCAAACATAAAAAAGAATGGATAAATCTATGAGGACTGCTGGCACTTCAGTGTTATATAAAATGCAGCTAGTCCTTCCAAAAGACAGGGGCTGAACTGGATGGATCAATAGTTCCTTTCATCTTTGTTTTCTCTGATTTAGAAATTTTTTAAAATACATATTATGCGATCAATAGACTTTAAGGGCGCCACAGGAGCAGTTATTTTCTATCCAGTAAACACCCATTTGGACAATGTTCAGAATGTGTTTTATACAATTGATTGAGAGGCTGTAATGTTTCCTTGGGAATCACTCCATCCACTGTTGCATCATGCTTATGGAAAAAATGGAAGGATTATGATGATGTTGATACAGATGCAGGTATTAAAAATGCTATGAAAAGCAATGCTATTGGGGATATACCCTGTATTTATCTTAAAATCTTATGAAGTCCTTTGCTAGCATTTTGTTTAAGTAATTGAAAATTGTAGATGTTGTGTCATACAGAATATGTTATATTTGTTGACTCTGTTTTTATTAAGGCTGAGATGGAAGTTTTACCTTACCTCATAAGTTGGGTGCCTGCATGCAAGACAGATCACCTAGGGTGGAGAAATCTGAGTACCTGATCATGAGTAGACCTTCTTGTGATTTGCATCCCAGGTGAATTTTGCTTTTGGTGAAAAACGGAAATAAAAAGAGAGAGAAAAGCAGAAATGTGAGCAGAAATGGAGGGAATCAGAGGTGTGACGAAGATTTGTCTGCTTAGAGTCTCTGGTTCAAGTTTGCCTCAAGGAAAGAAAACTTTATTGCTAGAATATAGAAGATATTGAAGGTAGCATTGAAACCAAGAGTTTAGTAGGATTATAAAAAGAATGGACATTTTATATGGATAATGAAAACATCCAGAGTTGTTATAAACAAGGATTTTAAAAAATAAGAGTTTTGGTAGAGAGAGAAATCTGTACGTTTACATGCATTAGTCAACATCTAACTAATGAAGGGTACAGAAGAAACTTTCTCTTTTTGAGGTGGTGTTCCATAACTTTACTCTGCTTTACTCTGAACCTGCTGGAACTGGTCAATGTCAGAGATGGGATCCTGGACTAAGATGAGCACTGTTCGATCCAGTATAGCATTTCCTTTGTTGCTATGTTTCTTGCTTTCTTGAACCTGTTGGTGCAGATATGAGCAGTTAGGTCTGCAGCAGCATGATGGAAAAAATTATGCTAGTGTTTTGCCTTTAATGGGCTCTCCCAAGAGTGAATTGAAAATGAACCCAGATCAAGAATGTCTTGGATGGTGTTTGGTAATCTAAGGATAGGCACCTACTTTACATTGAATTTCAGTGGGAGCTGAGCCCCTAACTCATTCAGACACTTCTGAGAATGTAGTCCTTGTCAATACATCTGTCGGCTAGCATCTTACAGACGTACAGGCCACACCTCTCTTGTGCTACTTATTTATGAGAGAGGCTTGAACAAAACTCCGCTTGTTGCCAGTTTCAGCTAATATGCATATTCATGTTCAACCCAACAGCGGAATATGTATGTAGGAAGGAGCTATTTGTTGTTGGTGCTCTCTCAAATGACCTAGGGGAAATTGTTGGAGACACTGAATTTGAGGATGATTTCCCCAGATCTTTGTTGTGGCAATGGAAATGCATCAGTCCGTGGGAAAACCTGTTCGAATCCATCTGCACAGAAAGATCAGTAATGGCATGATGCCTTTGTTACTTCTATGCATAACTCTCTAATTTAGGAAATACGTCATTTTGTAGATCTGGCTGTAGCGATCAGTCAGATACTCTATAACAATCAGAATGGAAATTGCTCAGATTGAGCCTTATAAAAAGACTCAACTGTACTGCATAATAAGAAGTGAGATCTATTCTGCATAAAGGACAGATTATCACAATAGCAGGTAGTAATCTGTTGTTCAGTATGGATAGTTTAATGATCTACTGCACATAAGTCCTCAAACCTGCAGAACAACAACTATACTGGTAACTAGAATGCTCTGTTTTTATTTATATCTCAACATTCTGTAGTGACACCTATACACTTCCCCCTTATGGGCTATGCTAATGATTCTTCTGTTATAGGCAAACCAGCAAATGCCAATTCGTACTGCTCTACCACAGCAGCTTGCTGTCACCCACGCAAACAGTTACTGGATGCTTTGCTGCTCTAGTCAACGGCTTATGGCATCTGTATTGTGCAGCTGCCTATGCGTTCTGCTCGAGAAACTGTCAAAGATAATCACTTTTTAGGCTTTGGGTAAAATTTTCTGAACCAACTAAGTGATTTACGAGCTCAAGGGCCATTTTCAAAAGGGACTTAGGGCTGGGTGTACGAAGGTGCTTAAAGATGCAGATAGGTACCTATTGGGATTTTCAAAAGGTTAGGCACCTAACTCCCACAGGCTTCAAGTTAATCTTCTGTAAATCCTATGAGGCACCTATTTGTATCTTTAGGCACCTAAATACCTGTGTAAATCTGGCTTTTGGGCACTTAGGAATCTTATTCTAATTGAAAGTCAATGGGTGTTAGATTCCTAGGCACTTAAGACACTTTTGAAAATGATACAGTGGGAGATTTTCAAAGGCACAAAAGGAGAATGGCTGCCTAACTCCACATGACTTTCTGTGAGAGAAAGGAGTCTAACTGCTCCTTGTGCCTTTGAAAATCTCCCCCTTAAGTTAGTTAGTTAGTTCTTCAAAATTTTACCTTCATCTAATATTTAAGGCCATGCCTTAGGTCCATGTTGGAAAACTAAGCTGTAGACTGTACTTTTTTTTTTTTTTTTTTTGGTACTACACCTCTACCCCAATATAACATGACCTGATATAATACAAATTCTGATATAATGCGGTAAAACAGTGCTCCAGGGGGGCAGAGCTGCGCACTCCCGCGGATCAAAGCAAGTTTGATATAACGTGGTTTCACCTATAATGCAGGAAGATTTTTTTTGGCTCCCGAGGACAACGTTATATCGGGGTAGAGATGTATATTGATGTTTGGCTCATGAGGGTCAAAATTTAGGGCCTTATTCTGACACCACTGGAGTCAAGGTGGACTTTCCCCACTATTTCAGAGGCAGGATTGGGCCATATACAAACATGGCAGGCACATAGCTTCATTTGCTGTCCCTCCCACTCATGCTCACCACCCTGGTGTCCCTGACTATGCATGCAGATGTACACTGCTGTCTTTTAATTGAATCTCTTATTCTTCAGAAGCACTAATATTATTCATTATTTTTTCAATGTAGTGTAATTAAAAAGCAAAAGCAGTTATTAAATTCCAATTTAAATATTTGTCTACCCCCTTCCCCCCCACTGAGAAATAAGCAACAGGAGAGAGGAACATACAAACAAACAAAAATCATGCATTCTTTTAATGCTGTTGCTTAGCAACTACACCATCTTGACTCAGACTGATTTTCAAAACTGGTTTGTATGCTGTTTCATAACTAATTTGCCCATACAAATGGTTGTCTGCTCTCAGATGCAGGGCTTGTGGTTGAGCACACATTTTTGAAAATCAGGCCAAAATGTCAATTCATTAAACTCCAAGATCTTCTACATTGCTCCAATTTAGGGTTGTGACTGCATGATGGATTTTGCTAAGTTTTATTGTTGCTGTTTCTGACTCAGAATAGTTATGAGTAGGTAAAGCATGTGTTGACATCCATGGTAAAAGAGAATAAAATGTAATAAGTTCTAATAGAACACAGTATAGTTGTTAGCAAACTACCTAATAAATTAAAACTAATTGTTACCACTGTGTGTTATATGTTGATTCTATGCCTTCTTGGCATTTCTAGCACTATTCTACATTGTGCAGGAGAAAACGTCAGTTTTAATGGCACCCCAATTTTCTTTCTTCCTCCAGTAATTAATCTGGTATTTATAACTCACTCCTCCATATTCTTCAAAAGATCAGAAAAGAAAACATGATTTGAGCCTGGATCTTGCAATTCATTGTGTGTTGGCAAAACAGACTCTGCTCGTGAGGCAAATTACAGGAAATGGGCCTAAATTACCAGATTCTGTTTTCCTATGGTGGATTATTATTGGCAAGACCTTAACAGTGGGACTATAAATACCTATTGTCTTTCAAAAGTGGAAGGATAATTTTGTAGTTAAGGCTGTGGACTGGCAAGACCTACATTTTCTGAATGACTGCAAATTAGCGGAATGTACAGTTCATCACGCCTGAGAGATCAGTCCCTGAACAATACTGTGGCAGATTCCCAGCAGATGTAAATCAAGACAACTCTGACCCTAAGTGCCTAACTTTCTCCAGCTTTAATATGGGAAGAGTAATGTCTGTCTGTCTCATTGTTTCGAAGATTAATCACTACAGGTGTCTTTGAAAACTCCTAGCCCTTTAAAATTTTTCCTAACCCACAGGAAAGGAGTGTAATTTATGGGAATTTAGGCTATGTCTAACCTTATGGTAATGTGTAGAGTACGTATTCTGCATGCACTCTGGCACAGGGGTGTGTGTGTGTGTGTGTGTGTGTGTGTGTGTATGTATATATATATATATATAATACACACACACACCCCTGTGCCAGAGTGCATGCAGAATACGTATATATAATATAGCAGTGTAGATGGTGAAACACTACTTAGGTGACTTGAGTAAAGACATGTCAGAATCGTAGGGTATGTGCCCTACACATCTCTCTATACCCAGTCAGTACCTGCCACATCTATGCTGCTATTCCCTATTTGTGACTGAAATAAGTAACATTTTTTTTATTTTTGCATAAAGGCAAAGTCATTAAATATAGTTGTAACCCTTCCCTCCCACCCCCCAAAAAAATCCATTCAGGAAAATTGAAATTACTTTTCATTTTACACTGGCAGGGTGGGTGTGTTTGGTTTGGTTTTTGCTTTTTTTTAAGAGATATTGGCATCAACTGCTGCCAAACTGATTCACTGAATAACCCCCCCCCCCAAAAAGCCCCCAACAAATAAATCTTGAAAGAAAACATCTTTATTCTGCTTATAGTGAATTCCACACCCCCATTACAGCAAGCCCCTCCACAGGAGGTTATGGGACCAGATTTTCAAAAGAGCTTAGGGTCATATTTTCAAGTGCTCAGTACCCACATCAGGGCCGATTTTTAGAAAGAGTTCATTCCCCTTGAGACACCTGAATACGGGCTAGCTTTTCAAAAGAACTCAGACGCTGAGATTTGGGTACTGAACCTTTCTGAGAGTTCTAGCCTTAAGGGTAATTTCAAAAATACACTGCGAAAGGCTCTTAAATATTGCATTGCATGTGCTGGGCTTGTATCACCCAGCATCTTCTCCTGTGTTGGATAATAAAACTAGAAACCTCCATGTCATAGTACTGTCTTGTCATTAATATATTATGAATGTTAACATATTATTTATTTATTTGCAGTAGCATCGCCGGTGTGCTAGGCACATTCCAAAGATAGAAGATGTCAAGCTAAGAAAACACAAAATGAAAGGGGACTGTCCCTGTAGAGCTGACTGGTTTTGTGGAGTAAAAGTGACAGATCACCCTGCCACACTCACACAAACATACACACACAGACACTCCAAACAGCTTGTAAAAAAACAAACAAAAACAGGAGTGATTATACTGCTGAAGTCCTAAGAGAAGTAGGCCTCTTTCAGCCGAAAGCTTTCCCGTGGATGAGCTATCTCATTTTTCTGGTCGGAGTTTTTTTCCTGATTCATACCTTGACCTTAATATGTTCAAATTTCCTGTTGGATTTTCACCATCTTGTTTTGTTACTTAGCAGCATGGACAGAAGTGCTTGTAGCTGAGTGCTTCTGAACATGATCTTTTAACTTTTAAGCTATAAGTTCAAGACTGCATAAATATATACCATAATGGGATAAGTGATTTCTTGTTTCTGTCAAAGTGTTTTGCACTACAGTTCTGGGTGAACATTTATTGAAGTGCTCAGGAGCACTTTCGGCAGCAAAGAGCTTGACAAAAATAGGCTGGTACATTTATAAACCTGTAAAATGTTGTCTAGTTTCATTATTATCATTTGAAAAAAATCGAATGTTTTTTGTTGGTCGAGGAAAATTTTAGGACGTGGAATTCTGTCCCTGAAATGGACCATCTAAAGCACCACATTTGGTGTGTACAGTTTCATAGAAAACGAGAAGCATGACACTTAAAATATTTTGTGGAACGCCTGAATATTCCATTATTATAACTTGACATTCCTGACAATGTTCATTGGATCAGTCTCTACCCTTTTGCCTCAAAGTTCCAGTTTGATTCAACCTCCGACAAGAGTGATTGAACCTCAGCTTGATTAATGGTTTTAGTAGATCCTAAGTGAAGTGAATGGTGATCTCCACTCAATCAGTTATGGATTATACAGTAGTCTACATAAAATGAGCACGTTTAACACAAATCGGTACAGCTGCTAACCTTCAATTTAAAAAAACGCTCAGGCACACATTTCAGATATGCCTGAAGGGAATACTGAATTGTATCTACGTGATGGATACATCATTGTTCATATAAACTGCATAAGTAAATCTACATGAATCCCAAATGATTGCTAAATAAATGTGGATTTTTGGATGAGGTGCACTACCTTTTTCTCCCACCTAAAATAGAAGCTGGAAAGTAAAGTAAAAATCTTCCTAGTAAATGTATTTAAATGTATGATAATTATACAGTCAGCAGTAACCCATCCTTGCTTTGACTTTTTCCATAATTACATATCACAGTTAGTAAGAGTGGTCTGTGTAAGCTGCGAAAGCTGCTAGAGTCCCTAAAATTCTCCATCATAGATTCATAGCATCATAGAATATCAGGGTTGGAAGGGACCTCAGAAGGTCATCTAGTCCAACCCCCTGCTCAAAGCAGGACCAAACCCAACTAAATCATCCCAGCCAGGGCTTTGTCAAGCCTGACCTTAAAAACCTCTAAGGAAGGAGATTCCACCACCTCCCTAGGTAACCCATTCCAGTGCTTCACCACCCTACTAGTGAAAAAGTTTTTCCTAATGTCCAACCTAAATCTCCCCCTCTGCAACTTGAGACCATTACTCCTTGTTCTGTCATCTTCTACCACTGAGAACAGTCTAGATCCATCCTCTTTGGAACCCCCTTTCAGGTAGTTGAAAGCAGCTATCAAGTCCCCCCTCATTCTTCTCTTCTGCAGACTAAACAATCCCAGTTCCCTCAGCCTCTCCTCATAAGTCATGTGCTCCAGCCCCCTAATCATTTTTGTTGCCCTCCGCTGGACTCTCTCCAATTTATCCACATCCTTCTTGTAGTGTGGGGCCCAAAACTGGACACAGTACTCCAAATGAGGCCTCATCAGTGCTGAGTAGAGGGGAATGATCACATCCCTCGATCTGCTGGAAATGCCCCTACTTATACAACCCAAAATGCCATTAGCCTTCTTGGCAACAAGGGCACACTGTTGACTCATATTCAGCTTTTCATCCACCATAACCCCTAGGTCCTTTTCTGCAGAACTGCTGCCCAGCCATTTGGTCCCTACTCTGTAACAGTGAATGGGATTCTTCCGTCCTAAGTGCAGGACTCTGCACTTGTCCTTGTTGAACCTCATCATATTTCTTTTGTCCCAATCCTCTAATTTGTCTAGGTCCCTCTCTATCCTATCCCTACCCTCCAGCGTATCAACCACTCCTCCCAGTTTAGTGTCATCTGCAAACTTGCTAAGGGTGCAGTCCACACCATCCTCCAGATCGTTAATGAAGATATTGAATAAAACCGGCCCCAGCACCGACCCTTGGGGCACTCCACTTGATACCGGCTGCCAACTAGACATGGAACCATTGATCACTACCTGTTGAGCCCGACCATCTAGCCAGTTTTCTATCCACCTTACCGTCCATTCATCCAGCCCATACTTCTTTAACTTGCTGGCAAGAATACTATGGGAGACTGTATCAAAAGCTTTGCTAAAGTCCAGAAATAGCACATCCACTGCTTTCCCCTCATCCACAGAGCCGGTTATCTCATCATAGAAGGCAATTAGGTTAGTCAGGCATGACTTGCCCTTGGTGAATCCATGCTGACTGTTCCTGATCACTTTCCCCTCCTTTAAGGGGTTCAGGATTGATTCCTTGAGGACCTGTTCCATGATTTTTCCAGGAACTGAGGTGAGACTGACTGGCCTGTAGTTCCCTGGATCTTCCTTCTTCCCTTTTTTAAAGATGGGCACTACATTAGCTTTTTTCCAGTCGTCCGGGACCTCCCCCGATCGCCATGATTTTTCAAAGATAATGGCCAATGGCTCTGCAATCTCATCGGCCAACTCCTTTAGCACCCTCGGATGCAGCGCATCCGGCCCCATGGACTTGTGCTCGTCCAGCTTTCCTAAATAGTCCTGAACTACTTCTTTCTCCACAGAGGGCTGGTCACCTCCTCTCCATACCGTGCTGCAGAGTGCAGCTGTCTGGGAGCTGAACTTGTCTGTGAAGACAGAGGCAAAAAAAGCATTGAGTACACTAGCTTTCTCCACATCCTCCGTCACTAGGTTCCCTCCCTCATTCAGCAAGGGGCCCACACTTTCCTTGACTTTCTTCCTGTTGCTAACATACCTAAAGAAACCCTTCTTGTTACTCCTAACATCTCCGGCTAGCTGCAACTCCCAGTGTGATTTGGCCTTCCTAATTTCACACCTGCATGCCTGAGCAATACTTTTATACTCCTCCCTGGTAATTTGTCCAATTTTCCACTTCTTGTAAGCTGTTTTTTTGTGTTTAAGACGAGCAAGGATTTCACTGCTTTAATGTTGTCAAATTAGTCTACACAGTGCTCAAAACAATCCCGAAGTGAAGTGAGAGTTTGACTGCATTAAAAAAAATAAAAAGCACAGTGTGATCAGTCAGAAACCAATTTTTAAATATGCAGCATTTTAGAATGCTCCAAATATCTTTAGTTGAATGTAGCTGGGAAAGACCAATATAGTTAGGATTTACTTTCTGGTTCTCTTTTAAGTCTATTATAAGCATATTAGTTAAGCCTGGCAAGGGGTTTGTGAACAACGTTTTATTTCAGTTTATCTAATTAAACCATAGCTGTAGGCCAATTAGACTTAAGCAAGAGAGTTTTAACCACCTTTTATTTATAAGAAGAAATCATAAAATGAGGTCTCTTTTTCTCAGATAAAGGAGACAGCTGCTGTTTATGCATAGATATTAAAACTCAGTGCGAAAATTAGCAGACTAGTCGGACAACTCTAGCTAGAACAGAGAATAAGGCATCAGCAGACTGCAGCATGCCTACTCTCGCTAAACTTTAGCTAGGCAATAGAAGGGAAAGTCACATGCAGCTTCCTGTTATCTTAACCTTCAACAGTAAGGTTCTCCCCTTGCCAATATTATCATTTTTACACTGATGGTTTCGTTGAAAGGATGAGAAGAATGAGTGGAGCAATTTTTAATGAACTCTTTTTTTTCTTTTTTCTTTTTTTTTTTTTTAAGTGGGAGAGGAAATAGTCTTGATAAAGTGGTGGGAAGTAACAGAAAATTATTTCTAAATTATATGCGACAAGATACATTTCTCTAAAGGAGCCATCTGGGAAAAAGATACATTATGCAACTATTTATGAGGTCTAAACATTCTAAAATATCCAGAAAAAAGAGTGCACAGTCCCAGAAATGCAGTATATTTTGTGCTGACAATATACACTTTAGGGTTTTCATGTTCCTATTTACTATCAGTGTACCTGCAATAATGGATGCATCTCCCATAGTTGGGTTGTTTGATAGGGTTTTTTTTAAGAATCATACTACAAACTCTATAAAGTATAGATAGACAAACAAGCTTGTACACAAGAAGAACCTTTCAGAGCCTTCAACCATCCCTCTAACCAAGAGTGAATCTTGGTTCAGGTTTTGAAAAGCCCTCTCCCTATAACCACAAAGTCCACCTGTTCCTTTTTACTTTAGTTCACTTCCTTGCTCTAACTGCTAACCCTATCTGACCCCATATCTATCCCCTCCTCCCTATCATCCAGCTGAGTCCAAACCAATCCCTTCCTTTTCACATAGACAGAAGATACTAATGGATCTGTTCTCTGACTTGTTTTTCATCTGACCAAACCCTCTCTCTTTTTCACGGCTCTTTTCACTGCTGCTCATTTTCCTTCCCTGCAGTTCCCCCCCATACAATGTGCCTAAAACTTCTATGAATCTCTCTGTTCCAACATTAATGTTTGCTTCAAAGTTATGGGAGTTCTACCCACCCCAAGTATGCACAGCATGCTTTGAACTCTAGAGAATGCAATACTGAGCTCATGAATTTTAGTAAAAGCATTTTTTCATGGCCTGTAGTCAGGGCCGGCTCCAGACCCCAGCGCACCAAGCAGGCGCGTGGGGCGGCATTGTCGGGGCAGGGCGGCATTTGGCTCCAGCGGATCCTCCGCAGTCATGCCTGCGGGAGGTCCACCAGAGCCCTGGGACGAGCGGACCTGCCGCAGGCATGACTGCGGAGGGTCCCCTCTTCCCGCGGCTCCGCTTGAGCTCCCGCAGGCATGACTGCGGTTTGCGCGCTGGTCCCGCGGCTCGGACAGAGCTCCACCGGAGCCGCGAACCAGCGCACCCGCCGCAGACACTTCTGCCCCGGACGCGGGACAGGGGAAGGGCGGAAAAGCGCGCCGCCCTGCTTGGGGCGCCGTAATTTATAGAGCCGCCCCTGCCTGTAGTAGCTACCTATTAGCCAACTTGACAAGGAAGTTTTCTGGACTTTCTTTCATCTGGTTTAATGAAAACAAAAACAACCACCCCCAAACCCGAAAGATCCTAATGTCACTGACCCTTATTTTTCTCATAACAGTTTGAGAGCTAATGGTTAATTTCCTTTGTTTCATCCCATATATTTATTATTGTATTTTAGAAGCAGTCAAGTTAGATATTTTCTCATGTTTGCAATTTAAGAGATTAAGCACAGCAATGCAAAGAAAAACTCTTTGTTCACAGTTTCTGTGGATTTGCTGACTTTGAACTTTGGATTCAAATGAACTCAAAGCAAACTTGTCAAAACTGTCTCAATTCACTGGTTTTGTTGTGAAATTAAATTAGCTCACGTATGTTTGCAAAGTTTGTCATGAGATTGGGCTAGGAATCAAATTTGTAAAGAAACTCGTGTGATTTGGGGTTGTCTGAGTTTAGTCAAGTTGGAGCAAAAAGTCCATTTTTCTGAAAATAAGCTTGGGTTTTTTAATGACTTCGGTGGTCAAATCCCTGATTATTTTTGCAGCAGCAGCTTCTCTTTTGGTGAGGGTTTCCTGAATATGGTTAAAGTCCACAAATGTATAGTTCATTAGTTGTTACAAGGGAACATTTTACTAATTTAGGGGTGTGTGTATATAGTTTCAAAAAGAGTCAATCTTTGAGACTGCTACTTGAGTGACTTAGCATGGGAGTGAATTGAAGTATCTATTTTGGCCATTATCTAGAAACACTGAATTTGAAAAGTATGTCTATTGATAGTGCATACATTTTTGATATTTACAAAGCAAAGTGTTACATGTAATTAAACTATATTGCGAAGTGCTGTTGAACTGCATACAGTACCTTTAGAATTAGAGTTTCAAATATTTTTCAAATTGCTTTTGAATTTATTGGTTCATGAGGCTGAGATTCATCTTTGTTCACTCCGTGTTAATTTTTAACATTCTTACAAATATATTATTTGTCTTGCTGCCAGAGTCTTTAATTCACAATAATTTGCAGCATGGCATTTTTTCTCAGTCATCTGTTTATGCCAGCACACTAGCAATTGGTAAATATATACTTTAAACTGAATGGGTAGCTAATCATTTTCCATTATTATTTTTTTTGAATGGTTGGGAGTGGGGGAAAGCTTTTAAATCTGCAGTTTTTGCTACCAGACTGAATTCAAGAATTTGTCCTTACAACACCTTTGTGAGACTAGCACCCTAACCACTAAGCTATCTATCCGCTCAGGGTAGGAAACCTGTCTCTGAGGATTTTAGTGCTGTTTGTGAGGGATTCAGGGCCAGCTCCAGGCACCAGCGGAGGAAGCATGTGCTTGGGGCAGCACATTCTAAGGGGCGGCATTCTGTCCATCCAAGCCACACAGTCCGAGTGGCTTCCTTTTTTTTTTTTTTTTTTTATGGTTGGGGCAGCAAAAATAGTAGAGCCAGCCCTGGAGGGATTAATGTTAAATTCTTGTAATGTGTCTGGCTGAAATTCCTCTCTGGTTGTGTAATAGAAGATTGGAATTAAACTCTTGTCAAATTGGTGCTTTCCCAGAAAAGTTGCACAATTCATAGATTTTGGGTGGGCTATAAAAATATCTTTTTGAAATCTGCTTTTTTAATGTCAGGAATCTCCAAGCACCGGGATATTAAGATTGGTTGCCTTTTGGATCTACCTCACTCCCCATGTTTCTTCCCAATATAGAGTCTTATCGCAAGTAGCTTATCTCAGCACATATGCATTAAGTGCCACATGGCCATGGATGCGGAGACCAGAAGTTGTTCTTGAATTCAGTCCAGTAGCAAAACCTGCAGATTTAAAAGCTTTCTCACCCCTTCTCTCCCCCCAACCACTCAAAAAAAAAAAGTTGATCACAAATCATTGTTCTCTATAATTTTCTAATTTCCCATAAATAATGTCTGTAGAAAGAGGCAGAAAAGAAAAATGACCCCTTTAGATAGAGGAATAAATCTGAAATGTTCCATACAAATGTGGTCTGTTCTTCAGTGCAGCAGTTCTTTCCTATGTGAGTGTGTTACAGCCTCTGCAGAAAACTCCAGCACAATTTTATACAACTTCTCTTAAAATGAAGAGCATATTCCTGATAATTCACAGTTTAAACAATCCCTGACCAGTAACTCATTAACAAGTGTTTAATAGGGGGAACTTGTCAGGGCCGCCCAAAGGATTCAGGAGACCTGGGGCAAAGCAATTTTGGGGGCCCCTTCCATGAGAAAAAGTTGCAATACTATAGAATACTATATTCTCATGGGGGGCCCCTGCAGGGCTCGGGGCCTGGGGCAAATTGCCCCACTTGCCCCCCCCCCCACCCCCCCCGGGCAGCCCTGGAACTTGTCCTCTCCTCATGCCTCTGAGGACAAAAGGAAAGTTTTTTAAAATGTGAATGCTGGATACAGTGATTTCACACATAGAATCTTCTTTCATCCTAAAACCTGGCTTCCTCACTCTGGTTATATGGGCCCATATTTAAAAGGACATTTATTTCTCTGTGAAGGTAGCATGAAAAAGTCTAATTCAGTATTTGTGCTTCATAAAGATGGTACCCAATGCAAAGAGTGTGGGGTATTTTTTGTGGGAGTGGAAAAGATACAAGTCTTCTTTTGACTTTCTGTATCCTGTGCAAACTCTACAAAACACAGCACAGTGAGCACAAGAGTTTCATATACTGTATATGAAGGCAAATTATTTTGTTCTATTTAGTAAATAAATTAATCATATCATGCAAAATTGCCCTGACCTCTGAATTAATATGGCAAATTTTTGCTTGATCTTCCAATACATATTTATGAATGGATTTAGAAGATGGAAACGGGATGGAGAAATTCTCGTCTCTCATTAATGTGTATATTCCTCATGGTATGCTATAACTCACTAATACTATGTTGGAAAACAGCCTCAAATTCTCTGTTTTACAGTTATTTGGTATCAGCTTAGAGCTATTTAAAGTGATTCTACTTGAATTTTTTTCAATTAAAATTGTAGTTTCATCAAAATTAAAGTGTTTCGCAAAACATTTGATTTAGGCAAACTTTTTTTTTTTCACACTAGAGAATTCAAAATGAAACAGAAGACTGTTTAGGCTTCAAAATAACACATTTGTTTAATTTTGGCTTTCAAAAAAACAAAATGAAATGAAAATTCAAAGGGAACCAAACATATCAATAAGAAATTAAATACACGTGTTTTTCCTTTTAAATATTTTCATCAAAAATCAAAATATTCTGCAAAAAAAATTAGAAATTCTTCAGAGATAAAATGGGATATTTTTATCCAACTCTAGTATCAACAATATTAAGCGTTTTGGATGTCAGCTGGAAAATGAAGAGATGTAGCATCCTTACAACAAGAAGGTTAGAATTTTTTTTTTGCTAGAGTATAATCCATGAGAAGTCTTCTTCCTAAAACAAAAATCAAGTGGCTTTAGCAGTAGTAGAGAGAAGAAAGTGAATGGCTCATACAATTAGAAATAGAACGATTCATCTTTCATCTTCAGCTGTGATCTCCCTTAGCTAAACAATGAAGTGGGTTAGTGGAAAATGAACATTATTACTAACTATAGTGTCAGGTGCCCATATGTGAAATGATTTTTGTGGTTTTGCAGAGGACAAAAGTCTGCATTACAAAAATTCACGACCACAATTGGCGTTGATCTCCTTTTCTTTCAGTAATGTAAGCAGAAATGCAAGAACTGAATTCACATGGAGACTGAACTACCCTTTCAGATTGTCTCTTTATATTATGAGGAAGTCACTGTTGCTGTGTATATTGTGTATAGAAGACTTCATCTGGCACCTTTTAGAAACACTAAAATTCACACTTGGGGGGGATCCTGACTTGAGCATCTGTATATAAAACATCTCATTTTGAACCTTAATATGTTATCGATGATGTATTTAGTCAGTGGCATGTCACTAATTTTTTTCCAAAGAAATTCTTGCAATATGCTAATATGGTTTCTACTTAGAAAAACAATTTCCAACAGGAAACTTGATGGTTATTAGTGGCGCAGACTCAAGTCTTTTTTCATTCTTCCTTTTCATTTTCATAAGCACTATTTCATTTACCCAGAGTTCTCCATTTAAGAGCTTTCACATTCTGACTGATTAGTCATCTTATCAAATCTTACTGGTTTGTGGCTCCCATGCTACCAATTGAGAATTATTAACTGGATTTAGGAATTTAGCTGGCTCGGCACAATTTGAATTGTGTCCTGTTTAGCAAGTGATGTCTAATTTCCCATGATTCCTAGTAAAATAGAATGGCTACAGAACGGCGGTGTGACTGACTTTTGTGACTGTAGAAAATAGAGTATTCCAAGGAGAACATCTTCAATAGAGCATCCATATGCTTCGGGTCAAATCCTGCTTGCCATATGCAATCAGACCTCCCATTGAAATCCGTGGATGTTTTGCTTGAGTAAGGACAGCAATTGAACCTTTATTTCCAAGAGATCACATATAAAATTCTTAATACTCCTAAATATATACTATAGTATAACATTTGGGGAAGGGCTATTATGGTTAAAAGAATAAAGTTCTCCTTCAGTGGAGACCAAAATTTTCCACTCGGTTGCCTTTTGCCCCTTTTTCCTAAATCACTGTTTTCTCTCTCCTTCTTCCTAAAGCACGCACAATATTACATCTGTCACTGGTGCTGGTAGATCTGGTTTAGAGCAGAAACTATAGTTATTCAGTGTTTGTAGTTAAGTCTGCATTGTGTCTTTGCTGCACCACATTATCGTCAAATGCATCATTGAATACAATTCTGAACCTCTCTTTGACTATATATCTTCTTTATGTGGGGCAGCAGACTGTTGAATGTGCTGCATCTGCATTCATAATAATTAAAAAAAAAGAAGGAATAGTTCAGCTAGTGGGAATAGAAGGATGTTCAATCAGGGCAACGTTAACTGCATTGGATCGTACTTGTCCACTTGGGTAAATTGCTGTCCACCTTTCCTGTGCATACCCACTGATCCTACCACTCGCAGCAATATTTTCAATACTTCTTAAGTTCATGATATTAATCATCTAGCACTGGGGGAACATGGTTTAAAATGTTACAGGCTAGGTGCTGTATTGGCTAGTGCTCTCTCACTGAAATAGTGGGTGTCAGTTCCTGAAACCAAAAGCAACACAAATGCTCTCTTTGCCAGCTGGGGTTGGGTTCTATGGGGCTGGAAGCAGTGGAGACGTCCTCAGGGTGGGGGGACATGAGATACCTCCAGGAGCAACTACAGAAGTGATCCATGTGCTCCCTCTGCTTCCCCCTTCTCCTCCCTCTTGCCTTCAGCATGGTGGGCTGCTTGGCATGCGTCGGGCCACACTGCTTTTGACTGTTATTGAGCAGAACCCATCATCAGCATAGACGCATGTCCCCTGGAATGGTGGTTGAAACATGAAGGGACATATGAATCTTTAGCACATCTGGCACATACATATATTTTGACGCCAGCTGCAACAGTGCTATGAGAATGTCTGTTCTCACTTTCCGGTGACCTTGTAAACAAGAAGCAGTCAATGTTATATTCTGCAAATGCAAACAAACTGGTTTGTGTGAGTGATTGGCTGAACAAGAAGTAGGACTGGCTCTAAAATTTTAAATTGTTTTATTTCTGAATGCAGGTTTTTTTGTACATAATGCTACATTTGGAAGTTCAACTTTCATGATAAAGAGATTGCACTACAGTACTTGTATTAGGTGAATTAAAAATATATTTTTTAATTCAATTTTTTTTAACAGTGCAAATACTTGTAATCAAAAAATAAATAAAGTGAGCCTTGCACACTTTGTATTCTGTGTTGTAATTGAAATCAATATATTTGAAAATGTAGAAAAGATCCACAAATATTTAAATAAATGGTATTCTATGGTTGTTTAATAGTGTGATTAATCACACAATTAAAAAAAAAATTTAAATCACTTGAGAGCCCTATTTTACATTTGAAGCTATGTCTCTGAGATATTTTGAATTAAGGGCATATTGAGCTATGGAAGGCCTTTACAACTCTGTACTGTGTTGGTCTCAGCTTTTCATTGCTACTAACTGAAATGGTTTTGTTGTCTCAGGAAACAAATGGAAAGGACTTCCGCCAGTCAGTTCTCATTTTATTTGAAACATTTTTATTTCTAAGCAGAACACATGCCTCTATATGAATGAGCTGTTAAGTTCTGCACCATTCTGAAGATTGTACCTAGAGCTTATTACACAAAAAAATTGTTGCACACTTCACAACTCAAAGTTGTTTTAATTCATTTCCAAGAAGAAATGAACACTTTGGATCAAACCCTCCCCGGCCGTTAACAAGGACTCAGAATCAGGGGAAGGATCAGTCGGTAAGTGCTATAAACATGGAAACATTTATTTTTTAAAAAACAGGAATAAAAACGATATAAAAAGTTTTCCATATAAAACTATATAAAAAGAAGGTCCACACATATAGGGATGGAACAGAAATCCTCTTGGGACACTTCCACGAAGCTCTCGCAGAGGTGCTCAAAAAGCCTCCGCAGGAGGTTCCTGGGGAGAGGTGCCTTATTTGGTGCTCCGTGGAAGCACACTCTTCCGCGCCAGGCCATCCTAACGTACAGCGGAATCATTGCCTCGACCAGCATGGCAGCATACGGTCCTGGTCTGTGCAGGGATTCTCGCAGCATCCTCTCTCTCTCTCTCCGAGTGACCCGCCTCAGGGTAATGTCGTTCGGCAACTGCTGCATCTAATTAGGGCAATTAGTGTACTGTTACTATTGTGAATGCTTGACTTTTACTTTGCATAGCAATGACCTTCGTTTAACAGCCACGTGTTGGAGGCCGCAGAGGAAAAGCATACAGTGATCTTTCCCGGGCACAGCTGCGAGGGGCTGGAATAGGGTCAGACTTTATACTTTCCAGATTGCCTTCACCGGGAGGGCACAGCTATCCATTAACTGTTAAGCAGCCTATAGTGTAGGGCTTACCAGGCCTGGCTGCTACACGGATTCAGCTGTACCACCCCGCTTGTCCGATCTCCGGTGCAAGACCGCAGCCAATGAAAGCGTATTCCGAAATCTCAAACTTTCCTGAGAGCTCGTGAGACTAGGTGCCCTGTATGGTCTTGTTCACAGAAACTGAGTAGACTGTGTTCTGTGTTCGCAAACATGTATCTTTTCAAGGAAATCACTTCCTTTTTCCCATCACACAGCTGCGGCTCTTTCATGAACTGCCCCGGCATCCCCCTCACAGAGGCTAGCGCAGATTAGGTGGCGAAAGAAAAAGACTAGGGACAACATGTTCTCGGAACTGATGGCCTGCTCCAGAGCCAAGGCGGCCGAGCAGAGACAGTGGAGGGAGACCATATGTCAGCACCAACGCTCACACAGCGAACGGGAGGACAGGTGGCGGCAGGAAGACCAGCAGGCGACTCAAACGCTGCTTGGGCTACTGAGGGAGCAAACGGACACGCTCCGGCGCCTTGTAGATGTTCTGCAGGACCACAGGCAGGAGGAGAGAGCCCCCCTGCACTGTATCTGCAACCGCCATCCCCCGCCACAAAGTCCTGTCCCCCCCCTCACCCAAAATAACAAGGAGGGGTGCTAGGGGCCGTGAAAACTGTCACTGTACCCCAGCAGAGCGCTCATGTACCACACAGCTCTCATGCCATAAATTTTGAGAAGTGCTTCCCTTCCTGGATCACCGAGTCCCAAATCCAAGTTTCATCCCCCCACTGTGTAGTTGAGTATTAAAAGTAGTTTGTTGTTATTCACTGTTTCCGTCATGTTTTTCTTGTCAGAAGACTTTGTGTGAAGGGGGGGAGGGGTTTTTTAATTGCATAGGACACCCTCCATTACCAGGGTACAGACTTGGGGGCAGGATCAACAGCAGGACAAACACAGACTGCAGTCACTAGGCACCAGGGTCAGTCTGTGAGGTGTATGCTGCCCCGGGTCAGTCTGTGAGGTGTATGCTGCCCCAGGGTCCTAGTGCCTGCCATCCACAAATGGCAAGGCAGGCTGCCCTTACCATGCCCTTCCACCCTAGCCACGAGCCTCTCCGATGCCCTGAGCCCCAGCAAGAGCCCTCATCCACGGACACATACTCACCCTTCCCACACACCCCTCACCCCTTCCTATGCCCCAACTCCCAGCCCAGAGCCTGCATCCAAACTCCATCCCAAAGACGTAAGTATAATTTACTAAAATGAGACTGTACTCAGGAAGTCAAAAGTAAATGGATACCTACCCCAGGCAGGAGAGAGAAATCTGATGACTCCAGTATATAACGGATGAAGTCAACAACTCATCGCATTAAGAGGCAGCTTAAACTCTTGCACATCTTGTTGAGTGGAGCTGACTACTTCTTTCATGAGTTCCCCAACAAAGTGAAACTTCGTTGTGCAAGTAAACCAGAAACATTTCTCAATACACTTCAAAAGAGACTGGGTCCCACATATTGCTTGTCTGAAGATGTCTCAGAGAACTCTACTCTTGATTTTCAGAAGGCTGCTCCATCTCAGCATGCCATTTAGGAAATCAACGGCCTGTAAATAATCAAGTGAAATTGACAGTGACCACTGGGCTTGCATTGAAAAGGTGTTTGTAGGATTAGGAAAAAGCTTAAATTTAACCAAACAAACAAAACAGGGAGGTGTGTGTGTTTGTAGGGGAATAGCCTTCTTCAGATTCATAAGGAGGTGTTTTTAACTGAAAAGACCTACTTGGTGGAAGTTGTCACAGTGGATGTATTCATCAAATATTGTTAATATCATAGTCTGTTTGTTTTTCCCCTTCCAGAGAGAGGAGTTTTTGGCTGTCCACCTCAAGTTATTTCCTGGTTGTTCTGTCTTAGCTTATCTGCACATCCCCAACCGTTATTTTGTGGTCCGGGAAGAAACTACCTGCCTGGAGGCGTTTAAACAGACCAGAGTTCCTGAACACACGCGCCATGAACCTTGCCCGCCACCCGACGTAGATGTTGGTAAAACGTCCCCTATGGTCCACCAGTGCTTGCAGCACCATAGAAAAGTAGCCCTTTCGGTTAATGTACTGGCTGGCCTGGTGGGCTGGTCCCAGGATAGGGATGTGAGTCCCATCTATAGCCCCACTGCAGTTTGGGAATCCCATCGTGGCGAAGCCATCTCTGACGACCTGGACGTTTCCTAGAGTCACTACCTTTTGAGAGCAGTTGCTCAACGATTGCGTGAGCTACTTGCATCACAGCAAGCCCTACGGTAGATTTGCCCACGCCAAAGTGGTTCACTACTGACCGGTAGCTGTCTGGCGTTGCAAGTTTCCAGAGGGCTATGGCCACTCGCTTCTGCACAGTCAGGGCTGCTCGCATCCGGGTGTCCTGGCGTTTCAGGGCAGAGGACAGCAAGTCACAGAGTTCAAGGAAAGTGCCCTTACACATCCTGAAGTTTCGCAGCCACTGTGATTCATCCCAGACCTGCAGCACTATGCGGTCCCACCAGTCCGTGCTTGTTTCCCGGGCCCAGAATCGCCGTTCCACACCATGAACTTGACCCATTGCCACCATGATCTCCACGGCGTGGCGTACCCTGCTTTCTGAGAGGTCTGCGCCACTCTGTGACTTCCTGTCCTCACCGCGCTGACGGAGCCTCCTCGCCCGATTTCTCAGCAGCTGACTGTGGAAGAGGTGGACGATAAGGTGCGAGGAGTTGACAACGGCCATAAGTGCAGCGATGATCGCAGCGGGCTCCATGCTCGCAGTGCTGTGGCGTCCGCGCTGTAACCGACCAGAGAAGGGCGCGAACAGATTTCCCGCCGGCGCTTTCAGGGAGGGAGGGCGTGATTGATGGTTCAATGACGACAGTTACCCAAAACCACCCTCGACACATTTTTCCCCCAGCAGGCATTGGGGGCTCTACCCAGCATTCCAATGGGCAGCGGGGACTGCGGGAACTGTGGGATAGCTTCCCACAGTGCACCGCTTCCAAAGTCGACGCTGGCCCCATTACTGTGGACTCAGACAGTCGAATTAGTGTATTTAGTGTGGATACACAAATTCGACTTCATAAGGTCGATTCCACAAATTTGAGTTAAGCAAATGTGCATGCCCGTGCTCTCCCCCTCTCCCTCAGACAGTTACAAGTGTGGTTCCTCATATAAATTTTGGCATGCCTTTATAAACTCAGTCTGTTCCTTCATTGCCCCATGTTTTGAAGCTGTTTAGCTCTGGTTTGACTACCAAGACGGTTGTTCAAAAGTGATAAGCTACCGACAAAACCATTTCATGTATCTATTTAAAAATGCCAAACTGTGATTCAAGGGCTGAACAAAATTCAAAAGAAATTCAGCAGTAGAAGGATCTATTAACTCCAGCCCCACAACTAATTTCTAAATAAAATACTTGGGATTTTTGATGCTCATGTTCAAAAGGTCCATCTTGACTGTTGAGATTATTTTCATGGAAAAATATTGTGCGAATTCATGCTCAACAAATTCTCTCTCAATTTGTGATTGATTGAGAACCTGATTTATGTATTGCTTTTTTATTATTTCCTCTCTTAATTTATACATACAGAATGCTGGTGATGTCTAATGTACCTTTTCCTTGACTGAGAACGCAGATGAATATTTCCTTCCAAATTTGTTGCTAAAAATACTTTCTAGAATGGTTGGGAAGGGGCACCAGGAGATCTACAGATGCTCCTCATCCCAATGGATGAGAGCTGAAAGTACCACCTCAATTATGAACTCTATTTTCTCTGGTTTGGCATTTCAGAGCCTGAATCCCCAGTGGAAATCAGGTTTCCCAGTTGGCAGTGTAGCCTGCTGCTGGCATGACTGGGCTGGCTATAGTTCTTTGTTGTTTTTCTTGGCATTAGCTCAGGGAAGAGCTAGTGATAGGGCAACAGTACTTATATTTATAGCAGGTTGCATGCAAATAAATACTATGAAAATGATTAAAAAGTTCCATATTGACATGAAATGCACAAATGGCTCCTTTGCCATATAAGTGTCTTGGGGAAAAAAGAACATGCACTTTCAAAGAGTGATGATCTTGTGGTTAAGGCACAAAACTGGGACTCAACATTCCTATGCCTGGCTCTACTGTAGATTTCTGGGAGGAGACTTAATTTCTGTGTGCCAAATTATTGTCTGCTGTAAATCAGTGCAGCTTGACTGAATACAGCAAAAGCTACCCTGGTTTTATACCACCTGAGAATCTAGCCTTCTGTAGCTTCACTACACATTGGGAAGAGTAAAATTTCCTTGTCTCAACAGGGGTGTTCTGAGGATTAATTCATTAACTTTTGTCAGATTCTCAGATATCACATTGATGAACACAATGAGAACACAAATTCAAAACACCCACCTCACTATGTTGCTGTATGCATTTAAAAAAGAATAACTGAAAATGTTGATCCACAAATCTCTGCCCTTTGTTCTATTTCAGTTTTCCTATGATGACTGACTGCAAATATTGGGCGACACATACAGACTACAGAACTGGAGTTTTAAATAAATGGCTTTTTATAGAAGATGGTGATAATTAACCCTGGCCTGGATTCAGCAAAGAGTTTAAGCATTTGCTTAAGTCCTTGTCTTTGACTTCAGTAGGAGTGAATTGATTAAATGTGGTGCATGAGCTTAACAGTAGTTACACTAACAATGAAAGGTTCAGGACTGTAGATTATGGAATTGAGTAAGATTAGTTCAACTTCCAGAGAAGCAAAGCAGTCCCTCTCTGTTTAGAATTCCATGTTGTCCATCCTCTTCTGTCATTAAATATTCTCAGCTAATCTGTCTGCTATATGTTCCCCTTCCACGAAGCCCCTTTCATACATCTCCTTAAAAATAAAATTCACTGATTGCTGTTAAAAACTCAGTGTTGGCTTACAGTTACTACACCTTTACCGATGGATATCTCCTGTTCCAATTATAGGGGAAACTTTGGTATCTCAGACACTACTGTGTGGTAACGTATAAATGGCTTTAATTATTTCAGCTTTAAACATTTGTGAGTTTTTCAGTTTGATTTTACAGTGTTATTTGAGACAACACATTTCTACAGTCCCTATAAATAGTATAGACTTCATGTCAATGAGTATGTTCAGCTATGATCCACAAATGTGTGTGTTTGTATGTGGAGGGAGAGAGCAAGAATGAAGGCTGTTCTATGGTGATTAAATAAATTGATGTTTCTATGAGGAGTTCCTGCCTCATTTGGATCTCATTGTTTCTCAGTGTCCATGAAGCCCTGTGTATAATTACATAGTTGTCATCTTGGGTGCCTTGTTGATCTTCTCTTTTTGCGTGCAGGTGGGGTTTAGTGGCATCTCACTGCTTGCTTCTGGCTCCTTATTACAATTCTCTTTCCTAAAACATTTAATGAATTACACAGATATTTTGGCTTTACTGTGGGAATGGGGTATGCTTTGTCAGGTCAAGAAGAGGGATCAATATGCCTCAGCTTCAGAATTCAGATTTTTTTTTAAAAGGTGGCTGTTTTAGTGTCCAGCAAAACTACAATCCCAACCATGATTTCCAAACTTGTCTGCTCAAATGAAGTAATAGGACAATTGTGTGATTTCAAAGAAAGTAGCAGTGGGTTGATGGGCTCCTCTGACAAATCTTTCCATCTACACTGTTGCATCTACAATGTTGATCTTCCTCCAATGTATGTGTGTTGCTTCTTGCATCTATTAATCTCCTTACTCTGCCTTTCCTTACATGATTGCTTCATGTGTTTTTCATTTTAATTAGTTTGAACCCGTCATCCCCATGCTGAACTCAATGATGAACTCAATGAGGGTAGGAACATGCCTTCTGTCTATACCTGTTCCTTCACATTGACTTTTCTTCTTAGTGTCATTTCCTTCTTCAGCCCTCAAAACTCCGAGAAGAGTCCAGTCCACTTAATGTTTCTTTCTCCCTCTAGTGAGCAGCCAGCAGACCCTGCACTGCACTTGTGCACTCCGTTTCCAGCTGGCACGAACATCTCCACTGCGGTTGCCATGGTGTCCCTGGTTGGAAGATCAGCAAGGGCTTTGTCAGCCACACCAAATGCATCATGTTTCTAAGTGGCTATTTTTATAAGAGGCAATGAGCCCATTATCTCTTATGCTATAGATACTGGACCTTTGCAAACTACTTTGATCTAGTGGGTTAAACATGTGAATAGAAGATGGTTACTCCTGGATTCTAATGCAGCCTCTTCCATAGAATCACTTTGTGGTCTAGGTGACTCACTAATAAATGGAAAGGAAACTGTATGAATGGACTGTGGGGTAACACTTTGGGCATTGAGTTTAATATTTAAACTTGGATGTCTAAATTTTGGCAATAGGCACCTAAGTCAAAGTGGCCTGATTTTCTTGACTTGGAGATGACCGTGCATAGTACCTTAGAGAATTGGTTGATTGGTTTTGTTATCTCCGTGCTGAGATATTGTCAGAACAGTAGGTGAAAGCAAATTCAAAGCAGAAATGAATAAATATTTGTAACACAGACATTTCCCATTCCCTTTTCTTAAAACTTCCAAAAAGATGCTGTAAGGTCAGCTGTACTCTACAGAGATCTTCCAAAGACTTCTCAAGCCCTCAGACCTGTCCATGGTAGAATTCAGTGGCATGAGATCCGCTGGAGCTAATGCATACAAAATGTTAATGGAATGGAAAGGAGATAACAAATATACAGTTGAAGAGGCATTAGAGTGATCAAATGTAATGATTGTTTCACAGAGTGTCTATGAATTAGGCCAGTAGGGAAGGTTGACAGTGTCAAATCGTCACAGTGTGTTGGACACTCAACCATTCAGTGAAAGGATTGCAAAAGTATACTCATTTTTATATCAGGGCTGATGTGCACTGTCAGAGCGTCATACAAATAATCTGTTGTGTTTTTTTTTTAAAAGGGGAATGAAAGAGGAAGTGAGGAGAGACATTCACATTTCACGATGTATGTCAAGACCCACAAATGCTCATTTAGATTTCTTTTATGCAACTGGTCAGGGATTGTGGGGATGAAAAACCCCTATCCAAAGTGTTGGCAAGATGTGGAATACCAGTGTTGGTGCTCCACGCTCACTACAACTGCCATGTGTTATACAGAGCTTTGAAATGTAGAGCACGGTGCGTGGGTTATTATTATGTGTAAGTTTGCGTGGCAAATTAGTTCAGTTACCAGAACGTTCTTGAACTGTAGTGGAATTTTGTGCGGTGCATCCATGTAGTCAGTTCCCATCCTGTGTATGGGTGGATTCTAATCCTCACCTTGGGACTCTAATACTACAGAGTGCCCTATTCTTTGGTATACAGGAGTTTTGGAGACCACTGCATCTCTTGTTCATGGCCTTCTCCCCCTGCACAGGAGAACTTGGTATTTTCTCTGTTTCTTGTGTGCCAGCAAAAGTGTGGGGTGGGGAGGGGAAGAGTCAAGATTTGTCCACACAAGAATTTACTGACAGCAGTATGGTGGACAGGAGTTAACTCTGAATCCTCCCTTTGGATTTCAGCCCTTCCTGGAGTTAGCTGAGTAGATTTCCTTTAAGCCTCTATAATTAAAAACACACCTATCCGGACTGCTTCATATAACATACTTCTAAATGTGAGAGTGACATTTACCTTCTGAGTCATTAGCTCAGCATCATAGAACTCAGAGAAGAGGGGGGAAAAAACGATAAAGTTAGAGTCCATTTCCCTGCTAATGCAGGATTGTTAATTACTGGTTGAAAACTTAATTTGATAAAGATTAGTTATAGATCCTGGCTCGTGAAAAGGTTTTGAGAATGTTGAAGATGCAGAGCACAACCCTAAGTGTGTTAATTTCATTATGACTTTTATAGGTCTAAAAAGGAGCAATTGCCATAAGTAATTCTTGAAGGAGTGGTGTGTGCATGTTTGTATAGAGTTCTGCCAGTGCTTATCTACAATGCATAGTTCTTCAGATACTGCTTTTATGGGAAAGTTCATAGCAATGACATAACTGTGTAACACACAGAATACCATTACAAATATAGATTTCAAACAGTCTGAAAGGAATCTTATTGCAGCATCTGTAGTTGGTTTTATTAAGAGCAGTTTAAATTCCCCAGCCTGGAGCAGTTTGGAATTAGAGATGGGCTGCAGAAATTTACATTTTAATTGAGGTGGAAGACAAAATAGGGCATGGCACAGCATTCACACATTACAAGGAAGAATAAATAAGATATGTATTAGCTGGGAGAAAAGAAATGACTGGTCGTTTTTCATTGCCTCCTGTGTTTTATTTTCTAACATTGCAATGAGCAGAACTAGGCAAATTTTTTTGTTCCCCATCAAATTGCGACAACCAAAAGCTACTGTGTTTCAGCAGGTTGTTTAATTAAAATCTGCTTTAAGACACATAAGAATGTTTTTTGAGGAAAAACAACACAAAGGATCTCACATAAGGGGTGTGTGTGTGTGTGTGTGTGTAATGCACTGCCATATTTGAAAGCAAATTACTAGAAATAGCATCTTGTCCAGACCCACACAATCTGGGCAGCTGTCTGCAAGTATAATGGGCTAAATCCTTCTTACCCAACCAAAAGCCACTCTGACTTCAATGGGGGTTTTGCCCGAGTAAGGACTTCTGGATTTCAACTTTGATGAGGATGTTTTAAGTAATAATTCAATGTGGAATGGAGTAAGGGTCTATACTGCTCAGATTGTTTTGGAAAGGACTGGCATGCTCAGGGTCAAATCCTGCTTGCCTTATCTCAGTAGATGCTTTGAATTTAAAATAATTATTCATCTCATGACCAGAGTGACTTAGTGTTTTTGTTGTTTTATTGTGATCTTTGAGGGATGTGTTCATAGATTCTAAGGCCAGAAGGGACCATTGTGATAATCTAGTCTGACCTCCTGTGTAACACAGGCCATAGAATTTACCCAAAATCATTCCTAGAGCAGATCTTTTAGAAGAACATCCAGTCTTGATTTAAACATGGTCAGTGATGGAGAATCCGCCATGGTCCTTGGTAAATTGTTGCACTGGTAAATTACTCTTACTGTTAAAAGTGCACATATTATTTCCAGTCTCAATTTGCCTAGCTTCAACTTCCAGACTTTGGATTACTTTGATTATTACTATTTATATGACAGCAACACCTTACGACCCCAACCAAGATCAAAGCCCCATTTTGTGAAGCGCTGTACAAACATGCAGATAATAGAACAGAGAGTTCACTTAAGCAGTTAACTTCTATATACTTATCCCATGATTCACCCATTGCTAATTATGATCAATGACCTTAAAGATCCATCAGGATCATTTTAATATCAAACAACAAAACATTTAGAATATGGTTCAAAAATAAGTATTTTACAGCTTTGAAACAATACTTGTTTTAGTACCAGCTGTCAATACAGTATCTACTATTTTAGGTTCTTGGGTTCTAATAGTATAGTGTACACCTGGTAGCAACTGCTGTGGTAAAGATTTCTGTAGTGTGTGTTTGATGCTTCCTGTTTAAAGTGATAAGTATCCAAATAATTATTAAGGTCTTGTGATCTGAACAAAAAATATTCTCATTGAATGATGCTTAATTAAATGCCATTTGCTCTGGGGATGGAATTCCTGGTTTCCTCTCTGAAATAGAAGATCCCCGATCAGCAATAGCTCTGTTGGTACTGTGCTGCTAAGGAGGTGGAAGATAGATCTTTGCACCCACAGCTGTGGCCTCAGCAGCTCCTCCAAAGCTTGGGAGATGAACGCTTTGTCATTTCCACAGGGGACAAGGAAGGTAAATCCTGCCCACTAATTCAAGAATTAGGAGTTAACTCTCAGTAAAACCAGAGAGTTTCTTATTCCCTGTACATACGTTATTGTCCTGTAGAGGAACATGGCACCTAAACACAGAGCTACATCCTGTAGACTACCCAATAAATGATGTGTTAGTCTCTTCACTGAGATATTGAATGTCAGAAACTGGTGGTCAGGTTGGAAAAAAAAATAGCATGAACAGACTGGAGGAACCCGACATAAACACACCCTATATTTTCAACTGACTTTCTTTTTTTCTTCCCAGCAGAGAAAGGAAGTGTGTGAATGGAAGGGTGTTGTCATTCCAAATTAAACTTGTAAATGTGTTAAATAATAGTCCTTTACTACGTATGTCCATGAAACAGTATGTGCATTTTCTAGGCCACTAGAGAGATCAAGTGACAGGGCTGGAAAGCTGGCAAATATGTTCTAACATGTGAGTCATCTTTATGGCTGCCCTAGAAATGCTGAGATCTTACTCATTCAGATCAGAGGAAGTGCTAAAAAGCATCTTTGCTCTGACAATCCCAGAGATAATTCTTTTCTGTAATCCTCCCTGTAGTTTATCTTTCTTCTCCTTTTCTAAAAACATATGGAAAAAAATCTCCCACATATTTGTCTTGAAGGGATTAGCCTTTGTGTGATAAAGAAGTAATAATTTTTGTTCTTTAATCCCCTGAGTTTTGACCTTCGTTGTCTTTGATCTAAATAGCTGATCGAACGAGAATTTATTTTTGATGTTATTTCAGAATTTGGCTTCCTGCTGGGTTTTGAAGTTGTTACTGGGAAACGACCCAGGCCCCAGGAGAGTGATAACTATTAACATAATCAGGAGAGCATGATTTTCCCCTCCAGTCCATCCTAAAGGCAGCAGCCAAAACAATCTTCCTGGTCCATCATTTGGACCATATCATTCCCATGCTCAAATCACTGCAGTGGTTCCCCTTAATCTTCCATATTAAATTCAAGATTATTTTCTTTGCCTCCAAGGCTCTCTACAATGATGCCTCCCTCTCTGATCGTCTTCCTTGAAACATCCTACCTATTTTCCTTTTCACTCTGTTACAGACTCCAGGCTCCTCGGCTTGTTTCTCAATCCTCCAACTTTCACCTTCTTTACACGTATTCTAGAACAATTCTAGTCTCTCTTTATTCAAATCCCTCCTGCAAATGCACTTCCTTGAGAGACCTACAAAAGCTATCCCCTGTGGTGCCATAGCTAACTCCATTTCTTGAATAAAATAGATATTTTAGTTATGCATCACCTTCCTCTGGGTCATAGGCATTCTTGTCTGATCTTTCTGTTTTAAAAATGACGAGTCCTCAAGACAGCAATATATTTAAGTATAAAAGTGGGCTAACCAGGTGGTGAATCTGACCCTGGATCTGTATTTGAGTCTTGCCCAGTTCTCTCTCTAATCTTATCTATCGACTTAACTGGATCAGAATCTAAGCACACGTTTTTGGTGCATAATAAATAATAATCACATGACTTTCAGACCATGTTTATCAAGAAAGTAAGTATCACTAGCAACATTTATCCCCCAAACAACTTTGATTGTTTTGGTAAAGGTGGACTGCTTTCATTCTCCCTTTTCTCTAGAGGCATATATTTCCCCTTTTGGTGCCATTGTGTGCATATAGTCTAATTGAGTAGAATCGGATATCATGAAAACTATTGGCTGGATTCTCCTCTTAATACTCATATACAGCTACCAATAAATGAACAGGAGCTGCTCCTCAGTATCCAAGGGAAGAGTTCTTGAAGAGAGCTCAGTTTTGAGTTTTTCAGATTTGTACTATAGTATCTTTCATGGGGTATTTTCATCCATCGACATGATACATGTTATTTTCAAAACTTAGCACAATGTAAAATTTGGTTAATACAATGAACCAAAATGTTTTTTATTTCCTCAATGATGGGTTTCTTTTTTCATGTGGGCTGGCTAAGTAAAGATAGAGATTATAAAATAAAAAAAATCCCCTGGAGACAAATGCAATTATTTTGTGATATCTACTGGGGAACATAAAAGTTTAAAATAATAGAAAGCAGAACCATGAGATTGAATGGAGAACATAACTATGAATACAGTGCATATATGATGCACTTTTTTTCTTCTTGGAGGCATTTTGTTTTTTCTTTGGGAGATATTTCAATTGGGTTGTAGCACAGAAGATCACTTGTTGAAAGGTGCTGGAGTACTAGATTTTTCTCATTAGAGTGGGCACAATTTCAGTCTCTGGATTAAAATGAACCAAACTCTCTTTTTGGTCAGTAGTTCAGGATTTGCTATAAACCATGATGAATTTAGTAGTTCTCTTGTGCTTTCTGTGTGCATGTTGAACGCAGTATTACCGTCACCCTCTGTGCCCAATCTTCACGGGATATGAGTCTGCTACAGTCCTACCTAACAAAACCTTGACCTTTTAGCTTAAGTTTTAGAAACTCATGCTTTTAGCTCTGGAGGGTCCTTAGTTCAATCCTCATTATGTCATCAGAGATGGTGACCACTGCATGTTTCACTTGAAGATTCCACTTGAATGTTACGACTATAATTTCAAGTTGCAGCTGGCCCCTCTTGGGGACCATGCAGAGTCATATCACCCCATGGATATTGAGGAAGCTCCAGGTAAGCGCCAGAGCCCGCACCCCGAACCTCTCCTGCAGCCCGCACCCCAATGCCCTGCCCCGAGCCCCCTGCTGTACTCCTCCCTGCACTCCCAAGCCCTGCCCTGAGCCCCCTCATACACCCAATCCATGATCTGTAAAAACTTCTACTGTTACTTTATTTGAATCTGCACTCCAACATCAGCTGCCCAGTTCTCTTGCCTCCCTGCATGCTGCTGGCAAACTACGTGCCAGCAACATGAGCCCAGCTCTAGTGTCTTGTCTACTTGTGAATCAAAACATTTCAATTCAGGGAATGTTGTTTATGCTATAAACCTGTGCTATGCATTACTAGCTTCTTCACAACCGACAGTTACTTATCTGTTTTGGGCATAAAAGGCAGCTGATCCAAGCTGTATGTGTATTTTTAATATAGTTGATTTTAGTGTGTTTATAAAGGCAAGGTCTACTGGGAGAGGGAATCACCACTGTTGTTCTTCTTTACCCCTCTTCCTATCATCAGATGCTGCTGCTTTCTATCTCCCATCTCTTCCTTTTCCTTTGGACGTGATTTAAATTTACTGTTAATACTTGAGTTACATTTGATATTTTGGCTTTTAGTGACTGAATATTAGACCTTTATGCTTCAGTTTTGGGTCTGCTTTAACACATATAAACTTGTATGACACTGCTAAAACGAACACTGTATCATTATAATCAGGGCCGGCACCAGCTCAGCAAGTTGGTGCTTGGGGCGGCCAAGGGGAAGGGGCGGCACGTCGGGCTCTTCAGCGGCGGGTCCCTCGGTCTCTCTCGGAGGGAAGGACCTGCCGTCGAATTGCCGCCGAAGAAGAAAGTGGTGCGGTGGAGCTGCCACCGATCGCAATCGTGGCTTTTTTTTTTTTTTTTTTTTGCTGCTGCTTGGGGCAGCAAAAACCCTGGAGCAAGCATTTAATTTACTAATAATACTTAACTATTTAGGGGGTGATTTTTAAAGGCACAAAGTTAAGTGAGGTACCGAGAGCCCATTTAAATTCCCATGAAATTCTCTTAAATTCCCCACCACCGACAACAACCTTAGATAATGAGTTTGCATTTGTAGATCTCAAACTGGTTTCAGAGGTGGGAACCAAACAGCTACATTTTGTTGCTGCACAGAGAGATTACACAACACATTAGTATAAGAACCAGGAACAGAGTCCAATAGTTTTGAATGCAGTCCTTGCCTCTAACAATGGGACCACATTATCTTCTTGCATAAGGAGCATTTTCACTGACATCCAGCAGATAGTGTGGCTGACGTTGAGCTTGTCATGAGTCTCTGCTATTTGCTATTCATGAGATACAATAATATATAGGAAATGCAGTCCTTATTTGCTAAATATATAGTCAGTTTTCACACACTTTCACATACTTTCCCAGGCACCCTTGAGAAATACACACTGCCCCAAAATATTCATGTGGCAAGCAAATGATGCAAACTGCCGTTTTCAGTCCCTTCTTATATTAAGAACATAAGAAAGGCCGTACCGGGTCAGACCAAAGGTCCATCTAGCCCAGTATCTGTCTACCGACAGTGGCCAATGCCAGGTGCCCCAGAGGGAGTGAACCTAACAGGCAATGATCAAGTGATCTCTCTCCTGCCATCCATCTCCATCCTCTGACGAACAGAGGCTAGGGACACCATTCTTTCCCATCCTGGCTAATAGCCATTTATGGACTTAGCCACCATGAATTTATCCAGTCCCCTTTTAAACATTGTTATAGTCCTAGCCTTCACAACCTCCTCAGGTAAGGAGTTCCACAAGTTGACTGTGCGCTGCGTGAAGAAGAACTTCCTTTTATTTGTTTTAAACCTGCTGCCTATTAATTTCATTTGGTGACCCCTAGTTCTTGTATTATGGGAATAAGTAAATAACTTTTCCTTATCCACTTTCTCAACATCACTCATGATTTTATATACCTCTATCATGTCCCCCCTTAGTCTTCTCTTTTCCAAGCTGAAGAGTCCTAGCCTCTTTAATCTTTCCTCGTATGGAACCCTCTCTAAACCCCTAATCATTTTAGTTGCCCTTTTCTGAACCTTTTCTAGTGCTAGAATATCTTTTTTGAGGTGAGGAGACCACATCTGTACACAGTATTCGAGATGTGGGCGTACCATGGATTTATATAAGGGCAATAATATATTCTCAGTCTTATTCTCTATCCCCTTTTTAATGATTTCTAACATCCTGTTTGCTTTTTTTGACCGCCTCTGCACACCACGTGGACATCTTTAGAGAACTATCCACGATGACGCCAAGATCTTTTTCCTGACTCGTTGTAGCTAAATTAGCCCCCATCATGTTGTATGTATAGTTGGGGTTATTTTTTCCAAGGTGCATTACTTTACATTTATCCACATTAAATTTCATTTGCCATTTTGTTGCCCAATCACTTAGTTTTGTGAGATCTTTTTGAAGTTCTTCACAATCTGCTTTGGTCTTAACTATCTTGAGTAGTTTAGTATCATCTGCAAACTTTGCCACCTCACTGTTTCTCTCAAATGTTTGTTTTTATAATGCTTATATCACGTTTGTAAACTAACATTGGGGAGATCAGTAGGAGACACCGGAAGCCTTTGTCTTGGCTGATGTCTATTAAAACTTCCTCCTTGTTCAGATGCATGGAGGAGGCAAGCTTAAGTTGATTGGGACAATTCTGGTTCCAGTTGCTTCCTTCCCTCTTCTTCACTAAGGGGAAAGACCTGTATGTCAAGGGAAATGGAGTCCCCAAGTCCACTGCTGTCTTATTGTGAATTTGAGTTTTGGGACTTGAACTTACGGCACCAAAGAGTATATAGGTTCAGTGCACTGCAGAAGGGAGCAATTAGTGGTGACTTGTGTCACAAAGCCAGTCAGATATTATGAGTATGAGAAGGGGTGTTTAGTTGGAGAAATGACAGCCATTAAATGATTTAAGCACTTTTAAAAAAGATTTTGCTCTCATCAAATATGCACAATCCATGTAGTAGCCTTACATGGTGTGAGTACAATGGTATCATTATTAAAAGATGTTTTTCAATGGGGTGAGATTTTTTTTATTGAATATTGGCTTTTTAGAGCTTGGTATGAAACAAGCAATATATTTTAAGCTATTTCTTGCAACAACAGCATATCCTGCCTACTCATGGGGAATAACTTTCAATGTATTGTATTTTTTTAATTCAGATACTGTTAATAAGACACTTCTGGCATTTTACAGAAATAGAAGTCTTACTCCAGTGTATCTTCTGTGGATAGGGATTTTCTGTTGCTGCTTTTTGCAGTATTCTCTGTGGTAATTGTTTTCAATAGACTATGCAAAAAAAGAAAAAAATATCTTGAGTATCATAACATTATATGGAGATATAACTTAGCTATACACCCAGCACCAGTCAAAAGTCAATCTGATGGTCACATTTTGATAAGCTTTTCAAATATAAATTATTACGGTGTCTAAAAATGTGCTGGACTTTCTGTAATTAAAAAAAAAAGAATTTAGGACCTGATGGCTTGCGTTTTTTCCATTGACTTGAATGGAAATGGGATGAAGTCCTGAATCTCATACCACATACAGTGCTATGTGCTCTGCTGGGGTATGTACATTGCTGTGAGCACTTGCAATGATGTGAGTTCGAGTGTAGCTCTGCTGATCTGAACTGGGACAATGAGCCGCAATGAGTATGCAGTCTAGGGACCTGATCATACAAGACTCCTGTTCAAGCACAAAAACCCACCCAGGAGGAACACTGCAGGATGGGGTCCTTATTTAGATGTGGTATGAGAAGTTGGGTAACAAGCAATGGGGAGATAAAGAATAGTGTTATAGCAGTAATATCACATGGCTACTTAGTTTAGATGTCTCAGCTGAAAGTATATTTGTTTCATTCACTTCATAATTCTGCTGGGTGTCTGTGAATGTGTGTGTATTTTATTATACATGCACATGTGTGTACATATACCCACTAATTATTATGGTTGACTCACTTCCTATGTGCATCATGGTTACTGAAGCTTATGGTGCTAATGGACCTAATATTACATTTGATGAAGGCTGATTCCACCTTACATTTGAGTAACACAGATTTCAAAATGAAATTCTAGGTATTCATTTTTTCCCAAAAGGGTTGCACTCCCTTCACTTCTTAATGTAGTCTGATGTGGATGTTCTACTTCCATATGTTTTTAGATGCATCTTAGTGCATTATTCTTTAATACAGTAGGTCTGCTTATGATTTCTAATAGGACCTTTGTCCTCATCATGTGACCCGGGCCTCATACTGTTGCATGAAACCACCAAATGTCCATCATGCCCAGCAACTGACGTTTTATAGTAGATTTTGACATGTTTCTTTAAGGCATTTCTTCCAATTATTATAATACCTATGCTAATTAAATTAAAGCTATAGGGACTCTTTGCTATCATTCTAAAGAGATACTTTGTATGTATATTCTGTGTCTGTCCCAGAATCATACACATCTTACTGACTAGTATCTTAGGTTTCCATTTTAAGCTGTTTTTTTCCCCTAGTGCCAACTTCATTGTTACATCAGGATTTCTGTTCAGTTAAATAGTTCCGTGACTAATGTACAAGTTGTTTCACTGAGTGATTTTTTTTTGAATGCAGAAATTTGACCTATAATGCCATCCATTATTTTAACTAATAGCATAGCACTATTATTTCAGAATCAATAACAATTGCTAAAGGGGAACCAAAAGAAGTTGATGAACTATTAACCTAGTTTAAAGATTTATTTTAAATTTTTTTGTCAATATTCTTGTATGTGAAAACGTCAAGTAAAGTCACTTTAAAAAAAAAACAACAGAATTTTCACATTTTCCCACATCAAATCCAAACCAGTGTAACCCACTCACCTCCTGGGTGTGATGCTCTGTCCCCTTCTAGTGGCACTGAGACCACTTAGAGATGAATGAGTCTGCCACCACCTTAGCCAAGAGCCATGTGGCTTTTAGCTCATGCCGTAGACGCTCATGTATTAAGCTTCAGAAATCCCAGGTTCGATCCCGCCTGCCCGCGGATGACCAGGGTCTGTCAGTGTTACATCAGTACCTTACTGACTGAAAACACTCTTTAGATTATAAAGCCATGACACTCACTGATTTTTATGAAGCTCAAACATTCACCCCTGCATTCCTATAGGTTGTCAGAGTGGGCATTGGCAGTTCAACTCAATGGTTAGAACTGGGCTGAGGGAGCCAGGAACTAGAGTTGAGGGCAAAGGGTCAGAGCCGAAGTCGGAAACCAGAGCCAGGGGTTGGAGACGGAGCCAGGCAGCAGAGCCGGAATAGGAACTGGGGTCAGCGCCAGAGACAGAAACCATAATTATTGGTTGAACCCAAAGTCAGGAACTGGGAGCTGGAGCTAGGAACCAGGAAGGGAACACAGGGCTGGAGCAGGACAGGAACAAGGTGGGGGCAGAACCAGGGCAGGAGCAGGCAAAGGCAAGAATGATTGCATCTGCAGGCAGAAACACTGAGCAGCTGGTCAAACATTGAACAGCCGGTGACCAGCTGCTGCTGTTGGGCTTAAAAGCAGGCCTGCTGGCTCCCTTCAGCCAATCAGGCAGGCTAGCCAATCAGAAGATCCTACAGCAACCCAGCTGGGCTCATTAATCAGCCTGGAGGCTGGACTGGCTAGTGCTTAGGCTCAACTGAAGGTAATTTATTTTACGTTGGGGATTGTGAAGAGTTGGGAGAATTGCACACTGTGCCTGGAGAGCAAGCTAAGGACTCCTGCTAGGAAAATGTGTACCCTCAAACAAACTTTAAATACTTATTTAATATATATCACAGTTGTAAAATCAATGGATGGTCTAATATTCCAGTCTGATTAATAGGGAAGGTGCTCAGATGCTACAGTGGTGGGCAGTAGTACAAACCCCTAAGATACGTAGAAAGTATTGGGTAGGACAAGACAGCTAGTGTTCTGTCTTCCTTGATGATGAAGTGTAGGGACTCTGATTAAAGACTTCATCCAGGCATAGTGCTAATGATGCAATACTGCATTTTATGGAAATATAAATAACTTTATATCTTCAGATCATGTCATGGTTTTGCTTTCTTCTAGGTCATGTTTTAATGTTAGTGCAGTGATGGGTAGACTTCAAGGGATTGGATTCAGATAAACTTACAAAAATGTAAGTTGCCAGAAGCTGGGAATGGGCTACAAGGGATGGATCACTTGATGATTACCTGGTCTGTTCATTCCCTCTGCAGCAGCTGGCACTGGCCACTGTCGGTAGACAGGACACTGGGCTAGATGGACCTTTGGTCGACCCAGTATGGCCATTCTTATGTGGATGTTCATTGGTTCTGTTTGAATAAAAAGTCGTTGTTCAGGAAAGTACTTTAAGCCGTGCTTAAATCCGTCAATGTTACATAAATGTGTGTTTAAAGTCAAGCACATGCATTCATGCTTTCCTAAATAGGGATGAACTTAAACACACACTTAGGTGCTTTCCTGAATAGAGCCATTGAGCCTAGAAATCAGGTAGGAAAGATCTTGGGAATAGGTTTTCTGTTATCACTTACTACACCCTTTCAGTAAGTTTGGAAATACCATTTTTACATAAGAATATAAGAATGGCCATACTGGGTCAGACCAAAGGTCCATCTAGCCCAGTATCCTATCTTCCAACTCTTTCTTGAGTGGTAACAGCTAATTTAGACCCTATCCTTTTATTTGTATAGTTGGGATTATGTTTTCCAATGTGCATTACTTTGCATGTATCAACACTGAATTTCATCTGCCATTTTGTCAGTTACCCAGTTTTGAGATCCTTTTGTAGCTCTTCACAGTTTGCCTGGGACTTAACTATCTTGAGTAGTTTTGTGTCATCTGCAAATATTGCCAGCTTACTGTTTTCAGATCATGAATTAATATGTTGAATAGGATTGGTCCCGTTATGGACCCCTGAGGAACACCACTATTTATCTCTCTCCATTCTGAAAACTGATCATATATTCCTACCCTTTGTTTCCTAACTTTTAACGAGTTACGAATCAACGAGAGAGCCTTCCCTCTTATCCCATGACTGCTTACTTTGCTTAAGAACCTTTGGTGAGGGACCTTGTCAAAGGCTTTCTGAAAATCTAAATACACTATATCCAGTGGATTCCTCCTTGTACACATGCTTTTTGATCCCCTCAAAGAATTCTAGTAGATTGAGAGTCATGGTTTCCCTTTACAAAAACCATATTGACTATTCCCCAACAAGTTATGTTCATCTAAGTGTCTGACAATTTTGTTCTTTACTGTAGTTTCAACTGATTTGCCCGGGACTGAAGTCAGGCTTACTGGCCTGTAATTACTGGGGACATCTCTGGAGCCCTTTTTTTAAAAATTGGCATCACATTAGCTATCCTCCAGTCATTTGGTACACACGCTGATTTAAATGATAGGTTACAGACGACAGTTACTAGCCCTGCAATTTCACAATTGAGTTCCTTCAGAACTCTTTGGTCTTGGTGATTTATTACTGTTTAGTTTATCAATTTTTTCCAAAAACCTTCTCTAATGACACCTCAATCTGGGACAGTTCTTCAAATGTCACCTAAAAAGAATGGCTCAGGTTTGGGAATCTCCTCATATCCTCAACCGTGCAAACCAATGCAAAGAATTCATGTAGTTTCTCCACAATGGCCTTATTGTCCTTGCGTGCTCCTTTAGCATCTCAATTGTCCAGTGGCTCCACTGGTTGTTTAGCAGGCTTCCTGCTTCTGATGTACTTAAACAGTTTTTTGCTATTACTTTTTGAGTCTATGTCTGGCTGTTCTTCAGATTCTTTTTTGGCCTTCCTAATTATATTTTTACACTTAATTTGCCAGTTTATGCCCCTTTCTATTTTCCTCATTAGGATTTAACTTCCACTTTTTAAAGGTGCCTCTTTGCCTCTCACTGCTTCTTTTACTCTGTCTCTTTTTTGATTCGCTTACTATATTTTTTAATTTGGGGTATACATTGAAGTTGAGTCTCTATTATGGTGTCTTTAAAAAGTTTCCATGTGGCTTGCAGGGATTTTACTTTTGGTGCTGTATCTTTTAATTTCTGTTTAACTAACCTCATTGTTGTATAGTTCCCCTTTCTGAAATTAAATGCTACAGTGTTAGGCAGCTGTGGTGTTTTCCCCGCCACAGGGATGTTAATTTTAATTATATTATGGTCATTATTACCAAGCGGTCCAGCTATAATCACCTCTTGAATGTGATCCTGTGCTCCACTTAGGAATTCTATGGTACAGTTTGGTTCATTTAAGATTTGTACTTCATTTGATTCTACGTTTTCTTTCACATATAGTGCCACTCCCTCACCAGCACAACCTATTCTGTGCTTCCAATATATTTTTACCCTGGTATTACTGTGTCCCACTGATTAGCCTTATTCCACCAAGTTTCTGTGAAATAGGTATAAAATACTGTTTAAATTGAACTATAGAAGAAATAAGGCAACCTGAACTATGATTTCAAATGATAGAGAATTCCACCAGAGCATGAATCCAAAGTAAATCTACTAGCTTCAGAGGCTAATTCCATTGTCTTAGTGGATTTATATTAGTAAACCAAAGTAACCCAGAGTCTTGTGCTAAAGTCACATAATTAAATGCTGCAAAGAAAGCACGAGAAGTCAGATCAGAAGGTGAACGTGCAAGAAAACCACTCCAGAGATAAGCCAAACTTCAAACCAGTTTCTGATTTTTCACCCAGTGTTTGGTGCTGGCAACAAATTGTAGGCACAAATTAAAGTGAGTGGACACTTTAACCACTTATACGTTCCCAAAATCATTTAATTGGATGTTTAATTGCTACCACTTGGGGCCATGGCTTCTTGTAAGTGCAAACTTGTAGGTTCCAAACTTTTAGGTATAATGTTGTGGGTATAACATAATATTGTGTGTATAAAATTACAGATGATTTCTGAATGTTTATACCAAAGAGTCTACTATGACAGAAAGATTTTGTATTCCTTGTGAAATTTGAAAGCTAGCCTGAATAAAATATTTGCATGCTACTGATGCAAGTAAACAACAGAGTCAAGTGAACTGCACAATTTGGTCACACTTTATATATACACTATATATAAGGTTCAATTTCTATAGTTTAAGGATGGTTAATAATTGTTTAATAGATGTTATTAAATGGTTAATTAGTTATTGAGACAAAAAGGTCAATATGTTGCTTATAACTATGTTGTATAATCATCCATAACACCTACTTCTGTGCTTAGAACTATCTATAGCGCACATAAATCATGTCAGTAACATGCTTATGGCATCCATTTATCATTTATTAACCATTTATAAAGTATTGGTAAATGGAACACACACATAATTATATAAAGTGTGACCTTTGTTTTGATTAATGTTGTTTCTGTTACATAATGAATTTGGGATACATGACTTGATTTATTTCCCCCTCCGTTCTGCATGTGTCTCTCCTTTTGACATTAGTGTGTGGCTCAAGAGGAGGATAATAAGCTTTGATGTTAAAAGCCATATTTGTTAGAATATGTATTCCATTAAACTTTTGCAGGAGTTGAGAGGATATATCCTCTCAAGTGATCAGTTAAGCTGTTGTGACAATGGATGATAGCAGTGTAGCACTGAAGGAATGCAGTGCCACAGATTCCCAACTTGGTATCATGCTCACCCCAGAGGGGCCTTGACTTAGAATGGTCACCAAGGTTGCCTTTGATTCAGAGGTCCTATTAAATAACATGAACAGAGAAGGCAGGTATTTCCCGAGAAACTATTTTCCCCATGTGGATGGTACTCTTTGGAGGCATTGAATGTATCTTTAACCAACTTGAATTTCTTCTTCGTGATCTATTTAATTATGCTTGAAATATCAAATGTTAAAAAGCAGCACACAGACATTAGCTGCAAGCATGAAACTTCTCCTCCAGAATAAATAAGCAATGGGAGGATGCCACAGAATGAGATAAGGACAGTTTCTGATATTCAGATTTCCTTATTTGTTGTTCCTCTCCACTAAGTACTGTGTAATTGTCTGCCCATCCTTAAATTTTGAACATTTGTGGGCAAGGAATGTCCTGTTTTGAGTATCTGAAAGCATATTTTGGGAACTACTAACAGCAATTAGCATTAACAACAACAAAAAAAATCAAGCTGCTTTTATGAAAAATAATACTGATTTGCTGAGTGTGTGATTTCAGGGGAACTCTAAATTCACATTTGTGTTCTCATCTCAGGTTTTTCTCATATCAACCCTTTGCTGGAAGTGTCTCGTTCTTTTTCCTGATGTCCAGGCTGGCATGTTCAGAAACTTTAGTCCTAATCTGTTTATATGCAGGAAAAAGCTGTGCACTTCCTCCCTGCACCTTAGAAGCACAATTTTGCTTGTGTAGCTGATGCTGTCATGGTACCTTACCTCTGGTTGGGAAGATAGACATATGGCTCCTTTCAACAATGAGACTAATAGTATTTTCTGAATCTGTATAGCCAGTAGTGCTGATCCAGTAAGACAGCCAACATCTTTCTCACAGCAATGTGTATATGCTACAATACCTGTGGTTATTCTGCAGTATGATTTAATATCCTTCACTACATGGCAAGAGAGGGGTTAGAGCGCCCACTGCTGCACAGAATTCTCAGAGTACAGCAGTGAAGCTGAAGCCCTTATTGACAATGCACATGCATTGTTCCTTTCCTACACACGGCTCTCTCTCTAACACTTTTATGCCATCTTCATCTAACCCAAGAAAGAAGTGGCAAATAGCCTTCAAACTCACCAAAGGAGAAGGGATTCCACTTTTATTTGTCTATTTTAGAAATGTTGTTGGCACAGGCATGTTGTGGCTTGTGGTGCTTGTGTGTGTATGTGTGTGTGGGTGGGTGGGGTGGGGGGTCACAAGATCCTCTGACATGACTCTATAATGTACCAGCATGGGGAATCTTTAAGGCAGTCAGAAATCTGATTGTACTGTCACTATATCATTGAGCTACCTGTTGGTGAGAGTATCAGAGCTCTACCCTGGAAGTGTATGAATGCTGCAGTTGGAGTCTGTATGAGGAAACCTACACATGTGAAGCAACAGGGCACAGTATGAATTTGTAATATCTTGAAGCCAGAACCACTATAAGCTACCTAGAAAATGCTAAATCGGTGTTTCCACAAGATATTTCCAGCAAGCCCAGTCCTACCTAGCAAGTTTACCTAGCGTGTTTGCTTTCCATCAGCTCATATGTTCCTTGGGTACTTGAGACACCCTACATGGTCATTTACTTAGTACTTAAAATGCTGGAAAGAATTCTTAAATTTTAAAATTTTAAAAAAGGATTATTGAAAGAAATCAATAAATGATTGAAAAGGTTTTTAAATGAAGAGTTTCTAAGCAAAGAGATCTATATTGTGCATTATTATGTAGCATCATGTAATACCTAACACATGGGCCACAAAGATAACAAGATTACTATCATTTTGCCTTTTCACCTTTTACACAGAATGAGTCCAGGACTGGGGGAGGAGACATACTTTGTAATAGAAACCATTTTGACTTTCACTTACTGTAGGGGGGAGATAGTATTAAAATTCAGCTTTCTACATCTCTCTGTTTTTAAAAAATTCTCTTGCACATCGCCTTTGTGATGAGTACTGAAAAAAAAGTTCAGTTTGGATAAGCAGCCCAAGTCCTGACACTTACCTCCTACACAAACTTAGCAAACTCCTCAAAAAAATCTGGACCTGTGAAGAAATTCCACCTGACTTTAAGAATGCCAACATTGTTACAATATTCAAGAAAGGGGAAAAATCTTTGTGTGGGAACTACAGAGGTATTGCCCTCCTCTCCATCGCAGGGAAGATCCTTGCCCGGATCCTACTAAACCACCTTCTCCCCATTGCTGAGGAACTCCTCCCCGAATCACAGTGTGGCTTCAGGCCATCCTGAGGCACAACCAACATGGTCTTTGTGGCACGACAGGTTCAGAAGAAGTGCAGAGAGCAACAACAGGACATGAGATAAGGACGGTTTCTGATATTCTGAGGAGAGCAACTCCTCATGGCATTCATCAATCTCACCAAGGCCTTTGACTCTATCAATTATGATGCTCTATGGAAGGTGCGGTGCAGGTTTAGCTGTCCACAGAAATTCATTTCCATTTTCTGACTACTCTATGATGGGATGACTGCCACCACTCTGTGCAACAGGTCAGAGACTGAACCATTCTTCATTCGCACTGGCGTCAAGCAGGGCTGTGTCATAGCTCCAACACTCTTCTCAATTTACCTTGCTGTGATCCTGATTCTCATCCGTGACCACCTTTCTGACAGAATCAGGATTGAGTATCGTATGGATGGCCATTCCTCAATCTCTGACATCTCCAAACAAAATCTAAGATCAGGAGAATTGGCATCACTGACCTTCAGTATGCAGATGACTGTGTCATCCTCGCACACACAGAGGCCAACCTGCAAAGCACCCTAAATCTTTTTGCAGGTTCCTATCACAGCCTGGATCTCTCTCTCAACATCTGGAAAATCAAGGTACTCTACCAGCCCTCACCTGCACAAACTACTCTACATACTCCACAAATCACCATCAGCGGAAAACCCCTGGAAAAAGTGGACCATTTTCCATATGTTGGCAGCCATCTCTCCCAAACAGCTAGCATTGACACAGAAATCGAATACAGGATCCACTGTGCAAGCACATCCTTTGAAAGACCACTCAAACGAGTCTTCAGTGATAGGGATCTGCAAACAGGCACCAAGATCTTGGTTTACAAGGCAGTTGTCATCCCCACCTTTCTCTATGGGCGTGAGACCTAGGTAACCTACAGACAACATCTCAAGTGGCTGGAGTGGTTCCAGCAGTGCTACCTCAGGAGGATTCTCAGGATCAGCTGGGATGACTTACACACTAACATCCACGCTCTCTCTGCAGCCAACATCAGCAGTGTAGAAGCACAGGTCATGAAACAGCAACTCCGCTGGGCTGACCACTGTGTATGTATGCCTTACACTCGCCTCCCGAAGCAAATAATCTTCTCAGTCAAGTCAGAGAAGAAGGGCTCGCGGAGGGCAGCAGAAACATTTCAAAGACATACTGAAAGTACACCTTAAAAATGGAGGCATCAACCCAACAAACTGGGAGGACTTGGCGCGGAACAGAACACAGTGGCGCCACACCATACACCAAGACACAGCCCACTTTGAGGAGAACGGACGTGCTCACAAGACAGAGAAGCAACAGAGGAGGAAAGAAAGGGCACAACACTCCAGCTAACAGCTATGTCTCCCCCAAAATTACCCCTGTCATCTCTGTGGGAAAATCTGCAGGGCACAAATTGGGATCCTCAGCCACCTTAAAAACCCATCAATGGAAGCCCCTTGGCAGACATCATCCTTGCATCAAGGGATAGCCGAAGACCTCTTAGATATTAAAGCTAGAAGGGAACATTATGATGGTCTGACCTCTTGCATAACACAGGCTGTAGACTTTCCCTAAATGATTCCTGCATCAAATCCATAGCTGCAGGTTGAGTTAGTATACATCCATTAGAAAGGTACAGCATTCATTCTTTAAATCAAAGACTTCAGGTATTGGAGAACCCCCACAGACCACACTAGGTAAATTGGTTCAATGGTTTCAATGAATGGTTAAGAACCAACACTGTTAAAAAATTGCACATTATTTATAGTATGAATTGGTCTAGTTTCAGTTTCTAGTGATTGGATCTTGAACACCTATCTGAATTCTTTGGTCTGAAAATTGAGTGAAAAAGCTCACAAGATGCTGCTTTCCCAGATGATTACCAGCAGTTTTTGATTTTTCATTTAGTTTCTAGTAGCTCTAGGCCAGAAACAAACCAAGAGCAGACTTTCTTATAGTATTTTGGTGTTTTTCACTCCCCTCCCTCTCCCCCAAAAATGAAACAAACCCCAAAACAGGACAAACGGAGGCATTTGATTTTTTTTAAATAAGAGGCAAAAAGTTAGCTTAACTTTCTACCGACCCCAGAAACCTGTTTGCATTGGTTCCCATGTTATTCAAATCCGTTTGCCCATCTCTATTTATTTACTTTCATTTCTATAAATATAATAAAGGGTACTGATCCCAAGTTCTAACTGCCTTTGGTAAATCTTTAATTATTATTGAGCCAGTCATTTCACTTCATCCCCCCTCACAAGGTATATCTAGCCAACAAAATAAATAAATACCCTTTCCACTTCACCTTTCTTTCTCTTTTTCAAAGGCTCTGGGGAATAAATAGCATTATAGCAATAAATTTGGGTTGTTTGGGAGCAAATAACCCAAACGAGGAACGAGGTTAGGTCTTGTTTTTTGAAGAATAAAAAAGGATACATCAGAAACCCTAGGACTCTTTGAAGAATGCATATTTTCCAAGTTACCATGGCTAAACATACCAGTAGAGGGATCCTGAAGATGTGAATGCCAAAAATACAGAGAACAGGATAGCTTGAGCCCCAACCAAATTGAAAGAGGGAGGTTTGTTTTATTATGTGCTTTCTCCTGGAACCCGGCAGTGGTGAACTGAGAATGGAAATAGTGGGAAAGAGGCTTGAAGACATGTACTTGGTTTGGCAAAAGGCTTAATCCTTTGCTCTTCATTCCCAGGGGAGTGTTGCCTTTTTAACCTGCGTGCAGGGCCTGTGCAACCTATTAGGCGACCTAGGGCGCTAGGATTTGGGAGGTGGCATTTTCTTCGGTAGCGACTGCACCGGCCGGATCTTCGGCCGCCCCGGTCGCCACTGGCATTTAGGCGGAGGGAGCTGGGGCAGGGGGGCAAGGGGAGGGCCCCCTGCAGCAAGTAAGGGGTGGGGGCAGCACGCAGGGAAACTCGCCGCCCCAGCTCACCCCTGCTCCGCCTCCTCCCCGAGCACGCCATGGCTGCTTCACTTCTCCCGCCTCCCAGCCTTGCGGCGCCTAAGCTGATTGGTGCCACAAGCCTGGGAGGCGGGAGAAGTGAAGCACGGCGTGCTCAGGGAGGAAGCAGAGCAGGGGTGAGCTGGGGCGGGCAGCTGCTGCACGGCCATGGTGAGGGGGGCGCCTCAGGGTGGGGGGGGGGTGGGGAGCTGCCATACGGGGAGAGCCTCAGGGCAGAGGGGGGAGCTACCGCAGGGCTCGGGGATGGGGGAGGGTGCAAGGTGGAAGTTTCGCCTAGGGCGCGAAACATCCTTGCACCAGCCCTGTTTGTGTGGGATCCAGACTCACAAATAGAGACTATTCCTTAAGCAGATAGGCAGGATAGTTGAAGTTGGATTTTCCAGAAACATTCAAAAATTATAATTGTCATTAAAATTGAGAAATCTAGCATTATTTACTGCTCCCATTAGTTTCTTGTGCAAATCTGCAGGGAAAGAGCTATGCTGGAGAGTAGTAGTAATAATGGCTTAGAGGGGGTAACCGTACAATATGCATCTCTCCATCATGCCGGTACAAATGAGAGGAAAATAGCTAGTAGGGAACACCTCTATGGTGTTTATTCTGCTCTGCTACCAACAGGCAAGTGTGAGATGGTCAGAAAAGAATACAAGAGCAAATAGGACAGCATAATAATAAAAGGATATGATCTACCATGCTCTACTATGACTGAGTAATGCTCTGATCACAAATTGGATAAATAAGTGTTCAAAAAGCATGAGAAAAATTATCACCATCATGCACTACAGACACCAATTCCCGCTACATGTATGATTTGGAAAGCTTGTTCTGTTAGCTGATTACATGCCCAGAGGGAGCACTAATGGAACCTGCCCTGTTTAAGGCCCAGATTCAGCAAAGCATTTAAGCATATGCTAAGGCCAGCCCAAAGCAGTGGCAGCCTAAAGTTGCTTTGTGGCTATTCACAATACTTATATGGCAGTGGGTTTGGTGGATTCGGTGGAGAGGTGTTAATCTCTTTTAAGCCCCCCTATTAATTGACACTCATTAGTGTTATTCAAACCTTGGCCTCCTGAGTAAGCTGAGAATTTTTGCTGATGGATCTTGTATATGAAGCTTGTATATGGTCTGTCCAGGTCAGGAATGAGGAAGCACTCAAGGAAAGACATTGGAAAATTTGCACTGCTAATGCCCCTATGCTATATTTGTAGTGTTGCTAAAGGACTTTTGTCTTTAGGGCTGTTAGTCTGGCAAACAGACAAGACATCCTTTATCCAATATGATTCTTGCCCTCTGTGACAGTTTTAACTTCATTGGTCAGTCAGCTTTCTTTTTTGCTCTGTGAAGATGACAGTCAATCTCAGTATCTTTTTATAAGCTTAATAGGATGGACACTATTGTTCTGGCCTTTTAGCTGCCTTATAATTGACCACATAAAAGTTAGTGCGGTGAAACAGTTTTGGTACAGCTGCTGCCACTGCTGTTCATGCTGTTTTCATTTTTCCTTCCTGGTGCACAGTATGCTTCTGGCTGAAGCAAAATACTACTTTTTTCTCCTTCAGTAATAAGCACTGGCAGTACTTTGGTAGGAAGAACCTTTGATTTACCTTTGTGGTATGTGCTAGTGATAGGATTTTGAGGGCAGGCTATCAGAAACTGTATTTCCCACCAAGTTCTGCGACTCAGGCTCAAAGCTGCTTCTTTCAGTGCTTTTTTTGTGTTGCTTCCCCATTTCTCTAACTTCTGTTCCTATAGGTATCATCAAGTGAAGAATACCAAGCATGCTGTTGGAGCTCCCATCCAGCTGAAAAGGATTTCAGGGAGGGGGAAGAGAGCAGATGTGGGAGAAAAAATCGCTACTGATTGATCTGTTTCTTTTAGTTAATTTTCCTGTACCTAAAGCTTTACAGTGAAATCCTCATGTATTTAATGGTTAACTTTCCCCATTATATTGATGTATGTTAAAAACCCACAACTCCAATATAATCACAGGTGCTCTTCCCCTCTCTGGGCCAAAGCCCTTGATTAGCAATCTATACTCTCAGGTAATTCCAATAAAGTGTACTACCCTGGGTAAAACTACTCACACTTTCCATAAGGATTTGGATTTGAATTAATTTGTGTCAGTTTCCTGCAGAAATGCAGTACTTTTTCTGCTGAGGTCACTAATCATGTGGGTTTTTGTTGTTCTTCTTCTTCTTCCATTAACAAAGCCCAGCGTGCCTTAAATGTCAGAAAGGAAGAAAAAAAATCAATACTATTCTCATGGCGTCTCCCACTGTGGCTGCCATTTATTAAGCGAAAGCCAAGCTTGCTGGTGGGAGACAATGATGAAGTCAATGAAAGTGCACCCAGGCGAGCTTATCTCTGTAGCTCTTGCTGGAGCTTTAGCATATCCAGTTTACATTTGCCTTCTGCCATCGTTAAAAAAAATGATTGCCTAGGCCTTTCTTATGTCGTGTTATCTCTTGGCTATTATTTGAACACCCAAATCCTTTTGATCATATAAACAAATAGCTGGAACGTCCAAACTGGTTACATACACCATGTTAAAACTGCAGAGCAGCAGCCTTCAAGGTGCTTTAAATTAATATTTGGAAAAGGTGTCTAATATACTTTTGGTTATGATTAAAGTGTAGAATTAGCGCTTTTCAAGGTGTATATTGCTTGATTTAATTACAGTGCTTACTCCTCAGTGTCAAAATGCTTAGCTTAAGAACAGTGGTATGAATCTATTCCCTCTCTGTCGATGCTGAGCTAGGATGAACGGAAAAGCCCTGTGCAAGGTTAGCAGGTCTGCCTTGGAAAATAAAGCATTTTAGAGGCCTAGGAAAAGAAGCAGTGCAATCACCAGAAAGGGAAAACAAACCTAGTAAACTACTCTACAGATGTCAGAATAGCAGCTGTGTTAGTCTGTATCAGCAAAAGAATGAGGAGTACTTGTGGCACCGTAGAGACTAACAAATTTATTTGAGCATAAGATTTTGTGGGCTAAAACCCACTTCATCGGATGCATGCAGTGGAAAATACAGTAGGAAGATATATATGCACACAGAGAACAGGAAAAAAAATAGGTGTTGCCAGATGATAATCCATGCCCACAAAAATTGACTGAAGAATATGAAGTGAAGAAGCAATCATAGCACAGACAGTACGTTTTCAGTGGGAGTTTCTTATATACTATGAATATTTTCAGTTTAAATGAAGTACATGGAAAGAAGTGTAGAAACAAAGACTGATGTCAAAGCCATCTTGTACAGTAGCTGTTCAATTCAGCTCCATTATATTATCCCGGAGCTGCTCTGCCCTTGTCAGATCTGGTGAGAAGAGAGCTTAAGTCATGGACCCTGTCAATAAATATGTGGCAGCTGGTTCAGTTCAATCAGGGCATGACAAGGTCTCGGGAGTTTTGTGCTGTGCCCTGACAAATGATAATGACCCTGGAGAGTCAGAGGAATTATTTAGCAGCCTTCAATGTGCCAAATCACCAGTGATGTGCATAAGTGTGACGTACTAATTGTAATGGGATACTTCAGTGCTAGCACATCGTCACATCAGGACTTTAGGTTAGTTGTGCCATTGTGTAACAACTTGTTAAGTAGATGTCTAGGAAACTATTTATACCTTGCTTGGTTATCTGCAACGGGGCAGCAAGATTGGACTGTATTTTAATTTGGGATACGGGAGGAGAACTAGACTTGGATGTAATAATTAAGATTGCTAGTGTAATGGCCAAAATGACATTGACAAATCTAAAAGCAAATCTTCAATAATGTCAGAAGCGGATGTCAGTCAACTGAATATGTAGAAGCCAGAGTTTACCATTTTGTTTACTGTCACCTGTCAGTTGTTTCGAGAGTTACTAGGTGGTAAGGCCTGAAAATCTGAAGAGGGAATCTATCAAGACACAGAGCGTTTAATACAGAAGGGGTGACAAAAGCAGTTTCTATGGTTTGCTGCATAGATCTGTAGCCTTTTGGGGCTCCCTATTTCAATCTCACCCTTACACTAGTATGTTGGATCTTCTTTGGTGCCAGGGGCTGGGTTCATCACCAGTTTGGGGATTTAGACGGGATTCTTCCCCTGTAACAAATTGGCAAACTGCCATGTGGCATCCTGGAGGTCTGGTTTTGGGAGCATAAATTACAATTGCCACAACTTGGGCAGGTTCCAGGGCAGCTGGTGGGTGTAGAGGGAGCATGACCTTCATCTCCCCCTCCCATTGGTGCCAGTTGTAGTCCACACTGGAACAGCCCTGCTAGGTCTGGGTAGTTTGGGGGTGGTTACTCCAACTAGGTGATTGTTTTAATTGAAGTTGCTGCCTCTCTATTTAACCATACTCTGGTGTTGTGTCTCATTGTTTTCCTGGCCACATCAATGCCTTTGACACAACAGATGCACACTACTGTGTACATTTATAGATAGGCAAACCAGTTCAGCCTGGTGCTGCTCCACTGTGGCTGCAGCCTTCAGACGATGTAAAGCTCATTCTATCAATAGCGAATGCTCTTCTTAGCGCGAATGGAGGCCTGTTTTTTTGAGAAGTTATTAAAGTGCTGTTTTACTCTGAAAATGACAATGATGATTTATTGCCATAGCACCTCAGAGCCCTAGTCACGGACAAAGGCTCCCCTAGTGTACTAGGTGTTGTACAAACACAGAGCAAAAAGGTAGTCCCTGCCCTGAAGCGCTTACCTTCTACATAGACAAGACAGACATGTGACGAGGGAAGAGTGGAACACACAATGTGAGGACAACAAATGTCCTGTTAGTGCCACTATTGTTTCTTTCTTGTGGGTATAGTTAGGAATGGATCAGAGGTTTTCTTCTTGTGTGTATTCAGAGCCATATCAACTTTAGTGACAAAAAAAAGGGATGGAGGTTTTGTTATTTTTACTTTTTACTCCTGTTAAATTGTAGCCAGACCAGCAATAGGAGAATGAACTGAAGTTTCTTTTCTTTTTCACTTGCCATCAACAGAATTATTAATTTAGTTTTAATTTCAGTGATGAATTTTGTGCTCCGTCATTTATTTTATTTATTCCTGCCTATACTAAAACGAACAAGAGTGCCTATCTACACATCTTTGACAAACATTAGAAATTAATACAATAAAATTAATGGATTCCAATGATTACTCCCAGATAATGCTTTCTTGGCAGCAACATAGGTTAACACACATTTAATAAACCTCACTAACAAAGTTATCAACAGACTTTTTACCTCTAACCACTCCTATACCTTTACCCATCTCCCAGTTCCCCATGGACCAGTGAGAAAAGAAGGGTTTTGCACTGCCACTGTAGGTTAACAATCTTAGGTTGTTACAGAACAGATGGAAGTGGGTTCCAACCCTCTTGGAGAAGACAAGACCATAACTTGAAGAAAATGAGGCAGCCAAAGGTCTACCTGAAGACAGAATTTGGCCTAAAGAATCTTTATTTCTGGTGAAATTGTGCAAGAAGAAGGTTGACATTAGATCCGAGGGGAATTTGCAATGCTGCTAGTGTGAACCCTGCACCCCCCTCTCTGAATAATTTTACTTATGAACTGACCAAATTTTATCTGGGTATCACAGATATTAAACATGGAACCCTATATTGTTCTTTATGAGAGTTCCTTTTCACAATAGAACTGCACTTTAAATTATACTATCAAATCCACATGTGTTTGCTTAGTTGGCGACCACAGTGTCAGAATGAGTTTGGCCATGGAGTTATTGGAATATTTCAGTTTATTTTCTTATCTTTCAGTGTTGGGCAAAATTACCTTGGAGCTGGTAATTCTTGTAGTAAAAATATTGCCTCACATTTCTATTTCCATATGAGCTCCTACTTCGCCAGGACTGTAATCAATATGCACATATAATTGGCTAGATAAAACATTATGCTTAACCATTCTCCACTGTGCCCATCTAAAATAGGCTTCTTTTTCCCCCCTTTTTTTAACCTAACAGAACTACCTATGTTGTCACATGAGCTCCTAACATCAAAGGCTATAGGGCAGTGGTGGGCAACCTGCAGCCCATGGGCCGCATGCAGCCCACCAGGGTAATCTGATTGCGGGCTGTGAGACATTTTGCTGACGTTGACCATCTGCAGGCATGGCCTCCGCAGCTCCCAGTGGTCATGGTTTGCCGTTCCCACCAATGCTATAGAGCTACAGGAAGTAGACCAGAGGGGGGAATAATGAACTCTAATAGCATAGAAAAAGGACAGAGAATAGCTAGCGAGACAAAGTGGGTGAGATATCTTTTATTGCAGTGGTTCTCAACCAGGGGGCCACAAGCAGGTTTCAGGGGATCCGCCGAGCATGGCTGGCATTAGACTCGCTAGGGCCCAGGCAGAAAGCCGAACCCCCGCCATGCGGGACTGCAGCCCAGGGACCTGAGGCCTACTGCCTGCATCTGAAACCAAAGCCTGAGCAACTTAGCTTTGTGGGGCCCTTTGTGGTGTAGGGCCCCAGGCAATTACCCTGCTTGCTACCCCATAATGCTGGACCTGGCTTTTGTATGCAGAAAAACCAGTTGTTGTGGAACAGGTAGGGCGTGGAGTTTTTGTAGCATGTCGGGGGGCCTCAGAAAAAAAAGATTGAGAACCCCTGTTTTATTGGATCAGCTTCTATTGGTGAGAGAGACAAGCTTTTGAGCTCTTCTTCTAGTCTGGGAGAAGTACTCAGTGTCACAGCTAAATGCAAGGTAGAACAGATTGTTTAGCATAAGTAGTTAGCACATATTCTCTGGGACCATTCAAGATAGAGTGGCCATGGACCGACACGGCTACAACTACAGTACATACAGAGAATAGATAGTTAAAAGAAAAACAAGTTGGCCATCCAGCTGTGTGGCTTATATTTCTTTTAACATAGCTATATCTGATGGAAGATGAGTGCAGTCTAGTTCTGGTCCATCACAATTATTCAGCTGTATACCCAGGGGAAAGACAACCTTTTTTTTTTTAATTGTCATGTTTTAATATAGTAAGTAGGAAATGCAAACGATCCCTAAACTGAATGAAAATATCAGTGTATCAAAAGTTCTGAAATGATCCCTTGTTGTGACTGATATTTTATTTTATCTTTAATTTCCTGGTGGGAAGTAGCTTATTTCCTATCCAATTGTTAATGAATAAGAACTTGAAATGTCAGTGCCACTGAGATTGGTTGTCACGTCAACACTGTGCCTGAGTGGTACTTTATCCTCTCAGAAGATGCAGTGAAGCCATAGGAGCATCTCTTTAAAATTAATATGACAAATGCTTTTTTAAAGTCAAATACATCAAGTGTTATTACCATTTTATATTTGTTTAAAAAGTGATTAGGCCCAGTTGTGTGATATTGCCTTATACCAGTTCTGTTTTGTTTAGTTAATGGTGCAGTTAATCTTAGCAAAAATCTAATTTGTCCCTGGGCTGCTTTCATGCCATGATCAGTTTGTCTAAATCTAGTGCAGCGCCTCTCCCACCCAGTGTAATCAGAACTGTTATTCTTATTGGGAATAGCAGCAGGTTTATGGTGTTTTGTTATAGAGTGATAAAATTATGTCCTCTGGAGACTGATGTATTTAATCTAATTATTATGAAGATTGTTTGTCATAATATAGTTCTTAATGTTACTTTTTTTTCTCTTGTAATAGTTTGCTAAATGTCGAATAGGGGCACTTCACAACACATAATGCATCGCTGCTTGGACATAAGCACTTAGGAAATATGGGCTTTGATGAACCAGAATCCTTACGTCTAGCAAAACGAGCAAATGTACCCTTACATCATACATTAGAGTGAATGTAAGATTGATGTTTAATTATTACTGACATGAATATGATCCTTTTCATTTCACCTTGACTGTGTTAGTTGGGTGAAATAAGGGCATTGCTTAGAACTCTTCTAGCAGGCAGACACTGAAATCTTTACCAGTGGATATCCCCGTCCTTTGGCAATGACTCTTTCTCTGTCTCATCCTATAATCTGAGTATCTGTGACCTCCTCCCATTGGATTCTTGGCCAAAACTGTCCTAGCCTCTGCTCACACTGATAGAGACTCTATGATACCCAAGATAGTTTACTTTTAATTATATACAAAAAAAATTGAACTTGTCCTGATGGAATACAACCAGCAAGAATTTAGCTAGGCTATATGTAGACTGACCGATAATTCAGATAATGTGCCTCACTGCACAGCATGCGGATGGGAAAGAAACACATGCAGGGAAACAAAACTGGCTCTGTGCCTTTCCCATCAGCAGCCTTAAAAAATGTAGCTCCTTGGGGACCAAGGGGTAATTAATCACATTGTGTGACACAAACTTGGACTGAGATGCGTGAGGAGCCCTGAAATTGACTTCAGTGTAGCTATGCCAAGTTATACCAGCTGAAAACCTGGCACAGGGTCCTTATAACATTTCCTCATTTGTTCTTAATGATTCAGGAAAGTACAGTATTCTATATAATGTAATAAATGTTAGTCATAATATACCAGGCATATATAGACCATAATTCTTTCAAATTTGAGACCCTTTCTCAGACTGATCAGTGTACCTTTAATGTTAAAAATAAGAGCACTTTCATAATATAATACTGAGTAATTACATATAAACCTTCATCCAAGGAGCTCTAAATGTCTTTATAAAGATGGGCATTTTTTCCCCATTTCACAGATGGCATGACCGAGGCACAGATGGGCAGCTTTTCATTTACACTAGGGCCCCTTTATACCACTGCCAATGAAAAGGAGCCTTAAAGTATAATATACCAACACTGGTTAAAAAGCCCAAAACTTCTTGACAAAAAATTTTGTTGAAACATTCATGTTGCAAATGAAGTTTTCATCAATATTTTGATCAACTTTAATTTATGCTCACTTTAAAACCCATAGCAGTGTGAAGGGGCCATAAAGTGAATAGAACAAGGCCTACATATGTTGCCGAGGGTCACATAGGGAATTAGCCGTAGTATCAGGACCACGTTTCCAGGCTCCTCCGAATCCCTTGGCTAGACCACCCTGCTCTGTCTGAGAATAAGGAAGATGTTTATTAGCATATCAATGCATTTTATGGGGTTTTTGTTTTGTTTTTCTGCTTTGGTGTGGTTTTATTCTACTGCTATAAAATAAGTAAAAGTTTAATCATTGTAACAAATAAGACTAAATACAGAATTCCAAGGCTTTACTATATACACTAAACGTGAAAGTGAAAATGTCACTTTTATAAACAAATTGCCCTACACTCATTTTGTAAACACTCTGTGTGAAGGCTGTTATCAGAGTGTGAAAATAAAGCAGTGTACTTAAGGTAAATGAATTGGTGGATGGAAGACATTTCAATAATTCAATTGGATTGTAAAGCATATAATCTGGAGGAAACCAGTAACTTGCCACTTAAAGAGCTATTTATGTTTCATGAAAATCTTCAATAAACATTCTATTAAAAACAACTCTTTTTTATGTCCTATATTTTCTGTATTTTTCTCCTAGTTTTTTTATAATTGAAAACAGGATCTTTTTTCATATTTATCTACTCCTACAGCTTATTTCTCACCTGAAGTTATAATTCTGTCTTCACAATGACATAATTGCTTCCACAGCGGTCGGTTCCGATAGTTCAAGAATTTCCACTTCAAGCGGGGAAATGAGCCACCAGGGGTTGGCGATGGATTTGAGCAACCAAAATCCCATTTTTAGACAGAAGTCATTAGTTAGGAAGAACAAATGATGAGAAGCAGAACTCTTTCTAGCATAGCTGTCCATGAGGCACTGGTAGTTATTTAATATTTCACTGAGGATGAAATTCACTCCTGTGCAGAGGGTCTATGCACTACTTAAGTCCTCAAAATAGGGTGTAAGTGTAGCAAAGGCTTTGTCCTTGTCCTCCAAAGAGGGCTGATGTTTAGTTAGAGCAAACTGCCAAATCTCTCCTGAAAGATTTTATACTTTAAATCAGAGCTAGAGAGTTGTTTAGAACCAACCAAACTTAGCTGAAGTTCAGATCTGGGTCCCGGATGTCCGAGATGAGCCCTGTCTCCGATCTAAGCTATGCAGAGATGTGTAAACTCTTATGAGTAAAGTAAGAGCCACACAAACCTGCATTCAGTCTTCAAACTGGACTAAAACTTTTCCTAGCTCCTTTCTGTGCCCAGTGCCATGCCGCGAGTCTCTTTCAGGGTGCCATTTCAGATTTGGAGGGAGGGGAAGAAGCAACTTTAACTGTGATTCCAGAGGCTACTTGGGCACCTGAAAACTTTTTTTTTTTGTAGATAACTTAGATACAGTGCTCCGGTCAGATAATAATTTCTAATTCCTCTATACAAAATAAAATTAAATATTAGACCCACTTAGCTCTAATACTAACATGTTCTGACATCTTGTGTCAAGTCATTTAAGGGCTATTGGTTAGGTTCAAAATTTTAATGTATATTCTTAATTTATTACTAACTCCTGAATATAATAATTGAAAAAATTGTAGAAAAATCTAGATTACTTTCTATCACTTTTTTGCAGTTCTTTTAAGAATGAAGGCTGAAATCATCACATATCACTTGACTTCAGGAGCTGGGGCTTTAAGGAAAACAATAATTACAACGAGACTCATGACAAAATCATGAGAGTTGGCAGCACTGCTTTTACTTCCATTTAAAAGGCTCCTAAAGGTCTAGAAGGGTCTTAAACACAACACTACAGTGATTGAATTGCAGTTTTCACAGGATAATATTTTAAATCAAATACCAAGAAAATTCCACATTTTAAAGTTGGGGAAAAAATTTAGACTTCAGATGTATATCAGGGCCACTGCAGGAAAGAAAGGAAAATAAACAGGCACAGGAGCTCTGGGCAGCTCTTCCTCTTGAAAGAAAGTTCAGTCTTCTAGTCCTTAATCAAGTAAAACTTCTATTGCCATCAGTGCCTTCACTCATAAACATCACAGTGAACAAGTGATAACATGTGTGATCAATAACTATGCACTTCATACTTAAATATCTGAGCCATCTTATCCAGAGTTACAGATCTTATATGCCATGGCTCAGGGACTACATTTTCTCGTATATTCTGAACAGTGCTGAGCACACAGATAATGCCCAGTGAGTAACACAAATCATGACAATTGTTGACTTTATGGACTCTGTGGATGCAGTTTCTGTTCTTTGTTCTGGAATTGGCCTGAATACAACTGAAACTCTAAGAATTTGTTGTATAATCACATCTGATACTCAGACGACACTTTCTCATTCCTTCATTTTCTCAAACTCAGAAGAAAAAATGACACAACAAAATGGTTTTCCGTTAAGATCTAAAATTGCACAGCAGGCATTGCTTTACAACTCAGCCTAGGGCAGAACCTGCCACCCATTGGTGGTTAAGTGCTCTCCTTGCATCTGACTCTCATTCTCTTTCTTTCTTCATCCTTCCTGACCTCTGTGCTGCTTTTCATACTGTCAACCATGACATCCTTCCCAATCACCTGCGACCAATTGCTGGAGTCTCAGAGAACTGGCCTTCTTGGTTTTGCTCCCATGCATCAGAGGCTTCTTTTTTGCAGCATGCAGCAGAGAGAAAGCTGGTACAGTGGCTAGGGAGCTGAGAGACCTGGGTTCTACTTTCCCCCCTATGGACTTCCTATATGACCTCAGGTCAGAGTCTTAGGGACAGAGTTTCAAAGGTTTTTTAGGCACCCAAAGATGCAGCTAGACATCTAGTGGGGTTTACAAAGCACCTAACCTGCTAGGTGCTTTTGAAAACACCACTAGGTGTGTAAATACCTTTGAAAATACTGCTCTACCTCACTGAGGGGCTGTGATGTGAGGCACTCAGATACTACGGTGGTGGGGCCACATAAGTACCACAGGTAGAGTAGGAACTTCTCTATACCACTGCTATCCCTTCCCTGGGTTTTGGCCCCTTCTTTTCACTTATGCCCCTCACATCTTCCTCTTTTCTGAATGTAACCTTGGCACAAAGGGCTTGGCTGTATTTCTTCTGAGTCCCCTGTGTTCCCTCTTCAACCCCCCTCCCCTCCACCATCACCCACAGAGGGATTCCTGTTTTACAGGTTCATCTAGTGACTTCCAGATCCTTAATTTAATTACCAGCCTTTCTTATCTTAATCACCCTGCCTCTGTTTGTAAACAGAACACTGACTCGGGGCCCCAGGGACACAGGCTGGGAGAACTCACATGCCACACTCATGCTGAGCAGTTAAGAGCTCCACCTGGAAACACCCCCCCCGTATGAAACTGGGCGGGGGAGGAGGGAAGATGGGGTGGCAGCTCTCCCCTGCCCTACCTAATTGGTGCCTTTGGTCTCTTCCGCATTGTTCTTCAGATCACCCCTATATTGCTGAGGCCTGTCCCACACTCATAGAAAGGTAGGGCTAGAAGGGACCTCAAGAAGTTACCATGCCCAGACTCCTGCGCTGAGGTGGGACCAAGTAAACGTAGACCATCCCTGACAGGTGTTTGTCCAATCTGTTCTTAAGAACCTCCAGCTATGAGATTCCACAACCTTTCTTGGAAGCCTATTTCAGGGCTTAATTACCCTTATAGCTAAAAAACTTTCCCTAATATCTAACCTAAATCTCCCTTGCTACAGATTAACCTCATTATTTCATATTCTACCTCTAGAGGACCTGGAGAACAATAGATCACAGTTTTCTTTATGACAGGCCTCAACATATTTGAAGACTATTATAGGTCCATCCTCAGTGGTCTTTTTTCAAGTCTACACATGACTAGTTTTTTTAAACCTTTTCCTCACAGGTCAGGTTTTCTTAACCTTTTATCATTTTTTGTTGTCCTTCTCTGGACTCTTTGCAATTTGCCCACGTCTTTCCTAAAGTGCGGTGCCCAGAACCGGACACAATACTCCGGCTATGACCTCACTAGGTCCTTTTCCGCAGTACTACCACCTAGCCAGTTATTCTCCATTTTGTAGTTGTACATTTCATTTTACCTTCCTTCATTCAGTCGCTTGTCCAAGGAATAGAACTCTGGTCTTATGACCCACCAGTCAGGTGCTCACACATACTTGCACTGCTTTGCTAACACACGGCAGAGAAGGTATGAATGGGAGTACTGCAGATGCTTTCTACATCTCAAGAGTAGTGGGCATATGGGGTCTGATTCTGTACTCACACAGGTTATATACTAGTGAAATTGCTTTTGACATGTGTGGATTTATATGCCAAGTTTACACAACTGGGAGCAGAACTGAGCCATGAAGTACAAACATTTGGCATATTACTGCAAGCTGTATGGCATTTTTGGTTTGTCTGTAGTACTTTTAATAAGCTAATTTGTAGAAATAAGTTTGTAATGAATGGTATATTTAAAATTAAATATATCACATGCTGTGGGCATCATCAGGTATTGCTTAAGCAGCTTCATATTTGGATGTTAAGTCTTTTAAATATTGGGACTAGAGCTGTCGATTAATCCCAGTTAACTCACACAATTAACTAAAAAAATTAATCACGATTAATCGTAGCTTTAATCACACAGTCATACAATAGCATTCCAATTGAAAATTATTAAATATTTTGGATGTTTTTCTACATTTTCAAATATATTGATTTCAGTTTCAACATAGAATATGAAGTATACAATGTTCACTTTATATATTTTTTTATTTCAAATATTTGCACAATGATAAAAATTATTTTTCATTTCACATCATACAAGTACTGTAGTGCATTCTCTTTCTCATGAAAGTGCAGCTTACAAATGTAGATTTTTTTTGTTACATAACTGCACTCAAAAAGAAAACAATGTAAAACTGAAGAGCCTACAAGTCCACTCAGTCCTACTTCTTGTTCAGCCAATCACTAAGACAAACAAGTTTGTTTACATTTATGGGAGATGTTGCTGCCTGCTTCTTATTTACGTCACCTGAAAGTGAGAACAGGTGTTTGCATGGCACTTTTGTAGCTGGCATTACAAGGTACTTATGTGCCAGATATGCTAAATATTTTTATGTCCCTTCATGCTTCGGCCACCATTCTAGAGGACATGCTTCCATGCTGATGATGATCGTTTTAAAAAAAAAGTGTTAATTAAATTTGTGACTAAGGGGAAAATTGTATGTCTCCTGCTCTGTTTTACCCACATTCTGCCATATATTTCATATTATAGCAGTCTCAGATGATGACCCAGCACATGTTGTTTGTTTTAAGAACACTTTCACTGCAGATTTGACAAAATACAAAGAAGGTACTGTAGACAGGTTGGACTCACCCCTGTGGCGCCTCCTGCTGGTGACTCCAGGAATTAGCTCTGTCCAGTGCTGGAGCGCCCTCTGCAGGCCGGTGATCCGCCTGTCTTCTGGCCCCCATGTCCCTCCCTGGACCCGGTGCCCTTTCACATGGGGTGCTGCCCCTGGCAGTAACCCCTTTCTCTCTGGGTCTCCCCTCCTTGGGGAACTCCTACCCTCTAGCCCCACCTTGCCTCAGTATTGGTTACTGCCAGTCATTGTCTAGCCCCACACTCTGGGGCAGACAGCAGTATCAGCCTACTCATCACAGGCAAAGGGGTTTGGACCTGCTGCCTTGGCCTACCCCTGGGCTGCCCTCTGCAACTCCCAGTATCAGTTGGCCCTTCGCTAGGCCGCAGCCTGGGGCTTTCTAGGCTGGAGCTCCCCAGCTCCTCAGCCTTTCCCCAGCCCTGCTTCACCCTAGGTACCTTGCCTATAGCCCCTGCAGCCAGGCCCTTCTCTCTCTGAAGGCAGAGAGAGACTGTCCTGGGCTTCTCTGGCTCTTATAAGGCCCTGGGCTCAGTTTGGGGCGTGGCCCCAGCTGCAGCCACTTCCCCAATCAGCCCAGTCTAAAGCAGCAGCTCTCAAGCCCTGCCAGGCTGCTTTTAAACCCCTCAGGGCAGGAGCAGGGGTCACCCTGCTACAGGTACAAATGTGAGATTTCTAAAGATGGCTACAGCACTTGACCCAAGAAGGTTCAAGAATCTGAAGTGCTTTCCAAAATCCGAGAGGGACGAGGCATGGAGCATGCTTTCAGAAGTCTTAAAAGAGCAATAAAGTGATGTGGAATCTCCAGAACCCGATGCACCAAAAAAAAAAAAAAAATCAACCATCTGCTGATGGCATGTGTCTGAGAGGATGAAAATGAACATGCATTGGTCCATACTGCTTTGGATTGTTATCAAGCAGAACCCATCATCAGCATGGACGAAAGTCCTCTGGAATGGTGGTTGAAGCATGAAGGGATGTATGAATCTTGTGATTCTGGCTACAACAGTGCCATGTGAATGCCTGTTCTGACTTTCAGGTGACATTGTAAACAAGAAGTGGGCAGCATTATCTCCTGCAAAAGTGAACACACTTGTTTGTCTGAGTGATTGGCTGAACAAGAAGTAGGACTGAGTGGAGTTGTAGGTTCTACAGTTTTACATTGTTTGTTTTTGAATGCAGGGTCTTTTGTACATAATTCTACATTTGTAAGTTCAACTTTCATGATGAAGAGATTGCACTACAGTACTTGTATTCAGTGAATTGGAAAATACTATTTCTTTTGGGTTTTTACAGTGCAAATACTTATAATAAAAAATAAATATAAAGTGAGCACTGTACACTTTGTATTCTGTGTTGTAACTGAAATCAGTGTACTTGAAAATGTTGAAAACATCCAAACATATTTTAAATAAATGGTATTCTATTATTATTTAACAGTGCGATTAATCACAATTATTTTTTAATTGTTAGATTAATCGCAATTAATTTTTTTAATCACTTGACAGCCCTAATTGAGACTAATCTCTATATTTATCAGATGAGAAAAAAATTCAAGTGCAAGAGGGTTTCTGGCTTATTACTCCTCCAAGTACTGTCTTGTGGAGATTAAAAAAAAAAAGGCACCAAAAAAAAAAAAAGCTCATGTACCAACAGGGCTTGAGTTCCCTACTTACTGCTGTAAAGGGACTTAAAGGCACACTGTCATTATGAAGCTTCAGCATCATTTTTAATTAAATGGAAAAATATCTTTGTATGGTTGGTTTCATTCCAGAGTTATCCATGTTCTAGAAAAATTGGGTGGAAGTCTCTTTTTTATTAAAGTAGGCTGATTGGCTGAGTGGGATATTCCAGGTGAAAGACTAGAGGTTAACCATTCCTCTCCTGTGGAAAGTACTCTATGTACTTCTGGCAATACAAATGTGTAGTGATTTCTGGCTGCTCTAGTAACTTCATGAAATGGACTAGTGGACTGTAATAATTTTTAGCCCATTAAAAAGCCTTAGGGGACCAAACCTGTCCAAGGGATCACATATGTAAAGCAACAAACTTTAGTTACTGTTCCTCTGTATCCTAATATGTGTATAATACAAGAGTTGTATTTTCAACAGAGCTGTTTGCAATAGCTACAGTAATTCCCCACATATTACTTCTTTTACATGTCATTGGTCATCAAAGTGCTTGTGTTATAAAACTTCATTGTAGTCTCTTTATTATTATTATTATTATTTTATTTTGCATTATAATTACAGTGGACCAAATTATCTGATGACGTCACCCTGCATAATCCCTTTATTTCAGTTGGATTACATAGGGTGACAACAGTGCAGTATTAGACCCAGGGTTTTGCTTCTTGTTTCTATCAGCATTGCAGCAACCGTCATTTGTTAGTGACAAGTTTCTATCCAGTGTTGCAGCAGCCCCCTTCAAGTAATGATAGGTAAGACTCAAAAACCTTGGAGATTCTGATTCTGATAAAGTAGTAGCTTTTTCAGAAGTTTGGATGCTGATCTGAACTGTCTGACCCTCTCAAGTATTAAAGCTGAACATAGAATCTCATGAGCGAAAAGCTCTACGTTTTTAACCGGTAAGGCTGAAAGGGGGAGTGAAAGAGCAAAAATCAGAACAGACTTTTTTGCTGTATTTCTCCTGTTGACATTTACTGTCCAGAATAAAGAAGCATGTATGAAGCATGGGATGATGCATGGTCAGTGTTCAATATACATTTTTGTTTTGGAAATAAGTATAGGAAACTTTGCCAGTGGTTAAATGCTTTGTAAATGCTCTGAAGTTATTGTTAGAGGGGTTGATGCTGAAGGACCAGGGTCTTCAGCCTACTCCATATCCCAAATCAATGGGCCATATCTATATTAGTGGGCCAGTGCCATACAGGTAAAACTTCTAACTGACGTGGAATTTTGCTTCAGTAATAACAATAGAATTTGGCTCAATGTTATTACCATGTCAATTTAATACACTGAAACTAACAATTTTAGAAGATCCTATTACCATTGATCCCACCCTTCAAATACTAACTCTGAAGAACATCCAGTCAGTGATCCTAATGTGTATGTTTGATTTTCTTGGCTGGATATTTCCCAAATTACTAAAGGAAATATGGTTTCTTCTTATGGTGAGGTGAGAGAGAATCAATGTTTCAGGCACTAACTTTGTTGACTGGAGGAGAGTTTTCGCACTCAGATAACTTGTTTTTTTGTAACCTGTTTTTGTTTCTTAATTGTATTATATTTTTTTCATTGCCAAAAGACAATACACATAGTTTAGATATATACAAATATACTCATTTTCAAACCACTAAAAAGCTTTGGTTCAAGTTTTGGGCAAAGTTTTCAGTCCGTTCTGATTTGTATACTTTATTTAAATAAGGTGGTCCTCCGCTACCGGTTACGTACTAAAAATTACCGTAGCTTTATATAAAAACCTGCCAATCATGGCTGTACTTAAGGCTTAAGTTGACCACGTAGGTCCACTTCTGTGGTCAATAGGTAGAAACTCCCATTGATTTCATTGTGGATTGCAATGATGATTCCTCAAACATTTCACTCTCCAAAGTATCTCGATGATCTCTGAGAAGAGCATTTGTCTATTTATTTATTACTTGTTTGTTTATTTTTAATACCATAGCACCTAGGAGGCTAGTCATGGACCAGGACCCCATTGCAACAGGTACTGTAGGAGAACAAAAAAATAAGACAAGGAGTCAGGAGACTTGGTTTTCATTCCTAGCTCTGTCACTTTCTTCTTCCTTGGTTAATTCATTTAACGTCTCCATGGTTCCACTTCTCCTGTATATACTGTGGATAATAATACAGTACCTATCTCAGAGGAACATAGTAAAATTTACTTGATTAGTTTTAGTAAAATATTTTGAGATTTACAAATGGAAAATGCCATACAAGTGCAAAGTAGTATTAGAATCAATTAATGTGCAAACGTCTTACAAAATAATAGCCAGATTTAAAATCCCTTAGTCAAACTGGACAACATCATATATCAGAGGTAGCCCCATTGCATGAGACAACATGTTAAGCAGGATACTACTCAATGTGAGTAGAGGAGCAGAACCAAGAGGAAGAATGCAGCGTGGTTGAAATACTAATCTGGGATTTATGAGGTTCAGTACCCTGGTTTGGCATAGACTTCTCCTGTTACCTTGGATAAGTCACTTATACTTTCCTTTTCCCATGAAATGGGGCTAATACCACTTCTCTACCTCTCATGGATCCTGTGAGGGTACATACCTTCTTTAAATGTTGCAAGCTGCTCAGATACTCTAGAAATGGAGGCTATATGAGTTCCTAAGGTAAATAGTCCTAACTTTGGCAGTGCAACTTCATTAAGTGTAAGCACGAGGAGATTCCGGGCCTTAGGGTGTGGTCTCTTCAAAACCTTATATTCTGTTTGATGGCTCAACATCAGTATCAATGAAACCCAGTTTAAAGAGCTGCTAGAAGCTTCTCTCTTGTGGCAGTTTGATGCTGGATCGATAGTGAGTATTCCAAGAGTCCGGAGAGGCTTGTGCTGTCTGTAAATAACATAATTTGATTTTTCTTGTTCTTTTTATATATTATTCTATGCCTGAATTACATTGAAAAAGCAATTCGAGGTCTATGTATTATTTAGTGTGTAAGCTCCTTTGTTTCCTGTGATGTGCAGTACTGTTAACACATTGATGATTGATTTAGATACCATTAGTGGATGGGGTACTGGAGAAAAGGGACTGCACTTGTGGAAGAATTAGGTCAGTGGTCCCCAACCTTTTTGTCTGGCGGGCGCCAGACGAAGGACCGTGGCGGCGGTGGAGCACCCGCCGAAATGCCACCGAATTTCTGCTGCATTGCGGCAGCGACGCCTCTCGATGACATCACTTGGCAGCAAGTGATGTCATCGAGAGGCATCGCCGCCGAATTTCTGCGACGTTTTGGTGGCGATGCCTCTCGATGACGTCACTTGCCGCTGACAAGTGACATCATTGAGAGGTGTCACCGCCGAAATGCCGCAGAAATTCGGCAGTATTTCGGCAGATGCTCCACCACCAGCCAGGATGTGGACGCATTTAGATGCCCCCGCGGGCGCCATGGCGTCCACGGGCACCGCGTTGGGGACCCCTGGATTAGGTAATTGTTATAAATCATAAACAATTCTTTGTTTATGAATTATGTCAAATGAAGTAATCTATCCGAGGAAGGGAGGAGGGGAGGGAAAGCCTATGAATAGCAGAAGCACACCAGCTATTTAAATCAGAAATTCAGATGCTTTCAGATCTCTTCTCTTCTTTCAGAGAGATGAGATAGGCAAGACATAAAATGAACTCTTGTGACAGTGGGAGTGTAATGGAAAGTCTACCATCATGAAGACGGATCAGAAGTTTTGCACTTACTTTGCTCTCAATTAGAATGAAAAGTGTTATGATCAGGAAATCCATATTAACTGGTTCTTTGAAGCATCATACACCTCTACAGAGCTACATATATAATAAAGTTATACCAGTGTAAATCTAATAATTTCAGTGACATTGAGTTTTTGATTCACAAAGGTGTAGCTGAAAGTAGAAGCTAGCCAATTGTTCAGATTTTGTTTTCAGTCTTCAAGACCACGTATCTTGTGGGTCTGTGTATTAGAAAACATATATTTAAACATAAATTTATCATAAAAACAAAACCCCAATAATCCTGAATTTTCTTTTTCTTTTGTTTTGTTTAAATCTTTAGCTTTAATCCTAAATTTCCCAAAGCAGCATTTACTCACTTGAAATATGTCTGGGAAGCTTACTTTGGAAATTCCTGATGTCTGCGTGTAAATTTTCAGATACAATATTGCATGAATGTAGTTTTCCTATCTTACTCAAAAGCGTAAGCAAACTCTGTAAGTAGCTGATTACATTTAAAAGATTCCAAATGGCCCAACAATAATCAGACTGTTACTATGGGTCGAGCTATATTATTAGCCACTGAGAAAATAATTAAAGAGATTCCCTTAGTTGGCACAAGTCCAATAAAGATTTAGCTCTCATTTCCTCCCCCTTCCCCCCACACCCCAATTCTCTCCATAACACCTAAAACTGACTTTGGTGTTGACATACAAAAATAACAGAAGGAAAAGAAAAAAAGAAAAGAAAAGCTACAGGTATGTCTAGATATGCTCATTCCTAGCCTTTCCTGATTCCTTAAGAATATTTACACTTCAGAATACTATCTCATATAAACCACCAAATAGCTTTCATTGGTGATTAGTTCTGTTAGCTACCAACTTGAATGGCATTTAGACTAGTGTAGTGGTCTTTTCAAAAGTATTCAGTCTTGTTTTAAGTCTGTTGAAGTCGATGGTAAAACTCCCATTGACTGCAATGAGGCCAGAGTCAGGTCAATGCTTTTGTTTTTGAAAAGCCCACCATCATTTTATAAAAAAGCTCCATAGTCCATAACTTTTAAATTCAGGTATTTAGGTGGCATGTAGATTTGGCACTGATTTTAGTAAGGAACATGGCTGACAAGCCGAACGTCATTTCTTAATTTTGCTCTAATGTTGGGAGGAAGTGGGGGAACAGATGACATTTTCTAAAACAATCAGAGCTGACTACAGCTGAGCAAAATTTTGTATTTCTATCCCAAACCAGTTCTGACCATTCAAAATTTGTTTTTGTCCCAAATCAGGACAAAGTTGAAAATGGTAATGTTTTTGCAGCACAGATATTTTGAAAATATTCAAAATTGCATTTTGAGTGAGTTCAATATTAAAAACAATTTTCCCATTGTGGCACTTTGCCTCATGATAGTTGCAACTTGGGAGCCTTATGCTCCCTTTCTCTCCTGTAGGCCAGGATTCTTGATCAGACTACATCTCCCTTAATGCACCCAGAGTCTTGTGACTCCTATACAGCTTGATCCAGAGGGAAATCTACATTACATTATGAGATATGTAGTCCTCCAGGTTCAACCCTAGGATACAGTGGGTGGATGGGAGCAAAGTACAAATCTCATAAGGCAACGCACTGATAGGAAAATGCAGTTTAATGTTTGTGGAATTGATTTGAAACAAAACATTTTGCATCAGTTCAAAAAAACTTCCAACCTAGAATGAAATATTTCATTTTGATTTCTTCAATGGAAAATTGAAAATGTTGAGCAAAATCCCACAGAAAATTCTGATTTTTTTGGCCTTTGTGTTTTCCATCAGCAAATCATTTTGATGGAAAATTCCCAATGAGATCTACAATTCACTAAGATGATTTTAAAAAAAAGTACACTACATTAGGTTCTATTGAGGCTTGAAACATTTAATTCTACAATATTTATAAGCTCCTGAGCCTTACAGTATTTAACACGAGCAAGATTTTGAAATACGAACCATTAGTGCTCTGCCTGCTTTCACAGATTGCAGATATTAACATGAGCAACACCCTACTCTGATTTTATAGCACTTCTAAGACATGTATTTTCAAGCCACTTTATAAATAATCAGTAAGTAGGAACTATTATAACATACGCCTGATAAAAATGGAGTTCAAAAGAGCATAAATATGGATGCCCCAGTAATTGTAAATAGCTTGTTGAAACAAATAGGTTGACATAGGCAAGATTTAAACTGTAATTTGTTTCTGAACCCCTGATTAAATTAATCAATGAGTTCACTAATGGGACCATTGTGACTGAAAGTTTAGGTTCCCTGAGGGTGCAATGCCAGCACTGGTAAACAAAGCAGCATACAGACTGGTGGTTAATGTTAGCTACTACTTTCATAAATGAGTGAGAGAGGCCCAAACGCTTTCAGCTCAGCTCAGCTAGTGCAAACTGACTTAAGTGGAACTACGCCGGTTTATGCTAGCTGAGATTCTGGACCTCATACTTTAACACGAGTAATAAAACATCAAAATCAATCCTGGAAACAAAAGAGGCCATTAGAGATGGTGAATTATGCATTCCCTTCCTAAGATTGAATGGGTGTAAACCTTGCACTCAGGAGCTAAACTTATTAAACTGAAGCTTTCTCACATCAAAATATCCATAGCTCCAGATAAACACAACATTTTCATGATCTGTTGTTGTATCTGCCAAGAAGGATGCTCCATAGTCCATGAATCCCAGCCATCCAGCTGTTAAATGTCATGTCATGGCAAAGAGAAACTGCTGAGCTCCAGTTCATCTGCAAATTTGACACCATCAGCTCAGGATTAAACAAAGACTGTGAATGCTTTGTTGCTTAATCTGGCAGGTCATAGCTATGCATCTCCTTGTAACTTACAAACCATTAGTGAATTGGAATGGTGGTAGTCTGTGCTCTTACAGTCACTGTAAATACAGTTTTTATTTGAAGAAAACACCAACCTCCAAAGGTCATTGAATACCAAACTCTAACCTTTTGCCTGCTAGCAGAATGGCATAAATGGTTTGCTCGTCTCTTATATCTTGAAAGCCTCAAAGCCATAGCTAATCTATGGTATTCACATGGCTCCCCATTGTAGTTTCTGCCAATATGCAGGAGATTATGTTGAGTGGTTATGCAATATTTATGTGAGGAGAACAAAGAAATATACAACTGAGCACCCTTTAAAAATGTCAGGGTAGCTGTTGTTATAAGATGCACTCAAGCACTATGATGATGAGGTCTATAGTAATAGCTCACTAGATAAAGAGATACGTAGACCTGAGCATAAAACTCAAACTTAGAAATCAAAATATGATTTAACCTGAACATATTGCAACGTGGTAACAAGCATACGTAATAATTGTGTGTTCAACAGATAAGTAAAAATATCCCTTGCCAGGTTAGCTGAGTGATGTTACTGTGTCCCACTCAACAAGGATTTTGCACATTAATGCTTCTTCACATTCCTCCATTCACTTGCAGCAAGGTTCCATGCTCTTCATCTGTAGCAGGATGACAGTTACTTCCAGAGTCACATAAACCTGCTGCAGTTTTTTTTCTCTGGTGCTAATTACAAAGCCTGCAGAGCAAACCCCTGAAGCTTACATACATTCTCTTTCCCTTACCATGAGGAAGATATAGCCAAAGCTGGCTTTTGTGTGTGTGTGTGTGTGTGCATCCATGTTGTTGCAGTTCTTGAGGTAACTGCACCTCTGACTTATTCATAATCACCTTGAGGGCACTCCCACTTTGATTTCAGACCTCTAGTTATCTTGGCCTAGGATCCCACAATCTTTCCCCTCCAGACCAGTGACTTAGGCTGCAATTCACTGAGATGATCTTAGCAGGTCTAACTTGAGTTCAGCACCTGCAGTCCTGTTCGCTCTGGGGCAATGACAGGGTTAACCAGTGATCAACCCACTCTCAAAAAGCAAAGTACTATTTATTTAAAACAAAAAAAAACATTAGAGAGAAAACATATACAAATAATAAATCGCTCCGGTGTAGCTTTCCAGGCAATCATCCAACTTCCACATGAAGACCAGGAGAAGATTCAAGTACTTCAGGCTCATTGCTCAGGACCTGTCTCTCTTGGATCGAGTGTGAGTGATGGGTCGGGGCAGCCAGTTTGTACAGTTTTAAGTTCTTTGTCTGAAAGGCCCCTTGAACTAGGTCAAACCCGTCTATACTATTTCCCCCCAAGGTGGATCTTTCACAGACTTTTATCTGCATTAAAGATTTGCATTAACTACCCCTTCCCACAATGACTTTAGTTGCTGTACGAAGAATCATTTAGCTCACCCATTGAGCCAGCAATGCAATCGCTAGCCTTCCCAGGAAGATGCACATAATATTTATAAAGTCTGCATAATAGTTGTTGATTATTCCATGTGTCCTGAGCATCTGTCACATCTCCGTATAATAGTCTTTGAATATTCCATGTTTCCAAAGTATTACATCTGTCACACATGTAAGATATGAGAGTTAATGATGCTGGTTGCTATTGGTATGATGTATAGCAATGCATTTACTTTTAAGACTGTCATTTACTGTATGAAAATCTTACAACAGAGTTGAATGTATGCAAGTGTAAAGGACATAGCAAATCTGAAAATTCGCAGGTCAAATAGTAAAGGGGAGAGCTGGAAGAGGGAATAGTTTAAAGGCTGGGTGTCAGGCATGGAATGTTAAAAACTCCCTAGAACACAACTTCAAGTACTAGCAGTATAGACTTCGTGTTTCCATCTTTTGGAAATAAATAGAGTACCAGGCAATTCTCTGCATATGTGTGCATTTCAGATGAGGTCTTAATACAGAAGGTCAGGGTGGACATTAGAGATTGAATAGTATGTTGTGTTTGCCCCAGGACTCTTGGCCACAATTGTTTCCACCTTTGCAGTCTGCAGAATGTGGTGTACTTAGTTTCCACCCTGCATACCAGAGGAGAGATTTCTTTCAGTGGTGACTTAATCTGTCAGTTTGTCCAGATGAAAGGTGTTAGATAAATATTACACATATTCATTAAAATATAAAGACACAGGAAATGCAAAATTCTCCTCTGTGTAGTGTGGCTCTCTAGTGCATATGCTGCACATAAATCTTCTACTAATGTCAACAGAAATTCCACTCAGACAGAACAAACGTGGAATGTGCAACCAAACTCTGGACTGCAGATTGAAAGGCAGATTGTTTCCTTTATAACTGGACAAATATTTGGTCAATCAAAGATGGTCTCTACAACTTTTTTTCAACCTAATTTCCTGAATCCATAAAAATACTATTCAAATAAAAATGTACTAACATTTTAATATAAAATATTTGTAGAGGGGAAAAAAGGCCATTAAAGAAATTAGTACCCTGCTTTTCTGTTTGGTGTTTCCATGTCTTTTATATTAGACTTTAACAATTCCTTAGAACACAGGGATAGTGGAGTAAAATAGTTCTAATGGCTTGCTTGTTACATTAGTAGGAGCTGGGGTCTGACTCTGACAAGTGTTTTTGCTCAGCTCTCCAGGAGATTGGCCCCTATTTGTGGGGTTTAAACTTAAAAATAAGCCCTCATTCATCACATGAAGTTGATAGAAGGAAAAGAGAGGTAGAGTTTGAGAGATTATTTCCAGTAGCTTTTTTTTTTATTTTTCAGAGCTTCCTAAATTCTTTTTAGGAGAATAATGGGGAATGGGTCATATAGTTGCAAATACAGTATATAGTCACAGAGGGATCCAACACTGTTCCCAATGATGCACAGCTCATTAATTTCAATAAAGCTCCCAAATAAGAACATGGAACACTGGTATAAAGTGGATTTTTAGAGAGAGGTTCTCATTGAAAATCAAATGTGATTATGATTGGGGTTTTTTTTTTTTGTTTGTTTGTTTGTTTGTTTGTTTTGCCAGAATTAAGATATTCAAATTAATAACGTAATTACTGGAAATTGACAATCAAAATATTACATTTAGCCAGGGGATTTAGGAGGTATTTATAGAAAAATGAAGGCAACATCAGCTGCGAGAAAGATATTAGAAATGATTTTGTGGGATTTAACGTGAGAGAATAATTTGAATAGAGACTGCCAACATGAATTTATGAGAAGACAATCTTGCTTAAATAACCTGTTGTTCTTCTCTGAAGATATTACTTTAATGGTAGATTAGAGAAATAATATTGGATGTTATATGCTAATTTTTTCAAAGCCATTTACTAAGGTTTAATATGTAAATAAGGTTCCACACTAAAGATTATTGATAAGACTAGGTACTACATAGGGGGTAAAATTGCATGTTGGACAGAAAATTGGCAAACTTCAGAAAATTGCCAATACATAAGTATTATTTCTAGCTGGAAAGAACATGAAAATGCCAAGAGGTAATTTGTTGGGGACTTCCTTGTGGTGTGTGTGTGTGTATATATATAACATATAGGAAACAGAGATGTATGAAATAAGGTGGATGGAAAGAGGTACAGTTCTGATGTGCTGATGATACCAGATTTGAAGACATATGGTAGAATTGTGACCTTGAATCTATACTGAGGACTTCCGTTTCACATTATGCTCTCCATTCTAGTTCAGGTCTTGCGTTCTGATCAATGTCAATTTTGTCCTTAATGAGGAATAATGCAGCCAGATTTAGAAGGGCTTAGTTTTTGTGGTGACTCAGCAAAATGAATGAAAACATAGTGTGATATAGACAAATGTGATATAGGTCTGGAGGCAATGAACCAAGCTAGGAAATACATGCGACTATAATAGGAAAATCCTTGAGGCCATCATCTTAGCTTTTTGATAAAGTAAAATAGAAAAGATGTTATTGAGATCCATCAGCAGCAGAAGAGAATATAAATCATTAGAATTTTGCAGAAATGGAGTGATTTCTTTGCATCGAACTCTTTGATGTTCAGTGGACTTCATGGTGCATGGAAGGAAGGAGTATTATGGCTGGGGTCACTAGGCATAGTCTGTCTTAGTATGTGAGCAAGTTTTAGTCTTGAAAGAAATGCTGTGTTTTGTTGCAGTTTTTGTTGGAGCTGAGGCAAATACGGAGGGTGTTTGCTCACTGCCTTAATTTCTCTACCTAGAGTCAATTAACTGAGCCAGAACTGATCCCTTGGATGTGGGCATGAGTGTTTGGGGTGAAAGAATGGCGAGTTCTACAGGTGTGGAGATTGCCTGCACACTATTTGTGACCACCTATATTCCAGGATTTATTATATGAGTTAATAAACAACAAGTTGACTCATCCTTTTTCCGCCTCCATCACTATACTCTGTCACAGACTGAGCGAGGTTAGGATGGAGACCCAGCTTGTGGGGGGCAGGATGTTCAGAGGCACCTCAGAACATCTTGCTCTGCTGAGAGCAGCTCTGTGCAGTCCCAGTGTGGGATTAAGTGGTTCAGAGGCCCTTCTGAAGATTAAAACTAATGCATACTGAAACAAAAAAAAAAAGGTGCTGCTGGGACAGAATGTTAACTGACTGGGGTCTATACCAGTGGTTCTCAACCAGGGGTACGTGTACCCATGGGGGTATGCAGAGGTCTTCCAGGGTGGTACATGAATTCATCTAGATATTTGCCTAGTTTTACAGCAGGGTACATAAAAAAGCACTAGTGTAGTCAGTACAAACACTTGTTTATACTGGTCTATACACTGAAATGTAAGTACAGTATTTATATTCCAATTGATTTATTTTATATTTATATGGTGAAATTAAGCAATTTTTCAGTAATAGCGTGCTGTGACACTTTTGTAAGTTTCTGATTTTGTAAGCAAGTAGTTTTTAAGTGATGTGAAACTTGGGGGTCCACAAAGACACGTCAGGCTCCTCAAAGGGGTACAGTAGTCTGGAAAGGTTGAGAACCACTGGTCTGTACAATAATAAATGACATTTTGATGGCTAAATAACAATGGGCTTCCCTTGAAAGTTTGGAATTAGAAGTTAATTCCTCTGGTGAAAACATCTGCCAAATTTGGGGGAGATTCAAACTTTGTGGCTTAAGCATATCTTTGATTTAGGGGCTCTGCTTGGTTTCAATAAACTCCAAAATGTTTAGTAATGAACCATGAGAAATATATAGGTTTGGCAGACTGGCTGAATTCTGCTTCTACTGAACTCAGAGGAAATGCTTACATTGACTTCAGTGGAAGCAGGCCAGGAGCTGTTGGATTGGAAATTTAGTGAGAACAGGATTTCTTGCAAGATTTTTGATATTTTTCCTGATTTCAGTTAGCGGAAGGATGGCTTGGTACTAACTTTCATCACAAAGTGCACAAAAATATAATAAAAAAAAGATTTTAAAATGTTCCCTGAACTTTTTCAAACCAGCAGAGAAGTTCAGCTTGAGTTTTGGCTGTGAGTACATATCAGCTTGTGTTTTATCCCAACTTGTTCATCCATTCTTTCTATAATGTGGAGTTAGCACTTACTGTAGAAAAAAACAAATTCCCTCTGACAGATGTACAGGCTTTGTGTAATGCGAGACATTTTTCTTTTACTTTCATCTCTGTTTTTAATTTTCAGTGAAAGGTTTCTTGTGGCTTTTTCCCCCCCAAGGTTTTTTCCCCTTCAACTTATTTTTTCATTGTATCTCTCTCCTTTCAAAAGAGCTCTGTGCCTTAATCAAAAGAGAAAAAACTAAAGCTAGAGAGAGAGAGAGAGAGAGATGAAGACAGAACTAGAGGCGGATTCCTGTGGTAAAATAACAAAAGGAAAATAATTTTTTGTGCCAACTTCTTGTTTCTTTATCATTTAACTCTGCAGTGAGGACCTAAGTGAGGGCCACAAGATTTGCTACCAAGTGTGAAAGGCCCCTCACTTAATACTGTAGAGTGGAGAAGATACAAATTCAGAAATATTTTTTGTCATGAGATGCTCTGAGTGTTGCCAGAAGGCCCTTTTTGCACCCAGAAAAATGAACTTTTGCTGAAAATGGTTTTCAGCATTGATTTCTCTGAACTAATATTGAAAACTGATTAAATGCTAAGGTAGATCAGGCAAAAGAGATTTCAATACCATTTCACAAAACTGGATTGAGAATCCAATCTCAGTAGGATTGTCTATACTAGGAAATTGAGCCATTTCTAAATCTTGCATCCACCAAGTCTCAGTAATGCTTTCTGAAATGATGTTAAAATAGTTTTGTCAGATCTTCACTAGCACATACATCATTTTTCAATACCTTTTTGTGGGAACCCGTGCTAAGAACCATTTTCAGTAACTGTTCATTTTCCTAGCAGGCACAAGGCTAACATGAAAAGAGTGAAGGCTTGGGTTTCTGCCAAGTGCAGATAGATGCAATACTTCAAGTATCTGCCCATGATAAGCAAGTAATTGAAGCAATCAAGGAAACAAAAGAAAATTGGCTGTTCTCGCGGAGTTGGCCATTTTAAAGGATGAATCAAACTGTACTGCAAACCCTGAATTACTTATAGGAAACTGTCTACCTCTCCCTATCCCCCAGCAACCAGTAACTTTCTTTGTTTACATTTATATTCTTCCTGCCTGCCTGAAGTACTTACTTACTTACTTATGACCTGAAATAAGTACTTACTTCCTTTCTACCTGAAGTAATTTTTTAGATGATGTACTGAGATCCCTTCCAGTCCTACATTTCTATGATTCTAATAGCACACACAACTGAGGAGGAGAAAGCCACCTCCCTTATAACATTTATTCCAATGTTAAGGTACTCACCTGGGATGTGGGAGACACCAGTTTAGTTTTCTTCCTGTGCCTAATGTGGAGAAGGTATTTGATTGGGGTCCCACGTTTCATGTAAATGCCTTAACCACTGGACTGTAGAGTAATTCTCATTCTTTCTGTGGCCCATTTAATACAAAGTGGAATGGCTTCAACACGAAAAATTAAGAGGAACCTACATCAGAATATCCCATAGTCCAGTGGTTCGAGCAGTCATCTGAGAAGTGGAGAACCCCTGTTCAAATCCCTCTTCTGCATCAGGAAGAAGTGGAAATTGAACCAAGGTCTTTCACATCCTAGATGAGTACCCTAACACCTGGGTAAAGGCAGGGGCGGCTCTAGGATTTCAGCCGCCCCAAGCATGGCGGCACGCCGCGGGGGGCGCTCTAGCGGTCGCCGGTCCCGCGGCTCCGGTGGACCTCCTGCAGACGTGCCTGTGGAGGGTCCACTGGCCCCGCGGCTCCGGTGGACCTCCCACAGCCATGCCTGCGGGAGGTCTACCGGAGCTGCGGGACCAGCGGCCCCTCCGCAGGCACATCTGCGGGAGGTCTACCAGAGCCATGGTGCCAGCGGACCTTCTGCAGGCATGCCTGCGGGAGGTCCACCGGAGCTGCCTGCCGCCCTCCCGCTGGGACGCCGCCCCAAGCGCGCGCTTGGCGTGCTGGGGTCTGGAGCCGGCCCTGGGTAAAGGTTATGAGGGAGGTCTCCTGCCCTGCCATTTTGTGTGGAGTTAGATGGGCTCTGAGCATGCCTACAGGATCAGGCCCTGCAGATGAGATAAGAGTTGCTCTGCCTATCTTTACCTGGTGCTTAGGCATAAGATAGGTACTCGGACATCTCCTTGAGGCACCAGTACCCATGCCCAGAGGCTGAAACACAGGCAAGTAGGGAACGTTTACAGCAAACATTAAGGTACCAAGTGAGTTTAGGCACCTACATGGTTAGGTGGCAGCTGACCATGGATTTTGTGGATCGCAGTAGTCCCTAAATCTAGGGTTTAGGCAATGAAGTCTCTTTGTGGAGCTGAGCCTCAGAGCCTAGGGCCAGGGGTTGTATCTTTTGTTTTTTCTTCAAGTGCCTAGAACACTGGGGTTGTATAAACAATAATATCACTGGTGCACACATTGTGCAGTGAACGGATGTATGTAACTATTTTGCCAGTTGAAACTATAAGGGAAATGAACATAGGCAAAAAGTAATCCCTTACATTGAGATTTGGCCAGCACACCAGAGTTAACACTGTACTTTTCTTGTGAAAAAGGTGCTCTAGGCAATTCAGTCACCACAAGTAAGTGGTGAGGACTTCAGTTTCCAGTTTAATTAAAAGAGACAGCACCTCCAGCAGCATAATACCATGATGGGCCATTGATTTAGTACTCACCTTCAAAGAAGAGTTGCTGCTGAGTGGAGACTGAAATTCAGTAATATGGTCCCAGTTCAGTAAAGCACTTGGGCACACACTTAACTTTAACCTTGTGAGTCGTGCCACTTACATAAATAAGTGCATGCCCATTGGTAACAATTGCACTGTGTGTGTTTAGTGTTAAACATGTTTAAATGCTTTGCTGAAGTGGGGCCTGAATGACCGACACTATAGGATTTCCTTGAAGATCTTCCATCCACAAGTCAACAAAGTCCTGTTCAGATGAGTACATGGTCCAAGGCGCAGATGTGGTTTGTTTGTATTTAGACAAAAGAGGTTCACTTTTGCATGAGTTAGCCTGAATGATTGTTGCATCATCTTAATCATCCCTATAAGCAGGGATGGCTCCGGGCACCAGCTAAGGAAGCAATTAGGGCGCCCAATAGAAAGGGGCGGCACTCTGTCTGGGTCTTCGGCGGCAATTCAGTGGCAGGTCCCTCAGTCCCTCTCCTCCTCTTTGAGCTGCCGCCGAAGTGCCACCGAAGAGGAAGAGAGGGAGTGACGGACCCGCCACTGAATTGCTGCAGAAGACTGAAGTGAACCAATTCAGCTGCCGCCGAAGTGCCGCTTTTTTTTTTTCCTCCCCGCCTCTTGGGGCGGCAAAAAAGCTGGAGCCGGCCCTGCCTATAAGCAGGCTTAAGTGTGGCCTAGTTCTATACGGTGAAACAAAATTAAGTTTGCCATGTTGCACACATGATAGCAGTTAAACAGTGATTTGGGCTCTTTAAGAATTACAGTAAAATATTGCATGCCTGCAAATGATAAAATATAATTAATTAATATTAATTAATTCACAATGCAGTAGCATTCTGGAGCCGCTAATGGTTTTATTAGGATAAAGTAAATAAGAGGTTTAAATCAGTATAATTGTAACCGTATCTGTCCCAGGATATTAGAGAGACAAAGTGTGTGGGGGTAATATCTTTTATTGAACCAGCTTCTGTTGGTGAGAAAGACAAGCTTTCGAGCCACACAGACTGCTCTTCAGGTCTGGGAAAGATACTCCCAGTGTCACAGCAAAATTCAAGGTGGAACAGATTGTTTAGCATGAGTAAGTATTGTAAGGGACCATTCAAGTTAGAGTGGCCTAACACCTCTGCAGTCAGAGGACAAAAAGAGGAGGTTAGTGGGTTACAGCTTGTTGTAATAAGCAATAAATCCAGTGTCTCTGTTCAGTCCATGATTTTTAGTGTCTAGTAGAGTAATGAATTTAAGTTCCTAGGCTTGTCTTTTGAAAGTGTTGTGCAGGTTTCTTTTGAGGATGAGGACTGATAAGTCAGATAGAGTGATCACATTGTGAAAAGTGTTCACCCACAGGTAATAGGGTGTTTTTGTCATTTATCATTTTCCTGTGTGAGCTCATTCGAGAGTGTAACTTAGGGTATGTCTTCACTACCCGCCGTATCGGCGGGTAGCAATTGATTTCTCGGGGATCTATATATCGCGTCTCATCTAGACGCGATATATCGATCCCCGAATGAGCTCCTGTCGACTCCCGAACTCCACCAAACCGAACGGCGGTAGCGGAGTCGACATGGGGAGCTGCAGACATCGATCCCGGGCAGTGAGGACGGTAGGTAATTCAATTTAAGATACTTCGACTTCAGCTACATTATTCACATAGCTGAAGTTGCGTATCTTAGATCGATTTCCCCCCATAGTGTAGACCAGCCCTTAAATTCATTACTTTCATTAAAAGATATTATCTCACCTACATTCTGTCTCTAATAACAAGCTTAAAGCATTTTGCATCTAAGGATAGCATGTGGTCATATTTCCAGTCAGTGTAGAGATGCTACAGTATGATAGAAAGATATTCAAGCTATATGATTGAATGTATTATTATGTCTTATATGTATAATTAACTATGCGCTGTACAATACCTAGGGTTGCTTACAAAAGCACCAGTAGCTTGGTAACTGGCAGGAAAGTAGTGATGTAGTTTCAAATTTGTGTGGAGTTGCTTTCACTTTTATACAAAAGATGGCAATAAACAAAAAATGCACAGTGGAACTAGAATAATTGGAAACTTTCTGAACCATTGTGTGTGACTTCACTCCTAAAAAGTATGACATTTCATTCGGCCACAAATAACATATTGGCAGTATAGTAAAAACCAATGATATTTTTTTTAGTTCCTGTTTTAGCAGTTTGGCTGTGTGGCAGACAAATATTGATCTGACCTTTCTTTTGTGATTTATGGCAGTGATTTTTTTTTAAATACATACTCTAAATATGCAGCTTAATACCACTTATTATTCTGCGAGAGGAAACAAGACAGGAACTTAGGACTTTCTTCCCATGCTCTGCCATTCTATTAACTTGATACTTTTGCTTGGGCAAGTCATTTACGTCTAGATTGTAATGCCATTGTCTGCCCACAGCAAGAGGCAGTGTGTAGTTGTACTTCCCCAGGAACAGGCCCGGCACTCTATTACTTGGAGGGGTCACTATTTGGTTCCTCTTCTCCTTTGGTACAGTAAAGTGTGACAGCTCATTTCCTGAACAAAAGGCTACACTTAGTTTCCTGAAGTAAATGACTTGGCTGTTGTCAACTTATGTTTCACTGAACACCACATGTAAAACTGAAACACTTTTATTCCCAATAACCTTGGATTACTTAAAAAGCAGTTGACATTCAAATTAGAGTTTGTTGATTCCTTTCTATCAGATCAAAATACAACTGCCTCACCCAAAGCAGAAGGGTAGTATTGTAATGGACTGTCCATAGTTGAGGGGCCTGTTTGACTCCCTCTCATCTATATGCGTTTAACTTTTAATGCTGAGAACAAAGGTTATTGTGTCCCCAGAGCATCGAATGGCAGAACAGAGAAGAAAACAACCCACAACAACCTTCGCTCCATTTAAAGTGTTTTTAACATTTTCTATAATTTTATTCATATTGTATCTTGGCAAAGCTAGTGGGTGGAATTGCTATCTGAAGAAACCCTACTTCACAAGTTACCTGCATAATACATGGTTTTTAATCCAATTGCAGTTTTTAGCTGGTTTTTGTTAGAAGTTGATTGCTGACTGGGGCACAACTGAAAATCAGTCTACACCTAACGAAGCTTAGTTCATTTTGAAAGGAGATGTGCACTGGTGTAGAAGCAGGGAGACATAGACATTAGAGCTGGAAAAGACTGTATATTATATTCTTCCCTACAGTATATTATTTTCCAGTGCTTTGTCTAGACTCATGCCTTCCCCAAGCTTTGTAAATAATGGGAAAGGGACAAAATATTGTTACTTTTCCATTAGTTCCTCCCTCACTGATTATTTGTCCTGTGTTCTGTCTCTGACCTGCTCATTTTAGATTATAAGCTTTGTGGGGCAGAGACCATCACTTTACTTCCTCTGGGACAGATTTCAACCACCCTTATTCAAGTTGGCTAGTACCTCCCTCCATGAATAGTCCTGTTGGTTTGAATAGGACTCATGTGTTTAGCATGAGTAAATTAGTATCAGAATTCGGCTCATGTAAAACAGCATATACACCTGTGACATTAAACACAAGTGTTAGATATAGTAAATATTAATTGACAGCTGTTCCTTTCCTGCCCATCTAGGCACTGAGATACTATGATGATTTGGGCCATATAAACAGTACATAACTTTTTTAGCACTGTCCCTCTGGCCTGCTCTTGCACTGTGACAGACTGTCACCATACCTCAGCATGGCAGAATACAAACTCAGCCTGCAAAGTTCGGTGTTTCCTTGGCAAATGCAAATGGTGCTGCTTTGACTGGATTCCTGGTTTTGTTTTTGCTCCCCCTCCTCCTCTTCCACACACCCCAACAACCATTCATCAGCCTTAATGCCTATATTATTTTGCAAGTATTCTGGTGCCCAAATTAAATTGGTGACTTTGATGTCCCATAAGAGGGAATATAATTGGAGTGTCATGGGGGCTGAACCTTTAAGGGAAGTCAGGGCCCAGCCTACCTGTGACAGGCTCCTGCAAGGGAGAACGGACCAACTCAGCCCTCTTTGGACCCTGTAATTACACCTCTGAAGGCTGGGGTGTGGCAGGTTGTCTTCCTCCTAGGCATTCCCCTTTCTCACTATAGATCTGCTGTGTGGGGGTCTTTCCTTTTAGTAACTCAGCCCTGCATCCCAGTCACATGTTTAAGGACACTTATTTTGGGGGTACACATGAAGAATCCAATGATGAAGAAATCTACAGGAGTCAGTAAGGACTTCAGGGCTTCTCCCCTTGGGTTGGGGTTTTAGCATCTGGACCCTTGCACCTTCATAATCTGGACTCCAGTTAGCTTCCCTGCCAAGAGATGGACTTCTGGCAATGTCCCCTCCTTAGAGGGTGATAGGAGAGTATGATCCACCCTCTCCACCAGGCTCCAATCCAGGGCCCAATGGTAGCCAGCTAAGACTTGCATCTTAGGGTGCTATGTAGCTGCCTCCCTGGATGACTTCCTACCAGGATCCTCTCTTCCTGCACATCTCTGTAGACCCCATGGATCTGTGGAAGGATTCTTCCCAGGTTGTAGCAAGAGACCTGATTCCAGGAAAGGGAACCGAGCTGAGAGAACCCTACTGCAGGGGAGTGGTGGACCCAGGTGAGGATGGAGAAACTGAATTATTCTATTTCCGCTAAGATCCAGGGTGAAGCCTTTTTTGTATTTTCATTGGGTCTTTGATTAATCACTAGACCCCTCAAAAGGTGCATTGTTTCCTATATAAAGCTTTGTTAAACTTATTGATGACATTAAGGTAAATTGAGGCAGGGAGGACCTACAATGCCACACTTGGCAAGCAGGACATGCTTGAGGAGGTGCACCCCGTGACATGGGGTTAACACAATGACATTAGGAAAGGGTAATTGTAGGGTGACTACTAGGAAAAAAAGTTTCCTCTGTTACACTGTGAACTAGACTCAAGAGAGAAGAGTTGGATAGAGGATACCCCATTGTTTCGGACATTTTAAAAGCAGATTAGACAAAGCATTGATTTTGTGGTTACAGCAAAGGAATGGGAGTTAGAAGATCTGGAGTCTATTTCTGACCTCTTAGGTAGTATTGGACAAGTCACCTTCTTGGGCATGTTGCCCATAGGCCAGTCCTGTGAGGGTCTGTGTTCCTTCAACTCCCATTAGTTTATTAATATGTGAAGTGTATTACTGAAGAAACAATCCTGAATCAGCTAAGGTAGGGTCTAGAGTTTAGACCTTTGTCTATTATTTTTCTTAAGACGTCTTCTGTGATTGAAATTAAAAACAACTCCTACTCAATTATGGAATCATACAGGTCTGTGTGCACAAGAGGGATGTATACAGCCCTATCACATAGAGCAGAACATAGCACTGTCAATAAATTTCATTTCACTACATCGCAAGCTACCTACACAGCCTTATCTTTACAATTTGTCACACTACCTATTTTCTTGTGAGTTTTTATGTCACTGGAATCTCATCTCCCCCCAACCTGTTGCTACAGGCTATGTAGCTCTCAGATATAATGAAAAAAAGTTAAAAAAAAAAAAAAAGTTAATAGCCACAGCTACCCTATTGGCTTCTACTCCCACAGGCTCGTCAGCCACGTTCTGCAATATCAACCAAATCCAGAGTTAGAGGGGCACGCTGTTGTAATTTCTATTGCTGTTGTTACTCTGCAAAACGTTCAGTGTCACAAAAGGTAGGAACATTTCCCAGGCGCAGGACTTGCAGCCTGGTGATGGTGCTAGTTGTAAAATAGGTATAATAATGAGCAAACAAAGCCCTCTAATTACCAAAGCCTGCTACAGAGACAGCAACAGACTGAAAACATGTATTACTGGGAGAGGTAGGTAGGAAAATTCTCTCTCTCATCCCTCCCCTCACATGTACAGTATTTTCATCTGATTGCAGCCTCTCTAATTTCTCATTAAATGAGAATACCAGTTGATATTCTTCTCTTGATGCAGAGTATTGGGAAGAGCAGAAAACTGTAGATCTGGCTCAATTATTGAGCTGACTAGAGAGGAGAGTCACTAGGTCACTTTCTTTCTCAGGTGGGAACTAATGGTTATAATAAGAGCCTGTGACTTGGGAGGACTCTCAACCCAGTTATCACCTGCCCGTGAACCTCAATTTAAAAAAGAAAAGAATCCGAGATTATGTAAGCGAAATAAAAGCAGCTCTGTGTAATAGACAGAGTGACAACTTGATTTTACAGTGAATATTCTGGGGCAAACAGTCAGTCAGGATTTTCGTAACCCCTTCTCCTCCACCACAAAAAAACCTACAGCTTTGGCTACAGATGCCCAGAAAGGGAGGGTCAGGGTTCTTAGAAGTGTGGACTGCCACACAGGGATGCAGATTAATTATGCTGTTTTATAATTGTCGCTGATTCATAGCACAAGATTCATAGAACGACCTTGAGAAAGTCATTTACACTGTCTCTCTGTATTAGTTCACCCATCTGCAAACTACTTAGTGACTTTCAACATCTGCAAAGAGCTTTGAGTGAAAAGTGCTAGTGCACATGAGTGGAAAGTGTCGCAGAGTATGTGCATGTGTCTTAACAAGAGAATCCCACAAACTGTTCCTCCTTGGTCTTTGACAAACCACAGGGACCAGGGTGCTTATGCTTACATAGAGCATAAAGGCCTGAGGTAGGTGTTTATTTTCAGTCCTCTTAGAAAAGGCGTGAAAATTTTCTTTAAAAGACCTGAAAGGCCATGGCTGCAGTGCTCCTGCAGAGCAAATGTCTGAGCTATTCTCTATTAGTATAAAATGCATGTCCCTTTTGGGCTGTCTTCCTTTTTAGTAGTCATTGGCCATCCTTAGGTACAGAGACAAGATATGGATGGGGGGGAACCCTGGGAAAATTCTGTTGTTCTTGTAATTTTTCTTATGAGTTAAATCTTTCTTTCCAGTCACAATTTAACTAAATCCCAGTCCTTAGAAGCTTCCATACATATTGGTGTCTGACACATGCTTAGCTGCTATTGAGCTCAATGGGAATCATGTTCACGCATCCAAGGGCAAAAATTTGTCCACTGTTAGGTATAAAGTGCACAGTGAAAAAATAAGGCACATTTATCCACACTGCAGATGGTGTGTGGTCAATAACTGATGTCTGTACTGTAAGTCATAAAGGCAGCACTAAAATAAAATCTTTAGGCTGTTAAGAAGTGACAGATAACTGTGACCTTTGATTTCTCTCCCTATTTTCCCCATTAGGAGTCGATTACATGGAGAGAACATTTATTAACATCCTGCTACTGTGGTCTTCAAACAGGCATCCTCATTCAAGAATCATATTGAAGACTGTACTTAGGACAAGCAGTATTTTTCGTAACATATTGTGAGATTTAACTGCTTGTATGCATAGAATGTAGGGTCAAAATCCCTCACCCATGCTTCTCCATATTACAACAACAAAACTTACACCTTTATTCTGTAATAATGATCCAGAATGCTATTGCTTAAAATGGCATCACCATATTTTGGATCATTAGAAGGGAATGCTCTTATAATTCATTTATGATTAGTTCTGTAAGTCCTTATAGAAAAGTCCTGTGGGCTTTGAGAGGATACATTTTGCATACTATTTAAAAAAGTCTATTAAAATTTAACAGAAAATTATATTTGTGCTGAAGAATTCTTTGCAATGGTTCATAAAATCTACAGAAAGGATATTCTATGAGTTTTTAAGGTAATCTATGTAGATCCTATTAAAAGTCTATAGATCCCTATTAAACTGACTTCATCCCTATTTAATTCTATAGGTCTTTTCTGTAAGAGCAGAATGTATACAGTCCCATCGGCACTGAAATGCTGATGTTACAGTAACCTAGCAATAGCCAGAGAGCTTCTAGTAATTTAAACAGATGATTACTAACCTTACCAAAGTTATTAGAGACTAATTACCAGGAGGCTTGTAAAGTTTGAGTTCCTACTATCCACATGGCCAGGGTAGCAAACCCCCTTAAAGCCAACAGAATTTTTACTCTTAGATACAGATTATCTCTTTGTTAGGTTTTAAAAAATAACTCCTCAGACTTTTTATTTTATTCTCTAAGCAAAAATATGATCATTCTTAACACACATTACCAGGAACATCTCTCATTTTTTAATAATATACCTGCATTCAGATCTCTAAACAATATACAATTATACCACAAACCCACCACTTTGTTGTAAACTCTTTTTTCCACAAGAGTAAACATCCATGGAGGAGAAGTACAAGTTTCACACATGTGGGATACAAGGATCTTGCATGTAATATTCAAGGGTGTAAAATTTAAATGCTGTGAGCTGAATGGAGCAGTGATCTGAGGAGAAATTGGTACTCCGCAGTGTACTGCTTCTTTGGAAGCAGCAGGTCCGTGAATACTGTGAGTGTCCAGTGGATCAAGGGCTGGATGCTCCAGGGAGACACTCAGAGGGCTCAAGGGTTAGAGTTTGGAAATCACTCACCTGCAGAAACAAAGCGTGGACAGCGAGGCCTAGAGGGGAGAGCTTGTGTTGTCCATGCCCAGAGGAGTTGGGGACCTGACCTGTGGCTGGGGTGACCAGATGTCTGGATTTTATGGGGACAGTCCCGATTCTGGAGGCTTTTTCTTGTCTAGGGACCTGTTACCCCTCATCCCCTGTCCTGATTTTTCACACTTGCTATCTGGTCACCCCGTGGCAGGCCCAGACAAGGTTTTCTCCCACTAACAGCATGTGGTAGCAAGATGCCTCACAACCCTGTGCACTCCTGGGAAAAGTAAAATTCACAGCTTCCAAAGAAACAGTATAACCCAGAATACCAGGTTCACCTTGGCTGATACACCACACTTAGATTTGTTTATAGTGAAATCAAGTACAAATTTATTAAACAAAGCATAGAGATTCAAGTAGTAACAATTAGAAGTATTGGAAACAAATGGTTACGTATAAAACAAAACCATAACACACAGTCCAGAGTCTAGACCTTAATTAACAAAATATTTTCAAGTCTACTAAAGTATTGATTACACTTGAAGAGCTTTACAGCCAAGCTAGGCTAGGCTAGGCATGATCCCTGCATATACCCTCAATACTTATGTGTGGTCCTGGCACTTTTATTAATATGGGTATTTTTATTGTTTTAATGGAGACAATGAAAATAATCCCTTCTATAAAATGATTTTTGCATCAGTATATAATGAAGACAGTAGAAAAGGTTGGCAGCTTCTGAACTGGTCAATGTGACATTCAATTGGACTCTTTTTTCATAGGAAATAAGGGGTGAATGATGATAATTTCTTGTCCTATCCTCGTCTCTCTCTGATAGATTTGCCAAGCAGTGGAGTTCCACTAGCTGGGACATAGCTGACTCCACACCACCCTGCACTGTAGCAATGTAGGAAGCATTAAGAGGGGGAAAAGGTGTTGGCTAAGCACAGCTGTGCTTTGGTGGTCCCTGGCTGCTGGAATGACCTCTCGGGATCATGAAAAGTTGGGTACAATATAGAGAAATTCAGAGGCTGTTCTAAGTTATGCTAGAACATTGGTTGACTCCAGAACTGGAGACTTTAATTGGTTAAAAATAACCTTTGCACCCACTTGCACCAAGCATGTCTCAGCTGCAATTGAGGATCAAGCTCAAAATGCTCTGGTCACCCATGCCTGCTCTAACCACTTGACATATTTCCAAATCCTCTACAGCTACTTTTCATGCATAAGTACAGTGATATTTCATTTTCATTTCCGATGGCTCCAGTCTGTTCCCCTTCAGAGCCATGAAGATCTGCTGTTGTGAATTTTTGCACTAACTGACCTTCATGTTGAAAACTATAGAAGCATGAAATTAATCAAAAAGCATCAAAGAAGACAAGAAGTATCTTTACGTGATTGAAGTGCAAGGCTTTATGTAGAATATCAGTATTATTTTTCTTAAGACACTATTGTTTCCAAGGCTGGTCTGATGGGAGATATATTGAGAATTTACTGTCTCAGTTTGGATAGGCCATGGCCGGTCATAATATTTACATTGTTGCTGAGCAATAGGGAGCAATAGAGCAGTCTGAAGCAGTTAGGAGCACAGCACTGGAAAGTATACATGCCTCTGAAACTAGGACCTTTGAATGTACATAGAAAAGGGATATCGTAGAGTCATAGAATTGTAGGACTGAAAGGAACCTCAAGAGGCTTTCTACTCCAGTCCCCTGCACTCAGGCAGGACTAAGTATTACGTAGACCAAGGGTAGTCAATAGGGAGATGTGGGCCAAATCCAGACTGCCAGATGCTTTTGAATGGACCTGAAATGTTTTTATTTACTTATTATCATTATTGTTAGTATTTTTATTATTTTCTTCAGAGCATGGACCTTGATTATATCTTGACCTAGAAATTTAGACCTCGACAAAAAATAATTGATTACCCCTGATGTAGACCAGCCCTGACAGGGGTTTGTCCAACCTGCTCTTAAAAGTCTCCAATGACAGAGATTCCATAACTTCCCAAGGCAATTTCTTCCAGTGCTTAACCTCCCTGACAGTTAGGAAATGTTTCCTAATGTCCAATCTAAACTGCCTTGTTGCAATTTTAGCCCATTGCTTCCTGTCCTATCCTCAGAGGGTAAAGAGAACATTTTTTCTCCCTCCTCCTTGTGGCAACCTCCTATGTACTTAAAAACTGTTATCATGACCCCTCTCAGTCTTCTCTTCTCCAGACTAAACAAACCCAATTTTTCAATCTCCCCTCATAGGTCATGTTTTCTAGACCTTTAATCATTTTTGTTGCTCTTCTCTGGACTTTCCCCAATTTATCCACATCCTTCCTGAAATGTGGTGCCCAGACTTGGTCACAATACTCCAGTTGAGGTCTAATCAGCACAGAGTAAAGTGGAAGAATTACTTCATGTGTCTTTCTTACAACACTCCTGCTAAGACATCCCAGAATGACTTTTGCTTTCTTTGCAACAGTGTTACATTGTTGACTCATATTTAGCTTGTGATCCACTATGACCCGCAGGTCCCTTTCTGCAGTACTGCTTCCTAGGCAGTCATTTCCCATTTTGTATGTATACAACTGATTGTTCCTTCTAAGACTGAGAGGGGACATTTGTCCTTATTGAATTTCATCCTATTTACTTCAGACCATTTCTCCAGTTTGTCCAGATCATTTTGAATTTTAATCCTGTCCTCCAAAGCACTTGCAATCCCTCCCCAACTTTGTATCATCTGCAGACTTTATAAGTGTACTCTCTATGCCATTATCTGAATCATTGATGAAGATATTGAATAGAACCAGACCCAGAACTGATCCCTAAGGGATCCCACTGGATATGCCCTTCCAGCTTGACTATCAATCACTGATAACTACTCTCTGGGAATGGTTTTCCAACCTGTTATACACCCACCTTATAGTATCTCCATCTAGGTTCTATTTTCCTAGTTTGTTTATGAAAAGGTCACATGACATCGTATCAAAAGCTTACTAAAGTCAAGATATACCACATCTACCACTTCCCCCTTATCCACAAGGGTTATCACTCCGTCAACGAAATCTACGAGGCTTTTTAACCTGTCAAAGAGAAAAGTTTGCTAGCTCATGAACTTCCCAAACAGTCACTGATATCTGTATTTTAACACTATTTTCAGAGTTAGGGCTTCTGCTTGCAGTAATACTAACATGATTCATTTATTAAGTGTACCTGCAATATACAGCAGGATGGGGGTAAATGAGTACTCACAGGTATTTATCTTGAAATGTCTCATGTTAATGCCCAATTTCAACACAGCAACCTTAACAAAATAGTGGGCCAATTTTACTCCCACAAACAGAGTTCATCTGGAGAGAAGCATTCTTTCTCTGAAAGACTGCTTTAAATTCCAGTCAGGTATCCATAGGAACCTTGACTATGGAAGCTATTTGCAAGGTGCCCTGAATTAAGCTATCTTGTGGTGACCTAGCCTGTTTTGAGGACAGAGCCAAGGAGAAAAGATGCCTCATCTTTTTAGGTAGTACCTTTCACCTCAAAGCACTTTATAACCTCAGACTCTGATCCTGAAGTGATTTCAGAAGTGATCCTGGACCTCATTCTGCTGCAAGAGACCAGTGTAGAATGCTGGCTGCCGAAAGAGTCCACCCTTGCTGGAGAGTCATGAAAGAGATGTAGTGCAGATAGGGTTGGATAAGAGCTATGTGATTAGGAGCAAGCAGCAGAGATGGATGCAGATGGCAGGGATAGGAAGCAGGGTCAGATGTGTGTGCTCCCAGCTGAAGTTATGATCACTATGAGAGTTGATATCTACAGAGCAATTTAAAAATCCTGCATTTCCTTACAATTGCTTTCCTTTGTCCTATGTTTTAATTTCACTGAATTACTCCAGTATAGCTTCTCGTGACCTGGGAATATTTGATCTGTCAAATGATGTTATGTACAGATGGTCCAAAGCAGCTATTCCGACTTTAAGAAGACAAGAAACAGAGGAGAGAATAAATAAAGGGTTCAAATTCTGCCCTCAGTTATACCATTGTAAATATGGAGTAATTCCAGTGGGTACTCTGAATTTACCCCAGTCTCAGACAGTTAGACTGTGGTGCATTTGCTTAAATGTAGCTTTTTAAAAAATTCAAGTCTTGCAAGTTAACACTGAAAAATGCAAGGAAAATGTTTTTAAAAGATCTGAATATATGAGATGACAAGCCCACCTTTTAACTACATGCACTTGAGAGTCTTCCCAGTCTCAGTGTTGACAGGGGTTGGGCAGCTGGTGACAGCTGTTATCTTTTTTGGGTCAGTAGGAACACATTCTTTATTCAAACATACAAAGAGAAGACACTTTGCATTAGGAAAAGCTGCCATTTCTCTGAGTTAAAAATGTGTCCTCTTGTCGTAAGATCAGCTGTCGTTTCACAGAAGGTATTTCTAGAAATATTGAGGTCATCCCAACACGTAGCTCTCTAAAGTAGCTGTTCCTGCTGGCAAGCACTCAATTAGTCCTTTGCAGACTCATTACAGAGATTCTCTGACATTTTCTGTAGTAAATGCATCCTCCTGTGTACCTTAAGGAGGAAGTCCCATTTGTCAGAGTTTCTTGAAAGGTCAGTCAAAGATGTACCTTTCCTGGGGATTCTACGGTGGCTTAGAATGTTGGGTCTCAGTCTGGATACTGAGACCCAACATTCTAAGCACCGTAGAATCCCCAGGAAAGGTACATCTTTGACTGACCTTTCAAGAAACTCTTTGGAAGATGCCACAGTACTGTTCTCTTAGATCCAGAGTGTCAACCTGTGATAATTTTGGTGTCACATTTAGTGGTGAACTGCAAAAGAAACATTACAGTTGAGTTAAACCCAGCTTTTTTCTTTGAGTGACCTCACCAGCAAGACTGCCAGGAGCACTCAGCATAGAAACGTATAAACTAACCATTTAAAAAACCGTTTCTCTATATAAAATGTCTTGGTTATCCGTGGTGCCTAGATGTCATAGCATATGACGTTACATACACCAGATATCTGCATGAGAAACCATGGTATTTGTTTTAAAAAAAATTAGATGATGACAGGCCTGATCTTGAAATCATTATTAATTTAACTGGCCCCACTTACATCAATGAGATTATTAGCAAATAAACATAACTGCACATTAGGGTTCATATTTTTGTGCTGAATGTCCTCCACAGCATTATTAGTGAGGACATTGGCACAGAAATCTGGGCTAAACTACATTTCATTCTTTCTTTGACCCTCTGCAAAGGCCAACTGCAATGTCAACATCAAGAACAAAGACTTATTACCTAGATTACTGACCTAGTGGATAGGAGGAAGCAGTAGACATGATATATCTTGGTTTTAGTAAGACCTTTGACACAATCCCATATGACATTCTCATAATCAAACTAGGAGAATGTAGTCTAGATTAAATTACTATAAGGTGGGTGCAAAACCATACTCAAAGAATAGTTATCAATGGTTCTCTGCCAAACTGGGGAGCCTTATCTTGCTACAAGGGTCTGTACTGAGTTGGGCACTATTCAATATATTAATTAATGGTTTGCATAAAGGAGTGGAAAGTATGCTCTTAAAATTTATAGATGACACCAACCTGGGAGGAGTTGCTAGCACTTTGGAGAACAGGAGTAGAGTTTAAAATGACCTTGACAAACTGGAGAATTGGTCTGAAATCAAACAAGATGAAATTCAGTAAAGACAAGTGCAAAGTAGGCCCCTTAGGAAGGAAAAATCAAATGCATGGCTACAAAATGGGGAATAACTGGCTAGGCAGTAGTACTGCTGAAAACAATCTGGGGGAGCTAATTATCCCTGGTCAGGCCTCAGCTGGAGTACTGTGTCCATTACTAAATGCCACATTTTAAGAAAGATGTGGACACACTGGAGAGAGTCCAGAGGAGGGCAACAAGAATGATAAAAGATATAGAAAACTCAACCTATGAGGAAATTAAAACAAATAAACTGGGCATGTTTAATATTGAGGAAAGAAGACTGAGGAGGGAACCTGATAACAGTTTTCAAATCTTTTAAGATGTGTTATAAAGAGGATGGTGATTAATTGTTATCCATGTCCACTGAGGGTAGGACGTGAAGTAATGGTCTTAATCTGCAGCAATGCAGATTTAGGTTAGATATTGGGAAAAGCTTTCCAACTATAGGGGAGTTAAGTGCTGGAATAGGCTTCCAAGGAAGGTTGTGGAATTCCCTTCACTGGAGGTTTTTAAGAACACATTAGACAAACACCTGTCAGGGATTATTTAGCTCAGTGGTTCTCAGCCTGCAGTCTGTGCGCTAATTGTGGGCCAATCAGCGCACAGCTGTGGTCTGTGATATCCTCAGGGCCATACAGGTAGTATATTTGTTTAAAACATAGAAAGCTGCATACGTCTCCCACAATGGTAAATAGGTTGAGAACCGCTGATCTAGATATATGTGGTCCTGCCTCACTGGCTGGGCTGGAATAGATGACCTCAAGGTCCCTTCCAGCCCTACATTTCTATGAATAAAATTTTCTTTCCTTTATTCCTAAGAACTCTTAGGCCTGGTCTACACCGTGGGGGGGGGGTTGATCTAAGGTACGCAACTTCAGCTACATGAATAGCATAGCTGAAGTCGAAGTACCTTAGCTCGAATTACTTACCCGTCCTCACGGCGCGGGATCGACGTCCGCGGCTCCCCCGTCGACTCCGCTACCGCCACTCGCTCCAGTGGAGTTCCGGAGTTAACGGGAGCACGTTCGGGGTTCGATATATCACATCTAGATGAGACGCGATATATCGAACTCCGAGAAATCGATTGCTACCTGCCGATCCGGCGGGTAGTGAAGACGTACCCTTAGATTGCTAAAACAACTTAGATTATACGATTATTATTTATTATTGTGTGTTTGTACAGTTTCTAGCATGCTTGGAGGGGTCCTAGGCAGAGCTGGCTAGAAAACAACAATTCTGTTTTGTGAAAAAAAAATGAGCTTTTGGAATTTGGAGTTCTGATTGGGGGTGGGTGGATGCGGGGAAAAAGACCTTCAGAAATGTTTCAGTGCAAAAACAGAGAAAAAGAGATTTCTTTAGGGCATTCTCCTGGGATGCAATAGACACAGGCTCAAGTCCCTGCTCTGCCTTGATTCTGAACAGGGATTTAAACCTAGGTGTTCTAGATCCCAGGAGATGTTTTATATATTGGTCTCAGTCTTGGTCTCTCTCTCTCATTCATATATGTGCCATAACCACCAAGCTATTCTGTGTGTATATATGAGAGAAAGACACACAGAATAACTTGGTCGTTATGGCACATATATGAATGAAAGAGAGACCAAGACTGAGACCAAAAATTCCAGTTTGTACTTGAGAAACATTCCCACAAAAAGTTCAGATAAATCTTTTGATTTCAACAGAAAAGAGAATAGCTGAAAATGTTTGGATATGTTTTATTCCTGGGAACTACTGCAATATAAATAACAATACAGATGCTCTTAGCTTCTATTTTATTTTTTGTTTTATTCATGGGTCCCATCAATAACTTTCTATGCACATACCTATTCTTAAGGTTTTTCATTGTAGTATCTAAGTCTTTCTCAGTTTACTGCTATACAATGTATTAGCCAAAGAAACCATACATATTACTAAGAGTAGTGTCTTCTTTAGTAAAAAGAAATCCTGCTCTAAAATTTGGGACATACATAAATTACCCAAAGTGTGTGTATATAAACCTCTTCAGATATACAACCAGCTACAAATGAAACTCCCTAGACAAAATAAAACACACACACACAATCAAACTCAACACATAAATAAGCATATCAGACAGTATCGAGCAATCGCTGTACTTTCCAGGCATCATCACTGAGCTGAAGGAAATGGATGAGCAGATACAAGGGTATCGAAGAAGGATTACAAACTTCAGGCCATATTCCAGTCTCAGTCCCCACACAAACCACTCACTGACTCCAGTCCAAACTCCTGAAGTGGAAAAATGTAATCTGGATTATGACCCTTTTTTTGCATGAGAAAAGTAGAGAGCCCATAGTTTGCTTATAGGAAAACAAGAACTGATAAATACACTGCACCCCGGGGCTGGTAAATACCTCCCTTAGATTATATTTACTGATAGCAAGGCATTTCTTTCTGATTGACATGGTTATAACTGGTGTCCTAACTGCCTTCTTCCCAGCATGAGCCTCGTGTTACATTCATGGACCTAATGACGTGGATGTATGTTTTTTGCAGCCTAGAAAAACTACAGCAATAAAGAAAAATGGGGGAGAGGGAAGCAAATCTGTTTTATAGCGGAAAACGAACAGCTCACACAAGTAGAGGTCAGATTCCTTGAGTTGTGTTTATATACAGAATAACTCACGGGTATCTATGAATTACAAGTCTATACATTCATTGAGAGTTTCTGGTAAAATCATAATAAACTATACAAGTGAAGAGTGAGTGGTTTATGATTTTGACAGAGTCTGAAATGTATTTATGGCTTGCGAGCCACACAATTTTTATTTGACTTTAATGCATGTATTAGACTAAGACAAATAAGAAAAAAAGAATTAATAGATGAATATATTTCCTCTTATCCCATTTTTGTCCTTCAACTCTCTTACATCCAGTTACACATCTTGTATCTTCCTGCTGTTTCCTTGACCAAGATGCAACCCTGATATAAGGGAGCACAGCTCCCTCTGACTTCGGAGGCAGCTACATTCACTAAATTTTCTCTCCATGTTTTTCTCTCAACGCCAGTTAAAGCAAAACAAAACAAAACAAAAAAACCCCACAAATTGCTTTAATTAGAATTTACTCACCAATGTTCCCCTCATAAAGGATTTTTTTATATGAAAAACAAATCACAGGAGGCATTTCCTTTTTCTCTTTTATTATTATGTGTTCTTTCTATCGTGGTAGCACCTGGGAGCCCCAGTCATGGATCAAGTCCCCATTGTGCCAGGCGATGTACAAACACCCAACAAAAGGTGGTATCACTCCCCAAATGTTTACAGTCTAAGTATGTACACAGTGGTGGTGTAGCTGTGTTGGTCCCAGGATATTAGAGAGACAAGGTGGGTGAGGCAGTATCTTTTATTGCACCAACTTCTGTTGGTGAGCATGACAAGCTTTCGAGGTTACACAGAGCTCTTCTTCAGGTCAGTTGAAGCTCAAAAGCTTGTCCCACTCACCAACAGAAGTTGGTCCAATAAAAGATATTACCTCACCCACCTTGTTTCTCTACAATCTAACTAAAGACAAGAGACAGCAGGTGGATATGACAGACAAGGGTGCACAAGGAAACAATGAGACAGTCTTAGTCAACAGGATAGGAAGTGGTCTCAGCACTCCAGCTGCCTAATTTAAGTTAAATTTTAAAGCAGTGCGAAAAAGTTTGAAAGTAGCACTTACTATCTGGGGTGCCTTCTGCAAATGACGATGCATCCATTTGTAGTTCTGCTCACATTGAAAAGTCCCTGAAAACTGACAGTGACTACAATCATGAGGCCAAATTTGGAGATGAGTCTAAGCTGGTGTATATTATATCTTCTTCTGATCCCCTCAGGGTGTGTTTTGCAGCAGTTTAGAATCTGGTTGATTTACTTGCTTTCTCAGTATCTCACCCACATACCAATCTGTAATTTACATTCTCACCATTCTCTTCTGAATTTGACCCATTGAGTCAATATGAATGTAACAATGTCTATTTTACAACGCCTTACATATCACCTACATAATGTAAAGCAACAGCCTGAAAGTTGCATCTGCAGTGTTTTGGGGAAAGGTCAAATCATGATCTTTGTGTGTGAAAACCAATAACTTACGGGGATGAATTTTGGGATGTTACTGATATACACACTGCATGGTCTGCAGCGTTAAACTCCTGTACATTCCTTGAACTATCATTGCTACTATAGCTAAAATACCAGAAAGTGATAGGTGGGTAACTATTTATGTGTAAAGTGATTAGGCCAAAATCTGACATAAAATCCCAGCAGCCCAGTAGGGATCAAGACAGAATTTGTCCCATAAAAAAATAGCTGCATTGATCAAAAGCTTAATCTTTATAATTTGCAAAGGTAAGTATAAAAGTAGTGGATTGCTTTCTCTGGGAGACACATCCTTTGACAATAAGTGGGTCTAAATCTCTCCCAGCTCTCTACAGTCAATTCAACTTATTTCATTATCTTGCACTCCCCTCTCCTCACCCTTCATTTTGTTGGATCCATCTGTTGGCTCTTATACTTTGGGCTAGGGATGTCTTTCTATTTTTTGTTTGTACAGTGCCTAGCACAATAGTACTAGGGACACTAGGTGCTACCAAAATACAAAGAATAATAATGACCCATTATTTAGTTAACCACAAAATAAAATAAATCGATACAATAGCAGTTAGTTTTTGATAAAATATTATACGTGCAGCTAATAGAAACTGCAACTGCAAACTACTAAGTGGCCTGTTTTTCTTTGAGTGTCATCATGCCATGTTAAGATATTTACAAGGCCCAGAAATCTAATACTTTACTATTTGTGTATAAGTATTTACATTTAAAACCCTATTCCCAGTTCCAAGTGGAATATACTCTACCAAACTCATTATGATGGCAAGTAATAGGGTTCATTGTAGAATGGGCCATTTCACCCACTTTGATGTTTCCACTTTAAATAACCAGTTTACGTTAAGTACACAAATAACACCCATGGCTAGGTGCAGCATCCTTTGTGGCTGAGGAGATTCAGTGCTCTGTTGTAATGGCTATAAAGAAGGGGATATTTTATGTAGGACTCTGGATACGGACCTTGTGGTTCTCATTTTTTAACTGCCAAGCTAGCACTGAATGCAGCCTGTGCTGTCTAGAATCGCCACACAGGGACTCCCAAAGTCCTGGGTGAGACTTAGTTGGCATGGAAATTCAGTCAGATTTTCTGATTGACAAGAACAGTGACAGCAACTATTTTGAAACTCCTAATTTTAGTAATAAGTTAACTGCTTCAGTGCTGCTGAATGTGTGAGTTGGATAAGGCAAAGCAGGGCTGCCTTGTGGACCCGGTGTGGCACCTTTGAGCTGCTGATATTCTAACTGAGACAACCTTATGATGTTCTCCCACTGCACAGAGACAGCGGCAAGTACCAGTCGGGAGGGGCTAGCGCTTTCCTTAGCTCTCCTTTTATAAGCCACAATAGAAATCCTGAAAGCTTCAAACATGACCTGGGCTCTGAATATTAATATGTTCTTTATATATCTGCCTTAGGCTGAAAATTGGGAAATTGCAAACTACTCATGAAAACCCATCCACTCTTTGTCATTTGTTATTCACAAACGCACACTGCATGTACCATGTTGTGAACTATGCAAGGTTACTCTCACACACTTAAAACAACCAAACAAAATCAGCCACAAAATAGTGCATGGAGTATTTTTAAATGTGCACTGACTTTTAGAAACAAAAGCAATGATAAAAATCAACAGCTCTAATAATAACAACATTGTGCTAAGAACATCTTTCATCTTAGAAGCTCAAAATGCTTTATATGTTTAATTAACAAAAGTTTGCACTACCCCTCTAGGCAGGGAAATAATATCCCCCCCACCCAGTGTGTGTGTGTTTGTGTGTGTGTGTGTGTGTGTGTATAATGTAGGTAAACACCAATAGAGAGATTATGCAACTTGCCCAAGGTAACAAAGTGAGTCAATAGTACAACTGTCAAAATATCATAAAAGTACAGTCAATTTACCGACCCATTAGACCAGTGGTTCTCAAACTTTTTTTTCGCGGACCACTTGAAAATTGCTGAGGGTCTCGGTGGACCACTTAATGATCTTTTCAAATGTTGTGTATACCGTTCGCTAACTATTGTAAAGCATTTTGGATAAAAGTGCTATATAATAATAATTGGGTTTTTTTGTTTTACAAATAAAAACACACAACACACATTTTAATATCAGTAGTCTTATCTTTCTAATATGATGGACGTGCCCTCTCTTCCCTGCCATGGCAGCCCCCGAGCTTGGACTGGGAAAGGGCGGGGGTCTCTTCCTCTCTCTCCCACTGCAGCTGCCCCTGGCTGGGGCTGGAAAGGAGGGGGGTCTCTCCCGCACCACAGCAGCCACAGAGCTGAGGCTGGGAAGGAGGGCCTTCTCTCCCTGGTAGCTGCAGCCCTGGAGCTGGGGAAAGTCACTTGTTTCTCTAGCCGCTGTACCCCTGCACATCCCAAATTCCCCCCGCCCCCTTTCTCACCCCACTGCTCCCCTCCCATCTATCCCTTATTCCTCCCTAAGGCCACCACCTCATCTTACATGTGCGTCTTCTCCAGAGTCCAGGTACCTAATTAATGGAGCCATGCCTGCATGGCTTCACTAATTAGGTGAGTGGCCCTTCAGTCTCCCATGTGCGGCTGCCCAGGCGCGCACCTTAGAGGGAACAATCCATGGACCCAGGGCCGGTGCAAGGATGTTTCGTGCCCTCAGCGAAACTTCCACCTTGCGCCCCTCCTGCGCCCCCGCCCTGAGGCGCCCCCCTCCCCTGCGGCAGCTCCCCCCCCGCCCTGAGGCGTCCCCCTTGCAGCAGCTCCCCACCCCCCATCCTCCACCCTGTGGCACCCCCCGCCCCAGCTCACCACTGCTCTGTGCACGAGCACTCCAAGCATGCCGTCGCTGCTTCACTTCTCCCGCCTCCCAGGCTTGCGGCGCCTAAGCTGATTGGCGGCCGCAAGCCTGGGAGGCAGGAGAAGAGAAGTGGCCAAGATGTGCTTGGGGAGGAGGTGGGGCAGGGTTGAGCTGCTTCATTTCTCCCGCCTCCCAGGCTTGTGGCGCCAATCAGCTTAGGCGCCATAAGCCTGGGAGATGGGAGAAGTGAAGCAGCCATGGCGTGCTTGGGGAGGAGGCGGGGCAGAGGTGAGCTGGGACGGGGAGTTCCCCTGCGTGCCGCGCCCCCCCATTATTAGTTGCAGGCAGCCCTCCCCGTGCTTCCCTGCCCCAGATCCCTCCGCCTAAATGCTGGCAGTGACCGGGGTGGCCGAAGATCCGGCCGCCGCAGTGGCTGCCGAAGAAAATGGCGCCCCCCAAATCCCAGCGTGGTCGCCTAAATGGTTGCACCAGCCCTGGATGGACCACCTGAATGGAACTCACGGATCACAGTTTGAGAACCACTGCACTGGACAACACTGTATCACTATGATATTAACTGCCCACACACTGCTGAATGTTTCTGCTGTATTGAGCAAAACATATGTTACATTGTAGGCTGTCTATTGTACTTGATATAACTCTGTGAAGTGCTAGGGAGAGAAGTTCCAGTAGATCATTCTGAAATGCTAGTGGAAAAACTTGGAATTTCAAAGCAATGGAAACTTAACCTTGCATAGACTAAAGAACAGAAGCTGGAGTGGAAAAAAGGAGCCTTTGGGCCATTGATGCCACTTCCTAGACTAGAATTAACAGATGGTTTCTAGTTACTTACAAGTAGGCGAAACACGTGAACATCTAGTCTTGACTGCATTGCACAAGTCTATCTGCTCATATAAATAGAAAAGCTCTACAAAATTATTCTTTAGAGCAGTCTCGTGGCTCGCCCTCATGTTGTTCCCCTTCTACAGATTTGAGTTGGGAAGTTATAGAAAGATTCTTGTTCCTCATTCATTCAAAACACTGATTCAGTGTTCCTAAAGTGAATTGAAAAATGATTTGTCACTGATTTTTAGCAAGTAAATATTATTGCCTCTCAGTGGAGGTAATGTGAGGTGTATGGGAGCTCTGATTAGAAATTGAGGTTTTCTGGACTTGGGGTTAATTTATTTCTGACCATGAATCTGTGCTTTGGAATCAGTTTAGTTTAATTTATCACTATGACTACGTAATTGGTGAAGGATTAAAATAAATACCTTATCTACAACTATACAATATCACATCTGTATTTTGGTAAGCATGACATGAAACTGATGCTAAGAAGCTTTCACAAAATTAAAGATTGTGGATTATCCTAGCTCTTTTTATACTATACTTTGGTAAATATGATATTTCTGTTCTCTGTTCAAAAATCCTGTGTATTAAAGTAATTTACAGTATTACATGTGGCCCAGTACATACCTGTATCCCTTCCATTCTCCTGTTAGATTAATTCTCCTGGGAGATTAATTCTGTTTCATTTCTTCTGAAAAGAACAGAAGAAATAAGAAAAGTGAAGAAAGGTAGAGAGAGGAGAAAAAAAGGAAGGGGAGAAGAACCTGTTTTGTATTCTAATCATTTAGGGTTACCATACGTCCGTATTTTACCGGACATGTCCAGCTTTTTGGTTCTTAAATCTCTGTCTGGGAGGAATTTTTAAATATCTAAAAAGACCCGGGATTTTGCCATTATTATTTTTCCCCAAAGAAGAGTGGATCATTCGAGAAAGAAAGTGAATGTTGATCACTCCAGAGAGTGCCCGCTTTTCCCCCCTAGCTCCCAGCGCTTGCACCGCGAAACAGTTGTTTTGTGTGGCTGGGAGGGAGGAGGGAGAATGCAGCATGCTCAGGGGAGGGGGCGATGCCAGGGAGGGGATTTGGGGAAGAGGTCCAATGGGGAAGGGAGGGGGCGGAGTTGGGGTGGGGACTTTGGTGAAGAGGTTGGAATGAGGGCGGGGAAAGGTTGGAGTTGGGGCCAGGCTGGGGGCCCCCGTGGAGTCTCCTCTTTTTTGAATGTTTAAATATGGTAACCCTATTCTAATCTATCACTGGGGTATATGATTGCCTACCAAGAGTTTATTAAAAAGAAGCATCTGCCCCATGTAGTTCTTCTTTCTCTCTCCCTCTTGTGAGGAGGAAATAGTCTGTGGATTAAAAAAGTTTCTGCTGCTGTTTGTTTTTATTAAAGTATGCCTTGCACTTGGAGTGAAGAGTGGTGAGATGTGTGATGGTTCTGAGATGCTGCAGGAGTTCATTCCATCCTTTGATGGCCCCTCAGAAAGATCTGAGTCCTGCATAAATGAGCTTTGCTCTTCCTGCAGAGTATTCTCTTATACCAGAGAAGAGCCATGGTTCTTGATCAGAACATCTAGCCCAGTATCCTGTCTTCTGACATTGGCCAGTGCCAGATGCTTCAGAGGGAATGAACAAAATAGGGCACTTTCGAGTGATCCATCCCCTGTCATCTGCTCCCAGGTTCTGGCAGTTGGAGGTTTAGGAACACCCATAGCATGGGGTTGCATCCCTGATTATCTTAACTAATAGCCATTGATGAACTTATCTAATTCTTTTTGAACCCAGTTATATTTTTGGTTTTCAGAACATCCCATGGCAATGAGTTTCACAGGTTAACTGTGCATTGTGTGAAGAAGTACTTCCTTATGCTTGTCTTAAACTTGCTGCCTATTAATTTCATTGAGTGATCTGTCGTTCTTGTTATATAATGGGGTAAAAAACACTTCCCTATTCACTTTCTCCATCATGATTTTACAGTCCCCTACCATATTCCCCGCTAGTCATCTCTTTTCTAAGCCAAACAGCCCCAGTTTTTTAGTCCCTCCTCATATGGAAGCTGTTCCATAACTTCTAAACCTTCTTGCTGCCCTTCTCTGTACTTTTCCCAATTTTAATATATCTTTTGTGAGATGGGATGAACAAAGTATTCAAGGTGTGGGCGTACCATGGATTTATATAGTGGAATTATAATATTTTGTGTTTTAGTATCTGTGTCTTTCCTAATGGCTCCTAGCATTCTGTTAGCTTTTTTGACTGCAGCTGCTCATTGAGCAAATCTTTTCAGGGAAATATCCACAATGACTCCAAGACCTTTCTTGAGTTGTAACAGCAAATGTAGACACTGTCCATTTTGTATGTACAGTTGGGATTATTTTTCCCAATGTGCATTGGTTTGCACATATCAACATAGAATTTCATTTTGCCATCCAGTCACCCCATTTAGTGAGATCCCTTTGTAACTCTTCACATTCAGCATTAGACTTAACAATCTTGAGTAATTTTGTATTGTCTCCAGTTTTTGCCACCTCACTGTTTGCCCCATTTTCTAAATCATTTATGAATATATTGAATAGCACAGGTCCAAGTACAGATCCTTAGGGGGCCACACTATTTACCTCTCTCCATCTTGAAAAATGAGCATTTATTCCTACCCTTTGTTATCTATCCTTTAACCAGTTACTAATCCATGAGAGGGCCTTCCCTCTTATCCCACGACTGCTTAGTTTGTTTAATAGCTTATGGTGAAGGACCTTGTCAAAGGCTTTCTGAAAGTCCAAGTACACTATATCCACTGGATTACCCGTGTCCACATGCTTGTTGACAGCCTCTAAGAATTCTAATAGCTGGTGCGGCATGATTGCCCTTACAAAAGCTATGCTGATTCTTCCCCAACATATCATGTTTATCTGCGTCTCAGATCATTCTGTTCTTCCCTATAGTTTTGATCAATTTGCCTGGTAGTGAAGTTAGGCTTACCAGACTGTAATTGTCAGGATCGGCACTGGAGCCTTTTTAAAAAATTGGGATTATGTTAGCTACCCTGGTTCCGGGCCTAGTTCTTTTAGGTATCCCTGATCATTATGCACCCTGAGTTAGGGGAGGTAGAGAAGAAACTGAGAAAAGGACAAGGACAGGCTAGAGGGGTGTGACACGTCTCAAGGTGCCTGGGATAGTGAGTCACCATGTTACCCCCCCAATTTAGCGAGAGAGAGAGAGAGAGAGAGAGAGAGTGACTTTCTGGTGCTAAACTGGGTGTCAGCTCCCTGACACCACCAGCCAATTAGTCACCCAAATAATCTCCCCATGGCTCTGCCAGCTCTTACTTTGCCTTGCAGGTTAACATCTGGTGTACCCCAGTCTCCAAGCTTGTCTGAAGCATCCGTCTGTAATGTCCAGCCCCTACCATTGGACACTCACAGTAATGTGTGAGTCCCAAGAGAACAGCATACACACAGCTTGATTGGTAGAACTCCAGATCATGGATATATAGAGCTATAGTGAAACAATCCTAGATTTATTATCAAAGATTAAGATTTAAGAAATAATGAGTAAGGATAATGAGTGGAAACAGAAATGATTACACATATAATGGAAAAACATAAAATGCAATCCTGGTCTAAACTTATTTAATGGTTACCTCTCCTATTTAATAAAGTAGATTTTGTCCCAAGAGTTCAGTCTTTGACAGAGCTTCTGGTTTTCAGTCATAACCAGGATCCAAGTTTTCCTGAACAACCCACACCATTCAAGGGATTTCCTCCATGACTGGATGACAAAGTGCTTTACTTGTCCCCTAGTTATAGTCCAGTAAACCTTTGAAGAGCCCTTCTGTTGTTTGTTCTTCCATGTGCTGACCCCCATGTTGACATCATATTCTCATGGTGACTTGGAATGCAAATGTAGCTCCCCCTGTGTTTGGCTTACAGTGCTTAATTTACATCAAAGATAGGAGTGAATAGACATGCTTTTGTCTGGCAGAAAACCTGTTTATTACCTTTGCCCTGTTACATGATTTAAAATATATTTGAGTAGGTAAACATAACTTACACAAAAACAAAGAGGAGTCCTTGTGGCACCTTAGAGACTAACACATTTATTTGGGCATAAGCTTTCATGGTCTATAACCCACTTCAACTCCTCGTTGTTTTTGCTGATACAGACTAACATGGCTACGCCTCTATAACTTACACACCATCTGTAGTTACATTTCACAAGGCTTATGATGACTAGTGTGTCACTGTGGCTTTCATTTAATGCCTTAATGACATTATCTGTGGATAAATGATATCAAAGTGTCATGTTACATGTAGTGAGTTTATCAGGTCTGCTAGGAGTTGCTGTTATAGAATGGTGAACCTTGGCATTGAGAGATTCTGAGATTTTCAAGGGTCCTGGGCAGAAGAGTCTATAACTCCTAGATAATATTCCCCTCGGAACCTGCAGTGGAACATAGGATTCCTGAGTCACAACATTACTTCCTTTGTTGCATAAGTTGAAGGTATGTAGTGAGTGAGGCAGGAGATTGCAGGAAGAGTAAGGATGGACTCATGGTTAAGGTAATTAAATGCCACCCTGGAGAATTGGATTCTATCTCTGCTTGCCACAGATTTCCTATGTGATTTTGGATAAGTCACTTAACCAAAACTTTTCACAGGCAGGCACGGTGTTCTCCATTTTATGGGTGGCCAACTTGAGATCCTGAGGTCTAATCTGCAGAAGTGCTGAGCACTCACAACTGCAATAGACATCCATGAGAGCTGAGTTTTAAACATGTAAAGTGCTATATAGTGCTGTGTACTCTGAAAAAATCAGATCGCAAGTTGGGCAACCAAAGTTATTGGACACTTTTGACCTTTAATTTCTTGGTATCGCAGCTCCCCATCTGTGAAATAGGGATACTCACCTCTGACCTCACAGGGATGTTATGAAAATTAATTAATTAATTTGAAATGTGCAGAAATTATAGTGATGAGTGCTGTAGAAAATCTCAGGAGGAAATTTGTAATTCTGTGTTCAGAGCTGGGTCTGAATAGTGTGCAGTAAATAAGGCTGCAGTGGAATTTCGGTATTGGTTTAGAGACAATCCACTGTGTCAGTGTGAGCAGCCACAAGCTATGACACACATTGTTGAAAACTGCAACTGAAGTCTTTGTGCCTTGAACATCCTTGATAAGAACACTGTGGCTTGGCTTGACCGGATTGCATATGCCAAATAAATAATAAAAAGGCACAGGGCCACATGTTGAACAATGAGGAGAAAACAAAATATTGAATAACAGCTAATAAAGTGAGTCAAATCCATTCTGTGCACTAAAAGAAGCAGGAGACCTGTGGTCATTTAATTAAATACACAATCATAATGTATAAGCACAAGGAGTCAAATTATTTCTGTTATTTTCTAACTTTTGAGCGCTTGATTTTGCAATGTGAACAGTCTTTTCATGTCAATTGTTCTCCCCCCCCCCTTTAATGGATTTGGATATATTATAAATCAGACATTGGAAATGGTTGCTTGAGAAATACAATTGCATTTTCTGTTCAAACGAGAAGTCATGGATGCTACCTAGGAATGAATGTAATCTGGCTTCCTAGCAACTATGAATATTCAAAATAGTAAACATTGTTCCCCTGTGAAAGCTGATGAACTGTATGTGAATTGTTTTTTCTGTGACAGGGAGCTCATTAGAAATTTGATGTTATTAGCAGTTTTCCTCAAATTGCAAATCTCCATCATACCAGTATTATGGTAATGATGAAATTAAATTAAATTAGCATATCGTATACCATACTGCAAAAATGGGAATACATTATAGTAATACAAGGCAACAGATAATTGCTATCTTAATAAGAATTTGTCCTCAGCAAAGATAATCCAGATTGTTTCTTCTTTCTATCATCATGGACAAAATTCATTCTTATTAGTGAAATCCTCATATTTTGTAAATCCAGTCACAAGTTCCACTTGGTTATATGAAACTGTTTTCTCAAGCCTAAATATACTTCATTCTGCACTGACAGTCAGTGAACTTGTCTAAAAGCTACCGACCTGCATATTAATGTGCACATCACGTTTGTGCATGCTTTTGGCACCTGATCCATTGAATGAGCTTTGGATCAGGCCCCTGGTTACTCAGGTGCTTACTGTGTATATTTCACACAAATCTTACCTACTCTCCATACTGGGTGCTCAAGCTTCCCTTTTTGCAAAAATCATATGACTGTTAAACTGTATTCACTAAAATAAATGTTTTCCCTAGTATTTGATTAAAAAAAAAACAACTGAGGGTTTAGGGAAATAATTTGATTTGCAGATATGTTTTCTATTTCTGTCTAATATTTTCCAGGCCTAGTGAAATTATTGGGTTGCTAAATTTACATTCACATCCACTCACTACTTGTTTTGTTTTTTATCTCTCCCCTTGCAGTTCCTCCATGGTTTTTAAATCACCCTTCAAACCTCTATGCCTATGAAAGTATGGACATTGAGTTTGAATGTGCTGTTTCTGGTAAGCCTGTCCCTACCGTGGATTGGATCAAGAATGGAGAAGTGGTCATTCCTAGTGATTATTTTCAGATAGTGGTAATTATCTGACTTTTGTCATTGCAAATTCACTATTAGACTTAAAGTATGTTTTTATTTCTGATTTGTTCATTCTTTTCATAACCAGCGTTTTAACTAGTTTAGCAGAAGCAGGAAACAGATTAAATCTCTCTTGCCTCCTGGTGGACAAAGGGATATGGCACCAGAGTGCTCTATTATGGTCTGACCCAAAGCCCATTGAAGTCTTCCCACTGATTTCACTGGGATTTGGATCAGGCCCTTACTCTTTCGTTCAACAGTAGTTTAGATTTTTGTTTAGGATCTCCTCAAGCACAGAACATTTACCATAACTTCATGTCACATTTTCAATTAAATTATTATTATTTATCACCTGTTATTGATAAAGTGCCATCAGTGTCTCCTATGATGCTTTACTACAGACAAAAAATGATGAATCCACGCGCTGAGGAAATTACACTTTCAGATGTAAGTTGGTAAGGGATGACAAACAAAGGGAAGGAAGTGACTGTGGGAGGATGAAGAATACAACAGTGGTCAATCATCAACTGTGCTTATTGTTAAATGCACAACTTCTTAGTCTGTCCTTTTAAAAATAGATATGTTTAAATCTGAAGATAGTGGATCAACAATTACAATGGAGGTTAGTGATACTTCACACATCGGCATGAGCAAAGGGGTAACGCCTTTCTAGCTAGAGAAAACGGGCTGTGAGCCACAATGCAGCAATGGGGATAATCCCGGACAAAGGGGAAACAGGGCTTAATATCTTCAAGCCTCTGTTTTAAGGATACACTACTGTACATATTTTAAGTAATCATAAGTGAGAAAGGTAAATATCTTAGAAGAGAGCTAACAGATGCCATCTGGAATTCACAGAAGTGTGCAGATCTTGCAGCTTCTTAGCATTTTCTTCCCCTGCGTAATTTCATTTGGAACCACAGGAGTTAAAAGTGAAACAGATATTTCTGCCACAGGTATGACATTCAGCTGGCATCCCTCCCTACATTGTTTTCAAATCTGTTTTAGAACATACTTGCAGAACTTGATCTTTCAGTGACGATCCATCAGTTTCTTCAAATGCAAAGTATTTTCACCACAGTTAAATTAATAATGATAATGGTCATTTGACATGTACACAATTTTGTCGCCATAGCATATAATTGATAGTGTGATATCATGTCACATTCCCATCTTTTATTGCACAAATAGCATTATATGTGAGGCATTAAAAGTTAAACATCAATGGTGGAATTTTCAAAAGCATTGGCCTAAATACTCTCATGAAAGTCAACAAGAGTTTTATCATTGATTTCAATGGGAGCAGAGTTGAGACACTGCAGAGTGCTTCAGAAAATCCCGTCCCCAATATGTCTATCTTTTGTTTTAGCATGATAAAAATATCCACAGGCCATGAGATAATATTGTTCTTTTGATGACTTTGGCATAAGAAGGTTAACATGCCTCATTCACATAGATCAGATTGCAATATTTAATGCCAATTTCCTAGTGAATGCACATTCTAATCAATAAAATGGACTACATTCCTGTAAATTAAACATCTTCCAATGAAGAAAGGTTGGTTTTTACCATATTTTTCTTGTGGAGAAGATTTACTCAGTTATATGGAATCACAAGTTCGTGCTACTTTACGCAGCATCACTATTTGTTATGAGGAGGATCAGACAGCAATAAGTGTACTTGCCAAGGAATGGAAAGTCCCTTTATTATTATTATAATGGGGAGGGGAATTATCCTTTCAATTTTTATTTCCTGAAGAAATACTTATAGCAAGGGAATCTCTCTTGCAGCATTTTCTTATGTAAAGAATTGTCCCTTAGAAGCCAACATTTGCCACATCACTTAATTCTGCTTGTGCTAGCAGCAGCTAAAACTGAAATCCTGCACACCAGCAGCACACATTGAGTAACTCTTCTGTTGCTGTGGGTCTTTGGGTCTCATGTCAAGATGTAGGATCTGACCTTAAGAACACTGTTTGTACACCAGGTACAAAAGTTGGAAGTTTATATCTGCTGCAAAAAGCCAAGGCAAAGCCCTATTCACCACTCAAGTCCCACTCTAGCTTTTAATATGGGGTTTAACTGTTGCATAGGGTGTTGAGCTGGCCCTCCTCTGTACCAAAGTGAATAAGGACAAGCACCATCATTGTAACGGAGTGGTGCAAAGAGAACAAAAGGAATCAGTTGATTCCAATGAACGTGCATTTTATTACAATCCACCGGAGTCAAAGACAATATGAATGGAGGCTGAGGTTTCCTAATACTCTCTTCTCTTGTTTCACAAACAAAATATTATTGAAGCTCCTTAGCAAGTGTCATTCAGTTTGACAGTTTTGTCTAATTATTCCCCTCCCCTTCCTCTCTCCCCTCTTTGTCTCTCTAGGGTGGCAGCAACTTGCGGATTCTGGGCCTCGTAAAGTCAGATGAAGGTTTTTACCAGTGTGTAGCTGAAAATGATGCTGGGAATGCACAGACCAGTGCACAGCTAATCATCCCTGAGCCGGGTAAGATACAAAGGACACAGAGAATCATATCATTGATTAATACAATTAGCATAAATCCTAGTTGGGCACCTAATGTCCCCCCCCCCCCCGCTGCCTTCATTCTTAGCCATGTTAACAAATATTTAGCTAGCTGGGTGGCTTGACTTGTAACAGTGTGTTTCTTCTTAGCATTAGGGGAGATGCAGGTCTGTCTTGGTGTAACCTTGAGACTTTCTGTCACTGAGACAATTACAGATGCTAGGTGCATCCCAGAAGTGACACTGGAGGTCAGAATCTCAGCATGAAAAATCAAAGACGGTGTCTTCCCTTTCAACCACTGGGTTCATCTTGCTGAAATATGAGAAGAGGCTGGGGATTATAAAGGGCCAGGGGGAGAGTGTGTGTGGGGGGAGATGGAAGAAACATTCCATACAGAATGGAGAATAAAATACTGTATGGTTCCACTTTGAACACTCAGAATATTTGTCATAGGGGAAAAGGTAGGTGAAATTTAGCCCTGTGATGGCGGGGGTAGCAAAGAGTCCTGACTGAAAGGCTGGTGTCCCTTATACATCAAGGGAACAAAAGTGTGTTTCTGTGGCACAGAAATGAATAGTTTCGCAAGAATTATAAACTGTCCTTTCTTGTGCCAATACTGGTGGGGTTTGTTTCTTTATGGAATATTAAACTGTAAATACATAAAAACTATGCATTCATTTTAAACCAGATAAGGTAAAACATTTCTAAATGCCTTTAATGTGCTTTCTATGTTTTATATGATAGTTGTTTACTTGAAGTGGATTCTGCTGTGTTTGTTAATTATGTAGAATTGCGGAATATTCAGAAATATAGGCCACATGTACACTTGGAGCTAGGGATGTGATTCCCAGCCCAGTAGAAATACTTGCTCTAGCTCTCACTGAGCTAGTGTGCTACAAATAGCAGTGTCGCTGCGGTAGTACGACAAGTGTCATGGGCTAGACACCTCCAGTAGAAACCCACCTGGACCCCATAGGTACATATTCGGGGTGGGTGCCCATGCGGCAATAGCTATGCTACTATTTTTAGCATGCTGGCTCGATGAGAGCTAGCACAGGTATGTCTTTGTGAGCTGGGAATCACCACCCTCGTTTGTAGCATTGTAGCGTCGATGCAGCCTCACACCCTGACCTGGACTGGAAAAAGTAGAAAATTGGTAGTTCATAGTTGTTGATAGATCTTAAAACCAGAAGGGACCACTTTGATCATCTTGTTTGACCTGTTTTATAGTCCATGCTATAGAATTTGTTTTTGAAAAGTGCGCACAGAATCATTTTAAATTGTAAAGCTTTACTTAAACTCTGCCATTATTTGAAAAAAAAAACAGTGTTCTCCAGTAATGGCCCATAACTGCAGTAACACGGCCACCCACTATAGTGTTTTAGACCAGTAATATGGAACACTCTAATAACATTGTAATGTGATGTTAAAGACCATCGATTTCCTGAAAGGCTTTGATGCTGCAAGCCTTTGTCCTGTGGGCAGTAGAATGCCAGGTAGTTGCACTGCAATGCAAATGCAAGTAGTGACTCCAGCTGGGCACAACCAAGGTTAACTGCTAGGTCCAATGCTCCACACTGAGTAGTTCTAAGTCTCCAGTCCCTGGCATAACAATTCCCTTACAACAAGTACACGGTAAACAGAAAAGGGAACAGGACCAATGGCCTTTCTCTCTGTTTGTTCCTGAGTACAAAATGAATGACTGCCTGAGCTCAAATTTTAAATCTCTTAGCAGTTCGTCACTCCCATTCCCTCTCCCTTGCTATCCAATCCCTCCTTCATTCACTCATTGTTTCTCCAACCAACCCATGTCCAAAATGCAACACCAACAGCACCTGGGGAAGGCATGGATCACTTCCCAGATCTCACCCCGAGCCAGCTTCCTTGTGCAATAAGCCCCCACTGTGAACTGTGCCTGCTAGCAGGAGATGCAGCTACGCACTGACATTGCTTAATGGGAACCCTGGACAGCGCCATGATTTTCATCGTCCTTGTGCTAATGAGACGCTTCACATGCAACTCTTCTCTTAGGCCTGACTCATGCTATTAGTCTGCACAGCAGGATCAGGCTACACTTGTGCTCCCTGTATGGCTCATCACTTTTTACTTGGCCTGTATGCACTCTACACCCGCACAGTGCAGAATCAAGCCAGATGAGTATTTCTCTCCTGTGCAGAGTCACCAGTGGCTAGAAAAGGTGTTACCTTTCCTCTGGGGAAAACACAAACATAAGAAGGTGCTTAAAGAAAAAACCTTGGCACAGTAACTATACATAGCACATAACCCCACTGATATTTAGATGGGCAGCTGGGATCAGAATGATATAATGGTACCTAAAAATAAGTTAATCCCTATTAAACATCATAACGGGGGGAAAGAGGTTATTTGTGGGGCGGGAGGGTTTGATTTTTTTTAAAAGCTGAATCTTGCATTTAGCTCATGCTTCTGGAATATATTTAGACAGGTGCAACCCTGGAGAAAAGGGGCCACCGTGAACTGAAATGTAGTTCTATTTCTCAATAGGACCAGTCTAAAGGAAATGGGATAATTCATTACGGTTTCCACCTAGATGTTCAAATGCTGTCAGTAAATTCTGTACTTTCGGTCAGTGTTTATTATGTTTGGCATTGGATTAGAATGAAAGTAAAAGAAAATGAAGGCAAAATCCTAAAGAGCTACGGGATACTATTGTAACTGTCTCCATTTCCCTTTATAAATGATGGATTACTTTTTCCTGGCTATTTAATCAGATCTTCAAACAATGCCACTCCAATTCCTCTGAGATGTGGAGAAGGCCAGCATGCACAGATGGCAGAGAAGCCAGCTATAAATACAAATTAAGTGCCGGGGCCGACCATGGTGGGAAGCACATCGCCCTCTCTGTTTAAATTTAGTCAATATACGGTCACCATATCTTTCACACTCAGTGTGAGCTCTGCACTGCACAGCTGTTCAGTTTTGGCCTGTCCACAGGCCTCAAACTAAGGGTTACCCCTAGCAACCGTGACAATCTGCTTCTTGCTAAGGCATAGACAATGACCTGTTAAATCCAGTATTCTCTGTTGGTGAGTATTTACGAGAGCCTAATGAAGTTTCAATATAGTCTTTTATAAATAGTTATATACCCCTTTTTGTAACCACTAATTTTGAGGGAACAGTGTCCAAGACATGTAAAAGACCTAACAGAGTTTTCTTTTTCCAATAGCTAGGGTCAGGATTATCAAAAAGCCCCTTAGATAAATTAATACTCTTTTTATTCCCTAAAGTAATATTATGGGGAAAATAAATAGATGACCATTTATCCTCCATGAGATTCGTAAAATCAGGGGTACTGGCATTTTAGTTAGTTGCAAATATTCTTGGCCAGCCTATTAATTTAAAAGTTGGAGTGTCATCTATTCAATGGCTGATACATAGTCTATTGGAGATATCCAGTATAGTGTCTGGTAGGGGGTAAATCAGAAGATCTTAAGATTCTTTTCTGTCTCTAGTTACTATGATCCTGCTCTGATACCAAATCTTGCTGTTGTCATTACACAAACATGCAGCTTGTTCATCTTATTCTGACCTGATTTAACAGCAGTTACTCCTGGTTTACAGGAGTAACACCACCAATGTTAACTATAAAACCAGTGTGAGATCTGATTCAGACCCATAAATTATGTTCAGTGTAAATACTATGGTATCCTGAGTTGAAACTAGACAACACTGAAATGAGTAATGCAAGCTAATGGGTAGTGAGTTTACACAGATTATAACCTTTTACGCCTAGAATTCCAGATGTGGTTATAAGATGTTAAATGCTATTTAAATATATATTGGTTAGACATTGGGGAGCAAGTGAGCCTCCTGGGAAAATTAACTGAAATTATAGCTTTTAGCTGCAATTATAGTTATGAAGGCATTGTATTTAACATTATGTTATGAACTGTATGAGATAGAAATATGATATATGCATAGTTTATAATACATGGTTTACTCAACAAATTGAAGTCTAGGACTTTGGACTATAGGATACTTTGGGCAAATAAATCTTGGGTTAGGGTTCTTTTTCTTTCATTTCATCATCTTTGAAATACATATTGGAGAAATTGCTCTTCTTTCCATAATGAAGGCTGCAATCATTGTCCTGTTATAACCATCCCCTTTGCATCCCTTAGAAAAAAAAATTGTTTCCAAAATGTTTAACTCATCTTCTGCAGCTCAGCTTCCCTGTGTTCTTCAGCCTCCCCTTATGCTCCCAGGCTAACCTGTTTTGTTCCTGCTCCCACTAAAGAAGAGCCATCCCTATGGACCTTTTATAATCTGTAGGATCTGCTGCTAGAGGATTACTAGAATAAAGCCCCCTCTATGTACTTCATAAAGAGAACAGGATGGTTAATAGTGAAGTTTTTGTTAGTGAATTATTTATTTTTAGAACTTAAAAAAACATCATTTGTACATCTAAAAATTAAACATGATGGACATGCATAACTGCAGATATGATGGACATGATCCCAGAGGAAAATTCTCCCCAAAGAACTTGCAAACAATTATTTTCATACTTTCACTCAGATCGATTCTTCAAATAGCTTGGTGGGGGAGGGAAAGAAGCAGTGGGAGGAGAATTATTTACTCCATAGCGTCCAAGAACAGATAAAGAAACTAGCCAATATAATCCTGAAATAATGAACTCACATAAATGGATAATTGTCAACCATAGTTCTTTAATAAATTCCTTGCTAGCCAAATTTTAACTTAAGGATATACACTTTACCATGGATGCATGAGAATATTATTTACCATTGGTAGCTCCAGACATTATAAGTAGCTAACTTGAAAACAGAAAGATAAAGAAAATCATCTGTTATATAAAATAACTAGACAACAGGAAAGTATATGGGCTATTTATGTTACACAGGGGGGATATACTGTATTGGAAATATTTTAATAATCAGTTATTATGTGTCCATCCACAGCTACAGGAAATGGGAGAGGCAGTTTCAAACTACAGACTCTGAAGCATTGAGGGTTATAAAGAAAATGTTTGGCAAGCTTTACTTCAATTTCACAATTTCAGATGTTTATATGTGAAAGGTCATGGTGTTGTAACCATGGGGGTCCTGACCCAAAATGGGATCATGGTGGCAGGGGGGTTGCAAACTTGTAGGGGTGTCCCAAGATTGCCACTCTCACTTCTGTGCTGCCTTCAGTGCTGGGCTCTGAAAACAACACCCTCCAAGCTTCCTGCAGTTAGAAGAGGTTCCTGGAGGCAGAGGAGAATAGGATCTCCCCCATGCTGCTGGGAGTGCCCCAGCCGGGGCTCCTAGCTGCTGGTCCATGCCAGAGATAGATTAAGGCATGGACTCCTGCCAATTTGCCCCTCCCCACCAGGAAAAATGGGTGCCCCAGCCCTGGAAGAAGCCCTAGAGCAGAAGCCTCTACTGGATCACCCCAAGCACCAAGAGGTTCCACGAGGGGAGGAAGCCCAGAGTCCGGGCTGCCCCAGATGGAGCAGTGGAGGAAGTCTGTTGCCCGATCTTTAGATTGTGTATTAATTATGTTGATTACTTAAGAATCCCCAGTTATTACTTTGAGGGTTGACAGGTTCTTGTCCCAAGGTCAGGCCCAGTATTATTTTAATTATTATATAGTTGGGAACCCCGATGTGCACAGTTGCAACACTCACACTATCGGAACTCTTTTATATTTACAAATATAGTTTATTAATGTATTTAGCACAGTCACAAACACCTTAACTCAGTAAGGTAGACAGAGATAATACAGAATGTACATCTGCACATCCATATACTCACACCATCCCTTGTAGAACAACCTGAAATGTTAGCCATTGTCTTTTTCATCACCATCACCTTTCCCATCATCACCAGTGGCTGTCATTCTGGCACCTCCCAAGGGCTACATCTCTTTATCCTACCGCCCCTGGGCTGGGATGCCACTTTTATAATATGTTATGCTGACACCGCTATGTTCTATGCATATTCAGTAGGGGATTTCCCCCCTTTTCCTTATTTGTATTTCCTCACCTTACTAATGTTGGACTGTCTTTTTTCTATAGATTACTATATCAATGATTTCAATTTATTATCGTATATGCAATTCATTACCATGGCCCTTTTGTGGTTAGGTATCACATTTGTTATTTCTGTCTCAAACGGTTATTTCAGTTATTTCTAACTTCCATGTTATAGCTCAGTGGTTTGAGCATTGGCCTGCTAAACCCAGGGTTATGAGTTCAATCCTTGAGGAGGCCACATAGGGATCTGGGGCAAAAATCAGTACTTGGTCCTGCTAGTGAAGGAAGGGGCTGGACTCAATGACCCTTCAGGGTCCTTTCCAGCTCTATGAGATAGGTATATCTCAATATATTATTGTGGTGTACCTGTTAAGTTTAATAGTGTATGAACTTAGGAAGCCCCCTATGCCAACCTACTTCAACACATCCTTTATGTTAAAGGTTGCAGCCATATATGGATCTTATGCTTTAGCTCATCGCCATCTATCTAGGTGAAAGGTCCCAAACGTGTATGCTAACTTTGCATTAGCTGAACATACAGGATGTGGCCTGTAAGTCCCTTGTGTTACAGCCAAAATATTGTCTAATATAAACCTATAAACCTATTATAATAAAACAAATAATCAAGCTCATAAGAAAATAAGAAACATATAAGAAAAGATATATAGGCAAGCAAGCAGGCTAGCCTTAGATATATCTCATGTACCTGTTGTGTACGTCAGTTCATTGCCAGAACACTTCTGTAGTTGACTCATGTACCTGAGGTTAGAACTTCCCCTTAAATTCTATACTTGGGGTTTTTCACTGGGGCATTTATCTGTTCAAAGTTCATAGGCCACAAACCTTATGCTAACCTGCTGAAGCTAATGTCTTACAGGATACAGACCTGTAGGTTTCTTGCATTATTGCTGAACATAATGCAAAGCAGAATATAATGCAAAGTAGTGAATATAATAAAGGCAAGCTAGCCCGCTGGGCTATAAACCCCCAGCTGGAGTGGCAGGGGGCAGAAGCCCCGAGCCTGGGCTGCCTGTGCCCCAGCTTCAGCCACTGGAAGTGGAAGCCCCCGGGGAGGATATACCACCCTCATTTCTGTGCTGCCTCTGGAGGTGGGACTGATCTCCCCACCAAGAGTGGCCGTGCAGGGGAAGGACAACTCCTGTCCCTTCCCAGCATGGCCAGACTAGCAGCTAGGAGCCCTGGGATCCCAGCAGCAAGGGAGATCAGATTTCATGGCCGTTAAATTGGTAGGGCCCTACCCTACCCATGCACCAGCTTGTAATGTCTGCAGTGGGAAGCCATGCCCAGCCCCGTGGGGCAGAAGCTGCCACTCTCAAGCCACTCTCCCCACTTTCTCTGGGCCTTCTTCCTAACTAGGCCAGGTTTAGTGTTGCAGTGCTGAGGCAGAGGATACGGCTGCAGCTGGTTGTTGCCCCCTTGTCAATTTAGTATAGGGTACTGTGACATCCTGACATCCCAGTATTCACCACTGCCATGTAATTAGGATATGCCTTATGCAAAGTATGCCTTGTGAGGTGTCTAAAAGTCTTGATCTGCTAGACAGTAATATCTAGTTGGATTGTATGTGCTATTGTCGTATGTGAAGTTACGAAGTTTGGCTATGTATGTGTTACTGAAACATGTTGTGAGGATGAAAACATCCACAAGTTAGCTTTCAGGTATGACAGTAAAAAGGTCAAACAATGTTAATGGTTTATTGAGGAAATGCACACAAGCACAAGGATTACCCCAGGAACTGTGTACAATAGAAACCTCTCAGAGATAGCATTATGCAATGGGAACTGTTTGACCCAGGTAACAGCAAAAGAGCTTTCCAGAAAGTGAGGAGAAGATATAAAAGGGGGAAAATGACATCATGGGGGGACCTCACTCTCCCTACAACAATACACCTGGAAACACCCGAGGAACAAAGACTGAACTGTGGGAAGTAATGGTCCCAGGCTAGAAGCCAAGGCAGCTTGGGCCTTAAGAATCAGCCAGTCTATTTATCATTCAGGGTGAGAATTTGCTAATTTATGTCCTACCTATCTAGTATGTTAAGCTCACTTTGCGGTTTTTGTTTATTTACTAAGGTCATCTGCTTTGATCTGTTTACTATCACTTATAACCACTTAAAATCTATCTTTTGTAGTTAATAAATTTATTTTGTTTTGTCTCTAAAGCTCATACTTGGGGCAGAAAGCTGTTGCATACCTCTCTCCATATTGAGGGAGAGGGTGAATTTTATGAGCTTACACTGTATGGTTCTCTGTGCAATGCAAGATGCTACAGTTTTAGGTTTACACTCCAGAGGGGATGTGCACTTGCATGCTGGGCAATTCCTTTACTGAGCTCTCCCATTCAGAGCTGATCTCAGCATCTATGTGAATATAGCTGTAGCTGGATGTGTGTCTACCTGTGTGTGTGTGCAGGAAGGGGGCTTGAAAGCCTGTCACAGTAGCACAGAGTAAGGGGAACCCAGGCTGGTGGGACAGCGGGGCTCAGTGATGCTACATTGACTCTGTTCTCACTGTTTTTAGCCTTATATTCATGTTTCCCCATATTTTTCTCAAGGCCAGCACATTTAACAGACAAACCCTCACATTTTTCCTCAGAGGAAGGAAGAATGAGCTGGAGTTTGTCATCTGTGATGTGCAAAGGGACTAGAAAAGTTTACAATGCTATTTCCTGTAAGTTAGCCAGAGGTAGAGTGGTACAAGAGGAGGAGTGGGAATTACAGGAGAGCTCTCAGAAGTTGCAGTGCATGCAGGAAAAGAATACTTTTATCGCCTTGCCTTCTCTTTGTATGTTGATAATACAAACTTTTTCTAGGGGTGTTTTTTGACAGAGTTGTATGAGTGAGTGGTCTAACTCTGGCAGGTGGGAGCTAGGGCCATCTCTCTTAATGCGTATACTAATTAATAGCGGGTGTATTAAGAATATACTATGTCATTATCAAGCCTGGAATCCTGCTTCCATCAGTGGCTACTAAGTGAAGCTTTAGGGGAAAGCAAAAAGCCCTAATAACATAAAGCATATAGCCAGGTGTACACTGCCATAAATGGGATGTGGAATGGCTTCCTGAACCCATCATGACCTGTTTATGTCCTGAAACTAGAGAGTTGATTGCCTTTGTCTAGTATGCATACATAGCTAGTGTGCTGTTCAAGTGTAAAGCGCCGTATAAGCAGTAATATTAATGATAAATATACATTTTGTTTATGTATTTTATGGCGGCCTTCACCATAATATCATGACTGTGAATTTATGAAATGAAACCATGCAAAAATGCCAAGTTAGCCAAATACTTTTTGGCGTAAAACATTTCCACTTAAGTTGCCTTGTGACAGAGCCCAGCCTAAAACTATCTGAGCTGAAAGCCTGATAGAAGATGGGTGCCTTGCTGAAGGCTACCAATTTCAGGCTGTAGCAGGCCATCACAAGGAGCAATTTCCGGAGTCCATTTTCAAAAGCGACTGTAGTGAGGCGGACGGGCCTCCCTTCCCTGGGGTGAGTGAGGGAGCGTTACCCGCCCCTGGGAGGGCGGAGCCTAAGCCTCCCCACCCCCCTTGCTGGAAGGAGAAGGGCAGGGCCGGAAGTATAAAAGACCAGACTCGCAGCCCATTCGGGGGGAAACCTGCAGAGGGGAAGGACGTCCCGCTGGTTCCAGAGCAGCTCGAGGCAGATCCCCTGCCTATCCTGGTCCACACTCCAGATGCGGACGATGACCAGCCTGGAGTGCCCGCTGCTGTTTACCCGGAGGAGCTGGACAATGCCTGGACGCAGGAGGTACCCACCCCAGGGGAGGCAGGATGTGGCCCAGGGGCATCTGCCGTAGGACTGGCTGCAAAGCCCAGACCCCCAGCGTCAGCATGTTGCGGCTGGATCCCCGCCAACCCCGGGGCAGCTGACTCTACCCCTGCCAGGGCCCTGGGCTGGGACGCGGTGGAGTAGGGAGGGCCCACATCCCCTTGCCCCTCCCCCTGGGTGGCTGACCCTCCTTCATCTGCAAAGGGCTCTCATTCTGAAGAGAAGTGGCCCCAGCCCCCTTAAGACTGTGTTGTTTGCTGGCTGCCTGAGCTCTGCAAGCCCAGGCCCCAGCCTACCCCTCAAGACTGTGTTGTTTGCTGGCTGCCTGAGCCCCGCACAGGCTATAGCCAGCCCCCTTAAAACTGTTGGGGGACGGGCTGCCCAGGGCCGCCCAGAGGATTTAGGAGGCCTGGGGCAAAGCAATTTTGGGAGCCCCTTCCATCAAAAACAAAGTTGCAGTATTATAGAATTCTATGTTCTTGTGGGGGCCTGGGGCAAATTGCCCCACTTGCCCCCCCCCTCCCATCTGGGCAGCCCTGGGGCTGCCTGAGCCCAGGCAAGCCCAGTACGCAGGTAAACAGAGACAAGCCTGGAGACAGGCTATTGCAGCCCTCCAGGGACCTCTTGCTTTTTGGGAGTCCTTGGGTCAAGTCCTTGCTGTGTCACAGGCTTCCTCTGTGACTGTGGGCAAATTACTTAGTGTCACTGTGCCTCCATTTCCCATCTGATAAAATGGGAATATTAGCACATCCTTACATTAGAGGGGCGTTATTAAAAATTGTGAGGTTCTAAGATACAACAGTAATAGGCCCATATAAATATATATCTAGGAGCCAAAGTTCCACTGGTTCTCAGTGAGACTTGGACATCTAAGTCACCTCTGAAAATGGAATTTAGGGTCACATTTTCAAAAGGTACTTAATTCACTTAGGAACCTTGTTCTGGTTGAAAGTTGACAGGACTGAGGCTCCTTAGTCATTTAGACACCTTTTGAAAATTCAAATTTAGAATATAACAAAGATGAAAACATTAAGGCCCAATAGAAATATAATAGAATTTTACAAACTTTATTCTAAAAACGTTAAGTGTTTAAGGGAGAATCTCTTATCTATAGCTTAGCAGGGACAGTATTATTTATTAAATTATATACAAATAGTTTAATTTAAAAATAACTATAAAAAGGTTATCTTTTCCTCTTAAATTGATAGTTCGTTCTTAAACCCAGCTACAGAATCTAATGAATATGGGGGTTTTTATTTTCTTAATAAATAATACATAATAGTAATAAATAATAGTCACGGGAAAGCTGGAAGGCATTTTGCTAACACATTGTATTAAGTGATGCTAATTACAATATCCCTTACTGTATATTGACCTTACATAGTAACTTCAGAAGAATCACAAGATGGAGTGAATAAGTGCACAATTAGTCCTAATACTTCAGGATCTGTTAGCAATTAATTTGTTAGGGTAATAGCACTGAATTGACTATCCATGAGTATGAAAAATGATCTACTTCCTAGTCTCGTATTAGTTACTTGCAGACAATTAAGTGTAATTATTATCACTTAATATAGGAACTCCTACTATAAATTCAGAGCCTTGTTTTCATTTCATTTCATTTCAACCTAGAAAAAGAAGAAATGTGTTGTGGTGTTAACAAGCATTATGTGGATGACTAGACTGTTAAACCCTGGAAGCCTCATTTCCCAAGGAGGAATTTTTGTGTGCAAAGCCAATGTTTCCTTGAACAGTGTTAGAGGGCTTTCCCTTCACCCTGTCCCCTGGTTCTTGTCACATGGACAGAAAGCAGAAGACCAGACGTCCGAAGTGTAGACAATGAGATGTTTATTGGGGTTATTTCCAGCAAATATGTATTCCATAACTCTGATGCCACAGAGTCTTGTTTTCCAGTGTCTCATCCCCCTCTCCTCAGGAGACATAATTGTACTTGAAATGCACATCCACAGTCCCACCCCTTACAACTTAGTGGCATGTTCCATTTTGGGTCTGGGGTCTTCATTCCACCTCTTTTGTACCCCATGGGAGGGGTAAGGAGTGAGGTTGTGCTCCAGTCAGGGACGGGCATTTCTTTGGTCTTTGGTTTTATACTCCCCCCTCCCCTCCAGACCTTTTGCCCCTCCTGACTGGTTGCTTGATTTTGACTTGAGATAGGGGTTGAGGCAATCTTAGACTGTGCTCTGAGTAACACTTTAATTACTCTTATCTATTCCCATTGCACTAACAAATCCATCTGACTAGGCAGAAGCAACATCACAGTGTCTTTGTCCTTTGTTTACATATATTAGTAAAAGAGTATCAAAAAGTCAAACCCCAAATTTGATCCCAGGGCTAACAAACAGACCAGATACTAACAAACAGCTCATGTAATAGTTGCTCATTCAGGTTTGGCACAACCTCAGGCTTTTATGTCTTCACTTACAGTAATATAGCACATCACATAGTGATCTAGCGCTGTAGAAAAAAATCCCCAGAATTTGCTGACTCAAGTTTTAGCTAAGCCTTAATAGGTTATAATGTCAGTTAAGTTTGGGGAATTCAAATTGTTGATGTTTATTGCTACCTGCATCTAACAGTTATCCATCTGTTTCCACTCATCTCTGAATGTGGCAATTCTCAAAAGTAATGTGCACTGAGAAGGTTGATGGGTTTGTTTTATTTCCCATTGTGTGAACTGCAGACTTATAATTCCAAGGATGAAACTATATATATATAATGTTATGTGGTTATTTTTTTGAGTTTTACATTAAGTTACAGGTGAAGAAGAAAGCGACAATCATTATATATGTGATATATGCACACATATGTTTACTCATAAACAAAGGAGATCAAGTACGCAGTGAAGATGTAATAGTTATTGCATCTTTTGTTCAAGGTATCAAATAATTAAGCGCTTAAAGGAAGCCCAGCTGCATCAGCATATTTTAGTCATAAACAGAACAGTTAGCTTCTGCAGGGTATTTGGTGCTGACTGTAAAGTGAAAGGAAAAAAGAACAAGAGGAGAAGAAACAAAACAAAATGATAAAGGAGAAGGGCTTATATGCATCGCTGGTGAAACTCCACTGACATTCAGTAGAGGTGAATGTGACTCAAACAGTGATTCCAGTCAGGGGCGGTTCTAGGCACCAGCAAAACAAGCTGGTGCCTAGGGCGGCAAAATCTAGGGGGCGTCCCCTGCAGTCGGGGGGGGCGGCAGGCTGGGCCGGTGGACCTGCCGCAGTCATGCCTGCGGGAGGTCCACCGGAGCCCCGGGACGACTGGACCTGCCGCAGGCATGACTGCGGCGGGGGCGCTCGTCCCGCGGCTCGGCTGGACCTCCCGCAGGCATGACTGCGGCAGCTCAAGCGGAGCCGCTAGACCCGCGAACCGTCCGCAGCCGCGGGAGGTCCAGCCGAGCCACGCGGGACCAGCGGTCCCTCTGCAGTCATGCCCGCGGCAGGTCCAGTCGTCCCGGGGCTCCTTGGGCGGCCAAAAACGTAGAGCCGCCCCTGATTCCAGTACAGGTTTCAGAGGAGGCATCATGGAGATTGTTGTTATCTTGCTAACCTGTTTTGAGAGTAGGAAGTGACACAACTGGAGCTCAATTTTCAAGCATAAGTGCATATGTCAGGGCACTCAGATCTACTTTCGAGCCCTCGAACTGGAAGCAAGGCACATAAAATGGGTGTCTGGGTACCTACAGTAAATGTTAACTTGAATACCCCAATTTACACACTCAGGTTTGGAAGCTGGGCTCCTTTTGGAGGGAATGGAGATTTAAACAAAGCACAAGATTCCCTCTTGACAATCACAGTTCTCCTAGAACCTTTATATTCCACTATCCTCCACAAAGATTTCTTGATCAATAGGGTGAATTAACCCATGTTAACATTTACTATAGGTAGCTAGAAACCCATTTTGTTTGCCTTAGTGCCAGCTTGAGTTCTTAAATGTGGAACTGAGTCCCCTGACATTTGCACCCAGGCTTGAAAATAACAAAAAGGCACCTATAAAAATGTGAAATGTCAGTGGTAATGTTGGGAAGGAATACAGTGTGCAGGTTCAACAAGGATTCACGCACAATTACAGGAATTTGTCAACAAGTCTAGCATTTCCCTTTGTACCACATTATAGTTTAAAGATTATATATGGAGTCTAGGGAGCATAAGCAACTTCCACACAGTAATTTGTAAAATTAATAGGCAGGGATATCTAGGTGCAAAATGGTAATATGCTTTTCCATATAAATCACATTGGAGGCAACTCTAAGCTCAAACTGCTTGCAACTTGCAAGTACAGCAAATCTACCTTTAAGAGCTTTGTCTGGACCATTTTTAACCTCTCCAGGTAAAGTAACTTCACTAAGTTAAGATTAACATATTCTATCACTTACTTCGCTAAAAGAATTCCATAAGAGAACACTGCAGATTTCGCATAACAAACTCAAATAGTTGAAAGCCATGGCATTTCAAGATAAAGTTACACTTTACAAAAAACAAGTTAAAATGTTTGAAAGGGTGCAAAGATTATCCAACCACCCTTAACTCTGCCTTTTCAGCACCATACTGCAAGTAGTGTTTTCCAGGACACAAATGGGTCAACTTTTGTGATGGGTAGATGAAGTTGTGTCTGGTTGCTGTTGGAGTGCCATTAGGAGACATGCAGTGTTGTTGTAGTCGTGTTGGTCCCAGGATATTAGAGAGACAAGGTAGGTGAGGTAATATATTTTATTCACCAACCATATTCATTATAAGATGTCTGCCATTATGCTAGGCATTTAAGATGTTTTGTCTAACATAAACTGTGCATTTTGTTTCTGAAGTAGAAATCTTAATCTGGAATTTCCAGACTTTTTAGTTTTTTTACCTAGTGTTCTCTGATGTGTTTGTTTGCTGAAGTGATAGATTATTTAATCCCTAACTCCAGAGTGATGCAGCTTTTTGCATAGGAATTTCCTTAGGCTTAAAATTGCTCAGAAGCAGGAATTCTTGCTGTTCTGGGACTCTGGTGGCCCTTGTAAAGATGGGTTCCAGGCCTTTCCAGAGGATTTCCCACCTCCACATGTGGCTATTCTCTTCCATTCCCCAGTCAGTGCCTTAGAGAGGAAGAATCACTCAGTAGTTAGGGCACTGATATAGGACTTGTGAGATTAGGGTTCAAATCTTTGCTCTGCCACAGACTGTAAAATGGGGATAATAGCACTTCCTTACCTCACAGGAGTGATGAGGATAAATACAAGAAAGATTGTGAGGTACTCAAAATACTCCAGCAATAGAGGTGTGGGTCATGTAAGTACCTGGGATAGATGGACCTGTTTACTCCAAATTGCTTCTTTCCTTCTAGGCTAGGCACATGTGCTTACCGCATCATTTTGCTGACTTGAGTTATGTGTGCTGGGGCTCTGACTTTACATGCTATGTGTCAGCCCAGAGAAATTTAATCCAAGAGTTAACCCTCCACTTTCTCCTAAACATATTAGTTTCTAATGGAGGCTTAGATGGAGCTGCAGTACTAAGCCCCATTGTAATAAGATCACCACATTCATTGTAAGCTGTCCGAGTACTGACTGGTTTTATAACGAGTGCGCTAGCCTGTCATCCTCACAACAGGGAAGGAAGGATTTAAAGCTGGAAGCCTTTCTTTTGAGTTGCTGCTTGTTCAAAGGCAAGAAAGGCTTAGACATATCTGAGCGTGTTTTGTTTGTGGGGAAACAGCAAGCTGATCATTAGGCATTTTTTGTCAGTAATGTTCACTTGCTGGCTCTGCTCCCTGACGCTAAAGGATTTAGAAAAAGAGAGCATGCAGTCACACAAGTGGCCCACTTAGGATGCTGCTTGATCTAGAGCTGGTGGTGCGTTTGTTCACAGCATATGATTGTCTGTACCTGAGCTCCATCCGATCGGGTATAAAATGAAAGAAAATATTACAGATTGGTTCAGAAGTTTAGAAACCATCTAGCCTCGGTAGAGTGAATTAATGTTTGAGAATGAAATGCATTCCACAAGTGCCCAGGATCATTATCATTGGGCTAATTCCACACCTTGCCTGGGCATCTTGAAGGTATGTTAATCTAGGGTGAATCAGGGGATCCATGCCATGGAGATAGAGTAGAGGGGGATGTGGAACAGCGGTGAAGTAACTCTGCAACCAAGACTAGCAGAGTTATTAAAGGAAGTGGGGACCTTCTGCAAATTAGCCTAAATGGCCCTTTATGTATTAGGGTCCACCATAGGAGATCAGGGACCAGGGCCCGAAAGTTTCCCTCATGAGTAGGTGTGGGAATCCTAGAGGTCTGTACTATCTCTCCACTTCTGATTGCCCAGTATGTATATCGGTGAGAGTATAATTGTCAGCCCTGCTGCAATAATGTTGCCTGAGAACTACACAGATGCCAGTGAAGGCAAGCAGATCCTATGCCCCTTGTATGAAGTAAAAGCTTAGACTAACTACCTAAGTAGGTTAGAACACATGATAGAATTTAATTTAAATGGAGCTATGAGCAAGTCGAATTTCCATCGCAATCCAAATAAAGTCTCCACATGTTACATAAAGTCAAACTTACCTGGGGCTTGGCTGTTTTCATAACTGAGAAAATACCAAGGTACTTATAGAACAGGAGTACTTATGGCACCTTAGTACTCCTGTTCTTTTTGCAGATACAGACTAACACGGTTGCTACTCTGAAACAAGGTACTTATATGTCATTGTCATATCCGGCTGCCTCACAATCATTAATTTGATTTTATCTTCACAACACCCGTTTGAGGTATGGAAAAGTATTATCTCCATTCTACAGATGGGGGACTAACAACATAGACTGAATGATTTGCACAAGGTGTTGGGAGGTGGGGCTTTAGTGTCCATACCTGGTAGTACCACCTAGTGGCAATACTCTGGGCTGTGTCATAGAATCATAGAATATCAGGGCTGGAAGAGACCTCAGGAGGTCATTTAGTCCAACCCCCTGCTCAAAGCAGGACCAACCCCAACTAAATCATCCCAGCCAGGGCTTTGTCAAGCTGGGCCTTAAAAACCTCTAAGAATGGAGATTCTACCACTTCCCGAGGTAACCTATTCCAGTGCTTCACCACCCTTCTAGTGAAATAGTTTTTCCTAATATCCAACCTAAACCTCCCCCACTGCAACTTGAGACCATTGCTCCTTGTTCTGTCATCTGTCACCACTGAGGACAGCCTAGCTCCATCCTCTTTGGAACCCCCCTTCAGGTAGTTGAAAGCTGCTGTCAAATCCCCCCTCACTCTTCTCTTCTGCAGACTAAATAATCCCAATTCCCTCCACCTAACCTCATAAGTCATGTGCCCCAGCTCCCTAATCATTTTTGTTGCTCTCCGCTGGACTGTCTCCAATTTGTCCACATCAAAAACTTTGCTAAAGACAAGGTATATCATGTCCACCTTTTACTGAGGCAGGTATTGACTCCAAGTCTCCTGATTTCCTCTCCAAGGCCCCATCTACTAGACCATTTTTTTTCTCAAACTTTTTAGTTTGGTGTCTCTTTATTTAAAGTTGAAACTTTTTGCAATCTTCTTACATTTAGTGTAAAATGAAGATAAGCCTATATAATTTGTGGAGAGGTTTGACCTTGAAGGGCTAGGTTGTGTGGGGAGAAGGTCACCTTTGTGGACATAGCTAGATTGCACATCTCCAAATACTACGTGTGACCTCACAAACTTTGAAAGTTTTAGATCCCCCACAGTTATTCTTGAAAAATAATTTTTCTTTGCTTTATATTGTAATAACATTTTCAATGCCCCACAACCCACCTGATTGCCTTCTGTGACAACCCAGAAAACTAGCTGAGAAATACTGTGTTAGACCATCCTAACTATACAGAATAAACCTTAGCCTAAGCTTTCTCCCAAGATCTGGTTGCCCTTAATCAAGAATTTTTGTTGTTGTTGTTCTGTGGAAAATTACATTGAAAACAAAAACATTTTTGGCTTCGTCAACATTCCCACATGAATTTTGGGGGTTGCTGAACAGTAAAAAAAACATTTAATTTTCTTTCTTTTGGTTTTCTAGTGAAAAACTGGAATTTTTCAGAGAAAGGAGACACTTTCTGTAAACATTTTCAATTAATTAAAAACAAAATCTTCTGTCAAAAAAGGTATCGTTGGAAAATTTTCACCCAGCTCTATTCTACCTTTTTCCTTCAGCACCTCCCAGGAAATGCCCCTAGTTCCTCCTAACCAGAAAGTCATATTCCCTTCTCTCACATACTGATGGATTAACAAGGAAACCCATCACAATATTTGCCCAGCAGATTTCTTCAACTCACAGAGTAACTCCAACTCCAACTCTAACTCCAACTCACAGAGTAAGCCAACAGAACAGATCTGCCTCTCTTTGTGGTATCTTAGCACTTATAATGGGAGCCCATTGGTGTGTAGTTATTACTAACATATAATTGACAGCAAAGTTCTGCCTTGCAAAATGAGCATGCTACATCTTCTTCCATAATGGGCTTGATGGGCTTGAAAAGCCTTTTTATCTTCCACTGATGTAACAAATGCCCATGCTCTCCGTATATATGGTATAATATTGCAGGGTATTTGAGGACTGTATTGCATCAATGATGCACTTTGTTGTAACAGGACAACATGGGGATCATTAGCATAAGATAACAAAAGTATGTTGTCAATATCGCCCTGAAAACTGTATTAATCAAATCAACATAGACTTCTAAATTGATTTGATTAGCACTTAGAGATCCAATGATAGAAGACTGTCAGAGTTTTTTCTTCTCATTGTGGGTGGGTGTGTGAGAGACAGAGTGAGTCTGTCTCCTTTTACATGCAAAAGATTTTTGGTTAATGTTGCGAAATATTAGAGCCTAGAAAAGAATTAAAAGAGGAAGGGCAAGCTTTGGCTCTCTGCCACCTAGAAATAAAATCTACTTAATTCACCCTGAATATCCTTGTTATAGTGTTAAATATAGACTAAATAGTTTAATATGGATTTACGTAATGAGCTCACAAATTGATTTTGCAGTGCAAGCTCAGTTTAGAGTTTAGGAACAGGCAAATCTCTTAATAAGATCAAAACAGCGCTCTTGCATTCTGACATTTCAGAATATGCTCTTGTTCGTGAAGATGATGTTTTCTTTGTTTAGTTTCTGATGTGGACTGTGACCCATCACCATCCTTTCTGTCTATTTATTTACTTATTTACATCTGCAGGATCAAACAGTGACCAGAAAAAGCCTTGTGCAACCTCCTAAGGGAAGAAACAGGCACATTTCTTGTAGGAATGCAAATATCTTCTCTCTCTGAGTGACAGATAAAACAGGCTTCCTCTATTTACACTTTTTCTTCTCCATCCTTCCCTCCCACTTCCCCCTCCCCACCACTCAGGAATAATCTCATGCACCTTATTTAAACATTAATTATTTAGCTTGGGTGATCCACCGATAATTTGCAGAATGAAATTCCTTGGAAGTTTTGGAGATGAATTCCTGAGAAGGTGCCTCTTTCATCCAGCCCTCTCCTCTGTCTGGCTCAGTGGCCTCAGTTAGATGTAATTGTAATTGGTGTCTGGGCTGCGATGACAGTGTCAGCCTATCATTTCAGGGTTTAGAGCTGTACATCCGATAGCCAGATTTGTAATTATAATGTGCTTTATTCCTATTTATATTCAGCAACATTCTCGCCTTTCGATTCCTTCCCCTGGAGTGGGGAGTGAAGGCTTTGCAGCAGTAAAATCCTCTCTTTGCACAGAATACACTCCAATTCTGCAAGGTATAGAAGGCCAAGGTGACCAGCTATCAAAGGTTAGAATTTATAGTTCACAGGTTCTCAATCTAAACTCTGTTTTTGTCAAAATTAAATATGCTGAACCCTTCAATTATATTAATTGGAATTTTAGTGGAAGGCTCAGATAGGGGTTATCAGTTATGTGAACTAATACTGTGCCCTGGCCACATACTCTATGGAATATTTGAGTTCTGAATTATTATTTTTTATGATGCATCAATTATCACAGTTTTATCCTGAGGACCTGCTTCTTATTGCAATTGCACTGATTTAAATCTATTAAAATGGCCAAACTTACACCCGGGGGCGGCTCTAGCGATTTCGCCGCTCCAAGCATGGCGGCACGCCGCGGGGGGCGCTCTGCCGGTCGCCGGTCCCGCAGCTCCGGTGGACCTCCCACAGACGTGCCTGCGGATGCTCCGCCGAAGCCGCGGGACCAGCGGACCCTCCACAGGCACGCCTGCGGGAGGTCTGCCGGAGCCGCCTGCCACCCTCCCAGTGACCGGCAGAGTGCCCCCTGTGGCATGCCGCCCCAAGCACACGCTTGGCGTGCTGGGGTCTGGAGCCGGCCCTGCTTACACCATTGTACCTGAGATCAGAATCTGTCACCAAGTTTACTATGACCATTCATGTAATCATAAAAGTTAATTCTTAAAAGGACTTGCTAGGACTTGATTATGCAGAGGGATGCCCACTGACTTTGTTCACTACATGCAAGACGTGGCTGTAAAACTGGGCACCCATTAGTCAGTCCTCAGCCATGGCAGGATTGTTTCTCTTGTGTGTTTCTTTCTAGGTCTTCATCCAATCTAATCCACTTGTTTCACATATCCTTTTGGGAGACTTTTTCACAAGCTAGTAGATCTCACCACTAGGGGATTTTCCCTTCAAGCTGTTTAATATTTTTCTTTTCTTAATTTCATCCCATTGTTCTTACGTCCATCAAGGAATTTCTCTCCTGCCTTGGTGTCTACTTCCTGCAAATACTGACACAGGTTATCATCTCTTTCTCATATTTGCAGCTACCACTGTTCTGAAGAGTACTTAGTTGAGAAATTAGTCCAGAATCCTCAGCTACTCTGTGTGTGCGCACTCATGTGTGAGTGTGAAAGAAATAAGAACATTCCTTCTAGTTGCCTGTAATCTTTCTTCTTCTCCTGGGCCCTCCTCTGTATGTGATTTTAAAAAATCTTTTGAAACGTAAATTCAGAGTAAAACTTATTTGCAGCTGCCATTGTGAGAAGGAAAATGAATTCGTTCAGTCAAGTGCTCATAAGTAGCTGCATTTACTATTAATACCTGTATAAGAAGGGGACAGAGTTTCATTTAGTGAATTGAAATGTGGAGGTTTCCTGGTAAATCTGAAAAGGAACTCTCTTAGGTTACAATGATTATTAAACTTTTTGGCCCAGATTCTTCCTGAGTTTCAGACACTGGCACAAGGCAGGCCTAAAGCTGATGTAGCCATCTGTGAGAGGATGAACTCCAGTGGTATAGAGCTGGCATTAGCACTCCCACACTGCTGTGCTCACCATTAATGGCCTCTGGGGATGGCTATCCCTTCCTTATCTCCTGGTGATCTTTGGCTGTTGTAAGGGCCCTTAGGGCCTTTTGTAAGTATAATGTAGAGTAGCCTGTATTTTCCACTTGTTGGTTTTGCTAAAAAATGTGGTAATGTAGCCTGGAGACTGATCCAGTTCACAGTCCAGTCTGCACTGGGACAGTGCAAAGGAGACGTAAACTGCATTTGTGAACACATTCTTCCTGAGATACATTGTGCCATTGTGGCTGCAGCTGAGGAAGCCTTTGTTCTGATGTCTCCTCTTTGAGGAGACCTTCATTTCTTTCTGAGGGGTTTTGCAAGCCCCCTTGAGAGGTATCTGAGTTATTCCCTTTCCTCCCCACCACCCTTGAAAGAGAGAGTATGGTAAGAGGGCTGGATACAGCTCCATCGGCAGGCTGTCAGCAACATTCTTTGATGTAAATTCGTCTCACATATACTGATGTAACTCTGGAATAGCTACATTGATTTAAAGGGAATTTCTCCTGATTTAACTGAGAGCAGAATTGGGCTTACACGCATCTACCAGAAGGTTTTGATAGAAGTGCAACAAAAAATTACTTGGAAGGTCATTTCCTCCCTGGCTTAGAGCCAGACACTAAATAAGGTCCCTACTGGATCAACTCTTAAGAATTTTGGATTTGATTCTTCTCACATTTATACCAGTGTTGGCTTCAGTGTGATTACTCCTGATCATTGGTGTTACAATGCTATAAATGAAAAGGTAATAAGGCCCTTTATGCTTACATGTCAGCATAACTTCATCAGTGTAAATAATGTGCCCTATGTAGAAAACAATATTTTTGGCTCTCACAGTTTTTGAAAATCCTTCTGGTCTGCTTACGTCCTAGATCTAGAGTTCTGTTACGGGTATTACAGGATTTCAAGCACAGCTAGCAACCTATTCTCTGTTTCAGCAAAGAAGCTCTGAGTCAAAGCATATAGTATTTGAAGGGCACTACAGTAGAACCTCAGAGTTACGAACACCTCAAGAATGGAGGTTGTTCATAACTCTGAACAAAACGTTGTGGTCCTTGCTAAAGTTTGCCACTGAACATTGACTTAATACAGCTTTGAAACTTTACTATGCAGAAGGAAAATGCTGCTTTTAACCATGTTAATTTAAATGAAACAAGCACAGCAACAGTTTCCTTACCTTGTGAAATCTTTTTTTTTAATCTTTCCCTTTATATTTTTAGTAGTTTACATTTAACACAGTACTGTACTGCATTTGCTTTTTTGGTCTCTGATGCTGCCTGATTGCGTACTTCCGGTTCCAAATGAGATGTGTGGTTGACCTGTCGGTTTGTAACTCTGGTGTTCATAACTCTGAAGTTCTACTATACTATTCTATTGTAGAAGAAAACATACTAAGGCTTGTAAAAGTTTTTCTTTGTATTGCATAGCATTTGTTGTTTCTTTTAGAACCAGGAATAAGAAAATCTAGATCTTTTAATTAGCAGTCTTATAGTTTGTTCTATCAGTGTATGGTAGATTATTGGGTCAGTCACTCATGTGAAAGATTCCCTAAAGAGAAACAACCGGCAGGATTTTCCTTACCAAACCTTTATAGCCATCCTTCAGGCTGCAACAACTGTTCCCAGTTGTTGTCAATTAAGCCTTTGTGCCAGCAGTTTACGTTTGGTAACTAAAATTTTATAGATCCAACAGTTGGAATGAGAACCTTGAAATATTTGTCACAATTGCTAACTGTGCAAAAGAAACAAAAATTAAATAAACCAGAACCAGATAACCCGATCATGATGGACCAGATTCTGCCTTCCTTATTCTTAATGAGTAGCGCTTTACTATGTGAGAAGTGCTATTGTAATGAAGGAGGCTACTCATGGAGCAATGCTATTCAGTATAAGTTAGATGAGCAGAATCTGATGCTATGTAATGAATAATGAGACTCTGATATTTTGTTCACTTTGAGCGCCTGATCCAATTCCCACTGAAGTCAGCAGGACTCTTCTCTGACTTCAGTGGCAGCTGGCATGGGCCATTTCCCCAAGAGTATTGATATCTGTGCCATACCCACACTTTTGCCCGCAGTTTGGTCAAGCTGAAGAAGAGGTGTGGATGAGAAAGAGGAATTTGAAGATGGCTAGTAAAGACAGGAGAAACATTGCACTTTTTCTTGTACACCATTTCTTTTCTCACCTAGTTTTATCTCAGTGTTGGTCTATGTGTCTCTTAGAGTTCTCTATGCCCTGAACTCACCGTCCATGCATAGTCTAGCAATAAGAAATGGGTCAGATTCTGATGTGAGTTCCTCAGATGTGAGCTCCCTTGAAATCAAAGTTACTCTGGATTTACATTGGTGCAAATGAGATCAGGATCTTTTTCATTACCCCTTGTCAGTATTTTTCCTACCCTTTACGATGCACCTAACTTGGTGAAATGTATCTCTGTATGTAAATGTCAGTTAGTGATATAAAACAAAAATAATCTATTATCCATTATTTTTATTATATTTATTTTGCACAGTGTTCAAGGCATGCTTAACAATGCCCTGTTTTAAACCACACTATTTCATATAAATGTAAAGCTACATGTGATATGACATTGTTTATGTTATGTAACTATGCATACTTCTTTACAAACCTCTAAAAATAAACCATAGAATGTTTTATTCACTGGCTTCCAATTACTTGAAATCCCATTAAAAAAATGACTACAGAATGCAGGAAGCAGCCTTATATTGGTAATGAATCGGTGAGCAAAGTACAGTAGTACTGTGAATGCCTTCTCTGCAGGAAGGTTCAGTTTAACTAGTACATTTCTGCCATGTCATCTGCAATCACTTATAATTCGTATGGGATGGAGATTATACTCAGAGATTTTTTCCCTCAAAAAAGCTTAATCACCATTCTATAAAAGCAGCAAAGAGTCTTGTGGCACCTTATAGACTAACAGACGTTTTGGAGCATGAGCTTTCGTGGGTGAATACCCACTTTGTCGGATGCCATTCTATAGGTTTTTCATTCAGTTTTTTACCAAATAAAGGGCCTATATGTGACATTTTGCCACTTGCCTGCATCAGCTGCAGAGCGGTGGAATCCTTTCCTTAGTGGATTGATTCAGAGGAGAAGTATGCAAATTGCATCATGTTTTAGATGGAGAAGTCCACCCTCTCTGGGGTGGGACTGTGGCCAACTCTGCATAGAACTGTGGAGAGTGGGCAGAACAGGGGAGGTTCTCCCTACTTCCCCTGGGGCAATGCACAGCCTGCTATGTGCACAGAGGGAAATATCCTTGAACTCCCCTGAGTTCAGGAATTGCAACTGGGAGTAGCACTTGTGCAGGACGTGATGGGAAGGAATACTGCTTGCATACTATCTCTCCCCCACACCCTATGCACCCAAGTAAGAGCCAGGCAGCCTTCATATTATTTCCCTAAGCAGTTTGTAGCATCCTCGATTCAATATTCTAAATCATCTCATCCCATGGGCAGTTCACAAGCTCCTCTCAAAAGAATTTGTTGGGGGGGGAGGGGGAAATAGTCACCGCAAAATACTTTTAATGTAAATTGATCCACTTATTCTTTGATACTTGTGATTTTAATTCTAATACACGAGTCTCTGTGAACACTGTTGAATTGAATTAAGCAAATATATTTCTTTCACTACTCTGGGCACAATACTGCATTCCTTACGTAGGCCATCTATAGGTACATGTACTGTTGAAGACCATGGGAGTTTTGTCTGAACAAGGACAGCATAATCTGGAATTAAAAACTCTGGGTGATGTTCATGTTAGGTGCCATTAAGCCGTGTAAAACCTCTTTATGAAAGTTTAAGTGGGCACTCTGCTCTGGGGATTCAGAGGTAGCAAAAGCTTCACATCATTGTAGTGACGATCGACTAACAAATGGTCATGGAGAATTTAAGAGCTGCCAGCCTCATTGCCCTTGTTTTGTCACAATGATGGACTTTGAACCCAGTTTTCCAGGTGTGATCATTAATAGAGTATATTGCCTGGCTCCCCATATTGGGGTAGGATCACTAATATACCTAATATTTTGTGTGCCACCTTGCCCCAACATTAATCCTTTCATTCTGATTTACCACTTCGCAGCCTGGAGATGAACGCCATATTGTGTTCCCTCTCTTTTTACCACTCCTTGCCCTCCACAAGCCAGCTTTCCTTGACCAGTTTCTGCAACCAGCAGAACCAGCATGTTGTTCCACCTTTCCATCCAGCCAACATGGCTGCAGCTCCTCCTGTAGGCCAGCCAGAAGAGCTGCAGCTGCTAAACATGTGCTTGCTGGTCAGTCACCTCTCCTGGTCCCTCTGTTTTCTCAACTCCCACCTGCCGTCCAGGCTGCCTTTTCAATATAACATCTACATAATCTCCCCACACTCTAGGCCCAGGACTCTTGAGCCTGTCGGTTTAATATTCCCTGTTCCTCCATCCAATATTATTAAAATATATTTAGTATTCAGAGCTTTAGATCCTGACCTTCTATAATTATTGACACCTATTTAATTTCTCCTTTCATCCATAGCCAACTCTGGTACAGCTGCTATGGCACATGTATATACATCATTGTTGCCAGCACAAGCTGATTGGCATTCATGCTTGAGTGTCTTTTTATTTTCTCCTTGGCTGCTGGGAGCAGCCTGAGTAGCTCAGAAACTAAAGAGCTTCATCTATTAGGCGTGACAGATTTGTATTCAGCGGTAAATGCCTGACCTTGCTCAAACTCCCTCATCCGTTCCCATCATCCCCTCCCCAGATGAAAGATTCTGCTTAACTCCTGCTTCCTGTCTGTTGCCTTGGAAACATGGACTAAGCAATTCAGCCTAAGAGAATAACTAATAAGAGCATATCCCATTTTAAGAATAAAAATACATTTAAAAAAAATTGGTGCTCACTGCAACCTAAATGTGAGGAGTTTCAATGGGAGAATTTTAAAGACAATCAAACAAACATGAAGGATGTTAATATCCCATAGTGAAATGGGTCAATAAGTAAATTGTCATGCTAAAACCTTCAGCTACAGGACAATGCATTTAGGCTTGTAGTTTCCATATGGGTTACATAACAGGAATAGAATACTTTGGCAATAAAATGACTTATACAGAGCTATTGTATGAGGAGGTGAGAAGAATGTATGCATGTAAGTCTGTACATTATAAGGGAGGCTTAATTTCTGGAGATGTATTACTGATATCTATCATCTGCAGTCATTTCCCTTCTCCCTCCTCCTCCTCCTCCTCCTCATAATTCCTTGATTAACCTATTTCTTTAACCCCTCACCCTTGCAGGTTAAAATCTAGCTTTTTCACCAAAAACAGCCCTGATGTTAGCAGGAAGTTTTAGCCCTTATCCCTGGGTTGACTTTAGCCTTGAACCATTATTAATCCCTGAATAGCAGCTATTCTGGTTTCCCAAAGGGCTCATTTACAATGGAAGGACTGTACTAATTCAAAAGTCTCAAGAAAGGCTTTTTTCTCACTGTTTGCTTGAATTAGCAGAATGTGTATCTGGCTTGCAAAAAAATTATACTGAACACATCTACGAATTTCAATAGAGGTGTACTAACTCATCATGCTACATCCCACAAATCATACAACGTTGATTCCACTATTTTCAACCAACAGCACTGGGCTAGCTCCTTCAGTTCAGAAGCACCCAACAGAACAGAAGGACTTTTTATATCATAGACACGTGCTAGTGTTGCTGCTTGCCCTATGGTCAAATGTTATCTAACAGCAATTGCATTTGGCATCTAGGTCAGGAAACCCTGTGTTAGCTAATACATATATGTTAGGCATACCACGTTATACAGATTATCTGCATGGTATTAATACTATCTATATTATATATATGGGTGTTGGGAAATTACGTTAACTGAATGTATTATGCTCTTCCCACAATTCTGTTCATCCATGCCAGGCATCCTACAAAACTCTGCAAACCTGATGTCAGCTTCGGCATTAGAAAATAGGAAGAATCTCAAAGCAAAGATGCACAAATACTTTGTAACATGTACGGCTAGAGAGTTCGTTCATGGCTTACCAACACTTGGAATGAAGTATTCAAAATGAGATGTGGGAAAATATAGGCAGGGCCGGTGCAACCCATTAGGTGACCTAGGCGGTCACCTAGGGCACTAACATTTGGGGGGCGGTGACCGCGGCAGCCGGATGTTCGGCCGCCGCAGTCGTCATCGGTATTTCGGGGGAGGGACCTTCTGCTGCCTCCGTCGGGGGCGCCATTTCAGGGGTGGGCCCTTCCACCGCCTAGGGTGCCAAAAAGGCTGCCAGCGCTCCTGAGTATAGGGCAGTATCATAGACAAAGCTGGTACAAACTAGTGAGCTAACCTTAAACTTAAAGTGACGTGTAAAGAGTTCTGTAACTTGTAAAATCATACTATAAACACTACTAGCTGAAATTCGAATCTTTGAAGCACACATTACACAGAAGTGCGTAAGGTGAACAATCTGCTAGAATTTGCTCCCCACAACTTCTATTGATTCACACAATGGACTAAAACATTCTTGATCTTAACGGAGGTGTTATGATGATTTAAGGCCATTTATAAATTCCCCACTTCTGATAAGCAATTCCTGTTGCTCACGCAACTCCCCAGTAAAGCATAGGATTGGTGGGCCTTGATTATCTCCTTTTGGGCAGCCTAAAATAGTCACAAAGCAAACAGGTGTCCTGGCTGATATAATTGACAGCAGAGACACTTCACAATGAGCTTTGAAAATGGTTTCTAAAGCAATCCAACCCAGTAGCCACAGTGTTTGTAGAGCTGTAATGGTGGTTAGAATTCTTGTGTTTCTCATGCATGTCTGAAGTGACTGTTACATCACCCAGCAGTGTGCGGGTGGTTTTCAGGGACACGTTTTGCTTCATCAAACTGATTATCACTATCTGCCATCTGCCACTGGGGAGAGCTGGAGAGTAATGGATGAAAATTGATTACATTTGGGGGTGGTTTGTGTGTGTGTGTGTGTGTGTGTTGGGTCTGTGCCACTGGTGTGTGTGTGTGTATGTGTGTGTGTGAGAGAGAGAGAGAGAGCGCAATTTGGCACTTTAGGTGTCATATTTAAGCCCTTTACATTGGACATAGCAATAAAGTGTGGTAGATGTCTAAATGCCAGCCAAATGCTGCAGTGATTGTTTTGGACTGGTGGTAGAGGTGGTGATTACTTATGCTATGATCAGAATATATGAAGATGTTTATTCTGTATTATTGTGTTTGTCCATGTTATTATTACCAAATAACTATGCTAAAACTTTACTAGTAACTGTCCATTGCAATACTATATTTATCTAGCTTCTGTCACTCAAACCTTATTCCTAAAATATTTTACAGAATTAAATAATGTAGTTTCAAAGTTTAATTACAATATTAGAATGAGAGCAGAAGGGGTCAGAATAAAGGGGCTTAGATAAAGGACATAATGTGGTTGTAAATTAATTGCATCTTAATTTATATTCATGCTTAAAGAGATACCAAGGTGACAGCCACCTTACAAATTCTTACGCTAGGTAAATGAGTAAATAAGAGTAGGAGAGAGAGAGAGAGAGCATTTCAAGGAGGATAAGAGAAAAATGACAATTGCAAGGCTGCAAAGGAGAAGGCTCTTGTATTAGCCATGGTGTGACTGGGTAAAGGGAAAGAAGAATAGCCATGCTAGACAAGGTGGAAGGAATGCCTAGTGGATAGGGCAACAGACCGGGACTTGGGAGAGTAGAGCTGAATTCCTAGTTAAAGCACAACTTCCTATGTGTCTTTGAGCCAGTCACTTAACTTACCTGGGGCCTGAGTTCTTTCTCTATAAAAATAGGGATAATACTTCGCTATCCTCAGATGCACTCAGCTAAAGGAGGAGTCAAGGTGCCAGTTTAAAACAAAGAATTTATGTAATGCATTCTTCCATTATGAAAAACAGTTCCTTGGAGGAGGATGAGAGAAAACAGAAGAGAAAATGTTGCACACATTTTATCCACTAACTTAGCAGCTGCTTAAAGTGTTAGCGAAGGTTAAAAGCAGAAAAGTGGGAAAGGTACCTGAGCTACCTGTGTGTTTTCAAAAAAGCAAGACTCTGTTTTATTGACTTTAAATGCATTTTTATCTAGTCTGCTAGAAATAGCATAAGATCAAAGAAGTGCCTGGTGTCACTACATGAAGGCTTCATAAATTCCAGTTTAGACCTGGCAGTCAGTAGATGACCTTTAGGCTAATTCAGACACAACATCCTTAGTTTTGAATTGAATTGATGTAAACAAAGTAATATATACTTTTGACTATCTAACAGTGCTAGGCTTTATTTCTGGTTGTTTCAATCTTTTCTGGATGGATTCAACTTTGTTTTGGAAGGAAAATAGAAATGAAAAGGGAAAGATTTGATGCCTCTCTAAAAGAAATAAATAATTAGAGCTGAGCAAAATTTCAACATTTGTTTTCAGCCCACATTGGAAGTTGAAATTTCAATTTTTTTGCAGATATTCCTAAACAAATTGATTCCAGAAATGTTGAAATGCATTATTTCAATCAGAACAAAATATTTAAATGTTCCTGAAATCAAATGTTTCATTCTGGTTATTTGAAATGTCCCAGAAATGCTTATTTTGTGTCAGTTCAACATTAAACTGCAGGTTTCCATTGTGTCACAATGCCTCACAGGAAAAGTCGTTAGAGAGTCTTATGCTCCCAGTAGGCCTGAATAAGTTGCACTCAAGAGTCCTAGAAGAGTTGGCTGAGGAGATCTCTGGCCCTCTGATGTTAATTCTTAATAAATATTGGAATATTGGGTAAATCACTGAAGATTGGAAGAGTGCTAATATTGTGCCGATATTAAAAAATGGTAAGCAGAATGACACCAGTTACTATTGGCCAGTTTGCCTGACATTAGTCCTCAGCAAAATAAAGAAAAAGCTGATATGGGACTTACTTGATAAAGAATAGGGATACAGTTAATTCCATACTATATGGTTTATGAAAAATAAGTCTTGTCAACCAAACCTGAGATCATTCTTTGATGAGATTACAAGTCTGGTAATATACTTAGAGTTTTATAAGGCATTTGACTTAGTATCACCCAATGTTCTGATTAAAAAAGCAGAGCTATCAATATAGCAATTGTTAATTGGATTAGAATTGGCTAAATGGCAGTGCTCAAAAAGTAGTTGTCATTGTGGGATCATCATTGAATGAGGATATTTCTAGTGGGGTTCCATGAGGATTAGTACTAACCCTGACACTGCTGAGGGCAGGGCAGTCATACAGAGCTATCTGGATCACGAGGTAAGTAGGGCCCATTCTAACAAAATGGGTTTTAATACAACCAAAGACAAAATGATACCTCTAGGAACAAAGGAATACAAGCCATATTTACAGAAAGGGAGACTGTATGCTGAAAAGCAATGACTTTGAAAAGGATTTAGGGGTCATACTGGACAAGCAACTTAACATGATCTCCCAATTTGACAGTGGGGCCAAAAAAGCCAGGCAATCCTTGGATGAATAAACAAGGGAGTAGTGAGTAGAAATAGAATTTTACCTCTGCATGTGGTACTGGCGAGACTGATGCTGGAATACAGCATCTGATGTACACATTTTTAAAAGGATGTTAAAAAGTTGGAGAGGACACTGAAAACATCCACAAAAATGATTTGAGGGCTGAAAAAATGTCTTGCAATAAAAAACGTAAGGAACTCAATCTGTTTATTTTATCAAAAAGAAGATTCAGAGATGGTTTGATTACAGCATATCAGTACTTTAATGGAGAGAAAATACCAGGTACTAAAGCACTCTTGAATCTAGGGGAGAAAGGCATTACCTGTTTCCAAGTCATTGACCCCTTGGAAGAAAATCATCCTGATTGCATATTAATCACTGTCTTAACAGATAAAGCACAAAATGGGGTGCTGCAGACCATCCAATCACATTAGGGAACAGGATGACCTGTTCCTTACACATCTATCTATAATGTGTGGGGAAAAAATCTGTGTGATCCTGGGGGACTCTAATATGAATAACATATGTTGGAGGTCTCATGCCGCTAGTACTAAAACATCCTTGGAATGTCTAAATATTATAGAAGACAATTTCCTAACTCAAGAAGTGTTGCATCCAACATACAGGAATTCTGTATTAGCCCTCATCTTGACAGACAAGGAGCAATTGATCACAGTACTAAAAATACTGGTAAACTAGGTACAAGTGATCATGACTTTATTACATTTATAATGTGCAAATAGAATAAAGTCAAGATCGATCTATCTAGCTATCTATCCATCCTCTGTGCTTTAAAAGGGCCAATTTCACAAAGCTGAAAACAGTTGTAAGCCAGATCAGCTGGGAAGAAGATATATAAAGAGGGGAATCTTGAGTAGGAGTAGGGAGATTATTTTAACTCTGTATTTGGAACTGGTGCAACTGCTGCAGGAATAGTGTGTCTAGTTCTGGTGCCCACAGTTCAAGAAGGATGTTGACAAATTGGAAAGAGTTCAGAGAAGAACCATGAGAATGATTAAAGGATTAGAAAACCTGCCTTATAGTGATAGATTAATCAATAGCTTAACAAAGAGAAGGTTAAGGGGCAATTTGATTGCAGTCAAGGTTGATGATAAGTTTATTACAATGGAGAACAAATATTTAATAATGAGCTCACTGATGATTTTTAAAACAAGATTGGATTCTTTTCTAAAAGATATGCTGCAGGAATTATTTTGGATAAGTTCTTTGGCCAGTGTTATTCAGGAGGTCAGGCTAGATGATCACAATGGTTCCTTTTGGCTTTGGACTCTGTGATCAAGAATCAATGGTTGAAAACTGAAGGCAGACAAATTCAAATAAAAAAATAGACACAATTTTTTAGCAACAAGGGTGATTAATCACAAAAGGGAAGTAGTGGATTCTCCATTTTTCTGTCTTCAAATCAAGACTGTTTGCCTTTCTGGAAGATATGCTTTAATCAAACACAAATTATTGGTCAGATTAGATGATCTGATGGTCCCTTCTGGTCTTATACTCCGGAAGCATCCTACATTCAAACTCTAGAGTCATGTGTGTCCCATGATGCACCACACAGAGCTTGGTGAGAAGGAAATCCACTTTGCATATGGCAGATGTAGTCTTCCAGGGAGCTCAGCCCATAGGAGAGAATGGAGACTCAAACTATAACTTCCATGAGACAATGCACCACAGTGGGAAAATGCAGTTTAATGTTTTATTGAACTGATTCAAAACTAAACTTTCTGGGTCAGTTCAAAAAACTAAATATTCTTATTAAGGTCAAAATGACCAGAAATAAAATGTTTAATTTAATCAATTTTTTTCAGTAGAGTCTAGATTTTTCCTGCATAAAATTTTGATTTTGCAGAAACTGCGTTTTCTGTCAGAAATTCATTTGCTAGAAAATTCCCATCCAGCTCTCTATATAATACATTTTAACCAGACCGCAAGATACCATTTTTTGAGAACCCAAAGTCTTAAGGTGAACAACCCCTCCCACACCCTTGATTTGCTACCTCTCTTTTAATATAATTCATTTGATCTGTCCATAGATAGATTTAATAGATTGTAGATGGCTAGATATGAGAGACTGTAGTCTATCTAATCAAATCCTTCACCTGGTAACTGAGAATTGCAAAATTCTGGAACATAATCGTCCCATCTAATGTATGTGCAGTTGGTATTTACATGCTTGGCCTTTTTTGCATGAGAGTGTATGTCTTATGGCAAACTCTTCCATTATGCAAATAGTGTGTGTAAAATCTATATGGAGCCAGAGTGAGAGGGAATGGTGGAGCTGCTGGCAAAAAATAAGCAAGTTGCAATGATCTTTGAAGTAAAAATAAATAAAATAATAAATAACCTTACCAAATGTTTAAATGAAAAATTACACACACAAGTTACATCTGCAGATCTGCCTCCAGACAGCTGTTACTTGAGCTAATAGTATTTTCAGAGCTGATAACCCAAGGTCTTCATAACCTTGGCAGAATCACAGGGGCAATCTTTGCATAAAGAGGAAACGCTCTTTAACAATTTCTCCAGTATATTAGTCACACCCTGACTTTTCTTCAACATCAGATATGCATGGATATTTGTTCCAGCAGTTCCTTTCCCCTTAAACATGTTGGACCAAATACTGCCCTACATGTGGTTCTCGTCAATTTCATAAGGAACTGAGTGTGTCTATCTGGTAGCAGAATGCGACCTTTCTAGTGAAGCAAAGAAAAGAAATTGAAGCCTGATTGTTGAGTTTCTCCTATGCCCTTTTCACCAACCCAGGATAGCAATGCATTAGACAGTTCCAAACCTTGGGGGGGGGGGCAGGGTTGGCTTTGCCTGCAAGACTCTTGTGCCACAGAATCAATTCTGTTTATTATCAGTGTTGCCAGCAGTTCCTTCCTTCTGGACACTAAAATTAATTTTCCTCATCTTGGCATGTATAGGACATGAGCATCCCTCTTGACCCATTGCCAGGGCATATGCAATTATCCTAAGTGTGGAGGTTATGAAGGAGGCAGCTTTTAAAGCATTAGAAATAGCAGCTTTCAGACATTAGCAGACCGTGGATTTAGGCAATTCTTCCAGAACCAGTTTCTATCGTATACAGTAGATTGACGATAGCTATTCTCCTTTATCACTGGATACTATGGTGGTATAAGACTTGCACACAACTGTTCCTTTGTATGGACACATGATAAGAATCCTACGTCTATGTATAAAATCCATGCTCACATTATTCTGTCAGTCATACTCTGTAATGTCAGCACTGCAATAATCCCCAATAAAAGAAATAAAGGCAAAGCCACTCAAATATACATCAAAACTATAGACAGTACTTTAGCATTAAAATACCATCTGCCCTATGGAATGAATTCCACTGACTCTTTGGGAGGCAGATAAAGCAATGAGCTAAGACAAGGGAGGCCTGGATTCAATTCTCACCTCAGCTACTGTCCTGCACTTTGATCTTGGCCGAAGCATTTAATCTCTCTGTTTTTCATTTGTCCTGTCTATAAAAAGGGATAATGCTACTTCCCTCACTTTGTATAGCGCTTTGAGATCTATTGAAAGAGCTATATCAGAACTACGTAGTATTATTCACTATTATTATTTTAAGTGGAATTTTAAGACTCCAACCTTTTATTAGAGCATAACACAAAATGACTGGTTAAAGTAGTATAAATACAATAAGATAAGAGTTTCCTAAAGACAGATAGGGTTAGGTTTTTGAAATCTGGACTCCCCTTCTTGCCTGCATTTGCAGGTGCAATTAATGTTAGCTACATATTGGACTACTGTACCTGATGTACAGGTATAATCAGCTAGATAAACAGCCAAATGGTATAAGCTGCAGACACAACAAGGACAAATTAGTTAACACGGAGCTGAAAACAAGGCCATTTGTAGCTCATTAGCCAAAAGTCATGCTCATATGGAGATGGTAGAACATGAAATATTCTGGCCCCTTGTGGATTTCCAGCAACATGTGCCTCTCTCTGATTGCCTGGAGAGAGGCAGCTTCTTTAACCCCATAGACAGGGAATATGACCATATTAGAGAATAAAAACCTGTGCCACTATTTTGCTTAAAGTTAGAGTGGTGGCCTGAAACTTTTACTCTATGTAGTCAGTATTTTGGAGAGATGTTTTCCTGAATATTTTACAGTCCAGTCTACTCTTTCAACACACTGACATGGTGGGGAGAAAGATACTTTCAGACTTGAACCCTGAATGTGTTCCTCCAAGTTGTTTAATACCTTTTACACGTTACTAACTTCTGACAGCGTTCATTATAGATGGTGATGGTTGCAACAGTTACCCAAGTTCCCTTTTCCTGGCAATTAGCTGTGGCTTTTGACTGACAATGCAACATTTACTGTGCATTGGCATTAAGGGCTGGATTTTCAAAATTGTGTGATAGCATTTATGCCCATAGAACTGGTAACATGGCGTGCAAATAGATACAGTGCTCATGTCATACACTGGATTAGTGCCTGTGATCGTGTCTCCCTCTAGTGGCTGATATCAGTAAAGATAAGCATCTGCTCCATTCTGAAAGATGTTGGAGTTACTCCCTTATATAAAATGGTAGTTGTTTCTGCTGATTGCAGATGCAGAGAGTTGTGTATGAATATTTTGTGATTGCAGTTTAGCCTTTGAGTTATGAAAATTAGATCGTAAAGGTCCTATAGCTTTTCCTGATCTAAGCTTAAAATTCTTAAACAGTCTAAAATGCTGCCAAATAAACAAACACAAACAAAAACCACAGATGCACAACCTGTCATTGAGATCCCTGACCCAAAGCATAACAAAAAAAGTCATGTATGTGGTTTTCATCCATGACCTGTCAGCTTTATCATGCATAGCAATAGCATTAACTGTCGTAAAGCAGATTATTTTTTATCAGATTTCATAAATTATCAGATACTTCTTGATTAGGTGGAATTTTCCCACATACAATTTGTAGCAATTGGATCACAATAAAGTTACTCTTAACAAGCTGTAATTAAAAAAAATAAAATAAACCAATATCTAAATGGACCTAATGGCCACCAAAACTATTGTTTTGCACTTTGAGGTAAATTATATGGTTCCATTATTGCCTCCTGTTCTTATTTCAATGCAACATGAATTTCTGGAGCCTGGAAAATGTAATGCATTTTTGCTGCAGATAGATTATTTTCTTATCAGTTTCTGACAATTTGTATTCTAACACCCCAGCTTTTTGCCATCATACCAGACTCGGAGAATTATTCTAGTGTGACCACTGTTTGAATGTACTCTTTGGTGTACTCTTGAATTTTGCCTGAGGCAGTTTGTCTGCCTGCCATTTTTTACATTACCCTGATGACCTGAAAAAGAAAGCACGATCTGTAAAGTAGAAAATGGTCTACTGTTTAAAGTAGTGCTTTGCATTAAGAGATTCTTATCTTTTTATTTGAATATATGAATTGTAAATATATATCAAACCACTCACTTTTCATTTAACAAACATAGCAGAAAACCTGCCAGTTCTATGTATGCTGGATAGTTTTGTGTTCCCTCCTTTGTCATTCATAAGTAAACCGAAACAAATGCTTTATATTGCAGCTTGTCCTCATAGGATTAAGTTAGGTACCCACTGTAAAGTATATGAAGACAGCATCAACACATCCTCCATGAAATTTGACTGGTGCTGTAATCCCTGTTGATCGCTGTTACTCTCTTTAACAGCTACTGTCAAACACCACTTTCTACATATGGTGTGTGTGTGTTTATTTCATATATTTATATAGATCTTCTGTTTCTATGTTTATATATATATACATCCCAATCCAGCAAAGCATTCAACACATTCTTAATTTTAAACATGCGAGGACTCCTGTTAAGGTCAACGCTTAAAGGCTTTGCTGGATAGGAGCCATATTGAACACTTTATAGTTATTAAGGGTTTTATTGGTGTGCATTTCAGGCATCTGAGTGCTGGGGACTCACGGATATTGACAAAACTATCACAGCACATCACACTTTCATATTTTCTGTATATGTTATAAAAAAAGGATTTGGGGAATGTTTTAGTGAGTTTTAAAACAATTTATTGGGATTATTTTTTTGTATTGCTTTAATTGCAAAGTGAGTTACCATGTGTCCAATTGTATAGAGTTTAGAGAGAGAAAAAATGGTAACTAATATATTTTAAATATATCTAAAATTGACCTTAAATAGTTTTTCAATATCTAAATATATCAACTATCTTGGGACCGCCTAGGGCTTGAAGCAAGCATTGTATGTCACATAGAAAAGCTGGGACTCTCTCCTTTTTAATTCCCTGTGACAATCAAATTTCTTCTTTCCCCTGCTCCCTCCAAGTAGCTGTATTGTGAGAGGAAGTTAGCCATTTAGGGCTCTCGCCTAGATTTTGGAAGACCCAGTTTCAAGTCCCTTAGACACTCTGTGCCTCAGTTTCCCATCTATAAAATATGGATAACAGCACTTTCATAGCTCACAGGGGTGTTTTGAGGGTAAATGCATTATAGATTGAGACACATTCAGACCTTACAGTAATTAGGCCATATAAATACCTAGAGCTGGCTACAATTTTTTGGATAAAACTGGTTGTTGTTGGGTTGTTTATTGTTTTGCTAAAAAATGCAAATTCAGGTCAACAGAAACATTTTCTGAATTCATGTCAATTTCAATAAATTGTTTCTCTCCAAACAAAAAGAAGAAAAAACACTCCGTAATGCTGAAACAAAACATTTCAAATTTTCAGTCTGGGGTTACCAGGGGATTTCGGCAGAAGACATTGTGCTGGTGGTGGTACTGCCCCTTGTATGCCATGTAGCCCTGTGATTGGAACGCTCATGGGGGAAGCGGAAGACCCCTATTTTAATCTTTTCTCTGGAATAGTGACATGTGATGGAGCAGAGAAACCTCACACCGACAGAAAAAGGTTTCAAGGGAGACTGAGAGCCTATGGGCCCAGCTAGCCCTGTCCTGCTAAACCTGCAGCCGATGCCAGGCCTGGAGGGGGAAGAAAAGGAGAGAACCTGGCTCAGTTCATGGCTGAATGGAGGTAGCTCTGCCTCTGTATGTGAGGGGAGCTTCACCACAAGCCTGGCAGCTGTGACAGCCAATGAGAGAAAAGTCCTGCATCCCTGGCTGAGGGAGAGACTGTTGAGGAGACTGAGGAGCACCCAACTGTGAGTCAACTTTACTGTTTGACTGTCAGAACATTGTGGGGCTAGGTCCCCTACAACCATACATCTGCCCTGGCCTAGAGGGACCTGAGGGCATGGCCGGATGCTGCAAAAGGTATACAAGACTGGACTTTGGGTGCCATACCCCAAACTTAAGGGCCATAGGTAGGAAGTAGCCATGGGCAGGGGCCTTAGACCCTCTGCTGGAAGGACCCTGTCAGTGTTGCTTAACACAAGGCCCTGGGCTGGAACCCAGGGGAGGGGAGAGTTCAGGTCCCCCTATCACACCCTCTTGAGGACTGAGGCCCAGAAGTGAGTGGAGGCCAGAAGGTTCACAGCCAAAGATGAGAAACCAGGCACCTCTGCTGACCAGTCAGAAAAAGCAAGGGGCTGCAAGTCAGATGTGCTAACTATTATGCCACCCGTCCATCAAGCACCCTATCAGAGACTTGAAACCAGGTCTCCCGCCAGGTGAATGCCCTGGCCACTGGGCCATTGGTTATTCTGTTGAAGCTGTTCCACTTTGTGTAAAATACTTGAGTAGTCATTGGGCCACAGAGCAAGACAATGACTATACAGCTGTGTGGCTAGGGCACTCATCTGTAAGGAGGGAGACCTAGGTTCAGGTCCCTCCTCAAGAGCAGAGATTCAAATCTAGGTCTCCTCCATCCAATCTCTGAGCTAAAGGTTATAAGAGTGGCACCACCACCACCAGTTTTGTGAATCTAGCCCTTCATTGGCTTTGCTTGGGGGAAAAAAAAGCCCAAAACATAATGTTTTGTTTGACCTGGACCATTTTTATTATTATTATTATTACTTTCTAACTGCCAGCTAACTGAAAAATACGTTTTTTCCTCACAGTTCTAAGAATCACAGAGAAACTCCTCCCTTCAGGCATAGAAATGTGTTGACCCTTTGTATCAGACCTATCTGCCCCTCAAACTCATTTGGTTGTGCGTTCTTATTTTAGCACCATCCAGGAAAAAAAATGTGTATCTGGATAGAAGGCCACACTTTTTCCCCTGGCTTGATCCCTTTGTGCTTGAATTTCTTTTCCAAATATTGTCTGTTCCTGTTTATGTGCCATTTGTACTCGGTTTCAAGAATGAGATTGGAATACTCACTTGCATATCAAAGAAGTAAGAATTTTTTTTTTGATCCCAGCCTGATTTTTCTCTTGCTGGGCTTCTAGCTCATGACTGATTTATAGGATCAATACAATGCAGCACTTGTGCCATGAGAGGTTTTTCATTAAATGGGTTCCTAGGATTCCACAGGTTCAAAATGGAATGTTAAAAATGGTATATTAGACATTCATTTGAAATCCAGTGAATGACGAGGCACTGAATGTACTTTTGGAAACAATGTAAAATCTAAGTTGAACTAGAGTAACAGCTGATGTATATTTTATCTTTAAAAATATATAGATACAGGATGAAAACTGATATAACATTTCATTCAGGAGTCTTTTCTGTGAATGGACTATAGAGCAGACAAACTGATCTAGATATACTATGTGCAGCCAGAGACTATACCAGGGGTGGCCAAGCTTACTGATCCTCCGAACCACATATGATAAACTTCAGAAGTTCGAGAGCGCAAGACACACACAACCTGCCCCACAGGGCGGCACCTGCTGGGGTGTTATGCTTCTGCCCCAATGCCTCCCTGCGGGGCTAAAGCCCCAAGACCCCCTCCCTGCATGGCAGAAGCCTCTAGCCCCACCACCCTGCCACAGGGCAGAAACCCCAAGCTCCCGCCTCCTGTCTGGTAGGTGGAGAATGGAGTGGGGCGTGGGGGCTCCGCAAGCTGAACTTTAACTGTAAAAGAGCCACATGTGTCTCATGAGCTGTGGTTTGGCCGCACCTGGACTATACATTTGTCTATGTTAATATAGATAGAGAATTGATACTATTTTCTTGGTTTAGAGGGCCACATACTCTCCCTTGTTGTGACCCCTGTGGAAGCCAGCTGGATCTCTGCAATTGGGGATTCCCCAAGCACGAGTAGTCCCCACTGGGTGTAGAGCAGGCAAAGCCAGCATCTATATTACCTCCTCTTGTTCCATTACATTATTGACCACTTTCAGAGACAGGATACTGGTCTAGATGGAACCTGAGTCTGACCAAATAGGCAATTCTTATGTTTCTATGGAGTGGGGATGCCAGGGGCATGTCTGAGAGAGGCAGGGATGGGGCTGTAGCATAATGATCCCCAGCTGATTGGAACCACAGTCAACAGCATAGTTCTGAGTCTGCTTGAAACCATACTGGGGTCTGCACAGAACTGGCCCCGGAATCAAGGAGCTGCAAACGTCTCTCTTTTAGCTCCCTACACTGTTGTAAATAACAGATACTGATGCAATCGAGAATCTAGCCCTCTATTTATCAAATAGCCATCAAAATGGTGCTCTCTTTTTAACATCCTACGCCATATTGTTGTACAGATTTATTTTGTCCTGTACAAACTTTGTTTTCTCCCCTAAAAAATAAATTGCCTTATGTATCCACGGAAAGCAAAATGTAGCCATACGGAGACGTAGCTTAACTAGGGATATGTGTCCAGTCATTTGCTCAGTTCAGTGATGCTTGACTACTTCAGTTTCCATACACTCTTTTGCCAAAAGTTATAACTTATGTCCTTTTATCTTTATCAGAGATCTGCATTGCATTTGGACTTAATTGGCAATGGGCAATTAAATGCAGGCATATTAAGCTGACATAAACCAGTCAGGAGGAACCTTATCTCTTTGGATTTCTTTCTACTGAATTACTGAAGAATGTTGCTTAATTTGGCATCACTAAATTCTGTGTTGGTGGCCACTTTCTACAACCAATGTGGATTGCAATCTTACTTTTCTTGTCCTAAGTAACACTCGCTAGCTTCCCTATTGTTCCTGCCTTTCGTTGCTGCATTGGAGACACCATGTTAATAGTCTCCATGGAAATACCTAAGACCTGATCGTGATCCCATTTGCAACAATAAATTCTGATTACTTCAGTGGTGTTCCACCTAATTTACACCAGCTTAAGTGATATTGGAATCAGGCCTTTTCAAATTTTACTCCGTGGGACATTCTGCAACAAAACATTAAAAATTCTGAGCCAAAGATATAAAAATTATGTGCATAATATTTTAAAATTTGGCAAATTCTGCAAATTTTATTTGTCAAATAAATGTGGAGGCTCTAGCATGGCATGCACAGAGATGGGAGATCACTGTGCAGCTCCCTCCTGGGACACAGACTCAACGGTGAGGTTGCACCCAACTCTGACAGCTCAAAGACCGGGCCTGCCCCAGAAACACCCCAGGGCCCTGCCCCTCCTAGCCAGGTGCAACAGGTGTGGGCAGGCAGGCTCATAAAGGTAGGATCCAAGTGTGAAGGGGCTTAGTGTGAGGGGGATCCAGGTGTGGGTGGAGAGGGTTCTGTGTGGGGCAATCTGGGTGTGGGTGGCTCAGTGGGGGATCCAGGTGTGGGGGATCTGGATGCACAGGGGCTTGTTGGGGGGTTCTGGGTGCAATGGTAATGGGACTCTGCAGGGGGGTCCCGATGAAGGTGGTTGGGGCTCAGCAGGGGAGGTCTCAGAGTGGGGGGATAGAGCTCGGCAGGGATGTCTGGGTGTAGGAGGCTCAGTGGAGAGTCCAGATGCTGGGGGAGTGGGGATCAGTGGTGGTGTGGGGATCCAGGTGCAGCTGGTTAGGGCTTGGTAGGGTGGGGATCTGGGTGTGGGTGGCTCGTTGGGGTGGTCCAGGTGCAGGGGGAAGTGGGGCTCATCGAGGGGGGTTCTGGGTGTGTGTGGGGGAGGCTTGGTGGGAGGGTCTGGGGATACACGGGTTTGGGTGGATGGGGGATCAGCTTCCTATATAGTGACCCCCTCACCCTACAGCTGAGGAACGATGGGTGCAGAGCTTTCTACAGCTGAGGGAGAAATCTGGGGGTGGGTCTGACACAGCCCCCGATGTCATGTAGGGGAAGAGGAAGTCCCATCCTACCCAGCCCAGCCAGGACTAGCAGTTGAGCCTGGCACAGGGCAGGAGTCACCATCTGGGTCTTCCCCAGTCCCTCCCTCTTCCTCACAGTGATTTACCTCTCTGCCGACTGCCCTGGGCACCCGAAACATACTGCTGGGGAGGGTTGCATGACCACTCTTGTGTCTTCCCTTTGCTTCCCTGTCAGAAAGTCATTTTTCAGTGGGGAAGCAAAGAAATCTACAGGGGACATCAATTCTGTGCATATGCAATGGCACAGAATTCCCCCTGGATTAAAATTTGTTGATGCCCTTGTTATGAACCATGGCTACACTTTAGATCTGTTATTAAAAGAAGAAATTAAAAAAAAAAAAAAACCAAAGTAACTGGCTAGTGTTGCCTTATGTCCCTTTGTGATAATAACAAAACATAATATATTAATTTTCATATAGATTTAATTACTTTCTACCAAATAGTCATTAGTAGCGCCAGTTGGTAGCATTTGTTTCAAATTTTGGCAATGCTTCAATTTAAAACTATATCCATTTAAAATGACATTTTCCCATTTATTGCTGCACATGAGATATGATGCCGACAACAATGGAAATATTGAAGTTCTTTTGGATTTATATAAGATGGTTAATGCTCCATGGAATAGCCAATGTTTGCCAGCGACATAATGTGTTCCCCAGAGAATCAGCTCATGCATAAACTAACAGCAGTCACATAAAGAGGTAATTCTATGTATAAAATAGACTGGAATGTGTTTGCTCTCCTGCTTTGGTATGCAGTGCAGGGTAGAACTTTTGAGGTTTGTTTTAGAACAATCAGCTGAAAAAGTACAAACTTAAGAAGCAATCCTTGAAAAGCAGGCAGAAGGGAGTGTGTTGTGGCAATAGTCTTAGACAGAACAAATGGCTCTCCAGGGTTGCAAAAAGTGCAGCATTCTGTCACTCTTTCAAGCCATGGTGGTAGATTATTTATATGCAGATCATCCACAAAGTGCTGAGTTGCTCCTGTATAGAATAATTCAGGCCTTCAAATCACTCTGAATAGACCAGGCCAAAGCTATAGATTTCTGCAGACCTTTCTGTTTGATTACATTTAGGTTGGATTCACAAATTTGTCAAAATAAGTCAGCTCATTTATTTAGGGCTAAATGGAATACACGTGAAGAAATGTTATACATCTGATGAAAGAAATGTCCAAATGCAATTATAATCTTGAACTCTGAAAGCTCACACCCACTGCAATCAGTACTAGTGCATGAACCCCTGTAGGTTCTGGCTTGCATGATAAACTCTGGTTTAAATGAACTCTACCGTTCTCATTTACCTCAAATGTTGTGTGTATTTTTGCAGACTTTCTTAAGGGAAGAGATTTAAGAATATTAGCAAATTTATAACCAGGCGCACTGTCCTCATGATAGAAGCAGGTTCCTGTTTAAAGAAACAAGAACAAAACAACAACAATGAGCAAACATGCTTAGACCCCTCCATCTCCAGTTGTTGGGGTTGTGTAGAAGGGAGGGGTATTTCCATTTGCTGGAGATGCTATGTTTTGTTCTTTTTTCTATTCCCCCATTGCAGAATCATTCCCAAGGGCCGTCTCTTTACTTGCCTCTTCTTTATCAAAGAAGAGGTTTAGTCTTGATTACAATGGACTCAATCTCTATTGTCAACCCTCTAAGTGACAGGCATGAACAGTCAACAAAGGAGAAGCACATGACTTCTCTGAAGTTCTTCTTTGACTAACGCATCCCCTAAAATAGGATAACTGTCTACTCTACAGTTTCTAATTGATCTATGTTTTAATCAAGCTCCTATCATGTTAAAACTTGAGTGCCTCTCAGAAAAAGAGCTAACACAAGATAGGGCCCTGCATGTGTATTGTATTTCTCCCTCCTCTCTAGGAGATTTCTGGAATTACTCTTATTCACACCTCTCCTTTCAACATGTACATGCGAGAGTGTCTCCTCTTTCTTCTCCTATCATCTTAGTCTTATGGTAGGGTAGACTAAATAAAGTCCTGCATTTTGTTCTACAGGCAATGAACTCTGTGGTCTGCCAGAAAGCAGATACATGGTCCTGCACTAGTTGCTGAAAAGGCTCTGTGCCCCACATTCACAAATGTGACCTTTGGGGATTAACGATTTCATAATTCACAATTCACATAATTTCACAATTCCAGTGCAGCACAATGGTTGAGGGAGATCTCCGCCCCTGTGAGGGGATGATTTACTTTCCCATTATGAGCTTCAGACAGTGCCTCACTTTACCCATAGATTGGGTGGTTTCAGCTTCTTGGTGCAAACAAAAACTCCCCCTTTTTTGGGGAAAAAAAAACCCCTCTTCCTGGAGAAACAATCGGAGTTCAGGTGAGCCTTTTTCCATTCTCATAATAGGCACCATAGTGATTCTCTTGGTTCAATGATGCACTCTACTAAATTCTCCTTCTTCTCCAATTCTTCCTTCACTTTAGAAGCAGCAAAATTGGTATCCTCTGTACTGTGCTGAGAAAACAGGGTACATCCCTTTCTTTCTATAGAATCCACCCTGATTCTTCCTTTAAGCAGGACTTTTTCACCAAACACCATATCTGCTTTTTCAGTCTCTTTTATGAGGCCCATCTCAACGGTTGGGGCTCACGTCAAAGAGGATACTTGCCATGACTCAATGACAATGCATCCTCTTTTCTTTTTCTTGCCAGGTGGTGGGGGTGGTCTGTCTTTGAATTGACCCCTTACCTCTCCCCTTAGGCTAGGCTACACTACACTACCTGGCTCTAACAAACAAACTGTCTGTGTCCCTGAATTAATCTCCTGAATCAGTTCTAAACTTAATAGTATTTTAGATCTTGAGTTAAACAGTGAATGCTGTCTTTGGACACAGATCCCTGGAAATAAGTATGACTTACCTATCTCCTTAATTCCTTTGCTCCAACAGACAACCTCTCATGTTCTGTTTTTTCTTACATTTCCTGCACATGTTCCACTAGCTGGGCAAACTCCATTTGTTGTTTGTTGGCCTTTGTCATGTCTCTACCTGGCATGCTCTTAAGAGGCTTTTTTTTTTAATGGTTCTTCCCTTTCTCCCTGAAGATTTTCTCTGTGCTATTTGTTAGACCATGCTTCCATTCCTTTTTTTTTTTTTTTGCATCTTGCAACAGACATGGCAGTCGGAGCTAATGAAATGCATTGTCTTTTCTAAAGTTTGCGTAAATATTAACTTTAATTTTTCTAGCAGTTGCCTGTTTAAAATCTCATTTACTGGAAAATGTCTTATGTATTCTACTGTATTCAAACTAAAGCTATAATACTGTGCTTGTTCATGTAGGTCCCTTATAAAAATGTTCCTACTTTCTCCCACTCTCTTGCCAAAAGCCTATGCGTGAGTATTACATTGCCCTTTGGAGCGGAATATTCATCCAACATTTTAAGAACAATGCAGAGCTATTTTCATCTTTGTACAAATGAAAAATGAAAAGTTTATCCACACTTTAAAAAGGAAAAAGCCCTGCTTAATTGTAAATATTTGAAAACTTCATCTCAAGGAGACTTAACTACTCCGCCCAGAACACTTCCAGTCTGAGTCTTAAAGCCAAGGACTTGTTTAAAGCATTTGAAAAAAAGAAAACTGCAACTTCTCCCATGTGTTATAGGGCAACTTCTAATTTTTTTGGGGGTGGAGAAGGAGGGGCAAAAAAACCAACAACACATGGTTGCAGGTTGACATCAAATATTCAGGGCTAAAAGCGAGCATTCAGAAATACCTGGGTGTCTTAGATAATTTTTGTTTAATCCACTGTCTTGTATTGTAAACTGAGTAGTTACTTTCTGCGAGGGTCACAGAGAATTCAATATCACAAAGACCATGGTACTTGATATTACAGATATTACCTTAACTGCTGAATAGTGGAAAAGTGCTGGCAGTAAAATCTTGGTGCCCTTTTCCCATCAGTGAATAGCTGTAAAATAATTTTACTGGCAGGATTTGTGATCACTTCCACCTGCCAGCAATTTGTGATGAGCTGTGCTTCATAAGAAATTTGAAGAAAGCTGTTTTATCCATCTACCACTTTAGCTGCAGTTTGACATATCCCAGTTGAGATTTCCTTTTCTTTAACCAATGAAATCATGTTCCACTTGAACATTGTTTCATTTTTCCCCCCCATAAGTATATTGTATCAACAGGTGATATGGATTTAACTGTTCCTTTTTAACATGCAAGTCTGACTAACAATGTTCATGTCAGCATAGTGTATATTTTACCTAAATACTTGGGACCAGATCCTCCAACTCTTACCTAGGGTTAGTAGCTTATACCACAATTAGCACCACTGAGTTCAAACTATTCATGATGTAATGTGCATGAGGGTATCACAGTCCAGCCCTAAACATCACATTTTTTTAGTGGTGTTTCTAATTCCATACTGATTTATAGGCCCTATCCTGCACCCTAGAAATCAATGAGAGATTTGCCACCATTAACTTCAGTGGGAAAAGGAGCAGAGGCATAATTAAACATATGATTTTTAAAAGCGAGCTCTAGAAGTCGTCACTTTAATAAATGGGGTTTTCTTCTTTTTCACATGCTATAGAACCATTTCTTCCTATATTGAATTTTAGATGAGGGATTATAATAAATAGAAGGCAAATTAACTCAGTGTTGTTCTAACCTCTCTGGTTATAAGAATCAGTCATGTAATTTACAAGTGATATAGTGTAAAACTTACACGACTAATAATCATCATCATAATTATAAATAATGAATCTTGGGATGCTATTACACAATAAACATCCCCCCATGCTGTGTCTCTGTGTCTCACTGTTCAATTATTTAAGACTCCGTGATAATTATAGACTTGTTTTAAGTCTGTCTCCTTAGATGATTAGAAATTGTAACCCCAGCCAAAATATCAACACTTCTATTTTTTGACACCACTGCTCAAAATAAAATCACATTGAATATTGAAAAAGGAAAGGATTATTTTGTTTAATCCCCCAATTTTTCTGTGAGGAAATGCTATTCCAGTTGAAAGCACTATCCCGGAAAAGAAATAAAACCAGCACTTCAGACCACAGCACTATGATTATGATCCTCCAAGGAAAGGAGTTGGAGATGTGGGGGGGAGATAAATCATGTTATCATCTCTTTAAAAATTAATTGCACTAATATATGAATTATATATAAAATAATATTTATCTCCCTTGACATGAATTCTGCTGATGAAGTTTCTTGCAGTAGTGGGTCCTCTGTGGTTGAAACTCTCCATTACTCAAATCACAACATGGCAGCGCTACTCACATTCTGGTGGGATGCCACAAAACTTAAAAATGGGCACTTCCCTCCTGTGGGCCTCAGCAAATCTACAGCTAAGGAGATTCCTAGCCATTTAGGAGAACCAGGACAAGAGGAGTATCCTGGGGATTGAAGAGCTCATAAGAAGGGGGCTCAGGAAGCCTAGGAGCACAGAAGCCCTTGCTTTAGCCCATGTACACTTCTCAGGAGGGTAGGGCTTGTCTACACAGCACCGGCAAAGCAAACGAAAGGGGTGTATCTTGTAAAGCACACTAGTGTGTTACACTCTGACTGCCCCATGTAGACCTGCTGGTACGATCTAAAAGGTATCTAGTTTAGTACTATGTTAACCCGAACTAGGTACCTTTTAGAGAACTCCAGTAAGGTCTACATGGGGCTGTTAGAGCACGGAATGTTAGTGCACTTCACAAATCACGGCCCTCTGGTGTCCTTTGCTGCATCGTGTAGACAAGCTCTTAATCAAGTACACATAGCCAGTGGTGAGCTGGAGCCGGTTCCCACCGGTTCCCAAGAACCAGTTGCTAAAATTAGACCTCAGTGGAGAACCGGTTGTTAAAGGGCCAGGAGGTGGGCAAAGAACTCCAGTCCGTGGGCCGGACCACCCTGTTGCTCCCAGGATTCCCAGCTGGGGAGGCTGAAACCATATTTTAAATGTTTCTTCCCACCCCAATCTCTACTCTTCCTCCTCCTAAGTCCATAAATGGCTATTAGCCAGGATGGGTAAGAATGGTGTCCCTAGCCTCTGTTTGTCAGAGGATGGAGATGGATGGCAGGAGAGAGATCACTTGATCATTGCCTGTTAGGTTCACTCCCTCTGGGGCACCTGGCATTGGCCACTGTCGGTAGACAGATACTGGGCTAGATGGACCTTTGGTCTGACCCGGTCTGGCCTTTCTTATGTTCTTATGTTCTTAATAATCACTGCTGTGCAGATACTGACACTGGAAAATTGCAACCTGATAGGTTAACATTTTGAAAGTTATGAGTGACTGTAAGGAGAAAATTAGTATGGAAACCATTCAGCAACTTTTAATTGCTGATAATGCTCCATTTGGTTGTCAACAATCCCTATTCTCCGCCCTTAGCCTAATAGCTAAAACACTGGGGGGAGAGGACGGGGCAGAATTACATCAGGAATTTTGGTTGGCAAGTGACCAAGTTTCAGCCCTAAAAGGACTTCAAATGTGGTCCACTGGTTGGATCATCAATTACCCCAGTACAAATCAGGTACTCATGGAGTGTGCGAGAAGAACACTGATCCACTGATTTCTGAAGACACGGTGGATATGTAATTGCTGTTCCAAAACTGGGGAAAGACCCACATAACATTGCAAGCTATCAACAAATATCTCTGTCTGTGCCATTCAAGGTGCTGGAGCATCTCATTCTTTAGTGCATCTCTCCAGAAATGGAGTCAATACTCAGCATTGAGCAAGCAGGCTTTTGGAGAAGTCGGACCACTTGCAAACAAATTCTAGCTTTGACAATATTAGTCAAAGACAGATTTCAGAAAAACATGAAGGCAGGTTCTGTGTTTCTGGACTTGACAACAGCAGATGACCGACCTTTCACTATACACACACCTTTTTGACCATCCAAGAGCACGCTGTCATTGTGGGGCCACTTGCCTTGCTCCGATTTCTCTGTGATATCGACGTGCTGTGAAGAATGGTCTGCGGCTGATGTTAGAAACAAGTCTCTTATAACTGACCCAATCACCCATGTACCCAGCTTTGATTTGCAACACCACTCTGGAGCCCTGGTGAACTGATTTGGAATGGGCTAGAGTCAATGCGTAGCCAGTCTTCCTACCTGGGGTCAGTGAGAGGATCGCACGTGTGGTTACGGCCAAAGACAGACAATGTCACACATCACTGATGACTGCCGTCTGACCAGATGTGAGGGGTCTGCACTTCACTGATGAGGCTGCTGCAAATTGGTTTGGCAAGTTCCACATCCTATAAAAAGAAGCAACTTTAAAGATAGCAGCCACTACCATTATAATGTATAATTCTTTTTAAATCTATGTGAAAGTAGATAATGTTAACAAAACCATTAGTGTCGTAACCTGCTATATATATTTCCTGTTGTCTAAAAGAAACTGCTTTTCTAATGGGACACAGTGAGTTTCATTAAGGTATAGATTAGCTCAGCTGGTTTCCTTCTTATGTCTGTAAAATTCAATATTCTAGGAGAATTTTATCTTAGGAAAACATGTAGCAAACACAACTAAAAATATGCATTTTGTCATTGTGTCATTTTGATAACAGAACCTGCAGCTACCAATTGTATCATTGTAGAGGACAGCGTATAATAAGAAATGTTTTTACATGTCTTTTCACATTGTATCAAGACCTTACAAATCTCTGCCACTTCTCTTTTGTGTTGTCACTGTACCTTGATTCTCTGTTAGGATTTTGGGTGAATTGTAGTAAATTTGAAGCAATAATTCTTTCACGCTGGGAATCCTCTCAGATACTTATTTTGGCAAGTAATACTTGAAAACAAAAACATGAAATCTGGGAATCAACTGCCTTAGACATCTTGCAGATCTTTTGATTGAGTAAAAAAAAAAAAGCCATAAAGGAAGATTGTGAACAGATTTCATTTAATGCCTTTAAACTTTGGCTCAAGAAATACAGGCTATAACCATTTGGGTCCCTATCCTTCAAACATTAGACATATGCTTAATTCAACATATGTGAGTAGGTCCATTGAGTTCAATGTGTGTGAAGTTAAGCATATGCCAGTGTAAGCACAACTGTTTACAGGATCATGGTCTTATTATCCTTTACCTCTTAACAGTAGTTGAGCTTTTATTTTCTGTAAGCCAGTCATTAGGGGGCAGTAGTACATCTGCCTATTATGGGATGAGCAGGGTTCTGTTTGCATGAGCTAACCAAATCTGATTTCTTTTGGTGTTGGTGCATAGGGCTTGGCACCATCCATTCCCTGCAGGAGGTTGGAGTTTTGCAGAATCTGAACCCCCAAAAAACTTTGCCCTCATGACAGCTTCATCTCCCTTTCCCCTGAAACCCATTGCACACCCTAGGCCATCAGCAGTTTCTTGACGATGCTGCACCACTCGTCCATTTAGTTGGATGTGATGGAGATGAGACCTGTAGAAATGTCTATACAGAAATGAAATTTGTGAGTAAATAAACAGTCCTGCCTTTAGGCCAATGGCCTCTCCCTGAGGTTATTTCAGGGTCCCCATCTCACAGCTTCAGTGCCGCCATTTGCCCCAATCCACATCATCTTCTGGGAAGACTGAGAATGAGGAAGAACGTCCCTGGTTCCTAGCACAGTTGCAGAGATAGGTTAACTGCAGCAAGTTGAGACTGACCTGCCACCTTGCAGATAACATCCCTGACATCCGAGTCCCTTGCTGATCACTACAACACTTCATTCTGATTGCATTACACCTCTTCAAAGAACCCATAGGCAGGCTTTTTTCTCCTTCTGTGCAGTCATGTGGTTTAGTTTTAAAAGTCTTGAAGGTCGAAGTAACTGCAAATCTCTCTCCTTTAAAAACACTTTTCTCGAGATACCTTGGTGGATAATGTCCATTTTGCACAGGGCATCTGGAAAGCCTCCAGTTCTGTGATGATTTTGCTTACTCTGCCACAGATTCATGGGCTTTTTTAAAGCAGTCGTTTCTGTGATGTAGGGGGAAAAAAACCTCTTTTTATTCTGACTGGGCATTCTTTCCTTACCATTAAACATGTCTTAGCCAATTACAGTTGCTGCTTTATAGCCATATTCTCGTCTTATTTTTGGCAGATACCATTTAAGCCCCCAGAACCCTGGCACACACTATCTTTGATGTGCAGTAATGCTGATATAATCTGTGCTTTTGGGTCATAGTGGTTGTGCTTTCAGTGAACAATCTTTCCAATCTGTGACTGCCGTCCAGTTATCTGCCGTGCTCTCATTCTTGTGTTCCCTGACTTTTGTGCTCAGCTGGATTAAACCACACAAAAGATCCCTGCACCATGCATGTACTACAGATGCAGTATGCACTGTTGTCTGGGATGGTAGCGCAGCTCTGGGTACACGCAGCCTTTGGCTGTGCCTTGGCTGTAAAGCAGCCAGAACATCTGGAAGAGGTAGCTCTTCCTGAACTGCTCTTTGGGTAACATTTTCTGAGCTGTTTGCTGATTTCATTGGTGACCTTGTTATCCCAGCTGTTTGTGCCAGGTGTTATACCAAAAGAGTTGTGTGCATTACAAGCAGTGAAGGAAGTCATTGAAGAGCTGGCCAGATTGTTAAAAATCTCACTGTTTCAGCTGTTTCTTTTATGTGTTTATTTTGAAGCTAGATGGTGTAATGGTCTCCACTCAGGGTCTCGTTGGGAAGCATGGTGTGATGAGGTGGGAATGTTCTTGATGTGTTCTTTGAATATTGAGTGGGGAGTATTGACCTGGGAAGGTTGCAGGGGAGTTTTGCTGGGACTTCCTGCATTGGGGAAGGGACCATACTTGAGCATGTAACATGAGGACCCAGGAGGGGGATTGGAGGCCAGGTAACACCTCTGCCTGGGAAACTGGACAAAGGACACAAAGGCTGGGGGAGGAGCTGGGGGGAGGCTGAGTGAGAGGCTGAAGGGAGTTACAGTTTGGAGCTGGCTAGGAAATAAAGAGGGGTGACCCACCCAATCAACAGGGCTGTGGCCTCCCTGAGGCCCCCAGATGGACCTAACTAAAGGGGGTCCTGTTGTCTGCATCGGCAAGACCTGTTTTGGACTGCGTTCCTGTCGTCTAAATTAACCTTCTGGTTTACTGGCTGACTGAGAGTCGTGGTGAATTGCAGGAAGCCAGGGGTGCAGGGCCTTGTCTTCCCTACACTCCGTGACATGTGGCTTCCTGGTCACAGCCACAATCCCGGACTGCCAAGGGGGTTTTGGGGAGAGGAGCCCAGGCCCTCCCACTCCACAAGCCCCCAACCCAGAGCCCTTTTAGCTACCAGTAACCTAGCAACCAAGACTACTTAAGGCTGTCCTCCCTGGGTCTTTTCCTCTCATCTTCCCCCCCCCCCCCCGGGTCACCTCAGTCCAAGGCCTTCGCCTGATGGGAAAATTCAAATCCCAAGGAAGCAAGAGGGGGTCACCACTGTCCAGGGCCACAGAATACTTCCCTCTCTGCAGAGGGTCCTCCCTTTCCTCACGGGGGGGCCCTTTGGGAAGTTGTGTCAAAGCCTTTAGGTTTTACTCTGCACTGCACTGCAGAGCTGCTCACCTTCAGCACTGCTCACCAACAGAGCTAATTTGCTGCCTTTTAATTCCTCCAGCAGATGGAGCATTTGCTGCAGGTGTGGCTGGCTGAGCCCAGAATAAGCCCTTAAACCCTTGTTGCTCAGTGTGGGGTTTGTACACCCCATCACAGATGGTATAATTTGTTTTAGCCACCTTGTTTGCACACAGAGGCGTTTACAATAAAATGATGGGTTCAAAAGGAAATGCAGAATGACTGAATTGATGAAGCTCCTCTGTCAGGAAAGGGTAATAGTAAGAGCAAAGCAAGCATGACACCTGGGAATTTAGAAATGGGAAAAGACCTCTTATATTCTCATCTATCTATGTCAGTACTTATATCGCCATACGTTTTGAGTGCCTCTCAAACATTATTACATTTATCCTCACAACACTCTGTTCTTGCCTCACGACTTGAATTTAGGGTATGTCTTCATTGCAATCTGCAGTGTGATTTCAGCATGGCTGAAAATAGCAGTGCAGATGTAGCGGAACGGGCTTCAGAATAGGCTGTACAAGCACACTGGGTATGTACTTGTGTTGCTTGTCTGCATGGAGGCCCATGCCTCTGCATATACACTAATATTGTTAGCGGTGCTAGCATCGGAATGGGTGCCCGGACTGTAATAACACCTCACGCTGCAGTGTCAGCATACCCTAAGATGGTCAACTCTTTGGGAATATCTCTCATATATTTGGACAGCACCTAGTATGGTGAGACCGCCACGTGCTATGATAAAAGACATACAGAAGAAGAATACAGACTATTATGGTCATTTTATAAACGAGGCAGCTGAAACACAGAAAGTAAGAAACTGCGCCAAACCCAGGAATCAAACCCAATTCTGCTGAGTGCCAGACCCAGTTCATTAATCACATGACCTCTTTTCCACCTACTCTTGATGATTGGTTGTTTTCTCTGATCAAACTGCAGTTTGTTTATGTAAAATTATCTGCAAGTATTAATAAATAATTTTTATTTTAGTAAAGCAACTCATCAGCTCAGATTTGCTTTTCCCCTAGCATTCACAGAGTCAGGATATGGTAGATGTTCAATTAAAAAAACAAACAAACAATGGCATGCAGATTTTGCACTTAACCAAGAGACCTAAAAACCCGTTGTGGAACATTAACATTCATTTCTGCTGTGAGCAATGGTGGTACAGCCAGTTCTTTGCAGCATGACAAAGTGAAGTTTGCACAGACTCAGGAATGTTTGGGAACTAAAAATTCCTCCTAAGGAAAATTGCTGTGCAAGATTTGATTAATTTATTTATAGGTTTGTTTCCAATCTATAACAATAGTAGCTAGGTGCTACGCAATTGATTAAAAACAGATTCATAGCAAGGGTAAGGTCACTATGCAATAATCATCATAAACCTGCAGGCCAGGAAAACTCTTATTGCCCCTTGGGACAAGTAGAAGTGGCAAATTTCCTGCATGCCAATCAAGGAGAGCAGGGGAAGCTGACTGAGAACCATAATGCACAATAGCATTGAGAGGATGATGGCTGAAGCTGAATTGCCTCAGGCGTGGGGCTGAGCAGGGCAGTAGAACTGAGCTGTCAGTCACGAGGGGGGAGCTGAGCAGAGCAAAAGAATTAAACTGCCCATCAGAAGTGAGGGGGATAGGCTTAATGCCAGCCATGCAAGTGATGCCTTGGGAGAAGGGGTGGAACCAAGGAGAAGGGCACTGCTGAGCATACTTGAAATAAAGCCTCCGTTTGAATATGCTGTCAGGCAATCCAAAGACAGTACTCATTGTCAGATAGTCCAGCAACAGTTTAATTTTCCTTCCAAGCCAGAATAGACTGTGTAGAGCTTTTAGAACCTTGTGAATTTAGGACAACTGCTGTAAGACAGTTTGATTTGATGTTGAGAGCGAGAGTAAAGCTTGCAAACTATAGGGCATAGTCACATAGTTCAAAGGCAGATATGTTTGGTCAGGAAGGACGGGGATAGTTCAATTTGTCAACTAAGCCAGACTGGGTTTTGTAATAAAATAAACTACAATTTGATCACTCACTGCTGCCTCAAACCACAGATTTGATTTCCTCTGAGGAGGAAGATGTGTCTTTAATAGTGGTTTACTGCATCTGCAATTGTAAATTAGCTTTTTTGCCAGTGCCTCATTCAGTGCCCAGGATGGATGGTGCTCACATAATGAAAAGCTATTCTCATTGATGTTCAATGCGTGACATCATGCCTTATTTACAGAAATGAGTTCAAACCTTGCTCTAAAGAGAGAATTATTAATTTCCTCATGGGCTTTTCTATGATGCTCATCACTATAATGTCTGAGTGCTTCACAACGAATTTATTTTTGCAGCACCCTCTAAGGTGAATTATTAACCCCATTTTACAGATGGGGAACTGTGGTACAGAGAGATTATGGTTCAAAGTATTCACTAATGTTGAGGGCCCAGTGTGAGATGCCTAAGATCTGATTGTTTTTTTCGGAGCATTTTATAATGAGCTCTTTAATCTAACTGAGGAAGGTAAAACATGATCCAATGGCTGGAAGTTGAAGCTAGACAAATTCAGAGTGGAAATAAGAGACACGTTTTTAACAGTGAGGGTAATTAACCATTGGAACAATTTACCAAAGATCATGATAACAATTTTAAAATCAAGATTGGATTTAAAAAAAAAAACATATGCTCTCTGAGTTATTTTGGGGAAGTCCTGTGGGCAGTGTAATACAGGAGGTCAGAGTAGACAGTCACAATAGTTCCTTCTGGCCTTGAAATTTATGACTATATGATGGGAGATAGATGAGATGCCTTAATCTTTTGAAGTATAAAAATATACCTACCGTGGCCTCTCAGCATTTTTGTGTACAAGAATTAAGGCTGTGTGACTGTCACAGAGCTCGCAGAAGTCATGGATTCTGTGACTTTCCATGACCTCTGTGACTTCTGCAGCGGCAGGTGCTGGCTCCGGGGAGCTCCTGGGCCAGCAGGAGCAGTTTGGGTGTGTGGGAGGGGGCACTTACCTTAATGTGTGCAGGGCTTCCTGGCTCCCACTGGCATGTCTCTGCAGCTCCTAGGAGCAGGGGCCAAGGGGCTCTGCGGGCTGCCCACACTCACAGGCACTGCCCCAGAACCTCTCATTGACTGTGGTTCCTGGCCAATGGGAGCTGTGGAGCCAGCACTTGTAGCGGGAGCAGTGCGTGGAGCCCCTCTGGCTGCCTCTCCTCCTAGGAGCTGCAGGGACACACAGAGCTGGGTAGGGAGCCTGCGAGCCCTGCTAACCCTCCCCCCCCAGCACCAGTGGGGGTCCCAGGCCACACGTCACCACTCGCCTCCCCCACAGCACCAGAGGGGGTCCTGGACTGCCCCCCAAGAGCACCCCAGCCCAAGTTTTAGTTAGGGGTATATAGTAAAAGTCACAGACAGGCCACGGGCCGTGACCTGTCCATGACTTTTACTAAAAATACCTGTAACTAAAACGTAGCCTTAACAATAATAATCACATACCTACTTTCATCATTTCAGGTCAGAATCAACTAACTCTAAACATACAGAAGGCCTCATATCTTACCCTACTCCAGTTTCTCATATGGAAAACACTGAATAAAGGGGGAAGTCTTGAAAAGTGGCCAAACTCAAGCTGTGAGCAAATGGCTGAGCAGATTCTTCCATTGAGAAAACTCTGTCCGAAGCCCATATGTACCAATCTAAGATTCGCTGGCCCCAGTATTACAATGTCTCAACCAGAGTGTAGGTACTAGGTACCTTTCATTAGTGCTTTTTTCAATGAAAACCTGAATATCAAGATTAATTACAGTGATTTTGTTATGTTTCTCATTTTATTTATCATTTTATGTTAGATTATGTTGACTATAACAGCGTTTAAAAGAGAACTGGATAAATTCATGGAGGTTAAGTCCATTAATGGCTATTAGCCAGGATGGGTAAGGAATGGTGTCCCTAGCCTCTGTTTGTCAGAGGGTGGAGATGGATGGCAGGAGAGAGATCACTTGTTCATTACCTGTTAGGTTCACTCCCTCTGGGGCACCTGGCATTGGTCACTGTCGGTAGACAGGATACTGGGCTAGATGGACCTTTGGTCTGACCCAGTACGGCTGTTCTTATGTTCTTATGACTTTGTACATTTTGTCTGTGTTTTGGACTAGTTGACTTATAATTAATTATAATTAAGTCCACTGGGTTTTTTTCCCACAGCCCAGAAGATCAATAGACTTAATTTTCTGCAGAAAATAGTGATTTTCTATTTGACACAGCTCCCAATTCTTTCAATAGATTTGGAGAGTGAAACTGGCAAATTGTATGAGACACTCATCCAATAATAAACAGCTATGATTACAACATATTTTATCATATATTATTTATAGAATATCAGAAGTACATGTGATGCTTCACAGAGTACATAAAAGATAAGCCTTGAAATCCTGGCTCTATTGAAATCAGTGGCTAAGCTCCCAAAGACTTCAATGGGACCAGTATTTCAAGGTCCCCTGGTCCCAGCAGCTTAAATTTTAAGCCAAAGAAATATCACTGTATGTAGAACAGTTCAAACAATGAAGGGGGGGAACCATTTCAGCAAAATGAAGCCTGAGTTATATGGCTACCAAACCCAGTGTAGTATCTAGGCTAAATTCAGTGGCGATGCGTAAACGGAGATGCAAGTTACAAACAATGGCTGTACATCAGTCACAGAATGGCTGTGGATGGGTGACAAAGCATCATAATTTTCACCAATTTGATCAGTCAGTGAGAGCCACGGGACAGCATATTTAGTAGCAGCAAACAACCTAGGCTATTCCCACCTGGATCCTACAGCATTACTGATTCTTCTCACCTGTACATAGAGCAAAGTCACGGGAAGGATGATGATTGTGATCAATAAAAAGATATAACAACGCATAATAAGCTCATGAGGAGCAGCAACAGATAGGTAGATGTTCCAGCCACAGTATCACCTTACTGAGCATTGCAAAGCATTGCTGAATATGGCCTGTAGAAATAATAAATACATTCACAGTTACTTATGCTGAACTGAAGATGTATAACAATTACATTTTCTGCTTAACACTGTTGATATTTGGCTGTGAAATTTATTTGGAAGTCCCCTGGCCACTTGAAACAAATCTTTTGTTTATTTCTGCTTTTATGGTGAAAGGCAGCTATTGTTCAATGAGTCAAAGATTGTTGACTAGATTAACTGGCCAGCATTTCCTAAGAGAATATTTGCCAGTGATTGAATTTCTTACAATCAACAAATTACAGTATTTTCTCCCCAACAATTTTTCTTGTTGACCAATTGATTATGACAACTGTCACCTGAGCTATGAAGCCAATGCTGCAGGATTGAGGGTGTAAGTAAAAGTCCTTCTTTTGAAATTGGTGAGCTGATTATTGGTGTTTTTGTTCATTGATTTTGTTTCCAGTGTGGTGTCAGTTAATTACTAAGATCTGGTCATTGCATAGAAGTAAGCAATCATTATGGTCGTATTTCCAATTGTTGGTTGTTTTTTTTTTTCACCCTGCAAATATGAACAACAATTTGCCTGGCTGTAGAAGAGAAGTAAAATATATAATATAATGTATAAATACCTCAAACAAAACATTATAAAGATTCTAACATTCCCAACTGTACCACTTTAGTGTTCTGATAATTGAAGACCCAAACAGGAACTCCTCACAACTGTATCCAAAAAGGATTTTGATGTGTAAATAAAAACATGTAAGAAAGTATTGCATTTAAGGAAAATAAACAAATGTAGATAATATTAACTATAGATGCAATCTTTCTAAAAAGAATAATAGCAGACTAGGTTTTGGACAGAATTGTGGTCAGGTGAAAGTGGTAAAGAATCACAGAAAACTCACTTTCTTCTAACTGTGAACAAGGAACTTTATTACAACAAAGAAAATCATATTATCCATAAGGGTGCTTTCTCTCCCTCACTCCTCTGCTGTAGTGCTGCTGCTTAGATCCTTGTCCCAGCCCTCTGCTTGTGTCTCATGGCAGATTTAAATAAATAATACATATTATTTACATTAATACATCACGATTGCAGTGATTGTGCACAGTATTGTTCCACCTGTATAGCAGAAAATTAGCAACTGTGATTCATGTAATATCTTCCTTAATTTGATCATCCACTAACTACATTTTATTTAGCTTTTCAAAATAAACATGATCACCCAGGGTTAATTCAAATTTACAGAGTCTTGTAATATTATATTGCATTACTAGATTTTCTAAATAATATAGAAAAAATCTTTTTCATGCACATATGGTTGTAAAAGAGATATGCATACTGTGACAAACCCAGGCCAAATGGCTACAAAGGGAGGGGGGGAGTAGGAATTAGTCCCAGGGGGATTAAAAGGCTTCTCCCTATCCATTGAGGAGAGACAGCTGTGAGAAATTAGGTTCAGCTGGAACAGGGGTTATCAGGGAACTAATTTGGTTCAGCTGGCCCCAATTACAGGTGACCTTTTTAAACTCTCCCTGGCAGGGAAATGGGGTGGGGGGAGAGTGAGAGAAGCAGCCAGCAAATGGGTGTAGCAAGGCTCTGCCCTCTTCCAGCAAGGAAGATTGCACTCTGTCCCCAGAAAGGGAGTAAAACAGCAAGGGGCTGACTGAGAGGAGGATCAGCCAGACCGTGTGTGACTGGGAAGGCTTTTACTTTGCCCAAGCCTGTATCTCCAAGGCAAAAAGGGACTGAGCCAGCTGAGGAGAAGCAGGTACTTTGCCACGATACTTAGTATTTCCTTGACAAAATTACATTGCATTGATTACATATGTTATTCCTGAGGGCATTCTGCACCAAAAATTAAAAATTCTATGCACAATATTTTAAAATTCTGCAAAAATCTGCAAGTTTTATTTGTCAATAAGTAAATGCAGAGGCTCCAGCATGGCAGTGGGGAGCACAGGCCACTGACTGCACAAAGGTGGGAGATCACCCTGCAACACCACCTCCGCTCCCCCAGGACATGGATACAGTGGTGAGACTGCACCCAACCCTGACACAGCACAAGGCCTGGGCCTTCCCCCAAAACACCCTGGGGCCCTGCCCCTCTGCGCCAAACACACCAGGTGTGGGCAGGCAGACTCAACCAGGCAGAATCTAAATGGGAAGGAGCCCAGTGTGGGGTGATCCAGGTGTGGGGTGAAAGGATTCTGTATGGGACAATCTGGATGCAGGCAGCTCAGTGGGGGGTCTAGGAGTGGGAGATCTGAATGCACAGAGGCTCATTGGAGATATTCCAGGGGCAGGGGCAATGGGGCTCAGCAGAGGGATCTGGATGATGGGGTGTGGGTCTGGGTGCAGCTAATTGGAAGTCAGTGGCATGGAGTTCTGGATATGGGGGCTCAGGAAGGTGCAGGGGTGGGACTCATCAGGGTAGGGGTTTGAGTTCAGGGAGCTCAGTGGGGGATGGTCTGGGTGCAGGGGTTTGGGTCTGGAGGCAGGGGGCCTAGGTGGGGTTTCAGATGCAGGAGTTGAGGTTCAGTGTGGTGGGGTTCAGGTATGGAGGACTAGGGGGATTCTGGGTGTATGGAGTGAAGCTTGGCAGGGATGTCTAGGCATGGGAGGTCAGGATGCATGGGGAGTTGGGCAGATGGGGGAGCAGCTCCCCTACAGTGACCTCTCCGCCCGCAGCTGAGGAGCGATGGGGCAGGAAGCAGGGGAGGATGCTGAGCTTCCTGCACCTGTGGGCGGTTTCTGGGTGGGTTTAACACAGCCCCAGCCACTCCTTCCAGGGGAAGAGGAAGTCCTGCCCTCTCCTGCCTCCAGCCCAGCCAGGACTGATTCCGGCTCTGGGTAGGAGCCATTGGCTGGGGTGTCCCCAGCTCCACAGCGTTTTACTTCTCTGCCAGCTGCTCTGGGTGCCTGAAACATTGTACCTGCACTGTTAGGGAGTGGTGTGTGACTGCTCTTGCAGCTTCCCTGTCAGAAAGTCATTTTTCTGCAGGGAAGCAAAGAAATCTGTGGGGAACATGAATTCTGCACATGTGCAGTGACGCAGATTTCCCCCAGGAGTCAATGAGGGAGTTGAAAGCCCAGGGCCTGTCCTCCATGTGAGCTGGGGCTGCAAGAGCAGAATAAGGCAGCGCTGGGGAGAATGCAGCAGGCCAGAGCCTCAGTCCGGAGTCTTTGTTTAATCCTGAGCACTTTGACACCATCAGCTCAGGATTAAACAAAGACTGTGAATGGCTAGCCAACTACAAAAGCAGTTTCTCCTCCCTTGGTATTCACACCTCAACTGCTAGAAGAGGGTCTCATCCTCCCTGACTGAACTAACCTTGTTATCTCTAGACTGATTCTTGCCTGCATATTTATACCTGCCTCTGGAAATTTCCACCACCTGTGTCTGACGAAGTGGGTATTCTCCCACGAAAGCTCATGCTCCAATACTTCTGTTAGTCTATAAGGTGCCACAGGACTCTTTGTTAATTTTTATAGATCCAGACTAACATGGCTACCCCTCTGATACTTACAAGAGATCTTTTGCATAAAACATATTTGTTACATTATATTCACATTCAAAGCATATTTTCATAAAACATATGGAGTGCAACGTCACAGTATGATTTTCCTTGCAATTCATTCCCCCGTCTACTGACTGCTGACTCTGACATAATTGTGAAGTCTGACAAAACTGAAGTTCCTGTTTACCACAGATCTTCAGCATGCCCTCACACTCACACTAATTTAAGGAGACTATGAGCTTCCTTAAACAGAGCTGACTACTTAGCTGTAACTAAAGTAACAATGGATGCCTGAATGACTAATACTCTAGCACTGAAACGATCGTTGGGTGGAAGTCTGTCCTCCCCAAGAGAAACCAAAATAACCTGGCTTTGTGCAAGTCACCAAATGGGGACTGGTGGGGATGGAATTCAACTTCACCATGATCGGCAAACCCCTGGGCACATTGTACTGTCTTTATGCATGCATTATTCAGGTCTCTGGGTTGGAACAGTGGCTACTGCTAGTCCATGCTCCCAGCATAGCCCTATTTTTAACCTAACTCCAATTGCTCCCTGGAAGCTGACTTTTCAGCATCGTTGCAGAGTCATACACAGCAACATGCCAAAAGGGTGCAGTGCCTCCACAACCCCGAGAGGGCAAATCTGGTGTCTCTTCATAGGTACCCTCCCAGCACTAGCAGAATTTCTCTGCATGTAATCCCAGTAAGATCTGTGCTAAAGAGTGGGAGCAAATGCACAGATTGCTCCCTGCAGAGGCATCCCTGTTTACTAGTTTTAGAGCACAGCCACTTAGCAGATAACTAGCCTCCTTCCTCCACTCTATCAAAATTTAGCAATTAAACTATTAGTCTTATGTGCTTCTCTGTTTCCTGTGTTTAAGAAAAAGAAGCTGGAGGAAAAGAGAAAGTAATGAATGGTTTAATTTTGGTCTGGTTATTATAGCACAGGGGTAGATCTATCAAAAATCTCTTACCACTTCCTTTTCCTCTTTTTATTTTTTTATTATTTTTTTAAGAGCTTTGGGTCTGATCCTGAGAGGTGCTGCGTGAATTCCTCAGTCTTTCCATTTTCTAGTAACTTCAAGCATTATTAGCACAGGCCTATAAATAATTTACACCTCCACCCCGATATAACGCTGTCCTCAGGAGCCAAAAAATCTTACCACGTTATAAGTGAAACCTCATTATATCGAACTTGCTTTGATCCACCAGAGTGCGCAGCCCCGCCCCCTCGGAGTGCTGCTTTACTGTGTTACATCCGAATTCATGTTATATCGGGTCGCATTATATTGGGGTAGAAGTGTATTTATTACAGGTCCCCTAATATCACACAGGAGGCATAGTAAAAATTAGCACTGCACCACTTAGTTCTAAGGACATCGTTATGGACCCAAGAAATAATGCATTTCTGTGCAAGTGCAAAAGTAGGTGAAGTTTGTGTGGCAATCAAAACCAATCATTTATTCATTACTTTACTTTAGCATCATCGCCACAGGCTAACATTTTAAAAGAAGGATATGCTGCTATTTACTCACGCTGTGGCATATACTCAGCCTAAACGAAGCAGCATATTGCATATTTGCACTCACATTAGCAAGTGTAAACATGTGCATGCACTTAGCCCTTTGAAAATATGGGGCACAATTCATAGGCTGGATGAACATTTCTCCTTTAAAATGTAAGGGCCAAATGCTACCTTTTATCCCACTGAAAAGAAATGGGAGTTTTATATCCAGAGAAGAGTAATACTTCAGCTAATCATAACTAGTGATCCTCCAGGGCTAATCTAATATACTTATGAGACCCTAAATCATTAGAATTTTCCTGTCTGCTTTCTTTCTAGCCATTAGAATCCAGGTTAAAATTTATCTACAGTAGCCTAAAAGTGACACTGTGTTGTCTAATGACTTAACCAAAAACTGGGAGTCATCATTGGTTCTCATTTCTTACTCTTGTTGATTTACTGTGCAACACTGAACACATCTCTTAACTGATGTGTGAAATTCACCTGCCTCATATGAGTAGTGGCTTACTGATATATTCAATGTGCTTTGTGATCTGTGTGCATGAGAACAATAATACAGCTCATTCCATCTTAGGATCACAGCATGCATTGTTAAATAATGAAGTCATATTAATACAATTGCAATTGTAAAGTCAAATTAGACTATAAATTCTTTGTGTCAGGCATGATAATGTAGATGGATGTAGAACTAAAGCTATCCTCTAACTTTCTGAGTTGCCTGGAGTTTGGGGATTTAAAGACACATTTCATATTTAAAATAAACAGGAATTCTGTAAAACTAAGTCACAACCAATTCTTTAAAATATACATAAGTTCTAAAATATGAAAGGGCAGGTTAAAACTGATAGCTGATATTATATATATTAACACTTTTTTTTATGGAAAGATGCCTCACTTTCTAGGTACCTAATGGCTTTTCCTGCAACTTGCTTTTTTCCCCTCACCCATATCTGTTACAATTGGGCCTTACTTATGTTCAGTCAAACTACTTTTGAAAATGTTGGGTACTTCTCCAAACACAGTGTACACAAAAGTCTCCTGAATGTATACTGATTCTTGTGCAATGATAAGTGGTAATCATGTGTTTTAATGTTCCTGGAGCTAACACTCCCCTTAGGTAGCATTTCCTTTTAACACGAAGGCCTCAGAAATAGGAATGGATTGATGTTCTTATGTCATGCCTGAAATATCACATTTCTGCATCAGGATGTTGGATGTGTTTAGAATATCAGCCGTAGAGTTGATTGTAAAATAGGATGATTTTTTCATAAACCTTTATGTGATCGATTTATTGTTGTTTGTGTTGCTGAAAAACTTTGAATTTCAAAACTTTTCAGCCACTACTGAGGAGTATTGTAGGGGTGAGGGTAGCATGCTGTAGATGTCTTTATTCTGGAGCAGTTCTATTTATAAATTTAAAACATTTATAACAAATATTTTGGATGAGTTTCATTTCACTCCATTTACACCCTGATAATATTCAAATCCACTACTAATTAGGTAACACTGAAAGTCATCCTCTTCCATTCAAACATAGTATGACCTCAGAAAAGTTACTCTCTCTATAGCCACCAGAAAAAATAATATAATAAATCTTTTCAAGGATGATGGGCCACCACACAGGGGTGTGGTGACACATTATATTTGTAAAAAGCTTTGAAATCCTTGGATGAATGTCATTAAATATGTGTCTATTATTATTACTTAAATATCAACAGAACTATGTTGATTTATATTAGCTGATGATCTGCCCCGAATGTGGATATTCAGAATAACTTGCAACAAAAAATTTTAAAAGTCAGAGCTGTAGAGCTGTTTAATTGCACGGTTTAATTGTAGTGTAGATGTTTGGGTGCAGACTGGAGCTTGGGCTCTAGGACCCTGAAGGGTGGGACAGTCCCAAACCCAAATGCCTACAGCACAGTTAAACAGCCCCTTATCTGAAACCCCACAAGCCTGAGTCAGCTGGCACGGGGCAGCTGTGCGTGTCCAATTGCGATGTAGACATACCCTAAATGGCCTGATTTTCAGAAGCTAAGTGCTCAGCAGTTTTGGAAAATCTGACCCCATTATGGTGTTAAGGTGACACCCAGAACTGCTAGTCACGCCTGAAAACATGGGCCATGATTTTTTTTTTTTTTTTTGGGTTGGATTTACTGTTACTGGCCACTGTTCATATTTCATTTGAACAGAGGTTTTTGTGTGTGTGTGTGTATTTTATTAGTAATAAAGGCATATAGAATGTTGCCATTGATCTAGAAAAATCATAACTACATTGCAATAGGCATAATTGTCCCTAATTATGAGTGATTGCCTCATGTATCTCTGTGTGAAGTTTGAGTATGTTGTATATCGAACTTTTTGTGTTTTGTTAACAAGTAATTTTAACATCTGCAATTATATGCCATTTCCTGTCACTGGTCAGTAACTTTTTCGAACAGTAACATTCTTTCACAGCAGAAGTGTTATTATTTTTTTAAATATTTAACACATCATTATTTCACAAACTCCAGAAATTAATATTTTTCTATTTAAAGTGACAGTAAATGAGATGGCGGTTGATGCATGTCCACGATTTATGATTACATAATGAGTTTTTATTACCTTAATTAATCATTGCTAGTAGTTATTCCTTTCATTTGCCTACTTAATGGGTTTTAAGTACAAGAGCCGTTCTCGCCAATGAGCCCTTTTTATGCTTTACAGCTTTACTATCAATTTCCCCCCTCCAATACATTAAAAAAATGAGATTAGCCAGGTTGGCATGGTAACAAATTAATGTGCTAGCCCACTGACCATACTTCATTCCAAAATGGGAGTTTTAATCAAAAGGTAGATATTGCATCCACTCTCAGTTTGAGCAGTGCAGAAACAATTGGGAGAGAAAGTGCTATATGGAGAAGAAATAGACATGTGCTGAATAAATTTGTTTCCCACAACCTGTATCTTAAACTGCATTCCAGAATTAAATGATACATAATAGCAGAGAGACAAAGTAAGTGATATAAGCAAAGGAGTGGGAAGATGTTTGAAATGAAGATGGTGAAAATACGTGAAATGCAGACGAGACAGACAGGCTATTCCACATGGCAAGACAAAGAAGGTGGCTCTTACATAGGGAGCTTGTGGAAATGGATTGGTGCTTGTACAGTAGAAAAGTGAAGTCCAGGAGCTACAGCTGACTGTCCATTGGATAGGTTTAAACACGGAGGATTATTTTTAATTGCATCCTGAAATGAGTGTGAAACTAGTGGAGCTGTCTGAAGGAAGGAGGTGATATGTCTGTGCTTTAAATCTGTGGAAATGTGGACAGGTGGTTTATTTTATTTGTTGTTCCTACAGCACTTTCACTGTTCGCAGCAATTACAGTTTGGCTAGATGGATGCAACTCATCCATCTGGATCAGGACCTCACTGTAGTTCGCAAATCCCAATATTCTCTTCATAGGGCTACACCTGAAGTCCATTTGGAAAATTTCAGCTAGTGCAGAATATGGTTGGTTGCTTTCTTGCTCACTGCTGCTTCCCACAGAGAGCATGTTGCTCTGTGTTCATGGAAGACAGGTGAGATTCCAGAGGACTGGAAAAGGGCAAATATAGTGCCAATCTATAAAATGGGGCATAAGGACAACCCAGGGAATTGCAGACCAGTCAATTTAACTTCAGTACCCAGAAAGATAATGGGGCAAATAATTAAGCAATCAGTTTGCAGACACCTAGAAGATAATAAGGTGATAAGTAACAGCATGTATTTGTCAAGAACAAATCATGTCAAACCAACCGAATAGCTTTCTTTGATAGGGTAACAAGCCTCGAGGATGGGGGAAGCAGTAGATGTGATCTATCTTGACTTTAGTAAAGCTTTTGATACTGTCTCGCATGATGTTCTCATAAACAAACTAGGGAAATACAACCTAGATGGAGCTACCATAAGGTGGGTGCATAATTGGTTAGAAAATTGTTCCCAGAGAGTAGTTATCAGTGGTTCTCATAGACTTTAAGGTCAGAAGGGACCATTATGATCATCTAGTCTGACCTCTTACACAATGCAGGTCACAGAATCTCACCCACCCACTCCTGTATCAAACCTGTGTCTGAGCCATTGAAGTAATCAAATCATGGTTTAAAGACTTCAAGGTGCAGAGACTCTTCCAGCAAGTGACCCGTGCTCCATGCTGCAGAAGAAGGCGAAAAAACCCCAGGGCTTCCGCCAATCTGCAAGTTGGAAAGGCATATTGAGTGGGGTACCACAGGGATCAGTTCTGGGTCCAGTTCTGTTCAATATCTTCATCAGTGATTTAGATAATGGTATAGTAAGTAAATTTATAAAGTTTGCAGATGATGCCAAGCTGGGAGGGGTTGCTAGTGCTTTGGAGGATAGGATTAAAATTCAAAATGATCTGGACAAACTGGAGAAATTCTCTGAAGTAAATAGGATGAAATTCAAGAAGGACAAATGCAAAGTACTCCACTAAGGAGGGAACAATCACTTGTACACATACCAAATGGGAAATGACTGCCTAGGAAGGAGTACCGTGGAAAGGAATCTGGGGGTCATAGTGGATCACAAGCTAAATATAAGTCAACAATGTAACACTGTTGCAAAACAAGCAAACATCATTCTACCTCAGTTGGAGTATTGTGACCAAATCTAGGCAACCGCATTTCAGGAATGATGTGAACAAATTGGAGAAAGTCCAGAGAAGAGCAACAAAAATGATTAAAGGTCTAGAAAACATGACCTATGAGGGAAAATTGAAAAAACTGTTTGTTTAGTCTGGAGAAGAGAAGACTGACAGAGGACAGTCACGGTTTTCAAGTACATAAAAGATTGCTATAAGTAGGAGGGAGAAAAGTGTTCTCTTTTACTTCCGAGGATAGAACCAGAAACAATGGGCTTAAATTGTAGCAAGGGCAGTTCAAGTTGGACATTAGGAAAAACTTCCTAACTGTCATGGTGGTTAAGCACTGGAATAAATTGCCTAGGGAGGTTGTGGAATCTCCATCATTGGAGATTTTTAAGAGCAGTTTAGACAAACACTTGTCAGGGATTGTCTAGATAATACTTAGTCCTGCCTTGAGTGCAGGGTACTGGAAGACCTCTTGAGGTCTTTACTCACTGGCTGCTGGTTTTGTTCTGGTGCAAATGAACTTGCTGGTTTTAATGGACAGCGGTGTAAGTGCCTTATTTGACCATTGGCCTTTCACCTCGTGGAACTCCATGATAGCTGAGATCAGCTGTGGCACAACATTGGTTTAGCCTAATAGGGACTGAGGAGGGCATTTACACAAATGAATCTCAACTTCACAACTTGTTTTGTCACTGAACTTTGGTTCGACAGAGCCCGAGTCTGCTGATTTTCTAGGCAGTCAGTAAAGCTTATATACAGTATTTCTACTAGACTTTTGAGAAAGGAATAGTTTAGGAAGAGTGTCTTCTAGGGGGTGCTATCTACAGTATTGTCAGCCCCAAACATTCAAAAACCATGAGTGCAGTCCCCCAAACTCATGAGAGTGGCCTAAAATACAAGCTATATTTTTAAAAGATATTAAATATTGGATCATTTTTATTTGCCTTTAGGATTTTCAGCCGTAGGGTGCACTGGTTTCTTATTTTCAAGCTATCCTCTACAATCCTGAGGTTTGAGGGCCAGAGACATACTTTAAAAGAAAACAAATGAAATTCTCATGCATTAGTATGATTATGGCAGATGGGGCTTTAAGGGAAAAAAACGTGAGACTCTGGATGTACTCATGGAAGTTAGCAACATTGTATTTATAACAGTTGATAGGCTGTTGGGATGAAGGGAATTCTTTGTTTTGTAAAAGTTGTTGTTGTTGGTTTGCATGCAGTTGGAGCCGTGGATGGGACATAGATTTTTATTCAATCTATATATTACATATACAATATATATAATTAATAATTTGATCCTGCAAACATGTATGTGCATGTTTAAGTTTACTCATGTGAGCAGTCCCATTGAAGTCAAGAGAATTACTCATGTAAGAAAAACTGATAGCCATGCGTGGCAGTGGGCATATACATTATGTGATTGGAGGGAATTAAGTTTATATTCAGTAAAACTCAACTGTACATAACATCTGGCTTTTGACTGTGTGCCATGATGGTTTAGGATGGAAGGAGCTTTGTCCTTGGGGAGAGTTTGCAAATTTATTTTTAATTTTGAAAACACAGAGCAAGATGTGTTAAATGAACATCTTATATAGTGCTTTCTCATTAGCCTGTGGGTCAGGGTTCTAGGAAAAGATTCGGCTTATCCAAGAAGGGAGTCCTCAAGTAAAGATCTCATTCCCCCAGGTACACAGGATCAGCTCCATGCATGCTTTGGGTACAGGAAAATGAGCTTCAAGGGAGGGAAAAAATCAAAAAAATTGCTTTTCATTTTTTGAAATAAATAATGCGAACCCAGAGGAAAATTAAAATGATTTTTTGCAATTTTCCATGATTTTTAAAAATCTTGTATATCTTTATCTGCTAATCATAATGATCTATGCCAAGCTGTGTGGTGATGATATGGACAAATGTTGCTAGGGCCTTGCATGAGATCACCAGACTTATTTTGACTTAACATTTTACTAGGATTTGCATCCAGGTCTCTCAGTGAAAGGCTAATGAATTAACCTGTGTCATCTCCCCATGCCTCCCCATTGCACAGATAACACTTTTATGAATGTACCTTCTTGGAAGAATTGTACATCCCCCTTGCATTCATTTCACATTTTTTACTGTATGCAACATGTCAACTCTTCTTAGCATTTAATAACACTATTTCAAAGGAGGAGAGATGCTGCTGTTATGATCTAATGAGTAATACCTCTCCCTGTGTATATTTTCATCTGGTTTTTGTTTGTTTTTGGGGGAGGTTTGTAAGAAAGCAACAATTCTACATTCAATTCTGGCTGTCCTAGATTTGACGGGGTTAAAACTACAATTACAAGGGGCATTTGGGTATCAGAGCTGCCTCTATGAGCCATGTTGCATATCCCTATTACTTAATATTACTAGTATGTATGTATTCTAGTTTTGCATATAGAGCCCCTCTTGAATAGGACAGGATGAGTGTAGAAAATGCAATAGAGATTCTAGTGGCAATCACATTGTCTGGCTATACCAAAAGGACAGGAGACACTTGATATGGTTTTAATCAGGCCACAACTTTATTATTAGATGTCTGGGACTACCAGGCAGATAAAAGTGTACAGTGAAGATAACCCTCTGTTCATTCAATAACTACCCGGGGGGCTACTGCTAGCCCCCCCTTTTTTTCCCATCCAGATCCCCCAGTTAATCCATTGCTGGAACCTTACAATCCATTCCCCTTTGTAGAAGGGGTAAGGTGGACTATAAGAAAGGGTGGTTGGCTTCCTGCCATACCATTTATAGGAGCTTCAACAACCCATCATTCCATTCCATACACCTCCTTTTTAAGTCCTTACTAAGCCTATTATCTGGTCACTATATACCTTCCCTATGGAGTGCCTCCACTGAACATCCGCCACGAGGAGGTGCCAGCAATTAGCCTGGCTGCCTCTTCCCTGAACACAATCGGGTTCCTAATGCCCTATTTTATATCTGACAAAAATATGTCTCCACCCAAGTCTGACAGGTGAACCTCATCCTCCCGAAATAACTGGTACCCTGTATGCTATGCCAGGATGTGAAATTTCTGTCCCTCCTATGGCCCCAAGGATTTGGCCACCTCCATGTTCACATATCTCGTCTACCTAGGGGTGGCCTCAGAGCTCCCCACCAGACCCTGCGTTAAAGCATGTATGACCACACCATTTTAACTCCTGGGAAAAGTTCAAGAATCAGCTTCAAGTCACTCTTCACTCTGAGCATTAATTCCACCCCTTCACACATTCCCAATTTTTTTTCCCCAAGATGCACCACAATTATATCTGGGGACTGCCGACTAGCCCCCATAGTATTCAGCAGTGGTGTTGACTGGTCCCCTAACATGGCCCTCTTTCCATGCCAACTCAGGAAAGTTTCCCTTCTGAACCCCAGCTGCGAACCCTCAGGCGACTTGGACCCCTGTCTATGCTCCCAAAAAAGACAAGACTGTACATGTGGATCCACACCACCATCTGCATGGCCGGTCTTCCAACATCTGGAATGAGATTACAACAAATTAATGCTGATTTCCCACTAGGGGTCTTGCATACATTCTGTATGCTTCTGAATGCCAATACCACATTGCCTGAATTGCCTCTGCCTTCATACCCAGTTGTTCTGCTGCTGTTGCTGCCATGGTTTGGAATGAACAGGAACCAAATTCCTGGGCTGGCAGCCCCAACCTCATCAGTCCCTGTCTCAACACCATAATAAATGGATATTTTGTGAGGGGACTCCTGCCACCATGCATAAAGAAGGGCCCATCCCCTTCCCCAGTCATATTGCCATGTGGGCCCTCAAAGCTTCCATGGGGCAGATCCCAGGATCACCACCCTCCCATAGGATAACAGATTCACCCTGGCCTCCTTGATCCATACTCAACTTTCGCAAGTTTAGTAGCACTGCTTGCCACTGCCAGTGTACATCAGAGTTTCAATGCCCTTCCCATGCCCTACAGGACCCAGGTACGAGCTCACTGATCCTGAAAACACCAAAAAAAAAGCTATCCTGAACAACGCTGCCTCCGGTCCACTACAATACATGGTGCCAAGGATCTGCACAAGATTCCTGAGCATGTTAACTGTGATGTGATGATGTGAATCCTCCCTGGGGTCATTGGTATGCAACTACCCCACCAGAAACCTTCAAACTAAGCCCATTTAATACCATACTAGATCCACCCCCATCTCCCAGATATAAAGCCTCAGAGGAACAAATAATGACGGACCCTGCATCTCACCAAGGCACCCCACCATTGATACTTATTGCCACATTGTGTGGCAGGGGCCAACCTGTACCACATGTCCCCTCAGCCTCCACCCAATGCAGATCCAAATCACCCCTGCAATCAGCAACCTCCATCTGCTGTTGATCAGGCCTGTAATGCTGTAGAAATAACCTCAGAGGCAAAAGCCTGACCACTTGCTGGCTGTCCCATCAGAAAACATAGCCAGCTCACCTGTGTGGGTGTTTGCTTTCCCTGGAGCTCCCCCATACCTGCCATCAGCCTAGGAGGCTGCCTTTGATAATCAAACACACCATTCTTGTGAGAATCCATCTCTGTCCCTGCTTTCCCCCTTTCAACCCTGCCAGTCCCAGGGGATGAGTCAGTGTGGCCATGCTGATCCATTTCCCCCCTTTTTGCAGCACCTTCTGACCTTGCTCTCCCCTCCACACCCATAGAGCACTCTTCCCTTTCCCTCAGCCAGCTGGACAACATCTTCCTCACTTAAAGGTGCGGCACAATCAAATGCATAGGGTAGATCAGAGAAAATGTTGCCCTTCATTTCTATAAAATAGTTTGGTGACGTACAGCTGGTGCTGCCTGTGCCCTATTCATAAGAACTTCCTGTGTAAAAGCTGCGTTGTGCACCTAACTCTGACACACCTCTCATTTCCTATAGGACTTTTGTCCTGCAGGGATGGATGCTACAGCCAGAATTTTCAGAGAAGCTCAGTACCCACAACTGAGGCCAGAGTTTCAAAAGAGCTCAGCCAGATTAATTATCTAGATGTTTATTTAGGTGTCTAAATGGGAATTGAGCTCTCTTGACAATGTGGCCCTATGTGCATCTGTTGCCATGATCTCCACTGAATCTTGTGTAGGCATTTATGCCTGTGTAAAGTGACTCAGAACTGTAGTGTTTTACGCTCACTTTACATAGGAGTAAATGATTATTCAAGGTGCCAAGACAGTAGAGAAATATCCACTGTTTACAGAGTGGGAACAAATGGGACAAATTCATCCCTGGTCAGACGCAAGTGAATTGATCCAGGATATTCATATGAAACTTTCAAGGATTTTAGGATGTTACTTATTGAGATAAATGGTGAGGTAACAGGTTATTTCTGTATTTTAAGCATAAATACGTATGTGCTGTTCACTGCTAACAACTATAAAAGTGAAATAGTTTTTACTGGAGTTAGCAGAAAATCTATATTTCAAGTACTACAGTATTTACTGAAAGCAATAAGAAGCAGGTAGACCCTCCAGCTCCCAACCTTGATACATTTCCCCTCAGCCCTTTCATTACCCTGCATAAAGTTGGGATTGATCTTACAAAAATCTGTCAACTTAATAACATTTCTATCGTATCATTCAACTAAAAACTTTGCAAAGCTTCTTGGTGCTTCCATAATGCCCTTATGCAGTCTAGCATTCATTAATAGGCCTGATTAAGGCATGTGGCATTGGTGTTGATATACAAATTAGACCAAAAGTAAGAATCTCTCTTAGTATTGCAAATCAGTTGTTGTTCCATTGCAACAAATGGAGTTTCACCGCTGGAAGAAGTGAGTGGAAAATTTCACTTTTTGTTCTGCATTTATACAGCTCCTAGCACAAATCAGCCCTGTACAGGACTGGGACTTCCAGGAAATATAACTACCACAAAACAAATAAAATAATAATAGTTGATCATAAATATGCCCCAGGTGTCAAGAGCTGTCAAGACTATGGCCTTTCTTTTCCACCAGATAGGTGCATGAGGAATATCATAGAGAAATTCAGTGGGCCTCACAATTCTTCCACTGAGGACAATTATCCTTCAAGCATTACTACTTTTTAATGGACACCACCATACTGAGTATTATATTTAATAAAAAGGAGTATTTCTGCTCATGAAAATAGTCAAAAGATGTGGCCATATTTTGCACATCTTGTTAACAGCAGGGTTCTAGAATTTGAGGACAAGAACATGAAAATAAGTTCATTAGTTGATCTAATATTCAATGCAAATTACTTTTTTTTTGCATTTTGATGAACACATCAAGCCGTCCTTTATATGCCATTTAGATAACACAGTTCATGAACTGTTAATGAGCACAGTGTAAGTTAATGTTTATAACACTGTTCACAGCACACACCAAAAACTAAAAAGAGGTTGCAGACAGCCATAGAGATTATTGCTTCATGGCCGATAAAGCTGAATAGTTATGAAAAAAAGTAATTTCTTTAGGTGCACTATCAGTGGCAAATTTCTGTTTTTAAATGATGCATTTTATTTTTAAGTGGCTTATGTCAGGCTTCTATTCTACTTATTTTGTACAACGCTATGATGAACCAGTTTATTTTTTTTTCTTATTGAAGTTTATCAAACATCAAAGGTGCCTATCTGCTACTCTGTGGGCATTTGATATTATTTAAAACAACAACACAACAAAACCAAAACCAATAATAAACACCCAGAAGAAAACTCCACCCCTAGCATTTCTCACCAGGGGGACTTCCCCAGTAAGCTTGCATCCTCCATAAACAATCTCTCCTTTTGGGCACTTGACCAGAAAAGTGGGCCATTCGAAAAGTTATAACAATATGCTGGTATTCTATGAATGGCTGTGTTTCTCCATGACAACAGACAAGGAAGTTGTGATCGTGGTAACAGCAACGGGCCTGTGAGATTACGCATTGGACTTCACATTAGGTCACAAAGGAAGAAAGATGATTGTGGATGCTGGTTATGGAGTTCACATGCTAAGACAGTATGTAACTGGAACTGCAACCTATAAGACAAACATTTAGTGTTCAACACACACAAATACTTTTGTAAATTTCACAACCTGAACCTTGAGTTAGCCATTTACTCATTTTACTGTTTATATACCTGGTGTGTTTTGACTTTTTTTTTTTAACTCAAAATCAGATGCACCAAAATTAAAATTATTCCATTCTGCTTTTTATCGTATTGAACTTGGGAGCAATCATCCATTAAGTAATTTGTAGAAGAGTTAGAATCATAGACTATCAGGGTTGGAAGGGACCTCAGGAGGTCATCTAGTCCAACCCCCTGCTCAATCCCCAAATCACTCCCTCAAGGATTGAGCTCACAACCCTAGGTTTAGCAGGCCAATGCTCAAACCACTGAGCTATCAGTTTCTGCCTTTCCCAGTCCAATAAGGGTGGTTCTTGTAGAAAATAGATTTTTAAGAGTTGCTAAAAATTATTCGTGTGTCAGATAACTAAAGATCTGTGAGTGCACAATGCAATTTTTAGAGTTTGTGATCATATATGTAAGAGAGAAGCTCTGAATATTAGCAGGACAGTAACCCATCTAATGTACGTTTGTTGCTGTTGAACTTTGTGGATTGTTGTTTGCGCAGAATGTTGTATTTTAAAGTGTGGTTTTACTGTCAGTTTTCTCTTTTTTTTTTCCCTCCCATTCATTTTATTCACACACCTCCATTTCACCTTGGCCCTTTGTTTTCTAACACATCAGTTGTGCCAACTACAGTACTTCCCACCAGTCCTGAAACCCTTGTTCCACCAACCTATCTGACTGATTCCTCTCCTTCCCCTTCAGCTATCCCAAGTTCCAGTGTCCTCCCCTCTGCTCCCCGAGATGTGGTCCCTGTTTTGGTCTCCAGTCGATTTGTCTGTCTCAGCTGGCGCCCACCTGCAGAAACTAAAGGGAATATCCTGGCATACACTGTCTACTTCTCCAGGGAAAGCATCAACAGGTAGGTGCCAATCACTAAGACAACAAAAGCAGCCCACTACTGTTATCAGGTGTCCTAAAGCGGCACAAGGTTTTTAATAGTGTCTCACAAACTATTCATTTTTTTTTTGATACAATACTTCACAATAATAGCCAGTATGAAGACTGAGATTGTCTACTGTAATTTATCTAAATTCATATATCATGCTTAATACCTTGATATCAGAGCACCTTTGTGGCTAGAATGGTAGTATATTGATTGTAGCTTATGCAATCCCAATTTACTTGTAACAACTTTATCATCCTAATTACTTGTCTAATATATGGCTAGTAGATTAGCACATTTTCTTTTCATTCCCCTCTGGAGATACAGGTTCAAATTCTGTTAAAATCACAAGTGAAAGTAAATTTGGTGAGCTTTTCTTAATTGATCAAGGAGGATAGCTCCAGCACAAAGCCAATGTCTAATTCAGCAATGGTGTAAAATGGAGTAACAAGAATGGGTGTAAGAGTGGTACAGGTATTACAGGTGAGAAGTGAGGTGTTAATAGCAGAGTTGTGTTTTGGAGATTGCACTATGCTATGCCTCAGTTTCATAAGTATTTATAGTTGTACATTGAAAAGTTATTCTATAATAAAGATGTTGTGGGGGGCCTTGTTTATTGCTCACATGATTCCCTGTCTAATGTGCTCAGGATACATGTGAAAAAGATGTTTTTAGTTTAGCTTTGTTTTTCTAATGGGCAAAATCAGCCTGGGATCTGAGAGTTAAGTTGGATTTTTCTTTTTCTTCACATCATTGTCAGTAATCCAGATCGAGTTTATTAAATGTCACTTTCACCTTAACTGCACTTGTAATACACCTCAACTATGTGATGGTTAATGGTACTCTTGTAGGAGCCAGAAAGAACACAGATTCTGAGGGTGAATTGGAATAAAACCTATATTGATTTGAGAAGTAAATGGATTTGCAATGAAATCATTGAGAACTAATGAACTTGGAACCCCAGGATCATTTTGCATAGTCATTTTCCCCAAAAACCTTTTCCCACATTTTGATCTCATTTTATGAGGTGGAGTAGCATCTGCAAAGAGAAATATTTAGGTTTAGCCTTGTTGTTTTGGGAACTATACCGTATCCACAGTGAAGTATGTGCTTAACTGTGGAGGACCCAATCCCATTCTCTCATTGTTTATTTGTACTCTCCTGTCTGTATCCATCTGTTGTCTCTTGTCTTATACTTGTATAAGGAGCAGGGACTGTGTGTGCTGTGTTTGTGCAGTGTGTAGCACAGGGGTCGGCAACCTTTCAGAAGTGCTGTGCCGAGTCTTCATTTAGTCACTCTAATTTAAGGTTTCATGTGCCAGTAATACATTTTAACATTTTTAGGAGGTCTCTTTCTATAAGTCTATAGTATATAACTAAACTATTGTTGTATGTAAAGTAAATAAGGTTTTTAAAATGTTTAAGAAGCTTCATTTAAAATTAAATTAAAATGCAGAGCCCCCCAGACCGGTGGCCAGGACCCGGGCAGTGTGAGTGCCACTGAAAATCAGCTCGTGTGCCGCCTTTGGCATGCGTGCCATAGGTGGCCTACCCCTGGTGTAGCGCAATGCGGTCCTGATCCATGACTACGGCTCATAGGTGCTACAGTAATACTACTAATCAATAATAATTACTGTAATACAGTCTTACTCAAGGAGAAACTCCCCTTTTGGAGATTAGCATGTGCAAAAAACTGCAGGGTTAGGTCCTTGATCTCTGGCACTGTGTTTTATTTGATGATGCTATAATATGTCGGGATTTTTAAGAAAAACAGTGCTATGCACTACACAGAACAAACAGAAACCTACAGTTACGACAGAAATTCTTATAGCAAGAGCCAAACCATTCTCTTTAATGGAAAACTGCACCCATTTTGCTCAGCAGAACACCCTGCAAGTACTCGATGCCCACAGCACATCTTTTTATGATTAAAGTGTGAAAATGTATTTTTTCAAGAAAGCTCTTTAATTAGGTTGGCATTTTGGCGGCTAGTGCTGGAGGCAGCCATCTTCCTGAAACATGATGTCATTTGTGGGAGCCCGGTGGAGTGTCTATAAAGTTGAAGAGGAATGATGGGCTTCTGTTGAAAGCACATCCCTAGGAGCCAGGGTTGTTAGGCTTTATTCATGGGTCTGCCACAGACTTCTCTGTGACCTTGTGTAGTGAAGATAATATATTAATAGGGCTGCCAATCAATTAAAAATACAATCACACTTAATTGCACAATTTTAAAAAATTGTGGTTTAATCAGTTTTAATTACAGTGTTAAGAATAGAATACCAATTTAAATTAACCATATTTTGGATGTTTTTCTACATTTTCAAATATATTGATTTCAATTACAATACAGAATACAAATTGTGAAGTGCTCACTTTATATTATTTTTTATTACAAATATTTTCACTGTAAAAAAGATCAAAGAAATAGTATTTTTCACTTCACGCATACAACTACTGTGGTGCAATCTCTTTATTGTGAAAGTGCAACTTACAAATTCAGAATTATTATTAGTAGAGCCTGTAGAGCCTACAACTGAAAGCATGAATGTGTATACAAATGGTTAGCATATCTGGCATGTAAATACCTTGCAATGCTGGCTACAACAGTGTCATGCAAGCACCTGTTCTCACTTTCAGGTGACATTGTAAATAAGAAGCGGCAGCATTATCTCCCCTAAATGTAACCAAACTTGTTTGTCTTAGCGATTGGCTGAACAAGAAGTAGGACTGAGTGGACTTGTAGGCTCTAAAGTTTTACATAGTTTTACATAACTACACTCAAAAACAAAACAATGTATAATAAATTTAAATTGGTATTCTATTATTGTTTAACAGTACAATTAAAACTGTGATTGATTGCAACTGTTTTTTTTTAGTTTGTTTTGCATTAATTGCTTGCATTAAAGAAGATTAATTTACAGCCCTATCTATTAAATATTCTGATATTCTCAGATACTACAGTGATTGGGGATATACAAGTAACTAAGATAGCTAGAACATGCTAACCACTGTGTGAGGAACTGACTGTCCTTAAAATCTCACTTAGATCAGCACATGCTCAGCATGTTAAATGATCAATCCATTAGTAGGGCTCCGTGTCTATCACGGAGGTCACGGAAGTCACAGAATCTGTGACTTTCTGCGACCTCCGTGACTTGTGCAGTGGCGAGTGTGGCTGACCCCAGGACCGCCCAAGAAGCTGGCCCCGGGGTTAGCTGCTCAGGTGGCCACCAGCTGCTACTGGAGCAGCTCTGCAGTCAGTCACTTTGGCAGCCCTGCAGCATACAGTGGTCCCTGGGGTGGGCAGAGCAGCCGCTGCTCCCCGCAGCAACGCCCCCCCCAGGCACCTCCCCGCAGCAGTGCCCTCACACCCAGCTCTTCTGATTTAGTCAGGGGTATTTATAGTATAAATCATGAGATAGGTCACGGCCATGAATTTTTGTTTGTTGCCCGTGACCTCTCCATGACTTTTACTAAAAATACCCGTGACTAAATCATAGCCTTATCCATTAGCTATCTCAGTTTGGGCACCAAACAATTGCTGCTGCCAAATAAATGGACATTCTTGAAAATATGGATGTTAACATCTGTGCTTCAATTTCCTCAACTATAAACTAGGGATAATAATACTGCACATGGGAACTTTCAGAACTGATGTTGTAAAATGCTTTGGGATTCGATGATGGAAGGGATGGTACGGTAACTCCTCACTTAACGTTGTAGTTTTGTTCCTGAAAAAATGTGACTTTAAGTGAAATGATGTTAAGCAAATCCAATTTCCCCATAAGAATGAATGTAAATGGGGGGAGTAGGTTCCAGGGAATTTTTTTTGCCATACAGTACACTACTATAGTTGGGAGGTGCCCCCGCCTTACCCCACACAGGCACAGCCCACTGGCACTGGAGACAATGAGGCCGGCAAGGACGCTGAAGGTGCTTTAGGATAGGAGAAACACGCTGCGCAGCAGCAGCGGCAGCTTCCCCTACTCTGCAAGCACCAGGGGCGGGGGGCTCAACCCTTGGCCTGCCCACTCCACCCCTTGCCCCAAGCCCCCATCCTTAACCCACATCATCGTCCCCCTGCCTTTACTCTGCATGCTGCGTCCTCCCCCCTCCCTCACCCGCCTCCTGCCTGTGGCAATCAGCTGGCTTGCAACATTCAGGGGGCAGGAGGGAGGGGGAAGGTGCGATGATACGGCATGCAGGCTCCCCCTCCCTCCCCTGCCTCCTGAACACCACAAGCCATCTGATTGCCACGGGCAGGAGGCAGGGGAGAGAAGGGGGAGGTGCACCTTGACCTCGCTCCTCCCCACTCCCTCCTGCCTGTGGCAATCAGCTGGCTTGCAACCTCAGGGGGCAGGAGGGAGGGGAGAGGAGTGAGGACTCCATGCGCAGACTCCTCCACCCTCCCTCCCCTGTCTCCAGCCCACAGCAATCAGCTGGCTTGCGGCAGGCGGGAGGGGGAACTGAGTCCTCACTCCTCTCCTCTCCCCTCCCTCCGGAACACTGCAAGCCAGCTGATTGCCACGGGCAGGAGGCGGGGGGAGGAGGAGGAAGGCATTGATCTGCGGGGTCTGCCGGCAGGTGGGAGGCACTGTGGGGGAAGGAGGGGCGCTAGGGGAGCTGATAGGACAAAGCAGGCAGCCAGACAACATTATAGCGAAGCATTGCACAACTTTAAATGGAGCGTGTTCTGTAATTGAGCAGGTACGTAAGATCGAAACAACATGAAGCGAGAGGACATTAAGTGGGGCGTTACTGTCACAATGCAAAGCATTATTACAGTTATTTCTCATCTGCTTTAATGCTAGTCTAAGACTTGCCATACTGAATCAGACCAGTGGTCTGTCTAGCCCAGTATCCTGTTTTCAACAATGGCCAATAACAGCTTAACAGTCAAAAGAATACTTCAGTATTTAAATATGAAACATTTATATAGAACTATTGTTGTTTTTTTTTAAGATTGCAAGCTATATCCACATCTATATCTGTATATTAAGGGCAGCCTCTGATTCCCTTACACTGGTTGAATATTTTCTTCCATTTAATTTCAGTAGCACTACTCACAGAGTAAGGCACTATGCAATGTGAGGGTGTCAGAATCTAGCACTAACCGCGGTATGGAAGTTATTAACATTCCCTTGCAGAGGGTTTTCATGCTTCCAATATTTAAAAAAAAAAATCTTTTTAGCAAGATGGCAGCCTCTAGCACTTAGCTTAAAGATGCCAATTGTAATTAAAAACTTTCTTAAAAAATACATTTCACAGTTTAGCCATGGCGAGAAGTGCCTCTGGTCTTCTGAACTTTCAGCCTGTGAGGCTGAACCAAATGAATGTAGTTTACCTTTCAGCACTTGCATGGGCTACTGAGTCATTTATTGTTTATACATTTTTACAGAAGAGCTATTTTTCTCTTTACAAAAATAGTGGGTATGACATTAACCTCAGGCATGCAAAGAAATTGTCAGGCAAATTACTGTAACTCTAGAGCAAGAAGCTCTTCCCAGTTTGAGAATAACAGTAATTTTGCTTGACGCTTGACAGTACCAGTAATGCTAGGGATGTGTATATGTCCATACCATCAAACATCTTCATAGCCAATCTTTAGCTGTACTGTAACTACTGGGTGACATCCATCTCATAGGTTCGAGAAGCAGATTGAGAACCAAGTCTCCGCAGATTGTACACTTGCTAGGTTGAAGCTATTGCCTCACTGCTAATCCAGCCGTCCAGTAAGTAAATTTTAAACCTTCCCCATCAGCTCTCTTGCGTTACATGCTGTTATTGGATGCCAAAGAGCCAAGTGAGTCTTTGAACTTGAGCTAACAGGAACAGTGGATTGCTGAAAACAAGCTGGACTCCTTTCAAGGATGTCTTTCCTTACCAAACATCTACAGGGGAGAGAGTGGGAGAAGTTTGTTTTGAGTGAGACTGTAATTTGAGCAAGAGGGCTTCCCTGAATCAACACTTCCAAAGAGAAACTCCTTTGGGAGTGAAGGCATTTATCATACACCCTCACCTTTGGTGTATTTTTGATGGCCTGCTTTTTAATCTTCACACTTGGGTAGGCTTGCTTCAGGGGATCAAACACTGAAATGGTTTTGCTCGCTGATAAGGAAAGCACTTAAAGGTAAAAGGCAGGGTTTTGTAAATTCTTATAAGCATGATAAAACAAACCTAAATCTATTAGGAAATAAATAAATAAAGACTGCAGAAAACACCTGCATCCAAAGGACTATCTGCATGAGAAAATAGTTTAGTTTAAAAGAAATAATACTTTCAAACTATCTGCTGACATAGGAAAGATAGTTATTTAAAGGAAAAAAATAAACATGATTCAAAGTAACAGGTGGCCAAAAGTAACGATAAACATCTGTTAGTGGGTGCTAATGTTCATCTTCTCCATTAAATTATCATGTCACACTATTAAAAATAAGGGTAAAATTTTCAACAGTGCCAGAGTCACTTGGGAGGCTAAAGCCTTGTCTACATGGGAAAGCTTTGTTCAATGTAAACTAGGTTGTAAATTTAAATGGATATTGTTATACAAATATATTCTGGCATATTCTGGCTTTTATGATTTAGTTTAAACTATGGCTTTCAAGCGTTTAAAAACAATTAATCGTGCTGTTAAACAATAATAGAATACCATTTATTTAAATATTTTTGGATGTTCTCTACATTTTCAAATATATTGATTTCAATTACAACACAGAATACAAAGTGTACAAGGCTCACTTTATATTTACTTTTTATTACAAATATTTCTGCTATAAAAAAACAAAAGAAATAGTATTTTTCAATTCACCGAATACAAGTACTGGAGTGCAAGCTCTTAATCATGAAAGTTGAACTTACAAATGTAGAATTATGTACAAAAAATAACTGCATTCAAAAATAAAACAATGTAAAACTTTAGAGCCTACAAGTCCACTCAGTCCTACTTCAGCCCATCGCTCAGAAAAGCAAGTTTGGTTACAATTTGCAGGAGCTAATGATGCCAGTTTCTTGTTTACAAGGTCACCTGAAAGTGAGAACAAACGTTCGCATGGCACTGTTGTAGCCAGAATCACAAGATATTTACTTGCCAGATATGCTAAAGATGCATATGTCCCTTCATGCTTCAACCACCATTCCACAGGAATGCTGATGACGGGTTCTATTCAATAATGATCCAAAGCAGAGTGGACCAACACATGTTCATTTTCATTATCTAACCTACCAGGAGAAGGGTGGTTTGTTTTTTTGGGGGGGCGGAGGGGAGTGTTTGGGTTCTGTAGTTTCTGCATTTGAGTGTTGCTCTGAAAGCATGCGCCCTACCTCGTCCCTCTCAGATTTTGGAAGGCACTTCAGATTCTTAAACCTTGGGTCAAATGCTGTAGCTATTTTTAGAAATCTCACATTGGTACTTTCTTTGCGTTTTGTCAAATCTGCTGAGAAAGTGTTCTTAAAACGGACATGTGTTGGGTCATCACCCAACATCTGCTATAACGTGAAATATATGGCAGAATGCATATAAAACAGACCAGGAGACATACAATTCTCCCCCAACGAGTTCAGTCCCAAATATAATTAATGCATTATTTTTTAAATGAGCATCATCAGCATTAAAGTATGGCCTCTGGAATGGTGGCTAAAGCATGAAGGGGCATACAAATGTTTACCATATCTGGCACATAAATACCTTGCAATGCCAGCTACAAAAGTACCATCTGAATGCCCATTCTCACTTTCATGTGACATTGTACATAAAAAGCAGGCAGCAGTATCTCCCATAAATATAAACAAACTTGTTTGTCTTAGCGATTGGCTGAACAAGAAGTAGGACTGAGTGGACTTGTAGGCACTAAAGTTTTCCATAGTTTTGTTTTTGAGTGCAATTATGTAACAAAAAAAATCTACATTTGTAAATTACAGTTTAATAAAGAGTGCACTACAGTACTTGTATGAGGTGAATTGAAAAATACGATTTATTTTGTTTAGCATTTTACAGTGCAAATATGTAATAAAATAATAATATAAAGTGAGCACTGTACACTTTGTATTCTGTGTTGCACTAGAAATCAATATATTTGAAAATGTAGAAAAACATCCAAACATATTTAATAAATTTCAATTGATATTCTATTGTTTAACAGTGTGATTAAACACAATTAATGTTTTGAGTTAATCGCGTAAGTTAACTGCAGTTAATCAACAGCCCTAGTTTAAACCTTTCCCAAGTGACATAAGCTTACCAAAAAAGAGGCACTTTTAGACTGATAAAAATGTAATGATACTTAGATAGCTGCATCTGTGTAACCTCTAAAACTTTTCCATGTAGACATGTATATCCCATTTACAAAAGTGACTTTGTCACTTCGGAGCCTACCTAGATTGTGAGCAGCTTGTACAGTGCCTGGTCTGTGACTGGGGCTCCTATGTGCTATAATAATACAAATAATAAATACTACTCATACTATGTCTCACTGAAAATCAATGGGACTGAGGGCTTGTCTACTCTTACCGGGGGATCAACACACGGTGATCAATGCATTGATGGTCAATTTAGTGGGTCTAGTGAAGATCTGCTAAATCAACTGCAGATTGCTCTCCCTTCAACTCCTGTACTCCACCGGATCGAGAAGAGTAAGGGGAGTCGACGGGAGAGCATCTCCCGTCGACATCGCGTAGTGTGGACCCCACGGTAGGTAGATGTAAGCTATGTTGACTCGAATTACGCTATTCATGTAATTCAGATTGCATAGCTTAGATCGACTTTTCCCTGTAGTGTAGACAAGGCCTTAGACTTCTAAGTCACTTATGTGCTTTTGTAAAATTTACTCAAAGGCCTTTAAATTAGTAATGGACTCAAGATGCAAAAACTGGATCCAGATCCAGCTTTTTAATTCCCTCAAAGCTCGGGGCATTTGAATACAGGCTTTAGGTCTGGCATATTATATAGATTGCAAGCTCTTTTGAGCAAGTTTCTGTTTGTTCTGTGCACTGTGTAGCATTTTTTTTCTGTGAAAATTCACTCATAATAATAGAGAGAGAGAGTCAATATTCAGATCCACATCCTGGTTCAGATTTCATATATTCCGTCAAATTTTGGGGCTGTTGGCATGATTCAGGCTGAACTATTTTTAAACCTGTCCTTATATTGAACTTTGTTTTATTCAGATCTCTTTCCTGATGTAATTTAAACATGCAGATTTGCTCGCTGGTCATTTGTTTGCATTCACTCTTCTTTTCATCTTTAATCTTCTTCCCCCACATCTCTGTCTTTGGGAGGCTGACCCTGGACAAATGTGGGCATTGATTCATGCAGGCATTTGATCTTTATGTGGTTTTACATTAGTCACCACAAAGACAGACCCACTGTTTACTTTTGGCAATTTGTTCGTGATCTAATGCATATTATTTTGAGGAAAAGTTAAATTCGGTTCAAATATCACCTCAGAATATGTCTAGTTAACCATGCACAGTATTCATGGAATTCAATCTTTTCAGTGGAAAATAAAAAGAGGACTACTGTATTTATACTGTAATATATATATATTCCTGTCCAACATTTTCAGCTAGACATTGCCCCAAGAAGCAAAGTCCACGTTTAGATTCTAACCTTTCTGATTCTGAATTCATTTGGATCTGGTATTTTGGTTTGTGCCCATCTTTCTTCTTAGTTACTATTAATAAATCAGAGCTTTTTCCTCTGATAAATGAAATTAAGGCCCTGGTTTTGCAAAGAGATTGGTCCTTTCGGAGACAATAGGACTCCCCTTGATGTAAAGGCCCACGTATGGAGGATCAGGTCCTACATTAATATAAAGGACCAAGGCATTCATTTGTTTTTCTTTTTGGTCACAAATTAACAGGTGCAGAATCTTAAGGCCAGAAAGGCCATCAGATCATCATCTAGTCTGACCTGTGTAATTCAGTGTAGTGAAGTGAGACTCACCAGCACAGCGCCTCCTGCTGGTTGTCTTGAGAAGTAGTTCAACTCCAGCTCCAGAGCACCCTCTGCTGGCCAGTGTCTTGCCTGCCTCTGGTTCCCGTGTCCCTCCCGGACCCTTGTGCCCTTTTACCCTGGAGTTCTGCCCACCACAGTACCCCCACATGTTGGGTTTCCCCTCCCCAGGGTACCCCCAACCCTCTACACCCACCTTGCCTCAGTGGCTGCTGCCAGTCGTCATCTAGCCCCTTTCTCAAGAGGCAGACTGTAATGGCCATTCATCACTGCCCAGGGGGTTGGACCAGCTGCCTCTGCCTAACCCTGGGCTGCCCCTCTACAGCCCCAGTACCTTCTTAGGCCTTAACCAAGGCCTCAGCATGGGGAGATGCCAAACTGGAGCTCCCTAGCAACTTTGCCCTTCCCCAGCACTGCTCAGCCTCACGTACCCTTGTTCCTCCAGGCAGCTTGGTCCTTCTCTCTCCAGAGAGGGAGAGAATCTCTGCCTGCCTTCTCCCCAGCAGCCCTTCTTATACTGGCCCAGCTGGGCCCTGATTGGCTGCCTAAAGCCCACCCATGATTGCCTTCCTGGAGCAGCCCTTTCCCAGGGCTGTTTTAACCCCTTCAGGGTCGGAGCAGGATGACTGCCCTGCTACATACAGGCTATAGAATTTTGCTAAGCTACCCCTGTATTGACTAGCACATATCTCCCAGAAAGATTTTAATCCTAAAACTTTTACAAATTATTCCCAGTGGGCACTGTTCATGTTTGTTTGTTGTTTTTCTGTTATAATCCAGGTATTTCTGCTACTTCACAGGAGTGAAGCTAGTGGGAGGTACCAAACAAACTTAAGGAGCTAAAACCTTATTAAATTGATAATATTCATTTCACAGCAAGGAACATTAACATGACTCTTCCACCTTGAAACAACTAATTAGATGGTTGATACATTGTAAAAGCATTTGTTGCTCACCTAAGAGGTGTATGGGAACAATGTAATTGCATTATTAACACCCTGATACACTTATGTAAGATGATCTACATTCACCTTTGCAAATTATGTATTGTAGGCTCCATCTTATAAACAGGTGAACCACATTAGAAACTCGTTTATTTTACACATGAATGCTGTGGCCTAGATTTTCAAAAACTGGTTGTCTAAAGTTAAAGGCACCTGATTTCAGTGGGAGCTGCTGGATCCTCCTCACTATCTGTGATGCTTCATATAGCCCACATTACCTTAGTATCTGAGCACCTCACAGTTGTCAATGTATTTCTCCTCACAATGCTCCTGTGAGGTAGAGTAGTGCTATTATCTCCATTTTATGTATGGAGAACTGAGGCAGAGAAAAAACTAAGTGACTTGCCCAAGGTCATACTGGAAGGCTGTCACAGAGCAGGTACCTGAACCGAGGTCTCCCAAGTACTAGACTAGTGCACTAACGAATTCTCTTCCTTCTCATATGAAAATCAAATCACTTATGTAGGTTCCTAAGTAAGAATTTAGGATCTGAAAGCATAATTTAGAAAACCCATTTTTGAATATCTATCTGTCTGTCTTATGGCTTTATGCTACTGCCCATCACCATAGTATTGGGTTGCCTCCCACGTGAACTGGGAAGCAATCATAAAGTCCCAAATGGATTTCATGAATCTCAGCCCTTTTTCCTTTGTTATTTTCCCCAGGTTAAATCCTGAGGTCCTTGCTTGGGTTATTACTCAGTCCTTACTCAGTCAAGTTTGGAAAATTTACTTTTGCTATGGTACATTTCTTATTTTTTGAAACTGGGGAAAAGTGAGGGAAGCATAGAAAAACTCCTTAGATTTTATAAAACAATACATCAGCTAGTCTCAGGTCATTAATCTGGGATATAAGGCATATAGGACAATTATGTGTTGCAGTTGCAAAAAGAACATTTCGAAACTCAGATGTCAGGTTTCTAATACTTTATTTGGAAGACATCCTCGATATGAAAGCTGGAAAAAACCCCAAATAGGAGTTAGATAAATAATAGAACCTGCTCTAGTATATAATACTGTTCATCTTTTCTGGCATATAAAGAGGGAAGTATTGGTTAGTATAGAGCAAGATAGCCAGGAATGGGAACACCTTAGACTGTGGTTTTTCAAAGAACCTAAGGGAGTTAGACACCCAAATACCACTGAAATTCAATGCAGTATGAGTACCTAAATCTCTGAGGTGCTTTTGAAAGTTCACTATCGACTTATCGAGCCCTTGTTCTGACAAGCCTAATTCTGAATGGATTAAGATGTAAGCAGTAGCCTGAGATGTAGCTCTGCAGAGCAAACTAGTTATAAATACCCTCATGTCTGTGTCCAGTGGGCCTGATTCTTCATTATTTTGCAGAGGACAAAATGCTACTAGGTCAGCATTTTCACGCACACCATTGGTAGCATTTTGCACCCAATTTGCACAGACTACACACCTTGTAAAGCAGTAGAATTCAGGCCCTTTAAGCCTAAAGTGTAGATTTGATACAGTTAGGGGAAATAACTGTACTCAGCAGGCAATATAGGCTATTCAGTTCCTTGATTGGAGATCTACATAACAGGGAAAGAAAATTCAAGTATTTCCTTTGCATATTACTTGGAGTAGATTTGCTGCAGAAGTGCTGGAGGCTGTGTATCGTCCCTAATGTGCTGTGCCTATGGACATCACTGCAGGTAGTGTTGCCACAGAGGAAGATAAACGGATATATAAAAGCAAATACACACATCAAAAGTTCTAGAGAAGCTGCTGAACTTAAGAGAAGTTTCATTTTTTTGAGATTTAGGTGAATGGAATTTCCCTTTTTTGCTTCATCTCTGTTTTCCTTTTATCACTTCCTTTCTACCATTTTGTGCTTTGAAGGGCCTCTGTTGTTACTTATTTATCTCAACAAAAAATTGGTTCTGATAGACCAGTGGTTCCCAAAATGGGGTTCATGTAACGAAGCGTTACAGGGGGTTCTTGGGGAAAAAAATCCCTAATGGTGGACAGAGCTGTCCATAGGGACACCAGGCGGCACGAGGCAAGCAGTCCACAGCCTCTGGACTTCCAAGAGCTAAGCAGATCAACGCAAGCATATCTATCACACTGGGGAGATTTAAACTTCAAAACTCCTTAAAAGAAATGAAAAGGGAGGTGGATATTTTTTGCTGTTTTTAAAATAAATAGGCAGCTAGTGTTGTTTTTAAAATTATTATGAAGAACAAGTTTAAGCTTTGTTGTAACGTGTGTTGTTTGCCTGGACTGAATGCTTGTGTAGGAGGAACCCTGAGCTGGCTTCTTAAATACCTTTATGCTGTTTCACATCTGATACTCCTTGATGAAACATAGGAGCCGTGTCTTATAACAGGCTTATTCAAAGTGATGCAAACTATGAAAGTGAGATCTTGGAAGAGTGTTGCCGTTTTCATAATGTAATAAAAATACTGTAATGATAAATAATAATAAATAATAAATAGTGTGTAATAAGATGTGTTTTTATGACATGCTTATATTTCCAAGATCACTACTTTTTAGACTTTATACTCAGGTAAAGGAGAAAATCCCTGGAAATATTCATTTTTAGGAGGGGGTTTGTGAGACTTGACATTTTAGTGAAAGGGGTTCACAGGTTGTTAAAGTTTGGGAACCGCTGTGATAGACAATAGCAATACGTGTCTGACCATCCCATAGCTCATAGAACCATAGAATCTCAGGGTTGGAAGGGACCTCAGGAGGTCATCTAGTCCAACCCCCTGCTCAAAGCAGGACCAAACCCAACTAAATCATCCCAGCCAGGGCTTTGTCAAGCCTGACCTTAAAAACCTCTAAGGAAGGAGATTCCACCACCTCCCTAGGTAACCCATTCCAGTTCTTCACCACCCTACTAGTGAAAAAGTTTTTCCTAATGTCCAACCTAAACCTCCCCCTCTGCAACTTGAGACCGTTACTCCTTGTTCTGTCATCTTCTACCACTGAGAACAGTCTAGATCCATCCTCTTTGGAACCCCCTTTCAGGTAGTTGAAAGCAGCTATCAAATCCCCCCTCATTCTTCTCTTCTGCAGACTAAACAATCCCAGTTCCCTCAACCTCTCCTCATAAGTCATGTGCTCCAGCCCCCTAATCATTTTTGTTGCCCTCCGCTGGACTCTCTCCAATTTATCCACATCCTTCTTGTAGTGTGGGGCCCAAAACTGGACACAGTACTCCAAATGAGGCCTCACCAGTGCTGAATAGAGGGGAATGATCACATCCCTCGATCTGCTGGAAATGCCCCTACTTATACAATCCAAAATGCCATTAGCCTTCTTGGCAACAAGGGCACACTGTTGACTCATATTCAGCTTTTTGTCCACCGTAACTCCTAGGTCCTTTTCTGCAGCTCACTGAAGTTATTGTTTTTTCTTTTATTTCTTACTGTTGTGAATTCCCTCATTGCAATGAATTAATGTAAAAGTTGTTATGGGCTAGATTCTGCATTGACATGAATCTCTTGCTACCTCACTGACTTCAGCGGAGTTGCACTCAGGGTCAATAAGCCTAGAATATGGCTTATTTTGGTTTTGAGTTCAACAGATTCCATATCCCAAAAGGAGGGAGTAGCTTGGTATGTTCTGAATTCCACCATAATAATAATAAAAATTAGAGATGGAAGAGACCAGAGGTTAAGAGAGTTTGAGTTGGTCAACCACAGGTCTACTTCCTCTGCTAAAAGCAAAGGGAGAGCTCCTCTCCTCTTCCCATTTTTGGAGGAACAGCACTACTCCCCAGCTCCCTGCCTGTGTGACAGGAAATCCACCTGTTGTTTTTTATCTGCTTGAACCATTAGAAGAGACCTATAAAGTCACCACTATCTTCTATGTAGGACATTGCTGGTTTGCTCCCTAGAATATATTCACCAGGGCTTTGTCTAATCCACCAGTGCTTTTTCTGAATGAAGCAGAGCAAGGACTTGAACCTGGGCCCCTCAAGTGCTCGGATCGAGAGCGAGAGAGAGACTGACACTATAGCCTGGTGGGTAGGAAAGTAGTGTTGACATAGTCCTGAAAAAGTAGAAGAAAAAGGCATCACTGATAAAGTTTGCAGATGACAGGGGGTCTGGATCGCTTGACAAATTGGGCTCAGGCAAGCAATATGTGTTTTAATATGACTAAGTGTAAATGTATACATCTAGGAACACAGAATGTAGGCCATACCTTCAGGATGGGGGAAGCAGTGAGTCTGAAAAAGATGGGGGCCATGGTGGATAATCAGCTGAACTTGAGCTCCCAATGTAATGCTGCAGACAAAAGAGCTAATGCAATTCCGAGATTCATAAACAGGAATCTTCAGTAGGAGTAGAGAAGATATTTTACCTCTGTATTTAGCACTAGTGTGACTCTTGCTGCAATAGTTTGTTCAGTTCTGGTGCCCACAATTCAAGGAGGACATTCATATATTGTAGAGGGTTTGGAGAAAACCTGTAAGAATGATTAAAGCATTAGAAAGCTTGCCTGATAATGATAGACTCAAAGAGCTCAGTTTATTTGGTATAACAAAGAGAAGATTAAGGGGTCACTTGATTACAGTCTGTAAGTATCTACATGGGGAACAAATATTTAATAAGGAACTCTTCAGAGAAAGGTATAACAGAATCCAATGGCTGATGGTTGAAGTTCGACAAATCCAGATTGTAAATTTTTGACTGTGTGGGTAATTAGCCATTGGAACAATTTAGCAAGGGTTGTGGTGGATTCTCCATCAGAGACCTTTTTTTTTAAATCAAGATTGGATATTTTCTTAAAAGATCTGCTGTAGAAATTATTCTGGGGAAGTTCTGTGGCCTGGCCTATGCAGGGTGTCAGATTTGATGATCGCTGTGGTTCCTTCTGGCCTCGGAATCTGTGAAGGTGAGATTCCAGGGAGCCCAAACACCAAGCCTGAACCTACTAAACCTTCACTATTTCTCCGAATCAGAAGATTCTATCCCTCTGTTTAACACATATGGGTCTATTGTAGCTTTTAAGCTACAGTCTAATGTAGGGAAGTATGGAGGAGCACTGCCCCAGTTGCAGCCCTCAGAGGCATTGGACCTGGAGTATTCCCAATGCCTCTGAGAATGCAGGGTGTTTCCACACAGCTGTGGTCACAGCAGTTCATTTCTCGAGGTGTAACATGCTCTCCTGATACTGGCTTCTGTCTACTGGTCAGTAGGGAAGGACATGAAATGATGGCTTCCTCCTGTCCTATTTAGGGAATCCAGTGCCACCAACAGGCACACCTTTAGTCTTTGTGTGCTTAGAGACCAGGATCAATAACATGGCTGGAATCTGAGAAGATGTGTGAAGGAAGGAGGACTCCTTGTAGTCTCTCTCCCAGCTTTGGGTACCTGCACAAGACCAACCATAGTCTTATCTTAGGGGACTAAAGCTAAAATCCTTATTCAGTTCGTAAACAGGCCACACTCCCAGATGCTTTTTGCAATATATTGCCCTTGTGCTCAACTGCAGTTGATAGCCACGGGAGTTGCACAGATGAATCAGAGACTGTTTGTCTTCCTAGGCTATGAGAACACCACTCCTTAATAATCACTGTGCTATTTTTGCCAAGATGCTAAAAGAGCTAAGTGGGGCAGAGCGCAAACTTTACAAATGTGCTTTCCTTTCAGAACTTTGTAATGGAGACGGACTCAATGGATACACTTCATCTCTATGTGATCTCTTTGCATTAGCTACAGTAACTGACACCACTGAACGCAGCATTGCTAGCTGGGTGGTGGTGTACTTTTGTCCCCATTATCATCAGGAAGGCACATCAGTGGCGCTGACAAAGCTTGATTTGTCGAACCATCAGAACCTGTTTTTCTGTCATTAGCCCAATGTTTATGATCCAGTACGCATCTCACTGTCAAGATCACAGATGTTTCTGCTTATTGAATAGCTATTTGCTTCCCATCAGTTCCATTTCCGATTGTATTAAGACAGGGAAGGAACCAGAAGATTGTGTTGCTTATTAAGAGTTTATAATAGAACGCCTCTGACTTTCTTGTAGTCCTTGCAGCATTTATCTTGGGCCCCATTGCATGACTTAATTTGTAACATAATGCTGCAGGCACCTAAAGGAAACTCTATAGCCCAAAGTCAGAGTTAAAAGAATTAGCAATACTTTGCTAGCTTGCCAAGTATTGTTAAATAAGTATTGCTTGGAAGGCTATGTTAATTTTAAAGTTATTTTTCTGTGCTAATATTTTTACTTAGGGAACGGGCACAGAACACAACACAGTCTGAGACACTTCAGCTTACAGTGGGAAACCTGAAACCAGAGGAGACCTACACATTCCGAGTGGTGGCATACAATGAATGGGGACCAGGAGAGAGCTCGCAATCCATCAAGGTTGTCACGCAGCCTGAATGTAAGTATGCAGTATAACGGTGTTTCCATGTTGTATAGGGTTAGTAATGATCTACTTCTGCAGCAGCTCTGCATTTATCATGCTGAATTTCTTTAAGGTTTACAAATAATTCTTTGTTATAAATATTAGTAATAGAGTCCATATGGATGGTCAAAATAATCTTCCCTCTATTTTCATTGTAATATAATATATGTTCTTACAATGTATTTTCAGAAATTTGATCTGATCAGTGAATTGTTTATTAGATTTGAACACACACACACACACACACACACACACACACACACACACACACACTTTTCTCATACTTTACATACTGGGCCAAATACTAGTCCCCTTGAAGGGCATGGAAAAAATTCAAGTTGCTAGATGCTTAATCTAGTCATGGTTAATTGGAAATATTTTTATTAGTGTTCAGTATATTTTGGAGCTTCTTTGCAGGCCCTTTGCACTTTCTTCTCTGTTTTCTCCAGCTGTAAATACTTGCACACATGTTTCATCCTCAAAAGGAAGATAAACTTTCTTTAGTTCAGAGTATTCTACAATATGTCAGGGTTGTCCCACTTAGCTATTCAGTGTCCCAGAGAAAGAGACCCAGGCTGAACCAATTGGTCAGTCAACTTTCTTGTCAGAAGGGGAATCTCCTTTAGTTTGTAACACATTTTGCCTCGGTGGAAAGGGTTAAATGGGTTTTCCTGATTCACTGTTGCAAGTGACTTGTTGCCCCTCTAAGTGAAGGAGATGGGAGTGGCTCTCTTTGGTGAGGGGAAATAGACTGAGGTCTTGGAGACAAGTCCCTTGAGATGTCAAGATTCTCAAGAAGGCTTAGCTTGATTTAGAGTGACCAGATGTCCCAATTTTATAGGGACAGTCCTGATTTGTGGGTCTTTTTCTTATATAGGCTCCTATTACCCGCCACCCCCTGTCCCAATTTTTCACATTTGCTGTCTGGTCACCCTAGCTGGATTTTATACTGTTTAATTTTGAGTTCCTTTTGTGAATTAAATCAAATCCAGGAAACAGAGCCAGCTCCAGGTTTTCTGCTGCCCCAAGTGGCGCAAAAAAAAAAGCCACAGAAGCGCGATCGTGCCGCTCCACTCTTCAGCGGCAATTCGGTGGCAGGTCCTTCGCTCCAAGAGGGACTGAGGGACCTGCCGCTGAATTGCCGCCGAAGACCCGGACTTGCCACCTCAATAGAGGCCGAAGTGCCGCCCCTTGGTATTTGCTGCCCCAACCACCTGCTTCTTTAGCTGGTGCCTGGAGCCGGCCCTAACAGGAAAGGGCTACTTTCCGCCCAACTACAACATGTGTGGGATGTCTTTGGAATGGACTGGTAAAACCACATGTACATACTGGGTGTGTTAATCAGGAAAGAAAACCAAGATACTGTCATTTGTGATCATTACAGACAAACAAACAAACCCATCCCACCACAGCAGAAGTAGGGATGTTAGTTCAGGACCAGTGCCAACTTGGGAAATTACATTTAGCTTCCCTAAAGTTCTCCTGTACTGCAGATTTGTTTGGGCAAAGTATTCTACATTTCCTGCCAGGAAAATCTTTTGCAGTGCTGTTTTGTCTTGTTATTCGACTGCTGTGGTCCACCAGAGGTAGCTACATTTCAGCCCTGAGTGAGGAGAAATCAGGTTGAAAATCACTTTATAAATATGAAAAGCAATTTGAGATCCTTTGATGCAAGATGCTATGTAAATATTAGCTATTATCATGTTATTTACTCCTTCACATAACACAAGGAGTAGAGGTCACCCAATGAAATTAATAGGCATCACGTTTAAAACAAACACTTCTTCACACAATGCACTGTCAACCCGTGGAACTCTTTGCAAGGGGATGTTGTGAAGGCTAAGACTATAGGGGAGAAGGGATAGCTCAGTGGTTTGAGCAGTGGCCTGATAAACCCAGGGTTGTGAGTTCAATCCTTGAGGGGACCATTTAGGGAACTGGGGTAAAAATCTGCCTGGGGATTGGTCCTGCTGTGAGCAGGGGGTGGGACTAGATACCTCCTGAGGGCCCTTCCAACCCTGATATTCTATGATTACAGGTTGAAAAAATATCTACATAAGTTCATGGAGGATAGGTCCATCAATGGCTATTAGCTAGGATGGGCAGGGATGCAACACCATACTCTGAGTGTCCCTAACTTCTGTTCTCCAGAAGTGGACAACAGGATGGTTCACTTGATGATTGCCTGTTCTGTTAATTCCCTGTGAAGCACCTGGTATTAGCCACTGTCAGAAGACAGGATACTGGGCCAGATGGACCATTGGTCTGACCCAATATGGCTATTTCTGTGTTCCTTTTAACCATAATATAGATATATTGCAATTTAAAAAATTACATTAATGTCTCCATCATGAAAGCACTTTTATAAGAGATCCTTGCATAAACATGCACCAACACTCCCTAGTGTTGCTTTTAGTGTATGTGAAGCTCAAATGACATAGGAACTCCTACACTATTTAATAAAATTACTCTTCTGTTCAGTAACATGAAGGTTGGTCCAAAGTATCAAAATTTGATGGTAGAGAAAATATCTTTTCCCATCGTTATTTTTTCCCCCTTGACAAAATGATCTTATCATTTTGTCACAACTCTCTTCTGTGCTGGAATTCAGTCAGTCTCTGTGTTGCTGTCCCCTGGAACATGATGTAGCTATTGTACAATAAATTATACAGCTGCACTACAAATTGAATTTCAAGATATCTGTGTTATTTGAAAATATCAGAAGTATTATGCAATCTAGCTTTGTTAAGAAATAAAAACCAATGAAAAAGGACATCTGAAATGCATGTCCGTCAATGACTATTTCTAAAAGTGCATACATTTTCTCAGTAATCAGTTTAAGAGATCAACAAGCACAAGTTCCAGCTTTTGAAATAATCATCCAAAATATATGGGATGGATTTATATCAAGGTCTTTGTCTCCAGATTAAATCTTCCTTTCGACTAAACTCCAACCCCTTTTTCCTCTGCTTTTATGGTGTATAATTTCACCACTGTATTATCAGTCAGGATTTAAATCCCTGCCTGCTTAAGACTTGTCTAATCTTTTCATACCACATGTGGAGACTTTGTGAGTTATTATTTTGACTCTTCAAGATGCTGTTAGAGCAGCTGAGTAGCGGAGAGTACAGAAATTGGTCTAGTTCTAGCTTGGCGGGTTGAGCTTTTCTATCTGCTTTTTGAAGGTAGCCTCCCTGCTGGGGCAGCAACTCCATTATCTTCACCACCCTTAGCTATTAAGACTTTCCTTTTAATAACCCTGTTTCTCTGTGATGTGTGTATTGGAAGAGGTTGGTGAAAGAAAAGATTAATAGGGAGACGTGTCAATATACACTTAAATAATTTGATTGATTTACTGCTTAGCTGTCGTGTAATTTGCAGCCTGTAAACATTGCCTTTGATCATCTGCAGTCTAATGGAATCCTTTTACTTTGCAATTATATTTAACCTTCCATCCAAGAGTCTTAAAGGGCTTGATAAAGATTAATCAATTAAGCCTTACTACATCCCTCTGAGGTAGGGAAGTATTATTATACCTGCTTAACTGCAGCACAGAGGCCCCTCTGTGTATCCATATGTCCACCCCGCCACTGCATGGTGCAGAATGGAGCAAATCCCCCACAAAGCCAGTGATCCCACACAGGGAGGAAAAGTGGCTAAGTGGATGTCCCTCTCCATGGAGCCTAGTCACTTTGCTCCGTCCACAAAATAGCCACATACTCTGTTGACAATGGAAAAGTGGGTGAGCTGAAGGTTTGGGAGGAGGGGCTGCATTACATGGCTTTCTCCTCCTCCAGAAACCAAACCAACCACAGGCTGAAGAGTTATTGCTGCTTGAGATGGGATTAATTCTCTGCTGCACATCCTGGGTCAATCCAGCCTCTCCGTACCCATGGAAGTCCCTCTAGCAGCCAAATCAGTGTAGAGTGGTTGCTATGAGCACTGCTGCTAGAAGTCGGAGGGCCTGACATCTGTAAAATTAAGTAAGATGAGCGTATCATTTCAGAGAGGCATGGTTAACTAGACCTGACTTTGCAGATCAACTATGTATTATTGAAAAAAAGTGTAGTACTGCCTGATTCTGCTGTTTCATATCCTTCTTCAGATCTTAAAGAAATGCAATTGTGTGAAATGAGAAATGAAAGAGTGAAATACTGGTCACGATCAGTAATTTTCAACGTCTGTTGAGGAGTGATAAAGATCAACAGACTAAAGGTTTTACGGTTAGAGCAGAAGATTGCTATTATCTCAATACATATCTATTGTGATTGGAAATGAGAAGTGCAATTAAGAGAAGTGGCTATGTGGTCTTTGTCAGCAGGACTAGAGACCAGTTTTTTCAGGGAAGATGAATGACTGTAAGTAATCCGTTCTCCTTAACATAATAATGTGAATCTCTACATCCATGAGTCTCGGTCTTAAGGGGTCTCAGCGGTGTAACCATTTTCCTGTGGCAGTTTATTGTGATCCTAGTTATGACAGAGCTGAAAGGCAGGGCATTTCCATTATCTGAGAGGTCACCTAGTACTGGAAGAGAGTGCTACAGGGCTGACTGTAATATATTGTAACAGTAAATTTCTCACTATTCAAGGCAGACTTGAGAAAGGAAAAAGATACTATACTCTGGAGGAAGGACTGGCATTTCTTCAGTGTATTTTCCATGAGCAATCATAGGATTAAGGATCTTTACTGGTTCTATTGGTCGTGGACCCGATCTCCGAGGTGCTGAATGTCTTCTGCAAGGTGCAGGGCACCTTCTTTTCTCCACAAGGGCAAGGGGAGTTGAAAGTCCTCAATGCTTTCAGGATCAGGCCCACTGAATAAAAAAACAGGAGGCCACATCCTTCTCATACTGAAGTCGGTGGCTTCAGTGGGAGAAGGATCGAACCCTGAATAAAAGCCTCAGGTTTGGCCTCATGATCAAAACCATTCTTCCCTAATAAATCAAGAGGAAACTCATGAACAACAGGTGCTAATCCACCCTGTTATAATGCATCATCCAGAGCTGCATTTTCAGTATCAAAGATGAACTATCACTATATTTATGATGGCTAAAAAAAATCATTATGGAAAGAGTTGCAGTAATTTATTTTGACACTTACAGAATCTGCTCCACACTAGCCATGAGCAAATCTCCATTAATTTAAAAAAAATGTGTTGTGGAGTAATGGAAGCAGATGAAAACTGGCTTGAAATGTTTGATTCTATGTTCTGGCCTTCTTCTATGATAAAAAATAATCAAATGAATAACAGTGCTGGGACAGAACATACTGTGATTATCAAGGTAGTGATATTCAGTTCTAAATCCCTCTTTATCTCCATGTAAGTGTGGGGTAGCTACTTTCAGGTTTTTCCTGGAGGCCAAGAAAAAGCCAGCTTTTCGTTTAAGTGGGTATTTAATCTGTTTGATTTTCTTCAGGAAAACATCCACCTGTTGAAATGAGCCAAATATGTGGTCAAACATCAATGACAACACAGAACTGGCTTGATTATTCAGAGAGCATTTCAGAGCACACGTACATATTATCAACAAGAGACAAACACTCAGGCCAAATTTCTCACAATTGGATGCCTATGTTAGGCTCTTCAATCCGGCCCCCTGATTTTTTTGAGGAAGCTGAATCTCCACATATCCTGTGAGAATTGTCAGTTCACAGCACCTCAGAGATTCAGGCTGCTGAGGCCTTAATCCTGCCCCCTTAACCCATTATTCTGGACATACTGCTCTACCAAACTGCCCCCTCCTAGCATTATTAGTTGTGGATTTGTATGTGGTAGATTATTGTGTTGGGATGACTTAGTCTGTTAAAGAGGTTGCTAGAAAACTGACATTCATAAGGGACAGAATTAAGGTTGCAGTGTTTGGTCTACGGTGTACAGAAGTTGTGAGAGAATAAAACTGGACAGAAATGTGTGGTTGCCAACAGAAGATTTTGGGTGGGATTTCCAAAAGCCACAAGTGATTTTGGAGCCTACGTCCCATTTAAGCTCCTAAATCATTTACATGCTTTTGAAAAAAATATGTACAAGTTCCATTGATTCTAATTGAAGTCAGTAGGAGTAAGGCCCCTTGCCCACTTGGATGCTTTTGTAAATCTCAGTGGGTATCCATCTGCATCTTTAGGTGCCTTTGTAAATCTGCCCCCAAGCGCTTTTGAAAATATTGCTTTTTATGTCTGTAACAGAGAAGATTTTGTCATTTGCAGCTAACCAAATAATGGCTAAAATATCCCTAAATACTGCATTTAAAAAATGTTGACCAGATCTACTCAAGTTTTCTTTCTCAACCAATTTTTGTGTAGATAAGCAACATTTTTAAATAGTTGTAAACAAAATAATCAGATTGACACAGACAAGTTTCAGCCACAACCAAGTTTAAACACTTGCTATTAAAAATGTGTCTAAACAAAACGGCTTAGAAAATTCAAAGAGCATAAAAAATAACTGTGAAATTTCACATGAAAAGATCAGGTGTTGGGAAAAACAGGGATGCGTGCCCCATTTTAAGCCAATTTCAGAACCCAATTTCAACTATCTAGCCACAACTAGCTCCTGAGTGATAGGGTGTGTGTGTGTGTGTGTGTGTGTGTGTGTAAGTGAGATGAATTAGCAAGTTAAAATAGACACACCTTTATCCTTTTAACTTGCAAATTTAAGGGCAGACTCATCTCTGTGCAGATACTGATGGAGAGACTGAGTTTGTACCTCTCCTAGTCTGAGGCTGGCTGGGGTCACATGACAATGCTGAATCAGGCCCCTCGCTTCAAATGTTCAACATAGCTCAACACACTGTTACCACAGTTATTTTCCATTCAACCATTTAAGGTGTCAGTGTTAGAATTTCTAGCTCACACTTTCAACAGTAATAATAACAGTAATGACATTTTTTTTTCTGGCCAACAAAACAATGCCAGCCTGGGTTTCAGAAAGTCTCAGTGTAATGCGTGGAGTGTTAGGGGTTAATAATCCATAGACCAACATTAGAAAATCTTACCAGAAAGTGCAGATCGATATGTTGTCCAGTGTAGGTAGATGATGGGTCAATGGACTTGTAGTTTTTACATCTCCATCTGTCATTTTTATGACATGAAGCATCTGTCTGTTTCTCAGGACATATGCTCTACAATCTTTGTACTCTTTTGGTCAAGGACAAAATTATACAGCCAGCCAGCTCTTCATTATAGCTTACTGGGAAAGGTGCAACTTAACCCCTTAATGTCAGGAATCGGGTATTCCTGGGCCGACTAGCATTATATACTCAGACTTCAAGGCCAGAAGGAACCATCATCATTATTGGCAAAGAATGATCCAAAAGCAACTACTGCTGCTGCTATTGTGGCTGCATGCCAAGGAGATAAGCAGTCGGCTCTTTAACAACACATCAAAGCAGAACATGTAACAGTGAGACTGTTAACAGATTGTTGTCTTGTGATCATCTAGATCTACTCGGGGCATTGCTGAAACTACTGGCATGGGATGTTTTTGGAAAGATGTCAAAAAATTCAGTGAATTTATAAATCTTCTCTTCCCAGACATTTTCATTTCTAGGTCACTGGTTCAGACTGGCTGTGAACAAAACCTTCTCTTCTGCTGGATGTACATTTGCAAAATGTTTTGTGAACTAGTGACTTTTGCCCCCTTCCTTCTAATAGACTTGTGCATCACCACAAACAGCATGACATTTGACGGTACTTGGCACCTAATCCAATTTGAGAGATTTAGGGCCTGTCTACACTACCCCACAGGTCAGGCTAGAGGTGTGTGCACCAAAATGCTACGCTGTAACTCCCCCATGCTAGGTCAGCGTCTGTGGAAAACCGGTACCAGCAAGTGGGAAGTGGGTGTCCAGGGCTGGTGGTCAGTGCAGAGTTCAGGAACCAGAGGCCAGTGGGCATGCTTGGAGCCAGATGTTGGAGCCTACTCTGCTTTCTCCTCAGAGGCTCTAAACAGCATAATTGCCCACAGTTACAAGGTACCACACAGCTTTTCCTAAGCAAGCACGTTTATTCTTACGGCAAAAGCATTACAGAAAAAACATATTAAAACCAATAAAGGAACCTGCATGCATGCCAATAACCAGAGATCATCCCACTTCTAACAAGGGCTCTGGTAGGCGTCAGCACTTCAACCTCCAAGGTTTTGTTTTCTGTGATTACAAGTCCATAACACCTTTTGCTCAGAGCAAGAATCTGTGAGTCACTCCTTTATTCAGTTTGAGCCTCTGATCTTGTCCTCATGGAACAAGTGATCAGTGGACAAAGATTTCATAGATTCCAAGGCCAGAAGGCACCTCTGTGATCATCTAGTCTGACCTGTATAACTCAGACCATAGGACTTCCCCAATATAAACGGTCCCCATCTCAGGGTGTAGCTTCAAAAGGTTGAGTTTGCATAATCGGACAAGGTACAGTTGCATACACCACCCCATAGAGCTGAACTTGCTCTTCTGCTTTCCAACCCCGTTCTACTCTAATAACCACCTCTGACTACTGTTGCTTCCAACAGCTACCCACTGGCAGCCAAGCCAGGTTCAACTCTTTAAAGTTAAATCAGGAGCTGCTTAATGGTGTGAAGCTAGCCCTACTAATTCAGACTAAGTGCTGAATGCTACTTCCCTGTAGGGGAAATACAGTTTTGAGCAGCAGAGGCTCAGTAGATTTAATGCTGTGCAGTTTAATTTTACCTTCCATTGTTTCAATTCCATTTTAAAAAGTTATATTGAAACACAGCATCTGATTTCTTTCAATGAACAACATCATCAACCAAAAAAAACACATAAAAACTTTTAAAAATCTGACCCTCCACTTCCAGAAGTATTCTTAATTTTGTAAGAATATCAAGTTTCATTAAAAGAAAAATAATAGTAAGTTCCTAGCTGTTAATTGTGGAGAAAAGCACAAAAACTCTAAGAGCTCAAAAGCCAGGAGGCAAGTAAAAAGAACCTCAAATATACTATATTTAAGCCAATCTAGTGATTCCAGGGGGCCTCACTGATGATTTTTAATTATCAAGGCTGATATTTTCAAAAGAAAAGTGTCACCACGGGAGCTGCTGGTAGCTGAACTCTTTTGAAAATCTAGCTTTGTGGAAAAACTGGCCTCTATTTGACTTTTGCACCCCCTCATTCACTATATATAAGGGATACCATATATGAATACACACCCTATAGGCCAATTCCTTTAACTTCAAAGAAAGGACTTTGTATTTGGGAACCACAAAATCAAAGCTAATGAATAAAATACACACTTTTATTCACTCTTTGCCCGCACAGATTCTGCTAACTGGATGTTTTCAGCATGTGCTGAAATTTAAAAATAAAATTCAATAAAATGAAACAAATCTTTACATGACAGATGCCAGTCACATAATCCCATCCCCTGCACTCTGACAATATACAGTTGCCAGTCAGTTGGAGTTAAACATAGTATTTAATCAAGTGATGATATTATAGCTATTACATCCACTGGTAGGATGGGGTAGAGATTGGAGAAACAAATCAGCACCACAGACATGCAACTTCCCTGGTACATTTGTAGTAATGGAGGAGGAAAGAAACCCATTTTCCAATCAAAATACCATACACTGCAAGCAAGGGCTAGCGACAATACTTAATTCTTAAGCCACTATGGTGGAGTTTACAAACTCTCACACAGGAGAGAAAGGGGTTTAGAACTGCTCTGGGCTTAGGCAGCTCCATCGTGCCACACCTGCAATGCATGCACAGGCTGGAGGAGGAGCTTATAGAGAGAACTGAGTACTGCACTGCAGGCCAGAGGTGAGTAGACCTATACTGTGAAGCTCTGAAAAAAGAGCCCTGTGGGAGGACCAAACTGCTGCACAATTCACTTCATTTCTTTATGCCTCTGTTTCTTAATCTGCAAAATGGGGATAATTACACCTACCCTCCTTTGTAAAGGCACTTTGAGATCTATGGATGATCATAGAGTCATGGGATGGAAGGGACCTCGAGAGGTCATCTAGTCCAGTCTCCTGCACTCTTGGCAGGACTAAATATTATCTAGACCATCCCTGACAGGTGTTTGTCTAACCTGCTCTTAAAAATATCCAATGGTGGAGGATCCACAACCTCCCTAGGCAATTTATTCCAGTGATTAACCACCCTGACAGTTAGGAAGTTTTTGCTAATGTCCAATTTACACTTCCCTTGCTGCAATTTAAGCCCATTGCTTCTTGTCCTATCCTCAGAGGTTGAGAAGAACAATTCTTCTCTCTCCTCCTTGTAACAACTTTGAAAACTGTTATGTCCTCCCTCAGTCTTCTTTTTTCCAGACTAAACAAACCCAGGGTTTTTTTTTTTTTTCAATTTTCCCTTCTAGGTCATGTTTTCTAGACCTTTCATCATTTTTGTCGCTCTTCTATGGACTCCCTCCAATTTGTCCACATCCTTCCTGAAATGTGTTGCCCAGAATTGGACACAATACTACAATTGAGGCTAATCAGTGCAGAGTAGAGCAGAAGAATTACTTATTGTGTTCTGCTCACAACACTCCTGCTAATACAGTCCAGAAGGATGTTTCCTTTTTTTGCAACAGCGTTACACTGTTGATTCATATTTAGCTTGTGGTCCACTATGACCCCCAGATCCCGTTCCACAGTACTCCTTCCTAGGCAGTCATTTCCCATTTTGTATACATGCAACTGCTTGTTCCTTCCTAAATGGAGTACTTTGCATTTGTCCTTATTGAATTTCATCCTATTTACTTCAGAGAATTTCTCCAGTTTGTCCAGATCATTTTGAATTTTAATCCTATCCTCCAAAGCACTTGCAACCCCTCCCAGCTTGGTATCAGTCACAAACTTTATAAGTGTACTCTGTATGCCATTATCTAAATCATTGATGAAGATATTGAACAGAATCGGACCCAGAACTGATCCCTGTGGGACCCAACTCATTATGTCCTTCCAGCATGACTGTGAACCACTGATAACTAATCTCTGGGAATGGTTTTCCAACCAGTTTTGCACCCACCTTATGGTAGCTTCATGCAGGTTGCATTTACCTCGTTTATTTATGAGATCATGTGAGACAGTATCAAAAGCTTTAATAAAGTCAAGATATACCACAACTACCACTTCCCCTCATCCACAAGGCTTATTACCCTGTCAAAGAAAGCTGTCAGGTTGGTTAGACCCAATTTGTTTTTATAAATCTATGTTGACTGTAACTTGTCACCTTATTATCTTCTAGATGTTTGCAAATTAATTGCTTAATTATTTGCTTCATTATCTTTTCAGGTACACTGCTGAATCAGAACTAAATATTAATTGCACTATGAGGAAGGCACACCATCATGAGTAAGATGGCAGAATCTGGCCCATTAGGAGCAATTTCCTCACTGAACACAGTGGGAAACTAAGAGAGAGATAAAAACAGCAAGGAGTCTGGTGGCACCTTAAAGACTAACAGATTTATTTGGGCATAAGCTTTTGTGGGTAAAAAAAAACCTCACTTCTTCAGATGTATGTAGTGAAAGTTACAGATGCAGGTATTATATGACACATGAAGAGAAGGGAGTTACCTCATAAGTAGAGAACCAGTGTTGACAGGGCCAATTCGATCAGGGTGGATGTGGTCCACTCCCATAATAGAGGAGGAGGTGTCAATTCCAGGAGAGGCAAAGCTGCTTTTGTAATGAGCCAGCCTCTCCCAGTCCCTATTCAAGCCCAAATTAATGGTGTTACATTTGCAAATGAATTTTAGTTCTGCTGTTTCTCTTTCAAGTCTGTTTCTGAAGTTTTTTTGTTCAAGAATAGTTACTTTTAAATCTGTTATAAAATGTCCAGGGAAATTGAAGTGTTCTCCTACTGGCTTTTGTACATTACCATTCCCGATGTCCGATTTGTGTCCATTTATTCTTTTATGTAGGGACTGTCCAGTTTAGCCAATGTACATGGCAGAGGGGCATTGCTGGCACATTCATTTGCAAATGTAGCACCATTAATTTGGGCTTGAATAGGGACTGAGAGTGGCTGGATCATTACTAAAACAGCTTTAAAAGCAGCAAAGAATCCTGTGGCACCTTATAGACTAACAGACGTTTTGGAGCATGAGCTTTCGTGGGTGAATACCCACTTCGTCACTTGCATCCGACGAAGTGGGTATTAACCCACGAAAGCTCATGCACCAAAACATCTGTTAGTCTATAAGGTGCCACAGGATTCTTTGCTGCTTTTACAGATCCAGACTAACACGTCTACCCCTCTGATACTTAAAGCAGCTTTGCCTCTCCTGGAACTGACATCTCCTCATCTATTATTGGGAGTGGACCACATCCACCCTGATCGAATTGGCCCTGACAACACTGGTTCTCCACTTGTGAGGTAACTCCCTTCTCTTCATGTGTCATTATATAATACCTGCATCTGTAACTTTCACCCCATACATCTGAAGAAGTGAGGTTTTTTACCCATGAAAGCTTATGCCCAAATAAATCTGTAAGTCTTTAAGGTGTTACCTGACTCCTTGTTGTTTTTGTGGATACAGACTAACATGGCTACTCCCTGATAAGAGAGAGATGACAGAACTCATCAAGACCAAAAAGTAATTTTATTTTTTTTAATTGCCTTTTGTTTAATTCTAAGAAGCACCAACTAGTTATTTACTGTTCACCATTCATCTTAATTAACTGGCATAATACACTAGACATCTCTCTACTTTTATTTGAACCATTCTACTGGTTCCTTTGAAAAGTGCCAATCTTGTTAGAAACTCACATGGATACATTAAATATGTAATTACAATGTACTTTGAGTGACTCCATATTCCCTTTCTGAGACTTGCATCCTGTGTCCCATAGTGTGAGAAACCAAGGAATACATTTTACATTAGAAGCATACAGTGCATCTTTATTAGTGAATTTATGAATAATCCTCTAAAGAGATTTCCCTAGCTTCACACTTAGGGTAGAACTGATAGTATTTGATTAAGTGCCCTCTAAATCAATGACAGTTTGAGGCACACGGGTATTTAATTGGATTGCTCCTGATTAGCGAGGTTGTCGCTACAGTAGAGGGAGAGTCTACTCTGAGCACAAAGGTCATTTTTTACATTTATTGCAGAATTTTTTTAAAATTGTTTATATTTTGTTAGGTATAAAAATGGCCCTGAACTTTAATGAGCTGGAGTGTCTCTTGTGATGTCCTTTTCCAGGATAACTGTTATCTAAGTATAATATAGCATCAGTTATCACAAAAGCATCAATAATTATAACAGTAGCAATGAGAACAATTACTCTAGGCTTCCTCATGCTACACTGAAGTTAGCCCACGCAAGAGGCTGAAAACAAAATTGATGCATCTGCTCCTGTTCCTTGTTGTAAATCGCTGGCTTGGCATGAGCCCTTATTCCCCTTGTTGCCCAGTTCTTTGCTGCTGCATTGCAGTGATAATTGAAATGGATAATTCTCTCTTTGCACCATTTTAGTGGGGCCTGTCTAGCTATGGCTGATATCAGTGTATACATAAACTTCCCAGTGTGGAAATCTGTCTGCTGGTTGAATGGACTGTATCAGGGTCAATTATAGTCCTTTCAGAGGGAATTCCAATAAGATTGAAGTAAATAGCTTTTTTCTATTGATTTTAGTTCATTTTTTCCTCTCCTCAATACAAGTTATTTGCACTCTACATGACATACCATTTTGCTTATAAAAGATAATGTATGTTATCAGGTATAACGTTTTCAATGGAAATGTGTATTCCTCTTTGATATATGCTTTTTATCCCATTCCTGGGACACTAGACAATGCTAAGATTATTGGTATTTTTGTGTATTGTTGTAACAGCACAGGGCCCCATACTTCTCTCTGCTTCCACAAGCAGAGGGCAGCCAAAAATCATGGATCCAGCGTACTCTTTCTCTCCATGGCCTCCCAACTGAGAGTCTGAATCTCCTGGGGAAATTAGATGTAAACAGTAAGTGAGGGTGAGACTCTACCCACAAACACTTTGTGGGTAAAATCCTGGCCCCAGGAAGTATTGACTCTAGTAGCAGGGGCGGCTCTAGGCACCAGCAAAACAAGCTGGTGCCTAGGGCGGCCAAATCTAGGGGGCGGCAGGCTGGGCCGGCGGACCTGCCGCAGTCATGCCTGCGGGAGGTCCACCGGAGCCCTGGGACGACCGGACCTGCCGCAGGCATGACTGCGGAGGGGGCGTTTGTCCCGCGGCTCGGCTGGACCTCCCGCAGGCATGACTGTGGCAGCTCAAGCGGAGCCGCCGCGTCTGCGAACCGTCCGCAGCCACGGGGGTCCAGCCGAGCCACGCGGGACCAGCGGACCCTCTGCAGTCATGCCCGCGGGAGGTCCGCTGCTCCCGCGGCTCCGGGGCGCCGCCCGCGCATGACTGCTTGGGGCGGCCAAAATGGTAGAGCCGCCCCTGTCTAGTAGGGCCAAGATTTCACTTCTAGTTTGTGGTCTCAGCTAGGTTGCTCCAGTCCATGGCTAGTGCCTAGAAGTGTAGAGCATCTCACTGCTACTTCCCAGAAGACCTCAGAGCATAGTGCTTATGGGCTGTATTGGGGATATAGTGCCTATATGTTGATGGTTGGATTTCACTATGGGAGCGTGAGCCAGCTGGGCTAGGACTGGAGCTAGGCTCTGTGAGTCTTGTGGGGAACTGAGAAGGTGAATTTGAAATGTCTCCCCAGAGAGAGGGAATCTTCTCCTGAATGATCTCAGAGCTTTTCCCACCAGGGCTTCTGTGGTGTCAGAAACACCAATGAACTTAACATGGCAGTTTCTGGTTTGGCTCAGACAAATCATTCCCATTTCTGCTGTGGTAGTGTTTTAAATACATACATGCATATACATGCAATTGAGATTTTGCATATTTATCAAACATACAAATTGAGGCATTACATTATTTGTATAAAATCTCCACTTTCTGGACCTTCAACTTTAAGAGGTATGACCACGGAGACCAAACTGCAGTACAGAATCAGGAAGCCTTGGCATAGGTCCCTCACAATATATTATGTGTTTGTGCAGAAGCGTGTCCCCCTACATGTTGTGATGGGGAAAACCCAATCCATTGAAGCATCAAGAATTCCTATCTGTTTCTCCATAGTCAGAACCTGCTTAAGAGGGAACACAGTCCATCCAGAGCTTTTAAATAGGATCTGCAACCTCTGTGTTTACTTAGAAAAAAATGTCTCCTTAATGTGAAGTACTTTTGCAATTTAAGAAAGATTATGGTCAATTTCTTCCCTTCATCTGCAGGTCCAGCAAAAATCATTTCAATTTAGTAGTGTTTGAGTAGCATGCCTATGTTTTTAATTTAGTATTGGTCTGACATAATCTGACATGATTTAGCAATTACTATAAAATAAAATGGATCTTATCTGTCACCATGAGAGCACAACAGTTTCAGCTTATTCAGAATCATTCCAAAACGATTTCTGGATGGCATTCTGATGAAATCTATTTATCTTCATACAGTTCTTCCTAAACCAGTCAACATCCACTATGGTGGTAATGAATTTATCTTCTGAATTCTTCCACTAAACTAAAACTTTATCATAACTGTGGGTTGTCGGTGAAAGAAGAGCCTTGTTGATGCTTCAAATTGACATGGTGCAACCAAGTTTTATTTCTCATGCTTGAATCGCATATTTGGTATGGAGGCATTATAAGATCAGCTTTCTCCCTTTAACTCCATGATGATAATTATCAAAGCAGTCCCCTCTATAATTAATATGTATTTGTAGTATCTACGGTATCTAGACCCTGAAATCAAGGCCCCATTGTGCTAGGAGCTGTACATATTTAGACTAAGTCTTTGTCCCAGAAAGCTTGCAATCTACATAGATAAAGCTAGGAGTGGGCAAAAGAAAGTATTCTTCCCATTTTATAGTAGGGGAACTGAAGCACAAAAACATTGTGACTTATCCAAGCTCACATGGGAAGTCTATGACAGAGCCACGAACAATAATTTCATCTTAATAGAGAGCTTGGCTCCTGGCCCCAGACACTATTACATAGACCACCTCTCCTTCCACTTGCAATTATGTAGCTTCACTTTGGCAACTACAGCAATTACTCCTGTGGAAAAGTAATGCTAATAAATCATTGAATATATGCTTGGCTGTCTCTTACTGCAACTTAGCAGCTGCAAACAATGAGGAGAGTAGGGTGACCAGATAGCAAGTGTGAAAAATCGGGACAGGGGATGGGGGGTAATAGGAGTCTGTATAAGAAAAAGCCCCAAATATAGGGACTGTCCCTATAAAATGGGAACATCTGGTCACCCTAGAGGAGAGCCAACAAGATGCTCAACTGATCAGCTCCCACAGTTTTTTAGAACAGCTCAGCATGAAAATCTGGCTGCAGTGTTACCAGGAGAGCTGCTGGGTGCTGAGTACTTTAAAAAAAAAATCTGGTCTTTAATTAGGTACTTAAATGAAAATCTGTCCCCAGATCAACTCTACACAGACCAGTGTAGGAACCTTTGAGCTTAAAAGCTCTGGTAATGATTCCTTCAGATGTCAATGCTCAGCAGATAAACACCTGTGGCTGGCCCATGTCAGCTGGTTTGGGCTCAGGCTGCAGGGGTATAAAATTGCAGTGTAGATGTTCAGGCTCAGGTTGGAACCTGGGCTTTGAGACCCTCCCCTCTTATGAGCTTGTCAGCAGACCCAGGCCAGCTGCACGTTTGCTGTGTAGACACACTGTATCTTTATAAGCAACGATGCATTTGTAGAGGAGATAGCAGGGAAGTTCTTCCATCTAAACTGTCTTTTCCTTTGTTCTGAGCTTTCTATAACTTCCCTTCCATGGAGATATATGTGTGTGTGTGTGTGTGTGTGTGTGTATTCCTTTGTGTTTTGTGTTATATTTCATTAGTCTCATTTTGTTATTTTGAGACTACTGTGCAGGACTTAGAGTTGAGACCAAGGCCAAATTCTAATCTCATTCACTGCAATAAGCGTCTCAGTTGTGTAAATGAAGAGCACACTTTGTCCTCTGTTCTTTTTTATGTCCTGTTCTGCAACTGACAGTGACAATAAGCAAGTCACTTATTTCTGTACCTCCCTTTTCCCCATTTTTTTTTAAATCAGATTCCCTGCAGTACAGTTAAGTGGATCAAGAGGTGTTTTCCCAAGCCCCCTAACTCGATACAAATTAGTCCCCATCCCCATAGACAGAGGGCTTGTGTAAGGAAGGCAACTTCCCCCCTCAAAGCCAACTTTCTACAGAGAAATTGGGAGACCTGCATATGGAAGAGACCTGCTGCTTGCATATCTGATGATATGTGATCTGGCCCATAGTGTTTGCTAGTAATGTGAAGGAAACACCATAGAGTAGGTTAATATATTTGACTGTGGAATATAGTTGCACGCCATGTAAGTAAATACAGAATAACCTGATGCAAAGCAGAACAAATTGTGAAAATATCTTTAAGTGACAGCTACTGTCACAGCAGAAGTGAAAAGTGTCCAGCAGAACTCCCGTGGATCTGCAGCCAAGGCAGACAGGGTAGTTTTTTCCTTTCTTGCCAAACCGCTGCCATGTCTTTCAACTGTATACAGTGCAGGGAAGCAAGGGTTTCATTATGCTAATAATTACATTGCCTGCAGGCTTTTTGGAGTCCCAACTCCCCATACAGCACAGAAACAGATTTTATAGAAATATCATTAAAGCTGTTAACTACAGGGAGAGGGGGGGAAAATCAAAGACACAATCAAAGCATGCACTCTATTATCAATAAATGCAAGTGGCTTCGTAAATGTGTCACATTTTAAATGTTTTCATTGCGAATCAGCATAGGAACCAGCTGTTTTAAGGGAAAGTGAAATGTAATAAAAATAAAATTTTAATCGTTGCATCTCAAAAGGAAGAATGAATCACAAGAAAAAAAAATGTTTTAAAAATGTGTTGCATATAACTGAAGAAGACCAACAATCATAAACGTGACTGGGCCCCCTGAGTGCTAGAATAATACGTGATGATAATAATAATGAATAGAAATAGCCACCTTGACACTGTGTGGGACAAAGGAGGTCCAGGTCAGGATTTGGATGCATAGGGAAGGGTTATTTATTGTTTGTTATTCATATTCTGTAATACTAGAGGTGTTCAGGGCACTCGAGAAGACGAGACCTGTGCCCCGAAAAAGAGCATACTGAATTTGACAGACACAATACAAACAGCTAAGGATTATGTGCAAAAGTTTGGGTAAGCGGAAGCAGTTAGGAGATCTGTGTGAGAATGCAGAGCAAAAGAACTGAGAAGGTTTGTGAGAAGGATTGTGCTCTGAGAGGATTTGGGAGCCTGGCTACATATGTGCACATATAGTGTTTAATGAGGGGTGGGGGGGGGGGGGAATGCATCTGGTTATGCATGACCAAAGTAAGCAGTAGCACTTACTAAGCATTGAAAAACAGGTCCTGGACCTCCTACCTCTATACACCTATTGAAATTAAGCTCACAAAGTTTTTGTAAATTGACATCTAATCTAAAAACATTGGTTTTGACCATTTAAAAAAAATCGGTGTTATATTTCAGCAGCTTTAAATGTTTTCTGCCTTCCTTATGCATTCTAATGCTGACCTGCATTTCCTTTGTCTTGACCTACCTCATCAGAGTGGACAATCTGCTGGAAGTAATTAAAAAGGCAGCTTTTGTTAGGTTTGAACCTGTGTGCACTGAAACCAATGTTAAAATTCTCACACCCCCAGTTCAGCAATCTATCCCTATTCAATGAAGTCCAGAAGCATGTGCCTAACTTTAAGCAACTGCTTAAGTCCCACAATGTGCTTAAGTGCTTGGCTGAACAGGAATGGACATAAAACACATGCTTAAATGCTTTGCTGAAATGGGGCCCCATTAATTCCAGTCAGGCACAATGAGAGACTGTGGAACCATCAGCAGTTATGGAGAAATTAAGACAGTTAAAGGTATTATAGATCAAAGAAATATAGGACTGTAAGGAAACTCGATAGGTTATCTAGTCAAGTCCCCTGCACTGAGGCAGGACTAAGTATTCTAAACCATCTCTGACAGATGTTTGTTTAACTTGTTTTTAAAAACCTCCAGTGACTGATTCCATGACCTCCCTAGGTAATTTGTTCTAGTTATTAACTAATATTTGGTTTGTGATCCACTATAAGCCCCAGACCCTTTTCTGCAGTACTCCTTCAGTTATTTGCTATTTTGAACTCTAATTCTGTCCTCCAAAGTGCTTGCAATCCCTCCCAGCTTGATATTGTCCACAAACTTTATAAGTGTACTCTCTATGCTATTATCAATATCATTTGTGTAGATATTGAACAGAACCATATTTCTAAAGCCAGCACTGAAAATCATAGAATAGAATAGAATTTGGCCACTTGTAGCTTTAGGCTTGATTCTGTTCCCATTTACACAGTCTAAATCAGAAGTATCTCCTCTGAAATCAGTGGGGTTGCATTGGTGTAACACTGCCATGAGTGAGAGTAGAATCAAATTCTTTGACAATTACTGTAGCTTTTATTTTACAAAAGTGTCACAAACTTCAGGAGTGAAATGCTCAATGGAGCAGGTAGGCTTAGCATGTTTTATTTCTGTGATTATTAATGATCAAATATAAAAATGACTTCACAGTTTATTCACACTCCACGGGGGGGTGGGGGGGAAATCACTTAATCTTTGCTCTTTCCCATCTTTGAGTGTGTACCGTTTTGGCCAGGAAATTGACAGATCTAAAGAGAACGACTTTTCTGGAAGACGTGGTTTGTGCTGCTTGAATGGCTCTTGCTGTAGTTCTAAAGTCTTCTCATTAACCAAAAAAAAAAAAAAGGGGGGGGGGTGGTAACAGGAAAACAAGAACCAAAACAAAAGGCTATTCCCCCCCCCCCCATTATTGTCAGCAGGGATCAGCAAATATGAAAGAATTTCTGCATGCTAAAGTGTTGAGAAGTTAAGCACATTAGAGGGCCTGTCAGACATACTGAAATATAATGAAATGTAAAGCTGGAGGGGGGAAAAACTGTATTAATTCTATATTAGAGTGAATATTAAATGCCATTTAAAAGTATACGTCACTGGCAGCCTTTCACTGATTTTTAGCTTTCTACAAAATTCTCTCTTGGTTCTCCTACCATGCTCATCACTGCAGTATCTGAGTGCCTTCCAGTAGTACATTCAGCTATATGACAGACATCTGTCATATGTTGTTCATTTTTTCCTCCTCTCCCCAGAGGGTGCAGTGTGTGTTGTTTGGTTTGAGGTTTTTTAATACACATGTTGCTATGTATTTGTTAGAGGTCAAAGAAATGCCCCTTGTACTTGGAGTGGAGAGTGACAAGCTTTGTGATGGTCCTTGGTTCCTGTGGGACCAGTTCACTCCACGTCTCAGTCTAGCCCCTGAGAAAGTTCTGTCTCCCATGGTTTATCCTTATTGCAGAGAGTTCTGTTTGGGCCAGAGGAATGAAATTGTCAACACGGTCTTTATCCTGGAGCTGGAGGCAGTCTTTTAGATATCCTCCGTTTTGCATTTAGCATATTGTCAAATACACAGGTATTAGCTGAAGAAAGTGTCATGTTCTTTCCCTGTCACTTGCCACAAACCTGTTAGTTTTACCCTAACAGCTTTCTTCTATGAAACTGTCTGGTAACATTCATTTGACTGTGAAAAGCCTTTTATAGAAATTGTAATGCTGTTATCTGCCAACTGCACAATAACCGGCAAGTTTGTTTTGCGTGACGGCATTTTCTATATGTAAAATATGAATAGACCATTTCATATTCAGGCAAGAAAAAGGTATTGACATGCAACAACAACAACCCAGATATTTTAAACACTGTTGATCACACCAGTTTTTAGAGTTTAGATCATTTTCAGAATTGTTCACTTGTTCTGTGACTTTTCTGCCAATTTTCTTCCGTTTACTCTCATCGGTTACTCTTGGGTTCCAGTTGAAGGGACAGATGAACTGTAGAGACAGACTTGAAAGTATTAGTCAGCATAGTGGTTCCTTCTCATTGCCTGACATGTGAGGAATGATTATGCATGGAATGACTTACTGGTAAAGGGACTTTCCCAAGTATAGCACTTTTGTTATTTGGTAACTAGTTCAAGTCAACAGTGAATGCATAACATTTGTAATATGTGACACTCAGAATTCAGAGTGAAAAACATATTCGTATAGCTAGAACTGTGCAACACTGGGGGGCTTTTCCATTAAATTTGTGAAGAAAACAGGCAATTTCATTTTGGGTTGGTTCATGACAGAAAATAATCTCACCTTTCACTTCCTACCCCAAATTCTATGAAATCACACTGAAAATGGAAAATAATTCAGCTTTCTGTATTTTTGGTCTCAGTTTTTCCTTTGCCTGAAAATAAATCTGTTCCAGGTTAAAGTATTGTTACAGCTGGTTGCACTAACTCCAATAATTGCAAGATTGTGTCAGATGGTTACAGTTTTTAACACTTTTATTGTTGCTTTTATTTTATAAGTATTGAGTTCCAGTAACGTCTTCGGAGTGCTAGATATTGCACAAACACAAAAGTTTTGTTATGAAACAGAACTGGGGATGTGCTAGATTCTCTTACCAATTCATATAATTAACTTTCACCAAAAATGTCAAACCTCAAAGTTCTTTAGGTGCCTAAATATGGATTTCAGGACCTAAAACTTTCAATCCTGGATGCCTAAAGTTTACTTAAGTCTCACAGTCACTCTAAACTGCATTTCTTCCTACCAAATCACTAGCAATGTTCAGTGCCAAACAGTGAATCCAAGAAGGCAATAGACTCATAGACTCATAGACTTTAAGGTCAGAAGGGACCATTATGATCATCTAGTCTGACTTCCTGCACAATGCAGGCCACAGAATCCCACCCATCCACTTCTATAACAAACCTCTAGCCTATGTCTGAGTTATCGAAGTCCCCAAATTGCGGTTTGAAGACCTCGAGCTGCAGAGAATCCTCCAGAAAGTGACCCGTGCCCCATGCTGCAGAGGAAGGCAAAAAACCTCCAGGGCCTCTGCCAATCTGCCCTGGAGGAAAATTCCTTCCTGACCCCGAATATGGCGATCAGTGGGCAAGACTCACCAGCCAGCACCCAGGAAAGAATTCTCTGTAGTAACTCAGATCCCAACCCATCTAACATCCCATCACAGACCACTGGGCATACTTACCTGCTGATAATCAAAGATCAATTGCCAAAATTTGGCTATCCCATCATACCATCCCCTCCATAAATTTATCAAGCTTAGTCTTAAAGCCAGTTATGTCTTTTGCCCCCACTACTCCCCTTGGAAGGCTGTTCCAGAACTTCAGTCCTCTGATGGTTAGAAACCTTCATCTAATTTCAAGTCTTGTGTCTCATAGTTCCCAGTTTGGCCCTCGGTGCATGCCCAAGATTATTTTTATTATGATGATTATTTTTAGCAACCAGGTATTTGTGATCCAAAGAGATAGTTACAGGAAAGTATATAAAATATACCTAAGGTTAAGTAAATAAACAGGGACATGAAGCAAACAATTTAAATAGGAAATAACACAGTGATACCAAAACCCCATCGTTGCATTGGTAATAGGAGGCCAAGCCAATATATGGTGCATTACATCAAGTTTTAAACAAGTGGCAGTCAAGCCAGTCTATACAGAGCTTGAATAGACACACAAGAAGTACAGTAAGGCTACGTTGTATTTCTCTTAAAAGCTGGGGTTTGTGTTGATATTTTCGGTTGTGTGTCTTTGAGTTTAGCTCTTTTATAAGTAGAGAGTAATGGGTCTGCTAAAGTCCCTCTTTTTCTTGAACCAGTCTTGGGATTGATCAGATTTGGACTGTTTTTTTCTATACCTCGTATTAGATAGATAGATTGATTGATTTTGAAAAATCAGAAGAGAATATTAAGAAAAAAACAAAACAAAAAGCAGAAGTGCAGAAAGGTGAAGCAATGGAAGGGAAGGGAATGGAGAGCAACTAGTTTCCATCCACTAGAAATTAATCACAAGTATAGCTCATACTTCTTGTAACAACATGCTAAATGAAGGGCAGTATTTTACAAAGCCACCTCTGCACTTAGAAGGTTATTGCGATGCAATGTTGTATCACTCTGCAGAGCTTCTGTATGGATTAATCATGCCTTGCCCCGACACCATGCAAGTCTATTAAATACTTCCTCATAGAGAAAGGCACTTCACTCCAATGTTAAAAACATTCAGCTCTGCATAGTTGTATATAGCAGGAGAAGTGTGCTTCTTTGGGGACACATATTGGGTCAGGATATGCCAGAGCAATCAAAAGGATAACAAAATGATTAAGGAACTGAGCTGCAATAAATGACTGCTTTTATTCAGGCAATTTTTCTCCATACAGTGCAAGTTCCAGGGCCAGTAGAAAACCTGCGGGCTGTGCCTACCTCACCTACCTCAGTTCTTCTTTCCTGGGAACCCCCTGCCTATGCAAATGGTCCAGTCCAAGGTTACAGATTGTTCTGCACAGAGACTGCTACTGGAAAAGAACAGGTGAGCAAGTTAATGGAGCTGTATGCTCTTCTTTCAGTTAGTTGTGAGAGCAGGCTTTTGCTGGACGACGTGACAAAATCAGACAGGAAGGAGAAGAAGCGTTCAATCCAACTGACCGTGAATATCTGTTCAGCAGCTTTAAACCTGTTAATAGTGGAAATGTTGGTGCTTCAATGGCATAACAGACTGGAGTGGTTACTCTTCAGGTTAAGTGCCTTGGGATTTATTTATTTTTTTTAAATCAAGTCTTTATAACCCCTGGCAGGTTTGAACTGTGAGAATTTACATGCCACTGTAGCTGAATATTACACAGGTGCATTACAATGTACTTTAATATATAGAAGAACTCATTCTTCTTTCACTTACACTGGTGCAAGACAGGAGTACCTCCATGGCAGTAAATGGAACGGCCTATTGAAATCCACGTTAGTCTTATGATTTACTTAAATGGCAGCAGGATCAAGCCATATGGATTCACACCAGCATACAATTGGTGTAAGCGGGAGAGAAACAAGCCCTTAGTTTACCTTTCTTATCCAAAATCTAGAAATGAAGCAAAGGGTCCTCCCCTTATAAAAGTCCTTTAGATTTTTCAGACACTACTGGTGTTAAGGGAAGTTCTACACAGGAAATGGAGGTAGATATGATCTAATTTGTTTCCTCAGTGGCTCATTTTCCCTTTCCTCAAGGCCAAGTCCATTCCAGGAGTGTAAAATATATAAACTCAGTCTAGGCATTATCTGTATTTCTTATAAATGAGAGAGATAAACAAAGGGAATTCCATCATCATCATTATTGGTGTTCTGCAATGACTGTGTATTTTTATGTGGAAACATATAAGATCATGGTCTCAGCTCCAAGGATCCTGCACTCTAGAAAATAAATAGTTTAAACAATTCAGGCTGTTAACATAGTACATCAGTAGCCGATGTAAAGTTAAGGTGGCCTAGTGATCCTGTAGAGGTCATTGAGAGATGCTATGTGGATGAAATGTGACTTTTTTTTTAAAAAAAGAGAGATTTAGAGGAGGACAGTATAGTAAAATAGAATCTCCCTTTTTCTCCATCTGAGCCAGTTTAATTTATTAGTAGCTTGTAAGAGTCACAGGCATCATAAATCCCAGCATAGATTTATCTGAGTTCTTCACCCCCCAAAATCTTCTCTCTCTTCTCTTGTCTTCCTTTATTTCACACTTTCCTTTTCTCCTAGAATTTCCCCATGACTCATAACCCTTATTTGCTCCTTTCTCTTCCCTTTTTCCTTCCCTATCACTTTCTTATGGGAGAAGGAGTGATTGATATAAGCAAGGAAACTTTCTACTGGGCTTTAAATAACAACTAAACCAAAGGTCTAAGCACCAGAGTCAGCTATAACTTGAAATATGACAGTTTAATATCAGAGAGTCTATTGAGAACTGATCTGTAACAAGCAATGCTATGTTACAAATTACCTTTTACAGCAACTTAAATAAGGATTTAGCATTACCTATTAGACATAGAAAAGCCCTACTGTCTAATCTGTTCATCCCCCAGCATTACTGTCATACCTTCTTTAACATTTCCCCTTAATAACAATTATTACTTTTATGTGCCCAGAATATAGAGGTTGATGGACTATCATACAAACTGGAGGGGCTGAAAAAATTCACGGAATACACCTTACGGTTCCTCGCTTATAACCGCTACGGCCCTGGGGTGTCCACTGAAGATCTTACCGTCATGACGCTTTCTGATGGTAAGTTAGAACTACAGATGCCAGGATAGACAATGTAAGGAGAAGAAAAATGTGCACTTTGCGGATTAACATCACAGATTGCTATGTATAAAGTTTTATCCTGGGACCAGGACAAATTTAGGATTTCCTATACTACATACTCAGTTCAAGTCAATGATAGGCATGACAAACTAAATGAAAATTGACCAATGTAAATGTAAACTATTAAATAAAATAATAAATAAATATCTTCAGGTCTTTTTCAGAGGCAGAAATCATAGATTCATTGTCTGCCCATTATATCGTTTCACAGGATATTTAGGGTCGTATCCCTCATGGTCATTTGTCCTTTTCATTTTTCCTAGTTTAGTAGAAGGTTGTTACATAGCATGATGCTGTCTCTACTCTCCCTTTCCGTTTCCTGAAGTTATACACAGGTTTGTCCTCACCACTTTTTAATGGAAAATATTTTATTATATCTGGTAATATAAAGAAACACCTTTTTAGAACTTCCTCATATTTGGAACACTGATTAGAAAATGTGTGTTTTACTTTCTTCTCTGTCACAGTGATTGCATAGTCTCTCTTCACTTGTCTTGCACTGTGCTTTGTGTCTCCGCATTCTTGGAGTATTGTATTGAAGTTTAGTTTGTGCTTGGAAACATCTAATGCCTGATATTCATGTGTAAGGGCTGCTGTGGCTCCTGGTGAAGTCCAGTGAGCCTGATTCCCACACTTGTAAATCAGGAGTAACTCCACTGATCAGTTTGGTTAAAGTGGTGTAAAACCAGTGTAAATTATAGGAGAATTAGCCCAATAATTGGGAGTACAAAAAATGGATCTGTTTGTCCTTCTGGTGGCACCTTGATGACTTCTCTGGGTGGATTTTTTTCACTGCTAGAAACTTGTTACAGCTTTTTAGAGGAAATCAGAGCCCTGACAGTTAGAAGGGAGTAATTAATATTGGTGGTGGTAGTGTTGGGCTGGGGGAGGAGGGCATGAGATAAAACAAAGGTAGATGAGAATTTAAGAAAAGAGGCCCAGTTTCTCATTGGGTATAAAAACCAGATGTCTCCAGTGTCTTCAGTGGAGCAACACTAATGTACACCATCTGAGAATCTGACCCAGAGAGAACAGAGAGCTCTTAAATCAAAAGATTTGCATATGCATCCAAGGGAGCCTATACCTGCGTCTGAGTTTAAAAAATGATATATTCCACATGTTGCAAACGAAACTATTTAGATGGGGATTTTTACAATTTCATGTAATCTGATTACCATATTATTCCCTGTTTGTTTATGAATTTAGGTATTCGAATTACCGTCTCTGCTCCTGTCCTTTTTGTGGATACAGACTCACACAACTGCTACTCTGAAACCTGCTCCTGTCCTGTATTTGAATCACTGTTAGACTTAAGCTCACAATAGTGCTGTCTTTAACCAGGGCTGTGTCTTCACTGCAAAAAAGGAGTCTTTTTACACTTAGGTAACTATCTTGTTGTAAATCCTAGTGGAGACAAGGCACACACCCAGGTGGGGATATAGAGTTGACGCCAACTAGCTCCATTTAGATGAAAAACTTACCTGTCCTTGTTTCTGTTACATTTTTACAGAGACATGGCTACTTAGATGTACAAAAATACACATTTTTTTGCAGTGAAGACTGAGGGCTTGGCTACACTTGCAAGTTGCAGCGCTGGTAGAGGCTTTCCAGCGCTGCAATTAATAACCGTCCATACCTGCAAGGCACATCCAGCGCTGCAACTCCCTGGCTGCAGCGCTGGCTATACACCTGGTCAGGTTGGGGTGTAGCGATTGCAGCGCTGGTGATCCAGCGCTGCTCATCAAGTGTGGACACACACCAGCGCTTTTATTGGCCTCCAGGGAATAAGGAGATATCCCAGAATGCTTTTAACTAAATTACTCTCTTTGTTTTGTTATGCAGCCTCTCTTTGTTTTGTTGTGAACTCCGATCGGAGCTCCGTTGAACTGCTTATCTAAAAAAACAAACACTGATCACAGCAAACAGGAGCTATCTGTACCTGGCTGTGAACGATCAAATGAGAGGCAGGGAGAGAATGTTTGCTTGACAGAGAAACAGCGTTGGATGCAGGCTTTTTGCAATTAAGACTAAGGGTTTGCGAACATTTTGTGATTTTTCAATCCAGCAAGCTAACACACAGTGTTGGCTCCAAAAATCCACTCTCTCTCTCTTCCCCGCTCCCTGTCACAGTACACCACCCTCCACCCCCCTCTTTTGAAAAGCACGTTGTTGCCACTTGAATGCTGGGATAGCTGCCCATAATGCAGCACTCCCAACAGCGCTGCAAATGTGGCCACACACCAGCGCTGGTAGCTGTGAGTGTGGCCACACACCAGCGCTGCTCCTACACAGCTGGATGACCAGCGCTGTAAACTCCCAGCGCTGCAACTTTCAAGTGTAGCCAAGCCCAAAGCTTAGGAAAACAGAAGTGTTTAGCAAACCTGTTAGCAGAACACTTAACACATTTTAAAACACCACTTTGCAGCCAGTAGTGCTTGTAGATCTGTTAGCTAACACACTTGAGGCTTGGCTACACTTACAAATTTGCAGCGCTGCAGCAGGGTGTGCAGTGTAGTCAAAGCCCCAGCGCTGGGAGCCGCGCTCCCAGCGCTGTCCGTTATTCCCCACAGGGAGGTGGAGTACGGACAGCGCTGGGAGAGTTTTCTCCCAGCGCTGGCGCTTTGACTACACTTAGCGCTTCAAAGCCCTGCCGCGGCAGCGCTTTGAAGTTTAAGTGTAGCCATAGCCTTGCTAAAAACATTTCCTTTTCCTAATCTAGGCAGTGCCTATGATGGAAGAAAAGATTTAAATGGATAAGGATGAACCCTTGTCTCGAGTTCTGTTGTATTTACAAATATTTCCCTTATTAAAAAACAAATATTTGCTAACCTACAGAATTGGTAAAAACACTATGATAATATTATTGTAGGTTGTAGTGTTTCAGACCATCGTTGTAGTATCCTTTATAAGGTTCATCTGTGATACCCACACCTCATTTGGCACTTCAACTTTCAATTATTTTACATTTGATACCTCTTCTGTATTTTTTTTCCAAGTACTACTTACGCCTATCCATCTAATTCAGTCATCACTTGTAGTACAGATTGGATCTTGCCAGAATAAATTACTTCACACTTATAATTATAAAAACAAAAGGAAAACAAGTGAAAATGAATATTTTACATAATTTATGTAGATATAATTCAGACTGTGAAGTGCAGTACTGTGGCTCTGTTCTCCACTTTGGTTTTAAATGTCATCATAAGTGAGAAAGGGAGAGATTGTTATTCATGAGTCTGAAAATTATCCTCTGCAAATTTTGTTAGACGATTTCACCTCTTTAGGAGCACAAAATGTCACTAAAGAGAAGGCTTCCATGACACTATTCCAGAAAACAGAAGAATGGAGAATAGCATATGGCATCCCAAGAAGCATTTAACTTCTCTGCTGTTAAGCAAGGGGAGAAGTTGGGGTGCTGGTCTGAAATGAAATCTGTTGGTACCAGGTTTGCATGTTTTGCAGATATGTACATGATGAAAGTGTGTAGATTTGCTTCATGCTGCCCCCCCCCCCCCGCCAAAGTGGGTTCCATTTTTTAAGAACAGCAGGTGACTAAAAGTTACAAAAGTCTCTTGCTTCAGAGCAAGCTTCTTGTTAGTTCAGTTTTCAGGAAAGGAGCAAGCAGGCAGTGGACATAGATGATGTGTAAATTATCATGAATCCAAACTTATTCAGCGCTCTTGGTTTTGGTTTTGTTGGTGGGGGTGAGCTGCCCAGCAGAGAATTAAGAATTTTACCTAGGTTCCTCCTCTCTTTTAGAGCTAACAGATTTTTCAATATCTAGGAGATATTTGTAAAACGATTGTAATGCTCTGTGGCAAGGACAGTCAAATTTTGATCCTGTCAACTTAGATTTTGTCCTTTTAACTCATCCCACTGAATACAGCAATTGCAGCACGCACAGCCGTAAAACTGCCCCTGGTGCTGCAGGGAGGTGTAAACTGTAGCTTTTTACAGCACCGGGGACTTGGTGTAGTTAGGAGAGGAGAGGAAGGTGTCTTTATGACATCTTTCCATTTTCCTGCTCCTAGGGCTACTAGGAGACATTTAAGACTTTGACATAAATTAGAGCAGCCTATGGACTAAATTATACCAGCCTCCATGGTGCCATTGGGACCACTCCTCTGGACAAAGAAAGGGTGGAGCCTGGGCTTTCTGGCCCTGCCCCCCCCCCACTACATTCCCAAAGTGTGTGTGTATGGGGGTGGGGGGATGTATGTGCTGGAATTTCTGGCTGCCTCTTTAGGACACCTTCTCAGTTGTTTTGCACTGCCACAATAGCCCAGAAGTGGTTGGTAGAGGGGCCTGGGATCTGGCTTGCTATATATAATATCATACAGTGATAGAATCATAGAATATCAGGGTTGGAAGGGACCTCAGGAGGTCATCTAGTCCAACCCCCTGCTCAAAGCAGGACCAGTCCCCAACTAAATCATCCCAGCCAGGGCTTTGTCAAGTCAGGCCTTAAAAATCTCTAAGGAAGGAGATTCCACCACCTCTCTAGGTAACCTATTCGGGTGCTTCACCACCCTCCTAGTGAAAAAGTTTTTCCTAATATTCAACCTAAACCTCCCCCACTGCAACTTGAGACCATTACTCCTTGTTCTGTCATCAGGTACCACTGAGAACAGTCTAGATCCATCCTCTTTGGAACCCCCTTTCAGGTAGTTGAAAGCAGCTATGAAATCCCTCCTCATTCTTCTCTTCCGCAGATTAAATAAGCCCAGTTCCCTCAGCCTCGCCTCGTAAATCATGTGCTCCAGCCCCCTAATCATTTTTGTTGCCCTCCACTGGATTCTTTCCAATTTTTTCATATCCTTCTTGAAGTGTGGGGCCCAAAATTGGACACAGTACACCAATGCCAAATAGAGGGGAATGATCACATCCCTCGATCTGCTGGCAGTGGTCCTACTTATACAGCCCAAAATGCCATTAGCCTTCTTGGCAACAAGGGCACACTGTTGACTCATATCCAGCTGCTCATCCACTGTAACCCCTAGGTCCTTTTCTGCAGAACTACTGCCTAGCCAGTCGGTCCCTAGTCTGTAACAGTGAATGGGATTCTTCCGTCCTAAGTGCAAGACTCTGCACTTGTCCTTGTTGAACCTCATCAGATTTCTTTTGGCCCAATCCTCTAATTTGTCTAGCTCCCTCTGTATCCTATCCCTACTGTCATATCTACCACTCTTCCCAGTTTAGTGTAATCTGCAAACTTGCTGAGGGTGCAGTCCACGCCATCCTCCAGATCATTAATGAAGATATTGAACAAAACCGGCCCCAGGACCAACCCTTGAGGCATTCTGCTTGATACGGGCTGCCAACTAGACATGGAGCCATTGATAACTACCCGTTGAGCCCGATGATCTAGCCAGTTTTCTGTTCACCTTATTGTCCATTCATCCATTGATCTGACTTCCTATAAAAGCACTATGCACGGCGAAGGACGGTAGGGAATTAAAGAGTGTGAAGCTGAAAGTGATACAGTTAAGATGTGTAGGGCCAAAACTTATTACAATTATTTTATTTCAGTAGAATTTAGACACTACAACCAAGATTAGGGCCTTATTCTGCTATGTACTATACAAACAAATAGTAATAGAAATTCCCACCCCAAAGAGCTTATGATCTAAATAGATCAGACAGACAAAGAGTGGGAGACGGAGAGCAGAGACAAAGAGAAATTAAGTAGGAAGGTTGTGTAGAGTAAGGGAGTAAACATAGGTCTCCAAAATCCCAGGCTAATGTTTTAACCACAAGACCTTCCTTTCTAAAACTTCATGACTAACATTTTTTTCTGATCTCTTTGCAAAGACCATGTAATCTTATTTTATTTCTCCAAGAGCGCTGGTAGCCCATCATTTATGAGGAATACTACAACAAACTTGTGTAGGTGTACAGTTGAAAAAGGAGATAGGGAATTCTGTTAAGGAAACATTTCCTTTTCAGTTTTCCAAGGGTTTATTTTAAGCAGGACAAAAAATTAAAATGATGAAGAAGCCTTGATACTGTTGTTCTACCTGATTTTCTTTGTTGCTGTGCATACTACTGTATCATTGCTTCTGTAGGTCGTCACCTCACCTCCTGTGTTCATGTGTCCTTTTTTCTGTGCGTCCTTCTCTGTGGACTGTAATACTTCAGTTTAATTTAAGTTATTGGGCTTAGTGTGTGTGTGTTGGGTTATATTGATGTCCTGTGATACACAGTAGGTCAGACTAGATGATCTGGTGGTCCCTTCTGGTCTTAAACTCTGTGGCACTTTCACAGTATATGATACAGTAGATGGTGTCATTAATAAGCCTAGCATACTATTTCCTTGCATGCCTGTAGAAAGAAATTATCCATGAAGCTCTGGGATATAACATACTGTCTAAGAAATATACTTTAATCACAAGGATTTATTATAGTTTCTTCAATTCCAGGAACTATAGAATCACAGACTTATAGAATTTACCAGATGTGTAATGTTTAGTTTTCTGTTTAATATACAGCTCAGTTAATATTTGGTCAGGCTTTTTGCCATTCCAGAAATGCTTTGGGCTATCATGCCTATGAATTTGTCAAAATGTGTTTAAACCCCAAAATTGGCAGACAGTTTTATTTAATTCTTTCTGAATATTTGATTAAAAATAATATCCATAATGATAATATGAATACACTTTAAAAAAAAGTTAAGGAGTGAGTATCAAACTGACAAAGTCAGGACACTGAGCATATAAAAACAACGAGGAGTCCACTGGCACCTTAAAGACTAACAGATTTATTAGAAGTGGGTTTTTTACCCACAAGAGCTTATGCCCAAATAAATCTGTTAGTCTTTAAGGTGCTACCAGACTCCTCATTGTTTTTGTGGATACAGACTAACACGGCTCCCCCCTGATACTTGAGCATATAAAGTTATTCAGACATCAACAGCTGGTTCTATAACCTGAGCTATTCATGTGTCTACTTGCAGGTGTGTGTGTGGGGGCGGGAGCAGTCACAGTGGCAGAGGAAATGCAGGATGTTATAATATTTAATGTAGAAAATTACCAGAATCGGTGTGGTTCTAACTCACAAGAGTGCAGATTTCTCCTCTGCAAACACTCTGTGAGAGGTGTCATGATTTAGGACCCCTTGGGGTTCTGCTGAACACCCCAATTCTCTTGAGTATAGTCTCCAACTAGAGACTATTATCTGGCCTCTCTATGGTACGTATATAGACTTCCCACACTATCAAAGTACCTTGCAGTGAGGTAGGGAAGTGCTAATATCCCCATTTTACAGATGGGTAAGTGAGAGACAGAGAGGGCTAAATGATTTCCCTCAAGTCAAACAGACATTCTGTGGCAGGTCAGAGACTTGAACTCGGGTATCCCAGGTCTTAGGTGAGTGCCGCTAAGCACTAGACCATCCTCCCTCTCACAGTTCCTGCCTATATAATCTCTAAGGTCTGTAATGCCTAGTTTAATTTATCTAATATAATCTAAATGGGTATATGGCCCCCTCATGAAATCGCCTGAGCACCTGCCAAGTACTTAACACCAGTAGTGGCAGCTTCTCTGACCTTGTCCCCCAGCCCATCTCCTCCCCATTCCAATCTGTCTGTAATGTGGTGCTCAGGGAGCTCCTGCAGAACAGCTCCATGTTGTGCAAAAGGTGCTTACTATAAATGTCATCAAATGTGAGTGAATATTCCAATCCTTTGAGCAGCGAAACCATGGTGGTTACACACTGCAATAGCCGACACAGGGGAAAGGATTTGCCTGACCCAGAAAATACTATTCAGCAGAAAAGTTGTATTTTTTCCTTTATCTCAAGTAGGTGGAGTTTTGGATATCTGGATAACTTTGGAAAGTACTATTACTTATTATTTTCCAGCCTGTTTCCTGAAAAGTGGAGACTTATTCTATCCTCTTGATTTCCAAGTTTGTCCTCTCATCTCTGTCAGTATTTTAGAGTATAAACTCTTCTGGGCAGGGCCTGGCTTTATTTCTGTTTGGCACAGCCCTAAGCATATTGTCAGCACTTAGAAATACAAATAAATAACTGCAATCTGTCTATTAGGATGTGTGGTCTGCACTACAAAAAAAGAATACAAGCTTCTGTTCAGTTCTGAAGAGTGACTCTAGCAATGGTGGGTAGGTTACTAGTTTATTCTCTCTCAAAGAGAATATCTGATCTTCTCAGTTTACAAGTACAACATGATTATTTTTTTTTGGTAACTTCCAGATTTGCAAATATAGCCTGGGATTTGAAAGTAAAAATGTGTTCATGCACCAATGCACCAATTGCATGCACCAGTGCTAGTAAGGAAGATTTTTCGGGCAACATTCTGCCTCCCCTACAACTCTGCAACCCATTGTTTTAAATTTCTGAATGTGATTGCACAGGTGTAAATGAGGCCTGAATTTAGCCCTGTATTTGGAAGTTAGTTAAAAATAGATCACAAGAAAACTGCTTAATCCCACTCTCTAGATACATGTGTTCTTTTACTGAATGATAAGAAGTTTCATATTCAGAGTGACTCTGTCATGACTCCTACCCCTGCCCCATGCTACATATAATCTGAAGTTATATTAGTTTGTTTTTGATTGGCCACATCAAAAATAAATATAATGTACTATGTTTTGAAAAATCCGATGATGCAGCAAAGGAAGGCAAAGAGACAACGCTTAATGATGTGAGGGGTAATTGCACTTGGCAACATTTGTTTTTGAATATAGAAGAAGAGTTAATCTGGAGTTTTTTGTGCTTGTGTACCTGCTTAGTTTGATGACACAGCAAAGAGTTATTGCCTATGGAGAGGACATTTGGTGCTTTTAAAATTGTATGAATGTGAAAGAATTGCAAAATCTGTTGTAAGGATTTGGGTCTGGATCCAAAGACCACTGACATTAATGGAAATGTATTCACATAGACTTCACTAAACTTTAGGTTATTGGTTTATCAAAAGCAAAGAGAAGTCTCTAAATACCTAGGTTATAATGGAACAATGATTAATCAAATATAATGGAACCTTTGATAAGTCTCATTTGTTTACAAAGAACAAATTGCACCAGACAAATTCAATTGCTTTGATCGATCAAGGTCCAAAACCGGTAGAAGTAGGAAATAAAGCAATTGTAATCTTTCTAGACAGTTGTAAAGCATTTGATGCAGTGACCCACAGATTTTTTGTTTTGCCTAAAATATTAAATCACATTGTCTTGGTTATGAGTACAGTCTCATTGGCTGAAGTATAGTACACAAAGGTAAAGACAATCAGCAATGTTCCTATGAAGGTGACTCTGATTGGTACTGGGTCTGGATTTATTTAGCATGTTGATTGAAGATCTGGAAGAAGGGATAAACAGCACATTAATTAAATTTGCACATGAAACCAAATTGGGAGGTGTTACACACAGTGAGGACAGAGAAATAATGAAAAAATTATCAATGTGGACAGCAAAAACAATTGTAGTTAACCTGGAGAAATGCTGGCTAATACACTTGGGGGAGGAATCTTTTGAAACAGACAATCAATAGCAGCAATACTTGGAAAAGGAATGATGACAAAAAAAGGCCTAAGGTGATAATGGAGATCAAATTATATTTGACATTGAAGTTTCATGTGGTAATTAAAAAATGCAAGTTTGATCTGCATGGGCTGTGACATCCCACCTTAATTCAGGAGACACAAGTTGCTTATGGCACTGATCAGATAGCTTTTAAAATCCCACATTTCTAAACACCTCAGTATTAGTGAGGATTGGACCTCAAAATATTTTCCATTACCTAAGCACCCACAAATTTGAACACTGACCACCACCACCAAGAGAAGGTGAAAGATCCACCCATCTCTTTGTTGTAGCCTTACCATAATGCTCAGACACAGATGCACTATGCCAAAACCAACCGGACAAACACTCTTACTTGTCCTCAGGATAAGATAGAGAGGGGGAAAAAAACAGATGTTGTTCTTCACCATTCCTGCTTCTTTCTGGGCAGGAGGAGAAAAGAAAAAAATTGGGTCTTTGTATAGATTGCGAGTATGGTGTTTTTATAACTGTACAATTCCTTCACACACCATCATGATGATCGTATTACAAATACTGATATACTATATATAGAATCTGAATTCTTGCTTCTGTAAAATAGCTCATGAGAACAGGCTTTCTTGTGTGAGATCAGTTATTCACTGTTTCTGATCAGGTCAGTAATATCACAGCAATACCGTAATCACTTCTCTTTTTGGCTTGAAATATTGAGTGTCCTGCAGATATAGATTCTCTGTCTCTAAATTTGTTGAACTGAAGTAATGAATATAATCTCTGTAGGAACTGATGAGCAATCACAGCCCCCTTAGATATTAAGCGGCTGGATTGACCCTTGTATACCAACATATTATTGGTGCTATTATTATTTGAATTATGGTACTGCCTAAGGCTCCAATCAAGACTCCGGCTCCATTGTACTAGGCGCTGCTAGAAACACATAGTAAGGAACAGTCCCTGTCTCATTAAGCTTAACAATCTAAATGGATAAGACAGATAAAAGATGAGAAGAGAGCAGGATGTAACTTGCCCAGGGTCACACAGCAGGTCAGTAGCAGAGCTAAAAATAGAAGCTAGGTCTCTTGATTCGCATTCTAGTGCCCTATCCATTGGTTCATACTGCCTCTCCTAATGTAAAAGGCACAAAATGGACATTAACAATCTAGAACATCAGTTCAGTTGTAAACACTTCCTGGAGACCGTATCTCCTAAGACCACACCAAACCTCAACAGCACTGGGGAAAAGACTCAGTTGTCACTTGAAGAAACCCAAAGCTACGTTCAGATGCTTGATTGCTCAACATCCTTTCCAAAGCAGACCCCTGTGATGTGCTATATATTGAGGAAAGGTTTCAAAGATCATTGTCAAACACTTCATTGCACCATTCATCCAAAACATGAATTTCTTGGTACACTTTGATAGCAATTAGAGCTGATCAGAAATTTTTCAATGTTTCTTTTGATTTCTCAAAACTGAAACTTTTTCAGAAATGTAGCTGTTCTGAATAAACTTTCCTCAGGTGAGAGACCCATCCCAAAATAGACAATAATGCTCATCTGTGATGTCAGGTAACCAGGTTCCCTGCTGGGCCTGATTTGAAGTAGAGACTTGAATGGGAGTCGCCAACATCCCAAGTGAGTGTCCTAACCGCTAGGCTCTTAACTACTCTAGTGTGAGAGGATCTCTCTCTTGTTTTCACAAAATTTTTTGAAAGTTCTTAGTTTCATGACCAAAGCTGTTTAGGGTAATCCATGGAACTATCATTTATATTCACTACTACGATCCTGTTCTTCAAACACATTGAGAAGCCACCACACCAATTGGAGATTTGACATAGCCTTTTATGACTCTTCTACTAATTACATATTTCCATTTTTTTCTCCCCTTTTAGTACCAAGTGGAATGCCTCAGAATGTCTCCTTGGAAGTGGTTAATTCAAGGGTAAGTCTGCAATATGTTCACCATCTCATTGTCAGAGTTCATATATATATTTGGTACATCCTGTATATACACACCCTAGTTATGTGTAGATTTTACATAAGAGAAAATGTTCTAAAATTCACACAATGCTTTGTTTTATTCATCTCTTTATCCTTCCTTATTAGTTGAACTGACCATTTCAAATCCCTGTTTCTCTTTTGTGACAGTCATTTTGGTGGGCATTATATTTCTTTCCTTTCCACAGGCCAAAGTGTCTACCTGAGCTGGTTTAATTAAGACAACAACCTTCTTACAGTAACAGTCTAGATGAGAATGTGTATTAATTGCTGATGAATGAGACTTTGTAATCTTGTTGTTGATTCTAACAAACAAAGAAAGGATTGCTCCTTCCAATGCTTTTAATGAGGCATCATTCTTGTAGCACTTGATTTTGCAGTCTGGCATTTATGACACAGTGCTGACTCTCCTGCATACGAAAGAGTTTCCCTATCAGTTCAGTTTGTGCTGGAAGCCATGAAAAGTTCTGTCCTCCTGAAGAACGTGACTTAGTCTCTCTCCTCAAAGCATAGAATGAAACGCCTTATTTACAAATAGTACTCGCTGTATCACAAAACAGGTTTCACAACAATCCTGTGACTTAGATGTTGTTCACATTTTACAGCTGGGTGAACTGAGGCACAGAGAGGCTAGAAGACATGACCAATAAATCTGTAGCAAAGTGGGGAATAAATCCTAGACTTCTTTACAATCGAGTCTTCTGCCTTTAGAGCTAATGTGCGTAAGAATGTGCTTCATTGTTAGCACTTTGTAAGTGCTAAATATTATCTGTAAATTTCAAAGCTTTTAACAAAGTAGGGTAATTATTAATAGTTTACAGACAAGGAAACTGTTAAGTGATTTGCCAAGGGCCATTCAACAGAACTGCCTAATTCCCTGTCTTATGCTCTGTTCATTCTATTGTAACAACGAAAACATAGTTGACTCCCATTTTAAAAAAATGAAAATGTAAATAGCTATTTATTAGTGTCCCCTTAGCTTTTCAATACACGGTTAATTTTTTCTGTGATGTACATCTGTTTGCCAGTAGAATGTGTGGATGCAAAGAGGGCATACATATTTAACACCTGTGCCCACAAATTTGGGCTAGATTTTTGCCAGTCGGAAACAGACAGTGTAGCTCTGACTTCATTAGAGCTATACCAATTTGTACCAGCTGAAAATGTGGACCATATAGTGTAATTGTGTATGAGGGCTACCAGAATTCATAAGGACTTATTTTTCATAAGAAAATGCATGCTTTGAGTTCAATTCTGTTCTCCTTGAAGTCAATGGAAAAACTTGTGTTGACTTCATTGGTGTAGTAGTGCCTTTGTGCACAATTACCCCTGTGCACATACACATGCACACTTTCTGGGCACAAATATTTCTGTACATAAGACAGTGGTTCTTGAAAATTAGCAGATTGAAAAAATATGTTCCAATTCAGTCATAAGTAAACAATTTTAGCTAAGCTAGTTTATCTGAATGATTGCTTCTGTGACAGAGACAGCTAAACTTCTGAAAGCAATGTAAAGATTTTTGGACAGATGTGCTAGAAATTGCTTCTGAAAGAAATAAAAACAATTAAAAAAAATCATTGTGTGTGATAAGGCATATATGACCCACACTGGCAAGGAGGAGGTTAATGAGGACCTGTGGACCCAATTAGCCCTGCCCTGCTACACCTGCAGCAGATGTCAGGTGTGGAGATAGGAATTAAAATGAGAAGAGCAAGTTGAGTTGGGGGCTGTCCAGGAAGGAGAGCAGAGCTCTGCTTCTCTCTCTAGGAGAGATGCCTGGTTACAACCAGGAGACTGAGACAGCTTGTTGTAGTAGTACAAGCCTCCTGGTGGATGGAATGGCCAGGCCCTGTGAGACTGACCAAAGGACTGGTTGTTTGAAGACAGGACCTAAATAGGGTAGGGTCCTGCCAAATACTCTTTGGATGACCCTGTTTTGGTTTCTTGGTTTGTCTTTTATTTGTGGATATTAATACTCTCAAAGGGGTGGGGACAGAAGAATGCATTAGCCAGAGGGTCTATACACCACTGCATTGGACATCACGAAAGGTGACACCTGAGGCATTGTGAGTAGGGCCTGGTGGGCCATGAGGGAGCGTACGGTGGAGGTGAGCGCTGTCACAGTGTGCAGTACAAATATCTGGTTGTAAATGTAAGTAAGCATTCTATTCTGAATAGATTCTTGTACTACCCTCATTACCATAGTAGCTAAGTAGCTTTGTTGCCAAGAAGGCTAATGGCATTTTGGGTTGTATAAGTAGGGGCATTTCCAGCAGATCGAGGGATGTGATCATTCCCCTCTATTCAGCACTGGTGAGGCCTCATTTGGAGTACTGTGTCCAGTTTTGGGCCCCACACTACAAGAAGGATGTGGATAAATTGGAGAGAGTTCAGCAGAGGGCAACAAAAATGATTAGGGGGCTGGAGCACATGACTTATGAGGAGAGGCTGAGGGAACTGAGATTGTTTAGCCTGCAGAAGAGAAGAATGAGGGGGGATTTGATAGCTGCTTTCAACTACCTGAAAGGGGGTTCCAAAGAGGATGGATCTAGACTGTTCTCAGTGGTAGAAGATGACAGAACAAGGAGTAATGGTCTCAAGTTGCAGTGGGGGAGGTTTAGGTTGGACATTAGGAAAAACTTTCACTAGTAGGGTGGTGAAGAACTGGAATGGGTTACCTAGGGAGGTGGTGGAATCTCCTTCCTTAGAGGTTTTTAAGGTCAGGCTTGACAAAGCCCTGGCTGGGATGATTTAGTTGCGTTTGGTCCTGCTTTGAGCAGGGGGTTGGACTAGATGGCCTCCTGAGGTCCCTTCCAACCCTGAGATTCTATGATTCTACTTTCCACTAGTGCAGTAAGTGATGAGTCTAACATCTGTCATGTGAGGTTCATTTCTTTCTCATACCCCCACAGGGAAATTGTGTGTGTAGTCTAGTGCTTTGGCAGTTGTTTTTGTCTCTTAAATAAATATTAAGGCTGTCAAGCAATTAACAAAATAAATTAAAATTTAAAAATTAATTAAAAATTAATCACTACTAATTAAAAATTAAAATTAATATGCACTTTTATTTCAATTACAACACAAAATAAATATGAAAATGTAGAAAAAAATCCAAAATCTTTAATAGATTTTAATTGGTATTCTATTGTTTAACAGTGTGATTTAAACTGTGATTAATCACAGTTAGTTTTTTTAATTGTGATTAATTTTTTTGAGTTAATAGTGTGAGTTAACTGCGATTAATCGATAGCCCTAATAAATATGTATTATCTGCTGCTCTGTGATTGTATTAGAAAAGCAGGTCAAAGAAGTGTGTCTTGCACTTTGAGCAGAGGGGTGTGATGTTTGTTATAGTTCTAAGTTCCTATTAAAGTTTGTTCCACAGTCTGGAAACAGCCTTTCAGAAAAACTCTGTCACCTGAACAGATGAGTTTTGTCCTAGTAGTATGAAATTCCACTGTGCATGAGGAGCCAGAGCTGGTTTAAAATTTGCCGGCAGAACAGTTTCCCATAAAAATAAATACTGATCAGATAAAATTGAAACATTTAAAGGGAACATTGATTTTTGTCTATTTTTTTCTGGAAATTATCAAATGTTTCATTTTAATAAAATCTAAATGTTTTGCTTTGGTAAGGTTGACTTGGATTTTATTGTTTCAACTTTTATATTATATGAAAATAACAAAAATGTCAAAATAATAAAGTGGAAATTGAACTTTTCCATCTTATTGTTTGGATAAGGTCAAAATGAAATACTGGAATATTTGGAATAGTTTGTTCCATGAAAAATTTTGACATTTCACCTTTACTAAGTGGTTGGAGATGATACACATTTTGAAATCATGGAATTTCCTTCAGGACAGAAATTCAGAATTTTAACCATCTCCTTTCCAAAACTTTCAGAAGTGGTATGCCAAGTCTTCATATATTCACTCTAATTTAAGGTTTCGCGTGCCAGTAATACATTTTAACCTTTTTATATTTAACCTATTATATATAATATATAACTAAACTATTGTTGTATGTAAAGTAAATAAGGTTTCCAAATATTTAAGAAGCTTCATTTAAAATTTAATTTAAAATGCAGAGTGCCCCGGACTGGTGGCCAGGACAAGGGCAATGTGAGTGCCACTGAAAATCAGCTCGCGTGCCGCCTTCGGCACACGTGCCATAGGTTGCCTACCCCTGTCCTAATGGGTGTTCTTTAATCTTATCCTTTCAATGTGAACATGAGATGTTAGCACATATTAGACTGACTTAAATTTAACCTTCAGGAAATGATTGGATCTTCACACAAGCATTAATACCAGCTGATGCCAACCACTTCTTATCTAATAAAAATAATCACTGTACATGTTCCAATAGAAATCGCAATAAGAAGCCATGCTAGTTTACTAAGACAAAGCAGACTCACAGAAAGTGAATAAAATCACTGAACAATTTTACAAAACCCAGCTCTTGTTCAGATATTTTAAGGTTGTCAACTGAGTAGTTGTAACTGAGTTAATCCAATGCAGAAAAAAAATGGTGGAGGCAAGGGGAGAAAGCGATCTGTAAAACATCTTAAGTAGTGATTTTTTTCATTCGAGATTCAGCCAACGGCACTGTCAGTGCAGCTGAGGTGAACAATTGAAAGGTAATCCCAAATCATAAATGATCACCAAAGGAAATAATCACTTAGAAAACAGAGAGGCAAACTTGCCTTTGGGGAAAACTCTCACCAGGAAATTATGTTCAACACAGATGGCTTCCACTGTTTCTATGTCCTGTGTAGGACTATTTCCATCTTGCTAATTTTATGAATATATTTGTTGTCATCTTTTCCTTCACAATGGCACAAATGTCAGTTAAATCCAAGAGATCACTAAGGGCTTGTCTACATGGCCAGTTCACTGTGCACCAGCTTGCCACACAAAGGCTTGCTGTGTAGACAAGCCTTTAGGGTTTGTCTACACTTCACTCAGAGGTGTGATTGCAGCATGTGTAGACGCACCTGAGCTAGCTTTGAGCAAGCTAGCTCAATTAAAAATAGCAGTGAAGCTATTTTGGTCGCATGGGTTAATACCCAAGGTCCCTTGTGGGCTTATAAAGCCTGTGCTGCTACTCCTCGTTGCCATGATTTCACTTACATTGTTGTTATTCGAGCTAGTTAGATCAAAGCTAGCTCAGATATATGTGTGCTGCAGCCATGCCTCTGATTGCAGTGTAATCATACCCTTTGTTGAAGATGGTTAATTCTGTCTCCTCCATTTGATATTTTATATGTTTGGTATTAATTCTGTTAGCATTTTATTATGTTAGCTTTGTACTATTTTATTATGCTGTGTGTTTGAGAGGTTCTTTTTCCCTGTTTTATTGGAGCAACATAATTTTTTCTTTGGTAACTCATTGCAATAGGAAGTCCATTTAGACCCTCATGTTGACACTTCAGGGCATTAAAAGAAATGTACACACATACTTTGTCAATTAAAGTGAAAAAAGTGTCTATATGTGAAATCTGTATTTACAGGTGGTCTCGTGGAACATGCCCTTCAGACATTTCCTTTTCCACCACTGACACTTAAGCCACAAGTTAAATCAACTGCTCATTAATAAGGATGAATTTATTGCTTTGGAAACACTTCTACAATCTCATGTTAATTATGAACTTAAATTTCACTCACGCTGATCTGCATTTTCCATCTCTTGTTTTCTTGAATGCAAATGTGTATTTTAAAAAAGTGCTACCCTCTACTTTTTAAACCCTCCTATAAGTAGTACCCAGAGGCAATGGTGTATAGAAATATCTCATTCCTAATCTTTGTGTGTATCTTTGACTTATTCTCAAGACACCTATGTCACAGAGCAGCTGGTAATCTGTAGTGACCTTATGTAGTGATCATTCAGTGTTAAGACATTTAAAAAAAATAGGAAAATATGCTGTAGGAAATAATGCTGCACAGCAATGGGGATAGACTACATCCATTTTAAAGTTCTTTTTGTTTGTTCATATAGTAATAATATTTATTTTATATTTATTGTAATAGAAAATTTATATTTCTATTGCTAAAGGGTAGAGCCTTTTATCTCTAGGTTTTCTGTATCTGTCATAATAAAAAGGTGCTGCTGTAGTTCTGATTCACAAAGCATTTTAGCATAAAGCTTCAATGGGATGTTAAAATATACTTCAAGTTAAGTACATATTTAAATGCTCTGTTAAATGGGGATGGATTTATGTACATGCTTATGTGCCTTGCTGAATCATGGCCTACAGGACTGCTGTGCTGTAGCCCATGCAAAACAAATGTATCTTAGTTCTTTTCACGGTGGCCAAGTTTTGATATCACAGAACCAAATGGTTGGTAATGTGCACACATTTTGGCAATCTGAAGACACTGAAGGCAAAGGATTGAATGCTGGATATGAAATCTGAACTGCCCTCCCACTATGTCAAGGTTGAGGCACGTTGGCAGGGAAGTGTGGGAAATATTCTATAGATAGTCCCTGAAGTGTTTTTCTGTTAATAGGGAATTTCCTAGAGCTATCAATATGGCACCAATCACAAGCAAGCCATTCAAAAAGATTGATTCCAAGAGTGTGCTTAGTGGTCCCAGAGTGAACTGGTCCCAAAGTGAATTTCTGAAACATTTCATGTTTGTCTATCGTTAAAGCCCTCAACCTATAGAAATTGCATTGATAGATATGTATATTTACACATGAGCACTGTTTGAAAAAGCTAGAATAGATTTCTAAATGTAGGTTGTTTTTTGAAGAACAATCTTAATACAGTAAAAAGAAAAGTAAATTCACTAAATCTAGAGAAACAAAGTTAATCAAGCAGAAGAACTGGCTTCATGGACTGTGGTTAAAATGCCTTTGTTTATAGCTAAGAAATACGATTTTTGTGGCATTTGTTGCCAAGACACATAATTTAACTCCCAATTTCACATTGAACTTTACATTATTTACCAGTCTAGTGAAAATCTGCATGAGGTTTGTAATGTTTTTCTCTTATCTCTTCGGTTTTGCAATGATCTAAAATATAACACGTCTACACTCTGCCTGCTTTTGTCCTAATCATTCTTTCTTTTCTTCTAACCTGACAGTAGTCACTGAGAATTAGTTCAGTTAAACACTTCCACTTCACGAATTGATTAAATAACAAAAAAGTAGCTGAACTTTATTCTAGCACAGTTCCCAAATTGTATTTAAATATTGCACAGGGCAACTATGCCTCATAATGCAACCTTGTCTAAAACAATAACCCGCTCCAATACTTCCCATACCTCTTTAAACTTCATGCTGAGTTTAATAAGATTTCTGGCTTCATAATATTTTTCCTAAGTGGTGGGAGATTGTAAGAATTTAATTACATAGAAGATTTTTGGAGTATTATTATTTTTATTAACGTTTATATTGTAGTTGTGCCTAGAGGCCTCAGTCAGATCAGGGTTCAATTTTTCTAGGTACTGAACAGGTAAAAAAAAACAAAAAAACAGTCCCTACCCCTAAAGATCTTTTAATCGAAAATACAAGATATTACAGGGGGGTGAGATAAGCAAGTGGCTGAGGGTTATCGGAAGACAGAGTAACAAAAATCATTGAATGTCTTATTGGAGACTAGAAGAGCCGTGTGTGGCAATTCATAGCCAATCAGTAGCAGTAATCACAACTGCCCGTATTTCTAAGTGGCCAAAAGTCTCTCTTATCATGAAATTTTATTTCATAACTTCTTTACACATAATACTTGACTGTTCCAGATCTTTTTCTACTAATGCGTGTTCCATTGTGGTATCCCAGCGTTACAAAAAAATAAGCATTATTAGTATTTGTGTGTGTATTTCCATTCAGTTTAACTTCTACATGGGCTCAAATTCAGCCCTCAGAGCTGGGGATGGCACCTCTTTCATTAGTCAGTGGGAGCTAGCATGCATCCTAGACCAGTGTTTGACCATAAAGTTATATACAACTCTGTGCTTTTTCATATTTGCTCAGAGCTGCGTGGTAAGGGGGCGGGGCTACGAGCTCCAGCGGGGCCTGAGTTCCCTCCGCTCAGCAAGGAGCTCGCAGCCTCGCCCCCTTACACGCGGCTCTGAGCGGGGCGGAGCTCAGGGGCCCTGACGGAGCCACGCTGCAGCTGTCGAGGGATGCTGTTGGATGGGCTGAGGCTCTGGGTGAGGGGCGAGCCGGGGGTAAGGGGCCAGGGCTGGGGGGTTGGCTAAGGGGCAGGGTGTCCTGGGGATAATCAGGGGATAGGGAGGGGGCAGAGGTTGGGGGGGGCAGTCAGGGGACAGGGAATTGGGAGGTTGGATTGTAGGTGTCCTGGGGGGGTGGGGTCTGTCAGGACTCAGCGCGGGGGTGGATAGGGGTCGGGGCAGTCGGGACAGGGAGCAGGGGTGGGGTCCCAGGATGTTGGGTGGAGGGGGTCTCTGGGGAATGGTGAGGGGACAAGGAGCAGGATGGGTTGGGGATTCTGAGGGGGGGAGGCAGTCAGGGGGCAGGAAGTGGGTGGGGGTCAGATGGGGGCAGGGCCAGGCTGTTTGGGAGGCACAGCCTTCCCTACCCTAAAGCTCATTCAGCAGTTTGAGGCTTGCGGAAGAGCCGAGCTGTTAGTTTTTCCATTAGGGCTGCCATCCCTTTCACTTCTCAAATGCCAAATTATAGTCTATATGTAATTTCAGTGCCATAGGGAGATTCATGTCAGGGGAAAATTAGCCATTGAAAATTAGCCACTGGGGAAGGGATCACATGAGAAGAGTAATATCCTTCCCAACCCTACCAAGGGAGACCCCCCTCTCCTGCATTCCCTGAGGCTTCAGAGGGGTTAATTCAGTGGTTCTCAAACTTTTGTCCTGGTGACCCCTTTCACATAGCAAACCTCTGAGTGCGACCCCCCCCCTTATAAATTAAAAATACTTTTTTATATATTTAACACTATTATAAATGCTGGAGGCAAAGCGGGGTTTGAGATGGAGGCTGACAGCTCGCGACCCCCAGTAATAACCTCCTGACCCCCTCAGGGGTCCCGACCCCCAGTTTGAGAACCCCTGGGTTAATTTAATTTTAGCACCCTGTTTCCATTCACATGCATGTGCTATTTTGAGCATTTCTGTTTTCACAACATAGGCTCATCCCAGATTCTGGAACAAGCTCAAATGCTCAGTTTGTTGAGTATGTACATAACCTATACTAAAGACAAACTCACAGTAACCGTCTCCAGTTTGTGAGGGACCCCATGGAGCCAGTCTTTAGGAAACAGATAACTGCATGGAGGTTAAGTCCATTAATGGCTATTAGCCAGGATGGGTAAGGAATGGTGTCCTTAGCCTCTGTTTGTCAGAGGGTGGAGATGGATGGCAGGAGAGAGATCACTTGATCATTACCTGTTAGGTTTACTCCCTCTGGGGCACTTGGCATTGGCCATTGTTGGTAGACAGGATACTGGGCTAGATGGACCTTTTGTTTTGACCCAGTATGGCTGTTCTTATGTTCTAACCTAAATGAACCCAAAGTTATGGAGACAGATATGAGTCAAGGAAGCCAGCAGAGTATCAGAAACCTGGAAAAATCTGATTGGATGGGCTGAGGCATTTGGTCACAAGCTGAGGTGGTTCAAAAGTTTTGGATTTTTTTTAAGCAGAATTTTTTTATTGTTTCTTTAAACAATCAAACACAGCAAGCAGCAAATATATGGCCACACACTTCTGAAACCCCAAACCATATTCAGGTTTTGGCAGACTAATTTCAGCTTTTCAATTAAAAAAAACACAACACATTGTGAAGGAAAGCAGACATTGTCCGTGATTTTTTTCTGCTTTTTAAAAACCCCTAGTTTTCGATCCAGAAAAAGTTTTGACGGAAAATATTTGTCCAACCCTTTTAATGAGCTTTAGTGCCTTTTAGCACTAGCTGATGCTGAGAACCAGTGATACCTTGTCAAGAAGTTTTCTCAAAACTGGGTTTGTGCCGAGATGCAGAAGGTTTATTTTTTCCAGGGCCGCCCGTGGGTGCGGAGCAAGTGGAGCAATTTGCGCCAGGCCCCGCAGGGGCCCCCCCCGAGAATATAGTATTGTACAGTATGGCAATTTTTTTGTGGAAGGGGCCCCTGAAATTGCTTTACCCCAGGCCTCCTGAATCTTCTGGGCGGCCCTGGGATGAGCCACCTACACAAATGTGCCATGTGCCAAGAAAGTTAATTTAAAAGCAAGTTACTTCGTATAAAACTGTGTTTAGTTATTCTTGTGGGAGAGTATATGTGTGAAATTCTTTACATAACTCTAGCTCTGGGTAAAAACTATAAGAAATTCTTCTTTTGGAGAGAGAAAGAGACCTGTCTTGGATCTAAACACTTCAGAATTCCAGTCTGATTTCTTTGACAGACCAGCTGCTATTTTAGCTGAGAGGCAATAGCCATTAAGTTGATATTTTTCCAATTTTGTTTTTAAAATGGAAAGGACTTTACTTTCATCAGAGTCCTTCTCCGTGAGGGGAGATTCTTTGGTCCGTTTTTAGTTTGTTTGTTTTGATTTTTGTTATAATGGAGCTTTTTTAATACAGTACAGGCTTTGCATTTTTCTCTGATGCACAGAAACTTTGATGCCTGTTAGTATATTGGCAGTTTTAAAGCCACTAAAGTATGTAGTAGTTGTATTATATTTCAATGTCTACATCTTCTGTGTGGTACTTTAAAAGACCTGTATGAAAGGAACATCGAGGATTTGTACAGCAAACATAGAGGCATGTTTCCCATTCTTCTCTTTCAAATCCCTCCTTAAAATTCTCCTTTGCTGTGATGTCTACAAAAAAATTGACAAAAAGCTGGTGTGCTGAGACCACTGCATATTATGCTCACCACCAGTATTGTCTCATTTTTCCCTTTTACTCTCCCACCAGTCTGTCTGTATCCATCTGTTGTCTCTTGCTTTTTACTTGGATTGTAAGCTCTTTGGGGCAGAGGCTGTCTTTTTGTTCTCTGGTTGTACAGCACCTAGCACAGTGGGAGTCTTGGCCTGTGACTGGGTTTCCTAGTCTCTACAATATTACTATTAATAATTATCATCCACAAGTTGTTGCACTAAGTGAATGGGACTGCTTGTGAAGTAAGGCACTGCACAATAGAGTTAAGGGTCTTAGAACCGGCAATGTAATAATCCCTCCTAATCAAAGATGAGATAAAAGGTAACAGGTCTGATTCTTCTCTTATTCTGATGTAAATCAGAAGAAACTCCACTGAAGTCAATGTTATGCCAGTTTTATACTGATGTAACTGAGAGCAGAATCAGACCCAGCCATGCTTCCGGTGAAGTATTTACAACATTAAGACCCACAAATGATCCATCAATGACTTATCACCAAGGCATAGTGTGACTTCACCAAGGGTTACTTATGGTAATAAGTATTCTATCAAGTACTGTTTGCAAAATGTTACCCCAAATAAAACTCTCACAGTTAATACAATGAGAAAAGATATGCATTGTTTAACTGTTTATGAAAAGTTCAGAAGAATGTTCTTCAATATGATCATCCTCAGCAATTTAAATTAAGACAAGCATAAGATACTTGTTGCAGCCATGCCGAAGGAGACAATGGCTAAACATGACTGGCAAAAACAGATGATGATAATGGAATACCCTTTTGAATGTTTTATTTGCAACACTGTTGAATAGTCTCTTTTACTTCACAGTAGGAATAATTATAACACTTAAGACTCAATGAGTCCTACTCTCCCCTGCTTTGTGCCTGGTGTGGTCATTTACACCTTGGGCAAAGTCGAAATGAAATGCTACCAAATCTGAAATATCTACATAAACTGGTGATAGCATCTTACAGTCACTTCGTCCTTAGTTTGCAAAGGTTTAAATGGTTACATAAGGAGCAAAATAGTGGAGAATCAGGTCCACTGCCTTTAGCAAATTACTTTACTTTCACCACCAGCCGTATATTTGTGGCTTCATGATTTGCCTCCCACTCATACGACTCTGAGAGCTGGTCAAAAGTGCAAAATGTTCATGTGTTTGAACACAATTATCAAGAATCAAGTTAGTTAATATGATTTTGACCATGACTTTGTAGTCTGGGTAGACCTGAGCAAATCACATTCAGCAGTGTTCCAGCTAATCATGATTAAACCTGAGGATGTAAAGGTTCCATCATGGTTGTCTGGCACAATGTTGAGCTTGACTTTGATCAACCTAGGGAAGGACAAATTGTAGTCAGCATCATGTCTGCTAACTTGATTCTTAACCATGTTCAATCCTGGTAACATTTTGTCATGAAAAAGAGCCCTTAGGGTGATGGGCACTATTAAACAAACAAACAAACAAACAAAAACCTACAGTACAGATAGTTCAGAAATATCAGGCTGGGAACCAAACTTTCCCTTCCTACTCCTTTGTCTAATTTACAAGCCAATTCTGCAGCTTGTATCTACCCTGAGTGCTATTTACTCCTTTGTAAAGCACCGGCCACCATTGTTATTTTGTATAAATAATAACAAATATTAATTTAAGCTTCACAACGCTGCTCAGATATTGGTGAGTGGTATTGGTATCCCCATTTTACAGAAGGGTTAGAGGACTTTCCCATCATCACAATGAGTGACAAACCTGGAAATAGGACTCATGGTCTGTCAAAGTTAGACTCAGGACTCACAGTTTGTCAGACCACTCTGTTTTATTAGCACAGCGCTCTGCTAATAACACCCAGATAATGTGAGCACCATGCAAGACACAAACTATCTTATTTATACAGATAAAAGGGTGAGAACTTAACAAGATAACAAAGGAAGCAGAATCAGATAACTTTACCTGGGCTAGGCATGCATATCTTATTTCCTTACTAACTATTACCAATTTTCTGTTAATGTTTCGCCATTAGCACCATTGTTTATGCCTAATGTTTCTTTTCCTGGCACCTGTATTTCAACATTTCTTATTTCTGCTTAAAGGTACATACAACATTTCTTTAACCCATTCTTATTTTTACAATATAATTCATTCTACTTTCACAGGTCCTAATGCACAGTAAATTCATGTTGCTTCACCAATGATGCCAGCCTTGATGCACCATTAACCTGCTTCTTTCACAAATGTCTCTGTGCCTGTTTCCACGCCACCCACTTTGCATGGAATTCTTGTCCTCCAAGCCAGTGCCTTCCCTTTGTTCATATCATTTCCATGCAACTGTAGCTGTCACCATTTTTAAACACAGTATCTCTAAAATGCTACTGCGCTTTTTCTCTGTTTCTGGTTTTGCTCCTGGAATTAATTTCTGCTACTTAGATGGAGGCAGACATCAGAAGTCACGCTGTGGGATACAATGTGACAGACATGAGAGGCAGAGGAGCCAGATGTTGCCAGTGGAAAAAATATTTTTTTCATTGCTTGGCATCTGGGTCTGGCGACTGCTCTGTACTGAAGGGAAATTATATACTGTAGCAGAGTAAAGGGATCAACGGGTCTGTCACAACACATTTAGTTCAACTGTTTAAAATTACTTTCCTATGAAATCTGTATTAAAATATCATGTAAATACATCCCAGACCATTCTTACAACATTGACATATTAGGCCACACAGTGTATTTTAACTCCACTTAAAGCACCAAGGAATTGCTTCTGGTGGTTCAGCATTGTATTCTACTGGTTACCATGATTGGGGGTGGGGGGTGTCATGTCCTTGCCCTGAATCTGCATATATCATACTTGTTCCTCTCCTCTGGCCATCTGCATACATTCTGCGACCTGATGTTGGACCAGAAGTAGCATGTGCACCTCCACCGCTAGCTGTCTACAAGGATAGCCAAACCCAGGCACTGGGGCAGGTTCTGTACTATTCTTTTATATTCTAGTTTGGTACTTACACTGAGCTCATCACTGTAGTATCTGAACATTTCCCAGTAGAGCAATGGTCCCCAAAGTGTGGGGTGTGCCCCCTTATGGGGGCGCAGAGGAACATCTGGTGAGAGCATGGTGGGCCCAGATCAGCCCCCCGGGGGGGGTTTGGGGAGAGAGTGCCACCCAGCCCTGCTCTGCCCCCAGTTCTGCTCCGGCACCAGTCCCAGCTGCTCGCACCCTAAAAGTCCAGTTACCTGCAGTAACTGGCCTCCACCACCAGGGGGTGAGAAGAGCAGCAGCAAATGCTGGACCCTCCAGGAGCACTCAGGGACAACTCCGGTGAGAGAGGTCCCAGTGGCTCCCCTGCCCTGTCCCAAGTGCGGCTCACCCTCCCCTGTCCTGCTCCACTCCCCTCCCTCTTCCCCGCTCCAGCTCCTGGGGGTGGGGGAGGAGCATTGACCAGGTAAGGGGAGGCATGATTGAAAAAGTCTGGGGACCACTGCAGTAGAGCATTAAGCAATTATGATAATTCCTTACACTTACACTACACACCTATTTCATGTGCGGATCACAAAGCACTGACCAGCTATGAAGGCCTGAACCTGCCAGATGCTGACTGCCCTTCACATACATTGACTTGAGAGGGAGCGGAGGGTGCTTAGGATCAGGAACTACTTAGAATTCAGCCACATGACCGTTGTCAAGTAGCTCCCCTAAGGAGCGGTAACCCCCATTTTGCAGATGGGCAAGTCACGGTCTGGTGGGACAGCTACGTTGGTTAGGAATGTAAAAAAAAATCACACTCCTAACCAACGTAGCTATGCCAGCAAAAGTGCTGGTGTAAATATAATAATTCTGTGGTGTGGGGGGAGGGAGAGAAGAGGGAAGTTCCTTTGCCAGTATAGCTTATTTTGTAACTGGTATCTGTTTTGCCTATGTGAGCTGTTTCTCCAGTAGAAGGGTTTGTCTAAGGCTGGGCTCAAGTCAGTGGAAACTTGTGGGAGCTCTTTACTGTTGAAAAGCAAGTCACCAATTTAAGTGATTAGCTTCAGTCACCCCAGTTGAAAATGTTCTCCTGTGCTTCTGCAATATGGTGTTTTTTCCATCAAAGAATGTAGGGATGTTAGAATAGATAGGTAGGTATGCTGGAACTTAGCACAGTATTTGCTTTCGTGTGTGCCTGACTCATTTAATTAACTGATGTTTCTAAAACACTGACAAGTTGGGAAGAGCTACATAAATGCAAAGTGATATTCTTAGTAGAAACAAGTTCTAAAGGTGAGCTGCTTTTTTAAAAACTGAGACTTGAGAAATGATAAAATGTTTTCTCCAGTCTTGCAGAATGAAGAACAATCAGAGGGTTTAAAGAAAAAAGAAATAGTTTTTGCAAACGTTCAAAATATTCAGCAGATTTTTGACCCATGATGACATAAATAAAATTTAATGAGATCCAGGGGCAAATATAAAATATATTGTAAAATAGTCAAGTGAATATTTTAAAAAACAAAAAAGTGAAAACAATGATTGTCACCACTATTTAGAGAGGAGACCTCTAGGATATGTGTTTAACCTTTAAATATATTGCTTATGAAGAGGACTGCAATCCAGGAGCTCTTTAACCTTTAAACCTATTACTTATGGGGAAGAACAGCAATGAACATTGAGCTTAACCTTTAAAAAGGAGAAATTTGCTGATAGTCTGTAAGTCAACATATCTTTTGTTTCTCGCTTTTAATTATACGCTTCCCCTGAAACTAAAACCATTTGTGGGTCATGTTCTTGGTAAATATTCTTTGCGCTTATCCCACTGAAAAAGTTTCAGTAGCGGGATGGCATTATTATATTGTGTTTCAAATATTTTGTTCTGAATCTGTTAATGGGTTTGTAACTATTTATATGGGTTTAGTTTCTTCAGCTTTAGTTTTAGGTTTTAAGTGTATTTTCTAAATCGATTTAGTTAGTACCTCACTGTCACCCATGCACACATGTCCTCCAAGGTTATGGTGCAATTTAACTAAAAAGCCAAGTAGTTTAATTATATAACGCATCAAATGAAGACTGAAGCATTTTTAACAAGAACATTTAATATATTGAGCTTGGAAATACCATTTCTCTTTTCCAAATTCTAACTGTTTTGCCAATGGCCTGGTGCCAAAAGGGGAGTATGGAAAAATACACGTTAAATCTGTTAAATACGGGTTTCGTATCTGGAAGGCACATCAGATAATGGCTTCCTCTAACTATAACTGAGTGCTGTATCATTAGGCAACTCAGCATCAACATTCAAAAAGTATTGAATTAATGTTTTGACAACTGCCAGTGTCCCCCAAGGACTTTGAATTGTTAGGTATGTGGTTCGGCGTCTAATATTATTTTGGTATTTCCTTGCCCATAGGCTTTTGAATATCCTTCAAATGGGCAGTTTCGATTCAAGTTGTTTATAAGGCGAGTACACTATATCCGTATATTGCCTTTATAGATCCAACTAAGAATGATGATATCAAGAAAGCATTGTACCATCTAAAAGAATTATCAGTACCTAAGAATCTCATTAACAGAAGATTGATGATGATGATTATACTGACTCTTCTAAATGGATCTTGAGTTGATAGTTGTACAATAGCCTCTGAAATTTCTTCTTGGATATCTTGAATCATAGAGATTTTATGCTGAAGGCACCTGTTACACTTGTGCAGGCTTTGGAAAAGGTAGTTTGTAAAGAAGTGATCAGAGACGTTGCCAAAATCTCTCTATTGTAAGTCACTCATCTAACGTAACACCTACGTTTGATGGTTCAGAGGATCGCCTTTAAACATAAGAAATACAGATTGTTTCAGTCCCAGTGGATGTACTTATTTGCTTGAGCTACATGTAATAATCTGGGATTTTGGAATTCATTATAGTGATGAAAGATTAGGAGCTCTCCTTTAGGTTTGGATAATAGTAATACAATGCATCAAACCCAAGGATCTCAAAGCATTGTTACAAAGCTGAGTACTACTATTAGTAAGCTGAGGCACAGAGGTTGCTTGGTTCCCCTGAGGTTACACAATGATCAAGAGGCAGAATGGGGGGAAAACAACCCTGCGGTATTGACTCTAACTTCCTTTCTCTAACCACCAGACTACACTGCCTTCTATCTGAGGCAAACATTTGAATGCCGGAGATAGTTCAACTTCTTGTCTTTGCAAAACTTGCCTGCAAACCTTCCCAAAAGATGTTTTTTGTGAGCATTCCATTACTTTCTGTTTTCATTCAGACCAGAAGTTAGTTCAGAGGCACAAAAAGGAAAACAAATATTAAAATTGAGTCAGCAAAATATCTCAGAACTTTCAAAAATGTTTCATTCAGATTTGGTTCTAGAAATGGACAAACATTTGGAAATGGAGTGGTAGTTTTATTTTGTCTAATTTCCTCTTTTGTCCTCTCCTTTGCTGAGAATCATGGTGCACTGCAGAGCAATCAACAGTCTGTGGCATCTGGGTATTACAAGAGATTATATATTCTCCATTTTTCCTGTCTTGTATAGAGGTGCAACTTGGGGGTCAAGTCTGAAGGATAAAAAATGATATTTCATTTAGATAATAAACCTGTAGTCAAGACTGAGAATAAACCACCCTCTTAATCAAAATCAGTCTCCGAGCTAGTCAAGACATTTATGCCATGGAAAATAGCCACAGAATACTTTTCAGTGCCAGTTATGTAGCAGCAAAGAATAATCATGTAGCTGATGTATTGTCTAATTTCCAGTTCCAAAGGTTCCATGTGTTGGCATCAGAATGGGCACAGAGCCCACAGCTGTTCCTAACTCGTTGCAGACAGAACTGTTGGAATCTTGGAGGGTTCTGTTCTTAAGTTGTCTGTGAACTGAGTCCTCTTGGGCCCATTAGCAATATCTGGCAGCAAATCAGCCTCTTGTTGATTTTCTTGGATGTAGGGAACCTGATTCTCCACTGCCTTGAGCGTAGTGTCCTTAAGAAATGTGCAAAGTCCGTTCAGAATGCTGCCTTTGATGTAAATAAATGGAAAGCTCTTAGAAGGTAGTATTTTAAACCAGGGTAAATGACTGTTTTAGTAAAAGTATTTTACACTTTGCAGAGGTGTAAATTACTCCACAAGATGCAGGGCCATGGGGAATTAGGCCCAAGACTTCTACAAAGAAGCAGTGCTTCTAAGAAGAACGCCCACTCCTTCTTGACATAGTTATCTCCTGCAGTTGCCCCTCTGCCCAAGCTTAAGATCCTTCTTCTTACCTATTTTTGTTTTCAGGGGAGCTGGCTCCCTCTGACTCCATAGTCTTGGTACCTGGTGGACTCCTCTGTTGCATCCTCTAAACCTTGATTGAGACACTGCATGGCTACTTCTCCCTTATCTGCTCACCTTCCCAGTAAAGAGCATTCTTTGAAGGTGACTACCCTGTTCCATATAGTGCAGCAGGAACTGAGAAATTCAATTGCATAACCTTAGGAGACAAGTTGTCCCATAAACCTTAGTGTTGGAGCTAATGAACCCTTGGAAGATCATTAGCAACTGCGTGCTAGGAAAGGTGAGGCTTTCCCCGCTGTATTAAATTCATATATTCTGTGGCTCAGCGCAGAGAGGGATGAGTTCCACTGAACAACAACTTGCATATTTCTCTTGGACAGCGGAATCTTGATACAACCATCTGAGGTCCCCAGAAACTCAGACCTCAGAGAAGCCCCCACTGTTGTAAGGTCACCACCAGGCTCTCCAAAGCTAAAAGCATGAGCCATGAGTTTGAGCTAAAGAGCCAAGTCCCTTAGCTGTCAGCTTTAACAGGCTAATATCTCTGGGGGTTAGGCACGGGTGCGCAGGGCATGTAACACACAACGAACAGTGGGTTACTCTTACACTCCACTATTCCCTTTTTTGTCATTCTTTGCAAAGGGGAAAAAATGCATTTGACCTGCCACATTTTCCTTGTGTAAGGGGACTGTTATCCCCTTACTAACATTCAGTGGGGGTGTTTTGGTTGCTAGCTCCCAGCACTAAAAGGGGAGGGATCGATGGCAAATCAGGACCCTGAGACTGGCAGTCCCCAGGAACAATGGCGAGAGGCCAATGCTCCAGGTCAGCCTGATTGACAGGGCGGGCCGGCTAATCAAGGAGACAGAAGGCCAGGGCGGGTCCCGTCCTCCATGTGAGCTGGAATTTGCCTGGGTCAGAAAGAGTGGGGTCGAGCTAAGGAGAAAGCAGGGGCCTAAGCTGAGCTGGAGAGCAGAGCCAGGCCAGATGCAGAGGGGCCAGAGCTGCAGTCAGAGAGCCAGAGACACAGCCCAGGGAGAGCAGATCCTGTGCTGTGAGCAGAGGTGCAGCCACAGAGCCAGAGGCACAGCCCAGGGAGAGCAGATCCTGTGCTGTGAGCAGAGCTGCAGCCACAGAGCCAGAGGCACAGCCCAGGAAGAGCAGATCCTGTTTTGGGAGCAGAGCTGCAGCCACAGAGCCAGAGGCACAGCCCAGGGAGAGCAGATCCTGTTTTGGGAGCAGAACTGCAGCCAGAGAGCAAGAGGCACAGCCCGGGGGAGCAGATCCTGTGCTGGGAGCAGAACTGCAGCCACAGAGCCAGAGACACGGTCCAGAGAGAGCAGATCCTGTGCTGGGAGCGGAGCTGCAGCCAGAGAGCCAGGTGTGGTGAGCAACTGGGGCCAGCCAAGGGGGGGACCTTGGGCAAAGGGCCCAGCACAGAAAGACACCCCCAGCCAAGGGTCCATGCAGGCCAGGCTGGGAGGGGGATCTTAACCTGACCGGGGGGCTGGCACTGGGAAGAAGGGTCCCACCACACAAAGCCCGGAGGTGTGTGGTCACCACCATTGCAAGTGTCCCACCTGCAGCACAGCCAGGGCCTGAGAAGGAGGCCTGGGACCTACAAGGAACAGACTGCAAAGTGCCTTGATGTCCAGAGACACCGTTTGTGATGTTCCCTGCCACAGAGCAGGGTGATGTGTTTTCCTGTAACCTTGCCCATTTTTCCTTATTCTTTTCTTTAAATTAATTGTTAAGTAAACAACTTGTATTTGCTTTAAATTGTATGGAATAATCAGTGGGTCAGGGAGGTGCCCAGTGCATAGAGGGTACCCTGGAGTAGGGATACCCTAGCCCCTGTCCTAGGTGACCACAGCAGGGTTGGGGGTCGAGCCCCCCAGGAATCCAGGGCCCAGCCTTGTTGGGGCTACGAGGACTCTGCCAGACAGGAGAGTCCTCAGGGGCAGGGAGGCCTCTGGGTAAAGGAAGTGGGATCAAGGACTCAGATCCTTTCGCTCGCCCACTTCACCAGGGTAGCACAGAAGCCAGGAAAGTTCCCCACAATAGCGGGACCATTCCCCCGCTTACACTTGGGCAAGTCAGTGGTGACTTTCCACTAAATCTGAAATTCACACAGTAACTGAAACTCTCAAGCCTTGAGCAGGGGTCTTCCCCATTTTGCACTAGTGTATAAAACAGGCAAGTTCCATAATTCAGCCAGCTATTGCTTGGAAGACAATGGGTCTGGAAAGGGGAAAACGGAAGAAAATGATAAGATTACATGGGAGTTAAAACATTAAAGTATCAGCAGAGGGAAAGCTGCTGTGCTGCCATTCAGCAGTTCCCACACTTTATTGTTTCAATTATCACCTTCTTAAAAATTGTTGGGGAGTGAATGAATTGGAACAGCAAGGTCATGTACCACCAGGGGTAAACATGTCACAGTTGGGACACCCCTTGGGAGTGCATTAAATCAGGTGCATGCTTTTAATAAATTATTTACTATATTTTTGTATCTTCCTGCAGGAAATGCATTAATTATGCTATGTTTCTATTTACTAAGCAGGCTTTTCAAGGTTGTGCTTATTTATTTTGGTCATTTAAAGGCAGTAAAGGCTCCCCAGACATACCTCAAGGTACGTTTTTTTTGCTTTTTAGTCTTTGGTGTCCACCGTCTCAATGCCTGCTTTGCATTCCCAGGCATTTAACTGCACTATGGACAACGTAGCCATCTCTTTTAATGGATTTGGTCATCTGACTCCTCAAGCTTACTCTAAAGATTCTTTCTAAGCATCGTATTATATTTTTCACTAAATTTTGCTGACTCTTTTACACCATTGTGTCACCCCTTTGCTACATTTATGAATAGGCGCTACACTCAGTATCACTCTTACCCATTTGGAAGGACTTGTGTGTTGCTACTCCACCTCTGAATTCTGTAGAGTATTTGTGCAGTGCTATAGGTCCTTAGTTTTTTGAATGTACTCCAGCAGCACTCAAGGAATTTACAACTGCCTTCTTATCACTTTTCTGTCAAAGTATCTTTATTCATTAACTTTTTAACTGCTGTGGAAATTATTCATTATGACATTATTCAGCAGGCCTTTATAGTCACTATCTCACCTCTCCAAGTATTTCCAGTTATATTATGGTTACACATGAACCATTAAAGATTAGGGTTTGATCTAATAATGTACTGCAGTATTTAGACTCAAACTGATTTCAATGGGTTATGGATCGAGCCCTGTAAGAGGCTCTGTATGAGACAGGATACAAACAAACAAGCTGTGGAGACCTCTGAAGTCAGAGGGTGCCTTGCTGTTAATTTCAATAGGCTTTAGATCAGGCCATATGTGCTAATCTATATTTTAGAGGATTTAACCCTATGAACCACATTGGGGCCTGATACTCCTCAGTGTTACTCGATTGTTATTCTGAAATTCGGTACAGTCACATTGGTTAAAAAATGGTGTAGTGCTATGGAGAATGAGGCACTTCTGGTTTAGGGATAGGTTGAATTCTGAGTTTCATATTGTCCTGATGTAACTCCTGTTAAAGGCAATGGAAATATTCCCACTAATTTATATGGGTGCTGGATTGGGTCCTCTGACACAAGACTTTGCTTGGAAGCTCTGTTGGAAATGAGGTGAAGGAGTTACACGAACACTGAAGTGGAATCATTTGCCTCTCAAAAGTAGCTGTGGCTAAGGAAAACTTTAAGTGAGTTGAAGTCTTTGAGCTGGGAAACCATGATGGAGATGATGTCTATACAACTATTTCAAGAATAAAAAATAAATGTACCGCCTGAAAAAAAATTGCCTGAGCTCATTGTTATTATAAAATGTGGCAAAGGATCAAATTTGAATTGACAAGGAAAATGTTCTCATTGATAAGAAGATAAAGAGTTTTCAACTGATACAAAGTCAGCCAACTCTTTGATTAGTATGATTACAACCAGAAATCAAATTGAAAATAGTACATATTTATGGAGTCCTTGGTGGCTATTAACATGCTTCAATAGATACTGATCTTAATTGGAGATTTGTTCACTACTTATAAAATTATTTTCCAACCTCTTCTTCCCCTCCTCCCCCGCCTCCCCCTCCCCTCCAAAAAAAGAATTATTTGTATTGCAGTAGTAAACGGACAGCTCAATCGGGATCAGGGCCATGCTGTACTTGATGCTGAATAAACATTTGGAATGACATTGTTGGAACACAGTACAAAAATTCATATGATCGTCTAAGACTGCTTGTTATGCAGAGAACAACTGCAACATGTTTATTTGTTGTTTTTTTTGTAAATGTCATGGTTGAAAAACCCTACCTTCAGAATTCAGAGAAGAGTGAGCTAACTATTGCAAGCGCTAATATATTTTTCTTCCAAATTCTTTCTGCTAAACTATACAAGAAACTAACAGGATTTTGTTTTGTTTAAGTCTAATCTCAAGTACTGTTGGAATACACTGTGACCTGCAATATTTAGCAAGCCTGATGAGTTCTTGGAAAAAGACTTGTCTTCAAACAGCCTGAAGAAATCTTTGAATTTACAAAAGCTAAAAGCCCCGTCTCTGGAAATAAATTAGAGAGAATATGTTCAGCAAGAAAATAAAAATCTTCATGCATAAAAATCAAATGAGAAAAATAGAACGTATCACCCATCCATTTCCATTCTCCATGGCATTACAATATTTAGAGTTCTTCAAACTTTTCATTTTGCAGCTGAAAAAAATAAATGGGTTTATTATTCTTATGTTTCTTTGCCCTGAGCCATGGTTTTAGTTTTATTATAGAATCTTTTTAAAAGCCAATTGTTTAGTACTGGGGAAAAGAGGCAGATTGAAGGTCCTTCAGCTTGCTCAGACACCTTGCCAGTAGCCTCCTCACACATCCTGCCAGAGTGCCGCAGTCCTGATCGGTAGTGACCACCTCTAGGACCTACAGAATAGTTTAGTCTCCATGCCCATCCCATTCTTGAGCTCTCAGACTACCAGAAAGGTGTTAATTGTGGCAGTATTTTTTTGTGTGCGCGCTCTGGATACCTGTCCATTGGGTGCAGATTGAAACACCCAACTCACTTTATCTGAGCAACTGATCAGCTGTTAGACAGTAGTTACATTTGAACATTACCAAATTAAGCTGGATTTGAGGAGTGGGATAGAAGACAAACTCTGTAGCTCATTACCAAGCCAATGAGCCCTCCAGTCATCCAACCTACTAATCATTTTGCTCAGTGCATTTAATCCTTCCCTATACAATATGAGCCAAATGCTGTTCTCTGTCAGTCTTCAGTGAGTTGCCCAACTGATGGACCACTGTGGGTGAAATTTACCTGTACTACAAAGTCATATATAACACTTATGCTCCACACTGGAATTTCATGGGGAGGTTATAGGCTGTGGGGCATTCCCTATGGTCTCCAAGCTAGTCTTGCCTAAGCCAGCACTGTTAGAGGGAACAGGACAGTAGGAGGCCACATGTGGTCCCAACACCCATGTGTGTTACAAAGGGACTATGGCTGCTAATTTAGCCCATAGGCTGAAGTAGCAGTCATGGAGGACTGCACTGCAGCCCCAGGCTTAGGCCCCACATATGGGGTGGATTTCCAGACACTCAAATACTACAATGATGGATGTAACTTAAGAATCTAAACAGGGAGATTTGATCTTCCCTAGGGCTTTCACACTTCTTGTGTTTAGTGCTGAGTACTTAGGCTCTATATAGAGGAAGTGGTTTTTTATCACTATTTCATCTCCTGTTCTTTTAAGAAAAGATGTGTGTTTATACTCATAACGCTGCTTTGGGTTCTAAGCAAGGATGCATTCTGTGATCACTTTTCCATCTTACATACATTAGTTAAAGTTTGTTTGTTTTGTTTTAATTTGTTAGTCAAAGCATCTCTTTAGACTCCAGTGCTGCTGGTAGAGACTTATATCTGCTGTATGTACTTCCCCCATCAATCTGGAGTCAAATTCTTAATAGAGGCTCTGACAAGATCTCATCTGAAAGTCAGAATTTCTGGTCTGTAGGTAATTCCAAATGAAAAATATTGTTTCAGAATTAAAAGCAACAATTTTGATATAATTAAACATTTTTCTTTTGAAAATTTCAAAATGAAATTGAGCCAGGGAACCCAAGCTCCACCGTGGACCCTTGGACAGTCCATGTGGCTGGATTGCCCCAGAGTCTCAGACCCTAGAAGTTTAGGCTTCTCAGCAGCCAGTAAGATGAGTTGGCCAGGAACTAGTTGGTCAAACAAAAGTTGGTTGAAACCAAAATGTTTACAGAAAACATCTACTGTTTGACTTTTGGAAAATTCCCATCCAGCTCTAATTCTGATTGCTTTATACAAGTTTGCTTACAATGGTACTTTTTGAAAATAGATTTGTGCTGTTCAAAATAGCTATTTTCCCTCTGAAACAGTTCTAGTCTGCCTTTATTTTTCCTGTTGTTGACTTTAAAAATATAGCTAATTTCAAAACTTTTATTTTTGGTGAAAAACTAGCAAATCGTGTTTTTGTAAAAATGTCTATTTTGTCTCTGTCAAAACTGTTTGGATTCTACAGCTCAGTGAGTTACATTAAAAAATTTACTTTAACTGATATTGATCCTTTTGTGCTTATGCTTATTGAGGACAACAAATAGGATATATTCAGAACTAAATCAACAATAAGATTCTAAACACATTTCTCCTTAATTTGACCTGTTGCTGTTGGCTGTTCTGGAATGGGTCTGTCTCCTGTGGTGTTGTTTATTTTTTTTTTCATTAAAAAAAAAACACACTTTTTTTTCAATGTAGAATGAAAACAGATACTGAAAACTCTCAAATCTTTTCACAAAACAGAATTCTTGTTTTTCCAGCCAGTCTTAAATATTATTTAACAATGGTCCTGTTGTGCTTAATTCAGTAATGTTAAGTGGTTTTGAGATCACTGTGAAAATGTTTGAACCTACCCTCAGATATACATTTACAATAGTTTAGTTATGCATTGACTCCCTCAGCCCATGGTATTTGCTTTTATCAATCAATATTGCTGCTGAATGCCAGTATTAAAGATCTAGTAAAGATATTGGCCATCAGTTTGGATAAAATCCCTCCAGTGTTGCTCCTCCCTCAGTAAAACTGGACAGGAACACTAATTAAATATGGAAAGTGTTAATGACACAATGATCAATTAAAAAAACCAAACAAAAAAAAACCCAATAAAAACCTAGGTAAAATTTTCGAAAACCCAAGTTATTTTTAAAAATGATGGGATTTAGGCACCTCAATCCCTGATGTTCAGTTATATATGAAAATTGGACCTAGACTTCTTTAATCATTTAGTTGCTTTTGAAAATGTTACAACTATTCCTCTCTATGCAGAATCAGCTCCCTGTTATCCTATTGCTTTATCCTGTGTGTTAATTAGAGGTAGGTGACAAAAGCAAAAACATGTTTTTGTGTATTCATTTCAAGCTGAATCTACTCTGGCTGTGCTTCTTTTCTGTGAGCCTTTGAGGACAGCACATCCGTACCTGTGGAAACCAAATTTTAAACTTCCACATCCAAGTCTTTGCAACAGGAGTGTTTGTATGCTCACACATTCAGGCAACAGGAACAATGCCATGTGACACATAGGACCAGTCACAGCAAATCTACACAGTTCAGATGCAGTGTGTGTATACTCAAATCAGAGTAACATTTTTCAAAGATTACTTGAATAAATATGAGCTAATTGCAAGTTTCTCGTGGATGTTTTGTTAGCAGAAAAGGAGGCTAAATTACTCATTGTGAATTATTCGCTCGTCTCTAATGCTAATTTATTTTGTCTTAATTCTGTAATCCTTCCAGGGATTTTATTCCACACTGATTTCTTTGGTTTTTGTTATCACTTAGTCCTCCGCACCTAATGCCTGTTCTGTAATTGTTTTGACTAGAAAACATCTTGCAATAAAACTAGATTTTTTTTAAAACCGAACAGCAAAATTGTAAGTGTGAGTAACGCTGCCATTACAGCTGAAAAGACACAAAGTACAGAGGATGATAACTCAAGCAAAGACAAATAGAAAAATATATTACAGGAGAGCCAAGCAGCAGTCAGTGTTCCCATGTGGCTAGAACACTATTGAATTGACTCGCTGAGAGCAAACGAGGATACTTTTGGTCTGTGGATTTTATGTTACTTTGGACTCCACTGAATGCTTGGCTGTGTCTTACCGTGAGACATCACAGAAATGTCAGTATAATAGTGGCCTACTACTGCGGGGGAGTGGGGGAAGGATGAGTTTGTTTGCTGTACAAACATACGTACAAGGTAATGGAGGTGGATGGCAGTTTTGTCAAGATGCTGAAAATTGTCTTGCAAACTTGCAACTGATCACTATCAATGCAAAAAAAAAAAAAACCAATGTCAGCAGCTGCAACCCATTGCTCCAACTTTTAAATGTTGCAATTTTGTTTGCTCTTTTTATTTGAAACAAGGAGAGTATCCTGTGGTCACTAAACTTGATCCCTTTTTCATATATGTAGATCTTCATCATTCTAGTAATACTTTTTTTCATATTTTAAAGGGGATACAGAAATTGCATAAGGGGCATACAGTATACTCCCCATTATCTGAACATCTGCATTATCCAAATCCCTTTATTGCCCCCCATGTATCTTATGCTGGAGGACGATTATGCTGGTGGGATTCCGCTAATGCAGAGGTCAGATAATAGAGCAGAAACCTCCAGCCAGAATTACAAGAAAGAAGTGCTAGACAAGCCCCCGCCCACGGGGGAGGCCACCCCACTACTGAATGGCACCTCTCCGTTTGATTTTCCAAACTCCCAATTATGTGAATAAAATCTGTGTCCTCCATGCTATTGGGATAAGTCGGAGTATACTGTATATGGTAATTTCCTCATACTTTTTAAAACATAAAACTGTCAGGCAGCTAGTTTTTTTCACACAAACATTATTGCTTGTGCCTGATTCAGAGCTAGGAGTGCTATATTGGCCATGCGTGCATAAAGAAGTCACTATTCTGACACCAGTATATTGCCATTGATGTTTTAATAGTAGCCTCTGCTCAGCCATGCACGACTTCAACAAACAGCTGACTGTGAACAAATGGATGGGGACAAAATTCAGATTCAGACATTCAAGGCGGTGTAATGTAGACCCCCTAATATGGACTTAAAATGCCCTTACACTTCTAAGACCACCTTTTACACCTCTCTTTTGACATGCCAGGTGGTCTAAGTTGAAGGATACATGCTGAGAAGCTAGAGGGTGGGGTGAAAGGCACAGGTTAAAATAGGTAGGGTCATTTTAACTACACTTTCTTCTGACTCCTCGGGGTAAGTTACACGCATTTTAAAGATGCTCACACATTTGTAGCTTGATGGTAGGGATAAGGGTGGCAAACTGACACCATCTTTATATTAGCGAAATAAGCTGGGTGAAATAATATCTTTTATTTGACCAATTTCTGTTGTCTCACCAATATCCTGGGACCGACAGGGCTACAACTACACTGCATACCATCTTTATTTGTCACGTTTGAATTTGTTCCACAGCCTCGCAGAGGAGAACATGGAAATTAATGTATTTTCTGTAATCACCTACCAGATACTTGTATAGATGTTCTTGGTTAAAGTTCATCAGGTAGAACTGGTAGCCCTGAATGACCTTAATTTCTCCAAATTGGAAAGTTTTTATCCAGCATGACTGGCTTACGGAAGAAATTAGTATACTCATTTAAAATTGTTGCCCCTTCTACACATGTAAGGACACTGAAATGGTTAGAGCTGATTTAAAAAAAAACAACAGTTGTTGACCTTTTGATGACCTCTGATCACACAGTCAGATTTCATGTCTGAATCGTAGAAGCCCACAATCCATAGGTGTAGGAAAATTCAAGATTCCAGGTCAATGGCAACTTGGAAAATAATTGTTTCAGTCTCTCAGTGGCCTGCTACAGTCTTCTGTGCTATATTAGAGTATGACTATGAGATATTAAATTGCTGCATATTTATGTAAAACAATGATGCTGATGCTACTATATCTAGTGGTATTACTAGTGAAACTGAATTGTGAATTCCTCTTCTCTGCATTCCTGGATCAAAGCCTCTGCACTGACAACAAAACTGGTTGTCATTTTAGTAGGGGACAGTGAAAACCTCTGAAAGAATGTTGCATGAGTCAGAGTCCTCCCCACACACAAAGGGAACCAGAAGACAATATCTGACTAATGGACTGCAGTAGAAATATTCAATATTCTTTGAGAATCCTGTTGCACTTTACTCTGACAGTGTGGCTTGAGAAACACAATTGAGTGGCACTAGACTAAAACAAATTGATCCAAACATAGTGAATATGGGGTGTCTGACATTTGGCCGATAACTGTGGTAAATCAGGTGTTGAGGCTTTCTTAGTATCATGCTGTGGATATCCTTTCAGTTGGCTCCTGTGGTTACACATAATATCTTTGGTGCTGTGAGGGGATAACAAGTATGATAAAGCAAATTGGCACAAGTTGCCACTTTGTTATTGCAGTGATCACAGGAATGTAAACTAGAAGAATTTGGAGGATGACACTACATGGCAAGTTATGTAAAATATTAGCGCTATTGTGTTGCAGACTTCTGGAATCTGGAGGCTGCAGTGATATTTCTAAAGCACAATTATCTGAAAATATTAGACAATGAAGATAATTTTTATTGTATAAAATTAGATTTCTCCTCAGGCTTAGTGGCATGTTGGTTGAAGTAAAACCCTGTTTCAAAAGAGTGTGCTAGCTTGATGATTAATAATAATTGAGCTATAACAATTCTTAAAGTGCTTCACAAATATAACTAATTAATCCTCCCAATACCCTCATGAGGTAAGTAAGCATAACCTCATTCACAGTAAGGAATTAACATCTGAAAAATACTGCCTACTCTTTGATCCCCTCTACAGCAATTCATCTATTTACTTGTTCAATGTAGACCTGGCTACTAGTTTAGAAGTAATCAGCATAGGCAAAGAATCCAGTCAGCTGGTGGTTGACTTGCAGGTACTAATCCTTACGTTCTGATTATAAGGCAGGAAGAAGAGTACATTGGGGTGGAGAAGTTTTTAATCTCCTGTCATAGCCACCAGATAGCTAGGTTACTCAGCACTCTTTTCAGGCTACTGTGTAATCTGTATTAAATTACACTGTCTTGCATCCGACGAAGTGGGCATTCACCCACGAAAGCTCATGCTGCAAAAAAAAAGTTAGTCTATATTATGCACAGATTCTTTGCTTGCTTTTTTACAGAACCAGACTAACACGGCTACCTCTATGATACTTCAAAGCAAAACAATTAAAAAAAAAAACCCTCTTAAGAACATTTGTAAGGTTGCAAAATCAAGCACTCAAAACTTATGAAGTATCAGAGGGGTAGCCGTGTTAGTCTGGATCTCTAGAAGCAGCAGAGAGTCCTGTGGCACCTTATAGACTAACAGACGTATTGGAGCATGAGCTTTCGTTGGTGAATACCCACTTTGTCGAATGCATTCCCTTCTAGTGCTGGTACATGTAGAGGATACTATTCGTTACTCAGTTAACTCAAGTGGCAGAGGTCTGACTGGTAGATATAAAGTTTACAACACTGCTGCTGGAAAAAATAGCATGTGATCATATAATTAAAGATTGTACCATAACGTCTACACACAAGTGGGCTGAATTAAGGTTGCACAGGCAGACTTAATTGTGACACTTCATAAGTTTTGAGTGCTTGATTTTGCAACCTTACAAATGTTCTTTTAAGAGGTTTTTTTTTAATTGTTTTGCTTTGAAGTGTAATTTAATACCGATTACACAGTAGCCTGAAAAGAGTGCTGAGTAACCTAGCTATCTGGTGGCTATGACAGGAGATTAAAAACTTCTCCACCCCAATGTACTCTTCTTCCTGATATTTGCTGCCTCCAGAGGAATGGTGAGACTGAGGAATCCTGGGTTCCATTCAGGCTCTGAAGGGCACAGACTTCTCTGTGCATTCCTCCCCAAGCCTGACCTTTTCTTCCTCCTCCCCTCCATCCTGTCCCAGACTTGCCTCTTTCCCACCCTTGGCTCATTCTCCCAGTTCCATTGTCCTCACCTAACTCATCCTAATCTGCACACCTCAGGTTTTTCATTCCAGTCCCAGCAAATCTAATGTCAGCCCTCCGGACTCCCTGTATCAGTTCCCCCAATGCTGAGTCTCCTTATCTAGCCATTCCCAGTTCCCCCCAGCTCCTTGCTTCCAGTTTTGCTGCTCAGCTAGTCCTATTTCTGTCCCCTCCTGGCTCCTCAGCTAATCTGCCTCTCCCCTGACATACTTTGGCCTCGGTCACCCAATCCACAACCCTCATTCCCCATATCCACTGGCTCCCAGACCCAATTAGAGCTGAATGTAAATGCTAACGTTTCAAATATGTTTTGGGTTGGAATCAGAATAAAAGTTAAAAATTTCAAAACTTTCAGTGGAAAGTATGTTCTGAAAATTCTTTAGGTTTTGAAAAAATTGAAACATTTCTGTTCAATTTTTCCAAAATGAAACTCCCTAGGTTGCTCCTGGGGAGTCCTCAGGAGTCAAATGCATCCCCCACTGTGCAGCAGGGAGTCTAGAAACCCTGATAACCCTGTCTCAGGCTGCTGGCTTTAGTTTTGCTCCAGTCACAATCTTCCTCCCTGGACTATGTCTACACTACAGCCGGGATCTATGCTCTGAGATCGATCCACCCACAGTCGATTTAGCAGGTCTAGTGAATACCCGGCAAATTGACAGCAGATCACGCTCCAGTTGACCCCTGTATTCTACCCCCAACGAGAAGAGTAAGGTAAGTTGACAGGAGAGTTTCTTCTGTCGACCCCCCGTGGTGTAGACCCCGTAGTATCTTGACCTAAGGTATGTCAACTCCAGGTATATTAGTCACATAGCTGGAGTTGCGTAGCTTAGGTTGACTTACCATGGTAGTGTAGACATAGCCTCAGTGTCTTCTTCCCTCTCTCTCCTCTGGCTCTGTCTCGTTTTCCCAGGATCTTTGTCCAGCCAGTTCCAGTTCTTCGTCCATGCCTCTGATCATCAGATCTGTCACCCCTTACCTCCTTGTCCTCATCTCAGTGATTCTCAGTCCTAGTCACCCTACTCTGCCAATCCCTGTCTCCCTTTACACCCCAACTCCCTATCACATTTTCTCTCCTACTTATGCCAGCTTCCACTCCTACCTCCTTCCAGCTGAGTTTCCTTGTCTCCATTTACTGCCCTCTCCCTCCTCCAACTCTTGTCCCCTCTTCATCTGAACCAAGAAGCTTCCTTCTCCGTATTGCTTGAGCCAGAGGGGTCATGGAGAGACAGGAGGGACTAGCTCTTCAGTTGCAGTTCAGGTGCTTGGACCTCATACTGCTTCAGGCCCCAGCAGCCCATAACTTGCAATTTCAGGGAAAGTCCTGTTCAGTTCTGGATTGAGCCTGTCCAATGCAAATTAACTGGTATAAATTTAGCTGTTAAAATCTAAGAAGTCTCTGCTAAGCATGTGCAAATTATGGTTTGGTTTTGTTTTCCCCAGAGCCTTATAACGGCCAAATATTGGCAGATTTTCACTGGGAAAGCAAAAATCATATCCTTGGCCTATAGTCCAACCTCTGTCAAATATCAAGTCCCTTATCCAAAGCATGGGAGTACTAGACTTTTTGAAATAAAAGCTTGCCATTTAAAAAAAAATGTGCAAAACCAATGTATTTTCCCCTACCCTCTTTTGGCTAAAATTTTCCAGAACAATTGAACCTCATGAAAAACTTCACCCAGCATGGAAAATTTCAGCCTGAACAGTTAAAGATGGCAAAGTTACAAGCAAATGAATGAAATGTCTTATAATGGGAAGTATAGGGCAGCCTTAGTAGTATGGTGCTATGAACTCTGCTTATAAGGAAAGAAAACAAGGCAAAAAAGTTTGAAGGGGATATCTAGATAGAAACCTCATGCTTAAGGACCATAAGTTAACCTCTGTCTCAGGAGCTAGAGGGGAAGGATGGTGCAGTGCGTAAGGTGTTAACCTACCACTTAGGAGACCTGGGTTAAAATATTTGCTCTACCACAGACTTTCTTTGTGACCTTGGGCAAGTCCCTTAGTCTCTCTGTGCCTCAGTTCCCCATCTGTAAAATGGGCACAATAATGCTTTCCTACTCACAGAAGTATAGCAAAGATTATACCTCAAAAACTGTGAGGGGATCATATAGTAATGGGGGGACAGAAGAGGGCATATAAATACCATGGAGAGAGAGGAAGAAACTTTCTCTATGTGGAAGTTTTTCCATAATTGCCCTCTTCAGCATTCTTGTACTTTCTTCTGATGCTGGCCACCATCACACATCAGGTACTGGACTAGATAGTCCAATAATTCTGATCCACTATGATAATTCCTCTGTACCTTGAAAAATATTATGTAAATAAAATATATTTTATTAAAGAATAAGGCAACAGTTAAGCATTATATTTAATTTTAAACATCTATCAATAGACAATATTATTTTTACTAATATCTGGCCTATATATTGTGATAGACCCAGGCCAGTTGGGTACAACAAAGTAGTAGAAGGCAGATATACTGGCCACTGGATTAGCAGTTTTCTGTTCCCTGAGTGACCAGAGCAGGGGCTGCTCCAGACTAATGAGAAGACCTGACTCCAATTAACCTGCAAAGAGTCAGGTGAGGCCATTAAGGTAATGTGAACACCTGACTCTAATTAAGGCCCTTTTGATACTATAAAAGGGCTCACTCCAGTCAGGCAGGGGAGAGCCAGGGAGTCAGAGGAGAGGAATTGCTGTTGAAGGGCTGGTTAATGAAGACACCCTCAAACCATCGGGAGCCCTAAGGTAATGGTGAAGAAGGGAGAAGCAGGAGAGCTGTGGGGAAGTGTCCCAGGGAAATGAAGCAACTCGGGCAGTGAAAGATTGGCTGCCAACAGCTGCTAACATTAGGGTACCTGGGCTGGAACCCAGAGTAGAGGGTGGGCCTGGGTTCCCCCCCAACCTGCCACTACAGAAACACCTCTGGGGAAGGGAAGACAGGCCCCTGTCAGGACAGGAGGCTAAACTGTTCTGAAATAAGCCCCCAGGGACAACAGAGACGGTGGGAGTTCTCTCACCAACCTTCTTGCTGGTTTATGATGAAAAGGGCTCAGTAGACTGTAACCCTGGCCCTAGAGAAAGAAGGGCTACATGGAGGGTTGCAGTTAGCCACTGAGGCTAGCGTAAACCACCTGGAAGCGCGGGACCCACAGGGACAAGGTCGGAGCTCTGCCACAATATTTACCAACCTATATCCTGGATAGGCTAAATCATTTAAAAGAAACTCTACAACCTGACCCCAAGTTTCCCATAACTAGAGTTAGGCATGAGGTCATACTTCCTAGATCTGACTTTCTTAAGCTTCTTCCTGAAGGTGCTTTACACTGTCTTGGGTGTGCTTGCATGCACTGTATATGTGTATATTATTATTTATTCCATGCCCAAATGCATATATATAATATATATATAATACAAAACGCCAGTGGTTGACAATTAAAATCTTTGCATATGTCATTTGAAAGTTATTGTTAGCGTAGCATTCCTATAATATGTATGAATTATTACTAGGGCTGTCAATTAATCACAGTTAATTCATGTGATTAACTAAAACAAATTAATCATGATTTAAAAAATTAATCATGATTAATCACAGTTTTAATCAAAGTGTTAAAAATAGAATCCCAATTGAAATGTATTAAATATTTTTGGATATTTTCCTACATTTTCAAATATATTGATTTCAATTACAACACAGAATACCAAGTGCACAGTGCTCACTTTATATTATTTTTATTGCAAATATTTGCACTGTAAAAATGCTAAACAAACGAAACAGTATTTTTCAATTCACCTCATACAAGTAATGTAGGCAATCTCTTTATCATGAAAGTGCAACTTACAAATGTAGATTTTTTTTGTTATATAACTGCAGTCAGAAACAAAACACTATAAATCTTTAGAGCCTACAAGTCCACTCAGTCCTACTACTTATGCAGCCAATCGCTAAAAGAAACAAGTTTGTTTACATTTATGGGAGATAATACTGCCAACTTCTTATTTACAATGTCACCTGAAAGTGAGAACAGACGTTTGCATGGCACTTTTGTAGCCAGCATTGCAAGGTATTTGTGTGCCAGATATGCTAAAAATTTGTATGCCCCTTCATGCTTTGGCCACCATTCCAGAGGAGATACTTACATGCTGATGACACTAGTTAAAAAAATAATGTGTAATTAAATTTTGACTGAACTCCTTGGGGGAGAATAGTATGTCTCCTGCTCTGTTCTACCTGCATTCTGCCATGTATTTCATGTTATAGCAGTCTCAGATGATGACCCAGCACATGTTCATTTTAAGAACACTTTCACTGAAGATTTGACAAAACACAAAGAAGGTACCAATGTGAGATTTCTAAAGATAACTACAGCACTCAACCCAAGGTTTAAGAATCTGAAGTGCCTTTCAAAATCTGATCAGGACAGCATGCAGAGCATGCTTTCAGAAAGAGCAACACTCCGATGCGGAAACTACAGCACCCGAACCACCAAAAAGGAAATCAACCTTCTGCTGGTGGCATCTGACTCAGATGATGAAAGTGAACATGCGTTGGTCTGCACTGCTTTGGATCGTTATCGAGCAGAACCCATCATCAGCATGGATGAATGTCCTCTGGAATGTTGGTTGAAGATGAAGGGACATAGAAATCTTTAGTGCATCTGGCACGTAAATATCTTACAATGCTGGCTAGAACAGTGCCACGTGAACGTCTGTTCTCACTTTCAGGTGACGTAAACAAGAAGTGGGTAGCGTTATCTTCTGCAAATGTAAACAAACTTGTTTGTCTGAGCAATTGGCTGAACAAGAAGTAGTACTGAATGGACTTGTAGGCTCTAAAATTTTACATTGTTTTATTTTTGAATGCAGTTATTTTTTGTACATAATTCTACATTTGTAAGTTCAACTTTCATGATAAAGAGATTGCATTACAGTACTTGTATTAGGTGAATTGAAAAATGCTATTTCTTTTGTTTTTTACAGCACAAATATTTGTAATAAAAATAAATACAAAGTGTACAGTGCTCACTTTGTATTCTGCGTTGTAATTGAAATGAATATATTTGAAAATGTAGAAAACATCAAAAATATTTAAACGGTATTCTATTATTGTTTAATAGTGTGATTAATCGCACCATTAATCACAATTATTTTTTAATCGCACGATTAATCGTGATTATTTTTTTTAATTGCTTGACAGCCCTATTACAATAATAAAAGGCAAAAATATCAAGATTTTAATGACAACCACTTTAGGCATTTCTAAAATACTCCTCTTCATTAGGCATCTTTCTTCTGGTGCAGTCAGCCCTCGGTAGATCATCTGTGCTGAAAATTCAAATCTGCAGGTTTTACCTCTTTTTGGAAAGAGATTCTTTATTCTACACATTTCATCCCTTTGTCATGAAAGAGACTTTGTTCCTCCAATTATTCTACTATCAAACCGAGTCCTTTTCATCTAAAGCATTGCAAGTTTCTTCTGCTTTCTTTCTGTCTCTTTAACTGTCGCTCTCAGACAATAGCTGCTCCCCTCTCTCTGTGTTCTGGAACAAACCAGGTGAAAGGGTCGTCCATATTCATAAGCTGGCTTTCCGCAGTTTACTGCAGCTTCTTTTTACATGATCATCTTATGCATGATCATTGCAGAATGTTTTTCAGGTCCTGGAGCAAAGCACTAAAAAGAATGTCTGAAGCTATCAGACAGTTAAAATAGTTATTACAAGCCTTTTAAACAATCTCCTATTGCCTCAGCTCACTACAGAGCCTAACTGTGCTTTCAGTGTAGTGAGAATAGTCAAAATGTCTTTGAACCAGTTTCAACACAACATTTGCTCAGTTTACTTGCCATGAAGAGGAATATTAAGCCATTCTGGTTTGAGGGAACAGCAATCAAAGGAATTTGGAGTCTGCCAGAGCAGCTTCTGTGATGTACAAAGACCTTTGTACGAGTAATATCATAAATAGTATTATTTGACACATTCAATCAGGCTATCAATACCCTTATACTATAGATTTATATTGTCTGAAAACTAAGCTCAAGCAAAGATTTTTATCTCATTTTCTCTTTGTTATTGCTTTGCTGTGCTAAAACATTGCACGGTTAGAAAAGTCAATGCCTCAGTGTGCATCCCATGTTGCTCCCACATTTGGGAGCTCTGGAGCACCTTAAAGTCAGGAGGTGAGATTTGCTTCAAGCCAGTTACTGCACCAGATGCTTTCAGACAGTCTTTGTGCTAGTTGTCTGTGGAGCTTATAGGATCTCAAAATTAATTAGGAATCAGGATTATCTGTAGACAGCAAATAGCGTAGACACTGGGAAAATATTTCTCTGGCAGACAGAAAAGAAATAAGTAAAATTGGTTCAATCAAGTTTGTATGAGTCTCTATTGCTAAGGGTGTTCAAAAAGCCTGTAAGTATGTTGGATATTTTCAGCCCTCAATCCAAAACTCATTGAAGTCAGTGGGAGCTTTCCTGAAAGTTGAAAATTCCTGGAATTATGTTACGTGGAGCACAGAAAGATATTAATCAGGCTGACACAAGGACACTATCTCTGGAAATGCAAACATCCAGAAATGGTACTTATGAGAATAAATGGATTTCTATTAATGTATCAGTTTTATTTGCTTGTAAGTAAACAGACAGGTTCTTGGGCTATTTGGACATCCAGTTTGTTAGTTGCCATTTTGCTGATCAGTACTTTGCCTCCCATTTTAAGATCTTCCATCTTCAGAGTGGACAGTTTATATAGACACATAATAACAAGCTGGAAGTTTGCATGACCAAGCAACTAGAGCTCATACCCTTCCCTGTCAGCTCAGACCACAGGCAGACCAAGGAGGATTAATAGATAGAAAGTGTTATTAGAAAGAGATTTAATAGGAATTTCTTAGCAATTGTAAAGGTTTTAATAAGGCTAAAGAAACCATAATGTAGGCTGTTTGTGGATTACTAATGCTTTTTATAGGTCAATCACAAAGATACTAATCCAGTAAGTATAGTATCTGAGACTGAAGACATTGTGTATGTTTACAGCAAGAAAAGGTGCATGCATGCGTACACACACACACCTTTGCATGGTACACAACTAGTTACTGCCAGTAATAAAGCAAACAATTATGGGTTTATAAAAAGAGTCATGGGCAATTTTCCCTGACATGTCTTATTCCAGATTTGTTGTGAAACACATTATTTGAGTTATTATTCAGTTTGTTAATGACTTTTAAAAAAAAAATAATTATTTAAAAAATATTAATGCAACAAGTGTATAGGAAGAGGGTATATGAAGCTGACAGTGTTTTGGTTATTTATAGGATATTATGATTTAATGACACTAAGAACCATTTTGTTTAGAGCAGAGTTCATTTTTCAGCTATTAAAGGAAATACATTCAGTAGAGAACTAGAACCATAGAAAACTTATTCAGTGAAACCTTCTGAGTGGACTTGGGATGGCTTGTTTTTTTCCATCTCAAATGTGCAAGACATTTTTTTTTATTTAAAAAATCAAGTGAAACTAGGTAGTTTGACTACCTTATGCTTTGACATTTTGAGATTCTTTGAACTTCAGCAAAATTTGGGTGGGAGGGAATTGACACAAATTGAATCAGAGGAGAATGTTTGAATGCAACTTCCACAGAGTGAAACTGTAGTTTTCAACAGCCCTGTGCAGATCTGCACAAGGTCACTGAAGTTTGCCTTTAGCTGGTTTTATTGGAAGAGAGTATCTTAGGCAAGTTTTTCATGGTCCTTTGAACAGGAGCTTATAACCATTGCAAACATTGTTAGAAGGTACTCCCATCATTAGGGATGTTATCTGGCTGTATCTGAATGGATGCAGAGGGCTCCCTGCTGCAGAATTGGTAGAGTCCTTCTGCTCAAGAGAACAGGATTCTGAGGGTGGCAAGGGGGATATATGCCATGTATATGGCATGAAGCTTATCCCTACAGATCTTCCTGCCTGGCAGCAAGCTGGGACTGTTTGGAGACAAGAACGAGGAAAGGTGCATTGGAAGAGAGGCAAGACTAGAAGAAACACAACTGCACATGTCCTTTGGATCTTCTCCTCTATGTCCCTGAGATGGGCACGGAGACTTAGCTTTCATTCAGTGGTCTGGTCTTGGTGAGAGGATTCCATCCTTGTCCGACCTTTTCCCTTGTGGATTTCAATAGTAATAAGAAATTAGAATACTCAAACCAGATTTGCCCCTTGTAAGGAAGAGTGTAAAGTGCTAAGGAAGCACCTATTTTCTTGTGATTCACTTTCACTTTTTAAGTTGATGGCTAATATCCCTCTGCTACAGCATGTTGTTGTCAGTTTTATAGAGTAAAGTCTTTTCTAAGCACAAGCTTCTTGTGGCAGTTGCTGATTCTTCTTTTGTGTATTGTACAGGGCTGAACATGCCAGTCGCAGCAGTCAGTTCTCATTAAATCTATGGACAAAAACCACAATGTTTGGATCTGGATCCTCATTACCCCAAAGTTCAGGAATTTTTGGATCTCAGGTTTCGGATAACAGTGATCTCTATTAAATAATATTTACATTGAATGGAATTAGGTCTCATGACCTTGGGTAGGTCAAACATTGTATTATAGGTTTAAAAGTTCTACTGCAGAGACCTGGTTGGTAGCTGTTACCTATTTCTAGCTAGTCTTCACTTGATGGATATTTTGACTATTCCACTGTGATTACAGAAATCATCAAATAAGATATCCAAAACGATGTATTTGTCTATTAAACAGGTAACTTGGGACAAGGAGCATTTTAGTAGTGTTTCCCGGTCAATATACTTGTAAATGTGTATGTAGATTTTTCTAAAAGCTAATTAAGGACATGAGCTTGCACCTGTTCAAGTCAATGGGAGTGTTGCTACTGATTTAGGACCTGATCCTGAAAAGTGCTAAGTGTGCCTGTGAGCTGCCATCTGCTCCCAACTCCCATTGTTTCCAACCATATAAATTCTAGAAAGGACCCAAATCATCTCTTGATAGGTACATTATAGTCCCCTTACAGTGAATTCTAGTGGCCTATGCAATAGTCTGCATACCAGTGCAGAGTGAGCAGATTTTCCTAGTGATTTGTTTCTGATGCATAAAAAAAGCTTGGGAGATCACATACATGTATTCCAATCACTAGCTCTCATTTTATGATGCACTTGTGAATTCTGCTCTTTTTTTGTGTTGGTAATCAGAGACTGAAACAGATGGTAAAGGCTCATCCTAAAGTGATGTGTCCATTCAAATAACCTGCTAAACACTGCCATGTGAGTGTTTGTTATAAACGTCTGTTTGTTCATTATGATAAGGGTTTTTTTTCTCAGCTCAAACACAATGAAAATAAAATGAGCCATTGGAAATGTTTACAGTGACTCACTATAAAAAGAATTACTGAATCAGGAACACAGTGGCAATTCATTCCTCCACTGTCTCTGTATACACTTGGTTTAGGTTGTCAATTACTCAGGGTGTCTATCTTCTGATTTCCAGTGGCGTGTAATGAGTCATAAGATTTTTGCAGCATTTGCAAAGTTTCTTGATGATGATGTATATTTTTATTGTATTAGTTAGTTTAAAAAAAAGACAGTGGTGTCTTTCTTTCCATTTTTCTGCAATTTCTTAACAGTATATTTTAATTGCCTTTTATACAGATGGATACATTGACAATATGTTCTTTTAGCGTCCTTAGATGTATTGAACTGATGCTATTTAAGAAAAGTCCTCTCCTACATTTGGATGGCGCAGCGTATAGATTTACATGATTTTGACATTTTCAGTATTTTTTATCACTGTTAAAAACAATATATGCAAGTTTTAGCAATTCATTTCCAGAGCTGTGAAATCCCACCTGTCCTACAGAATGGGAGTATCTTTATTGTAGGTACTCAGTGTTATTCAATAGAAGTCAACCTAACTTTTGTTCTACTTTTCCCTACTTTTTGTTTATTTATTCAGAAGTCTATACTATGAGGGTTAGTGAGATTGTCTTTAATTGCTGGTAAAATTAGAATTCAGTAAGCACCGTGCTTGATTTTGCTGTCAAAAAACAATACACGTTTTTGGGGAAAATAAGTGTTATGTAAAATAAAGAAAATTCTGTTATAAGCATATAAAAAGCTTATATCTCTTCACTCTTGAGAAACTGAAAAACCCCTATGATACCATAAAAAGAAAACCACTGAATTTAAAGTGTGATTAATACTTATTCTAACATATGTGATGAATAAAAATAACAGTATGCCCCTCAAAGCCAGTTTAGTGCTAAAGTACTATGGCTGAAGAACTGTATCTCCTGGGCATTCCAGGTGTTACATAAATACTTTTTCGGCATCCAAAACCTTATATAGACAAGCATTTTGGTGATCAAAAGGTAGAAACATTTCCTATCAAATATAAAGGGAGGAGATGCAGACAACCAGGGTTGTTAATAGGCTCTCAACAGTGCTGCTACTTATCTGACCTGTACTTGAGATTACTTTTTTTTTTTTTACTTTGGTTGATTATTTCTACAATCTTCTCACTGAAACAGTATCACAGATCTTGTGATTGTTTAAAACAAATCCCCTTTGAAACGAATGCAGGCCTGTCCACTTCCTGGAAAAGTATAGTACACTTTATGTACATAGTACATGTAGTAACTGTTCAGTATAGAACCCTTTCTTCCAGGGATGAAAATTGCTCAGTTGAGTTTCCAGTACTCAAAATTGCTGAATGAGGAAAACAAAGTTATTTCAATCATAAAAGCTATGAGAAAATGAAGTAAATCTGCATAGATAATATCACTTGTACATTTTCCTGTACTATGCTATTAAAGTCAAAACCCTAGAATAGGAGACAGTTGAAACTCATCTATTAGTTGCCCTTATTTTCCCTAGGAGCAGTGAATGTAAAATATATCTATACCACTGGAATCTACGTATTCTACTAGATGACTATCAGAGGTCTCCATTTTTTATATGTGGATCTTTTCATTTCCCATTATGTGAAAATGGCAACATACGTTTTCTTGCACATGCGCATGCACATAGAGTAAAACAACGCATTTTAGGTAATGGTGAATCTATCAAGAAGGCACTGAATGACACCAGAGGAAGGCTATGTACCATATAATATTAGGGAATGCTGAGTATGGAGCATGCTCTTTCAAGTACACTTGATATGTGTGGGAAAACAGAGTGATCCAGAGAGTAGCTATGAATTTTGGCAGGTGTCTAGGAAACCTAGATACCTAATTAGATTATTGTGTGATGCAATGTACTGTCTGTACCCACCTGAATCCAAAGATGGGCAAGAGGCTGATGGGTTCAGAAGGCGCTGGAGTCCCATATTGATTTTTTTTTCCTCCCTGGAGGGAAGGTTTAATGGATGGGGCAGAATATGCATGGAGCTTATTACCTTGCCAGGAGCTTAGAAAAGGAAGTACAAACTACCACTGAGAGCCTGCTGGCAATGGCTGGCAATGTGATTCGGACTGTGGCAGATCTAGGCGAGGAGACTGCCAGTTTCAGAGTGAGCCTAATTTGGGTTAAAGACTATAGACCCAATTCACCTTGCACTTAGTGTAGTTATTTATGCGAGTGCCATAGGTGTAAATACCTCTCGTTCTGATCCGGTAGCATTTTACACCCACTGGTGCAAATGACTACACTAAGAGCATGACAATGGCTGAATCGGCTCCTGTGCTTTTTTTTTTTTCCTCTTCTGAGGAACTAAAGGAATTCAGAGGGGATTTTAATTACTTCCAGTCTGTGTAGCCCACTGCCTTCATCTGAAAGGAGAGGATCCTGGAACTGTTTGCGCAAAATCTTTAAACCTTTATTTTGTTCTGCATCTATAGCTAGAGAATAAAGGGAAAGAGTCTCAGCAGGATAGGATAATGTGGAGTCCAGTCTCACTGCTGCCTTACTACAGGGTCTAAGATTGCAACACCACAGTGCAAGGTGGATTGGTGTTCTCCTCTCCCCTTAGCATTGGTGGGTTGCTGTGATGTATTCGAATCTTCTCCAAAACCTAATGAAAATAATGGCCAAGGGTTCTACTTGGGAGATGCAAAGTTTCTTACAAACAAACAAACAAACAAAAAACAACCCTAATTTGTTTGTCTTTCATATTTAGTTGGGTTCAAGTTCCTTTACCCAGACATCCATGAGATCCTGAAAGGAATACAGAGGTGACTGAAACATTCAGGAAAGCAGAACCAAGAAGTAATAAGTAATCTGGTAATATATATTTCCAGACCTCTAGACTGATCCAGGGAGGCTGGTCAAATCAGAATCAGGATACTGTAATCTTTCAAATACCCTGCTTAAGCTATGCTGGCCTTCTTATAATTAAATTTGAATCCTTTACATCCAACAGGAGGAGATTTAATTTATTTTTGCTGCTAGATTATAGCAGAATGCAAGTTCAGGGCCTGAAATTTTCCTGTTCACAAGTGAATATGCAGCAGTTCTGCCTCTGAAGATAATGCCATAATGGAAATTACTACTTTCAACAGTAAAAAGAACAATTTACAAACTTATCTGCAAAGGGATAAACAACTTGCCTGTGCTGAAAGAGTGACAACTTGGAATAGCATAGAATAATGAAAACCCACTCTTTGGTAACATTTGTGTGATGGTCTTCAACAGAACTGATCCCTAGCTGCATTGTGCAATATTATCCTTTATCCTTCTAAGGATATTTATTCAATCAAGTATACCCATTGCACCTATCTCAGGATTTACTGCTGTTCAAAACTGTATATAATATTTGAAATAGAATGTTTTCCCAGTAAGACCTCCAGTCTGAGATCATACAAGAAAAAAACAAAGGCCTTCTGTAATATCACCAACACCCAAAACAGCTTTTCTCGGTTCACTGTAGCCAGTCCCCTGAGGTTTGGCTCAGGCCTCTTCCCTGGTGTCTGTTATTGAAGTGGCTTCCCCCTTCGCCTTGCAACGGATTGATCCTGGGTTCTTTTCTGTGATGCCCGACACCTCTGTCGCAGTTCAGGGCGTTATAGAGCAAACATTAAAAACAATAAAAGACCCTAGATGCCTAAGTTTACTAAAAATCACCCCAGCTCCAGCAAGGTCTCTGGCAGGTGAATGAGCCTTCAGACTCCACCTAAGAGGTTTTCTGCGGTTACAACTTCATAACAGCTTTTGCTCAGAAGCATACCCAGGAATCTGAAGGTCATTCTTTTATCTAGAGTGGGCCTCTGATTTTGTCCTCCACCTAACAAGTGATCGGTAGACAATGATTTCTCTTCAGGGTGCAGCTTCAAAAGGATGGGTCCAGAGGTGAGAAGTTGCCTTCCCCTCCTCCCAAGTATTTCCTAGCAATCTCACTTAATTTTGTTTGTCCCGCACATTTGTTTCAAAGAGTCCTTTGAAGCTCATAACACTTTTCAAGGTTTATATTAGCTACGTCTCCTGGAGAAGTTATTTACAATCCCACATGAACCCACGCAATTTTTCATTCTTCATACAGTGAGCTCTTGGAATACTTAATTCAGGTTTATTTTAATTCCAGATTTGTACAGGATATTGCAGAAATTACTAAGTAACCTTTCCCCCCCCCCCGCTCACTTTGCATGGGATGGCATACCTTGGGAAAATGCTATCACTCTTAACAAGGAGTATATGCAAGCAATCACATGAAATGCCACACCCAAAAATCCACTATCGCAAAGGAGTTTATTTGGGACTGGACAAAGAGAAATAAATGCTGAAATATGAATAATACAGTAAATTGCAACACCACAGTGCAAGGTGGATTAGTGTTCTCCCCTCTCCCCAGTGCATAGTGGGTTGCTGTGATGTATTCGAATCTTCCAAAACCTAACAAAACAACACAAGGGTCTCTACTTGGGAGATGCAAAGTTTTCTACAAACAAAAAAACAACCCTAATTTGTTTGTCTTTCTGCTTAAGCTGAGTTCAAGTTCCTTTAAATTAAATTTGAATCCTTTACATCTAAAATATGAGGAGATTTTTAATTTATTTTTGCTGCCAGATTATAGCAGAATGCAAGTTCAGGGCAGGGTCTTGTCCTGTCTCATGAAGTACAGCAAAATTCTGCCCTGAAGATAAGTAATCTAATAATGGAAATTACTACTTAAACAGCAAAGAACCTCACCATAAACTTATCTGCAAAGGGATAAAACAACTTGGATCCTGTGCTGAAAGAGTGACAACTTGGAATAGCATAGAATAATGAAAACCCACTCTTTGGTAACATTTGTGTGATGGCTGATGGTCTTCAACAGAATCAATCCCTAGCTGCATTGTGCAATATTATCCTTTATCCTTCTAAGGATATTTATTCATTCTGTCCCCACTGTAATCTTTCAAATACCCTGCTTAAGCTATGCTGGCCTTCTTATAATTAAATTTGAATCCTTTACATCCAACAGGAGGAGATTTAATTTATTTTTGCTGCTAGATTATAGCAGAATGCAAGTTCAGGGCCTGAAATTTTCCTGTTCACAAGTGAATATGCAGCAGTTCTGCCTCTGAAGATAATGCCATAATGGAAATTACTACTTTCAACAGTAAAAAGAACAATTTACAAACTTATCTGCAAAGGGATAAACAACTTGCCTGTGCTGAAAGAGTGACAACTTGGAATAGCATAGAATAATGAAAACCCACTCTTTGGTAACATTTGTGTGATGGTCTTCAACAGAACTGATCCCTAGCTGCATTGTGCAATATTATCCTTTATCCTTCTAAGGATATTTATTCAATCAAGTATACCCATTGCACCTATCTCAGGATTTACTGCTGTTCAAAACTGTATATAATATTTGAAATAGAATGTTTTCCCAGTAAGACCTCCAGTCTGAGATCATACAAGAAAAAAACAAAGGCCTTCTGTAATATCACCAACACCCAAAACAGCTTTTCTCGGTTCACTGTAGCCAGTCCCCTGAGGTTTGGCTCAGGCCTCTTCCCTGGTGTCTGTTATTGAAGTGGTGCCCTTCGCCTTGCAACGGATTGATCCTGGGTTCTTTTCTGTGATGCCCGACACCTCTGTCGCAGTTCAGGGCGTTATAGAGCAAACATTAAAAACAATAAAAGACCCTAGATGCATAAGTTTACTAAAAATCACCCCAGCTCCAGCAAGGTCTCTGGCAGGTGAATGAGCCTTCAGACTCCACCTAAGAGGTTTTCTGCGGTTACAACTTCATAACAGCTTTTGCTCAGAAGCATACCCAGGAATCTGAAGGTCATTCTTTTATCTAGAGTGGGCCTCTGATTTTGTCCTCCACCTAACAAGTGATCGGTAGACAATGATTTCTCTTCAGGGTGCAGCTTCAAAAGGATGGGTCCAGAGGTGAGAAGTTGCCTTCCCCTCCTCCCAAGTATTTCCTAGCAATCTCACTTAATTTTGTTTGTCCCGCACATTTGTTTCAAAGAGTCCTTTGAAGCTCATAACACTTTTCAAGGTTTATGTTAGCTACGTCTCCTGGAGAAGTTATTTACAATCCCACATGAACCCACGCAATTTTTCATTCTTCATACAGTGAGCTCTTGGAATACTTAATTCAGGTTTATTTTAATTCCAGATTTGTACAGGATATTGCAGAAATTACTAAGTAACCTTTCCCCCCCCCGCTCACTTTGCATGGGATGGCATACCTTGGGAAAATGCTATCACTCTTAACAAGGAGTATATGCAAGCAATCACATGAAATGCCACACCCAAAAAATCCACTATCGCAAAGGAGTTTATTTGGGACTGGACAAAGAGAAATAAATGCTGAAATATGAATAATACAGTAAATGCCTATTTCCCCAATTCACCGCTCTTCCCAGACCCCAGATTCCGCCCTAGCACCTTCCCAGGCAGCTGGTACTCTGGGGATGAATCCGGAAATGAGTGTTGATGTGAATGATGGCCAGCCTAAATAAAACAAAAAAAGGGAGGGGGAGGAGGGCTTTACAATGTCATTTTCCCTAGGCAGGGCAAGGTCCTCTCCTGGCTCCCTGTTCTGGAGTCCTGTGGAGATCTCGGCTAGTTCTTGATAGCCAGCACCAGGTCTGATCTCTGCCACTCTGGACTCTGCAGGGCTGGAACTGCCTGAGTCATGCAGTAGATCCCGCAGCAGTTCAAAGACTTTATTGGGAAGGAGAGTTAATAAGAGATTTCCTGAACTTTTCTGCTTCTCTGTCTCACAGCTCCCAAACTGAAAGCTCAAACTCGAAACTAATTGTTGTCTCAGTCAGGCTGTCCCCTCTCACTGAGGGGCTGAGCAGCCCTGGCTCTTTATAGGCCTAGCAAACTGTCTGAGCATATCACCCCATGCAAAACCCTCCCTATTGTCCTCAGCAGGTGTTTCAAGTCCATTCTGTCCCCACTTAACTCCTTCCGCCGACTCCTTGAGCATGCTGGTAAATGGTGTCAGAGGCCTCTGGGGATAGTCATTATTGTTGTAGTCTATTTTGTAGGATCCCTTACAAGCTTAGTACAGAGCGCTAGGAGCTGGCCAACTCCAAGCGGGGATTACACAGCTATCCAATCAGTCCCTCACTCAACCCTCGGATAAAGGCTGCTTATCAGCCCTTCCAAAGACATACCTGAGAGAACTTTCTTCTAAAGGTCTCCAAATTTAGTCTCTGGAACCCAAGGAAGCAAATTCCAGAGGTAGGGAAAAGAAATAGAGATTGATGGATTTTATTGTATGCTGGCCTTGTGGAGAAGATCTTTAAAACTGCCGGCTTGTCTGTCCTTGGACATGCAGGGCTAAATTATCAAAACATGACCCGCATTTGTGCATGCACAGCTTGCAACACACAATCGTGTGTGTGCAGTTTTTGTGTATAAGTAACCATTTATATTCATATCCACACATTGGCGTGTGATTTGTCATCACAACTGGGATTTGCACATTACTGTGCAATCATCTGCATGCCTAAATGTTTGTGCATGTGTGCATGCACACAAGAAGGTCATACAGTGGACTGTTACAAAATCTGCTCCTGAAGATTTAATGAAAATGGGCACAGCCAAAGTGTCCTTAGCAAAAATTTCCCCACCTTCCTCATTGTCATGTAGTGTGCACCAGGCTGCATGTTCCATGATGCTTATGCTGAGCACGGGGCCTCCATCTGTAATGTACAGATACCTGCACACACATTTTTGAGCACAAATATCAGTGTGCACAGTCGGTAGATTCTAACCGCCGCATGCCAAGATGAATTTACAAGTGCAATATCCATTTGCCCATGTGTTTGTGCTTATAAAGTTACATGTCCATAACCAGAGACCACTTCCTGAAAATGTGGTACTCTGTGTGCACAGGGGACTGATTCATCACTGCCTTGTAGCTTGCTTTGTAATTTATACCATGTACAAAATGGATGCAACTACATTAGGATAAAGAAACTGGTTCATAGTTTGCAAAGTGTTCTGGAATCATTTGGGATAAAAGCACTGAATAAATATATTATTTATCTGAACCAGACAGAGAATTCAATAAGAAATAAGTTGACAGCGCTTATTTTGTGAATTGGTGTTGTCCTTAAAGACAAGTTGTTGGGAGCTGGGACCTTTCTGTTACAACTGTGGATAATGATAAGCCTTGACCAGTTGCATATTGCATGTTTTGTGTGCATTTGTGTCTGGGCAAAATGTTTCTGAAAATTCAGACTAACATGGTGCTTGTATACTCCGAAAGAATGCAGCAGGCATTCCTCTCATATCATGTCAGCTCCACTGGCTGGGGCAGAGAAGGCATAGCCATGGTTTTACCCACTGTTAGCCAGCTAGTACCACTGATAACGCTTGCTTCAAGATTTTGCTCTCTTAGAGTGAAAGGTCTGTAATTATGGATAGTGCCTTGTGCACACTTGCACAAGCTGTAGTTTGCATTGTCGATGCCTACATCCAGCCTACTTCTTCTGCTGGACTCCTCTGCAGATGATTAAAAGTTATAGCTTCAGTGTGCCTGTACAGTAGAATATATTCAGTGAACATATTCACTTACCCACCCTTGGTTTAAAGTTTAACTGTAATTAATGGTGTACTTTCATTGGCTTGTGGATGGGGTCAATAGTGAACATGACTCTGCTGCTTCTGTTCAATTAAGAGAGATGATGATGATAATCCATCTCTTTGAGTGAGGTGAGAGAGGTATGCTACTCCCAGACCCAGTTCAATTATAAACTAGTCATCAGAGAGCTCTCCCCATAAGCTCTATAATTCTAATAATTTTTCACAATATACTAGCAGGCCAGAAAATGAAATGCAACATTTACAGTGCAATATACAGTGAAGATCGGGAACATAATAGGACAATCCTTCATTCTCAAAGGATCAGAAGTGACTGGGCAGGTCTGTAGAATTGTTACCATAAGGGTTTATTTTATTTATTTATTTGTACTGTAGGTTTTTAAATCATAATGTTGGGTGCAATCTTTCTCTTTTGTATTGCCTTTTTTAGGAAAAGTTTTTTAATTACAAGAGCACTGCAATGGGAGAGTGAAGAAATATGAGACAGTTTAAAACAAATTAGGCAATAAATGCCTTTGATGAAGCACATGTCTATCTAAGCTTGGCTTCATGAAAACTTTATTTCTGAGGTTCATTAATCTAGAGTAAGAGGGTATTTTACATTCACGGTGAACCAGCAAATAAAGGCTTCTGGGTTATGTGATTCTGTCACAGAATGGTTGAAATTGTAGATGGAAAGAATCATTACATCATCAGGTCCCACTCTTTGCCTAATTCACCCTTTGTTACCTACCCTGCATTTTTCTGGTGTTTATCAACATCTAATTTTGGAGGTTCCAAGTGATAGTGCTTATCGGTCACTTCTCTTGGGAGGCTATTCCAGTGGCTAATATTTCACTATCAGTCTTTCCTGATTCAACCTAAATTTTCCCATTTTTAACTTCATTCTTTTGCTCCAAGTTATGCCTCTCCTTTGGTATTTATAGCCTTCATATGTTTTTAGACAGTTGTCTTGTTCCTGCATTTGTTCTCACTTAGTCAAGCTATACATGTTTACTTCTTTTGGGGATATATTTCCAGAAAAAATGTGTGCTTCATTTGTGTGGCCAGTTACTCTGTTGACATGCACATTCATGAAAATTGCATGTGCACACAACTTTGCATACCTAACTTTGCAAGATTATATTGAGTCTGCAAATACGCACACATTTTTTTGTGAACATGTTCATGTAATCTTTTTCTTATAACTAAATTCCCCTACGCTCGCTGATCACTGGAATTGCTATTCTCTGTACTCCCTCAAATTTATCAGTAGTTTTCTGGTCATTTGTTTATCTAGGTATAAAACAGCCTTCTAGTTTTGGCTGCATAGTTTTGTTTAATATGTAATATTAGGACTCTTCATGCTAATTCCTGCAACCAGTGAGCAAAATCATCACTTATATGATTTCACTACTTATCTTGTATGACATAAGATCTTGTTACAGATGTGCAATTACTAAAGGAGTATCTTGAGCCCATCAGAAGTGAGCAGAGGGAGTGGATTGGGACTGGCTGTGCAAAGATAAGCTATCATGATGGTGCCAGATGGCTCAGGTTGGAGTAGCAGAATGCCTTGCCAGGTACACAGTGTTGTTGGCCCCTAGCAATCACATTTGAAACCATGTTTCCCAGTCACAGACTATATGCCCCTTAGGAGTCATGAATCGTGGCTAATGATGAACCCAAGCCTCCTTCTAAGTACTCACCTGAGTGCTAGATAGAGATGCTGCCCTAGATGTTAGGGGTCTGTGTCAAATTGTACAAATATGACTTCATTTTTTTTGTCTGTAATTGTGACTCCTGTGAGTCAAACGGGTGAATAAGCTGCTCCGTGTAGAAATACCGAGTTATGACCCCCAACAATGGACTCCGTAGCAATGACTTCTGTGAGAGAGGTACACAGTTCTCTATTATCCAAATTTACTGAGTCATGGTAGCCCAGATGCCTTGGATAAAAAATGTATTCTCAAAGCTTCCTCACTCTCATAGCAAAGCAGCATAACTTATTGCTGCGGAGGTGAGGGTAGGTTACATAGTTTACAGGCATAAGCTGTCACTACTTGTAGAAAATGACCCATGATGTGTTCTGGGATATATAATAGGAGATATACCAATCTCCTAGAACTGGAAGGAAGACCGAAGGTCATCATCGTCAGCCTGCCCCTCTTCTAGGCAGGACCAATTTGCCCCAGATAACTCTCAACCCTGGGTTTAGCAGGCCAATGCTCAAACCACTGAGCAATCCCTCCCCCAGATATGATGTGTTAGTCCAAAATATGTTGTCACCCTCAGGATTTTGAGAGGTTTGTTTTAGTTTCCCCCTTGACTTTTAGCTTAAATCAAACTCTGCACTTATGAAGGAATATTCCCTTATAAAACACACATTTTTTATTAAATGCACCTTAAGCACTGATGATGAAAGTAAAGTTGCTATATGTGCATTGACTTGTCAAATCTGGTGAATTGAAGCTGAGATGTTTAGATTCCTCATTGGCATTCTTCCAAGGTATAATGTTCTAATAAAGGATAAACCTGGAAGAGATGTTTTTCATCCATAGAAGGCTCTTTTGTGTTCTAACTACAGAAATAATTGTTTTGAAGTCATAAAAAAGAAAGCACTGGAAACTCTCAAAGATTCCCCTGTGAGAAAGTTGTACAGCAGACTTATTGCTTCGGTGTAGCTGGGAGCTTCCACTGTATCTGTAATATTTGATTTCCACTTGAACACAAGCAACTGGAATGAGTATTTAAAAGGTCTCTGAAGTAAATTTGTCCATGAACAAGATTAATATTAAGAGCTGTCTATGGGTTTCTTTGAGAGGTTTATTTTGGGAGCATGAGGAACGAGAAAGGAATTCACTTTCCATTCTTGCAGTTTCATGAATTTTGAGTGTTTGAGGTAGAAATCACAGGAATTTATGTTGACTTGTACTAAAAATGTGTGTGCACGCGCACACACACACACACACACACACACTTTCACTTTGAAATGAAATCTTGCAACATATTTGCCTTTAAAGAAGCAGGTTTGTCTACTAAGCAGAGCACTGGCCTGAGATTCAGGAGACCTAGATTCTGTTCCTGGCTCTTACACTGACCTGCTGGGTTAGACCAATCACTTCCACACTTGGTCTGTCTTATCTGTTTAGAATAAAAGTTCTTTGAGCAATTATTGGCTCTGTCGATGTGTTTGTACACTGTATCAGGCCCTGATTTTTAGGCACTACTATAACACACATAATAAACAATACCTAAAACAAAAACTATTTAATAAGCTACCAGTCTGATTTCATGATCCAATTTATTATAGGCATCAATAGTTGTGCCTACTATCATGATTACAAATCAGTTTCTATCGTAAATCCCATTTTTCATGGCCTCTTAACATTCTGGAATATTCCCATTTTGAGCTGAACTTTTTTGTGCTTGGGGTAAAATTTTCAGCATTGCCTGTGTCCTATTTTCAAAAGAGACTTGAGACTTAGGAACAAGTGCCAATGCCGCTTTGGCTCGTAAGGGCCAGATTTTTAATGGTATTTAGGCACTGAAAGATGCAGCGAAGCACCAAGTGGAATCTTTAAAAGCAGCTGAGGTGCCAACTCTGTGGGAAAATCTGTCTGGCCCTACGTCAGTCTTTTTTATTTATTTATTTATTTTAAAATCCATATCAAGGACAAGAGAAAAATTGTTGGCATGAAAAAAAAATCATGGATCCCATAATCCCATTATCATTTTTTGCTACATGGTACAAATTTTGTCATATTCTAGGCTCTCATTTAAACAACCAAACAAAATACATAAGGCCCAGTCCTGACAGGTGCTGAGCATTTCCTATATAGTGCTTAGTTTCCTCAAATTACATTGACTCCTATAGGAATTAAGTGTGCTAGGGTTAGGCCCCACATTTTTGTCTTCTCCCATTGCAAAGATAGGGCATAAGAGTATAAACTGCCCTATTGCTGCTGTCCTGTTAACCCAGTTTTGCAGAAAACAAAGATTGGAACTTGTACTGCCATGGTCACAGTATAGCGCTAACTGCATCCCAGCCCCCTTTCTGTTCTCTCTGAGTGCACCTCAGGTGAAAGGCATCTTGATCTTAATGTATCTTGGTTGAAATATACCTATTTTTCCATTTTAAGACTGGGAACTTGGCACACCCTGCAGCATATTCCAGCCATTTTTATCACCCTGCAGCTCCAACTGGGGTTTGGGCACCTGCCTGTCCTGTCTTCTAGAACCTGTGACCAGTGCTACAGTGACCAACGTCCATCTTGAAACAAAATCATTTTATTTAATAGTTGGAACTATACACTAGAGGCAAAAGGCATTTAAAACCACAAACAGCCAACATGCATGTTTACTCTCATCTAATCTTGCCTCTTCACACATACTAAATTAGATAGATTTTCTTCTTCCATTGCAGGAACAAAGCATAACCATCTGACATTTTCCTAGCAAACCCAGGCCCTCCTGTGTGTCTCTTAAACTGGTTCTCTCAGATGACCCAACCTTTTGAAAACTGGTTTTGGTGCTCCTGAAGGAGAGAGGCTAAACCTAGTAAGGCTACTCATGTTGGCATCTTAATGACACTTAAGTGTAAGAGGTTCGGTGACTATTAAAAGGGCTCTGCTATCCAGTCAAACCCTTAGGGTTAAATATCTCTTCCCATATCTGGTACAGATGTGCCACGGTAGTGATAGATCCAGATACAATATGTATAATTATTAAAGACTATCTTCACATTTGTCACAACCATATTCACTTCCTTGTGGTGTGAATTTCAAAGCCTAATTAGGCCCACTTGCATGCTAACAACATCTATTTTTCTTTTTCTCAAAAATTCAGGGACATTAAATGCCAAAAACTGTTATTGTATTTTAAGATTGCACAGACAAAATCACACACAAGGAAGAAATGCATAATAAGGTTTCAACAAAAATGTTAGCTAAATTGCAAATAATGTATATGTTAAGGTATGCATTTTATGACACAAAAAGATAAACATTCAGTCAGAAAAACAGACTGAACACTGCCGTGTAACAAGGCTGAGTGAATTTTGCTCTGGGAAACTTAATTTTTGCAATTTCTGACTTTTTGAGATTTTAACAGTGTAAACCTAATATTGCATTAATGTAGGTTATTTGTTTTTTTATAATAAAATTGAACTTAAATCCTTGTCCGTGGAAAGGAGAGGAATAATATAATTGTCATAACAATATTCTATATGTCTCCAGTGAGAAAGATCAGCTTTATATTAGTTGGGCCACATATTTTCTCTGTCTTTCCTTCGGTACTTTTAGGGCTTGTCTACACTTGAAATGCTACAGTGGTGAAGCTGCAGCACTGTAGTGGTGCCACTGTAGTTCTTCAGTGTAGACATTATCCATGCCGACGGAAGGGGTTCTCCTGTCGGTGCAGGTAACCGATCTCCCTGAGAGGCGGTATTCTTCTGTCAATCTGGTGCTGTCAAAACTGGGAGTTAGGCCGGATTAATTACGACACTCAGCGGTGTGGATTTTTCATAGCCCTGAGCAATGTAGCTAGGTTGATGTAAGTTCCCAATCTCCCCTCTCTTTATATGTAAAAAAATGACAGCATTTGCTCAAGACAGCTTGGTAGAAATGGGAGCACTTTCACTTGGCAAACCTAGGCTGTCACATTAGTTGTAGAATGTACTGTGTTATTTCTGAGTCTTTCAGATGATATCCTGAGTGATTCTAACAGCAGCATTATTTTTCACTTTATATGAACAAGAATAAAGCCAAATGTTTCTCTGGGTTTGTTTAGGATCAGTGTAAAATGAGGATGGATGAACAGTAAGGAAGCCAGCTTGTGAGGGCCACCTTTGGGAGAAAAGGCAGTTTCCATTTATGGAATATGGTCCATGTCATTTGCAATAGCAATGCATTTTTCTGGAATAAAAGCACATTAGTCATAGAATCATAGAATATCAGGGTTGGAAGGGACCTCAGGAGGTCATCTAGTCCAACCCCTGCTCAAAGCAGGACCAATTCCCAACTAAATTATCCCAGCCAGGGCTTTGTCAAGCCTGACCTTAAAAACCTCTAAGGGTGGAGATTCCACCACCTCCCTAGGTAACCCATTCCAGTGCTTCACCACTCTCTGAGTGAAAAAGTTTTTCCTAATATCCAACCTAAACCTCCCCCACTGCAACTTGAGACCATTACTCCTTGTTCTGAGACCGTAAATGGATGGTCTGCGCAGAAATGTCATCTATGGGACAGGTGTCGGCTTGGATGAAAAATTAAAAAGAAAAAATAATGTTACACTGTTCCTCCTATTGATACTGGTTTCCATATAAAAAGTTAAGGACCTACCACTGTGCCCCAAATGGGAAAATCATGTTAGGATTTATTTAAAAAATAATATAAAACATCACACTGCTGAATACTTTAAAATGTTTTTATTGTCTTTCAGCTTTTTGTTGCTTGTAATTACCAGGTAGGGCCAGAGTTAGCCCTTGAATCAAACATGTTGATAGCATCTTTCATCCTGACAGACTACATTTTTCTGATATGCACATTGTGTGTGGATTTGTGTATATACATGGATGCCACACTGAGTGGGTGTAGATTACACACTCACTAAACATGTACATTCAAAGGCATAGTTGCACAGTCCGTGTGTGTGTGTACATTATGGTAGGAATCTGAAATCTATCGCTGAAATCTAGCTTCCTGTGGCATGAAATGCTACAGTTGTTAAATATAATTCCAGAACACTGGAGAACAGTTTTGGGAGGCTGAAAAGAAGGAAATACTCTACCCAGTTAAAACTATATGGGAAGGAGTGGGAGTTAAGTTGACCTAATCATCCAAGCAAGAATTTGGTCTAGATCATAGGGTCAGTTCACACTTGTACTCTTGAAAACAGTGTTATGTGGGTTTTTTTTTTAAATTGTCTGGATCTCAGTTTTACATCCGAAGGAGGAAGTGGGGATACTACCGCATTCCTCTTACTGACCCAACCTGATCTGCAAGCCTGAAAAATAACAATAAAATATAAAAAAGTGTCCTACAGATTTATGCCGTGTAAAGAAGCATTAAGGTGGGAACAATTCATTCATAGTGCTAAAGTGTTGTGAAGAGGCCTTGTGTAAATGAGAATCAGGCCCTTAATATTCTTTCCATTTGACAATTTTTGTGACTACTACTAATTATTTTGTATCGTAAATTCTTCTGTTTTTCTCTGCCAATGTCAGTGCAGCAGTGGGATTAATGTCTGCTTGTTAATTAATGCTGCAGAATCAGCAGGGTTTTGTACGCCCCCAAAACAGTGGTGGTTGCTGGTGGTGGGGAGGATAGTTTGGATAGGCTAACTTTTTCAATCAAATTTAGTTTTTTATCAAATGGCATAGCTCCACTGAAGCCAACACGAAAATTGATAATCCAGAAGTCATTCCCCTCAGAACATAGCAGTTTTAAAGATAGTCTGTCTTCAGGCCTAAATTACATGATACTCAGTGAAATCATTCATGCTGGGAAAACTTTGCCTAAAGTAAAGCATAATTGACTCTTTTCACAAACTCGGTTATCTTTCAGGAAGAATTCAGAAAGTATGTGAAATTTCCAGCATTATTGAGAGTTTTTCTTTTTTTGGGAGAGAGGATTTGGAGGACGAGGGCAGGAGAGTACTTGTTGTTGGGGGAGGGATAGCTCAGTGGTTTGCACATTGGCCTGATAAACCCAGGGTTGTGATTTCAATCCTTGAGAAGGCCATTTTGGGGTTGGTCCTGCTTTGAGCAGGGGGTTGGACTAAAGAATCTCCTGAGGTCCCTTCCAACTCTAATAATCTATTATTCTTTTTTATCCATGCAGCAACACTATAGTTATCCTGGAGAAGCATTCCAGCAGTAGCTTCAACATCTTTGAGTTTATTACAGAAACTATGCACAACTCTAACTCTTTTTCATTACACAGCATGCAATGCAGCTAATTATCCAACTGCATTTCTTCCAGAATAGTTAGATCATCATCAAAGAAGTTTTAATCTCCACAAAATTACATTTGAATAAGGGTAAAAGTTTAATTAAACCAACTAATGTAGGAAAATTCCAAACTAAAGCTAAATTCTAACTTGTGCTCCCTTCATATTTGCCTACTGTAAGCACAATATTTCAAACGTCTCCAGGCAGTGGGTAATCTTACATATCATAGAAAGGATTTTTTGGCCTCTAAGTGAGGCCTGAAGTTTTGATGTTTGCATCAATTTGCAAATGCGCAACAACCTGAATTTTTTGTATATAAATGTGTATTTCACTACTTGCTTATGTCCACAATTACCCATTTTGTGGGCCCAATCCAATACCCATTGAAGTCAGACTCCGATAAACTTCAGTGAGCATTGGATCTGTATGTGAAAAATATATGGGGTTTGGTGCACATGAAGCTGGCTCATTTTTAGACTCTGTGACAGCTGCCCAGACTGATAACATATTATCACTTAAATAATGAAACCAAATGATGCTGTTGACCTCTTTGTTTTTTCATTGTCATTAGGGAGAACTAGATTTGGAATCATCATGAAATATATTATTTGCCTTTTTTTTGAGTCAAAAACTATTATTAAATATCACGTGTGTAGCTAAATATCTCCATATCTGTATGTTTTCTCATACTGAATTTTTAAACTGCACTTTTCACTTGACAATCTATTTAACATTTCTTCCCTTCTCTGCTTGTTTTTGGAATGCCCAGGGAGTTCCTTGCTTTCCATCTCTCCCTGCATTTTTTTTACGGTGTCTTCTGGATGCTTTTCATTTAAACACAGCAGTACTTCAGCATCTTGCTTCTCTTGTCCAAATGAGCTGTTGAAATTGAATTCATACAGCGTACACCAAGAGAAGCCACATTTGTATGGACCAGAGACATATGCTGCACATCCTTGCATAACTGTTTCTCCGATTAAGCTAATGTGGGTCCCCTGTTAAACAATGGGGCCCTGGGCATGCCTGAGGCAAGGAGATAATCTATGTGGTTTTGGATAAGCAGTGCTGACACATAATAGGAGAACTTTAAAGAGAGAAATTCTGTATGTATCTCAAAAAATACCGCACGAGGAACGGATTCAGAGGGTTGGGTATTTTTTTAACCTTTGAAGAATCTGCAGCAACATCCTTGTTGCAATCATCTTTATTTGTTATATTAAAGGGACAATGCTAGTGTTTTAACAGATCTACTTACTGCAACCAAGTGTAGTAAAATCCCTCTGCCCTTGTATGTGCTTATGATAATTATTATTCATGATCAGCACTTTTCAGCAGTACTGGGTACAAAACAAAGTTTTGGGGAAATTTGAATTAGTTCCAGATTTGGGGCTTGGACCATCTCTGTTCTTCAGATAACTCTGCCAGTTGACTAGATCTGGGCGTCCAGTGACCTCTTTGTGCCCTCCTCCCATAACTAGCTACTTCCCTCATTGCATGTGAATGTGCTGAGTCCACAGTATTCTTTGCCCTCACTGTTTCTTTTGCCCATTCTCTGTGTACTCTCTCCTGGCTCTGTGGCCTTGGACAAGACACTTCACCTCCCTATATCTGTTTCTTTATCAGTAATACTATGATTACCTTCCTTTGTAAATCATTTTGAGATCTCTGTTTATAAAATTCTACATAAGACCTAATTACCATTGCTATGACCCTATCCGTCTAGGTTCATATATGCATATGAGTGCCTTTACCCAGATGACAAGATTGAAGCCAGTCTCTTTTAAGGAAGTTCATGGAAATGTCACTCTTTGCTGTTGGATGATGGTTTATTCTGTATGTTTGTTATTCTGCGTGCTAGGTTTCCATGCCAAATACAAATGGGACCTAAACACTAATTTATACTGTCATCTTAACTACAGCCTGAATATTCTAAGAGTTGACATCAGGTAAAAACTAAGCAAACTAAAAAAAATCATGGAAGCAGTTTGTCACATTCAAAGATTTTTTTTTAAGCTGCTTTCTTCTTCCTGTAGAGTTTTAGTGCTAAAGGTAGAACAAACTAAGTTCTAAGGAATACAATCTACCTTTCTCTTATTCTCAGATGCCTGAGCAATCTTTGGTCATTTGTTTGATGAAAACACTATGTTAAAAAAAAATCAGCAGTCCCTCAATTCAGCAGAGCACATCAACACCAACTCTGTCTTTTATTTATATCCAGTATAACTCCAATGCTTTGCTCTGCAAATTCATAAAACCACTATTTCTGAGAATAGTTCATGTACTGGCAATTTACTGCTCCTGACATGTGTCCACTAAGGCTCTGAGAAGGACATGGTGTGGGATGATATATATATTATGATTACCATAATATTTCTGGGGTTTTGCTTTGTTGAATAGTGATAAAGGCATTGAATATGGTTCACTGTGTAGCATTTTGTTATGCATATAATTATTTGGTCAGAAGATAAGTAAGGGCTTGATTCTTCTTTGGATTTTTCCTTGGATATTAGGAAAAGCTTTTGGATATTAGGAAAAACTTTTTCACTAGGACAGTGGTGAAGCACTGGAATGAGTTACCTAGAGAGGTGGTAGAATCTCCTTCCTTAGAGGTTTTTAAGGCCTGGCTTGACAAAACCCTGGCTGGGATGATTTAGTTGGGGATTGGTCCTGCTCTGAGCATGGGGTGGGACTAGATGTCCTCCTGAGGACCCTTCCAACCCTGATATTCTATGATTCTAAGATTCACTCTGGATTTAGGTGTGTTTAACTCAAGTAAACTCCGCTGGAGTTTCACCAATGTAAAACTGGTGTAATGGAGTAGAGAGCCAGCACCTAAACTCTAACATGTCATGAAGGAAGCTCCAGGACAGTCTCTTTTAGCATCCCCCTCTTGTGAAAGGTTGATAATATTTAATAAGGCAGTTTGATGTGATAATGCTTGGATTTATTCTGAAACCAGACACATAATTTGCTTGATTCATTGGTGTGCTTTGCACAACACCAGGAGGTGATTTGGTAAATTCTTACTAGTTTATACTTTCCAAGATATTAACATTTCTTGTTCTAAATCCTCAATGACATGAACATTATGTCCATGTGAATGAGGATGGTGAGAATTCAAATACATCTTCACTGATGTTGTATTAAAAACTTTTTAACAAAGAATAAGGATTAAAATTGCTCAAAGTGATAATTCTGCCAGGTTGCAGTACTTCACTGTTCTAAAATATTCTTCCAGGTTGTGGAAGTTAATTATGATCAGCAACTGGGAATTCAGCCAGGGTTCGTAAAGGAGTTGATTATTATAATGGATTATTTTCCAAAATTGTAATCCAGAAAAATAATCTGGACATGAAGGAATAATTGGTCACAGTCCTCTTTATAAAATCCCTTAGTATATTTGAAGACTGTTATCAGATTTTGCCCTTAATCTTTTTTTAACCTTTACTTATATGTCATGTTTTCTATGCTCGCCTCTGGACTGTCTCCAGTTTGTCCTCATCTTTCTTAAAGTGTGGCACCCAAGACTGCACACCATATTTCAGCTAAGGCCTCAAATTCTGAGTAGAGTGGAAGAGTTATCGCCTGTGTCTTACATAAGACAGTCCTGTTAATACACCCTAGAATATTAGCTTTTTTCACAACTGTATCACACTGACTCATGTTCAACTTGTGATCCACTATCACCCCCAGATCCTTTTCATCAGTAGTAGTACCTCGTCAGTTATTTCTCATTTTGTAGCTGTGCATTTGATTTTTCCGTCCTAAATGAAGTATAGCGCACTTGTCTTTACGTGAATTTCATTGTGTGATTTCAAACTAATTCTCCAATTTGTCAAGATCGTTTTAAATTATAATTCTATACTCCAAAGTGCTTGCAAACCCTTCCTGCTTGATGCCATCCTCTCCACTCCATTATCCAAGTAATCAGTGAAAATATTGAATAGTATCGGACCTAGGAATGATCCTGGCAGGACCCCACTAGATATGCCCTCCCAGTTTGAGAGTTAACTATTGATAATTATCCTTTGCGTACCATCATTCAACTAGTTTTGCACCCACCTGGGATCGTATTTTAACCCCACATCATCCCTGAATGAGTTAAGTGGCACACAATGGCCCAACTAATCTTCTATGCTGCATCTGGTGGAGAATCTAACTTGACTGAAAATGACTAATGGATGATAAAGCCCAGGTGGATGCGAAGCTAGCCAAGGTACAAAGCCAGGAAGCTTGTAGCAGAAAGGGGCTGTGGTGTTGAAGCCAGTAATCACAATGTGGGCTTAGAAGGGGAAATGAGAGAAGCCTTGGGATCCTGGCCCAGAGGGAAGGGTTTATCCCGAAGGGAGTAGAAAGCCTGTGGGAGGTGAAGTAGGAAACAGCTGAGCAAAAGAGTAGCAAGACCAGAAGACAGAGATTGTGCAAACCGTGACTGCTGATTGCAAGGTCCCTCTGCTGGAATCTGGAGTAGTGGGTAGGTCCAGGTCCAGTTTCCTCTATTAGCCACTAGGAAGTGGCAAAGGATTATGGGAGATGCCAACCAGACATCTGGTCCAGAGGGACTTTGATATCCCGGAAGAGGGGCGGGCTATATAAGACTATATTTTTGTGATCTAGCCAGAGGGCTGAGTCACAAAGAAAGGGAGCATGCCAAGTCTCAGCGAGAGAAAGAGAGATCATGCAGTGAGCAAATGACTTTTTGTAGGATTCCTTTTTGATTTTTAGGTCATTAATATTTCAGGCCTTTAATATCACCTCTTTGAGAAACTGCCAGCTCTCCTGAACTCCTTTTATCCCTTAGATTTTCTTGCGATGGGCCCTTACTTGCTAGTTCTGAGTTTGTTGAAGTCCATTGTCCTTATTCTACTGCTCTTACTTCCTCCTTTCGTTAGAATCATGGTCACTTTCTCTCAAGTTGCCTTCAGCCTTCAGATTTCCAGCCAGTTCCTCCCTGCTAGTCAGAATCACGAGTAAAATGGTTGTCCCACTGGTTATTTCCTCCACCTCTGCAACAAAAAGTTGTCCCAGGTAAATTCTAAGAACCTATGGGATATTTTGTATCTTGCTGTATTACTTTTCCAACAGATGTCCGGGTAGTTAAAGTATCCCATTACTACCAGGTTTTGTGGGTTGGATATTTCTGTTGTTTGTTCTGGAAATGCTGCCTCCTCCTTCTGATTTGGTGGATGATAGTAACCCCTACTATGACATTGCCCCTGTTTTTTACCCTTTTATCTTCACCCAGAGACTTTCAACTGGCCCTTCTCTCACTTCTTTCTGGACCTCTGAACAAGTTTGTATAATCCAACATCTCCTCCCTTTTTCCCCTGGCTGTCCTTCGTGAACACTCTATACTGTATTCCAGCCATGGGAGGTATCCCACCAAGTCTCTGTAATGCCAATTAAGTCACAATTTTCAATGGTGTAGAGTATCCAGCACTCCCATTGAAGCCGTGGGTGCTCAGCACTTGGAAAGCCTAGGCTGTTATTTTAGGAGCCTAACTTTAGCTTATTTTTGAAAAGCCTGACTCTAGTTTCCAACTCTGCTTCCTACTTCTAATATTTATATTGAGCGGTCCCTCAAATTTGCTTATTTTAGTACTAATCCAAGAAAGCCCAGTTAGGCCTGCCAACTTTCTAATTGCTGAAAAACAGACCCTGCCCCCAGTCTGCCTCTTCCACAAGGCCCTGCCCCCTGCTCACTCCTCTTCCCCCTCCCACCCTTCCTTGTCGCTCGATCCTTTCCACCTCCCTTGCCCTCCCCAACTGGGCTCCCTCTGCTCCAGGGCTGGGATGGGAACTGCAGCCTGCTATCTGTCCACGAGATGCAGGCAGGAAGTGGCCCCTGGCTGAGCAGAGACTGGCACAGATTGATGACCTGGTGCCTTCCACCCCCCGCCAGCCCACGGTAACCAGACTTTTGGTGTCTGACCGAACATTGCCAGGTCCCCTTTTTTACCAGACTTTTGAGTCAAAAACCAGGCACCTGGCAACCCTGAAAATCCAGCTCCCGTTAAAGTCAATGGCAAAACTCCCATTGACTTCTGTGGAAGCAGAATTGTTCCTGCGTACATACTACATTGATTGGTGCCATATAAGGAACTGAGCCAGATGGACAGAAAGGGTTGTGTTCTCACAATTTGTATGAACATCAGTTGCAGATATGTAGAATGTGTTTGCTTAATGGATACAAGACTATCTGCAAAGATACCATCAACATCTAGCTGATAGCTAAAGAAGTCCTGTACAAGTTTGTTTGGCTTCTCAAATTGCTCCTCTTCAACCAGTATTAAAAACGAAAACATTTCTCATTGTGAAATGTATTTTCAAATGTCGAACTTTGTTTTTTATAAGTGTAATTGGTTTGTATTTGGGGCATATTCCCTTTATTTTTTCAGCTGAAGAGGTATTTTTTTTCCTGCAGCTATAAAGGATATTCAGTCCGAGGGGAAAAAAAGTAAAATGTATTTTTATGACAAAGTTGATTTTTTTAAGAACTCTGCTTAATGTTATTGAATGTGCACAAGAAGCAGGGGGAAAAATAATTAAACAATGCCAGTGGGTGCACAATTTAAAGACCTGTGCTGAATGACCCTAGTCATTAATCCTAAAAATCAATATAATGCATTGCATTGTCTAGTAACTTCTAGTCATTTACCTTTTCTAGATGAATTTGGTATCTGGTGCCCAGGATAATTACAGGACCCTCCAGCACCTAAAATTTAAAGATGAAAATATAGAGATCAGCACTAAGATAATTATTAAAGATCATGTATTTTCATAGCTGGCTGCAGCCAGAGATATTTAAGGCGATATGTGATAGCTGGAGTACTTTTGTTTAAAGAGCCAATGTTTTATAGAATTCAAAAAGCTTAGAGCAAAAGAATAGATACAGTTCAATCAGAATTTATGAATAAGATCAGCCTTGGGGTGCAAAATATGAGAAGTGAACTGTGAGCAGGATTTAAAATGCTAAGATAATAAAACTGTGGTGGGGAAAAGAGACCCAAGGTGGGATTGCCAGTTGCTCTTTGATATGGATTAATGTATTCTGATTTACTCTAGGGAAAATGGCCGAGCACCCTCATTTTTCACCAAAATGCCAACTTCACATTTTAATTTTAGACGGTATCTGAGGTTTGGTCCTTGCCTGTCTATCTTTACCTATGTCTGAGAAGTCTTTTATTTCCAATGTCTATAATATTGTAGCATAATATCAAGAATATTGTGTAAAACACAGGATAGAGCAATCGGAGAATAGCAGTAACAAAGAGGACTTATTCTTCCCATAGTCACTGCGGGTTTCAAGTTGAAAAAACACTGCATTGAAAAGCATGGGGTTTTATGCCTGTCAAAAAGTCACGCATAGCTCAGTGATGAATTCTGTTTTACACACTCATGCCAGGAAACCCCACCGAAGTAATTGGACAAAATTCAAAAGACCTTGAGCAAGGACCGAGCTAAGTAAAATTCGCCTTGACATTAAAGTCTTGAGTAAGAACTTCATAAAAGCTGAAGAACCTCAAAATTAAGCTCACTTGAACTATTCACATAGGATAGAATTCACCCTCAAGCAGGGGGTCTACAAAAGGCCTATGCACAACTTAAGTCCAACTTAAGCACTACTTTGAGGTCTAAAAGTCTTGCAGATGCCTTGTGTTGGCATTCTGGGCAGGGTGAATTTGACCCATGGGCAGCTGGGAAAAGCTGTCATTCTGAAACGTGTGCTCTAGCTCAGAAGTTATGGGCTTGATGTAGGAAACACTTGGTGAAATTCTATGGCCAGTGTTGTGTAGGAAGTCAGACTACAGGTTTATAATCATCCCTATTGGCCTTAAAATCCATGATTCCATGGAAATACTAACCATTGTCTTCTGAAAGTACTGTCTAATTCCATCTCTGACACTGACTCCATCTGTGTCTTTGTCAAGTCACTAAAACTTCCTGCCTTAGTTTTTCCTTCTACAAGAGGAGGATGTTCTTGTATTCCAATCTCAAGGGTGTTGTGTGTTTGTTTAGTTAGTATTTGTAAAACTGTGCTAATAAATGCGCATTCAGGTGCATTTTAGTACACAAACCACCCAGCTTGTTTTGAGGATTGTCCATTGAAACACTTTTTTCTGAATTTCAAAAATGATATGCAGATCCCAGCACACACACCTAGGTTCCACTTGTCCTACAGTCAGACCCTTTCATCCCCCATGCCCCTCCCAAAAAGTTTAAGACCAATCCTGTGCACAATGGTATGTTAAGAGTGGACAGGAGTCAGTTATTATTTGTGAAGGGAAGGGACTGGAGTAGAAATAAATAAACTGATTCATATGCTAACCCAAGAATATCTGTAATCATAGGTGCCAACTCCTTGGGTGCTTCAGGGCTGGAGCACCCAAGTGCTTAGCACCCATTGGCAGCCAGCTCCCCCCATCACCTCCCCCAGCGCCAATTGCCTGCCAGCAGCCCTGCCAGTCAACTCCTCCCTCTTCCTCCCTCCCTCCCACCGCCTCTTGTCTGCCACGATCAGCTGGTCTGCGGTGTGCAAGAGGCGCTGGGTGGAGGGGGAGGAGTGGGGACAGAGAGTGCTCGGGGGAGGGGGCAGAACTGGATGGGGGTTGAGCACCTCCAGGGCCCAGAGAAAGCCGGTGCCTGTGTCTGTAAGGTTTAATTATTAACTTCTGGGGTCCTGTCATTTCCCATCTTTGTTTCTCCAGAGGATATCAGTAGTTCTTATGGAGGTCAGTAGGAATTAATGGTATTCTTGGACCCTGGCATATGAAATGTTACCTCTTAAGAGAATTTTAAAAGAAATGTGAAGTGTCTTCTTGGGTAGGAAATCCATTTCTGTCTTTGTTATGTGTTTGCACAGTGTGAATGTGTAATTGCACATGCATTCTCAAAACCACACATTCATAATAGCTGTTAAACTGCAATAGTTTGGAATTATTCCTGCCCGTTTCCAGTCATAAGATGCTTTCTGGTTGCCTCAGGCTTGATGATGTGGTCACCTTCTCCTAGGCCTCATGTTCTTATATCTTTGAGCACTTCAGCAGCAGTTGTACACACCACCTGTAACTTTTCCTCTTCATTGATTAGCTGCTTGTTCAGCCTCCTGCAGACTGACTTCCTCATCCATCTCTCTTGCCACTATAGATTGTCCTCAGTCAGCTGCTCTCATGCAAGTTACGTGGCTTCTTTTTTTCCTTCGAGAGCTCAAAGCTGCCATGCATGCAGACTGCTGCGTCTCATTCTGCTTTTTTTAGGCTACAAATACTCTGTATTAATCTGTATGATTCCCAGCTTGCACAGACTTACGTGTGATAGCTCACATTGAGCCAGCACCCTAAAAATAGAAGTGTAGCCGGGGTAGCATGACCAGCGGCAACAGCAGCAGCACGGGTGAGCCAGGCTGAGTCCAAAGCCGCCTGAGCCCTGCGGGTACATACTCGGCACAGCTAACCTTCTTGCTGCTGCCCTGCTGTCCCAACTACACTACTTTTTTAGTGCTCTAGCTTAATGAGAGCCAGTACAAGTATGTTTGCATGAGCTGGGAATCACACACACGCACATACACACACACACACAGCTCCAGGTGTAGACATATTTTATTTTGTTATTGGGATAATCCTATACCTCCAGGGGCACCACAAGGCAGGGAAAGCAAAGTTTCCCCCTCCCCACCCCCTCGGCTTTCCACCTGACACATTTGGTAAACTTTTGTCCCTTGGCTGGTAGTGCTGTTAGGTAATGTGGTGCCGTGCTGCTGGGTCTCCTATCCCTGCCTGTAGAGAATGGCAGTGGCATAGGAGCTTGGGCTGCTACTGCTGCCAACTGGTGGAGAAGGCTCTGACCCTCCAGGACTCCCTGCATACTGCCCATGGGGGAGGGAGGATGCTGAGAATGCAGAGCTGGCTTGGGGGTTGGGGGGAAGGGGCTGTGGGGGAAGGTGGGATGCAGATGCTTGGGGTTCTGGTTCTTGGGAGGGGGCAGTGGTGGCCAGCCTTTTTTACTAAGCAGCCTGTGTAGGAGGCCATCTCCAAGTAGCTCCGGAGGCAGCTCAGTGTGGAGCCAGGATGGTTCAGCCCCCGGTGTCGGCAGGAGCGAAGGGCCTAGTCAAGCTGCCAGGGGGTGCTGGTGTAGGCAGCGTGTGCTCTGGCGGCGTGCGTCCCAGGACCCCCGCTGGTGCTGGGCAGGGATGGGGGCAGGGCTGCCCAGAGGATTTCTTGGGGCTGGGGCAAAGCAATTTCGGAGGCCTCTTCCATAAAAAAAAGTTGCAATACTATAGAATACTATATTCTTGTGGGGGCCCCTGTGGGGCCTGGGGCAGATTGTCCCACTTGCCCCCCCCTCCGGCGGCCCTGGGTGGGGGGGTGGGCAGAGGCACACAGCCTGGGTCACTGAGCTGGTGCTTAGGGGGCGCGGATGATGGCACGTGGCCCGGGACCCCTGCTGCTGCTGGGGCAGGAGAGTGTGGTGGCCCACAAGACTGCCCTAGCATCAGCCGGTGCGGTTGACCCAGGCGCTGCCTGAGATGCTCGGCAGCCCCCTAGGCCAGACGCACTGGCCACTGCAGAAGTCACAGAGATCCCGGAAACTCATGGAATCTGTGACCCCCATGACAGACTCGTAGCCTTAATAAGTAAATAGTAATGATAGTCATACTTTGCACTTCTGTATCATGTTACATCTGAGATTCTCAACATGTTTGACAAACCTTCACTAAATAAGCTTCCCAACAACCTATGGGGGTATGTAATTACCATTTTGCACACAGCTACACTGGGACAAGTAGAGGTTAAGTGACTTTCTATAGGTCACACACAGTCAGTGTCAAAGCAGCAACGAAAGCAGTGAAAAGAGAGAGTACAACTGTGAGTTTTAAAGTTCAGTCCTGCACTGCTGTAGTCAGTGGAAGTTTTAACTTCAACTTCAGTGGGAACAGGACTGGTGCCATAACCTTTAGAGGCCAGTTCTGGCACTTTTTATTCACACTGAGTAGCGCTCATCAGGGATTATTTGTGCAGAGAGGTACTACTCAGTATGAATAAGGCAAGAGTGCAGAATCAGGCCTTAGATAAGTAGTAAATTGTAGACTTCTGCAGAACTCTCTGATCCATTTAATGTGGTCACAGTGACCTGGTTTTTGTTGTGATGACAGAGAAATCAAGAGCACTTTGGAAAAGGAATGACTGACTGAATATGTCAAGCTGTCTTGCAGTGGCTTAACAGTGGTAGAACTAGGGTGACCAGACAACAAATGTGAAAAATCAGGACAGGGGGTGGCGGGTAATAGGAGCCTATATAAGAAAAAGACTCCACAATTGGGACTGTCCCTATAAAATCGGGACATCTGGTCTCCCTAGGTAGGCCCAACCTCAGGGCATACTGTTAAGAACCAGGGCACAAACCCCAGATTGGTTGTGAGTTCTACACTTAGATTTCACCAAACAATTATCAACTGTAAACTCCTCAAGCACTGTAACAACTTTAACATGGAGTCACAGAGAGTTTGCACTGTGTGAATGTGTTCTCCGATCTGCCACTGAGGTAAGCCCAACTTTTTGATAGATGGTCCTTTACACTGTGAATCACAGCCATATTCAAGTTACTTCCAGTCCCAAAAGACCGTCATTTTTCCCAGGTTAATTGCACCTTAGATCTCACACCCAAAAAAATGCTTGTTGCCACCTTATAATAAACTATATACAGATATATTAATAGGAAATGGTAATGAGTTATTTCCAAGGCTAAAGCAGGTAAACCTGTGTACAAAAATGAGTTTGAATCTTAAGTTTCAGAACGTAATAGAAGCTTCTATTAGTAGCTCTATATGTCCTTATGCCGAGAAATCTTGCCCCCCAGAATCCAAACAGCAATAAGACACAGTTCCTCCTTGTTAGAGTTTTTTATTCCCTTCCTCATTCTGCTTCTGAGCTGCAAATTCATCTGCTGGGAGGAATTCACTTGCAAGACACATCTTCATGGGGGTAAACAATGAAGTCTTTTGTCCTCTTTAATGTTCCACTCTAGTCTGCCTGGTGTTGATGGGCCTTCCTTCTGTTGGAGATCGGCATTTCATGCTAGTTAATGTCTCTTTCCTGTCTAGTGACAGAGGGTCACAATGCAAACACTCAGATATTATTTTATAATGTGGGATACAGATGTTACGAGTGAGATGAATGCAGGCAGCAACTTAAAAACGCTCTGTACAGTGTAAACACTAAACACAGTTTTATAATTCTAATATCTATTTTAACAATACTCACACACAGGTGTGACTGATTTCAGTGTTCCATTAAGACGTGGGGACATTGGCATGAGCTTGCATCTGGTCAGCCAGCGTGACCGAATGCATTATTTAAAAAAATCAAACTTCTCATTGCTGAAGTATGAATATTTAATAAACAAAATTAGAAGGGGTGGGGTCCATTGTTTTTGTTTATTTTTGTTCTGTCTTTTGCTCCGATGGACAACTTATATCTTCCATATGCGCCAGGGAGAAGCAGGAAACTAGCTTCCTTAGAGCAATTGCTAGAAGCTCCTCAGATCTGTGCTGCATAATTAAGGAAAAGAACATTACTATTGTTTAAAGTGGAAATCTCTTTGAAATATTTAGAGATTTGGTTTTAATCTGAATCTTAATAGCCTAATTATTTTGGAGTTGTTGTGCCCTTTGCTTTATAAACTGTTAATTATAGGGCTCTCATGCAGATATCATTTAAGTAATCAGCACTGGTGTAATCAGTAATTAAATGATGGCCAACTACAGGTGCTGCTAATTGTTAATCAATCAAATGCATAATTATTGCATCTGTAATTGAAGTATTGATACTTGCCTGTGGACCTTGGAGCAGTGAAATGCCTCTTGGTATTCTGAAAGTTGACTTGAGCATTTTGCAGGTGTGGAATATTACAGAGTTTTAGGAGAATAAAATTGGCTCTGAAAATCAGCATCAATGGCCATGCCCACTCCAGTTCATATGAATAAAATGGGTACTGTAGATCAGACTGGCTGTTGAATGGGTGTTTGAATTTTAATAGGTTTATTTGCATGAGAACAAGCAGCTTTCTGCAGATGGTTTTGCTGTCCCTGTACGTCTGGAGTTGGCAAATGCCAGGGCCATTACATATGCCATGTGACAGTCAATAAACAATGATAGAATTCCTATTTTGCCAGGAGACTGCAGTCAGTATCAATGTCAATTTGCTGATTGGCCTTTATGGGGGGTTAATTAGTCCACATGTTTATAGCCATTTGGAAGCTAGAATACTGACAAGAGGGGGAAAAAGCAAATATCACTGGAATAAAAGGACCTGAGTCAGAAGGGAAGGTGTTCATACTGAAAAGTAATATTTTACCTCTGTTGTAATATAGTATTAGAACTGGGTAGGAAATGGTTTTCCTTTTTGGAAAATTTTGATTCCTTTTTGGACAATTTTTCAAAAAATGTTCCTATCCCAAATTGGAACAAAAAGTCAAAATCTTGAAAATTTTTGCAAATTGGAAATCGGTTTGGGTCAATTGAAACATTTTGCTTCAACAGTTTGGAAATGTTTCACTTCAGTTTTGACCTTTGTTATTATTTATTTAACTAAATTTACTTAAATTTCTAAATGAAAAGTTGTTTTGAACCAAAAAATACCTGGAACTTTTCATTTAGAAAATGTCAACATTCCATTTTCACAACTTCAAAACTTTTTTCATTTTTTTTAAACAGGAAATTAATCAAAACTGGCCCTTTCCCATTAAAAGTTTTGCTTTCAACAAATCAGCATTTTTTTAATTGGAAAAATGTTGAAAAATTCCCAACCAGCTAGATAGTATTTCTAATGCTATGTTTTTTACCTCCAAGGGGTACTTCACTGAGTTGTACATATTTATTACCCACATCATATTTAAATGCAATAGTAAAGTAGGCTAGTTTATAAAGAATGAGAGCAATATTTGTCGTTTTTTTATTTAGTTAGTTGAATGACCAATATATCAGAGCAAATGCAGTAACTGCAATTGTATCACAGAAGCATAGAAAATAGGGGGTGGATATTAGAAATGATTTTTTCCCATACTTAATTTCATCCCATTACTGTTAAACTGTCTTGTGCCACCCTAAATAATTCTTCTCTTTACTTGTTGTTTAAACTCTTTAGACAGACGCATATGGTTATGTCTCCTGTCCCCCCCCCCTTAGTAACTGCATAATCAAGATACAATTAAAGTTAAGCCAATGTTGCACTTTGGAAAATCCCACCAGCTTTCCAGGCTGGGCCACTCAGGAGAACCATGAAGAGATCCATAGGTGTTATATCAGTCTCTTTTCCTGATTTTTTTTTTTAAGGTTGTGGTTTTGAGATGGTATTGAATATCTGACAGTATAATTTTAACAGGAGAGCTCTTTGAGGAAATATTTGCAGAAGAGAAATACCCTAAACACACTGGAAGGGTCTGAATGCTGTAAAAACCCTAGTATAATTTTTTTTGTTATGATGAACAGTGGAGCAAAAGTGGTTTAATAAAAACAACATGATTGGGGATTTCAAAGCTGCTGGAATCCAAGGCAACTGTCCACTGACATGAGGCCTGTTTTGTAAATCAATTTACAGCTTCCATGTAGTTGTATAATAGAGGCTTCCCTAACGGTGCAGAGTAAGTCAGGTGTGGAGTGGCGATGATGCTGAAGAGGATTGAGGATTGAGATAGATCTGACAGCAGCAAGTATATTTGAGGAAATGCAGCTTTAACATTAAACATAAAACCTCCGCTGCCTCTTGTGCATACACATACTAATGGGACAAAAGAATGTGTTAAGGTAGGTAGGGCATTTGCAATAATGTATCATGGAGTAAGGTACCCCTCTAACTGTGCCCCATCCCCTTGTAGTGTCTTGCACTGTATGCATAGTGGTGTTCCTGGGACATGAGTCATCTAGCTAGTGATTGAATTTCTAATTGAATCTCTGAATGTTCAGAGGTTCAATTCTGATCTGCCCTCTAAGTAGGAAGGCTTAGCTGACCTGCCTCCCAAAAATTGTCTTAAATATTGGGTTTGTAAGCTTGAGCAAACAGGCTCTCCTGTGAGAAGGAAAGTATTTTATATTCCAGTCTTACCATGAGAACAGTCTATTTACAAGATAGCTTAACACTTCCAGTCCCAGCCAAAGTCAAGACGTGCACATATTTCAGGGGTGAGAAGAAAACGCAAATTATCTGAATTTAGGAACTTTAAAAAAATGTTCTGTTTGGGTTTAGATTAGAGTGAAGTTTTGGGTCTATTCCTTTTTTTTTTTTAACCCGTACTGCTAGACCTCTTCTACAAAAGAGGAAGTGAATTTTATGGGATGCAGGATGCAAGACAGTAATTGTGGGTTAAATATTTTTATTATGGAGATCAAACATCATGAATTAAATTGTTTTTTCCTGATGTCTCAGCAGCACAGACGGAACTCAGGTCCTTTATATCCATTGCATCGCTTTCCATATATAGGCAGGATTGCTAGAACTGGTTGAAAAATGATTCAGTGTTCACAAAAATGTCATCCCTATTTTCCATCAGCTTCTGAAGTTTTCTGACCAGCTTTAATGGAAAGGAACTGGATAAGGAGTGAATTCTGCCCTCCCTCACCTCTTATGCTGTCAGTGGTTCCCATATGCAGCAAAACTATCATGCTTCTGCTCTGTGTGTGTGTGTGTGTGTGAGAGAGAGAGAGAGATGGGTTTGGGGAGTCAGTGCAGGAGATGAACCCCCAATGTGCTGTGCAGAAGGTAGTTCTACAGGGGAATTTCTGTGCACAGACACAGGTAGGGGAGTGATCAGGGAAAGAGAAATGAGAGTTATTTCAATCTGAAGACTACAGTACTGGCCATGGGGTAACTCTTTAGCTGCTTTGCAGCCTCGGGAAAAGCTTCCTCCACCCGGACCTTCACAATGACCTAGCCTGGTTGATCAGGCCAATAATTCAGGATTTGGCCCTACCTGAGAGTTCTGTAGTTTGGTTACTCTTTTATGTGCATATATATATATAGATAAGGACTGAAATGTAGGTGGACAAGTAACTGATTTTTGGTCCCAATAACAGGGGTGCGCAATTGAAGTACTGTATTTAGTCTGAGGGTCTTGATATCATTTGTAATGCTTGGGCTTCATTTGTTTTCTCACAGAACTGAGGCACATGTGGCCTCTTTCAAAGTGAGACACACTTATTTCTTACTAAGCATCATACAGCAATTCCAGAGACTACCATAGTTTGGTTTCTAAATAGAGAGTCTGGATTTTGCATATAATCTTAATCTGTGTCCCATGGAAGCCAATTACACATACATAAAACCTAATGGGCATTTCTTGGAAATTGATCTTATCCCGTAAGTGAGAGAGTTCACATGTAGCAAAGTGTCAGTACATTAAGCTGCCTTCATTTCACCTCAGGATGGTTAACTTACTGGTAAAATCAATTACTTTACAGTTATGCCAACGTTAGCACATCTTACTGCTCAAATAATATATTGATTCTCATGTTCTCAGGCAAAAAGGAAACATTTACTTGAGAAAGCTGAAGCAATAACTTGCCTTAAAATACACCTGAAGACTATACTTGTTTCTCATATATAATCTTTATGTTTCTTCTCAAGTCCCACATGTTTTTCAAAAGATACTAGATTCAGGAAATGGTCTACATTTTCTCCTCTGATTGGCTCAACAACAATAGGGTTATTCAAGAGACTTGGACTTAATTGTAATTAAAAAGGTAGATTGGTACAGTCTGTCCACCCTTTCTGATAATACAAAAACAAGGGGACATTCTATTAAATGGAATGGTGGAAAATGCAAAATACTAGGAAACACTTTTTCACACAATGCACAGTTGGCCCGTGGAAGTCATTGGCACAGGATATCATGGAAGCCAAGGACTCAGCAGAATTCAAAAAGCAATTGGACATTTATATGGGTAATAAATCTATCACGAGTTCTAAAATTAATTTTTTTAAAAAAGGGTTTGAGAGAAATTGGAACCCTCATGCTTGACAGCTTAAGGCAGCATCTGAATATTGGGAGTTGGTTAGGACATTTTTCCTGAAGACAGACTTTTCCTGAAGCCTAATGAAAAATATCTTGTACCTTTCTCTAGAGCAGCTGGCATTGGCCGCTGTTGGAGAGAGGATACTGGACTAGCTGGGTACTATTACTAGTCTGATCCTATGAGACAATTTCTTTGTTCCTTCTTAAGTACTGAAGATGGGTCAAACTAATCTTAAAACCTTCCATCAAATGTGTTTAAGAGGTTGTAGTTATTTGCAGGGGCAGTTCTATGCATTTTGCCGCCCCAAGCATGGCAGTCAGGTGGCTTTTGGTGGCATGCCTGCAGGAGGTCCGCCGGTCCCGCGCCTTCAGGGTACCCGCCACCGAATTGCCACCAAAACCACAGGACCAGCGGACCTCCCGCAGGCGCACCACTGAAAGCCGCCTGCCTGCGGCCCTCACTGCAATCAACAGGCTGCCGCCCCGCGGCTTGCTGCCCCAGGCACACGCTTGGTGCGCTGGTGCCTGGAGTCGCTTGTAACTGGTGTCTGCTGTGAATGGTATTCTGCATTTAGATGTCATTCCCTAGAAGTACTGGAACCACTGGTACTGTGCAGTGTAGACAGGATGCAATTACTCTGCTGGAATTTTGGAATATGCTGGTTTTGAAGGAACTATCATCGCTAAGCTAGAAATTCAGAATGACTGGTGCTTCAAAGTCTATTCCAGAAAATTCTACTTTTCATAATGATGGTTTACTTTCTTATTTAATATAAATCTCTCACTAAATTGAATTCATTTTGAGGGAGAGTGGAGTTTTGTTTAAATTGAATATGTACCAAAGTGCAATACATAACATTCCTATGAATTTTCAATGCACAGTAAGTATGTGCAGTACACAATTTGAAAGAATAAAATTTGAACAGAAATTATTATTAATATTTAATGCATACAATACACAACACCTTACACACTTTAAATAATCTTCACAGCGTTGCCTTTGATATTGGTAAAAGGCAGATATGGTTAGTCTGAGGCAGAAATAATACTGAAAATAGAGCCTTTTATGCAACAATCTCAGGTCATTTTACAAAAATTAGTAAATGTTATCCCCAGGGAAACAAAGAAAAGTTAAGTGCTTGCCTAGGAGTCCAGGTTCAAAGATACAACCTAGGTCTCCTGATGCCCAAGTTTCCTGCCCTGTTCAAAGAATAGGTTAAGTGATTGTCCAAGGTCACATAGGAAGTCAGAGTTAGATTTGGGATTAGAACTGAGTTGTTTCTGGCTCCTAGAGTGTTCAGAGAGCTATAGTCCATCTCTTAGTTGTATGAAGTCATCAGATGTGGCCACAGTAGATGATTTGAATTTATCATCTTCTTCCTTTTATTTTTTTTTCAACTTTATACAAACTGTATGTGTCTGTGTATTGTACAGAACAGTTATACAAATTCACTCTAGAGTCCTCGTGTTTTAATTCTATTTCCCCTCCCCGCATTTTGGACAGTTTTCAAGGCCAGGTTTTCTAACGAGGGCATGTGCAAATCAGGTACATATGTGAACTCAAAAATGCCCAAAATAGGTGGATAACTGACCTTTCCTGGGTGCAGTTACCTGATTTGTGGATCTACGTGGTGTAATTGTAAATGAGCATGCAAAAGTATAGTTGACCTTTTCTTTGAAAATTGTGTCCTCATTATCCATTAGCATTGCAAAAATAAATAAATAAATAAAAGGAAGAAGAAGAAAAGCAGCAGCTGCAGCATACACACACCATGTATACATTGTTTATAAAACAGGACAATGAACGTTGGATGAAAGTTCAGGCCAATACCTATCTTTTCTGAACAGATTTATGTATTTCTGGACCTCAGTCAAACTAATTGTTAGCAGAAAAAGAGCAGGTTGATCCTGAGGTGGATTTGAGTACAGGCTTCTTTATTGCGATACTTGTTCCCCTCGACCCAATTGTATGATATGACATGCTGTGTGATATGCGTAATGCTGTGCACAATACATAGGGTGGGTTTACTAACAGAATGGGTGTTTTTTATTACTCAGTAAGTGTTTTTGAGGTGGTGTACCGGATGTAGGCGTACACATACTAACTTAGACAAAAAGAGTGTGCTGTAACTAATCCGGTGCTTACTCGACGATTGGGTCGAGGGGAACAAGTATCGCAATAAAGAAGCCAATACTTAAATCCGCCTCTGGGTCCTCCTGCTCGTTTTCTTCTAACACTAATGTGTATCATGCAATGCAGTTTGCAATCACTAAAATAATAGGCCCTTTGAAAACATTTGAAGTTGTGTCTAAACGTTATGGTGGAGAGTTGCAAGCTGTGCCACATGTTATGAGTGGGGTAGTGCCATGTCCATTGCTGTGCCACAATAAGCATAGGGTCTGACTGTCAAAAGTGCAGCTCTGTATGAAGCCAATATCTTTGGCTGCTGAGACCCATACGGTGCTGCTGGTGATGACCTTACAGAAGTGCAGGCCAGTGGACACAGTCTGATTACAGTGGAATTATTGCAATAATACATAGGTGGTGAAAAATCCTTTCAATGCATTATTAAAATTTCATTGCAGCCATGCCTAGAAGGCTCATAAAACAAGCACGATTGCCGAATCTTTTTATGGTTTCCTTAGGAATCCTGGTACAATAGAAGTGAAATATTTTCCTTCAGTAAATTGTCCCTTCTATAAAACATAAAGGATTAAAGTACGAGTAATTACTATTCTCTCTCAAACTGAGTAAAGGACAAGAGGCACTTCAGAGTCGTAGCCATTGATTTTTGAGAAGCAAGGGTCACATGTTAAGTACTATTGATAAAAAGCATTGCTGCAGTGTCCATGGAGACTGAGTTGAGGTGAAAGTGAACTGTTGCCATAACGGTGACAGCTTTGGGTAGAGCTGTAAGGGACTGGGACTTGTCTAGCTATAAAGTAGTTTTATGCATTACACCTTGAATGTGAGATCAAACCCATTGCTCCTATGGGGCCAATCATTCAAGGGTCTACCGTCACTATTAACTTCAAAGGGAGATAAAGATGCACAGGACCATACAAAGGGGCACAGTACCATGCAGTTTTTAGGGCCCACAGAGTGCTCAGATTTATACGAGCTAAAATCCCTCATTTAAGCAAATGTTAACAGAATTGCTGTTAACCTCCCAAAAGAATTCAGAAGCCTTTTTTTTTATGTTCTCCATTATGTCCATGTTTATAGCATCTCTTTTCTGAGCAGTTGCATTTTCCCATAAACATATTACATGAATGCAATTTTTATAGCTACAGCTGCTAATTCCATTTTTTAAAAAACAATCATTCCTAAATTGAAAAATGCAGCTTGTTCTACTATATTGCTACATTACATCATTTAGCATTGAAAACCCCACCTATTGATTTTGAAATGTCTAATTGATTTGGACCAATAAATCACTATGCAGTAGATGTGCAAAATTGATTTTTATATTGCAGTAATTAATTTGATATGTGCCATAACTTTTATTTGTACGTGGACTAAGCAATTGAATGATGATAATTGATTGTATATGGTCAAACCTATCCACTGCCCTGTAGATTACTCTTCCTTTTGTCCAAAAGCTGGTTACATAGGTTCCATTAAAGACTGGGTATGTTACTTTTATAGGGCTCTGATCCTGTGAGGTTTTGAACATTCTAACTGTCCAGTGATGTCAATGGGAGTTAGGCACTCAGTACTCACGTGACCAGAATCTTACAGAGTTAATTCCCAGACAGTGGCCCCGGGGAAGAGATATTGATGAACAACAAAAGCTCCCTGATAAATGGTAGCTCAGATTTCACTTTTCAGATAAGAATCATGTCTTTGGGGATTTTATTGTATCTGTTGATAACATGGAGTAAAGTGAATTATCATAAAGAATCCCAAAAGCAACTACCTCAGATTTCAAAAGTGACCAGTGATTTGGGGGTACTTCAGTATTGGGAATGCCCAGTTTGAGACACCTGTTTTTTAGAGGGTGTGGTGGTCAGTACTTATGAAAATCAGGCTCCTTTTAAGGTGCTCCAAAAATGAGACAACTAAAGTCATTTTTTGGAAAAGGCAAGCCAAGGTATTTACACAAATTTTGATCAAGCTGATTGCTGTTGACTTCATCAAACAATTCTGCTAAAATGCTCTAAAGTGTTAGAATCAGCAATAAGGTTAAAGGCAAGGGGACTGATTTTTGATGGGGACTAGTATAAGTCAGAAATTAATCCACTGAAGTCACTGGAAGTAGAGAGCTCTTGATGAGAACCTGTCTCTAAATATTTGTACAGCAAGCATGGGTGGTTTTGTAACTTCGAGGTTCACTAGAAAGTGGAGATGAGCCACAGTATATGTTCACATATAAAGATGACGGCTGTAATATCACAGAAGTGCATGAAGGAACTGAGACATCCCTTTGGCCTGTTGAAATGAAATGTTCCTGAAACTGAGACAGTTTTCCAGCAAGGGACCATGCTATTTATTTCCCAAGCTTCAACTTTCCACATAGTTAATTTTGCCAATTAATAGGTAGTTTTAGTGATATCATTGTTTTAATCTTTTCAAACCGATTTGGTGCCTGGTTTAAATTACATTTGTTTGTTCTAAAGTTTGATTAATTTTAATTATTGCTATTATGTTGTAATAAAAAAACAACCTTGACACCTATCCCTTCTCCCTCCCCACCCCCCCAACACACTTCTGTTTACTTGTGATTCCATTTATTGTGACTCCGTTTCTTGTCTTCTTTTGCAAAAATTTCAACATTAACATCTCCTGTTTTTACAGAGCATCAAAGTTAGTTGGCTACCTCCACCATCAGGCACACAAAATGGATTTATTACCGGCTATAAAATCCGACACAGAAAGACTACCCGCAGGGGTGAGATAGAAACACTGGAGCCAAACAACCTCTGGTACTTGTTCACAGGTTAGTGTTCATAGTGTAGCCTTGCAAGGTTTTGATGAATTAAATGCTTTGGGAATAAAATATATTTTCACTTCAAGGAAACATTGATTTCTTTTCTGGCAAGTGACATTTATTGGGCTGTACAGAAACAACCTTTATATATTTTTTTTATTTTTTCTCCTTAATGCTTTTTTTCATACATTTTGTCCCCTGGATTTCATCACCTTAATGAAAGCAAATTCCCTCTGTTCATCTTAAACCTAGCTTGGTTTCTTGGACCACTGAGTCAACCACACATCCTTTCTCTTAATACAATGGCATCTACCACATGGATTTTTTTCTCCATCCGTTGTCTTGTATTTTATGGGGGGGGATCTCTCTTCGCAGTGTGAAAGGTCCAACACGACACTATTTTAAAAATATAATTGCCATGCTAAGTGTAATCAGCCAGATCAATACTTTAAAGGTAACATTAAATTAAACAAAGAATAACTTCATTTCTGGAGCAAGATGTTGTCACAGAGCAGATGTACCTGTATTTCTCCTCAGCCAGGGCACCCACTGTCAGGCTTCCAGCTCTCTAGCCATTGCCTTTCTTCAGTGGAGACCTGAATCTCATGGCCTTCTGACTAGGGTATTTTCAGGCTGCACAGTTCCCTGCCTTTACTGTGTTATTCCCAGCATAGACAGGTTCCCCAAGCACACCTGCTCGCTTTCTCTTCAGAGATAGTTAATAGGTGTAATTGCTACAGTTATACATCACCACACTGTTTTGTTTTTTTTTTTGTTTTTTTTCCTGTACAAAACTATTTTTTTCTTAAGGTAAAAGCGCTACAGAGAAAACATACTAAAACAATAAAGAACCTACACACATGCTAATAAGCTTACCAAGGTTCACCCCAACCCTAACATAGATTCTGGCAGAAGCAGTCCTTCAAATCCCCATCCAAGGGGATTCCTTGTGCTTACAAATTCCTTACGCTTTCAGCTCAGAACAAGCACTCAGGAGGCCCAGTGTTTCCAACCCTCCCCTAAGGACTGGGGCCCTCCAGGGACCAGGATCCTGTCTATTTTGTGGATCAGAAAAAAGGCCCTGAGTTTAAAACCAGGCTATTTATCCAAAAATCCTGAAGAATCCAGGTTGAACTAGTATATGCATAACTTTCCTGGAAGGTGCCTTCAAAGGGTTGATAATGGAGGAAATACATTAGCATCCCCCTCCCTGCTTGAGAAGATACATCAGTTCCACAATAACACCTACACCATTTCATTTTTAATAGCAATAGGCCCCCAAAAGTATTAATCCTAATGGTCCCTTCTAGACTTAGTCTGAGTCTATGAGTAACGTTTAACTTGTTTTCAGTAAAGTTTATCTTAATTCCATAAAGTTTGTCCAGGATATCGTCAGACTATGACATATATTTTTATATTGTACCTGCAATATGTATTTATTGTGAAGGAAGTTAAGTTCCATAGGTGAAACCCTGGCTCTTCCCCTTAAATATCCCCACTCCATTTACTTTACAATAAAATAGTATTGTTTGAGAGTTGAAAATATTTCTGTCTCATGAAAGTACATATCTAAGGGGCAAAAATTTTATTTATTTTGAAAAAACACCAACTTTGTTTAGAGTCACAGAACATCAAAAGCAGAAGATAATTTTTACATAATTAAGATCTAATGATGCAACCATGAGTAGTTCTTACTCATGTAATGAGTCTCGAAGATAATGGGACTACTTGACTAAAGGTTGTAGGACTAGTGATTATTGGATTCAGAGCAGGGTAGTTTTGGGGAGATAAAAATTTCAGGTTCGTTGGGAAAGAATGAAACATTTCTATGATAGGTGATTTCAAAATAAAAAGTGGTGGCTGCTCAGAGACTTGGAGTGTTAAAAGTGTTCTTGGTGGTGATGGATTAGTGGGAATAATGCAGGTGATATGGTCAAAGGTACATAATGAAGGGAGTTTATCATATGACTCCATAATTTGTTCCACTGATATCATCACAGTCTATGATATATCCCTCTGCAAAATATACACATGCATGCATACTGTACTGTAATAATAAATAAATATAATAGAGCGACCTTGATCTTGGAAAATTCAACATTGCTTAGGAAGAAAGACTGTCCTTGAAGTTTTGACTCTAACTGTAAAGTGAGACTCAAATCTTGGCATGCACCTGGGATAGGAGACTGGGTGCTGGTTGTCTCTGTGGGGACGCTCAGTGTATGGAAGATTTTCTGCATTTCAAAATATTAAGTTAGGTATTTGTTTTGGGAAAGTAGTGGAAATAAATATTTAAATTTGCAGGTTTAAAAACAAAACTTCCTTCAGAGCTCATCATTATAGGTTCTAATATAATAAAATATTCAAAAATAAACTAATAAAATGGTTGCTAGAGAAGCTGAACTGTACAGTTGTTTTAAATAGATGACTTAAATATTCAGTTGCAAATACTTGTTACAATCCCCTATTTGTTAGGCAGGTGTTTTTGCAGGATAATATAGAAACCTCTAATAGTAAAGTAACTTAAACAAAGATTTTAAAGATTTTTAAAAGGCTGCTATCTGTTTTATTGTAAGTTCCAATGTCTGATCAATTTAAATTGCTGTTTTAATTTTGATCATTCTTCCCCAGAGAATGTTTGCAATTGAACATAACATTTTTTCTTGTACTTCATGGTCTGGATGGACTAAATAAAATGATAAAACACTTACAGGAGGTTTGGTGGCCAGATTGTTTCACCATAGCTACACAGGGTCCAGAATTGAGTCTATGAGCTAAACTGAATTGGTACTAAGTAGCAACAGTAATACAAATTTATAGTGACCAGTGGTTCTGTTGTAAATAAATATATCTGTAGGAACATACTCACTATTGCTGTTTGTGTAAATGAATATATTAGTGCAGGCCTGTTTACTTACACAACTAAATGTGGCAAGGAAGTTGGAATTTTACTGGAGAGTATTAATTTTGCTCTAGTTCTGTTCCAAACTTTAGAATCTTGATAAAACTATTTTTTCCCTTCTGTTTGGTTTATATTATGTTTTTAACAGGACTTGACAAAGGAAGTCAGTACAGTTTCCAGGTAGCTGCCATGACAGTCAATGGGACAGGACCCTCCTCAGATTGGTATACAGCAGAAACTCCAGAGAATGATCTTGATGGTAATTACATTTTCTTTTCAGACATTATCATCACATTCCTTCTAGGTTTTTATCTGTCGGGTATCATTCTAATTGTTACCTAGAGCTTTACCCAGATGCTGTGCAGGTCTTGCGTTAGATTCCAATGATTATAGTCGCAGGAGCTGTTGTCTGAGTGTTTTTGAGCAGAAGAACTCAGTGATTACCCATTATTAAGATTGTCTGCTGCTTTCTGAACAAGTGAAGTGGAAGGGACAAGACAAGACAACTTAGTTTTATTCTCTCATTTACACTGGCACTCTAAGAACTCTCATTTTCAGTCTTTTTTTTGTTTGCAGTTTTTGCTGCACTTGCAAAAATATACAATAACAATCTTGGATAATAACCAACCAAATAATGCGTACATAGATTTCACTACTAATATTTCTTAAGCTACGGCTCTGGTCTGATCACCAATAAAGAGTCAAAAGTCTTTGTTGTAATTATCAGGTATTAGAATTTCATGCCTGTGTGTCATGACTATTTGAAAGAAAATTAGTGTGAAGTGAATCAATAACACCATGAACAATAAACATAATCAATCAGAGAAACACTTAAAATAATAGTGATGACTCTAACTCAACAAAATGAGCCTACAAATGTCTTGAGGATTATTGTCTTTGACGTATCTATTTTCAAATTGTTGGCAATGAAGCCACATAATAAGTGAAAGATGATAGGATACAGGAATCTGAAAAATATTGAATGTAAAAATGAGTACAGATGTTGATATAAAAGAAAATGTGACTGAAAGCAAAGGGACAGATACACTGACTGAGACATTTGAAGAACTAAAAGAAGAAAGGAAAAGTAATGGAAACAGCTGCCTACTTTCAAAAGTAAAAAAAGTGCAAGTAAAATGGAATAAAAAAGATGCAGATGGAAATTGAGGGAAAAAACTAAGGAGAATAGTCAAGAATTGTCCCGCCGCCGAATTACCGCCGAATCCGTGGGACCGGCGGACCTCCTGCAGGCAAACTGCCGAAGGCTGCCTGATTGCCGCCCTCACAGGGACCGGCAGGGCACCCCCCGCAGCTTGCCGCCCCAGGCACATGGTGTCTGGAGCCACTGCTGCACCTAAAATATTGTATTCAATGCAACTGGGTTCCAGTAAACATTTTAAAGAGGTGATGACACTTTTGGAAGTGATGTGACCATACTGACTGGTCACAATATGCTGTGATATCTGGCGATGTATGCTATCATTCTACTAACTACTATTTTGGGTGGATAGCACTTTCAGAAATGACACATTACTCAAGATGAGAGCAGCTGGCCACTCATTTGGAGGTAGATCTTAGTAAGTAAAATTAAATATATTCTAAACACGTCTCAATATTTAATACAGTATCGTGTTTTTTTAAAAAAAGCAAATACATCCCTTGGCTTTATTTATTTATGTTGCAAAATGAAATACAATGCATTTCTTGGAACAAATTTGTTTTCATTTGCATTTAATCCACAGCAAAATATTATGATATTTGTTTTCCTCCAACAATATATATGTATATGCATGCAAAGATGCTAGCAGCGTAATCATAGGGGACATGCAATGAAAATGAAAACACACTGATAATGAAATTAAACCAAAGACTTTTTTCATATATTGTGTCTACACATATTTGCATTTACAGTACCAATGAAAAATCTGTAGTGAAGCTGCAGCAATCTGACACTTTGCATGCACTGTGTTGCATAATATATATACCACTGAGATACTTTGATAAACTCTGGGGAGGGATCGACTTATTACTGTAGTTATGCAAAGTCCTGCAACTGTCAGCTAAATAGTTGAAATGCTGTTGCACAGATTGTTAACTGCAATTCCCTTTCTGCTCTTATGGTTTATGCAGTTTCTCTTGCCTTCACTGTATGTCTGCTTGGCATAAGCAACACAAAGATGAACAGTTTCTAGGAGAACTACACTAACTCCCTATGGATATTCCTTTTAATTAGTGTGTTTTGTTAAAGTGATTAGAAAGCCAAACATCACTGCTTATTCAAGGTTCCCTGGAAAGCTTGTGTGCCCTTACTGACAGCTGGGAAGCTTTTAAATATTTATTTTTGAGCCTCAAATTTTGTGCTTTAAAAATGGAAATTTAGTTTTCCCCATAGGGTCTGATTTAAATAGCTTGAGCAAGGATGCAAGAGACTCAAGTTTGCAAAGGTATCCTCCAGGAAAACGGGTTTAGGATTTTCAGTTTCTGCTTACTGCCTTGAACAGATGGAAGCTATTATACATATTAGTGATATAGTTTAACTTCAGCCCTAAATTAGTGTTTAAGAGCATGACAAACTAAACCTGTATTACAGTGTAGTTTCTTCTGAAAATGAATTGTGGGAATACAGGAAGAAAATGAAAATAATATCAGCCTTAGTTTAATCTGTAAAATATGCAGCTATGAACTCCAGAGAACCCTCTACAACAATTGCTAAAGTGACCCAAATATAAATAACTTCCTTAGTGTTGTCAGTTAGCCTGAGGAATTAAGGACCAATAAACATACGACATTCCCTGAAAGAAAGATGTGTGCTTGGACCATTACATAAAAGTCATTGATTAAGGATGAAATAAAGAAGACAGCATGGTATAGGGTTTCATTTCTTACAGAATCTAGCTTGACTACATGGTACCGTGTAGACAAGCCCTAAGATTCTCAAAATGTGCATAGTGCAGAAGGTAAAGAATGCAGAATCAAAGTAACATGGAGTGTTTCCTAACCTCAGACATAAGAAAAAGTAAGAGTTTCTCACTAGTTCTATGGGCCAGATTCAGCCTTCAGCTACTTGTGTGCAATTCTGGTTGACTTCAGCAGCTGGTGTACACATCAAATTTTTCCTTCTATGAACGAGGACAGGAGACTCGTTCATAGAAGGAAATTACAGTCAGAGAAACTCCATGCACAATTGCAGAGTGCAAGGAGAGTGGAATCTTTATTCATGTTAGAAGTGTTGAGAAATGTAGAATGTAGATCTTTCAAAGCAGGATTGAGGATTTATGTATAGAAACAGAATTTCAAGATTCCTTCTTTTGGAAATGTTTCTGACACCATGTCTAATATCAGGTAGACAGAAAAAAGGTTAGAAACAAAGGCATAACTGGATATTGAATATAAAAGTGCAAAAAGTGCAGTAAAGAAGAGAGTAAGGTATATCTATATGCTGAGTCTAAGTAGATGTTTACATGCATTTAGCTGGAAGATGGTGGGGAGGTGAGAGTTACCAGGGGCTAAATGTAAAAGGTATGTAAAGAGGAGAACTGTGTGAAGGATGTAAATTCTGCTTCACAGAGTATTTCAGATTTTGAAATTTGCCATTGTTTTGAATCAGAACAAAACCAACATTTAACATTTTTTCCAAGGAATGATTTTAAAAAATCGTTTCAAATCAAGCACCACAAATACTATGGCTTCATTTTTGATTTTTTTTAAGAAGTTCATATTATATATTATAAAAAAGAAAATATCAAAATGAAAAGTCACTTCACAATGAAAAAAATTGAAATGTTTCATTCTGGAAATGATGCTGAAATGTCCCATTACAACATTGCCCATCTATGCTAGGAGGAGGAGATCCTGAATGTGGTATTATTTAGGCCACAGATTTATTTTTAAAATACCTGGGAGTACCTGGCTGATAAAATTGTACAGTGCAGGTAATTCCATGATCATTTCTTGGGGCAGCTATCATCCCTTCCCCTTTTTCTGCTTATTTAAAATGTGTCTTCTGTAGCAACTTTACCCATCCATTTTTTATCTGATCCATATCCATTCCCAATGGAATACCTGCACTGGACATCTGCCACATTGTTACACAATGAATTGTGACATTCTACCCCATTAAGTCCGCAACTCACTGTGGGGAAGGCAATAAACCAATCTCACCTAGGCCAATTCGGTGATGAGGGAAAATTCCCCCTTTCCACCAGCCTCTGTACAAGCCCCATTACTGAAGTTGAAGGGGACAATTTACCTCCTACATCCAGCTGGAGAAAGGGCCCCACCGCTTAATGCACGATGAAGACATTGGGCCTTTTTTTCAGTTTTTGTCTGGAATGAAATTTTTACAACATTGACACAGTTTTACAAAGTATTTGGTTTTAACAACTGCATTTTCCTATGGAAAATAGTTCCATCTTAATTTTTCTGACCAGCTTCAGAAAACAGGTATAGACATTAAATAAAGTAGAAGAGATAAAGTGGTAAACTAGGAAGTATTCATTGATGAATGAATGTGGCTGTGGACACAGCGGGCCAGATGCTTAGCTGGCACAAATCACCATAGCTCCATGGAAGTCAATGGAGCTACATCAATTTACACCACCTTGGGGTCTGACCTAAAGTAATATAGTTTTTGTTTAAGAAAGTTTACAGTGCATTATCATCCAATAAGCTTATACTCAGAATTGACATGGGTGTGGTATTGGGATGAGCTTCTTGAGCAGATAAAGAACTTACTTGGATATCCAAAGCAGATTGTAATCCTGTAAGGGGAAATATTTTGGATCATTTTAGATATGTGACCCAAACAAATACTGGCTAGCAATGTGGTGAAATTGTTTAATCACAAAAAGAAACGGTACAAAGGCAATACATTTCAGAATTACTTGGATAGATGAGGAGTATGGATAGATTGCTTCATTTACTCGAGGGTAGAAAAATATCAGATAACAAGGTTAAGCAAAAGGATTATGTTCTGTATCATTTCTAGTAATAATTAGACCAGTACCAGCCATGGAAACAGAGGTGGTAGAACAATTTGCATAGTGCGGGTGCTGAGAGCCATTGAACCAAACTCTATTCCCTGTATATAATGGAAACCACTTCAAGCCCAGGGTGTAGTAGCACCCCCAGCACTCCTAATTCCAGCACCTGTGCATGGAAATTCCACAGTCTGGCATATAATTAAGATTTCTTGATGGAGTCTTAGCATTTACAGTGTTTTTTGCAGAATCTGAGTGATGTTACAATTCTGTTCCTTCTGGTTGTGAACAAAACCTTCAAATGGGAACCAATTCATTTAGTTTCCATGAGTCTGCCATGGACTCATGGAAATAAGCTCTTCCAAGAGTGGATTGTTTACTCTAAAAACTTAGCAATATTCAGAAAGATTACCGTTAACCACATTTGCAGTTCTCTTAAACCTTTATGCCAAGACCTGACATCATCTAAGTAACAATGTAAAAGGAGTAGGACAGGTGCTAGATTTAAGCTAGAATTATATATAGAATTCTTCTGTCTCCAAATGAATTCTGCCCCTGAAATGCCCTCTGTTCCCATGTTCATAAAACTTTTATGTGGGCAAATAGTCCAAAATGGTTGAGTTCACCCTAGGTTCATTTTTATCTCTGTGTTTCATAAGAAGGGTAAATTCTTTATAGTTTGGTTTTTGCTAATGAGACAACAGTGGCACTGATGTTTAAAATTGTATGATGCATATGTTTGAATTCCTTCATACGAACAGTTCAGCGTATCAGAATAAAATTGTTTGACCCCAACAGCTACTTAGGATGTCTATGCTGGTGTTAAAATCTCTATGTATTATATAAGTGAAATGTAAAGATTATTGCTTGATGCCAATAGCTTTTTGAATGTTCTGACTCCATGAACTGCTTAAGATTTACTGCTTCTACTGTGTGCGAGGAATCCAGTATCGCCTCATTCTACGACTTCCTATTACAAGGTGCTAAACTGCTACTATATGTCTGATTCATGTAAGAACCATTTTTGTAATTTTGAAAATCATCAGTATTCAAAGACAGTGATTCAAGTAACTTTAGATTCTGCACTGAAGCAAAGTTTGGAGGTCAGAAGGAGATGAATGACAATTGTGTATGATTTGTGGTGGCACTGCTGGTGTAATCTGGTTTTTGTTTTGTCATTAGCTATTCTTCAGTGCATTTCCTTCATTCTTAAAGTGTATGACCATGGATAGCAGCTTTAAGAAAACTGAGTGCAAAAAACTTTTAAAACTTGTATATCAGACTGGTATTATACTAACCAGATTCAGTAGTTCTTCAAATGTGTTAAATAGAATTCATTTCAAAGCACATAAAATACCAAAGACATCATTGTACCATATATGACAATAGGACTGAAAAGTATTACTTCCATCTTTTTATGGTCTTTTCCAAGGTTTATAGTGGGAATGCTTCACAATCTCAAAATATCTTTTGTTGGAGTTTTACACCTGCATTTTGTACCACTCCCCACTCCCCCCATGCATTTGCCTATTATATTACAGGCCTCTTCACTGGGGAAAAATAGTAACTTGTCTCTTTCTGCTCTCAAAAAGACAAGCTACTGTGCTGCTCTTCTAAAGAGACTTGTGATATAGTAGCTACTATACACTCCAACAAAAGGCATTTATTATCTATTCTTTAAAGTAAAAATGGGTTCACTGAAGACAAAGTGTGCTAGTTACGCATCAAGTCATTAAGTACTACGTAAGAAATGAATATGCCTTGAGAGAACCTGTATAAAAATATCATTGTATTATTTCATTTTATTATCCGAGTGCTGTTGTATTATTCAGAACAGCCTCCAAGCCAAGAGAGGCATGTCCAAGAAAGTTCAAGCTTGCTTGCTCGTAATTAACATTACAGTTTTCACAGGCATGAGATAGGTCATTGCTGTTATAAATGCTCTTATATCACTTCAAAGTCAACCAGTTCATTAAATACTGTAGTTAAACTACTGGCCCATGATAAGTCATCTAGTTGATTTCAGCATCTTATTTGACTTGCAAATAAACCGGGAAGACTTCAAAATTTGTTATGGGGAATTTTTTATCAATTCCAAACATTTCCATTTTCCACTTCCCTGCATAATTATTGATCTGCCTTGTATTCATACACTAAAAATGGGACGAATAGAGGGATATTCTATTTTTTTTAAAGAGGAAAGGGGATCTTATATGTTGAAGAAGCTGCTTAATGTGCTTGTTGCTGAAGAATGTAGTTCAAAACAAGGCTGAATGTTCAAAAGGGAAATTGCATGTAGACTATGCATGTAGCTGTGAGATTCCTGGTTGCTTTCTTATAACATATTTCTTAATCTAAACTCTGCCTTTGTAAATGGTAAAACTCAATGAGCAGGATATTAATGGATCCTTTCTTTGTATCCCAGAATCTCAGGTTCCTGATCAGCCAAGCTCTCTTCATGTCAGGCCATTGACAACCAGTATCGTCATGAGCTGGACTCCACCACTGAATCCAAACATTGTTGTACGCGGCTACATCATTGGCTATGGAGTGGGCAGTCCATATGCTGAGACAGTGCGAGTAGACAGCAAACAGCGCTACTATTCCATTGAAAACTTGGGTAAGTAGCTCTTTATTCTTTAGGGATTTTAAAATAAAAAAGTTTTTTTTCTGGAGTTTATTAATTTTGGAGACTTTTCCTAGGCTATCACTAAGATCTTGTGTACAAACCAAATTTGTAGCCACTTAACGGTCGAGTTTGCCATAGTATGGTTTGTGCCAATACACACAATGGTTACTATTCAGCTACTAACGTCATTGGCTAATGAGGTTTCATTCCTGCAGTTGACCAAAACTGGCACTTGGTTACCTTCCTGTTACCAGGTGGTAACACTTAATTCTGCAGCATGGATGTCAATGAAGGTGTTATAACCAGGTTACCAGAATAAAGTTGTACTTAGAGTCTAGATGGAACCTTAGTTTCATTACATTTATAACTTTGGAAACAATAATCAATAATAGATCTTACAGCATTACAATGTTTGATTCTAATAAGCACATACACTCTCTTAATGTGCTTGAAATTATTGCTAATTCATCTTTTGCTTGGCCTGTACAAAACAATGAGATACATCAAGGATCGTGTTGGGAAAAGAGGAAATCGTTTGTCACCAGGGAGTTTAGAACAAATAATGAATCTACTAAACTGAGATCATGAATTTATTTGTTCGTCACCGATTGGTTGAAATTATTCTCTGTCCTTGATCATATGCCGAAAACTATAATAGCCAGATCAGGAAAGATCAAGTTTTCTTAATCAAGTGGTCCTGTCATGTAGTTGACCTTTAACTGATGAACCAATGGAAAGCTCATTGAGCTGAAGATAGACTCCAAAATATAATCAGCATTTTATATTTCTGGGCTGCAACTTTGATGGCATATCAGCTTGGCTCCTACACTTCAGAGCAAATCTAAATACTAAATAAGCACTTCACTATGTGGCCCCCTATTTTGAAGAGAGCAGGAGTTGGAAAGGCTATTCCCTGAGCTGGCCCAAGTGTTTGAATTTAATGGCACTCACAATACTCATATTTTGTATCTGTCAAAAAGGTTTAAGGAGATATTCTGTTATCCCATTATTCATTACACACTGTCTCTGATGATTCATCTTGATGCTGGGCATGATATGCAGGGGACTGGATACTTTGGTGATGAAATACTGGTATTCAAGAATTGGGAAAACGGTTCAAAGTTTGAATGAAGTCATGAGTAATAATCAGTTTTCTTTGTTTTTCTTCTATAGCATTTTTCTTTCAAGGATATTATTTTTCTTTATTATTATTATTGTTATTTAACATTTGTATGTGATCCTCTAGGCGTGCTCAAATACTTTATAAATATTAAGTCTCATAATGCACCTGTATGTTAGGGCTGGGCACAAAAGTTAAATGACTCACTAGAATTTGTACAGATATTTGTTGTAACAGCAGGGAATGGAACACAGAACTTCTTGTCTTCCAGTCATCTTCTCTGATCAGTAGATACCTGGTTTCTTGTGCTACTGAATGCTATTACCAAAATGGTGTATGATTCAACTCGATGGTCACCCTGTTCTCAAGAGAAGTCTCATACAGATAAAATCTTTCTTCATACATAGGAAAACTTTGAGGGGGGAGGGGTTACAATAAAGGGCACTGTGAAGAAATTGCTTACTGTGACTTCACCAAGCTTCTGTGTGGCTATTAGGGCATTTGTATTTTTAATTAAATTGGCTTGACAAAGTCATTTGCAAAATTAGAAAAAAAAACAAAAACAGCCGTAATGCAAAAAGGTAACATATATCAAAAATCTCTCCAGAATGTTTTAAATCCTTAAATTTAAATGTTGGTAGTACATGACTGATGATGATGACAACATTGTCGCAATTCTCATCTATGGTTAATTCTTAAGTAATTAACCACAAAATATGCAGTGCTAGATATTAGTGTAGTTTTCCCATTCTCAGCACCATTATGATAAGAGCTATTTTTTTTCTGGACAACCCAGTAACTCATATGAACAGCACTGAATCCATTTAGTATATTCCATGTCCCTCAAATTTATAATATTCAGAATTTCTCGAAATTGTGCCAGTGAAGGTACTTGCAGGGAGCTACATGTAAGCTTCTCCACCAAAGTCCAAAGACTCAAAGTGTTATGTAGATAAAGGCTGACTTGAAAGTGTTTTGATGGAGATTAAAGTTATTATGCAAAATGGAAAGAGGTCTGAATGGGCCATCAAAGAAGGTGAGTGGAACATAAGGATAAAAGTGATTACTAATGACTGTATGGGTCTAACAATTAATGATTCAGGTGAAGTTATACACATTTTTCTAGATTTCAAAATAGATTTATATTCTTCCAAATTTAATCATCCTACTTTAAATTGTTTCATAACTTTAATGAGATTGAATTGAAGTGTCTCACCTCCACTGACCTGAAGGTATTAGAAACAGAAATTATATTAACAGAGTTACATAGGTCAGTATGTTCTCTGGACTCTGGCAAGGCCCCAGGAGAAGATGGTTATACAACCAAATTCTTTAAAGGTTTTAATGAACACCTTTCACTAGAGATATTCTAACTAGCAACTGAAGAAATGCCTCATAACAGGACTTCATGCAGCTTCAATTATTCTAATTTATTTTAGTTCCAGAAATAACTCTACAACTTCTACCAAAATATGAGGAAACTATTTAAAGCTGAGCAAATATTTAGTTATAAATAACATAGTCACTGAATGTAGCCTTTTTTTTAAACTTTCTGAACATTCTCCAGCAGCTCAAGATTCCATCAGTATTCAAATGTAATGGACAAATGCTTTTTTGGATGTTCATACTCCGGTTGATCACAAATATTCAAAATGTAAGCAGTGCTAGTTAGTTGTCATTTTCCATTTGTTCCCTAATTGGTTGAGGGACAAAATTGTGTGAATTTTGTCATGTGTACTTTTTATACTTAATTTCTATGAATACTCTCGTGTATAACTTTGAAAATCATTTTTGGTGAACAGTTGTGCTAATTAAATTCAGTTGCTCAAATGTTCACAAAAAATGAACCCTGAAGGGATGCAACCAAGAGCCCAGAGAATGCTTTTAAAAATTAGAACAAATGTCTGCCAAAATTTCTTACGTTATTCACCTAACTCTATTAGAGACCATCACAAGAAAATTACTACAAAATGATTAGACAGGATTCTTTTTCTAATGCAAATATTGTTTTCAAGAAGATATGGATCAAAATAAACTCACTGACAGAAAGGAAAAAAGATAGACATTATATGGACTCATCCCAACTGTTGTAAAATGTTCTACAACCCATACATATTAAGTCCCTAGGTATTCTGTTATTGTCAAATATGATAATAAAAATCTGATTCCTAAATAAATGGTGAAACTTCAGACTTCCCTCTGTGCTCCAAAGAACAAATTTCTACTACCCCATTCAACAACGCTGGTGCTCACAGACCATCTCCCCTGTACTCCACTGTCTTTCATCCCTCCTTTTCCCAGCTGCACTCCTCCTGGGCCCCAAATGATGTCTCCAACCCCTCATTCTGCAAACACAGCACCTGTTGCATTCCCACTCTGCTGGTACATCACCTCTCACCCACTCACTGCCCAGTTCTGACTCCTGCTCCCATCCTTCATCTCCTGCCCAGTTCCACAAATGCTCATCCTGTCCTCCAGACATTCTCAAGGGTGTGACTCCTATTGAATTAGTAATACAGGCAAAGGGTGATAACAAGCAGAACATTAGACGTAATTTTGCAGTGTAATATGGTAGTTGCAATTACAGGTTATTTTCAGCTCCGTCTACATAGATGTACATCACCGGAGAGGGAAAGGGACCTTGATAATTCAGCTCCGGACCTGGAATACCACATTCAGTTCTGGGCACCTTGTTACCAAAGAGATACTGACAAATTGGAGAAAGACAACAAAAATGATCATGTAGTCCAGATGTGTTGCAGGATTTACAAGACAAGAGTGAAGGAGATAATTATGTATTTTAGCGAAGCAGTAAATAAGAGGGCAACATGATACCAGTAACAGTCTACAGGTATCTTAAATGTTGAAACCTTGTGGATAGGGTGATCAGATCGCAAGAGTGAAAGATCAGGACACATTGGGCAAGCAGGGGGGAGGAGGGTCTGTGTGTGGGGAGACACAGACAGACAGACAGACACAGGTGCACAGCCCCGACCGGAGCCAGAGGCACACTGACCTGCCTGGCCCTGTGCTATCAGCGTGCCCCTTCCTGTTGGGGGTGGGCCCATGCTGCGCCACACAGCTCCCCTGCCAAGTGCCCCCTGGATCCACTATGCCCAGAGCTCCCCTACAACATGCACAGTGCTGTGCACACACATCCCGTCCAGCGCCCCCCTGCCCACAGCCTCACAGCCCAGCACCCCACACACACCTCCCAGACACTCACTCCATCACACCCTGCCCCCTTCCCTGGCCGCACTCACTGGCCCTGCTGGGAGGTCTCTGGCTCCTAGGGTGAGAGCGGCGAGGGGAGTCTCCAGACTTTCCACATGCTGCGCCCTCCACAAGCACAAGCTCCATGGCTCCCATTGGCTGGGAAAAGCGCCAATGGGAGCTGCCAGAGCCGTGGAGTGGGGCTTGCAGGCACCGGCAGCACGCAGAGCCTCCCAACCCTAAGAGCCAGAGGGACCTGCCAGGGGGTGAGGTGGGCAGGGGCGGCTCCAGGCACCAGCATGCCAAGTGTGTGCCTGGGGCGGCAAGCCACGGGGGGGGGGGACTCTGCCGGTTGCCGCGAGGGCATCAGGCAGGTTCCCTTCGGCGGCATGCCTGCTAAGGGTCTGCTGGTCCCGCGGCTTCGGCGGACCTCCCACAGGCTGCTGCGGAATTCGCGGGACCGGGGACCTCCCGCAGGCAAGCCGCCGAAGGCAGCCTGCCTGCCGTGCTTGGGGCGGCAAAATACCTAGAGCTACCCCTGGAGGTGGGGAGTCCTGGCTGTGTTCACTTGGGGCGGCTCCCGTCCCGGGAAGCATCCGGTAGGCTGGTCCCTCTGGCTCCTAAAGTCACGGGTTGGGTCAGGTTGGGTGGAAGGGGAGGAGTGGAGGGCTCTCTGCCCACTGCTGGTGCCTGCAAGCCCTGCCCCTGCAGCACATGGCACTCCTGCCGGCAGGCAGGCGCCAGGAGCTGCCCCAGGAAGCGATGAGCGGTGGTGCCGCGGCTGTGGTCCAGACAGTCCTCAATATCGGGACAAAGGGTGTCCCGACCGATGTAAGGTCAGGATGTAGGACAAGTCCCCTAAAATCGGGACTGTCCCAATAATATCGGGATGTCTGGTCACCCTACTTGTGGAGGAAAAGGAATTATTTTGCAAAATGAAAGGAATTTATCCCATAATTGGGGGTAATAGAATATAATTCATAAAGGGGAAAATAGGTGAATATCAGGAAAAAGCTTCCTGAATATGAGAACTATTAGAGATGTCTCCCAGTGGAAGCGTTGGAAAGCCCAATCTCTTGGCACATTTCAAACTATCCTATACTGTCTTGTGTGCAACAGAGAATGATCCTGCACTGGAGGATTGTGCATATGGCAATGGTGACCTAGTAATCATTTTCTATAAGTCTAGGACCTAGTAAAGCATCACAATGGCTGTCAGTTCAGAACCCATATTTACACATTCAAATCGGACAGAGAATCTTAATGACCAAGTGTATATTTGTATGTACGTATATGAGCTTAATTTAAGTGTTGTTTCCCAAGGCCCCAATTATGAATATCAGCACTTCAATTAGACTTTTAAAGGGGTAATTTATTAACATATTTCATCTGTCACCCTCTTTTTAATTCTTTAGGCCAGATCCTGTTATTTATTTTGACCATTCTGTGTGATGCAAATAAGCTGGAAGCCCAGGGATCTTCCCAACAGAGGATTTCTCCTGTTAGGTGTGTAGGAGCCCCCAGCTAGTATAGGCCATTGCCAGCCACTGTGGGATTAGAGCAGCCCAAAAGCTGCTCTAATCTATGATGGGACCACTGTAAATCCAGCCCCAGAATAGTGGAGCTTCAACCATCTCCTTTCAGGCCTCCCATTTCAGCTGTACCCAATGGGCAACAGGTGCAACTGAGAATCTAAGCCATTGTTTAAGGGCTCAAACTTAATATTTATCTGACCTCCCTATGATTGAAATGCACTGTAGTGTGTGTTTGGTTTGCTTATGCTCTGGGTGTTGTTTTGAAATATGCTAAATATTGAATTAAGTATAATTAGGATTCCAGAGCAATAGGTTAGTTCATTAATGAGCAATCAGATTTGCCTGCCATGATTTACCTTGAGCAAATCCATGCTGACTCACATCTGTGGTAAATGCTTTGAAACTTGGATACCTAAAGCTAGCAACCTAAATCCATGCTTGGAGATCATTTAATTAATAGAAATAACATTATAAACTCACTTTTGAGGGCCTCAGGGAAGTGGCTTTTATGAACTTCTTAAATGAAGAAAAATTTATTGCCTTCATGAACTGGGACAGCAGGGACATCTTAGGGGAGAATGGCAGACAGCTTGGAAATGGGAGTGAGAGAAGGATTCTGAGTGGAGCAGGAAGACGTGTGGCCTGATTTCAGAGGGGTTGAGCATCAGCAATTCCAATTAAAATCCATGGGAATTGTAGGTGCTCAGCCAGTCTGAAAATCAGGCCAGTAGGATCCACTACAGAGGCAACATAGAAGCATAAGTGAAACATCTGAGAGTTGATGCAAATTGGCATGAGTATCAATTGGTAGATGAGTGGCGTGGTAGTAGAAAAAGTAACCAACACATTAACGTACTGTTGGAAGCTGCTTAGATACTGTTTTAATGAGGGGAACGTAAGAACCTGAGTAGAACAGAGTGGAATAGATTAGGCTAGAATAACAAGGTACAAGATAAAGCAGGGCTACCAAAGAGTAGAAGAAATGGTGTGTGGAATGCATTAATATTCTTGTACAAGTGAGGCTGTCAAATAAATGTAGTTTATCACATGACTTTGCAATTTTGCTACCACTTCTGTGCACACCATACATGTGTGCATAAGTACAAGTATATGTGTGCATACATAAACCTCTTTCCAAGAACATATCTATTGTTTGGCACTCTACAATACACAACAAGAAAGAGTTCTTGCCCCAAAGATCTTACTGTCAAAAGATAGACATGAAAAATGAGATGCACATGAAAACGTAAACATGAGGATAACTTACTGTTGTTTTTTACCTATAAAGCTATGGGCATGTTATAATTTGCTATTATTAAGCTAGGCACTGCATATTCCCCTAGTACATGTGAATTACTGTCATGAGGCACTTACATCTGTAAAATAGGAATAATAACACTTCCTTTTTCCATCCTTTGGCTTATCTTTCAAGATGTGGGTGTACCATGGATTTATATAGAGGCAATATAATCTTATTATCTATCCCCTTTTTAATGATTCTCAGCATTCTGTTAGCTTTTTTGTCTGCCGCTGCACATTGAGTGGATGTTTTCAAAGAACTACCCACAATGACTCCAAGATCTCTTTCTTGAGTGGTAACAGCTAATTTAGACCCCCATCATTTTATATGTATAGTTGGGATTATGTTTTCCAATGTGCATTACTTTGCATTTGTCAACACTGAATTTCACCTGCCATTTTGTTGCCCAGTCACCCAGTTTTGAGAGATCCTTTTGTAGCTCTTTGCAGTCTGCCTGGGTCTTAACTATCTTGAGTAGTTTTATATCATCTGCAAATTTTGCCACTTCACTGTTTGCCCCCTTTTTCAGATGATTTATGAATATGTTGAATAGGACTGGACCCATTACGTGTTAAAGCTTTGGCTCATATCACCCAACCACAACATATTAACCTTCCCTCCCAGTTGTCTGGACCCAGCAGTACCACTTCCCCAGCTCCCCACTTCCTTACTTCTTGCCCCATGAACCTCTGTCTGCTCTTGGTCCAAACATGAAGTTAAACTTCAGAGTGAGAGACAGTGGCAATCATTACATAGATTTGGACCGGGTGTACAAATATGTGGTAACATAATATTTGTCATGCATGGTTGAGCCAGGTTTGTCATCAGATTTGTCATGCACCTTTGAATGCCTCACCTACACTCTGCTCACTAGTTCTGACATGTTAAATTTTTAGGCAGCTCCATCACTTGTATTTAAAAAAAATAAAAAGGAACCAGCCTGTCAGAATTTGTTCCTGAGCATTTTTCACCTCTAGTGTGAAGTTTCCACCAATTAGCCTGGTCCAAGATGCAGAATGGGCAATATATTCAGTAGTGCACTAGCTAAAGGCTTAAGGGCCAATATCTTGTAACCCTAAATCTAATGATGGTCAGGTAGGGGAGTGGCAATCAGCAAGTACCTGAGCTGGAACTTAGTATTAGAAATGTAAGCAGAAGAAATTGATGTAGACGCTACAGGGATGGATTTTAAGAGGCAGGCCACAACTTTATTACACTTAAACACAGGGGAGAGGATCACCCACCCTGTCACACAGCACACATTTTAAGTGCTGGGATTACAAGGCTTCTACCATCTAACCCATAACTTGGCGTAGACTCTCCTCAGTCTACCTCTAGGACCTAGCTTGCTTTTCGGACTTCTACCACCCACTCACTCACTCCATGACAGGGCAGAGAGTACTAAAGCAGGGGGAGGGGGGACCTCGGCCCTCGAAGGCCACAAGACCATCCGTATCCTGTGAGCACAAGGCCCATCAGTAAAATCTCAGGTTTTTTACATCTGGCCACAAGTTGCAATGAACTAACATCCTTACTGAGTACTATCAATAATTAAATCCTGTTCCTATTTAACATAACTGTGTCTCCAGGATGCTCTGAGAACGGCATAAAAATTGTCCAGGACTCTGCCAGTCTGGTCCTTCTGGGAATCAAAAATTCCTTCCTGACTCCAAAACCAGTCAGATTTGTGGTCAGATCCACAACATCTGCAAATCACAGCTTTGAAGTAGCAGTTCAGGACAGAGAGGATGGGGCTGCTGGAACAGAGCAAAAAGAGGCTCCATATGGCCCCGGCTAGGGTTTAAAAAGGGAGGGTGAGGAACCAATCAGCTTCCTTCTTCCCTAAGCTAGCCAATAAGTAGCTAGAAACTTTTAAAGCAGGGGGATCCTGCATCTCCTCAGTAAGTGTTCTCCTCCTCTTTCTGTTCACGATGCAGATAGATGCTGATTTCAACAGGAGTTAGGTGCCTCCATGCTTTTCAAAATCCCGCTAGGTTTCTATCAGCAGCATTCGGTGCCTGAATACTTTTATAAATCTGGCCCTAAATCCACCAGCTGGAAGCAGTAGCAGACTCATCAACCTCTTAAAGGGCTATCCATAGATGGAGCCAAAGACCCACTATCTCCTGGAATAGGTTATTGTAGCAGGTCCAATAAATACATTACTTTATTTCTCTCAATGACTGGCAATATCACACCAAAATAAGTGGTTCCTTCATAATATGCGATCTCCCAAACAAAACATCATACCTTAAATTATTCTTTTTCTCTCATCTTAATCTGTCTACCTGCACCTCATCTCAGGTTTTCATGGACATTTAGTATCCCAGAAGCCTTCATAATTACCTAATCAGCCTTCAACTGCTGCTGCTCCAGAAGTTGCCCAAGTAGTAGAGCTTGAATATTGAATAAATCACTTCAAAAGCTTAAAGGCCAGCACTCACTTTGTCTTAATAACTGTTTGGGGCTCTCTTTCTTGTAGTGATTATTTTGAATATGATTGGATGGTACTAACACCTGAAAGTCAGAATATATTAAACAGAGTGATTAATCTCATGAGAAAGTGGTCATACTGCCTGGGAGATACTCTTCTTGGGCATGTCAGTATATAAAAATCTGCAATGACTTCAGCTTTTTCAGTGAAGAATTTGTTATGTTTTCTTTTGCAGTGTTTGAAAGATATGTGTGTCAGTCTCATAAATTTCAGGTGCAATCATCCACTGCTCTCATTCAACCTCTTCTGTGTCAAAGGAATCAGTGGTTGACTGATTCCCAAATGAATAATTCTAACAAGAAGGCCCATTTGCAATGTGCTCTTTTTCCCTCTTATGATTATAAATAGCAAGGTTATTGCCTGATTAATGGATGTTTTAACAAATGCTCAATACTGGAACTTTCACACATGCCCATTCTAATCATTTACGCATAAGTTATAATGATTTCTGTACTGATCCAACTCAAAAGGCATTAAACCTTGTAATGAGATGACTAGGTTCACATCCATGGAGCTTTGTGTTAAAACCTACACATGAAATCAAAAGTGAAAAAGAACAGGAAAGAAGCATACGAGAGTTTACTAAATGTGCAACTATCAACAAAAACTTTGAGTAAGTGAAAAATGAATAAGACTGGCATTGGAACAACTGATTTGCTATGATCTGAATGAAATATTTTCTGATCTTTATAGCTTCATTTCTGTGTTAATAACATATGTGAGAGAGCAAATAATATTAAGTGATACTTTGGTGAGCATATGAAAGGGCAGGCAGTGTGTGCCAAAGGATAGGGTACTAGATTGGGAGCCAAGTGATATGGGTTCTAGTCTCAGTTCTGCAGCTGACCTGCTGTGTGACTTTTGAGCAAGATACTTCAACTTTCTCTGCCTCAGTTTCCCTGATAATGTTTCCTTTTCTTTGTAAAATACCCTGAGATCTATGTGTGTAGAGTACTATAAAAAACTACCTGCTACTATTTAACTGTTGAAAAAACCCTTACTAGTCAAATATCAGATGAACACAGTACTGAATTTCAGTAAATTAAAGGAAGGGGAATTTCATTGTTTAAAATACGCCTTTCCCTTTTTACCTGTTTATGAACAGAAGAAGAAAACATAATTTAGGAGCCAAAATCTCAAAGGCTCTTAAGTACCTAAATCACTTTTGAAAATGAGACTTAGGTGCTGCAACTCTGAGTGCAGCAACGGCTAAATACCTTTTAAAAATATGGACCTTTATGTCTAAGCATCTTCATCTGACCTAAGAAAGAAATCAAATTGAGCTCCTTGAATGTGACGGCAATGTAGCAGTTGATCTACAAGCACATGAAAGGGTTTCTTTGTGTAACAGGAGTACACATCTTGAAATATTCTTCTTCTTTTAATATAGACGTTTGATGCTTTTTCACCACCCCTGGAACTGAATCTCCTAAAACACAGCCATTGTACATAATCTAGATAAGGACTTAAAGTATTTGTTTTTTTCTGATTTAACTCCTCATATAAGGACTTCTATTTTTGACTTCATTCTTCCATATAAAATACCTTGTACATTGTTGGCACTATCTACAGATAAATCCTGATTTTAAAATTTTCTCAGGGCTATGTGAACACTTCTTAAAGTGAGAGTTTCAGTTATGTGGAGCTGCTAAACTTTGCAGGGTGAAAACTAAGCTCCTGTGCTGCTTTTAGGAGGATAGATGGAAGAGGCACTCCATTGCTGTGGAGTAGAGCAGCTATATGGAAGGTTTTGGTTCGCTTAAGTCCTATAGAGCTTAACGGCACTGTGGGACTGAAGCTGCCCATATATGGAAATAATGAACTCCACAGTGTAAGCCTAGGGGATGTAACCAACCTTTTGTTAACCAATAGTTTGGAAAATAAGGGTTAAACTATAAATAATAAGCATCAGTACTACAAATAAAGCTCACAGAGAGAAACGTTTTAACCGCACTTACACACTGTAGTTCTATGCTCTTCACATACCACTCCTGAAGGAATTCTGTACCAAAAAAATAAAAAATTCTGCACACAATATTTTTAAATTCTGCAGAATTCTGGGCATATTTTGTCAAAATAACACAATATAATCATGCCAGTTTCAATTATTTTGGTAATTTATTTAAAAATACCTGTCAACAATATTTCTATAGCAATACAGACAATGAAAAAGATTCAGGAAATGTTCTCACCCCCTCCCCAACAAATAGATTCCTTACTAGGCATATTAATACAGAGTAATAATTCATTTAAACTACAATACAGAAACATTTTCTGCACTTCTCAGAAGCAGTGCAAAGGCTTGGGGGAGTCAGGGGTAATGGAGGATCTGAGGGAAAGGGAAGTAATTTCTCGGAAGGAGACTGAGAGTGAAGCTGGAGGCTTTTTGGGTGTGGGTGGGAGAAGTATGGAACATTTTTGGGTGGGAGAGATAGTTAGCGAGTTGGGAAGCCTCCCCCATACAGAGCCTGGATGACCCCTAGCCTCTTTCATTCAATCAGGCACCTCTGCCCCACTCCTAGGTGTCCATGCACCCTTCCTTCCCCTGCCTCCATGTGTCCCTGTACTCCTGTCCCCATGCACCCACTCCCCCCATCCCGATATGGCCCTGCACCCCACTCCCATTCAGCCTCTGAACCAGTCTGTCCCCCTCCACTGAACCCCAGTCTGTGATCTCGCAGCAGCCCCATGGGCCCCAGTCTCTGTCTGTGACCCCCCTATATGTGTCTCTTCTTCTGGCCCTGCAGACAGGACGCTTTGAGGAATGCAGCCTCTGCTCTCTCTCTATCAGCTGTTCCAGTTGGTGAGTGGCTGTCCTTTGTTCTGGCACCACAGCAGCCCCTGGTGGGTGAAACGCAGAACTCTAGTGTCTCTCTGGCAGAATGTATTTTTTGCAGAGGAAATAAAATCTGCCGGGGGACATGAATTCTGTGCATGTGCAGTGGCGCAGAATTTCCCGAGGGGTAATATACCCTGTTAAGACTACCAACTAGTGGTTATATATAACCAGAGCATCACTCCTTAAATGAATGTTAAATGGAATTAGTTCTCTTACAGTGCTTGCAAACCAAATGTTGCAGCCTTGCAATACCTGTGAGGAGCAGGAAGGTGAAATTGACTAGAAAAAGCAAAGTGAACCTTACTAGATAGTTTTTGTTTCCTACACTGAATGAAGTAGAGAGAGCAACAAGAGTATAAAAAATAAATGGTGAAAAGTGAATTAGAATTATTTCAAATTTCTTCACATTAATCATCTCTCATATGTGAGTAGAACAGTAAAAGAAAATTTTGGGATGTGTTAAATTTGATTTAGTGGCTTTTCAATGTATTGCAACACTACATTATATTTTACATTGTATTAATTTTGTCTGAAATCTTGCTTCTCACCAATAGAACTTGAGCAGTCAGGTTCTGGGCAAGATAAATGCAGATAAGTTGGTGAGGTAAAATCCACTTCCCAACCAGCCTAAGGCGCATGGTAGCAAGAGCAGTTGTACCCATGCCAACCTGCTCACAGAGCATGTTGAAGCCACTGGTTCAAAGTAAACCTGGAGCCCATAGCATTCTCCCCATCACATGCCTCAGTGCTGGCCTATGTGGAGCCAGTTCAGAGACCCTTTCTGAGGCACATGGGATGCCTAGCTATCTCTGCACCGTTATGGTAGTGCACTATAGTTCTGACTCTATCAAACATTAAACATTGGAGATTGCTTCATTGCTCACAGAATGAGAGCAAAGAGAATATCGACAAATACAAACAAGGAGAAATGCAGATGAAGCACTTCAGATCTGAAGTTATATTTTAATGAACATAGCATAAGGAACATCAAGGACTTCATTGAATTCACCTTCCTTTTAACTACAGATTAAATTAAATTTGACCCTCATACATAAATGAAGCAAATAATTATTTTGGTTTGCTGCAAAGAGAGAGAGAGCTCTTCATTTTGTTTAATCTCTGCAGATGACAGTTGTGGATTCCAACAAAGACATGAAAGGAAACGAAAGTGCTTTTTTTATTATAGGTTTAGGGTTTTCTCTTCCCTTTACATTTTTTAAAAACAAAATGGAACAGTAGAAATCAAACAAAAACATGTTATGTTTTATGCAACTCCCCTGCCTCCCTCAAAGATCAAATTAAAGCACAGCACCAACAAGAAAAAGCATTTCAAAACTCCAGGGACTGTTCATTCTATTTCCTTCCTTTGAGAAATGTCTGCAAAATGGTTCATCGCGCCACACATTACACTGACTGATTTTCCTTCCTTCTCCCTGTATTGTGGCTACAGATCCTGGTTTCAGTGCAGAGACCTAGCAGCATCTGCACTAGGGCTTAGGTGGGCTTAACTACATCTCTCAGGGGTGTGACTTTGGGTGATGTAGCTAGGTCATTCTGTTTTAGATATAGACCAGGCCTCACTCTGGGGCAGAAGGTCAACACAAGATATATGTGCCGCTTTAGTCCTGGTCTTGAGTGGTGTAGAGGCTTTGTCTTGGCCCTCAGGCAGGGTGAATTTCAGCCACCCTGTGTAACGAGGCTTGGGGCTGGATATTCCACAGAAGAGGAATCTTCCCACACCAGATCACAGCATAGCCGCAGAGCCTCTCTACTGCCACAGTCTCAGGGCAGGAGTGGGCTTTGGAAATCTGGCACGCTTGCTCCATGGCTTGGTCAAGAGACAATGAATCCTCACTCTTGCAGATCCATTAGTTCTGCCTTGCTCCCTGCCTGCCCAAATATCAGTTCACAGAAAGCACCTCTCAAGCTGCTACCACGCTTGTTATTGTTGTTATGATTACAATAGTGTCTTTACAGAAATAATGGCTCAATAGAAATCAGGGCCCCATTGTGCTGGGCATTGTTCACACACATAGTAATGGGTATGCCCCACTTTGAAGAATTTGCAGTCTAAATGAACAAGAAAGACAAAGGTGGGAAAAGCAAGTATTATTAGTCCTTTTTCTGAATGGATGGGCAGACTCTAGACCAAAGATGGACACTGCAGCACACACAGGCTTTCCCTCAAACCCATATTTCTCACATGAGCTACTAGAGTTTGCCGCTCTCCCCCATGCACCGCAATACTGCAGCAGTTGCTGTGTCTGCCTCCTCACTCATGGAGTGCAAGTTTTGAGTCCTAGTGAGAGTGAGGGAAGAGAAAGACAATGAAAATTGAGCAGGACAACAAGAGACCAGGGCAATGCTGCAATGTAGCCTAGTGGCAAGTGTACTGGATAGAAACTCAGAAGACCTGCATTCTCTTCATGCCTTTGCTATTAGGCTGCTAGGTGACCTTGAGAAAGTCACTCATCTCTCTTTGCCTTCATTTCCCCATCTGTAAAATGGAAAGAATGGCATTTACCTCCTTTGTAAAGCACTTTAATATCTATTGGTGAAAAGGTTTATATAAGAGCTCGATTTTAGTAGTAGTATTCCTTGCTACAGCACAGAATGCCCAAGAATAAACCCCTTAGGCCCAGCTTCCTTCATAAATGATACAAATATCACAAAGGAATAATTTGTTACATATATTTACTCATAAATATTGGCAAAATGACAGGGTTGTTACCAAATGGTAATAATCCAGTGACAGTGAATTTTGTCAAAGATTTGTTATCTCTACAAGGGCACAGATTCAGTGGTGTGCCCTGCCTTAGACAGGCTTTCATCTGCCTCACCTTGCCTCAGCAGACCGATGCAGAGCAGAGTAACACCGTGAAACAGATGCTAAGTACATACATTTACATTTCCCTGAGTGGAAGTACCATTTCTGTGAAGCCAAACAGCCTTTTCCTGCTCCAAAAGTCTCAATATTACTTTCTGTGAAGGTACCCAAAGAAATCCTGCACAAAAATGAGTTTACACTACTCACACAGTGAATGCATTTTATTAGGAAGCCAGAATGCCTTGTAAGATGATGGATATTCATTTTTAATTCATTTGTCCATATGTCTTTTGCTTTAGTTTCTGCTACACTATTTAACTTTTACTGATTTCAGCTGTGTTTGTAACATAAATTCCAAACACATATGCCATTTATTTTTTTTTAACTTGGTTTAGCTTTATAACTTATACAGTATGCACTGAGCTTGTAATGCACTGTGGGAGTTGTAAAGGTTCATGTCTCCACAGGGGAGGAGACCTATTTCTAAGCATGTTCAAGTTACAGTCATTCTTTGAAAGCCTGTACGCTTTGTTATGATGCACATAGGACATGACTCAAGAGAAATCAGTGAGCAGGTATAATGCATGATGAGATGACATCTTAAAAGCTACTGTATAGATGGGATTTACTCCTGATGGGATCTCCTGAACTGCATTAAAATAATGCAGATGATTGTTTAACAGAGAAGAGAGAATTTATAATGAGAATTAAACTCCCTAATTTTTTAGAAACAATATATTTCTAGAGGCAGTACACGTATTTATATAGATACACAATTGTCTCCAATATATTGTGACACAATTAACAGTCAATCACAATGAAACATTTGAATATCCTGAAACGTGCCAGTTGAAAGTAGTGTTACTACCTCAGTGCCTTAGAACTGTTTGTTGCCTGAAGAGACACATTGGCCCTATGGATATGCATACATCTAATTCTTGTAATGATTCATTGACTGTCTTTGGAAGTCAGGGAAGCAGCGTACTGAAGGAGTCATCCAAATGAAATGTTACTATACTGGTCACAGAAGAGGCCAAATCCTGTGGTACTGACTCCAGTCAAATTTCCAGGAAAGTTAGTAGGAGGCCTGCCTGAGCAAAGACTGCAGAATTTGCTCCTATAACACTCCCCATTCAAATTTGAGTGGGTTAGGTTAATAACTGGCGTTGGATGAAAAATGGAGGGCAGGATTGTGCCTTTCTGCAACCCAGGTGAGCCAGGACCTCTCTCCACCCCCTGCATTCCTGGTCAGCAGCAGCATGGTAACACTGCAGACCTTGGGCACCATTATAAATTAAATGTAAACACTTTTTTAAATATAACCAAGAGTTTAATATTATTATGTTGTTATTATTTGTATTACCATAGTGTCTGGACGATCCAGCTGAGACCAGTGCCTAGCACAACCGGGCCCTGTACAAACATAGTGAGAGACAGCCCCTACACAAAGAGCTGAGCAGCAGAGAGGCTAAATAGATAGGAGACAAAAGGTGGCAGAATGATTAATACCATTTTACAAACAGGGAACTAAGGCATGGACAGATGAAATCTCTCAGGAAGTCTGACAGAGTCAGGACAGGAGCCCGTAAGACCAGTCTTTATTTTCTACAGCAGGTTGGAAAGTTCAGCCCATCATATTTTGATAGGCCAAAACATTCAAACTTGGGTGCCTAATTCAGGAGCCTAAGTTTATATTTAGGAACCTAAACAAAAGCCACCTGATTTTTTTCGGAGCTTCACACTCTCATATCTTCAGTATCTCAAAAATCAGGCCATTTACTTAGGTGTCTAAATATGTATTTAGCTGGTTGAATCTGGGCACCAAGTTTAAACCTTTTGGCCTAGGAAAATATTATTGGCTGAATTTTTACATCTGCAGCCGAACTTCAACCTTCACTATTTATAAATGCTCTCATTGCTTACAGTTGTATGCACAAATCCTTGGTTTTTCATTTACACAAATAGGAGAGCTAGACCGATATTTTATAGACATACAGAAGAGATGTTTGAAGTGCACTCTATAAGGCTAGTTTAAATTGCATTGTACTAACCTGTTTTTACTAACCTGTTTTTACTAACAGTAATTTCCTCCCTGCTATAATGCAACGTACAATTTAACAGAAAGATAAAAAACAAATGCAAGTTCTAGTATATTACAGAATGGCCAATATATTGGTAGTTCTTTTAATTTACTGAAAATATGTTCAAAAGGCATGTATTTCCATTTCATTCTTAATAATAACAATTATCACTTAAGTGTTCCTTACCAACCAAGCAAAAATTCCAAATCACCTGGCCTCCTTTATCCACTGATATTATAGTGTTGATCTTATCCATCCCTGAAATGCAACCATTTCTGAATGGTGGTTTTTATACAATGCATAGCAGAAGTTAAAGGTAGCAAGTAAAAAATCTTTTATCTAGCTGTAACTACAGGGGAAGTTTGGTAAGAAGAAATTAACTTCTTTGAATATTACCATGACACGTTGTTAATGCTATGCTAATACAATATTTTATAAGGAGAACAGCTAATATGATTAAAGACTGCTAATAGGATTAAAAGATTGTTTCTAAATAGGATATAATTTTCTCATACTGGGTTCAGGTCTACTTTTCAGTCTTTTTCACAGGGGAAAGGATAAGATTGTCCAAGATGGAGAACCTATCAATCTTGCTGTTTCTTTGTAATTTCACTGCACCTAATGGCAGTGAAAATATGCTGAATCGGGGCTTCATTGTGACATTAAGGCACATAGAATCATAGACATGTAGGGCTGGAAGGTCATCTACTCCCACCCCCTGTGCTGAGACAGGATCAAGTATGCCTGGACAATCCCTTACAGGTGTGTGTCCAACCTGTTCTTAAAAACCTCCAGTGACAGGGATTTCATAACCTCCCTTGGAAGCCTATTCCAGTGCTTAACTCTCCTTATTGTTACAAAGTTTTGCCTAGTATCTTACCCAGGGGCGGCAGGCAGGGCTCCGGTGGATCTCCCGCAGGCGTGCCTGCGGAGGGTCTGCTGGTCCCGCGGCTTCGATGGAGCCATGGGACCAGCGGACCCTCCGCAGGCACGCCTGCGGGAGGTCCACCGAAACCGCAGGACCAGCGGACCCTCTGCAGGCACGCTTGTGGGAGGTCCACCGGAGCCGCGGGACCGGCGACCGGCAGAGCGCCCCCTGCGGCATGCCACCGTGCTTGGGGCGGCGAAATGTCTAGAGCCGCCCCTGATCTTACCTAATTCTGCATTGCTGCAGAATAAGCTGATTACTTTTTGTCTTACGTTCAGTAGACATGGAGAAGAATTGATCACAGTATGCTTTACATCGCTTAACATATTTGAAGACTGTTATTTGGGCCCCCCCCCGTGTTTTCTCAAGACTAAAATACCCAGTTTTTTTTAACCTTTTCTCATAGATTAGGTTGTCTAAACATTTTATCATTCTTTATGGCTTTCCTCTGGTCTCTCCAGTTTGTCTGCGTTTTTTCTAAAGTGCCCAGACCTGGACAGAGTACCCCAACTGAGGCCTTACCAGTGCAGAATAGAGGGGGACAGTTACCTCTCATAGCCACATACGACACTCTTAATATATGCAAGAATTATATTACCCTTTTTCACAACTGTATCACACTGTTGACTCATTTTCATTCTGTGATCCACTATAATCCCCAGATCCTTTTCAGCCGTCCCACTGTCTCACCAGTTATTCCCCATTTTCTATTTGTGCATTTGATATTTCCCTCCTAAGTGTAGTACTTTCAGTTGTCTTTCTTGAATTTCATTTAATTGATATCAGACCAATTCTCCAATTTGTCAAGTTCAACATGTTTGTGTTGGTGGTGGTGCACACCCATGCTGCCTCAGAGGGAACTTCAAGAAGGCAGAATCCCTCCCTGGGCTTTCCAGCCCTCAAGAGAATCACATCTGCTACAATATTTCTACAGGTAGTGCAGTGAATTCCCTTGGCATGCTTGACCCGCTCTGCATGGCCTTCACCATATCAATCTCAAAGAGCAGATGTATTGTGCATAGGGAAACTTATTATATCTTAGCAAAAAGAACAGAAGTACTTGTGGCACCTTAGAGACTAACAAATTTATTTGATCATAAGCTTTCGTGGGCTACTGCCCACTTCTTCAGATGCATAGAATGGAACATATATTGAGGAGATATATATACACATACAGAGAGCATGAAAAGGTGGGAGTTGTCATGCTCTCTGTATGTGTATATATATCTCCTGAATATATGTTCCATTCTATGCATCCGAAGAAGTGGGCTGTAGCCTACGAAAGCTTATGCTCAAATAAATTTGTATGTCTCTAAGGTGCCACAAGTATTCCTGTTCTTTTTGCGGATACAGACTAACACGGCTGCTACTCTGAAATATATCTTAGCAGTTTTCTCCAGGGCCAGATCTGAGTGCCTCACATCATTATGAAGAAATTCATCCTTATTTTACAGAGAGCATTCTTCGGATACACACAGAGTTGTCTCACAGAGCAAAATCTTGAAGTAGGCAGTGACTCAGACGTCTTTGCTCAAATTACAGTGGTGTAGCTTACTGAGTTGCTGCATGTGCTGGGAAACCTTTGTTCCTAACCTGGGCTCTGAACATCTCTTAATGCCTCAGACGTCCATGGCTTTTGTCAATCTGATTTTCATCCTGCATTTGGCACTTCTTGTATTGCTTAATGATCTCTTTCTGGCAATATGTAATGCTGATGTCAGTAGATTAGTCATCATATATTGATACTATTAGTCATTGCATGTGGTTGATTCACAGATCCAAATGAGATCAGATTGGACTGCTTTTTGATGACTTTTTCATTTCTCTTAAATAATTTTTGGTGATTGGTTTTCTGCCCTGAAGGCTCACTCATGTAGGATTCCACCTTATCACCCCCGTCTCCCCCTCGCCCCCCTTCAATATATATGGGGTTGTTAGTAGGGCTGAGGCCTGGGTTGAAGTGTTTTCAGTGTGCTGACAACACTTAGCTCTCTCTCCACTTCATGGGACCCAAAGGGTGCAGATAAGGTTCAATCCAGAGAAGACAGAAGTGATGTTGGCTGGCTGAGATAGGTAACTGGAAGATATGGACAACAGATTGAGCCAGATTCTCAGATTATGTCCCCTTTGTGCCACTCAAATGATTCAAAGGAGCCTAATTCTGCTGTGACTGTCCATTATAGCTTTCTTCTTCTGGAGGGGAACTCCATCCTGTGCAGCTGGGCCTTGCACCTCCACCCCAACTCTCAGTATAGAAGAGGTGGAAGATGGGAGGGGAGTTGTAAGTGGTTGTGGTGAAGCAGAGCTCACTATAGCAAACCTTCAGGAGTGAGGGGGTCTAAGGACATGATGTCAGGGACACAGCTTCAAATTTCCCTCAAGCAGCTCCTAAGTATCATCCAGGCCAGCCCCTCTCAACTCATCATATTTGCAGTTTGGATGCCTTGTTAGAATCCTATTTCTTGTTAGATAGTCATATGGAAGCCACAACCAAGATGGCTTTGTTTTAGCTGCATCTGGTCTGGAGATTACCCACCTTTTCTTCAGACCTCACCACAATCCTCCAGGCTGTTGTCTTCCCAAGAGTAGAACATTGTAACAAGTGCTACGCAGGACTACATCTTAAACCAACTTGGTACAAGGAGCTAGAGCAGGAGGTGGCAGCCTACTTGTTAAGCAGGCTATCTTGTCAAGAGCACATTACACCAATACTCTGAAATCTGCTTTGCTCCTGAGGCAGAGTTCAAGGTTGTGGGTTTGATGTGTAAATTTCATAATGACTTTGAACTATTTCCCCATGCTCCTCCCCAACCCCACCAGTTCCTCACATCTTCTTGTCAATTGCTGGAAATGGGCCATTTTCATTACCACTACAAATAATTCTTTTTCTCTCCTCCTGGTAATAGCTCACCTTAAGTGATCACTCTCCTTATAGTGTGTATGGTAACACCCATTGTTTCATGTTCTCTGTGTATATATATATCATCCTACTGTATTTTCCACTACATGCATCTGATGAAGTGGGCTGTAGCCCATGAAAGCTTATGCTCAGATAAATTTGTTAGTCTCTAAGGTGCCACAAGTACTCCTGTTCTTTTTGCTGATACAGGCTAACATGGCTGCAACTTTGAAAAACATCAAATGTGATCCTAGGATGTTTGCCATGTTTAGTAGATGTGTTGGTCCTAGGGTATTAGAGAGACAAGGTGAGTGAGGTAATATCTTTTATTGGACCAACTTCTGTGGGTGAGAGAGACAAGTTTTTGAGTTACACAGAACTTTTGAGCTACCTTCTTTAGGTCAGACCTTGTACTATGTATTAATTTTCATTGCAGGTCAGAACTAAAGAGCTCTGAGTAGCTTAAAAGCTTGCCTCTTTCACCAACAGAAGTTGGTCCAATAAAAGAAATTACCTCACCCACCTCGTCATCCTAGGATTTATCATGCAAGTTATTTCCAGTAGAGATAAATTAAAACGTCAAAAGAGGCACTGATAAGACTTCATTTGGAAGACATTTCTGGTCACCAGGGACCAAGAAGAATAAATTCAAACTGGAATAGTTGCAGAGAAGAGTTACTAGGTTGAACAGAGGAATGCAGATCCTATTTTATGAGAGGAGATTAAACGAGGTTGCCTTGTTTAGCATAGCAAAATGAAGGCTAAGAAGGGATATGATGGATCTCTATGAATGCATCTGGGCGTAAACTCAAAAGAGAGGATGAAGACCTGTTTTAAAGTAAGGTGAATGTTATTTTTTATTTTATATATATATATATTTAAATGAGACCTAGCGTATTACTTATTGCCCTAGTTAGCAACAGAGTTCACTGAAACCCCTGAACTTTTCTTGTTTGTTACTCAAAGCCATAATTCTTTTCCTCACACCCACATTTCAAACCAAGTTCTTTTGAAACGTGTTTGCTAATGAGACCCTCGCCCAAATTAGTTATAAACCTGAAAGCAGGAAAGTATGGGGTGTGTGTGTGTGTGTGTGTGTGTGTGTGTGAAGGGATGGTGGATAATAATTTAGAGCTCGATAGAGAGTTGTAAGGAAGAATGTGTTTGATGAATATAGCCTCTGTTTGTGGATTTTCTGTGAACAGATCACATTTTTCTACAAAGAATTTGTTTGAAATTGTTTGCCAAATAATTCTTAGGAATAATTTTTGGTCAGTAGATTATTTGTGAGCAGTTAATTTCAAGTAGTCAATATTGGAAGTTCAAGATGTGTTTTGATTAGACATGTAGATCACATAGCATGTTTCTTTTCAGAGAATAACTTGTAGAATCATACTGTAAAAGTTGCAGAATACTAGGCAATTTTTTTTTATTATAACAATTACTATATCTTCATATGGAACCTAAAGATTAACAAAGTCAGGTACCCCTAAAGATTAGAAATCTAAGATAATAAGCTAGTGCATCGTGGAAATCACATGAATGTCTGTATTATGTCTCCATGAATATTAAATAATTTCATCATGACAAATGATATTACAGTGAATACCAATTGAAGTAATAACTGTGGAACACTTAGTGTAGAGCATTATTAATGGATAATGCTCCAGTCATTCATTAGCCAGTTTTAAAAATTTAGCTCTTTTTGGAAACGAACAGGGCATCTACCTGAATATTAAACAAATAGTCACAGTTTCTGCTCAACATAATATTAATTACAAAATTCAGGGGTACTAGCAACTCTATACAATACATTGTTTATTATTATTATTTCATTCAGTATTTAGTATAATAACATTTATCATTCCTAACTCATTTAATATTAATGTGGATAAAGTATGTAATTCCACAGCAATTCCTTTGTAACGTAACATTAATTAATGTCTTCTCACTTAAAGCATTTGTTTCTGTGAAATAAAGAATCTCAAGAAAGTGGTTCCCTGTGTTTGGTCCTTATGTGAGCATGCAGCATTCTTGGTTAAAATTTACATCAATACAATAACAACCAACTTCCCTACTGAAGCAAATGTGGCCCTCAAGATATCACATGGGAACATGCAGGAGAATGGAGTGTTTTATTTTCTTCTGAAAACAGTAGCAAAAAGCATTACGAAACTGACCTACTCTGTTGACTTTCTTTTCTTTCTGGGATATATTTAGAATATTCCTATTACAATCTTTGACACATAAAGGTATCCAAGAATATTCATGTTGCCAAAAGTTAATTCTTGTATGTCGTATTTCTGTCCTCCACATCCCACACATTTACAGCATAGCCAGAATAGCTGGATAGCTTTGGGTGTATATCCCTGGATGATTAGTGGTCTTCATTAGTACAACAGTTAGTAAATTATAAATCTCTAACTGCACACCAGAGTGATATACAATGGCTGAGTTTCAAGTCAGGATGCCAGCATTATTCATATATCTCAAGGCTTGATAAATTCTCAATATTAGTAAGATCAACAGTAGTAAAATAGCTATTACCAATGTATTTTCTGTCACAAAGAAGTTAAGGAGTGAGATATACTCCTCAACAGCAAGCTAGCAATTGTAATGGTATGTGAGTTGGAATTTTGGTTCACAACAAAATCTCCAGCAAAATGGTGTGTGTGGAGGGGGGAGAGGCATTTAAAATGCACTGACATTCAAAAAACAAATCAGATATATAGTTAGTGATCTTAAAATCTTGGCCTCAAATCCTTCCCCAAATATCCGGCCTGAGTACCTGGGTGGTGAGCTGGGAACCTCATCAATTATTGAAATGGAATCGCAACCATAGCATCTGTACTGACAACTTTCCTTCCATACAGGGGCCAGTGGAGCCAATTCCTGATGTACCGCTAAATCCATGCTGCACAGTGACATGAAGCAAGACCTCATACAACATGCAGGGGGAGTGTGAACTCCTGAATGAATCTCCATGCAGAGTTGTGCACCGGTAGTTACTTCTTATAGAAGAAAAGGCTGAACTTGCAGTCCTTACTCAGGCAAAACATTCATTGACTTAAATGGGAATGTTGATTAAAGACTGAGAAAGGACTATAATGTTGGCCCTAAATTAGAAACCGGAATGGAATGAAAGCAAAAACGTGACAGCTTTCTAAGCAGCTCTACTAGCCGTTGGTTTAGTTTGGACAGGCGTTCACTTAACATATTTTATTTATTTTTCATGCAAATGCTAATCCAGTCTGATTCAGAAAATTGATTTTAACAATGTGTGTTTTGCCTTTTTTGTTTTTGCCTGCAGAACCAAGTTCCCATTATGTAATTTCTTTAAAAGCCTTTAACAACGTGGGTGAAGGAGTCCCTCTCTATGAAAGCGCCACCACTAGATCATTGACAGGTGAGTTGGAAATGTTGATTCTGATTTTGTTCCATATCAGTCATCATTAGCCTTACGTACATATTAGCCAAACTGTTTTGGGAAGCCAATAAAGAAAGAGCTCTTCAACATCCAAGTTTCTGCTAAAATAAATCAGATTATTTTTTCCACCCCATTTTAAATGGTTGAACTCCACGGCTGTAAGATAATGAATTAATTACACTTTCCTGAAATATATTTTACAGCAGTAAATTTTCATTAGCTGATATAAAATAATGTAATGCTTGCACATCCGTTAGTAGTTTGATTGAGTTGGCTTGGGAGCAGCATGAATCCCAGAGCAATTTGAATATCTGAAGATCAGGTTAAAATTGTGGCTGCTGTCACAAATCAAACACAGAATTTAATTATTTTCTGTATCTCTTATAATTTTTGCTAAGTTGAAAGTAATTAATTAAAGCCAAGAACAGTCACAGACATAGATAGGGTCAGGTAGCCAGGTCTCAGATAAGATGAAGGAAAGTATTGCAAACAATTAATGACGATATAAACTCACACAAAACAGAATACCCAGTATTAATCAGGCTACTCACTTACCATGCAACATTTTTCTTCATAGATGTATTCTTGGTACAAAAAACAGAGTGCCACTAAGTTTAGGGATCCTTTGGTCCAATCGGACCTTTGTGCATGTATGGGTTTTTGGGATGAGTGGCTGAAATTGCAGAGAGCTGATAACAAAAAGAATAAATACAAAAACAAAAATGATTTTCCTCTGGAGTAACAGCATCATTTGGTAGTGTTTCCTTGTGTTTCACCCACTATGTTAAGAACTTCCTCAAAGGGAGGAAGCTTATGTCACTGAGAGCAAAAGGACCATTGACAGACAGACTGACTAGGGTGAACCATTAAGGATAATTAAATCAAATGGCAGCACTCTGGCTCCAAATGGAAAACCATCCATTGTCCATATGCATTTGTGAAGTATTCCCCTAAGAAATCTTGGAAAGTCCCAAAGATGGGGAGAAACATTCAATGTAAAAGCAAAGGCAACTGTGAGAAACCATATCCAGATGTAATACATAGCCGTGAGCATGTGGCTTCAACATTGTTAATATCACTTCTGGTGTGGTATCTACAAGGGTCAGTTCTTCCTGCTAGGCACGTGAGATTACGTATATGTCTTGAAATCTTTATTTGATTAACTTGGTTCAAAATCCAGGTTGTTGTTTTGTTTGTTTGTTGTTGTTGTTTTATCTTTTGTTCCGTGTTGATGCTAGATCAAGAATTATCTATGTGTAGCCTGTGGGGAATTTTTTTTTATGTATGTATATATGTGACCTCTCAGAAATGAAATGTTATCCTGATGTGAAAAAGGTATGTCAAGCTTGGGTTCTACTTTGGTGACTTGACCCAAGGACTCTATACAAGTACTATATGCGACTTTGCAGCTTCTCTTTTACTTCTAAGAGCAGCTCTAACAAGGAGCTTCCTATCTAATCTCTTACCCCTCTGGATGCGGCTTCTGAAGCGAGTCAATACCATTGAGTTATTCATGGAAGAGCATTTCAAAAACTACGTTCAGCAAAGTGAGAAACATTTTAGTTGAACTCCCTGAGTGGTTGTTGAACTGACTTGCCCTGAGTGAAAAAGAAAATTTAACTATTGTATTTATTTCAGTGCATAAGAATTGTATATATAGAGACAGATATAGAAATTTGTGTGTGTGTATAACATATAATCTCAAATGATGTGACAAGCAAAATAAGAATTAAAGGAAGCAGAAACTTTTTTATCAAAGGTATGCAATATCTAAATGACAGATGTCCGAACATGAACAGCAGCAAATAACTCTGTTTTGAGAAGTGGAGGAAGTGTTCAGGGACCTATTTTCAGACACCAAAGGATTATAGAAATTCCACTGTTTGTCAGCTAAGTGATAGCATGTTTCAAGAACTGAATTATCTTGATTGATTGAATCTAATCATTTATTTTGCTAGACCTAGTCTTTCTTCGTAATCCTCTGTACAACAGACCTTCAGAATTCAGTTTGTCACTATGGGGAAAGAAGAAAGATGCAGTGTTTTATTTGCCAAAATACCGAATGCATATTACCTTACAGCATTAACTATGTAAGCAAAAAAGAAACAAAAATGAAAAGTGTTCATTATTTCACAGCTTATAGACAAATCTCCTTGAAAATTTCAGTTTAGAACTTGGAATTGAAATCTTAAGAGTAGCAATATTCTTTGTGAATAGGCAAAGAAGTTTGAACCCATCCTACTATGCAGAATGTCCAAATTAATTTTGGATCTGTAGGTGAACACCCAGATTTCTCTATTTCCCCGAGCATCTATGTTCAAGATTCTAAAGAAGCTGATGATGAATGAAGCAGGAACAACAACAGCATTAAAAGGTTCATCTAGTTGCTCATCATAAATTTTAAACATGCTTTTCTCCTGTATTTTTTATTCCAAAGTCTGTGGCCTCCTGAAGTCCTAAATAATTAATTACAAAATTACCACACAAAAAAAAGTGATCAAAGAGTGTCAGCAGTTTGAAATACATATAGAGCTAACAAACTGAAGTAATTATCAATTGGAAAATGTCAGATTAATTTGTGCTTTGATTAATTACATAGTCTGTTATTTTTCAAAAAATATGGTTGTGTGTACTGTGTCATAATTACTGCAGCCTGAAATTTTTGGTTGGTAAAATCATAATCTTGTTTTTAAATTGCAAACATTAAAATGTTACCATATATCTATATCTATATCTATATCTATATAAAAGGTAACATTTTAACATAAATGACTCTGCTCTGACCAACATTTTCTGCATTAAGAGGCAGTAGTTATTACCTAAAACTCAGAGGTTAAAAAAAGACATGCAATCTAATTCTTCTATCGCACTGTTGTAAATCAGGGTTAATTCTGTTGAAGTCAATTCAATTATAATGAAGTGAGAGGAGAATCAGGCCCTTGATGTTCTAGATAGCATTGGCTAACTGCCAAGTATGGCTTTCCGATATGGAACTGCATTTTTGGAAATGGAAGCAAACTTTTCTGTGTAATAAAACCTACCACAGATTGCCTCTGTGTGTTGTGCTAACTTCACCTACCATTGCATACCATTATGTTGTCTATTGATCTGTCTGAAGGCAGCAGGATCACAAAATGCATAAAAGAAGTGTGCTTATGTCTCGAGGAAACATGCTCAGAGATTAAAACAACAATCCGCATATCCGTACCTGGATGCACACATTTATCATGTTGGCATTATTAAATCAACAAATGTGGACCTCCATCTTAGCATTAAAATTATGTTCTCTTTTGCCTGACAAATATTTAAGCAGATGTAGAAGTGCTCCTTTGAATAGCATTAAAAGAACAAACGAAGCTGCAGAGAGAGAGAGAGAGAAAAGCATAGGTAACTCCTACACACATCAGAGTGTATTTTAAAATGACACTATTTTGTACGTGTTTTTAATAATGTATCATTTATGTATTTAAATGTTATTACTGCAAAGTAAATCATTTTAAGGAGAAACAATGCATTTCAACTTCATTTTGGAGCCAAGAAAAGAAAGCACACCTGGAAGTATTTGAACAAGCCATGCAAAATAATATTAATTGCTAGTTAGCTTTATTTACAGTAATGTAAGTGAAATATTATATGTATATATATATATATATATAATCTTTTTCAATTAATGCCTCTCTTTCTGTTCTTCTCCTGTTCCCCTCTCATCATTTAACCCATTGTGATGTGTATCCACTGGTGATTGTTTTGTTTTGTTTTTGTTTTAACTGCTATTCGTTTTTTTTAATGCTCATTTGGTGGTTTCTGACCCAGATCCCATTGATCCATTAGAAGTTGATTTTTATCCTTTGCTTGATGATTTCCCTACCTCAGTCCCAGATATCTCCACCCCCATGCTCCCACCAGTAGGTGTCCAGGCTGTTGCACTTACCCATGATGCAGTGAGAGTCAGCTGGGCAGACAACTCTGTCCCAAAGAATCAAAAGACTACTGAGGTTCGCTTTTACACTGTCCGTTGGAGAACCAGCTATTCTACAAGTGCAAAATACAAGGTGAAGTTATAAAGGGATATGAATTGATCTGCAATGTCTTGCGTTTGTATTTTATTTGATAATAACCTGAATCTACCAATTCTGTACTTCACTCAGGAAAAACTCCCAGTATAGTCAATGGGAGATTTGTCCTGAATAGCAAGCATCTAATAGGGTCACAAATATATATAGTTTGGAGTTTTTTTAAGAGTATTTATTGGTCTGAAAATGCCACACTAAAAATCTAATTGTTGAAGATTCTGATCTTTAATTTTAGATATCATATATAAGTTAGAAAGTCATTGATTGGACAGCATAATGACCAAGAATGAAACTGGGTTGCCAATTTCAAATCAACCACGCCGCTGGAAATCCCTGCTTTATTATATTAACAACAAACACTCAAAAAGCACAGAAAAGAACAGAAAACTTCTCAATTTGGAAGTACCCTGTAATAGCATGAATATCCTACTGCCTGTAAATGAAAGATGTTTTCAAACACTAATGCCAACAAAACAATATAAAATATATATCTGGGATAGGATAGGAGAGAAAATAATAATAATAATTCATACTTAATAATGCTTGGCACTTGTACAGCACAGAAAGTGACAATCACTGAAAAAAATTAACTCTATCAATTTACATACTATGGTCAATTCATATACTGCATCTTATAATATCCAAATCACTCCTGGTGAACATACTTCACCATTCCTGTTGGGCCATGTCATAATTACTGGTTAACTTTTCTTGCCATATGGGGCTATATTCTTGACCAACATGCAATTGTTCCCAATAGTTGCACATATACACTGCAAATATGTTCACCAATAAGTGACTGGTCACCACCCCAGACATAACTCTCTAGTACAGATTGTTCCTATTATGATCACAGGGCCATTAGTGAGTAAATGAAATTGTGATTAGAAACATGGATTTAGGGATGGATTTTTAGAAATATTTATGGAATTAGGGACCTAGGTGCATTTGAAAATCCCACTAGAGAATTATCTCCATCTTTCGGCGCCTAAATACCTTTAAAAATCTGGCTCTTGTTCTTAGACTGAGCTATATCACTGTGTCAGTGGATTTTGAAAGGAGACAAAATAATGATGGAAACTTCTTTTTTCTCACTCCAACTATTGAACATGATTTTCTAGTAGTGACCATAACATATCTGCCAGAATTTCATTCAGTGGTCCTAATTTTCCTGTTGCTTACACTAGTTTTGCACTGGTGTAACCAATGCTTTTGATTTACACTAGTGTAAGTGAGCGGAGAATCAGGCCAGTTGTCTTTTAGCTGTAGATGCTGATGATCTTAAATGTCTTAAGAGTTACTAGTTAAACATGCTTAACTATATAACAGTACATCTTGAACATCTTTTCAAGTGCATCATGGAATGAGTGGTATCACAATTACTATCATAGCTATCTCAACCTCAGATACCACTGTTCTGGGCCACAGTGTTAAACCCTAAGATCACCAAATTCTCATATGATCATGTAGCATACACCAGGGACTTGCTGGCAGTGTAGTAAGCTCCAGTGTAGAAGAAATAAGGCTTCTGAAATAGTGTTGTTTTGTATTTTGATGTAATTATACCCATTGTGAGATTTATTCCCATTCCCAGTAAAATGTGGAATACAGTGGAATGAGCCATAGTTTTATTAATTTAGTTTCTATAGTAAGAGCAAGGATCCAAAGAGCACAACATTATTTATTGTGACCTTTAGACAATTATGAAATTGCCCACATTGTCACTTAATGTTCATCACGTGCCGGCCCAATGGAAAATTGCAGGTGCCAAGCAAAAAATATAAAGATAGCTTTGTTAGTGTCATCTCAGTAGAGCCAGGTGACCATACTTATGTATAATTAATTTAATAGGTTAACTATGTTTGCCTGAGACACCCCACCCTGTCAGTACCCTGTTTTTTGCTGGGAAAGTGTTAAAATGGATAAGTGGAACTCATTGAAGAAACTAAGTTATTACAGCACATTGATATAGGAAGGAACCCTAGGAATGGTCAAGTCTGGAAACAAAGGTTTAGGTTGAGATAAAGTAACTATATGGGCAACCAAGCCTGATGAAAAAACTTAAGGTGGGGTGATCAGATAGGGTTATTTTGAATGAACCGGACTACAAAAGAGCTGACTCATGTTGATTCCAGCTGGAAGGAGAAGTATGGAAATTAGAGTTGATCCAGAACTCAAGACAGTCTCCAAATCTGCTTTATTTTTTTTTAGTTTAGCCAATCTGTAGCTGAAATGTCATGAACTGGTTGTCACAGTTTCCAAGTAACTGCATCTGTATCCCCTCCTCCATGGTCCACTTTAGAGTGACCAGTCAGGCCTAAGGTCTCCAGCGTTCACCTGTCTCTGGGCAGGGACCTTTGTCCCATTCCCTTCTGCCTGGAGGTTTTAAGGCTGTACAGCTCCCTGCCTTACACTCTGATACCCCCGAAAGCCACTCTGCCTAAAGGCTGCCCCTGTGTGTTGCTTTTTCTCTGAGGGCTATGAACAGTGTATTGCTAACAGTTACAGTTACCACACAGCTCTCTGTAGGCAAGCACATTTATTCTTACAATAAAAGCATTAAGAGAAAACATACAAAAAACAATAAGTTCCTATCCGCATGCAAAAAGCTTACCAAAAGTCTCCCATCAATCTTCTGAGGCCCTAGCAGGGCCAAAGTCTTTCCAATCTGCAAGGGTTGGGGCCCTTGGACAGAAAGTCCTGTCCATTAGCTGGATCAGAACGAAGGCCCTGAGTCAATTTAAACACAGCTTTTTTAATGCAAAAAGCCATGTATTTGTCTCTTTGTCTCTGGAAAATCCAGACTGAATCTCCCCAGGGAGTGGTACCTCTCTGGAGGAGTTTACATTGTGAGTGATTCACCTTAATAGTTCCGCCTCCTCCCAACCCCCCCACTATTTTAGTTCTTGAAGCAGCTCTGGTAACACTCCCCTGTGGAGCAGAACACGGTTAGACATACAATCCCTGGCCCACAGGGATTGTATGTATACAGCAGGGGTCGGCAACCTTTCAGAAGTGGTGTGCCAAGTCTTCATTTATTCACTCTAAGTTAAGGTTTCACGTGCCAGTAATACATTTTAACATTTTTAGAAGATCTCTTTCCATAAGGTCTATAATATATAATTAAACTATTGTTGTATGTAAAGTAAATAAGGTTTTAAAAATGTTTAAGAAGCTTCATTTAAAATTAAATGAAAATGCAGAGCCCCCCCAGACTGGTGGCCAGGACCTGGGCAGCGTGAGTGCCACTGAAAATCAGCTCGCGTGCTGCCTTCGGCACGCGTGCCATAGGTTGCCTACCCCCGGTATACAGTGTTAATACAATGTTTTCCCCAAAGATGCTGCATACAGTTGCAATATCTGTCACACTAGTCTATTCCTTTGTTATTCCCAGGTCAGCCAGAAGCAGCAATCTCGTAACTTTACTTTTAATAAAAAAGTCACAATGAATGTATGTTCACTCAAAGCCTATTTTGTCCAGAATATGTTCAACCCCAGCCTGTTTTCCCAACATTTTGGGCAGGTCTACATTACAGCCTAAGTCAATATAACTTATGTTACTCGGGGATGTGAAAAAGACTCTCCCTTCCCCACCCCGAGTGACACAAGTTTTGTACTGTCCACACTGGCGCCATGTCAGCGGGAGATGCTCTACTGCTGACATAGCTTCCACTTCTCGCCAAGGTGGAGTAATTATGCCAGTGGGAGAGCACTCTCCCATCAGCAAAGCATGTCTTCACCAGATGCACCACTGGAGCGCAGCTGTGCAAGTGTAGTTCTGTAGTGGAGACCTGACCTTTGTTTTGTTCCTGTCCTTTCATCCTGAGCATGTGAAATGTCTGAGCAAGTTTGAAAAAAAGAAAGTTTAATTTCTGTAGTGCTCTTCTTCCTCTTCCTCTTCTTCTTTCCTATTTGGGGTTGGCAGCTTTTATAGCCTTTTTCCAGAACTCTTGATAGTATGCCTGGCTGTCATGCAAATTGGTCTCCATAAGGTCAGCTTATATCTAGTCCAAATACTGAGTCTTTGGCCTCCCCTTTGGTCATCTTCCATCAACGATCATTGCAAGGGCCATCCTACCAATATAACTCTGATTTCTACAGTGCTGTCTATAAGATTTAGCTTCCTTCAGTCATGCTGTATAGTACCTTATTCCACAAATAGTCCCACTTCAGTCAGTGGCCTACTTATGGTGAACAGTACTTCCCACCGAAGTGAAATCTGTCCCATAGTTTAAAACCTCATGCTAATGGTCAAATTTTGCCACTTTTACTCCACGAGTTGACATCTTGATTTCACTAGGATTACTCACAGAGTGGGAGACTACTCAATGGGTGAAATCCTAGTCTCAAAGAAGTCAACTGCAAATCTCTCATTATCTTGTATAGGGCTAGGATTTCTCCCAGTGAGTATAAAGATGACGGAATTTGGCTCTGAATGCAGAAGCTTCTTTGTTTAACTGCTGTGCAAAGCCTCAGTGTGAATGCTTGTGGAGTAGCAAAGCAAAGTAATATTCTGCACTGTTTTGTAAGCTAATTGTAACATTTTAAAAGATTTAACTTGCATCTTTAGGGCTGATGATTAATGTCAACACGAGGGTGACATTATTGGTGAATACTGGAGAGCTGCATAGTTCGAAACACATACTACCAAACATTGAAAAAGGATCCATTCTGATGATGAAATTCAGAAGTTTTGCATAATTGAGCATAAATTTCACTCACCCACTCCAGTGGTTCAGGCATCATTTGGTAGATTTTAGGCCATCAGCTATATCGCACAAGTTAAAGATTTACAGCTCAGTTAAATGAGCTGAGATTGCATGTTATACTGGATGTGGCATGCCCTCAAGTCTCATTGCTGTGAGTAGGTACGGAAGATGCTCAGCACCTCACTGGAAGTGCCTAACTCTTCAGAAATTGGGCCCAATATGATGGGGCTTATAATGCTCTGAAAACACAGATTGGGTTTCATTCAATTTTCACCCATTTTATTCTGCAATTTTCTTCTGTCTCTACTCATGTGATAAAAATGTGCTGTCTCTCTTAAATCATTTCTTAGAACAGGCTGAGATCAGGTAAATTTACATTGTAAAAATGTAATATACACATCAATTTTAGTTTATATACCTGTGCTTAACATACTGTAGTGAACCAGATAAATAATACATATTTAAAATATAAAACACAAAGAAAATGCATATTTAAACAAACAAAAATATAAGACTGAACAGTTCTAGTTTTATAAGAAATTAAATGCATATTCATCTAAGAAACTTAGAAAGACCAGAGTGCCTTAGTTAGAACCATTCTAGTGAGAAAAACAGGTTGTGAGGAGGAGCATCTCCCTACCTTAGTTAACTGTCTAAATTATAGAAAGCAAGTTTAGTATCTTATTTATAGTACTAATAATAGTTCCACTCAAATACATGCTACAGTGTCAAGGCTATTTCTGTCCTCAGAAAAGTATGCTTACAAAAGGAATTTAGTGTTACTGTATTATGCTCTTCCATTTTCTCTGTTATATGGAGAAAGTGTGTGGAAATTAGTTTTCTAGGATTGCATTTTTCAAGTCTTAATTGCTTAAACGTATATTTGTTTTCCTCTTTTCCCCCCTTTTGTAGTCATCAGATACAACAGCTTTGAGCCATAGTGTAATAGGCCTTAAGCCAAACACTATGTATGAATTCTCTGTCATGGTAACAAAAGGTCGAAGGTCAAGCACGTGGAGCATGACTGCACATGCCACAACATATGAAGCAGGTATGTCTAGATATTTTGATAGCTTCAAAAAGTGATTTTGTTTCAAGATGCCCATATTAGTAAAAAATATTTAGGAATTTTCAAAATCTGGAACTGACTAAATATATTGAAATTCCTGAACTACTGCTGATATAGTTGGTAGCATTGTCAACTTTCATGCCAGCGAAACAAATCATCAGTGTATATTAAAAGCTAAATTTCTTTTCTTCACTTTTTTCTACGGGCAACAAAACAGCAGACATTTAATTCTCCTTTAAAGTTACTCAAAGCCAAGAGGTTGGAATTTAGTAAATGGATCATAAATATAGTGAGCTTCAAAAATCCTTTTCACTAATGATGTGACCTAGTTGGTATTCAGTTTTCAAAGAAAACTGAAATCAGATAAGAACAATGATGGAAATAGTCTTCTATGACTAGGATGGCAGCTTTGTTAGTCTCTCTCATTTATTAATTTATTAAAGGCTACTTGTACTGGCTCAAGTGTGTGTGATTCTGTCCTAGCCCTCTAGTGCCTCTGGGAATGGATCAAGTACTGATGCCAGCTAATAGAGGTTCTTTTTGGCTGAAGAGGTGAAGATGCTTTTGAAGCCAAAGGCCCACGGTTCTATTCACTATATTGTATATGTGCACTTCTGTGGGCTCTGGAGGTGTTTGTAAGTGGACATTACATAGATGGATTAAAGATCCTGAACTGGAGTTACAGCAGCTGGTACAGCTACAAAATTAAACAAAAAATGTACAATGAAGTTGAGCAGGCTCTTCAAATTACATGTTATTTACAGATACAACCTCTCTACCTGTAGAACGTCTCGTATCATGTAAGAGGCTCACTGCTTGGATGAATGAGGCTCCTTGGATGACACCAGGGTTTAAATTCAGCCAGAACCCACCATAGTGGAGCTCTATTAAATATTTTCAAACATGTGGAAGCCCCAAAGCTTAGGGCTTCAGCCCCATGGGAAGCACCGGAGCTGGAGGCTTAATCCCCAGCATGCACCGTGGGTACTGAAGCCACAGTGCCCCGCTTATCCCCTGAAGGACAAAAGCCTACAGTCCTGAGCCTAGAATGAGAATGAGAATTTAAGCCCTAGATGACACTCCCATTATTTTCATACCTCCTTCTGTATTCAGGCCCCTACTAGTCACCATTATTCTTCCCGTTATTAGAATTATTATTATATCATTGAATAGATATTAGGCATAAGGATTTTATGTAGCTGCTGGCCTCAGATGCTTAGTGGGGTCTCTCAGGAATACAACTATGTTGGCTACTTCAGACTCTGAGGAAAAGTATTGCTTGGGTAGCAGTCATGTAATATTTATTGTAAGATAACAACTCCAGGAAGCTGAATGAACGTCTATTAATAGGGCTGTAGAGTTAGGAGGTCTCTGGCTGGGACCTTTATTTCTATCTGCAAGGAAAAGGAAGCTAAGGAGCTTGTCAGGTCCCAGCCTCGCTATTTACCTTCCACTTTGTTCTCCCTTAAAAAAATAGAGAATGATACCTTTTCTCTGGGTTTTGTTTTTTAACTGTCATATTAATGACATTAATGGTGAAGTGTATCCCAAAGTATAGAATTCTATTGAATGGATAAAAGCAATGCTCTACAGCAGTGAAACTCACACTGAGGCTTGTGAAACACAAGTGGCTCTTTAAAGTGTCTCCTGAGGTTCTTTGCAGTACATGATATTAAAACACTGTGTGATTTAATTATTAACCAATTTAAGTTATTAACCAGTCAGGATGCTTTTACTATGTTATTAACCAATTAAGTTATCAAATTGCACTCAGTTATTCACTTATTTTCTGTGAGAATCATATGTATAAAATATATAAATGAAACAATGAATTCACACTATTGTGGCTCTTTTGGGTAATGTTGATCACTAATTTGGCTCCTGAACCACTGAGGTCTGAGTATCACTGCTCTACAGAATGATTAGTATTTTCTATTAAATTCTATATGTGTTTAGAATAAATTATTCATCTTCCTCCTTGAGGCTCTTCAGAAGAATTGCTTTTGAGTCAAGCCAATGAGTTGCCTCGCCACATAATCTAAACAGGGAGAAGAGCAGGCAGGGAGTTTCTTAAATGCACTTACAAAACTTGACCTCACTTGTTCACAGTTTTTGTTTCATTTTGTGTTTTGCCCTCCAGCATAGGCCAGTCTTTCTTCTGAGTAGGTAGGCCTTCTGCAGAGCTGGTAGATCTTCCACAAACTGAGTGGCTCATAAGACTGCAGATATACTGTGCTGTTCAGTTACCTTATTGTATTTCCCATGCTCAACAAAAAGTGTATGAGTAAAAGAGTATGATATTTTCCTTTTTAACTGACTATTGATTCTAATATATAAACTTGGATGGCTGTGTAATATGTGTGATTATTTTCTGTGCATGACAAAAACAACAAAAGTACAATAGTAATAACTAAAAATCAACATTTACCAACAGATGTAAAATGTGGAGATGTCTGCTGGTAAATATTGACCTTTTAATGGCAACTGCTGAACACATCAGTTATTTCTCAGGGGGAAACTCAGTGGAAATATATGTATCTTTAGATTTTCCTGTATGGTTGACATACAATTAATTAAACCGGAGATGCAGCTGCATTAACTAAAGGGATCCTGTATTTCTGATCTTTATTGCCTATTTTGTACCCATTCTGCATGTGGGAGTTAATGAAAGCTGAGAGCAAGATTTGGTCTTTTAATTTTACTCACAATTCCTTATGTTCACAATCTGTTGAATCCCAGACCCCAAACTTCAGTTCTTCAACAGAAATTGATGAGCCAATGTCATAAACAGGTTATTGGTTGAATGTTTGTTATGAAGCACAACCCACTATATGTTATTATTATTACACTAATTTTCCTAGTTAAGTGCGCAGGCATGTCATACTGTAAATATATCTAGGTTAAGAGATTGAAGAACTAAGACTGTGCATTGTGTGCCTAATTTTGGAAATCCTTGTTTGAATATTTTGGCCCTACTAAATAGAGTGATGAAAAATCTTAACATGACCAGGCTCCTCTATAAGGAAACTCAATAGAATAGTTAAAGTAAACATCCAATAGCCATTAGGCCTCAACGAAAACATCAGTGAATGATCGTCTCACCTATTTATCAATGTATCAATATTAATTATAATGTGGGCTTCCTTTTTACATCTTTCTTGATTGTTTCAGACCTTTTTTTTTTAATATCGTCATTTGACACATTTATTATAAGATTAGTTGATCAGTATTCTGTTGAATCCTGTATTCGGTATTCTAATAATCCATTCTTTGTTAAATGTGTGGTTGTTCATTTGTTTTAGTGTTTAGCACCATTATATATTTTTCATTTTGGGTCAGACGTTCAGTTAGAACCTCTTTGTTTAATATAGATTCTTTTCTAATGTAACATCAACCCTACCAAATTTTCAGAAACAATATTTTAAAAAATAATGACTTTGAGGCAGATTTTCAAATATTCAAAAACTTCACATAGTGGAAGTCAGGTAGGAGATGGTGACTAGAGCTGTGGAGCTCATACTGCATTGCCCTGTTCTTTTTCTATTCTGCACATGCCTTTCACAATGAGCTGTGTGACTGCTCTAAGGGTATGTCTGTACTGCAAGCCAAGGTATGACTGGAGCATGTGTAGACATACACGTATTAGATTTACCTGCAATAGCACAGCTGAAAATAGCACGGTAGGTCTGAAAATGTAACTGTGGATGGGGAATCATCATTAAGTTGGTCTATTTCCAGTGAGGTCCCTCAGGTGGCAGTTCTTGGACTTAATACTGTTTAACATAAGGAAACATAAAATCATCACTGACCAAGTTTGCAGATGACACAAAAATTGGGCAAATGGTAAACAAGGAAGAGGATGGGTCTGAGTGATCTGGATCACTTGGTAAACTGGGTGCACGGAAACAATATGTATTTTAATAGTCTAAAGGTAAATATATACATCTAGGAACGGAGAATATAGGCAATATTTACAGGATGGGGGACACAGTGACCTTGAAAAACATTTTATGGTTGTGGTGGATAATCACCTGTACATGAGGTCCCAGTGTGACGGTGTTGCCAAAAGAGCTAGTCTGATCCTTGGATCCATATATAGGGGAATCTTGAGAAAGAGTAGACAGGTATTTTTACCTCTATATTTGGCACTGGTTTTTCTGCTGCTGGAATACTGTGCCCACAACACAAGAGGAATGTTGGTAAATTGAAGAGAGTTCAAGTAAGAGCCACCAGAATGATCAAAGGATTAGAAAATTTGCCTTAGAGAGAGAAACTCAAAGAGCTCAATCTGTTTAACTCAATAAAGAGGCAGTCAAGTGGTGATGTGATTACAATCTGTAAAGGTCTACATGGGGAACCCACTATTTTATAATGGGCTCTTCAATCTAGCAGAGAAAGGTATTACCCAGTTCAGTGGCTGGAAGTTGAAACTAGACAAATTCAGACTGGAAATAAGGCATAATTTTTAACGTGAGGGTAATTAACTGTTGGAACAATTTACCAAATACTGGTGGTAGATTCTCCATCACTGACAGTTTTTAAATCAAAATAGTTTATTTTTTCCAAATGATATGGTTTAGAAGTTAATTTGGGGAAGTTCTGTTGCCTGTGTTAAACAGGAAGTCAGACTACATGATCACAATGGTCCCTTCTGGCCTTAGAATCCATGAATCTATGAATGAATCTAGAAAAGAGGCATAGTCTTCAGCATGGCTGTACAAGCACACCAGGGATCCTGGATACTTACTTGCATTGCTAGCCCACATTAAAGCCCCTGTCACTGCATCTACACAGCTATTTTTAGTTATGCTTGCATGGGTAAAGCTAGCATGGTTATAGCTACCTGTGCTGCAATCACACCTTAGATTGCAGTATAGACATTCTCTAAGGGCTTCTCTTCACCACGAAGAGATCAATGCTGCTGCAATCGGTGCAGCAGGGGTTGATTTAGCAAGTCTAGTGAAGACCCGCTAAATCAACGGCACAGCACTATCTAGTTGACCCCGGTACTCCAACTCTTGAAGAGGAGTAAGGAAAGTCAACCAGAGAGCATCTCCCATTGACTCAGCTCAGTGAAAACACTGGGGTAAGTTGACCTAAGCTACGTCAACTCCAGCCACATTATTCATGTAGCTGGATTAGCGTAATTTAGGTCAATTTACCCTGGTAGTGAAGACAAGCCCTAAATTAACACCTACTATATTATACCCCAAACACTGAACAGCTAGCTCAGGAACAGTATAGCTCAGTACAGTCCTGATAATGTTCTTTAACAATAACCACTCCCCTCTTTCTCCACGCTGCTGATAGTCTGTACACCACCAGAAGATCCCATGATCATCCTTAAGCCTAAAATGATCATCCCAAAGCCACTCTGCAAGATTTTGTGGCAAACGTGCAATGGAAATGTAGCATAAAGAAGGCACAATACACTCACAGACCCAGCCTGCTATATTTAAAGGGATATATTACTCTATTTAGGACACAATACTCCCAGGACTTTGCTACTATATCCATGTCTCATGTTAGGTGTATTTTCATTTCATTTCATACATGGTGACAGGCACCTAAAACATCTGTGTAATATGGTAGTAGCAGTGGTATTAATATTAAATATGGTGATGCCTTGAGACCCCTAACATGTAAAATAGGTACTTAATACCACAGTGATGCATGACAGATGAGCACCAAAGTGGAATGGAATGGGATAATAAGGATCCACATTTCCAGAAGTACCCATAACCAATGGGGTCATACAATAGTTTCCCTTAAAAATCTAGGTTTTAGTTCTCAACATATATTACCTGAGAATGTATCTGTAATGCATCAGCGGATCTAAGAAAAGAGGTAAATGCAGAATGAGTACTTTATACTGATACAGCATTTTAAGGAAAACAAGTATATAGCTGAGAATCTGATTGTTTGTGTTCTATTATTTCCATTCTTTTAAGCACCAACTTCTGCACCCAAGGATTTGACAGTCATTACTCGGGAAGGGAAGCCTCGAGCTGTCATTGTCAGCTGGCAGCCTCCATTAGAAGCCAATGGAAAAATTACTGGTAAATGCTTTTATTATCCCATGTCTATCTTTTTATTTTACAGCTCTCTTCACTTTCTGGTTTCATTCCTCAGTTATTCTTCTTACATCTTTGTTTGTTTCCACTATAATATTTCATCTGAACTTTCTTCTTTTCGCATAGAAGTGCTGAGTTGTGTTAGTTGTTAATTCAGTGCCAGAGTTACAGTGAGATGGAGAATTGAGAGGATATAAATCCTTTAGTTTTAATTGCTGAAGGCATTAATATACTTTCTAAATGTAGTAATTCCGAGCAAAGGTCTTCCGGTGGCAATTAGAAATGACTAATAAGAAGTAGCTTGTTTGGCAATAATGTAATACATAAGGTATATAATGATAGGTTGCTTAGTACAACACATAAATGGTAGGATTTGTTGTAGATGTTTAACTTTATAATAACAATTTAAAGCACTGATGATCAGAAAAACTCTAATATTGACTGACAAGGACTGAACTTAATGGATGCTTCACAAAGACAAATTTTATTGTTCAAAATATTGCAGATAACATCAATGCATAATTAAGACATCCATTACAAGCCCATAGTGTTAATTTAGTATGAAAAATATAATAGGCTCTATCAGAGATTTTGCATCTAAATGATCACTTTAGGATTTTAATAGACATCTAAGAGACATATAATTATTATGACAAATAGCATTCAACTTAAAAATGTGCACATAATGGTTTAATTAACACAAACTATTGGGTTAGACACTTGGAAGTCATGCAGCATATTTTCTGTATGTCAGAGATAGTCTGTAGTATGTCACCATACTACTAATAATTCCTGACACATATCGCTCAAGCATCCTGAACTATAAATGTTGGCACAAGAATACTTCTAAATATAAATTCTGTGTGAGTAATTCAAAGCCTATTGTATCAGATTCTCAACCTGTGTAAATCAACATATTTCCATTGGCTTTGGTAGAACTAGGGTGGTTTACACCAGTGGAGAATCTGGTCCAGTATTACCAGTAAAATAAGGTATATTTGGATCTGTCAGGAAGTTTCTCAGGGATAATACACCTCAGATTGGAAACGCTCCATTCATTATTTCCCTGTACATTATATTCAGTACTTTACACTCAATGACCACATCCAAAAGAAAGGCATGTTAAAGATAAGCATTTTCATAGAAAATGTTTTTACTGATATTAACCCAATGTTCTGCTGAATAACTGCATTGACTTAAATAGAATTACTCCTGATTTCCATAAGTGTAAGTGAGAGAAGAATCAAAGGCAGTAACTTTAATGGAGTTTCTTATTTACAGTGTTGTAAGTGAGAGCTGACTTTGCTTGAAAGTATCCATGGACAACTATTCTTCATTGTGGAATTGTTTGAAAAATGAGACTTACAGAAAATCTTTAATGCAGCCAGGAGTGGCCAAATATTATTTAGAAATGTCAAGCAAAGGCAAAACGACCAAAACTCCATATCTGCAAATACTTAAGCAAGTGTGTAACTTTATTAATGTGACTAATCCCATTGAATGATTTGTAATATGTTACATAGTTGAGGTAATATCTGACACATGACACTCATATCATCATCACAAAGACTAACCTAAATGGGCTGACTGATACATGACTACAAAGAACTTTCATAGTTAGAACAACCTCCAAATAACTGCATACAATCCTGTAAACATAACCCTATCATACAATGCCAAAAATCTTAAAAGTACAATCATGGCCTTTCATTCTGACATTATTTTTCAATGCATTAATACACCAATTCATTTGGAAACAGGGGCTTGCAAAGATTATTTTATTTTAAAGTGAATAGAGGGATATTGATGATGATACTTATGTTGATTTGCACCAGCTGAAGATTTAGACACAAGAAGTTGCCCAAGAATTAGAGTAGCCAAGGAAATTATTTCTATAGGCAATTATTATTTCACGTTAGTTCTGTTATTCTAAGGGCTACTATAATTTCTATTTCCGTGGGCTTTCATCTTATGTTTTAAAATAATACCATAAGGCTTAATCCTGCAATCCTAACCAAACCCATCTTTACCCATGTGGAGTCTCATGTAAGTTTGTGGGGGTCCACAAAAGCATGAAGGTCCAGTCATAGGTCTGGTTGTTGGATCAGGGACTTAATTTGCTCATAGTACAATTCTTGTGGTTTTAGTCACTTTGATTTTATATATAAATACTTAATTTCTATTTTTTGTGTGTTTGTTTTACAATTACTGTTGTTTTATATGGTGGAATTTTATAAATTACATAAGAACATAAGAATAACCATACTGGGTCAGACCAATGGTCCATCTAGCCCAGTATCCTGTCTTCTGACAATGGCCAGTGCAAGATTCTTCAGAGGGAATGAACAGAATAGGGAAATTATCAATTGATCCATCTCCCTGTTGTCCACTCTCAGCTTCCGTTGTCCACTTTAGGGACACCCAGAGCATGGGGTTACATCCCTGACCATCTTGGCTAACAGTCATTGATGAACCTATCCTCCATAAACTTTTCTGATTCTTTTTTTTAATCCAGTAATACTTTTGGCCTTCACAGATACCCCACAATGAGTTCAACAGGTTGACAATGTCTTGTGTGAAAAAGTACTTCCTTATGTTTGTTTTAAATTTGCTGCCTATTCATTTAATGGGGTGATCCCTGTTTCTTGTGTTATGTGAAAGGGTAAATAACACTTCCTTATTCACTTTTCTCCACACCATCCATAATTTTATAGACCTGTATCAATTCCTACCTTAGTTGCCTCTTTTCCAAGATGAATAGCCCCGGTCTTTTTAATCTGTCTCCAGCAACCCCTGGAATGAAGCGGTTTCCATCATATATGGGGGTTTGCAGTTTTGTTCAGTGGCTTTCAGCACCTCCACTATAAAAACGCCACCGTTCCTACTTGTATTTGTTGCCCTTCTCTGAACTTTTTCCAATTCTAATATATCTTTTTTTGAGATGGGGCAAACAGAACTGCACGCAGTATTCAAGATGTGAGTGTAGCATTGATTTATGTAGTGGCATTATGATATTTTCTGTCTTATTATCTATCCCTTTCCTAATGGCTCCTAACATTCTGTTAGCCTTTTTGACTGCCATTGCACATTAAGCAGGTGGTTTCAGAAAAATATCCAAAATGACTCTGTGACAGGTTAGGTCACAGAAACCCCCTTTTGAACTGCCACCCGATGTGCTGAGACTACCTCTGAGCCCGTTTTCCATGGCAGCTTGGAACTTCAGTACCCTCTCTTGTTGAGCCAAACACACTAGCCTGCTGCAAACACAGACCCAGGTTTGAACCACATCCCCCAAAAGCTGCAGACTTAATTGAAAACAGCTCAAGAAGTGCTCCTGTCTCTACCATCCAGATGGGATCCAAACCCCAAACAAATCTGTTTTACTCTGTATAAACCTTATGCAGGGTAAACTTATAAATTGTCCACCTTCTATAACACTGATAGATATGCACAGCTGTTTGCTCCCCCAGGAACTAATTACTTGCTCTGGGTTAATTAATCAGCAAAAAGTGATTTTATTAAATATAAAAAGTAGGTCTTAAGTGGTTCCAAGTAATAACAGACAGAATAAATTAAATTACCAAGCAAAATAAAACAAAAACCATGCAAGTCTAAGCCTAATACAGTAGGAAACTAAATGCAGGTAAATCTCACCCTCAGAATATTCCAATAAGCTTCTTTCACAGACTAAACTCCTTCCTAGTCTGGGTCCAGCAATCACTCTCACTCCCTTTCCTGTAGTAGGTGACTTCTGGGTACCCTTCTGGCTCTGTCAATCAAGCGTTCTTAAAACTACCTGGGGTTCTTAATACCCACCTGGGGAAGTCAAGAAACAGATAGACCCAGAAGTCACCTACTACAGGACAGGCCCAACAAAGAAAGCCATCACCTACAGCCCCCAACTAAAACCTCTCCAGCACATCATCAAGGATCTACAACCTATCCTGAAGGATGATCCCTCACTCTCACAGACCTTGGGAGACAGGCCAGTCCTCATTTACACTCAGCCCCCCAACCTAAACCAAACACTCACCAGCAACTACACACCACATAACAGATACACTAACTCAGGAACCAATCCCTGCAACAAACTGCATTGCCAACACTGTCCGCATATCTATTCAAGGGATATCATCGTAGTACCTAACCACATCAACAACACCATTAGGGGCTCATTCACCTGCACATCTACCAATGTGATATATGCCTCCATGTGCCAGCAATGCCCCTCTGCTACAGGGCCGCCCAGAGGATTCCGGGGGCCCGGGGTCTTCGGCGGCGGGGGGCCCTTCTGTTCCAGGACCCGCCGCCGAAGTGCCCCGAAGACCCGCGGCGGGAGCCCCCCGCCGCCGAATTACCGCCGAAGCGGGACCCGCCGCCAAAGTGCAGCCCAGTCTTCGGCGGTAATTCGGTGGCGGGGGAGGGTCCCCGCTGCGGGTCTTCGGGGCACTTCGGCGGTGGGTCCCGGAACGGAAGGGCCCCCCGCCGCCGAATTACCGCCGAAGACCGGGCTGCGCTTCGGCGGCGGGTCCCGCTTCCCCCCCGCCCCAGCCCCAGCCTCTTACCCCCGGCTCCCTCCTCACCCGGAGTCTCAGCGCCTCGCCGGAACAGCTGCAGCATGCCTCCGGCGGGGCCTGAGCTCCGTCCCGCTCAGAGCCGCGTGGTGAGGGGGCGGGGCTGCGAGCTCCACGCCGAGCGGAGGGAGCTGAGCTCAGCCCGGAGCTCCCAGCCCCGGCCCTCACCACGAGGTTCGGAGCGGGGCGGGGCTCCGCCGGAGACACGCCGCTTGATGCGCTGAGGCTCCAGGAGAGGGGCAGAGGCGGGAGCCTCCGCTGTTCTCTTGGGGGCCCCTGCGGAGCCCGGGGCCCGGGGCAAATTGCCCCCTTTGCCCCCCCCTCTGGGCGGCCCTGCTCTGCTATATACATTGGACAAACTGGACAGTCTCTTGCAAAAGAATAAATAGACACAAATTAGACATCAAGAATTGTAACAGTCAGAAACCAGTAGGAGAGCACTTCAGTCTCCTTGGACACTCAATAACAGACTTAAAAGTGGTCATTCTTCAACAAAAAACTTCAAAAACACACTTCAATGAGAAACTGCAGAACAGGAACTAATTTGCAAACTTGACACCATGAAATTAGGTGTGAGTGGCTGGGTCATTACAAAAAATAATTTACCCTCTGTTGATATTCAGCCCTTCTTGTCAACTGTTGGAAATGGGCCACATCCACCGTAATTGAATTGGCCTCATTAACGCTGACCCCCCACTCAGTAAGGCAACTCCCATATTTCCATGTGCTGTCATATATATATTGCCTACTGTATTTTCCACTCCATGCATCTGATGAAGTGGTTATAGCCCATGAAAGCTTATGCCCAAATAAATTTGTTAGTCTCTAAGGTGCCACAAGGACTTCTCGTTGTTTTTACTTATCCACATGTTTGTTGACACATTCAAAGAATTCTAATAAACTGCTTGATTTCCCTTTACATAAGTTGTGCTGATTCTTCCCCAACATGTTGTATTCATCTATGTGTCTGATAATTCTGTTCTTTACTATAGTTGCATTCAATTAGCCTGGTAAGTTAGGCAAGAAATTAGATAATAAGTTAAGTTTACTGGCCTGTAATTGCTGGTATTGAATCTGGGTCCTTTTTTAAAATCAGAATTACATTAGCTATCCTTCAGTCATCTGATATAGAGACTAATTTAAGTGGTAGATTACATACCACAGTTAGTTGTTCTGCAATTTCACATTTGCAATTTCTGCATTTTCCTTCAGAACCCTTGGGTGAATACCATCTGGTTTTGAGAGGTTTCAGAATAGCAGCCGTGTTAGTCTGTATCCGCAAAAAGAACAGGAGTACTTGTGGCACCTTAGAGACTAACAAATTTATTTCAGCATGAGCTTTCGTACGAGTTTTTTCATGAAGTTGATGGATTTCCACTCCATAGTCTCTAAGGTGCCACAAGTACTCCTGTTCTTTCATCTGGTTTTGGTGACTTATTACTGTTTAATTTATCAATCTGTTCCAAAATCTCCTCTATTGACACTTCAGTCTGGGACAGTTCCTCAGATTTGTTACCTAAAAAGAATGGCCCGGGTGTGGGAATCTCCCTCATATCTTTGGAAGTGAAGACTGATGCAAAAAAAAAAAATTAGCTTCTCCACAACAGCGTTGTCTTCTTTGAGTGCTCCTTTAGCACCTCAATCATCCAGTGCCCCTCTGATTGTTTTGGAAGATTCCTGTGTCTGATGTACTTAAAAAAATTGCTCTTAGTGTATGTATCTTTTGCAGGTTGTTCGTCAAAAATTTTTTGGCCTGCCTAATTATTTACACTTAACTTGCTAGAGTTTATGCTCTTTTCTATTTTTCTCACTAGGATTTCACTTCTAATTTTTAAATATTACCTCTTACTGCCTCTTTTACTCTGTTGTTTAGCCATGGTGACATTTTTGGTCCTTGTATTGTTTTTTTTTATTCATTTATTTGGGATATACATTTAGTTTGAGCCTCTATTATGTTTTTTTTAATAAAGTTTCCATGCAGCTTGCAGGCATTTTACTTTTGTAACTGTTCCTTTTAATTTCTCATTTTTGTTTAGTTCCTCTTTTTGAAGTTAAATGCTACTGTGGTGGGTTTCTTTGGTATTTCCCTCCTTACCAGGAGGTTAAATTTAATTACATTATGGTCATCATTACTTAGCGGTTCAGCTGTATTCACTTTTGGACAGGCTCCTGTGCACCACTTAGGACTAAATCAAAATACCTACAGTGGCGGTTCAGTTTATTTTCCTGGGGATTTTGAGATACAGTGATAGCATTACAGTGAGTTACCATGGGTTTTTCAAATGGACTTACCGTATAGTTACCAGGAAATATTGCATGGTTTCTTATGAGCACCCACTAAATGATGTTCATCATCCATGTTATTTAGTTATTTAGTTTACTTTTATTCCAGCCCTGAAACACTAAAGACTTATCTCATATGATTTATGACTGATATCATACTGGATAACAAGTCTGAATTTGACAAGTGCAATGTATGAGTAACCAATATAACACAGCAAAGAGTCCTGTGGCACCTTATAGACTAACAGATGTATTGGAGCATGAGCTTTCGTGGGTGAATATCCACTTCATCAGATGCATGTCCTGCTCCAATACAGATGCTGCTTTTACAGATCCAGACTAACACGGCTACCCCTCTGATACTTGACACAATATAACACAATAAAGTTTGCACACAATATAACACATAATTGTTAATCCTATATTTTATATTGCAGTGAATACTGCTATTGATACTCTGATCTTGAAATAGGAAAATTATGCATTAATTCTTGTAACATTCATCAAAATAGATTTTAATATCATTAATGTAGGTGAAATAAAAAAACATTTATCATGTCTGAAATTTGAATTTTGAATATAGTTTGTAAAATACAGTATATGTACTAACCAAGACAATGTTTATGCAGCTTATATTCTGTTCTACACCTTGGACAAGAATACTCCAATTGATGACTGGGTTATGGAGTCAATCAGTGGTGACCGACTTACTCATCAAATCATGGACCTCAACCTAGATACAGTGTATTACTTTAGAATCCAAGCTCGCAATGCCAAAGGAGTGGGACCGCTCTCTGACCCTATTCTCTTCCGGACTCTGAAAGGTTTGAACTTTTCTCTTAGATAGCTGGATATTAATGAGATGTACAACATACTCAGGCTTCAATGCTTGCAGTTTACTTCAGTGACACTAGGGAGTCCATTATGCTAATGCTAATAAGACAGTTCTAGAAGGCACTCTGAAACTGTTATTGAGAGACTGTAGCTAGCAGCACAGTAGACAAAAATGAACACCACAATAATGCAGCAGCTGTATTCACATGCATACCATTGGGTAAAAAAACTATGACATCATTCCACTTCCTCCCGTGAGCAAGGAAGCTAATTGCACATGATTGCAATTTCTCTGGTGAGACACTGTTTCACTTTGGTATTTATTTTATCTCTGTTGCTGGCTGTAAAGAACTAGTAGTGACTCACTCACATATCTAGAAAATAAGGATACAAAATTATGATTTCCTTCTTTTTAATTGATCAAACAAATACAAAATAATTAAAGAACAGATCAACACTGTCGGAGGCACAGTCTAATTGGGTACATATGGAATTTTCTCTCTTACTTGGAACAAACCATTTGTAGGCCTGTGCCAGATATCTCTCTTGCTGGCCAGCATGAAGGAAAAGCAAGATGAGGGGGACCTTTTCAATGGCTTGTGCCTTAGCATGCGTTAACGAGGAGCAGTGCCTGTGCTTACTGGAACTCTGGACTGCAACCATGTTTGGCCCCATAGCAAGTGGAAGTGGAAAGATAATCCACACACGCAAAGATCTGTCACAGTCTGCCCCTACATTATTAGCCATGACAAGGTAGAGTATATTACTGTGCGCCTTATGTTCAAAACTGTCACTCATGTAGTTACATGACAGTATAAAGTCTTCTTTTTTAAAAGGCAATTCATTAAGGAAACAAATAGAGTGACATAAGCTATGTGCCTATTTTAGGAAACTGGGGTCACGTGTAGTAGAGCTGTAGCTTTTCCAGAGCAAAATATGAGTATAAAAAATAACGTCTTGACAGAAGGCTGCTTAAAATGAAGATGGGCCAGAGCTGAAAAGCTCTGATCAGAGGTTTCCGATCCAATTCCATTTGTGGGGAGTCAGAGGGACATCTGGATCCAATATTCTGCTTCAGGCCTATCTTTAATTTAAACATATATATGAAAGCCCAGGAAAAATGACTGATCAAAAAGACAATTCATAAGCAATACTTTGTAGATCTACATACATCTCATCCTTGTTTTCCTTGTAGGAAAGAGGTATTATGCAAGTTCAGCCTTTAACAAATATTGGAACAGAAATGTAATTTTTCCTACTCCTGCTGCTTTTGAAGGAGGGAAGGGAGACTCCATTTTCAGTCAATCCCTAGCATTTACCATTAAGGAAGCATCAGAATGAATGGGCCAGTGCACTCAGCAGCATTGGCAGAGAGCTAGCCGTTATCTATGTGTATTTAGAGCATGTTACCAAATATTTAGGCTAACTGTGAAAAAACTCATATAACAGTTTTAGTGAATTAACATGAATCAGAAAAATGGGGGGGGGGTATCAATTTGTTCAGAGCTTATCACAGTCTATCCAGATTTTCAGGACTTACTTGTCCGAGTCTGGTTTCACTCTGAATTAATTATTTGTAGGATCCTGATTATTCATTCTCAACTACCATGAAATGTGAATAGAAGTGCTTTCGTCTCTATCAACTAGATGGGTGCCAACTTAATTTCATGCTCCCAATTTGTGCCAAGTAAAAGAACTCTGTTAGAGAGAATTTAAAGTGAGTCAAAGAATCAAAATATAATAATGACAGAGTAATGAGACATCAAAAGATACAGAGACTCAGATATCTAACTAAACAAAAAGATTAATGGACTAGATATCACCTACTTTGTAGTGTTTACACAAAGTACCATAAAATTCATTTGGGAAATGAATTCTATATCAGAGAGCATCAAGAGATACCAAAAAGATAAATTTACACATTTGTTACATCTTGTAATAGTCTACAAGGACTATGTTTAATATCCTGACATGAATATTTAATGTTATCCACCCTAAATATGTCATGTTCAATAATATTCAGCTGATTTTTGACAAATCTGTCTCTACATATAAGGTGAAAAGAGCTTCTGAAGGCTTGAGTGCATTCTGAATTATGCAAAAATGTTGGTTTCCTGACCTTAATGATTATTAACAGGAGATATGCATGTGACTTATGGTAATGAATGCTTTGTTGGCAAATATATGTTTTGATCACAAGATATTTTAAACCACAAGGAACTAAGTAAGCATCAAAGATCTATAATGTCACCCCTTATCTGATTTAAGATATTATAGCACGCAAAGCTCTTTCAAGGAAACCAAGCCCCTAGTTGGGTATAAAACTGCAGCTGATTTTTTTTTCTCAGTAACGTGCCTTTAGTAATGAAAAATGCAGTAATCTGTGTGAGATCAGATACCTTTTATTGTAAATATCACTGCCAGATAAGCAAAAGTGCTCATGGTTTTTCCCCTCAGATCCATTGGTAACAATGTAATCCAATGGAGAGGTCTTCAGCTGTTTTAAATTGTCATAACTCCAGCTGAGGATCAGCCTGTGTGTTCTTTGGCTAGTCATATTCATAATTTAAGACATAATTGCTCTGATACAGGCATTACCAGGCAGTTCTTATGTGCCTGGAGGAGATGAGGGTCTGAGATGTTATCATGTACTCCATAATTCATTACTAGGGAATGCGTCACTTTTTTTACTGTTATATATTATGGACCAAAACCTGAATCAGGTGTTCAGATTTTATTTAGTTCTTCTGAGAACAAGTTCCAGCTGATTTCATTAGATGTCCTGAAAAAAAATAAAGAAAATTAGAAGTAAATTTTTTTGTATGTGTTGAAATATTAAATTGCTTATTGACATGGATTCCTCTAGAAGTTACAGATGCATGCAATAACAAGTGGGAAAGCAGAACTTCAATCTCAATGTTCCACAAGATTTACTGTATGTAAATTAATAACATTAAATGGTACATTTCTGAAGTAAAGTAACTGGAATCCATTTAGCAAGGCAACTCCAGTGTGGAATTTACTTCTGACTGCCTTATGAAAAGGCTAGCTAAGAAAGTCTGAATGTAGTCGTGTCCGATCAGTAGGAGATCCCCTCATTCTTTCCAATTAACTTATTAATAACTTTTTTTTTCACCTGCAGCAGAAACTGATTAATCCCAGAACTGTACTTAACCTCTTTTCAACTGAAACATAATTTGATTCTAAATTTCAGCTTCAATTTAGAAACAGCCCATAATTTGCTACTGAACTTTCAGGGAAGCAAATAAAATAATAGTATTTGAACTGTTTATTAATATCACACACAAAAATAAACCAGCATGCATAGATAACAATATGAAAATGCACATAGTGCATTTTGTACAAATCTGTACATCTATAGGCTTTATTTCAAGGATGAATGAAATAGATGGTCAGTTGTTTATATAAAGGAGAGAGAGAGAATTATCTTGGCTTTTCAATGTTGTCAGATATTACCAATGCCATTATACCAAGCAGGGAAAGTCTTTATTTGGGGACTTGCTGCAGGACATCAGGAATACATATTACTGATGTCCCATTTCTGTTTGTCAAGCTGATATGGGGCAGCATTTCTAGCATTAGAGTGCCCTCTAATGCTGTATTGGAGTGGTGGTTAAAAAGCAAATCCTTGCTCCTAAGCTGTACAAAACATGAACCTTTATGACCTGCCAGAGAAAAATGTTACCTACTGAGCCACCACAGCAGTATTTCACGACACTGTAGATGTCACAGAGGTTACATCTCCTTAATAACTCGAAGAAGGTAGAAAAAGTTGAGGTTAGCTTTTAAATATCATAAATAGTTGGAATGAGGTAACTGCAGTTTCAATCAAGGGTTTAATGTTTTTATAAATAAATTTGTTCTCTGGGGAAGGTCATAATCCCAGATCTGACTCAGCAGGGAAACCCATTCTCCCCAAAAGATTTCTAGAAACTTTGAGGGAATATGTACAACTCTATACATTTTTCTCTGTTAACATAGTTAAAATAGTTGACTGCATGGTGATCATTCAGAGGGTCTGTTTTCCCTTTGCTGCAGGCATGGAACTTTCATAAGTACTAATGGGAGTTACAATGATAACAGGTGCTGATGACATTGTTATCAGAAATAGACACACTAATGTCATTGTGCTACATGTAAGTTTCCACCATCTTGGGCCTTTATTGTTCATGGCAGCATCTTGTAAACTAAACCATGAGATAACATGGTGGTAATAACATGAAGGTGGGTAACCAAGTAATGTATTATTCTTCAAAGGGAGAATAGATCAGCCTTTAAAAACCACCCTACATTTATAGGCTGCTTACTCAGCTACTTAAACTCAGGTGTGTCAAACTCTTTTTTTTTTTTTTTTGAATCTCCTGTAGTTTAAATTCCTTTAAAATTTTATTAACCAGAAAATTGGATAATTTTCCATAATGGCAGCTATTTCTGAATCTGAAGGGAAGCTTAATACTATCTATCATTTAATAAAATGCTGAGAGCTGCTAACAGTTCAGAAGAGCTTTCAATGTGTCTATTGAATTCTGAAGCCTTGTCTGGTGCACTTCAAATCACACCATCGTTTGTGTAATTATTATACAAAAAACATGTACATAATTTAAAACCTCTTTTGTAAAAAGCTGAAACAATAACATTATAATTCAGATCTAGCTTCCAATACGTAGGTGATTTGTATGCAATTATTCAAGGATCAGTCTCTCTCTTTCACTTACTTCCGAGCTTAATTAAACTTCCCAGATGATGCTTCTAAGTTCAGAGACCAACAAGTTGAGGAAATATACATTTTTAACTGCTTTATTTTTTTAAGAACTTGTGACTACATTTGATGTGAAACACAGTGTGACTTGTACTTGTCTTCTCTGTTCTTCAGAATCTCTTTGAACAGGGAAAGGTAAAATATCTCTCTCTGTCCCAATCAATCCGCCAAAAGTGCAGGAGAGCAGCAACTTGATAGGAAAACCTGCTAACAAAATTGTTGATTTGATATGTCAGCTTGGCTACTAGGAGCTGTCACAGTCTAATGATATTGTCTTTTTCTTGCAGTTGAGCACCCTGACAAAATGGCTAATGACCAAGGTACAGTGGCCTCAATCTGTCACATTTTCTCTTAGAATCAATGCTGAACGTTAGGAACGATGTTACTCGTCACTTTGCATTCTGTTTTTCACCTGGGCTGCACACCTGATGAGGCAGGCACTGGCATGATAATTAATCTTGTTAATGAAGTTCTGCTTCGCTAAGGCTGCTGCTTTGATGGGGAAGATGTAAATTTTCTTGAGAGGAAATTGTTTTGTCTCTTTTCTGAAGGACCAATTAAAATGTCAAGCTTCTTTGTACGAAATAAATTTTTAGTCTCTCTGCTGCATTTCTGAATAATTCACATTAAGTATAATTAAGCTCAGCATAATATTCAAACTGCTCTTGCACCCTTTCATGGGTTATAGATTAAAGTTCTGAAGTGTTGCAGTGAAAAATCATGAATCATTTTCTTTCTCAAGTCAGCTGCCCTGTTTAATAAAAGCAAAGTTTAGTCAACTTTTCAAGGCATTATCATTGCTATGTTTACCAAATATGAAATGTTGTCTAATTAGTCATGTTTCTTCTGCTGTTAACTTACTATAGTTTTTTTTATTATTTATGATGTCTGTTGTTTGGAAATTTTCATCTTCTTTTTACTCCAAACTGATTTATTGTAAGCACCTATTTCCAATGCAACTATAGCATCTTCCATATAAGTAATGTAATTCAATACATTGAGAGATGGAAATATTCACAGTGATATCTGAAAGTTTAAGGCTACGAAGACATTTAGGTGATTTGAACTCCCATTTCACACTAATTTAAATGTAAATAGGGTATCCAAACCCCATAGGTTTCTCTTCACTTGGAGAAAAGGTGTAGTCTTACCTTGTGTTAGCTAACTCAAGTTAACTAACATGACGTAAAATCCTAGTGAAGACAAGGAAGTTTGTAGCTTTCATTTATGTATGCAGGTCACAGTAAAGCCTATACACTCCCATAGTCTTTATCTCAGAGGTGAGCAAACTATGGCCCACTGTACCGTCCTGCCCGGCCCCAAGCTCCTGGCCCGGGAGGCTAGCCCACAGCCCCTCCCCCGCAGCCTCAGCTCGCACGCTCCGCCGCCAGCGCAATGCTCTGGGCAGCGGGGCTGTGAGCTCCTGGGACAGTGCAGCTGCAGAGCCGGACCTGGTCTCTGTGCTGCATGGTGGTGGCAGTGGCATGGCCCAGGTCCAGCTGGGTGGCGTGTCTGTAGCGCTGCCAGCCACTGGTGCGCCAGGCAGCGCGGTAAGGGGGGATGGAGCAGGGGGGGTGGATAGAGGGCAGGGGAGTTCGGGTTGGTGGTCGGGGGGGCGAGGGTGTGGATAGAGGTTGGGGCAGTCGGGAGAGAACTGGGGGTTAAATAGGGGCAGGGGTCTTGGGGGGCAGTCAGGAAGGAGATGGGGGGGATTGGATGGGGCGGCAGAGGGCAGTCAGGGGCAGGGGTTCTGGGGGAAATCAGGCGACAGGGAGAAGGGGTAGTTGGATGGGGCAGGGTCCCGGGGGGAGGTGTCAGGAATGAGAGGAGAGGTTGGATGTGATGGTGGCAGCAGTCCGGGGGCGGTCAGGGGACAGGGAGCAGGGTGTGTGGATGGGGAAGGGGTCCCGGGGGGGCCGTCAGGGAACAGGGGAGGTTGGATGGGGCAGGAGTCCTGGAGAGGGGGCAGATAGGAGGTGGGGGCCGGACCACAACCCCCTCCCCTAACCGGCCCTTCATACAATTTACGAAACCTGATGTGGCCCTTGGGTCAGAAAGTTTGCCTGCCCCTGCTTTATCTCAACCTGCTAGCACCTGTGAAAGCCATAAACTGTATAGTAAATAGGGTTTTACGTCATGTCAGTTACCACAAGATAAGAACACACCTCCCACCCCAGTGAAGATGCCTCCTTAGACAGTTTTGAAATCCACCTTAAGGTTTCAGGATTTCGTTCTTTATTTTTGGGGACAGGGATCTCAACGTTTATCTTTTTGAAACTTGACATTTGATTTCACCCAACATCAGGTTTTTTGTAGGCTGCAAAATAGTTTCAAATTACTCCCCCTCCTCCAAATTTGCCTTTTTAAAATAATTGTTCTTTCCAAACAGGCCTAACAAGCAATAAATGGCGCTGTCGAACAATTAAAAATATAATCGCAATTAATCATGAGATTTAAAAAAATGGTTGTGATTGGTCACAGTTTTAATAACACTGTTAAACAATACAATACAGGCCATCCTCGGACTGATGACACAATTGGTTCCTGAAAATTGCGATGTAAGTCAAAATGTCGTAATTCAGAACCGCAATCCACTGCATTGCGGGACTGAATGTCCTAAAGTCAAAACCAGTTGTCATAAGTCGAATCAGGGTATCAATTCAGAAACGTCGTAAGTGCCTCTCATCGTAAGTCGAACGTTGTAAAGTCAAGGACTGCCTGTACCAATTTACATTTATTATAAATATTTTTGGAAGTTTTTCTACATTTTCAAATATATTGATTTCAAATACAACACAGAATACAAAGTATACAAGTGCTCACTTTATTATTTTGGATTACAAATATTTTCATGGTAAAAAGTGTAAACAAAAGAAATAGTATTTTTCAATTTAACTCGGACAAGTGCTGTAGTGCAATCCTGTATCATGAAAGTGCAACTTACAAATGTGGATTTTTTTGCTTAATTAATTGCACTCAAAAACAAAAGAGTGTAAAACTTTAGTGCCTACAAGTCGAAGCACAAAGAGGCATACAAATGTTTTAGCATATCTGGCTCATAAATACCTTGCAACTCTGGCTACAGCAGTCCCATGTAAACGCCTGTTCTCACTTTTAGGTGACACTGTATTTAAGAAGCGGACAACGTTATCTCCCATAAATGTAAACAAACTTGTTTGTCTTAGCAATTGGCTGAACAAGAAGTAGGATTGAGTAGACTTGTATAAGGTGAATTGAAAAATACTTTTTCTTTTGTTTATATTTTTTATGATGCAAATATTTGTAATAAAAATAATACTATAAAGTGAGCACTGTGCACTTTGTATTCTGTGTTGTAATTTAAAACAATATATTTGAAAATGTAGAAAAACATCCAGAAATATAAAATACATTTAAATTGGTATTCTATTATTGTATAACAGGGTGATTAAAATGGTAATTAATTGTGACTATTCTTTAATCTAGTTAATTTGTTTTGCATTAATTGCATACATTAACTGTGATTAACTGACAGCCCTAATAATAAAATTATCAGTACTGATGAACAGTTATAATATGTAATATTATATTGTAATATTGTAGTATTAATATCTACAGAATAATATGTAGATAGGCTATGATTTTTAGTGGGGCCTAAACCACTTAGGCACCCTTCTTCTAATTAAAGACAATATAAGTTGGGCACATAACTCCATCAGATCACTGTGAAAATCTCAGCATATTTTATTAGACTTGCCTTAACTGATAAAAGAAATGGGGCATCTTGATTTTTAGCAAGATCCCCAGCTGTTGTAACTCCAGGAGTGCCAGTTACAAAATGTTCCTTCTACCTTTGGTGCCAGATTACAAATGAGGCGATCAAGTAATCAGTCAATTCTGATCTTAATAGAAAATGGGGAGGGTAAAGAAGATGCCAATTTGCTCAGATACCTTGGGAATGATTTTAAATAAATGCAAATAGAGGGAAACTTGAGTTATCATTTTGGTAACAGTTCAGCTAACTTGCTACCCACATGATAAATTTGGATTAACAATTTAAAATCCAACAATATAACACGAAATAGGCTTGAAAACAAAACTGGCGCTCGTGTTTGCCTACCTAGAGTTACTTAAAGGATGAGGGCTGTAGTTTTTCTGAGGGCATTGGGGTTACATTTCTGAATGTGTGGTGTACAAAATTGCTATAGCTTAGTTATCCAGGCCTGTCTTACCTCTAGTTCAGGATTCTTCTGTATTTGTCCCACAGCTACTGCCCATGAAAAAGGTGCATAATTTAAATATGAAGTCAGGGTCAGCGGTGTTCTTGTTTCTTGTCTTCCGGCTGGTCTCCAGGTAGAAACCAGCAAAAATACAGGAACGTTTATTGAATATTCTAGATACAGCATTGGCTATGCCCTTTTAAGAAATAAATAAGCGGGGGCCTGGGGAGGAGTATAGTCTCTCTTCATTTTCTCTAGACTTGCCTGAGTCCCTCTTGGAAAAAGATCAGAGCCTCAGCAGGGAGGCCGGTTGCACCCCCTTTGAAAAACGGTGCTGTAGTTTAATTCATGTGGTGAACTAAATAAGCATGTCAGCTGAAGGTGAAGCCTGTGTATCGTATATGAATATACATTCCTTGTATCACCAAGAGATCTAATTACAGCAAAGTGTTTGCAGTGTAGGGCACTTCCTTTTCCACTGTAATAAACATGCATTTTACTACAGATTCAAATAAGGTCTGAATACTATGCAAATATAATACCAGGATATGAACAAAGCTATTTCAAGTTTGTTTATATACATTTGCTAGGAAAGTAGCTCCATTTGCTCAGAACTACTGCTCAGAAAGGCTCGGTAATGGTTTATGCCGAGAATGTACATGGTACCTATTCACTGATAAAAGAACAAGTGTAGTATCACGAGTAATGTTACAGTTAAGGTTTTGTCAGCACTAACATAATCCTTTTGAACTGAAAGTGAGCATGCAGGACTTTCTGTCCTGTTATAGGACTAAACACAGTTGTAACTCATGATAATGTATAGAGAGAACTCGTTTCTACTAGCCATATATAATACACATAGAAGTTGATACAGAAAAGTATAACAATACTGTAAAAACTACAGGATGGATAGATAGCACAGCAAGGTTGGCGGATAGGTGTAGTAGGAGCTCAAGTTTTCAGGCAGAATAAGATAGGGGTGTTTTGTCTTTTCTCTGTATTGAGACTCTGAGATCCTCATGCAGGGACTTCTATGTCTAACCTACTGTCAGGCTCACTGTCAAGCAGTTAAAGTTAGGCACTTAAACTGACAGTGACATGGGAGTTGTGGACAGGGCCGGCTCTAGACTCCAGCGCGCCAAGCGCGCGCTTGGGGCGGCATGCCGCCGGGAGGGCAGCAAGTGGCTCCGGTGGACCTCCTGCAGGCGTGCCTGCGGATGCTCCACTGGAGCCGCAGGACCAGCGGACCCTCCGCAGGCACGTCTGCAGGAGGTTCACCGGAGCCGCGGGACGGGCAACCGCTAGCGCGCCCCCCGCGGCGTGCCGCCCTGCTTGGGGTGGTGCAATTGCTAGAGCCGCCTCTGGTTGTGGGTGCTGACCTACGTGTTTAGGTGCATACACATTTGAAGATTTGGCCAAAGTGACTTACCTGAGGCCAAGGGGGTGGTGGTGGTTATTGCCCCTCTATGAGCCAAATTTAGAATTGAGATGCTCCTGGTCCCCATTCTCATGCTCATGTCACTAGACTGTATCTTTCTTCTGACTTCCATTTTCAAGCACGGTCCTTCAACCCCATATGGAAATCATGTTCATGGCTTTCTTCCACTACATCGTCACCACTCGCTTCCTGTGGAGGATTCTCTCCACCAAAGTGTCCCATAAATGAAAAATAGTCTAAAACACAGCCCCAGAGCTATGCCAGCCATAGCACTAGGGCTCCTGCTGGATGCATTGTTGGTGAACTGAACCCTGGCAATCTGTATTGTGTCAAATAGAGTGGAAAGGCGCCTTGAATATTACCAGTGGTACTGGCAGGCACAAATTTATTCTTAAAAAGTCAAAACCGCTTTTAAATGTACCAGTTAGGTTTGATTGACGGAGACATGAAAATTAAACTCCTTCAGGCCATAGTTAATCACCATTATGACACAAAAGTTACAATTAAGGAAATAAATAAATACAAAAAGAACCTGAGGATGTCTCATGGAAGTAATGAGATGCAGACTCTTACATGTAAGCCATACATTGAAAGTCAGTATCAGCAGCTACAAAAGTGTTATCGCTGGATTGCACTGTGGTTAAATGAGTTAGTGGTCTCAGCTCAGTTACTAGAGTACAGATTTCAGCAATCTAGTTTTCAGTCTCAAAAGGGAGACCAAGGATTGACAACTGAAAAACTCTGACTCCTAGAGCTGGTCGGGATTTTACCAATTCTGCCCATACTGGAACTGTCCTTTCAATGCTCTCAATCCAGCAACTTTCATGAATACAAAATTAAATTTTAAAAGTAACTAAAGGCTAAAATAGTGTCACCAGAACAATCTGTAGAATCTGAGGAATGTTTGTGATATACATGATGAAATAAACTTAGAATAAAATTTGATTTGTTTGGGTATAGATTTCAGAAAGACTTTTATATCTACTGTATTCTGAGATTCCAGTGTAACCAATACATTCAGGTGGTTAAGTTAATATTGAGATTTCAGACATAGTCTACGAATATCCTAGTTTGTTTAGGAAGTTTTTTGACTGGGCCACATTATTGATAAATGTAGTTTGTAAAGGCCTATATGTAAGAGTCTGTAAATGAGTCTGCTCATGCTGCAGAACGTCTGTTAGTCTATAAGGTGCCACAGGATTCTTTGTTGCTTTTACAGATCCAGACTAACACGGCTACCCCTCTGATGTAAGAGTCTGCATCTCATTACTCCCATGCGACATCCTACATTCAGTGGATCAGGTCCTAAATCAGTAAAGAGGTACATTAAAGTCATCTAATAAATTTCTAAAGCATATGAACCAAATCCTGAGGTTCTTACTCAGTTTTCACACAATTCTTATACAAACTACTGTTTGTCCTGGCCCCACTGAAGTCAAGGTAATTTTGCCATTGGCTTCAGTGGAGGTAAGTAAGCACCAAGTAAAACCTTAATAAAGATCTCAGGATTTGGCTGAAACAAACACCAAGATAAAATCCAGTTTGAAGCTGAGTTTAGATTATAAGGTAATAATCACCCTACACATACCTAAGAGAGTGTTGGATCAGGCCCTTAGGGCTTATTCCAACACATATATCCTTCTCATAGAATAACAAAATTAACTCTATTACGGCATCTGCTTCGTTCTACTGTTAGTGCAGGATTGTTCCTGCCAACATAATCTCCAGTGATTCTCCCACAGAGCTTTCCACCTTGGCATCTAGAAAGACTGTCATGCCTATAATGAGACCTATTTTCTCCCCAGGTTCCGAAGCAGCTACTGAGAAATGTGCCCATGCATTATTTTTTTCCCTTCAATTTTCTGCCTGTGCGCCCTCCCATTTCTTTTGCTGCAGCTGTTTCATTAACCCCCTGCCTATCCTTCCACTAGTATTATGGTTTGGATGGAGCAAAGAAAGAGATTTATGGGAAAGAGAGGACAGAGGGAGGATGAGAAACTCACATGGCTCAGCAGGACCTAACCATGACCCTTAGTGACAGCTATGTCACCACAACATGCTCTAATAACATGAGAGCTGCACCCAGTGAAGTAGGTGGGAGTATTGGTGGTGTCAAAGCCACTCTGCTAGTTCAGCCTAGGCAACTAACTCCTGCTGTCAGCTGCTCAGTATCTGAAAGGTCAGAAGAGCAAGCTAGGAAAAAAGCCAAGAGCACAAGGGAGGGACTTGTCAACAAAGGAGAAGGGAAAAGAAGCGCAGTAGATGAAGAAAACAAATAAGAGCACAGTGAGCTGCTTAAAAGCACCCTGTTATATGAAGGAGAAGAAGAGGCAGAGAGGCATTTTGAGTAGAATTATGTCACATATTTATGCAGCTCACGTTCATCCAAAACAGTCCTCACTTTTTTTGTGAAAGGTATAGTATACTAATCATCTCGTGCACCCAGGGCTGGTGCTTCCATTAGGCGACCCTAGGCAGTCGCCTAGGGCGCCAGGATTCGGGGGACAGCATTTTGTGCGCTCCACGGGGCGCGTGGGAGCTTCCAGTTCCGCTCCCGTTGCACCGCCGAAGAAGAACCTTCTGCCGATGTGCCGCGGAAAACAGTGGCGGGCAATTGAGCAGCTCAATGATTGCCACTGTCGCCTGCGGCATTTCGGCGGAGGGTCCTTCTTCGGTGGTGCGATGGGAGTAGAACCGGAAGCTCCCACGCACCCCGTGGGGAGCGCACAAAATTCCGCTCCCCAAATTCTGCCTAGGGTGCCAGAAACCCTGGCGCCGCTCCTGCATGCACCAACAAAATGCTGCCAATTCTGGGGTGGACTGTCTAAAAGCATGGAACAATGCTATTTAACAAAATGTCAGGATATAAAGAAAACTCTATACCAGGCGTAGACAACCTATGGCACACGTGCCGAAGGCGGCACGTGAGCTGATTTTCAGTGGCACTCACAGTGCCCGGGTCCTGGCCACCGGTCCGGGGGGCTCTGCATTTTATTTTAATTTTAAAAGAAGCTTCTTAAACATTTTTAAAGCCTTCTTTACTTTATATACAAAAATAGTTTAGTTATATATTATAGACTTATAGAAAGAGACCTCCTAAAAACTTTAAAATGTATTACTGGCACGTGACACCTTAAATTAGAGTGAATAAATGAAGACTCGGCACAGCACTTCTGAAAGGTTGCCGACCCCTGCTCTATACAATCAAAATAGCCTGGATTCATTTGAACTGAATCTCCAGATGTACTCAAAAATTAGCACTTCCACTGAAGCTGGTGACAAATCACATTTTTCCCAATTTTGCAAAGTCAATAACAATAGCCCTTGCAGCTAATTCTATCACGCTTGTGAGTGGCAGCTGTTTTACTGAGTGAATACTGTGCTTGATCTTAATAAAGGTTCATCCTAGTTTTGTCTGAATGAAAATGGAAGCAACATGTAACTTGTAAAATCTCAGCCAGAATAATTCTCAAAATGAGCTAGAATTTCTCAAAATTATGGAAATTAAATCAATATATAATATTAAGACTTTTTCACCTTTGGGGATAGCATATATTGGGCCACTCAGAAATAGCACATTTCTGTTGACTACTTAGGCCTGGTCTACACTACAGTCATAGGTGGACGGAAGCCGTCCGAAGTCAACCTAATAATGTATGCATCTATACTACCGGGTCCCTTCCACTGACCTAACTCACCTGTAACGTCGACTTAATAACTCCACCTCCATGAGAGGTGTAGCATTTAATACAATATTGATGGGTCGACAGAAAGGCAGTGTAGATGCATAGTTGTATAATTTGACTGAAATAGCCTCCAGGAGGTGTCCCATAATGCTCCACTGTGAATGCTCTGGAGATCATTTTCAACTCCACTGCACAGCAGCCAGGTACACAGAAAACAGCCTCTCCCCTGTTAAAGCCCCCCCCAAACAAACAAACAAACAAACAAAACAAAACATGGGTTGTTTGCCATTGATAGCAGAAGGTAGAGACAGAGAGGAAATTGCATCATGTTCCCATTCCCACCTGCGACAAAGTTTTGGTCCCATGAAGCATTGCAAGACCCTCCCAAAACCCCCTTTAGCTAGTTGCACAGTGGGATAGCTACTCACATTGCACTGCTCTGTGCATCGACGCAAGTGCTACTAGTGAGGATGTACTCCAGCAACACAATGAGTGTGGTGTGGACACACATGACCAACTTAATTACTGTGGAGACCTGATGTTGACTTGCATTAAGTCGACTTACCTTTGTAGTGTAGACATGCTCTTAGTATAGTATGTCATTCAGCATTGAGGATCACTTTTTATGGTAGGGAGAGTTGGGGGCATCTGAGACTTGTAATTAATTGATTTACTAAAGCTTTGCCCTCTGATTCTCTTTGTATTTGAAGCTGTTTTTTAACAGATTAGAATAATACCCTTTTTCATTTGTAGTGAGAATCTTTTCCAAGGTCATGCTGCAAATCAGGGATGGAGCCATGACTTTAAGAAAACACTTAGATTCTGGGTCCCCAGTCCTGTGTTCAGAACAAAGAGTCTTCCCATATTTATGACTGAACTTTAAAATTCCCACTTCCTTCAGAAAGACAATTGCTTTAAAAACAAAATGTTATTCCAGGGTAGGAAGTGGGATTCAGGATAGGTGGAACTGTAATACTACAGCACTGTATTTGACATCTTTAAGAGCTAATCTTGATTTATTAGCAAAAATGTCCACTACATTGGACCTAAGGGCCCGAGGGCCAGATTTGTAAAGCTGCAGATAGGTGCCTAGTGAGATTTTCAAAAACCTTATTTTCAAAAGACTTCTCATTGGGAATTAGGTGCCTAGGCACATTTAAATATCCCATTAGACATCAATCTGTATCTTTAGGTACCTAAATACCTTTAAAAATCCATCCCTGAATGTCCAGGAATAGGGAGCCCCCCGTTGCTCTCTGCAGAGGTTAGAGATACACAGAGATGTAAGGCAATGTACACTGAGTGTGAAATTTTCAAAAGTGCCGAAGTCACTGAGAAGCCAAAATCTAGTTTCCAAATGTATCCAAATCCCTTGGGAGCCTTCATGCCATGGGTTATGTGCATTTGGAAATGGAATTTAGGTTCCCCTTATTTACTCTGAATGTGTGAGATTTATAGGACTGCTCAAGTTCCAAGGCAATAACTGTCAACATAAAGGTAAAAGTAAAATTATAGACCAGGTCATATGAGAAGGAATTTTTGTCAGAGGCACAAAGTACATATGAAAGAGGATCTGTGGTATGTAGACACTTTCAAACAGCTTGTTAGAGTTGCTGAATAGCAAAGTCTTGTTCAAGTCTAAATAGTTTCTCTTTTCAGAGTAGCAGCCGTGTTAGTCTGTATCCGCAAAAAGAACAGGAGTAGTTGTGGCACCTTAGAGACTAACAAATTTATTTCAGCATAAGCTTTCGTGGGCTACAGCTCACTTCTTTGGATGCATAGAACATGAAAATGTGGAAATATGCATACCAAATGGAAGCTCATCTCAATTGATTGGACTCTTCCAGTTGGTATGCATATTTCCACCTTTTCATGTTCTCTGTATGTATAAATATCTCCTGTCTGTGTGTTCCATTCTGTGCATCCAAAGAAGTGAGCTGTAGCCCATGAAAGGTTATGTTGAAATAAATTTGTTAGTCTCTAAGGTGCCACAAGTACTCCTGTTCTTTTTAGTTTCTCTTTAAGATTTTTTTTTTTTAATAAGTGGACAGTGGGTGACAAAGAGGTTGGTTTATTTTGTTTTATCCTATCCCAGTTTTCATATGATAAGCTAATATCAGGTTCTTCATTCCATATTTTCTCTGGATAGGAGTAGATTAGTATATAGGTAGGTAATAAGAACATAGTAGCAGTTCCATGCAGAATTAAGGTTGGTTCAAAATTTGGCAATCATGTCTTCTCACGTGACAAGCTGATTCTTATGTTTGGACTTAGGTAAGTTATATAATTGATTTGTAATGTTTGGTCAAAGGGAACATGTGAGTCTTTGAGTTGATATTTTCCTTATCCTGGGGGAAGTTCAGTAGATATTTTTTCTTCAAATGTATCATCTATGCAATGACTCCTTTGAGCTTTCCAGAGTTGGTTAGGTTCAATTTGCCAGAATAGACATCTGTGTTATTCCAAATTAGAATTATGTTATGTGTTGAGGAGAAATCAGATTTTCAAATGACATTACCCTTTTGGTGGTAGCCCATGGGTTAGAGATTTACAGGAGCATGTATAAAATGTACTACCATTAGGAATAATTTCACAATGTACAGGTCCAATGGAGTGCCATCTGCATTATCTATAGTTTATAAACCTTTAAAAAACAATGGATCAGAAGAACTATGCCAATTTACACCTGCTGAGTATCCGATCTAACAAGCATATTTGGCAGGATGTAAAGAAGTTCTCCTCTGATGGGTCTAGCATTAGAAGCACTGCTGGAAGATCACTCAAGACTGAAAACCAAGACTCATGTCTCAAAACCCTGGAGAAAATGGTGGCCTTCGTCATTCTGAGGGCATACAGCAAGGCATCCAAACAGATCCCTGTGAATTCAAAGGATTTTGACTTTTCTGGATGGGGAATGAATGCATTATACTTGGCAGTGCACCTAACCACTTTACACCTCAGTGGTTTTGAGTTCATGAATAAACAGAGCACTAATTGTTTTAGCTTTCAGGGAAATAGGGTTCGTAAGGCAAGCTAGTCATGCTGGGAACTTAACTTACTGTCATTCAACCTTTGCCATGTTTGGATTACAGCGGGCATGTTGCAGTTTGGCTGTTTGAAGCATAAACCATCCAGTGTTCAATATCATTAATCTGAAAACTATAAACTGTCTCATTGTTCTGCTTTACTGCTTCCACCCAGCCAGTATGAAAACAAGTGCAAGTACATCTATAGCCTGATATCAGCCTAGAGACAGCAACCTGCTCCCATACTGTGACAGCAGGAGGCAGCTAGTTCTCCTCTTTACCTTTTGCTGAAGCTTCTGTTTGCTCCAGGCTTTTGGTATTATACCTAAGTCTCTCATGGAAACTGTGAACATAGTAAAAAGACGAGTAATTCATGAGCATCTCAAACAGCTGCTTTCTAAACAAATGTATTTATTTATTTACTGTTTGTATATTCACCGAGCCAAGCAATAATGTTGCTAGTGGCCAAGTGGAGCTCTTGGAGCCCACCGCTGAATTTGGTTTGCAGATACTCCTCCACAATATGTATCATTGTTAGATGACCACAGGTGCAGCTTGGATTGTCTTGAAGATCCCCAGTGGTGCTGGTTGGCTGCACAGAGGCCTTGTCCAGTCTGGAATCAGTTAAGAAGGGCCAACAGATGACCTGGCAGGTCAAAGCTGGCAGAGCGGGCAGTAAGGTCTGTGACAAGGAGCTGACTGGTGCTTGAAGTTAAGCACCAGTCTTCCCACCACAGGCACTTTGCTGTCACATCCTGGCATGGCAGCCTCAACCACAATAGGCGTTGTGATGAAAGAGATATAGCTGGTGGACTAAAAAGGTCATTAAACAAGGGCAAGCTTGGGTTGGCACATACCTTCTAGAGCAACTTGCCAGCTGCAATCTCCCTCTTGATGTAAGGGGGAGCATTATGACTCAGCACTGGGAGCCACAGAAGCATAGGCAACACGTGTGTGTGTGGGGGGGGGAGATACCGGTTCAAATGCCCCTCAAGATTTCTGCTTAAACAACCAGGGGGAGAAGGGCTCTGTCCTCCTTCCACCATGCCTTGCCCCCAGCACATTTGGCCCCATCCCTGGCAGCCAGGTCCAGGCATGGAGTGGAGGTGGTGGGATCAGCCACTTCTCATGCCGGCCACTCAGGTCACTGTGCAGCACTGCTGCTGCCTGCGAGAGCCTGGATGGGGCAGTGGCCGTGGTGACTGGGCTGTCTGTCTCAGGCAGCTGCTGCACTGCACAGAGCAGTGACCCTGAGCAGCCTCCTTCAGCCAGCATGAAGTGACTCTGTCCCACCACCTCCGCGTCCCCCCTCCAGACCCAGCTGCCAGGGAGAGTGGCAGACTGTGCCGGGGGGAGGCACAGTAGCAGAAGGACAGAACCTCTCTCCACACAGGTAACTCTGGTGGGGTGGGGAGAGCGCATGGTCCAGGCTGGGCTCAAGGCTGGGGTGTCCCGGGCACAGGAGACACATGGGACGGTCATGTGTCCTCCCCTTTAGATTGTGCCCCACCAGTATTAGGATGCACGAGTCATCTATGCATGGAAGATCAGTCAGTCGGAGAGTTCCTGGTATGATGCACGTTGTTGAGTTGAGTTGTACGTCGGCAAGTTTGATGTGTGCTGACTGACTCCATACTGGTGTCTGGTATTCTGCTATTGAGTACAAGATGGAAAGGGCTGAGGACCTTAGGGTTGGAGAATTTGCGCCCTGTAAAGAACCTGCCAGTTTGCTGAGAAGGTTGTTGTGTGTCTTGACCTTCACTGCTATCTTCCTCAGGTGGCTTTTGTATGTCAGTGTTCGGTCGAGAGTCACACCTAAGTAAACTGGGTATGCTTCATGCTTCAGCCTCTGGCCATTTATTATGATGTTTAGTTCCCTCTTAGTATTGGCGTAGTGGAGGTGGAATGTGCCAGAGATTGTCTTGCTGGTGCTAGTCTTCTCCAGCTCAGAGAAAGTTGGAGCCTGTAACTCTCAGCAGATGTCTTCTGCATAGATGAACTTCAGTGACTGGGTTGGTGGCAGGTCATTGATGTATATATTGAATAAGGTTGGGGCTAGAACAGACCCCTGGGGCAACACGTTCATCTGTTTTTTCCAAGCACTTGTTTTCTCACCTACATGCACCTTGAACCGTCTTTTTCGGAGTAGCAGCTTGATGACATCAGTGACCAATGGTGGAAGGATTCTTAATATTTTAACAAGTAGACCCATGTGCCATACCACATCATATGCTGCAGTGAGGTCAAAGAAAATAGTGCCTGTTTCAGGTTTCTTTGAAAACCATTTTGGATTAATGTGGTTAGTACAAGTACTCACATGTGCTTTGATCTTGTTGAAAGTCTCCTTCCTCGACATTCAGGATGTTCTCCACCTCTCATGTTGTTCACTGTAAAATTAGGTGCTCTAAAATCTTAAGACACATAGAAAGCAACAATATCGGGTGGTAGTTTGATGCCTGGTTTGGGTCTTTACCAGGTGGTGGGAGGCCGATGACTTTTGACATGCGCCACATTTTTGGCAGCATGTCTGATCATTTCTAAACAAATAATGCTATGGGGTGAAATAATCTGTTTCTGTATGAATATTAAGCAAGGAGATTAAGGAAAACAGAAATTAAAATGCCATGTTTGTCTGTGGAACATCTCCCCATCAACAAAGTCAGCAGGGATTCAGTTATATGGCTAATATTATGAAACAGCCAATGAAAAGTCATCCTTAGTGTTAGAGGCACTGAAAGCTTTGCTAATGAGCAATGCATAGCTAGCATTCTTGGAAAAGAAGCTAAACAGATATAACTGAATATTGGTTTTATTTTTTGCTGCGCTGAGACAATACAATATTTGAAACTGAAAGTTGAGCAAATCCAGAGGTGATATAGCTAATGTAGTCAAGGGATAACTTCATCTCTACTCAAAACTCCAGTTTCCCGCCAGGAAATATATCAGGATCTAACAGGCTGAAGGAAAGCTAGTTTAAGACCCTGTGAACATTCTCCCCTGTGGCCTTTCTCCTCCCTCACTTCCCACTCTTGTGACCCTCATTCTTGAGTGTGGTTGAACTCTGCTTGGTACAGGACCTCGTAGGGGGCACAGATAGATTTATGTCTCTTACAGCATCCTCTGCCTAATCCTGGGGCCCACTAGAACTGATCTAATTTATGCCCAGGTGCCAGCACCTCTAAGAGGCCATTCAAGCAGCTGAGGATAGATGGAATTCAGTAACATCTTGGCCATGCTCCCTACACCAGGACTGTAGCAAGAGGGCTAGGAATTTCCCAAAACTGGAGGAATCCTGGTTAGCCACTGGAGTGGTGCAAAAGGGGCTGTCTCAGACCCAAGAATTGGATCGAGTGACTCTGGCATCCTTCTTTCTGGCTGAGTGGATGCATACAGAGTCATCTTCCCCATCTACTGATTATTGCCAGTCTAAGTCTAAAAGGGAGCAGCAATCCTGACAAAGAGCAGCTAGTGGAGTTTCAGCCTTGATCTGTACAGTGTAGTAATCATGGTGCAAGTTAGTCTTATCTTTCTTCTTACTTCTGTGTGTCACTTTTCCAGTCCCACTTTCTGTCTGTCATGCTTACAACAAACGATTGCAGGCCCTTGTGGGTAGATTTCCTGTGGATGGATTTCCTGGTAATCAGATTCCTACTTTCTCTTGCAAATTCCTGTCTGTCAATTCCCGGCTCAAACTCCTGTTGCTCCTTCCTCTCCATTAGCCTTCCTTACTCTGCTTTTATATACACCTTGCCGGCTTTTATAGCGAGTTTCCCAGGTGGCAGCTTGGCAATCCAATTTGAGCTTCCTCTCCAAAGCTGCTAGAAGGCCAGACTCAGTTTGTTTCAGACCTTCTCTCTTGCAGCTGCTTTATATCTCAAGGAAAGCTTTTCAAGTGCTGAGCACCCTCAACTGGCACCAAGTTTCCCAAAGAGTTCAGCTTCATTTAACCATCTAAATAAGGGCCAAATTGTCAATAGTACTTAACACCCAGCAGCTCTCATTCTGACAGTAAGGACCAGATTGTCGAAAGAAATGAGCACCCACCATGCTGAGCAATTTTGAAAAAGCTGCCCCTAAGGGTACGTCTACGCTGCAGGTGGGAGTCAGCCTTGCATCATTGGTAGGCTGCCTTGTGTTAGCAGAGCTTGCACTAGCGCACTGCAAATAGCTGTGTGGATGTTGCAACACCAGTGGAGGCTCAGGCTAGCCACCTGAGCTCAGACCCAGGGAATAGGGTGAGTATGAGCTCAGGTGGCTAGCCCAAACCTCTGCCAGTGCCACAACATCCACACAGCTATTTTTAGCACGTTAGCATGAGCCCCACAAACCCAAGTCTGTCTACTTAAGGTGGGAGGCTCACACCCAAGTGCAGTGCAGCCATACCTTGAGTGACTAGACCAGACTCACCGTGGCAGAGCCAGGAATTGAAACTGGATCTCCTGAGTCCCAATCCAGTGCCTTAGTCATAAGACTGACCTTTCTGTGCATGATAAGGCCTGCAGAGTCAGACAAAGTGCATGGCCAAGTTAGCACCCATGGGTGCGGGCAATAGAATGTTCAGTGGCTTCCGGAATGGGTGATGCTGCAGCTTACACCCAAAGCTGTCTGTGCTAACATTAATCCTATGGCAGAAGAACTGCTTTTCATGTGTTGGCACAATGAAGTGGTTTAATTGAGACATTCTTGACTAAATATAATTTTCTTTTTTATGATTGAAAACTGTCAGTATCTCTAAGGAAATACAAGGGTGAACAACCAGGAGGCAATCCCTAAACTTGGCAATGAAGATGTCTTTGAATAACATGAAGCGCAAAATGACAGAGCTGGGCTATCTTACATTTTCTTTTGTCCATTGTATACTATGTCTGAGGAGTGTCCCTTTGTGTATTGGAGCTTGTTCTGGCAGCTGTGGTGCCCATAGAGAGAAATCATGTGCCCCATAAAAAAATGGCTTTTTGCTGAAGTAAAATATGACGGTCATATTACAGCCTCGCATTGGCTGGTATCCATGCACAGCGCCGAAAGGCTTATAGTTGTCATCATGTCTCAAACTATGGCTCCTGGAGGGAAGGAAAATTGCTTACAGCTTCTGTAAACTGAAATAAGAGTACTTCTCAGCCAGTTTTCCCAGGGTTAAATGAGTATAGGGCTGAAAACATTGGTAGAGAAAGGATATATCTGGACCAGATGAATTAGATAATGAGTCCTTCATGGAGAGCAAGACATACTATAATGAAGTCACTACCCTTCATAGCAAGTACCCATGTATAATATAGTGAACATTAAGCAGAATGGAAGCAATATTTCCTGGAGTGAGAGTAGTCTGGCCAGGGCATTCTGGAATACCTGAAGTTTGGAGATAAGGGATTTTCAGTATTTAAAAAATAAATGCTGAAGCATAAATCAGGAAAAAATGAGCTAACAAGGAAGAAGTCCGCTAGAGTTACAGCAGAAGTGACACCAGATTTACAAATGCTGGAGAACTGACAAGAAAAAGAACATTTGTAGTCATGGGGAACTTCAAGTTTTGTAGTCTTGATGAGGCAAAGTTAAAACATGTATTGAAAATAATGCTAGTTGATCTATAGTTGTGGGAGAAAGGACGTTTTCCAGTGGAGGACTTTAGTCATAGAAGCATTCATAAGAAGGAGCTAATTGAAGACAGAGCACAAATGGGAAATAGAAAGATCAGAAATCATTCACACTGAAGTGATGTCCAAAGTTAAAACCATCCTTTCTGCATAATTTGAGTGAAAAGTTGGCACTTCTTGAACATATTTCTGCTAGTTTGAATTCTGCCATCCGTTACACAACTCAGAGAAAAACTGAAGAGTATCAAGAACCCAGCCTTGTGCCAACTGCATAGGTCAGATATTGAGGGGAAAATATAAGGTCTCCACTAAAGAAGGAGAAATGAGAAAGGTGGGGTTTCATCCAGGGGAAGATTGTATAGGGGAATAGCAACAATTCTGAGTGTGGCAGAAAAAAAAATCACAGAGATATGAGGTAGCATTAGCAAGGTAGGTGGTGATGTTGGAAGTGCAGAAGGAGTCACAAAGGACGTGTTTTTGTGTGTAGATGAGATTAAGTATGTAAGCTAATGGGAGAATGAGACATCAAGCCATAATGAAGCATTTGGGCTCAAAGTAGCAATGGACTTGTGCATCATTTTACTTTTCCAAAGGAAGAATGTGGTAAACTCCACACAGAGCTAGATGAAGAAAGCTTCCAAGAAGGCATGTTGGTTTGAAGTACAGCATTAGTAGTCCTTCACCAGCACCGTTTACTCTTTAGCATCTAGATTCCAACACACCATGTTGAGGATTTACCTTACAGCTTTACAGCTTCCTAATGTGTTGGTTTGCAAGATAATCAAAATATTGAACAATTGTGTTTGTTTGTTTATCTTAATACCATAAACCAAAATACAATTTTAGCTACTGGTAACATCCAGTTTTGTTGAAATATTGTGTGCTGGGCTTAAGTGTTATTTATTTCTCTGCCCTGTTATCAGTCTAATTAACAGTTATCAAAAGTTAGACCATTTGAAAACATTAGCTTTCATGCATAAAACTAGATCATTTTTCTTCACCAGGAAGCTTATTTCCCCCCTCCCCCCCAAAAAAGGCATTTAATAAGCTTTCCTTTTATTAGAGAGGTAGGTCGGGGCAGAGTAAGGCAATCTGGGGACATCACAACACAGGATCCCCCATGGCTCTAACCTCACTGCTTGTGCCTGTGCCTCCCCCACCCCTTGCACAATGTCAGGGGTCCCCCTCCCCTACCAGAGCATCAAGGGGCATCCTTCTTTCTCCCAGGAACAGAAGCAGGGTCCTTCCCAAAAGAGAAAAGAGTGGCAGCAGAGCCTCCCCCCCATTGTTTACCCAGAAGTTGGGGTGTATTTGCTTAAGTAAGTGGGTATGGCTGCACTCTTCTCCTCCTGCCATACACTGAGTGTTTTCAGGGCCATCCTAAGCAGCTCATAGGGAATAGGTCCATCAATGGCTATCAGCCAAGATGATCAAGGACACAACCCCAATCTCCAACTGCCAGAAGCTGGGACTGGACAAGATGGGATGGGTCACTCAAAACTGCCCTGTTATGTTCATTCCTTCTGAAGTATTTGGCACTGGCCACTATCAGAGATAGGATACTGGTCTAGATGGACCATTGGTCTACCCCCAGTATGGCTATTCTTATGTTCTTAAAAGCAGCATTCTTGGTGGTAACATCCCAGGAAGATGTATAGTGCCGTTTATTCCTTTCAGTGCTATTGTTTCCTAATGCGTGCCCACTCAGACCGACATCACTGTGTTGATTACCTCTGGGTCACATTTTCAAGAATAACTATTACAGCTAGAAACTTCATTTTATTTATAATCATACGACTTCAAGAGCTGGATCTCTAGGTAAAAGCCTATATTACCTGTGCTTTAACCTAGCCCTGTAGTAAGCGTTATTTGATCTTTGGAATCCCGGTGTTCCTCTTACTCTAGTCAGGTTCACCATGGTTTGCCTGTAGGGCAATTCAGTCGGTGGGATTCAGTTGAAGATGAACATGGAAGAAGTCTCACCAAATCAATTCCCTGCCATTGCAGGGGTCTAGCTATTGCGGTATCTCAGTTCTTCCTATTCTCTGCCTGTGGGACAGAGTAGTTTAGTCTCCTGGGAGCTGTAAATACTGTAGTCTAATTCAGATTATTGGGCCCAGTACAGGGATAACTGGGTAGGTTTTGTTGCTTATGATGTGCAGGAGGTCAGACTAGATGATCTGAAGGTCCCTTCTGACCTTAGGACTCTGAAATCACCATGTTGTTTGTACTTTGCTCAGTTACTCAATCCATGATTTCATGAGGATCATGAAACCTTAAATTGGCCTCCAGTTTCTAAAATATTTGTACATCAGTTAATGTGACATGTAATGCCTTGAAGAGTTCTAATATCTTAAATTGTAGAGAGGTGTTAAAGCAGACAGTAGGGGCTAGATTTTCAAAAGAGATCAACTCCCACTTAGACGCCTAAGTAAGGACAATTTTTTAAACAAATATGAGTTCTCACCAGCATCTCCCACTGAGAAACCCAATGTATTTAGTTCTATTGACAATTTATCCCCATATATTGAAAGCTTTTAGTGCAAACCCGGGAATATTACTCCTATACAGTGCAGTCTTTGTAAATAGAATTACAGTGCATCCAACATTCATCTCACTTTTGCCTGTTACTTGTTACAGCTAAATATTGTACAACCTTGCTGTGCAATTATGCTGATTGAAAAGATGATTATGTTGAAGTCACCTATGATGATAATGATCGTACATTTATATAGTTCCTTTCATTGAAAAGCACTTTATAAATTGATAGACAAAATTATACATAGGAATCATTTCATACTCCCCTAAAACGCAGCTACCTCTAGAATGAAATGCAGCAACTGTTTAACAATGCACAACAATAATAATAGAGTATGGTAGGAAGTGAAGAAAATGTTCCAGCTGCAACAACTAAGGGATTTGAAGTAGCTAAACACTAGATACCAGAGCTGGAATTTAATTAGAACATTACGGGTTAAATGTCCCCATACAACTTTTCTAAAAAGACTCATGAGTTCTTTATTGTCCAAAATTGGTCATCGGCTCATTTTTATGTCTCATCTGAAAGATGGAAGTAACAGGGCTCCATGCCTCCATGCTAGGACACTGAGGGAAGAATACCATCTACTTAGTCACCTCATTATCTATTGGGAAAGTACATTACTCAGGCCATGCAAACACTACAGATGTCTGCTGTATAGCTGTAATGGTTAGGGGTGTGAAAGGGTGCAATCCCTGACAAACACAGATGTGCCAGCAGAAGACCCTAATGTAAATGCAATAATAAATGCAAAGTTGCACTTTTACTGATACAGGTTGTTTTGCTGAGAGGGATGGAGGTGGAATAAGCAATATTGCCAAGAGCACAGATTTGCTAGTATAAACTGCATCCATATTAGCAGTATGTTGCTGGTATAGTATTCGGATTCTGTCCTGCACCAGAGCTGCACTACATTCTAACAGTGGTTTATGGTCCTTGATTGATTGATCCTATACCAGTGGAAGATAGGCATAGTATACCAGAGCTCTACTCCGCCCCCTACCAACCCTGCCAGGCCCCATCTACCATTTATGGGGAAGGCATAAGCATAGTCCGTGGCAACAGCACAGATTCATCACCTGGGTGGCTCAAGATGGCCATAGCCACCATTTTGATTTTGGGCCTAAAATTGCTTATTGGTATAAGCATACAACAAATTAAGTTCAAAATATGAACATCTCAGAGGTCAAAGTTTTCCTTACTTTCCACTTTTGTGCAAAACCTGTGAAATGGGGCAAATGTTCTTTTTAAAAAAAACAACAACAAAGATTAATTTTGAAGGAGATTTTGTAATTTCTTTAGAACAATAATCACATCATATCCATTTTGAAATTCCTGCATTTTCAATGTAAAAAATGACAATTCCATGAAAAATAATATTTCTGGGGATGGAATAAAATGATTTTTTGGGCTTAATATCTTGTAGAATACTATTTGACAATGTTACAGTGTTCTGACATTCTTCTGACTGATTTGATTCAATATTAAGTATAACCCCCCGCCACTCCCTTCCAAGAATGCCAGTTCATAAACTGAACTATGCAGGGGTTATTTCCTCCATACAAGAATATAATCAAATATTAAACTTATCTTCTGTGGCAAGTAACAGAAGGAATACTAGACACCCAGACACTAGATGAGATGTACTGTCACCTTGTAGAATAAAAATGACAATTTACCTGCACTCAAAGAAATGTCAATTGGGAGCCATCAATGAACATAAGCCACTGAAATGTGAGGGAAGCCCAATATTATGTCTGTCATCTGAACTATGAACTAACTTTTCCATCAGATCTGTCAGCTTTTGAGGAAGAACGTTCTGACTAATACAACTGCCTCACCTTATTTTGTCACTTTAACAAGTATTATTGGAGAAAGAATTTAAAGAGGCAAGCTTCTCAAAGGCTTGAAATTCAGCTTGTTTTAAAAGTCGACTTTTATGACATTTTCTCATGTACATACAGAATTACTTTTCCCCTCACTGTCTAATGGTTTAAATATTGTCAGATAGACTCTATTTCAAGCAGCAGATCGCACTTAGATCAGTTTATCTGTCATTCTGTTTCTGACACATGCTTTTCTGTTAACAGGTCGTCATGGAGATGGGGCCTATTGGCCAGTTGACACGAACTTGATTGACAGAAGCAGCCTTAATGGTAAATATAGACTAAATTAGACTCCATCCAATTAAGTTTCATTATTAAGCCCTTTTTCAATAGTAAACCCCATCCTCTCTCTCCCTCCTACTCCCTCCTTACAACCTTCTTCACCACTTATAAGGTTGTTCAGTTCACATATGGGTGAGATTTTCAAAATCCCATTCAGAGTATGATAGTTTGTGTTACAGAATCATAGAAATATAGAGTTGGAAAGGGGACCTCGAGGTCATCAAGCCCCTGCTCTGAGGCAGAACCAAGTAAACCTAGCACACTACTGACAGGTGTTTGTCCAACCTTTTCTTAAAAACCTCCAGTGATGGGGATGCCACAATCTCTCTTGGAAGTCTATTTCAGAGCTTTTAACTACCCTTATAGTTAGACAAGTGTCCTAACTGAAATCTCTCTTGCTACAGATTAAGCCCATTACTTCTTGTCCTACTTTCAGTGGACATGAAGAACAATTGATCAATATCCTCATTATAACAGACCTTAAGAGAATGGCAGACTGTTATCATGTCCCCCCTAAGTCTTCTTGCTGATTTCAGACCAATTCTATAATTTGTCAAGGTCATTTTGAATTCTAATCCTGTCCTCTAAAGTGCTTGCAACCTCTTCCAGCTTGGTGTTATCCACAAATTTTATAAGCATATTCTCCACTGCATTATCCAAGTATGAATGAAAATATTGAATAGAACCGGACCTGGAAATGACCTCTGTGGGATCCCACTAAATACACTCTCCCAGTTTGACAGCGCACCATTGATAACTACTCTTCGAGTACGGTCTTTCAACCAGCTGTGCACCCACCTTGTAGGATTTTCATCTAGACCACATTTCCCTAGTTTGCTTATGAGAATGTCATATAAGAGTGTGTCAAAAGTCTTTCTAAAATCAAGATATATCCTGTCTACTGCTTCCCCTGTATGCCCTAGGCCAGGAGAGGAAGAGAAATAACAGTTTTGATGAGTTGAAATCATATTTCAGCTATTATAGTTTAGATAGACATTAATGGATCTTAGTACACTTGAGAGAGGAAGTGAAATTTAAACAAGGCTGACATTGTTAAGATTTTGCTGTGAGGAAGCCTGTAGTAGTATTGCATTCCATTTCCAACTGAGGTATCTCTGTAAGCACTAGGGCAAAGTAGACTGTAAAAGAAAAGAGATTAAGGGAGATTAAAGAGTAAACTGAAATAGATAATTGAGAAAATTTAATTATTCCTTGACAGCTTCTAACCATGACTAAATAGTTATTATATGTATTGTAGATTTAGCAAATGTAAACTACAGAAAGCGGAAATTATTCCTTTTAAAAAAGCATGTTGGAAAGGTAGCCCTCTTTTTCCGTGTGTGACAAGTTTAAAAAAATCTGTTTTGGCTGTTTGAAGCTGACCCAGGAAAGTAAAAAATAAATAAATCCCCTGTCATATTTCCAGTCGAAAAGATGTTCTTTCCCTAGTAGAAGCTTATTGTAAAACCAGTTAGCTATTTTCTTTGTAGGAGATATTTTAGTTATATCTCACATCATAAGAAAAATGATAAGAAGGAAGTATAAGAAATAAAACAGAGAACCAAAAGATCTTAAAGGGAAAACGTCATAAAAAGTATGTCATGGTATTTTGTTTCAATATGTTAAACCTCCTGTTGGCAAATGCAATCTTAATTAAACCTGAGCTGATATAGCAAGACACAAGAAGAAAAGATGTGGATTACTAAAGATTAACTGAATCTGACCACTATCACCTGAGTTTTAGATATGCTATCAACACCTTTTCCTCCCCAGTTACCTAATGGAGCTTTAGTTTTCAGATTATTGAATAAATGAGAAGAACAGAGCACCTGAGGTGCTGTATAAAGCCAGTCTGGAAAATACACAATTATTGCAAGGCACCTAACTGATTAAGTGAGACTGATTACTTTCCACAGACAAGACAGGGAGGGAATACTGAACTCAGTAACCTTTCCCTGCTCTATTTTGCCAGCTGACAGATGTATGCTTCATATTTTAGACATAGCTCCTGCTGTTACCAGCAACTTAGTAATGGTATCTTAGACACAATCAGAGCTATCTAATTAGTACCCGACTTTGTTTTGCACTTAAGAATTTTCTTTTATCAGATCAAGGTAGGCCTGGACTTTAGATCATTTTTGCCAACTATAACATTATCAGCAGAAACCTCACCACATGAGGTAGGTTCAGTTATAAACAAACTTTTCTAAAGCTGTTTCTCCAGATTAAAAAAAGGCACAAAGCATTCGAAAATCAAGAACTGATGAAGACTTTTGTAACTCCTCTATAGCACACAATTGAGAAAGAAATTGCACAGTAAAATAATGGCTTGTTTGCGGGACATTGGACACCCTTTGGGAAGAAGTGCAGAAATACCTAATAATTACATTTGCACTGCTATATGCCACTTCTGTGAAGCTGAACAATCCTGTTTAAAATCCAAATAATCAAGCTGAAGCTTCTCGATTCCAAATAATTCATATTTACTATGTAGTCTTAAATCCCTGAGAAAACTATAGAAAATATAGATGTTTCTAAAGGATATTATTTTGTGTGAAAGATAGAATGACAGCTGTTATTTAACCTGGTGGTTTTTTTTAATGGAAGCTTCTCCAGTCTTTTTCAGCAAGTGTTATATTAAGACATGAGAGATACTATAATTTTAAACAAAGGAAAACCCTTCCTATTATCTCTAGAAAATATCAATTTGTGGTTTATATGTTCAGATGCTAAAGGTAATGTGTGTGCTTACATGATTACTACTTTCTGGATATGTCTTTAAGTTGTTATGGCATTTGTTTGAAGTTCCCTGTGTCTATTCCTGTTGGTTGGCTGTTCCCGGTTTCAAAGGGCTTGAGGAGGGTTTGGAGTCCAGGACATCTTGTTTGGAGGAAAATGTGTGAACAGGGATTCTGCAACCTTAATAATGATCAGACAAATCCAGTCAGTACTTTATTAAATGAATCACTATCCTGGGTTGCAAGAGAAAAACTTAAATAAGCCTCTAGCAATTTCCTCCATCTTGTATCAATTTCACACTAGTGTTACATCCATGGACTTACTCCTGCTTCACGTGGTTAAGAATGGAACACCCAACCTGCCATTTGTTTACTGTTTTTATAGGAATAATAATTATTATTTAAGCATCAACCACGTGCTCTGTACAAGACACAGAAGGCACAGTCCATGCTTTGTGACGCTTATAGTCTAAGTAGACTTTTGAGATAAAATTTACTGAAAAGCCTTCAGAAAGGTTCTATCTTGCAGCTTTGTTTATTTTGCTTGGTATAGCAAGTGGTTGACAGGAGTTTTAAAGATTTGGGTTAATAGTTGTTGGCTTCATGGAAAAATTGAGTTTTGTGGAGAGAACAGAGGATGGATGCATGAACTAGGGAAAGAGGAAAGGCCAATTTTGTTTTACAGGTGTTTACTATACATGTCATATTCCTTATACACAATGTGGAAATGAAAAAACTACTGAATTCCTGTACTAGGTCATTCTAATGACAAAAGCCATGAAACTCACAAGTGCTTGTCATGTTCTATTGCCTGAAAAAGAACTATGAGAAAATGTCAGTTTATTTAAACAAATTAATTTGTTATGTAAAGAAATCACACTACACTACAGAATGAAGATAGAAAATTACAATAACATTACATTTATCACTAGCTAAAATGGCAATTTAGAAAGCTTTGACCTTTGTCATGTGCTCATTCAGTTCTAATGAAGGCAAAGTGACTTCACGGTCACTTTTTTAAAGTTACAGATGGGCTTTTGGGATGATGACACTGTTTGAAAGCTCTTTACAGACTCTGCTCATGAAGTTATTGACAAGTTCTCCAAACTTAAGTGTCATCATCTCTTCCTGAGCTCTTAGTCTTTATAGGATCCATTAGCAGACAAAAATAACTAAATTGCATATTGTCCTATGCTAGTGTTTATAATGTATGATCCTGAACCTTCAGTCCTTACTCAGGTAAAAACTTCCTTTGACCGAAATGGAAATTTTTTGAATAAAGACTGCAGGATTGGGCCCTCTCTGGATACGCAAGGGGAGTAATTATTTTTCTATGTAAATTATGCAAGAAGCTGTCAACGCAGTTGAAAAATGTGCCATCCGTCACGTAATAGCATCCATAAAAACTAGTGAGCAAACGCCCAATCTTTGAAGTCAGTGGTATTGGGATCTGAAACAAGAAATGATGTAACTTGATCATTTGGGTTCCAGTCTTGCTGTTCCATTGAAGTTAATGGAAAATGGAGGATTCTCAGCACGGATTCTCAGAGGATTGACCTCTCTATCTGCTATTGTGTTCAAAGTGAAGCATGATTAACACCTTATATCAGAGGAGCTATATCAATAAATACAATACAATATAATCTGTGGCTGATTATGGGCTGAATGGAATCTTGAGAGATGAATCACACATTCAGATTGGCTAATACACAAGACATTAATTTTCCGGTAAATATCAATAGAGGCTATGCAAAGAATAAAAATGCATATCACCTTTTTTTTCGGTTTTAGCTGCTAATAGCAATAGTGAGCTGATAGCTATCAACTCCCAGCTGCTGGTCATTAATTTCCAGTAAGCACCTTGCACTTCAGTCCTTACTGCTTCAATATTTTCCTGTTTGTTATACCACTGAAATACAGTGAAACATAAATTTCAGTGCTTTGTGACACCATTCTGAACCAACTGTCTGTTTTTAAGTAGAATTTGCACACCCCAGACAGGCTTTAAATTGTGACTTTTTTTAATGGGTGGCTTCTGAAGGAGAAGGAAGGTAAATTGTGATCACATTGTGTCAAGCAATTTGTCTTCCTGGGCATGAAATAAGTAGGCTATTTCTCGTAAACCATGACCTTTCATCAGTTATGTCAGAGAAATATTTGTGTGGCATAAAATATCTTTTTTTCCTGTCTCTTTCAACTAGGGACAAAACTTATCCAGGCAATCTGATGGGCAAAAGGTCTATATACCGGATCTAGCAGTCTCTGCCAACTGTTGTACATCACATCTGTTTTTTACACTCTGTTGTTAAATTTTGTTGCTGAAACTATCTCATCATTTATATTTTTTCAGAACCTCCCATAGGGCAGATGCACCCTCCGCACGGCAGCGTAACGCCTCAAAAGAATAGCAACCTTCTAGTAATCATTGTGGTCACCGTTGGGGTCATTACGGTGGTGGTGGTGGTGATCGTGGCTGTGATCTGCACCAGGCGTTCTTCAGCGCAACAGAGGAAGTATGTTGCTGGCAAATACCTGAACAAATAGACAAAAAAGTGGCCACTTTTCTGTTGTTAGGTTTCAAAGATGATGTGAGCAAGGTCCTCAAATGAGCATTGAAAGGATATGGCATCACTGGCTGAAATATGTGATTAGATCCAGCCATATTGTGCCACTTAAAGGGTGCAAACGTTCCAGAAACTGGATGCAACTGGCCAGTGGAGAGAATTTCCCGGTCATATGGGAATCTCCTATTCCAGAGCCTTTGCCACACATGGCTTACCTTTGAGGGAGCACATTGGGAGCACAAGAAGAATGGGAGAGGGTGTGGTGGGGCAAAGATAGAGATGCTAAAAAGTAGCTCAAACATTTTTTGGGGCCGAGGGCTGATCCTCAGAATCAGACAGCCAGAACAGCCCCCTCGTGGCCCACCCTTTCGCTGTTCAATCAAAGAGGGGAAAAATCAATTCCATTGATTTAAGGAAAAATGTTATCTGTCTGTGTGGCTAATAATGCCTTCTAGGTACCTGACTGTCTGACTTAACTTCTTCTCTCCATACAGCTGAAAAATTGAGACGTTCAGGCTAAGTTTTCAGTCTATTGTGAGACTTTTGTCCTGCAAAAGAAAGTCAACATTTGTTATTCTTGTTATTCATAAAAAATGCCAGAAAACAGCACACTCCATACTCGCTTCATCCCTGCCTCCAGCGCCTCCTGCATGCCACTGAACAGCTGGTTGTGGTGGGCAGGAGGCACTGGGAGGGAGGAGGAGGAGCTGATCAGCAGGGCCCACTGATGGAGAGGAGGCACTGGGAGGAGGAGGAGGAGGATCTGATTGGGGAGGCTGCCGGTGGGTGCTCTATTTTTTCCGTGGGTGCTCCAGTTCCAGAACGTTAAAGGTGACATCTGGCCCTGGTATAAGAAGAAATTCCACTGGAGTCACCTAATTTGCCATAGAGCTGGATTTTACTAGTTAAATGGTTCAGAATTATACAGTAATTACACTATTGTGAAAGAATGAACTTTTTGATATAAAATTTAATCATGTTTTGCATATGAGGATGATAAATAGTCGAAGTGCAAGTCAAAAGTCTATTGCGTTGATGTTTGAAAAAGAGTGCAGAGCAACAAAAGGATGGTCATGGGCAGGGTAGGTGTCCATCTGACCCAGTATGGACGTTCTTATGTTCTTATGTGACTAAACTGTTTCACCGTCTGCTGAAATTAGCTTTGACCTTGTCAAGCTCAGAGGCAGGGAAGTTTATATTATAATATAGTCACTGGTATAGTATAATATATAGGGTTATAGTATAATATAACCCTAACCCTAACCGTAACCCTAAGCCAAATTTCCAAAAGAGTTTAGTACCTACACACATGGCTAGATTTTCAAAATATGTGGTCTCTATTTAGGCACCAAAATAAGTGACCAGGTTTTTAGAAGAGCTCAATGTGTTGAATGCTGAGCTATTTTGAATATCAGCTTTAATTGTGGGTTCTGAGCTCTTGAAATGTCTGGCCCCGAAGCCCATGCAAGACAATGGGAGCCTTTCTGTTGACTGCAATGGGCTTTGAATGCAGCCTAAAGCTCTTATTGGATTGCTACTGTGTAGAAGAGATTGAAGGATGTGGAGATTAAGTTAACCGAAACTAAACCTTTTCTACTGAAAGTGTGGGAGAAGGGGGAAAGTCATTACATAAAAACAAACAAATAAATAAATAAACAAGTAAATTTTAGGCTCAAGCTCCAGAATTCAAAAATCCGAAGCCAAACTTCCTCAAATTTGAGGGTGTTGGAGCCCCTTGTTCAGACCATTATGAAGAGATACCTAAGCTGAAACAAGTGGTTTGGGATCCAGCTTCCAATGTGGACTTGCCTCTGATTTTAAAATCACCAGTAAGTTTCAAAACCTGTGAATGAGATGACATCAAGAAAAAGGTTGATTCATGTTGAATATGAGTGAAACCTTCATAACGGTGAAAGTTTTTGATAATGTAATATACAGTAATCTCCCAAGAGCAGGGAAGGCTATACTTCTTGAGGCATTTAAAATATGAGTGGGCAAAGCACTATAAAATATACTGTAGGAAAACACTGTACTGATGGAGGGATGGATTAGGAGACATAATAGTCTCTGACTTTAGGGAGGAATAATGTATCAGCCATACTAGCTTTCCAGTAATTTAGATGTCTATAAAAAGCAGGAAAGAGGGATGATTAAGTGTTCAGGTTTATGTTATTCTGTGGTACCTACAGCAGGTGCTACAGCTCTTGAAGTATGTTGAATTGTCTCACATTCTGAAACATCTCAGTAGTCATATCCTCTGTAGTACTAGAAGTTTACTGGCATGCACTCGGAACATGGCCACTGGTACTTCCCTCAGGTGGGAACTGCATCTGTTTGCCCTCATTGGCCAGTGCCGGCGGCAGCCCTATGCCCCATCCTCATGTGCAGACTTACTGTTCATTAATAAAAGATCAGGCAATTTAACTTCTATATGTAACACGTCTCCCTAGTGTCCACATGTGTGTGTATACATTTATTTATTTGATTGTCGTGGGCCATGACCCCATTGTGCTAGGCACTGGAGAAGCACAGACTATAAATATGGTCTCTGCCCCAAAGACCTTACAAACTATGTACAAAACAAGAGACAACAGGTGGAGAGACAGATGGAGGAGTACAAGTAAACAAGGAGACAAAATTCAATAAAGTAAAGGGCAGTAAATAGAGACCAAATTAAATATTATATTAAAAATATGACCTAGGACTAAAGATTAAAAGAATTGTTCATGTTTAGACTGGACAAGGAAAGGCTGTTGGGGGACATGGTAACAGCCTTCACTCAGGAGGAGGGATAGTTCAGTGGTTTGAGCATTGGCCTGCTAAACCCAGGGTTGTGAGTTCAATCCCTGAGGGGGCCACTTAGGGATCTGGGGCAAAAATCAGTACTTGTTCCTGCTAGTGAAGGCAGGGGGCTGGACTCAATGATCTTTCAAGGTCCCTTCCTGTTCTAGGAGATAGGTATATCTCCAATTATTATATGTAAAAGGCTGTAATAAAGAGGACAGTGATCAATTGTTCTCCATGTCCATCAAGGGTAGGACAAAAAATAATCAGCTTTGTTTGCATTAAAGGGATTTAGGTTACATATTAAGAAAAACTTTCTAACAATAAGGATAGTTAAGCACCAGTTGTGGAATCCCCATCACGGGATATTTTTAAGAATAGATTAGACAAATATTTGGCAGTGATTGTCTAGATATGCTTAATCCTGCCTCAGCATGGAGGGATGAAATAGATGATGATATCTTGAGGCTCCTTCCAACCCTATGTGTCTGTGATTCTACTTTATGCAGTATATAGCCAACTCGTGGACTTCACTGCTGCAGGAATTTGTCAGGACTGGATGGTAAACGATATTGTGCTTAGATTGTATAATATAACATTTATTAATGGCCTTTGCAGCAAGCTAAAACCATGAAATCTCACATGTGCAATGTAAATGAAAACCTGAGAAGTTCTGAAAACTCAGGTACTGGCCACTTCAAGAAGCAAGGTACTGGTATAGGTGGACCTCTAGTCTGATCCAGTTAGGTAAATCCTATGTTCCTAAGCCACTCCAGAGCACAGCAGCTAAATGATAGGAGGTTGTCCTTCAGAAGTTGTCAAGTAGTGAATATGATGTTAGGCATCTGAAGTGAGTAAAGGAAAAGTATGAGAAATAAATAAAGATTGCCTGCAAGGAACTATTATAACTGATGGTAGCAAATGTGTACAGAGATAGAAGAAGCTAGGTGGAGACTTAAAGGAAAGCAAAATAAAATTCAGGCAAATAAGTCAGCAACCACTAGACATCCTCAGTATGTCACTGCAGTTTTCCCTTGGGATATGTCTTCTTTTTTCATTTCACTCTGCATCTCCCACCTTGACATTGCTCATTAGCTGCAGCTTATGGTTTTGACTCTTGCCTGCAAGGCATTAGGTTGCATTTGTTGGTGGTGTGAATGGTGGTGGGGGAGACGTGTCATTTCCACTCCTTTAATAGTAACCTGCAGGAATAACTGAGCTGAAAGTGAACTGAGCTGAAAGTGAAATCACTTCTCATTTGTAAAGAGATTTTTTTCCTACTTTCACCTTTATATCAGCTGCGTTCCCTTTACTGCAGCCTGTTACAAAAACAAAAGTGCAGACAACTGTTATATGCACGATGCTGTCAGGACAAATGGGGTGAATCACAAAGGGCTTCGTTGAGCTTCTCTTCTATTTATTTGTCTACAGCTGCAGGGAGATAGAATCCCTATCTGCTGGAAGACTTATGATATGGTACAGTAATTGGTTTAAATCAGAGACAAAAAGCTGTTCTCCTGCAGGGGACAAAACATCCTTTCCAAGGTCTGATGCTAATGAGTTATCAGCTATGTCTTTACTTATTTGCCTCATCTAAGCTGTTTGGGATAGTGTCTGCATAACAAGAAGCAATGTTTCAGCAAAGTAGAAAGAGCTTTCTTAAAAGACTCAATGTGTAGTGTGTCTTAGTGAATTCCACAAGGTGTACTGTATAATTCCATACTCTCTCTCTCTGTGTATTGCAAAGTTAAAGAGTAAAGAGTAGTGCATCTTAATTTTTAATTCAGTTACCAAAAAGACATTTAAGATTTAATAGTAGTTGCACTCAGCACCATATATCTTCAAAGCACTTTACAAACGAATGTTCATGACTCCTATGCAAGATTGCTGCAGTAAGTAAATGTTATTCATTTTATTGATTGCAACTTGATCAAGTAATGGCAAAGCAGAATTAGAACTCAGGAGTTCCTGGTTCAATTGTCTTTGAATCAGGCCTGTGATGAACTGGTAGATGTATAAAATGCATTTTGGCGTGAATAGCTTGTGGGGTTCATCAGGAGTTGGTATCAGAGAGGTAGCCATGTTAGTCTGTATCCACAAAAACAACAAGGCGTCCGGTGGCACTTTAAAGACTAACAGATTTATTTGGGCATAAGCTTTCATGGGTAAAAACCCCACTTCTTCAGATGCATGGAGTGAAAATTACAGAAACCGGCATAAATATACTGACACAATGAAGAGAAGGGAGTTACCTTACAAGTGGAGACCCAATGTTGAAGGCCAATTTAGTTAGGGTGCATGTGGTCCACTCCCAATAATTGATGAGGAGGTGTCAATTCCAAGAGAGGAAAAATTGCTTTTGTAGTGAGCCAACCACTCCCAGTCCCTATTCAAGCCCAAATTGATGGTGTTAAGTTTGCAAATGAATTGTAGCTCAGAAGTTTCTCTTTGAAGTCTGTTTTTGAAGTTTGAACAGGAGTTGGGAGTGCTCAGCACCTGTGAAAATCAAGCTGCTGTTTTTCTGATGACTAAATGTGCACCCAAGTTTGAAAATTTTGGCCTCACTGGGGTGTATCTCACTTTCCTCACCAATAAACTGGATTATACTTATCCATTTATGTAAAGTGCTTTGAGATCTGCAGATGAAAAATGCTATGTGAATGCTCAGGCAGATTGTTCTACAAATACCATTAAAAATAAAACAGAGGGGCTGCATGTTTTCCATATTTTTAGACTGCTTAAAGTGAGTTTAAATAATGCATCGCCAATGAGACTTTTTAGGTAGCTGCAACAGAGAGCTCTTGATTTATATTTAAGTTGCATACGTTTTCTTTAACAGCAGATGCACATATGTCGCTGAATGTGTTTGCGTGCATGTTTTGTATATATACACACACACTGTATGGTCTTGTAAGGATAGAACATATTGTAATGAATATACATAAGGAGGAAAGTTAATGTTGCTGTGGGGTATATCACTCTGAATTTCTTAGCTTTTGTGTGATGAAAATCATGTTTTAATATACTTTTAAGAAATATAATGTATGCTGTAGCTGTTTATGGAAAGTATGAGACCTGCAGGACACTGCGGGAATATATTCTGCATTATTCAATTGCTGTTGCTATATGTAGTTAAATCAGAAATTATAGTCTTCCCAAGAGGAACTTCACAATTCCCCTATTGTTTCTGGAAGGATTTTTTCTCCAATTGCACATCAGCTGGTGCACAGATGACCTACCCTGCTGAGCCCCAAGCCCACCCTCTGGAGCAATCAGCAGTATTTCCTCTCACTTGCCCCTTTCATTCATCTCCTAAACATATGCTGTCAGTGAGACACCTTCATGTCTAGCTCTAAGGGATTGGCAAGTGGCCTCATCTGGAATTAACACCAGTGCCACTTCATGGATCAGCAAGCAGCTGGTGCTAGACAGTGAGACACCTGGTACCCACCCCCCATGCCCTGGGGATTTAACATATCATGGCTATAATACCTTTATCTCTAGAGGCCTAAAGGCATAGCAGTCAGATCCAAGATAACTGGTTCCTAAGCCTTGTAGGACAAACCTAAATGGATTTATTTGTTGCGTAACCTGAGATCGCTTAATTTTTACGGGCTTTGTTGTTGTTGTTGTTGTTGGGGGATATTTTCTTAGATTTCAATCTGGACTTTTTCCACAGAAAGCGTGCTACCCATAGTGCTGGTAAAAGGAAGGGCAGCCAGAAAGACTTGAGGCCCCCCGACCTCTGGATACACCATGAAGAGATGGAGATGAAGAATATTGAAAAGCCATCAGGTTCTGACCCCTCAGGAAGAGACTCACCAATGCAGAGCTGTCAAGACATCACGCCAGTCAGCCACAGCCTGTCTGAAACTCAGCTGGGCAGCAAGAGTGCCTCCCAGTCTGGTAATATCACTGCCATTGTGCTCAATGAAATGGTCCAGCCCTAACCTGCCTGGAGCTGTTTTTAACTTCAAGCATCTGTAGTGATATGAAAATATTCTCTTTGGGGGGGCAGAATAACACAGTCAGTCCTGAAATCAATAAGCCTGGGTGCTATGGTCCAGATTTGGCCTAGCTGTATGCAGTTATGTCAGAGAGAGAAAAGGGTGCTCATACTCCTTGTACATGGACCTGCCACCCTCCCATTGTTGCACTCCTAGACATAAGGACTGAGGAGTCTAGACCCACCAAAGGGAGCAGCCAGCAAAATCAAACCAACACAGGGTGGAAATGTGCAGTGTATTTGTGCATTTGTAAAGGGTACTACAGTGGTTGTTCTAAAATGTGCCTCTGAGGGACTCCCCTGCTGCAGGCCCCCTCCACCAATGGCAGCCATGTTTAACAGGCCCGATACAGTTCTGGTGGTATTGCCAGCTCCAGGCATTCAAAAATCACAAGTCAGGCCATCCACAGATTGGTTTAAAAATCACAAGATTTAAAAATAATTAATTTAGGCTCTGTTTATTTGCCTTCTGGTGTTGGAGTATTTAGAGTCATGCTGTCAAGATAATAACCAGATTCCAGCAACTGGGGCTCTAGCAAACACACCAATTATCAGAAGACTTATAATAACATTGTGAGAGTTGGCAACACTGCAACTGGGGATGGTGGCAGATACTTCTCGTCCAATGTAATAGCATGACTAGCTGCATGGGTAGCTTCTAATGCAAGTGGAGCAATACATATGCTGAAATTTAGATCTGAGGGAATGAAAAATCACCTGGACCCACAATTGATGAACAAAGTATATTGTATACAATATTAGAAGGTTTTAGCTTATCATAATCAAATATTCCCAATTGCTTTAATTCAAACATTAAGCAACTCAGTAGTGTCTACAGAACAGGTAGTGTCTGCAGAACGGGTAAATTTCATTTTTCCAAAATGACATGCTACTTTGCATCGGTTAATAATTAGAAGAGTATGCATCAGGTTTGATTTCTACTCCATTCTTTCGTGATTGAAAGAACTTCAGCTGGAAATCAAATGTTATTGAGAGCTTGTCTGCACAGTCAATTAGTGCACCGCAAGCCGGGGTGTAAATCTTCAGTGCCTGAGCCTGCTCATATGAACTGGTCATGTGGATCCTACTGTATGACCCAGCTAGTCAAAGGGTACTATGGTACTTTAGCAAAAACAACAAGGAGTCCTTATGGCACCTTAGAGACTAACAAATTTATTTGGGCATAAGCTTTCATGGGCTAGAACCCACTTCATCAGATGCATGGAGTGGAAAATACAGAGCCAAAAGGGTACTCAGAAGTCACCTACTACAAGACTGGCCCAACAAAGAAAGTAATGTCACTCAATAACAGACCTAAAAGTGGCAATTCTTCAACAACAACAAAACTTCAATATCAGACTCCAACATGAAACTGCAGAACTGGAATTAATTTGCAAACTGGACACCATCAGATTAGGCCTGAATAAAGACTGGGAGTGGATGGGTCATTACAAAACCTAAACTTAATTTCTCCAATACTAATTTCCCCCTTCTGTTACTCACACCTTCTTGTCAACTGTCTGAAATGGGCCACTCTCATTACCACTTCAAAAGTTATTTTTCCTCCCTTGGTATCCTACTGTTAATTGAATTGTCTCGTTAGACTGACCTCACACTTGGTAAGGCAACTCCCATCCTTTCATGTATTTATACCTGCTCCTGTATTTTCAACTCCATGCATCTGATGAAGTGGGTTCTAGCCCACAAAAGCTTATGCCCAAATAAATTTGTTAGTCTCTAAAGTGTCACAAGGACTCCCCGTTGTTTTTGCTGATACAGACTAACACGGCTACCACTCTGAAACCTATGGTACCTTAGTGTACAGTTGCAGGCTCCACATGGTGGACACGGCAGGCTAGCATACTGGCTTGCCATGCACTAAGTCTCCATGTAGACAAGCCTTGAGTTTGCATTCCACTTTAGGAGACTCTATTGGTGGTGGTGGGGAGGATGGGAATGACAGCGTGGGGGTGGGGAACACAGTGGGAAAAAAATCAAATGAAAAATGGAGCAGAGAAACAACACAGTAAAAAAGAGTTTTGCCACCGTACGTGAGACCAGAATTTGGCCCAGAGAGAAAGAAAGTCTCATGCAAAAAATGCAATTTAAGTGTAGTATATAGGCAGCCTAGCTTTTCTTTTCTATCCTTAAACAGTACATAATTCCCTTTCATTAGAGAAATTTTTTTCAGTAATAAAATGGAATGGGATGGAGAAGAAGCAGCAATATATAGATTCAAAATATAAGTATATTTGGCATGCGTTTGCATGGCTGCATCACTCATGAGTGACAGAGACAAGTTAGTCTGGAAAATCACATAGGGTTTTAAATAATGCAGATTCTTTGGTGATATATATGATGGTAAATGCTTAGATTTCTTCAGCTGCTACTATTGTTTGTATCTCTATTCCTTACCTACACTTAGAGGTACAGGCTTTAGTGTTAAAGAATGGCAGACCTAATAGGATTTAAAACCTCTAGAATGATCTAAAAATCATAGGTTGCCATCAGGATTTTAGGGTTTGATATTTTACATAGTGGTTTGTCTTTTTTCTTTTTTTAATTTGTATTGGATTAGCACCTAGAGACCCCAGCTTCATTGCATTAGGCACTTTACAAACATACAACGAAAAGATAATCCCTGCCCAAAAGACTGTATAATCTATTCATAAGTAAGATGATTGTGGGGCATAATCCAAAACCAATTAAGATCAACTGGAGTTTTTCCATTGACTTCAATGATCTTTGGATCAGACCCAAGATAAGCAGTGGTCACAGCACACCAGTTGCCTAACCAGAAGGGCTAGATACAAATACATGCAAACAACTAGGCCAGATACAAATTCTTTTATAGTACTGGGAATCCTAGAATATCCAATTGAATAAAACATAGTCTTTGCCCTATTTAATCACTTGGGTTTTGACCTTAAAACAGTTACTGGTGCAAGAGTGAGATTTTAGTCCTGAAAACTAAATCAAGATAATTTGAAGGAAAGAAGGAAAGAGTTTTGTGGAGAGTCTTATTAAAAAAAAAATTCACGAGCTGCTCAGAGGTTTAGAAAGGAATAGCCCCAGTGGAGATGAGTAGGCAAAATGGAGGTGAACTACTCAAAGATACCAAATAAATTCAGTTTATTTTGTTATGGCAATAATAAACTCATTTTCCCCATGGTGGCATAACTACTTATGTGATATTAATATAATATACATATCAGATATGATACAATCTGAGAATCAGAAAACATATCTTCTATTTCATTGGGAATTACTTTACCAAACATTCCACTGAAAACATGGTACCTCCATGACCAGAGATAGTTACCCTAGCTTCTTTGGTTACACCAACATCTCTGTATGAGTGTAAGTGGACTAAAACTTCTAGTTTGACTACCTGAAGATACCTACATCTATATTTCAGTATAAATAATATGATAATGAAACGCCTGTTTTTTGTAGCTGCTGAGCCAATCATTTGAATTGGCTGGGACTTAGTGGGTGCATATAAAGCATCTCTGCAGATAAGGCCAGTTATTTAGGTGCTAGATTCTGGATTTAGATGTCCAACTTTATGCACCCAAATCTGGCCATGATACTTTGTTTGAACTTTAAGGGAAGTGGGTAATAAGTAATGTTGAGGCAGAGGGTTAGTGTCATTTTTATGAAGCGATTTTTGTTTCAGCAGCAGGGAGAAAGGAGAGTTAAACCAGGATGTGATTGTAAAGGGAGAAATTTACATTTAAAGACAGTTGTAAGAAAATGAGAAACAGCCATTTTATTCAGGAATGGTGTCTGAAGTAGTCTGTGCAGAGCTATTAGGAGATGATGCCATTTAAGTGACCGGTTTTAGTGATAGATGTCTGAAAAAATATCCATTCACTTTACTGCAAGACATACGGTAAAGAGGGAAACAGTTTTGTGTATAGCCATTATTAACATAGCCACTGTGTTGCTTTTCACTAGGTCCTGACACGGAGGATGTGGGAAGTAGTATGTCCACGTTAGAGCGCTCGCTTGCTGCCCGCAGAGCCACACGTGCCAAGCTCATGATTCCGATGGATTCACAACCAAGCAACCCTTGTGAGTAGTGCATTTCTTACTCCCACTTACAATTTTATGTGAGAACAATAGTGCATCTAGAGTTTCTTCCATTTGAGGATCTCAAAGTATCTTACAAATATTAATTAATTAAGCCTCATAATACAACTACGGTAAGTAGCATTAACCACATTTTACAAGGGAGTAAACCATGGCTTCCAAAGGCTTCACAATAATTCAGTAGGTGGGAATAGAATCAAAAAGTCCTAACTTCCAGTCCACTGCTCTAACCACTAGACCACACATTTCCTATGTGTACAGTACTTGGGAAAACACGTTACAAAGAGTTATATTTACTATGATAATTGCTGTTCTTCATTATAAAATTTAGCCAGCAAATTTACTTTTATGCATTACGGTGCAGTGTGATTCCCAACATGGATTACAGGATGGAGATGTTTATCTCTGGAAAGAATCCCTTGGTTTCAATGAACTGCTGAACACACATTAAATCTGGACATTATTTGGTATGTTACATTACTAGTAATCTATAAGGCCCTGATCCAGCAGCCCGTTACACAGGTGCTTAACTTTAAGCACAAGAGCGGTCCCATTGATGTCAATGAAACAACTTGTACTTTAAGGTAAGGAAGTACTTAAATGTACTGAGGCAAAAATCATTCTTGGGAACTGTGTCCTTTTTAGGCTGTATCCACTTGTAGATAACACGATTGCATACACACTTTGACATTCTGGCCTGACATGCTGTTCCCTAAGGGGAGTTGTAAACATAAAAAATATTGGCGAATGCACAGATAAAGATTCAGTGGGTTTGATTCTGATCTCATTTACTCCAGAGAAAAACATTACTGATGTTGATGGGCCTGATAATCCTCTCTCACACTAGACTTATGCTGCAATAACTGCACTAGCTGCACTAGCATTACTCCTGATTTACCCTGATCCAAGGTAGAGATGAATAAGGGCAGTGGAATCACACTGATGTAGAAGTGTTGTAGGCAAGATCAGAGGCAAACTCATTGTAATTGCAATGGTACAATACCACTGTAAGTAAAATCAGTCCACTTTATAGTAGGTCAGTGTCTATGGATAAACGTGCTGTTGGGTTTTTTAGGATCAAATCTTAAATAGTTTTAGAAGGGTGAGGTCCTGTTTTCTATCTGTATCCTACTCTCACTAGTATATGTCTAATAGAGAGATTATAATATATAATGATACATGGGGGAAAAATTGATCTCACATTTAGGTCTAATTTGTGAACTTTTTAGCCTGGGTTGTAATGAACCTGTTTCTTTCTCCATAAAATAAAAGTGGTATGTTTTTAAGGGGCTTGATCATATTTTTTAATTTCTCTGACTCAGTGTGCCAAGCATTGAAAGTGATAGGAAATAAGCTATAGAAAGGACTGAAGAAATGAAAACAGGTAATTATTCCGAAGTAAAATAAACACATTGGCACTGTTAAATGGCAACATAGATGCGACTTCAGCTGATCTTAAAAAGCACAGAAAATCAGTTTATTTGGGTTCTTCAGGATCAAATGAGCTATTGAATGAAACGTTTTGTATTGACGTGAAATGGCAAAACGTTGGTGAGTTTCATGATGCTACAAGTGAGACTGTTTGAGGCCATCGTTGTTATTGAAATGTCACCATGACGATACTCTTAAGTCTCTAAATTCCTTCACAAAAAGGCACTAAACTTGATAAAGCAATTGAAGGGGGTTTCATAGGGTCTAGGCAGATTACAGTCCAATGACACTAAAGTCAGTCTCAGTGGAAAACTGGCTTAATCTGATTAATAATGAAGACCTGGATCCACACAAGGACAAAACTGAAAAACAATTCAGAGCATTGTTTCCAATACATAACCATTGCAATTGATCTCAAATACGCAGATCAAAGAGCTGAGAGCTGAGCTGAAAACCAGAAAAGAGGCTGAAATGCAGCTGATGATACATAGTCCTAAACACCTTCCTTCTCCCCAAGCATTTAAAATTGAAGATCTGGATTTCGATCCCAAGTCTGTTTGTGAAGGAGGCTATATCACAATTTGTTGCATCAAAATGGTGACAAGTTATGGAGTAAAATCTTGGAAAATAGGACAGTTGAATTCAGAGTATCATCTATTGGTGAAAGAACTGTGCTTCTTCTCAGCGCCAACACAACATTTTTTTTCATTTTCTGATTGGCTTAGTCAAAATGTATTAATAGGGTAGGGTGACCAGATGTCCCAATTTTATAGGGACAGTCCCAATTTTGGGGTCTTTTTCTTATATAGGCTCCTATTACCCCCCACCCCATCCCGATTTGTCACACTTGCTGTCTGGTCACCCTATAATAGGGTAGGTGCTGACAACTAATAACTTGACAAAATATGTATCTATATAAGGGCAAATTTTTAAAAAGGAGGTAGAAAAATTTTGACTACTTAGTATTATGTTGTGATAATACTACAGAATTCCAATCTATTCATTTCTTATAAAACTTACATCTGTATGAGGAAGAAATATGCTCATAGAATGAATCACTTTTTGGGATTTATTTTCACTGATTTTTTATTTAAGTATTTTTTCCGAAGTTGTGGAAAATCACAACAACCCTGTTTTGGGGGTGGAGGCGATCATGTTGATGTTGTGTTGGGCAATATTTGGGGACTTTGAGCTATTGAGCACAGCTTTGGAATTTCTACTTCATAATCTCAATGAGCCATACTTAGATTACATTTTTATAGGGCGCAGTGAAAATTTTTTGATGCAGAAGGGCAGTGGTCAGGAAGATCCAAAATTTGGTAAGGGAATTTCTGCTTTCAAACTCCTAAAGCATCCGTATCAAATGCAAATTCAATTCTTGGTAGGCTATGTCAGAACAAATTTCTTGTCATATTACAGAGGTTTATTGAAAATGCTTGAAGCTATCTTTTCCCTTAGCTTCTCTACATAAATATAACATTACAGTGAATACTTTGATTTTTTTTTTTTAATTCTTATTACCTATGCCTTGGAGAAGAATGAAGGGATGGACTTCAATAAATGTGTTGGGTTTTTATGACTCAATACAGAATGATTGTTTTTGCAGTGCATTAACAGTGTTACAAACAGGAAGACTATTATTTAACCTTTCAAAAGTGTGAATAAAATGATTTCCACAGATAAAATTAAATCTTTGAATAGTAAGACTACTATTCTAAGGATGAGTAAATTGAACCTAGACATTTTGAATGTTCAAAATACTATGATTATCATTTCTTAATAAAAGTTTTGTGCGGTTCTACGCTTCCCATTATCCTCTGGAAGTACAGAAATGCCCAACAAAGACTGTATCGTTTAGTGCTTAAAGAAGTAAGAAGGAATAAGCTTTGGCACAACCACTGACTCTTTGTGTGACCTGGGGCAAATTTCTGAGTTTACGACTCTGTGTGGTGGATGTAATAAAGGCTAGAAGTAATATTAATGTCTACTTTAACATTTATAATATTGTTTGCAATTCACGTGTGAAAAGTGGTACATAAGCCAAAAAAAATCATCATTGGGCCAGATCCTGAAGTTCCTACTCAATGTTTACTCGGGCAAAACTTTTGTTAAAGTCAGTGGGAGTTTCCCTGAGTAAGAAGTGCATAAAAACTGGTAAAGGAATTCAGAATTTGGCCCATTCTTTTTGTTATTGGTTGTTTATTCCTGGATTGTTCAAAACCAGAACATATTGGAAATCACGCACAAGAAATCCTGATTTCACTAGATTTTGAGCCAGTTTCCAAACCAAAATGATTCATAAGCTTTGGAGAAGTCTTACATGTTCAGGTGACTAATCTGTGCATAACCCATTGTTTCTCTTTCCTGTCTTTGTTGGTTGTAATTCCCATTAGAACTATTAGAGTTAAAGGTACACACTGAGTGAGGAAGTAGGGCCAGTCTCAATTACACTGGTGTAAATCAGGAATAACTTTAGTAGAGTCACTAAGATTATATCCTGGCCCTTAAAGCCTTGATCCATCCATTTTCCTTTCAAATAGTTGTCACTTAACAGGAAAATATTCAAACTTGTCTGCCTAATCTGCATCCGTGGGCCAAATTCTGCTTACACTTACAATGGTGTAAATCCAGAGTTGCTCTATTGAAACAGGCATTTATGTTTGCAGATAGTTTCATACATAAAAGTGGCTTTTTGTATGTGAAAATATCTCAGTCACATGAAACATGCCTATTTCTGTATACAGATGTGGTATATGTATGTGTGTTGGTGTGTCTATAAAGAGCATACACACATTGTTTGTTTGTTTATTTATTTATCTGCTATTTATATTACCATAGCATTTAGGATCTAGTCATGGATCAGGACCCTACTGTATCAGGCATGATACAAAATACATATTTTGTGGCTGCAGTTTGGGCACCCAGCTTTGGAAATGTAGCCATGGGTAGTCTTCTGCTAGATCCGTCCATTTATTTTTAACCTTCTACAAATACCCACAGAATGTTAAGAGATCTTTAATTCTCTCTCTCCTTCTCTCTCTTTTCAGCTGTTGTCAGTGCCATCCCAGTGCCAACACTAGAAAGTGCCCAGTACCCAGGAATTCTGCCATCTCCAACATGTGGATATCCGCATCCGCAGTTCACTCTCCGGCCCGTGCCATTCCCAACACTCTCTGTTGACCGGACTTTTGGAACAGGAAGAAGTCAGTACAGTGCCTTACCTTTTATTTTGATGTTTGTTTTCTGATGAAGTGCTTTGAAGTGGTGTTTAGACTGGAAATAAGGCATACATTTTTAGTAGTGAGGGTAATTAATCATTGGAACAGGGGTTGTGTTGGATTTTCCCTCACTGGCAAATTTTAAATCAAGATTGGATGCTTTTCTAAAAGATCTGTTCTAGTGCAAACGGGAATAATTTTGTGAAAGTTCTATGGCCTGCAGGAGATCAGACTAGATGATATCAATGGGTCCTTTGTGACCTTGGAATCTCTGAATCTATGAAATAGCAAACACAGTATTAATTTCTTATCAGGAGGACAGTATACTTTAAAGGAAGGCTTATAACTAGCTTAGAGTTTGTGTACACATTAATTTGAACAAAATGACATCTCACCTCATGACTGGGTTCCTCTGGGTGTTTTTTGGTATGAGCCAGTAATAAAAAGGAAAATATCTGCAGTTGTGTAGTACAGTATAATTTTGAAGTGTAGTAAGAATGCATGCAGTCTTTGCAGTTAATTCCTTCCTCTCAAAGTTAACCAGTATACAATATAAAAAGAATACATTGTGGGTTGCATTTTCAAAAAGCACTCCATCCTGGCCTAACTTGAAATCAATGGCAAAATTCACATTGACATCAATAGAAAAATTCCATTGATTTCAGTGGGAACAGAATTAGGCCAATGTTGATTGGTCTTCAAAATCCCACCCAGCATTCTCTATATTAAACCCAGGTTTGCCAAAATTGCACTAATATTTTCTTACCAGCAGATTTGTTCCTTATAAAACATTGTCATCATATACTCCTTAAACTCAGTGTTCATCTGTGTTTAATTAGGCATTCTTGTGCATTTGGAGGATCAAAATATTATGGTAGAGAGCTCGTTAGTTCATACCAGGTGGACTGAGAATACTGATCAGGAGGGACACCAGAAAGCCTTGCTTCACACCTCTTCTTAGAGGTTGAAAGTTGTTGCACCTCTTCAGGATCGTCTGTGTCAAATCCCCCAAGTTTTAAAACCCCTTGGTTTGTACCAAAACAAGATTTATTAAGAATTGAAAGAGAATTGGATCAAAATAAAAAATAAAAATCTGCATAATGTACCTAGCCTTAAACTCTGCACCAAGTTATCTAGATAGGTCCAAGCCATGTCATTAAACTTGGAAGAAATAGTTTATGCTTCTGGAGAATGCATACTTTTACCAGCTTGCCCCTTTGTCCATGACAGTTTAGCAGGGCAGCATTTCTTAGACTCAGGCATCTCGTATCATCCTTTGCCCCCTCATCCTCTCAGTTTACTTTAAACTGCCTTCCTATGGCATCTTCCACAAAGATATTACCATATATGGACCCTTCAGGAAGGATATAACAGTCTTGCATGAAATAATAACACCTATCTCTTACGTAGCATTTTTCATCAGTAAATCTTAAAGCACTTTACAAAATGGGTCAGTATCATTATCACCATTTTACAGATGGGAAAACTGGGGCACAGAGAGGTAAAATGACTTGTGCAAGGTCATCCAGGAGGCTAATGGCAGAGCTAGGAATAGAACCCATGTTTCCTGAATTCCAGACCATTACACTCTCCCCTAGCTCACACTGCTTGCCGTGGCATAGATTTACCAGACTTATATTCTTTAGAGAAATAGATTGGTGTACTTTTGTTCCTGTACTCACTTTACATACGCACATAACAGTTGTCCCTCAGCCTCACCTTCACACCTTATTTTGAAATAAGCAGTCCTAACATCATGGGCCATATGTTCTAGCCCAGGAGTCAGCAACCTTTCAGAAGTGATGTGCCGAGTCTTCATTTATTCACTCTGATTTAAGGTTTTATGTGCCGGTAATACATTAAAGGTCTTTAGAAGGTCTCTTTCTATAAGTCTATAATATATAACTAAACTATTGTTGTATGTAAAGTAAATAAGGTTTTTAAAATGTTTAAGAAGCTTCATTTAAAATTAAATTAAAATGCAGAGCCTCCCGGACCAGTGGTCAGGACCCGGGCACTGTGAGTGCCACTGAAAATCAGCTCACGTGCCGCCTTCGGCACGCGTGCCATAGGTTGCCTACCCCTGTTCTAACCTATGACCATGCTTTTGCATGTTCATTATCCTAGCTCGGGGACTCATATTGTCTTATAATTCCCTCTTAACGTTATTCTACTCTTCAGTATGAATTACTGACATATTTATGTCAATCTATCACACACATTTTTCATATTGCTGGCAGTCTGTGCTGCTAGTTCATGGAGAATAAATTCCATGAGTGGTTTTTCTCCTGTTTGATTTTTGCTTTCAGTCATTATGGTCAGACTCAGAGACACTGGCAATTGACATTTCAGTAGAAGGCTTATTGGTAGACTGTGGGCCTAGATGTTCTAGCCAGGAACCCAGTATCATTGTCACCTTCTTCCCCTACAATATCTGGATCCAATACAAGGCTAAATGGTAGCTGCCTCCTGGCTGGAGCAGCTGACTCCTGGCTGGATGTTTCTGTGTGAGAGTATAGACCTCCCTCACCCCCAAATTATCACAGAGTTAACATGCGGAAACACAGGGTCTTCAGCTTTGTGATGTATGGACACCAAACTTGGGAGGAGAATTTTAACTTCCCATTACAAGATGTTGGATTCTGCCTACCCATGGAGATGGAAGAGAAGATTGGCAGATTGGAATGTGTGGTCTTTATCCTGGAGAGTTTTTTTTAAAAAAATGTGGATGCATGGGCAATTGCACCTCTTGATAGGCACTTTGATAGTGTTCACTGGGGCAATGTGGAGCAGGGATCGTACATTTCATAAGTATGTTTCATGATACATTTCACAAGGGATTATATATTTAATAAATTGTCAAAAGTATAGGCATGCACAAACTTGCCACTCCCCTGAAGAGCACTGGACGGGAGGTTGGTGTCCTGTTCCCCATATCTTGTAGATGGCCTCCCACAGGATGGATTGGAACAGGACTGCCTCCTTTTGAGAGAATGCCCTTTGCTCCCCTCTCTGGACTCTGCTAGGTCAGCTGCTATCATCTTGTCCTCCTTGTGGCGTTACCTCATCTTTTTTCTAATACCTCCAGACCTCTCCTGTGACCTCTCACAGCATTCACCCCATCAAGTGCCTTCATCCACAAACAATTATTTTACATTGCCAGACTTCTCCCCAGAGGATGTCATAGCACACCTCAGTCATCTGATCAATATCTTACCCTTTTCTTGTGAAAAAAAAATGCACTTTTGAACTGAGTCTAACCAACCTACCCACCCTGGAATCATCACTGGAAGCAGGTGGTGAGAGCAACTGAACATTTCTGTACAGCCATGATTGATCCAAAGCAGATATTTCTGCAGATCTCCAGTAGGAATTGTGAGGTACTACTCTCAGAATGACATCTTGAAAATTTCTGGCTAAATATTTCGTTTTTACACAGCAGAGTAGAAATGAGGAGAATTATCTGTGGATAAATTCCCACACATGCAGCAAACCAGGTGCAAAGTCAAAGAAGACATTGTTACTTCTGCAGCATCCATCAGAGATGCAGGAGACTCAGCTGCAAAATATGACAGAAAGGAGCACCACAAAACTCCATACACAAAAAAATCCATAAGGCAGAAACTATTTTCATATATGTTTGTTTTATCAAATAACCAGCCAAGCAATTTCCTAGCTTTCTGTAACAGCATGGTGGGTTAGCCTTCTGCCTGAGTGGAATGGAGGAGAGGCTAGATAGATAGATAGATTTGTGTGTGTGTGTGTGTGTGTGTGTATGTATGTGTATGTATGTATGTACATTCCTGCTCTCTCTACTAATGCTCCCACCACTGAACACAGGGACTGGCAGCAGCACATAATATGAAAGAATGGCTGCGCTCCTTGTTGCACATTTCCTTCCTACACACTCAGCCAGCAGACAACATTAAAAAGCAGCTGGAGAATCTGCTTCATGTTTGGCTCACCTTACCAGGTCTCCCATATGGCTTCTCTCCTGCAGAAAATGGTTTCAGCAAAATTACTCTAGGATTCTGACTCAGTCATATCCACTTCTTTGTCTTAATCTGATCATGTAGGGTTTTCTTGACAGTGAATGGCAATTGAAGATCATACTAGGGAAGGTGCATAAGGTATATTTGTATCCATTTGAACCACACAGTGAAAACCCCATGAGACTCTTGCCCCATTGCAGCAAAGTTTTAAAAAAATGAAATACATGCACTGTAATAATTCCTTTGCGGTGAATTCTACCTGCTGTACTACATGGCTGAACATGCTATTGATCAGGATGTAGCAATCTTTGAATACATCATGTGGAATGTCATTAGGGAAAGTGTTGCTGTGCATTCTGTAAAGTGGACCATGCTTGAACACCTCTTTCTGTTCCTGAAACCATTCATGGTTGACCTCAAAGCTTCCAGTGTTGAAAATCTTCCTTAAGCCAATTTTTACTGTTCATCTTCTACTGAGAAGAAAACTTTAAAAAAAAAAAAATGAAGGGCTAAGTCAGAATCAACCAGAACCTCCTTGAATAATACATCTGCTTGTTTGTTTTACACTATCAGTGAAATTTATATAAGCCAATTATTATAGATTTGCTTTTCTATCCTTGCTGCCAGGAAATATATGTGTGTCATATTAAGGTGGCTTCACTCTGTGCTGCAGTTCCTCCTAACCATTAGCCTTCACCTAAGGAATCTGTCCGGTCTCTATTTTGAGCTGTTTCCCCAGAATCCTGAGGTACACGTTAAAGATTGTGAGATGCCGTGGCCTGCAATGTCATCAAACTTGCAGAGGATGCTCAGGTTTGTCTCCTCCCCATCAAGCACAGACAATGCTGTCCCCTTGAGGTCTCAGAATTTGAGAGAAAAGAACAACTGGATGAGACCTGATGATTCATCCTTAACTAGGAAAAACACTGAAGTGGCACTGGTCAGGAAGAAGCAGTTTTAAGGACTAGTACAGGGGTTCTGAAACTGGGGGTCGGGACCCCTCAGGGGGTCGTGAGGTTATTATGTGGGGGATCATGAGCTGTCAGCTTCCACCCCAAACCCCACTTTGCTTCCAGCGCCGAGACCCCCTCTCTGCCAGGCAGAAGCTAGAGGCGATGCGTGGAGTTTTTTGCCAGGGCATGCCTGGGGAGGCATGACTCAAGCTACTGGGTGGGGCATGAACCTTTAAATTGTGCCCCCCACTCTCAGCAGGCACCAGTTGTCTCTGGCAGAAGCCCCTAAGCCCACCACCCTGCCGCAGGGCAGAAGCCCTGAGTTCCTCCTCCTCTGACTGATAGATAGAGAATGGAGAGGCCTTGGGGGCAGGAGGATCCATGGGCTGCACTTTAACTGTCAAAAGAGCCGCATGTGGCTTGCGAGCCACAATTTGGCCACCCCGTTCTATGCCATCTATACCAATATTCTAGTCATGAGATTTAGCCCATTGAGTCTCTGTGATGCCAATTATGTCAAAATTTAGCTTGTGGACTAGTACTTCCATATGTTCTGGTCTATACCCCCAACAGGTCTTGGTTTGATATATTTGAGAAGTATAATGATATCAGATGTATGAACTGTTCACTGTATATCTTTTACTGGGTGATATCTTTGAGAAGTACTCCCACTTTGAATGTGGCTGTTAGCTCCACTCTGACATGAAGTCAGAGATAAGCCCGGGCTATACCAGCGTATGTTTAATTATGAATGGCAATCATGACCCAGAGGACAGGGTACCAGACTGGGATTTAGGAGGTGTCAGTTTTATTACTAGCTCTGTGTGACCCTGGGCTGCACTTCTCTGTGCTTCTGTTCCCCCTCCCATGCGTTGTCTGTCTTTTCTATTTAGATTATAAACTCCCTGGGGACAGGTTCTAGTTATTTGTATCGCACCTACACAATATGGCCCTCATTTCAGTTAGGGCCTCTGGCTTTATTGTAATACAAATAAGACTAATAAATTTGCTAGAACACCAGTTTTATTCTCAGGTGAGAAGTTTAGGTATTTATATTTATATTCTTGGGGAAAAGGTGCTGTGGGTTTTGGGTTTTGTTTTTGTTTTATTTTTTTTGCATTTGCTAGAATAAGACAGATCCAGCTTCACTGTATTCAATAGAAATATTTCTGAAGTCATTTATGATGGACCAAAGAATTCATTTCTGAAAAAAAATATCTTTAAAGCTGCTCTAGTTTGTGTAGAGGAATCTCACTAGATTGTCATATGCGGCTCGGAGGGTCTGTAAGTTTGGCCACTCCTGGCATAGAAGGAAAAATTAAAAAAAAAACATGGCATGTTTAGCCTTGAGAAAAGAAGACCTGATAGTCTTAAAATATATTAAGCTTATAAAGAGGACTGTGATCATTTGTTTTCCATGTCCACTGAAGGTAGGACATGAAATAATGGGCTTAATCTGCATCAAGGGAGATTTAGGTTAGTTATTAGTACAAACTTTCAAGCTATAAGGATAATCAGTTAAGCAATGGAATAGACTTCCATGGGAGGTTGTGGAATTCCTGTCATTTGAGATTTTTAAGAATAGGTTAGACAAACACCAGTTAGGGATGGTCTACGTTTACTTGGTCTTGCCTCAGCATAGGGGGCTGGACTATATAAGCTTTTGAAATCTCTTACAGGCCTATGTTTCTATGATTCTATTAGTCTATATGCAAATGCAAGAGAAAAGTAAAAGTATACAGTAGAATGCTGAGACTATGTTAAGTCCACCAGCTGCCTCTTGTTCTTCTAGTAGACAGTTCATTCCTTTTGGAATCCAGAAAAACATGACAGCAGCAGAGGATTTGAAGAAGTAAATAAATCTTCCACATTGTAAATGGAGCTTACCTGGACATAAAAGTCCTCCAGTTAGGGTCTGATCCAAAGCCTGTAGAAATCAGTGGAAGGTCCTCCTATTGGTTTAATTGGGGTTTGGATCAGGTGCCAAGGTACAGCAATTATTTTTTTTTTTTACCTTGTCAAAGCTCTTAACTTCAGCAGTGAGGACAGTTGGGACCCAATACAATGTTTTTCATATTCAGGATTCTCTGAGAGCCTAGCTTCCATCAAAATCCTATTTTTAACTACAATATTTGTTCAAGTAATCAGAATTCTTCTGGGATTAGACATCAGTGCAGGGTTTCGTAAAGGCAAATGTCTAGCTTCTAAGTGGGAAATTGAGGTAACTGGATCGTGTGGTACCAGCAACAGACTCCTCTTCATCCATTATTTAAATAAACTTTCAGAGCTTCCATCTTCCATTCCCTCAGGAACCTGAACTAACTGTGAATTGATGGCTCTCATTAGGTTTTCAAGCATGTATGTTTTATTGTTTTAAAACTCCCTTCTCAAATACTAGACATCTTCCTCAGACAACTTACTTTCAATATTTACAGCCCAAGTCAAGCCTTCTAATTTTTATGGAATCCTTGCCTTCAATTGTAGATGGAGTGCTCAACCCCATCAGGTAGTATAGTATTATACTTTTGTATAATAAAAGTTATTGTAGTCTTCAGATTTTACAACTGTGCTTCCCTTCCAATATCCATCACCATCTTTCATTTCTAGCCCACTTGGATTTATACAGAAACTTTCTCAGGAGCTATATCTAGTGCCCATTAATGTTAAGAATATCACTTTCTGCACTGCTGGTGCCAGCTGATCAAGTTTTTCTCTCTGAGACCATAAACTCAGAAGATAGCAGGCAGGTCAGTGGAGGTTAGCAATACATGCCTGCTCTCTCTTGTCTGTGCGTGTGGGTCAGCAGACTCCCAAAAGAAGTGGATTTGAAGGACGTGATAGCCTTGGGCACAGTAGAAGAAGTAGGCTCTTCCTAATATCATGAAAGAAAATGTGAGGCCAAGAGCAGGAGAAAAAGACAAAAGGCTGGATTTTTTCCTTTAAGCACAGCTGTGAGCAAGGAGTCACCCTCAAAGACCTTGCCACTAAGACACACACCTTTGAGTCACAATTCTCCAGATTCTCCTTGGCCAGCAAGTAGTAGGGATGGAGCCAACATACCACCATTCTCCATCCCTACTATTTGCCAACCTGCTCCCACAGCACTAGTTTACCTCTGTGCACCAAGTCAGAGATTTAAAGGTGCTTTTACTCTCCTGCACTGGCATGTGGTCCAAGTCAAAGCCTAGTCCAAAGAGAACAGTCAAGAAAGAAGAGTAGAAGGGGCACACAGAGCAAGGGAGTGGACGGAAAGAAGAGTGGAGAGCCAGTCAGTGGCATCATTAGGCAGAGAGCACTGAAAGTGAGGACAAGGAAACTTCACTACAACCAAGTAAACTTTTACAGACTACAAATTATTGTGACCTTGGTCACATCTCTGCTGGAATTCCAAATTGCTGGAGAGGTCTGCAATATTGCCTCAGGAACAGATACAAGGATTCTGGAACAAAAATCCTCATTTCCATTTTTCAAAATAATTTTACCACGTAGTAGGTTGTAATTACTTATATACATGGACATTAATTATTATAAAGTGCCTTGAGATTTGTCTTGGCTCTGTAATTACATGTTATTTCTATAATGAGTTCTGGAGTTCCAGATCCTCTAGAGCATTTTCATTCCCAGTATAACAAGTAGGCCAGATATCTAAGTGTCAGGAAGGTTGTTTTCTGTAGTAGAAGGATGAGCTGTTTGGGGTCTTGATTGTTTGTTTGTTTTTGCTTTCTGGGCTCCATCCACAAGATTAACAGTTCAGCTATGAGCCATTCTGGCTGGCACAGATATTAAGGAGTTTTTACCTTAATATCAAGACTGGACAAATCCAGTTTGCCCAAAATAAATATGTCCCTCCTCTGATTATACTTTGTTAACTTGTTTGCACCCTTCCACTGCTCTGTTTGCAAGTAAGGTAAAGATTTTTAGTCATTTAGGGAAGCTCTAGTGAGATTCCTCTACACAATGGGTCAGGATTTTGGAAATCCTCAGGAAACACAGTAGAGCCCAGGGCTGCAGGGCCTCCATGAATTTGCCTAGGATGCAGGATCTGGAATGGGAGTGTTGAGACACTGTGCAGAGCATAAGAACATAAGAACGGCCATACTGGATCAGACCAAAGGTCCATCTAGCCCAGTATCCTGTCTTCCGACAGTGGCCAATGCCAGATGCCCCAGAGGGAATGAACAGAACAGGCAATAACCAAGTGATCCATCCCCTGCTGCCCTCTCCCAGACTCTGGCAAACAGAGGCTAGTGACACCATCCCTACCCATCTTGGCTAATAGTCATTGATGGACCTATCCTCCATGAATTTATCTAGTTGTTTTTTTAACCCTGTTATAGTCTTGACTTCACAACATCCTCTGACAAAGAGTCCCATAGGTTGACTGTGCATTGTGCAGAAGTGGCCAGCACTTGTGACAGGGGAGAGGGGATTCCTGGCCATCTTTCTGTTTAGTATACTATACCCATAACCATGGCATAACCAGCCAAGGTTTCTTCCTCACAGTCTTATTCCCCCATGGATAACTCTAGTTGGGCCTGTCGTGGTAGATAGAGGTGACTCGGATTTACTCCTTGGAGACTTTTACTACTTCAAAACTAAAATTCTTCTCTCAAGTACAAAATAATCTATTCCCTCCACCCTCAGATTTTTTATTAATCTATTGGAAGAACAACTTCATTTGGACAGTGTGGTACCCTTGAAGGATGTCCTGCAGTACAATAGTGGCTTATTGATGGTGCAATATTGTTTCTCCGTATAAAATAGCAAAGACCAGTACACTCAGTGACTTAGAGACAGCACTAGACGGAGGACTCAAACTTTTTACAGATTGCAGATAACTTTGTAAAGTGAGATACCCAGGGAGAAATCCTGGGTCCATTGAAGTGAATGACAAAACTTCCATTGACTTCAATGGGGTCAGGATTTCATACCCAGTCTCCACACAGATTAAGTGACATCTGATCTTACTCCCTCGTTCTCACTTTCTATGCCTCAATCCCTCCATATACAGATGCAACGAGATACCTCTTCCTCCAAGTTTCTCAGCTCCTGGGTTTTATCTTTTGGATAAACTAGGGTGACCAGACAGCAAGTGTGAAAGATTGGGACAGGGGTTGGGAGGTAATAGGAGCCTATATAAGAAAAAGACCCAAAAATCAGGACAGTCCCTATAAAATCAGGACATCTGGTCACCCTAGGATAAACAAACAAACAAACCATAACCACTAAGATCCTTTATGGTCTGTTAACCTGACCATATCACCCCAGTCTGTCAACCCTTCCGCTATCCTCCCTGCTCAACTGGACCCCACCTTCTTCATGTTTTTCCTGCATACCACATGACCTGCTTGCAGGCTCAATCTGAGAAGGAAATAATTTAACATCGCTCTTGCTCTAAAGAGATCTGTAGCCAAGAAATGAATGGGCATGGAAACTGAACTACCATTTGCCCCGCAGGCTGTCCAGTGAAACTACTGACAGAGCAGTATGGGGAAATTTAAACCATGCCATTGCTTGTCCTATGCCTGTTCTGTGCATAGCATTTTATGTACCTTATGCTGGGTACTATCATAAGAGAACTCCATGTTTCAAAAACAAAACTGGCTCTTTACTAATAGAACTATTTACAGAGGTTCTGCAACTGCAGCTAGCTTTCCAGCTATGTGTACACAGACTGACTTCCTTTGCCTCCTCCTGACTCTTCCCTCCTGCAACCTTTGCTCTTCCCTCCAAGTTCCGTGACAATTTTAGATTTCAGGACTCTTAATCCATCACCTTTCATAAGAACTCAACTCACGTGAATTTTTTTTAAGTTTAAAAAAAAATGAACTCAGAGCATTTATCACTTTCACAGATGGCCCATGACTGTGCAAATAAAGTGGATTACAGCATTAATACAAATGCCCTTAACTTGTTTAGAAGCGTTGGCACTGTCACATAGCATCTCTTTTATCCTGACACTGTTCTTTGAAAATATCACTGAGCAGCTTCTCTGTAGCTCCATTTGCAATATGTGCATATTCTCAGTAACAGACCATGTTGTTGCAACTACAAAAGCAGTTTCTCCTCCCTTGGTGTTCACACCTCAGCTGCTAGAAGAGGGCCTCATCCTCCCTGATTGAACTAACCTCATTATCTCTAGACTGATTCTTGCCTGCACATTTATACCTGCCTCTGGAAATTTCCACTACATGCATCTGACAAAGTGGGTATTCACCCACGAAAGCTTATGCTCCAATACATCTGTTAGTCTATAAGGTGCCACAGGACTCTTTGTCGCTTTAAACAGTTGTAATCACACTCAAATTACCAGTCTGGCTACAAAGCAGACAAAAAAAAGAAATTATTTCATCCACTGAAATGTTTTCCTTTTCTTTCATTTTTCTTTCACATTACTTTAGCCAAGTTTGTTACTCTGTTTTGGCATAGAAAGTTCATGAGAGAGGTAATTTTTGAGAGCCTTTTATAAGAAACACTCGAGAACATAGAGTAACCTTGATTTATATTTGAAGGTTGACATGGCATGTTTAAATCACAGAAAAATTGACTTTGGGTATAGGATAATAAAACAGCAACTGACTGCTTTGGCACAGTGAATATTACTGCTGTCTCAAGGAAAAAATGATGTTGGTATTTGGTTAAATAGAAATTAAGTCCCTTCTTTGTCTTCAACTCTCATTAGCTGTGGCTATAACAATAATATTGGGCAGAATGTAAAGAGTTTCAGCAGCTGGGATTTCTGTCACTATCCGTATGATATACTTATGATTTTGGTTGATATTTAGAATTTAAAGGCACCTAGACCCATTAGTGATGGGAACTTAAGAAGTTTGTATACAAATAAAATATACAGAGGGAGCGAAAAATGTCATTTTCTGTACTTTATTTGAAGGACACTTTATTGCAGCACTTCTTTGAAAAAAAAATGTTTACATATTTCTTACAGCTCCTCAAAGGTTAAAGGCTGGCACTTCCCATTCTTTGGGAAATGAGCACAAAAGTAAGAAATAGGATTTGGAAAAATATTTCAATAATAGTTCATTTTGTTATTCCCTAACAGCGGTGAGTGAAGGACCAGTTCCACAACAGCCATCCATGCTGCCACAGACACAGCCTGAACATGCCAGCAACGAGGACGCCCCGAGCAGAACGATTCCCACAGCCTGTGTCCGGCCTACACACCCTCTCCGCAGCTTTGCCAACCCTTTGCTACCTCCACCAATGAGTGCAATAGAACCGAAAGTCCCTTATACACCACTTTTGTCTCAAACAGGTAATAATTCAGGAAAGAATGACTGATATTATTTATTAGCCACCAAGGTGCAGTATTCTATCTGAGCCTGGATGCAGGGATTATCTGTCTAAGGTACTTATCTGCCCTCTGCCCTCAGAATAGTATGTGAGCACCTCATAATTTTAAGTTAGTTATCTTCACAATACCCATGTGAGGCAGGGAAGTGCTGTTATCCCCATTTTAATGGTGGGGAACTGAGACATGGAGAGACTAAGGGCCAAATATTTAAAGGTATTTATGTGCCTAAAGATGCAGAAACACAAGCCTGCAGGAATCTAGGTAGGTGCTTTTGAAAAATCCCTCTTGGTACTTAGCTGCATCTTTAGGAGCTTAAATACCTATACAGACCTGGCCCTAAGTGACTTGCCAAAGGCTATGCAGGAAATTCTTGGGCAGATTAGGGATTTGAACCTAGATCTTCCAAGACCTAGACACTGGATTATCCTTCCTCTTTCTGCAGTAGGGCTTTGATTTTTGTTCTGCTTATGTTCCATTGACTGCTATCATTTTACGTTTTGCATTTAATTGGTATTGCGCCGGGACCTGGCATGGATGTGCAAGGAAAGTGAAGGACACAAAGACCTTCCCTTCTGCTGCAGAACCTCGGATAGGAGTCAGCCACAGTTGTGGTCCTTGTGTTCTCCTAAATACAGAGATTGTTCTCAACACTCCTTGGAGGGCTACGCACCTCAAAGGAGAGTGGGAGGAACAACAGTGGAGAGGAGCACATGCTGTACTCTTAAGGGGTGAGCCTCACACTCATTTGCACTAAAGTTTCTTTGCAGCATTCTGGCCATTGGAGGGGGCCTTGAAGTGAGTGTAAATGTCCTTAATGCCCACTTAAGTGCTCCAAAGTGGCATAAAGTGGCCTGAGTGTAAATGCGAATCAGGCCTCCTGTGGCTTTCAGAGCTGCCCCCTGGGACAAAGCAGCTCTTCTCTGCCAGCAACCTGGGCCAGACCCTAATAAGCACAATCTGGCTATAAATCGTAATGCCCGTGTACTGCGCCTTCTATCTATGCACACCACTCCCAGTCACATCATTGACATCAGTGATGGTTGTGCCTGCGGACTGAGGCCGTTTGTAGAACTGAAACTAAGTGACATCCTGGTGAGAATTGTAGAATTAAAAGGTCAACCCTTACCTATATTTTGACTTTCTTAAAAGTTGCAACCCTCTACATTTAAAATTCCTCATCCTCTACTGGGAAGCTCCATTAAATACCTTTAAATTCTCACTTAGAATCATAAAATCATAGAATATCAGGATGTGGTCAGACGCTACCGGTGTGGTGCTCTGCTCTATTCAATGTTGATATCAGTCAGCTGTGTGCGTGTGTTCTCCCGGTGTGCTGCCCTGGCTCTGTGCAGATAGCTGACACAGCAGACCCAAAGAGAACCCCCAATGACCACAGACTCTTGTGAGGTACGAAGGCACCCGGGCCAGGTTTACTGTCGAAGAGAAACACAGTCTCCAGCTCCCTGGATTAGATATCCAAGGTGCTGCTAAGGTGCTGCTAGCTAGTACATATGTGCTCCCTGGCAACCAGCTCAGACAGTGGTGGGACTTTCCACTGCCCCCTAGGCCAGACAAAGATATCCACTCAGGGGTGTGTTCTTGTACACAGGTACAAAGAAATTACACATCACTCCCTTCTACGCAGTAAGGTGCCGCTTCTCACCTTGTACATGTTGGTTCGAACAAAACAACTCTATCCATCATATTCCCCTTTTGCCCCTGTCCTTGTTATCTGTGTGGAATGTGCAAGTATCAGAGTGTTCTGGTATCTCTAATGTCCAGTACCTTTTAGGTATGTGTATTTTTGCAACATCAGCCCTTTCGTTGCCAGCTTCTGCAAGCAGGGCTGCCTCTGGCTCACAGTTTAACTTTGCTTTATGTTAGCAAAGTCTTGACCATTACTTTAGTTCAGGCCTTAGGCCTCATACCGGGCCTTTGATAAGGGATTATGTTTCAGGGCCTCATCTTAATACATTGGGTTGGAAGGTACCTCAGGAGGTCTTCTAGTACAACCCCTTGCTCAAAGCAGGACTAATCCCCAACTAAATCATCCCAGCCAGGGCTTTGTCAAGCCTGGCCTTAAAAACCTCTAAGGAAGGAGATTCCACCACCTCCCTAGGTAACCCATTCCAGAGCTTCACCACCCTCCTAATGAAAAAGTTTTTCCTAATATTCAACCTAAACTTCCCCCACTGCAACTTGAGACCATTACTCCTTGTTCTGTCATCTGCTACCACTGAGAACAGTCTAGATCCATTCTCTTTGGAACCCTCTTTCAGGTAGTTGAAAGCAGAGGCGGCTCTATGAATTCCGCCGCCCCAAGCAGGGCGGCGCGCCGCACCACTTGCGCGGCCAGGCGCCAGTCCCACGCCTCCACGGGACCTCCCGCAGACGTGCCGCTGGTCCCGCACCTACAGTGGAGCTTCCGCAGGCATGCCTGTGGGAGGTCCACACGAGCCGCGGGACCAGCGCACCCGCCGCAGTCATGCCTGCGGGAGGTCCGGTGGTCCCGCGGCTCCGTTGGACCTCCCGCAGGCATGACTGCGGAAGGTCCGCCGGACCTGCCTGCTGCCCTGCCGGCAAAAGGCCACCCCAAGCGCGCGCTTGGCGCGCTGGGGTCTGGAGCCGGCCCTGGTTGAAAGCAGCTATCAAATCCCCCCTCATTCTTCTCTTCTGCAGACTAAACAATCCCAGTTCCCTCAGCCTCTCCTCATAAGTCATGTACTCCAGCCCCCTAATCATTTTTGTTGCCCTCCACTGGACTCTTTCCAATTTTTCCACATCCTTCTTGTAGTATGGGGCCCAAAACTGGACACAGTACTCCAGATGAGGCCTCACCAATGTCGAATAGAGGGGAATGATCACGTCCCTCGATCTGCTGGCAATGTTCCTACTTATACAGCCCAAAATGCCGTTAGCCTTCTTGGCAACAAGGGCACACTGTCGACTCATATCCAGCTTCTCGTCCACTGTAACCCCTAGGTCCTATTCTGCAGAACTGCTGCCTAGCCATTTGGTCCCTAGTCTGTAGCAGTGCACTAGGAGATGAGAATGATGCTAGTAATACCCTTCTTTAAATTCCTGCATTGCCCCCCTGCACCATGGGTCCAGGTGCAGAGAGGGGCCAGGAGTTCTCATTACTAGATTTTTTGGTTCTCTTGGCAGTTCCAAAAAATAGGCGAGGGGGAAATCAGTCAGATCAAACCAAATCCAGAAATGCCAAAAAATGTTGGCAAATTGAAAAATTCTGTTTCAGATCAAACAAAACATGAGCTTATGTCCCAGTCGTTAAGGTCCTCTCATGGGATTGGGAGAGCCAGGTTTGAATCCCTGCTCTGGAGCAGGCTTCTGAACCTGCATTTCATCCCATTCCAGGCTCTAGGGATGGATTTGTTTCAGTCTCTCCTGCTGAAGCTCCTCCACTTTGTATAAAATAATTGAATAGTAATTTGGCCAGAGAGAAGGAGAATCACTACCCAGACATTAGCTTGGTGTTTAGGACACTCACTCAGGTGAGGGAGACTCAAGTTTAAGCCCCTGCTCCAATGATTATTTATACTAAGAGGAAAAGCTTCAAAAGGAGAGACTGAGTGCACCCCCATCCCAAAATAATCTATGGCCTGGTTCAAATTTACAAATAGTTCCATGTTGACTGAAACTGCGTTTTTCGGCAAATACACTATTTGTCCAAAAAAAAGAAGACCTGATCTACCCACTACCCTGCATCACAAGCAAGTCGGGAAAGGGTCTTAGGTCCATCCTCCACAATGCACCATCTCCACATTGGAGCTGTCCTGGGGAAGGTAGTTGTTTGCTGCTAGTATGGACTATGGAGCAGAGAGAGGGATTGTGCTTAACTAAAGATATTCCTTTCTTGGGATGCTCCTAGGGTAGCACAACTACACACCACCACATAGTTCACACCTCTTCTATATTGTATTAAATGCAATAAAATGAAACAAGTTTTATAACATAAGCCTTACATTATATATATATATATGGGCCCAATCCCAGAATCCTTACATGAATAATTCTTATGTGAGTTGTGCTTTTGAAGTCAATAATATTATCTAGTAAATAAGGACTACTTGTGTGAAGAAAGTGTGCAGATCAGACCCAATATTGATAATTCACACTATGCAATGTGGTGGGTTGCTCAGTTTGGCAGAATTACCTGCAGTTCAGAAATTTCAGCTCTATTGAATTCTGTTCTATATTCAGATGTTGCTCTCTGAACATAGTGTTCTTGCCACACAACATATGTTACCTAACAGTAAGTGATTACAAGACTACCAAAAAAAGCACCATGTTTTTATTATGAACACCTGCTATCCATCACTAGGTAATTCAATTTTTGACATCAGACAGAAGCAGAGAAACCCTACAATGTTGGAAAGTCTTCCCCCCACCCCAACTCTTACAACTGACTTATGTTTTTATATATGATAGTGTCTATTCATCCTTACGTAATACCACAAGTTTACAGAAGGCCAAATCATACTGACCTTATTATGTGAATAAGCCTACTTACTTCAGTAGAACTACTTGAATAAGTAAGGCAATCATATTTTTTTACTTGATCTTCATGCTTTGGTGGTGGGGGCGGGGGAGTAAGTAGAGACATGTTAGCCGTCCCCATATAAAGTTCAGTGATCACCATTAAAATTGCTATTTGTGAGTAATTATGTTACCTCAGAATTTTCTGTGTTCCCTACACTGTATAAGTCTGTATTGTTAATTAGACAAAAGGTTACATTAATTGTGACCACTGGACCCACATTTCCAGAGAAGGTAGCTGCCATGGACCAGAGCCACTGTGGAGGCACACTGGCTTGTCTATGGGTAGTCCCTGATAATTGCATGGAGCTCAGAGGATCAGCAGGGTTTCTGGACAGGCAATTCCTCCTTCCTCCCCATTGACAGAACAACTAGGGAGGAATCATAGAGATATCCCCTTTGAAACCACTCTGATTTTACTGTAGGTGGGGGCATGCCAGCCCTTAAATGCTAGCAATTTCTCTTTTGGGAAAAATAATTTCTTGGCTCAAACAGATGGATGGAATGAATTAATTTTTCACTAGGCTTTTTTAGATCTCAAGCAATTTCTACTTGCAGAACATAATAATGTAATTAGTAATAAATTTGTCATTATTTAGACCAAGCAAAGTGTTTATTACTTTAAGCGAGTGTCATGGAAAACATTACTCTCTCATTTCTCAAACACGTGTTGGGCAAGTGTCTTATCCCTCCAAAAATAACTGTGATGGAAACTTCCTGTTTAATTGAACTGGGATGAAGCCAACAGGGTTCTATAGAAATATAACAGGGTTCTATAGGAATTGTATGGACAAAGATTTTTTCAAAAGTGGATCCCTAAAAGTAGGCGCCTATATCAATATATGCAGGCACCTAAATAAGCAGCCTGATTCTTAAAGATTATGACTATCCAGCAGATCTAACTGATCTCAGTGGAAGCTTGAGTTTGTTTAGCACTTTTTAAAATCAGACCATTTATTCATGTGTGTAAATGTGGATTTAGGAGACTAACTTTAAGCCTCTGTTTTTGAAAATCGCGGCCATAGAATTTAAGGGCCAAATGTCATGGTCGTTTAAGTCAATGGGAGTCTTTTTGTTGACACACATGCACCCCCATGGGCATTGGATCAAGCCCTAATAGAAGATCTTTTCTACAAGTATTTTAGCATCCAATAGAATTATACAGAAGTGTTATAATTAGCTATTAACATCTATAAGCTACTACATACAAACCTGTAGAAAGGTTAACGTATTTTATTCAATTCTATAGTATTTTACCATAAGGGAACTAATAAATAACTCAAAAGGCCACAATCCTGTTTATCAGGTCATACATTCAACATACCCCAAAGCTGAAATTTACTCCTTTTTACCTTAGTCCGTTGAGTTTGCTCTCTCTGCTTTAAGCTGGCCCATTTGATAGATATTTTATAGTAGATTACACCATTTCATCACCACTTTATGATACAGTGGTTCAGATTCTTAATACTAAATCTGAAGACATGAGAGTAACTGCACAATCTTTCCTTTCTACACTCCACTGTGGCTGCGGTCATTTCTCCTTGCAAATCATGGACATAGACATTTAAGCGGTTTGACTTACTCTCCTTTCAGGTTAAATAGAAAATGCTTGATGGAGTGTTGAGCTTATTGCATTATGGATCTGACATAAATTCTACAAATGGCCAGGAAAGGAGTGTGTTTTTTTTTCAATTCCTGACAAGTGGAAATTCCTTTTAACTGTTGAAATGATCCGCTGCACTTTAAATGAACCTGGATTAGCAGGCCATTTGTCTTCTGTAGCTGTAAGTGTGCCGTATGCAGGGTAGAAAATGTGACCTCTTAAGTAGAGCCTTTTATACTGTATCCCAGTTTTATAACTTTAGCCCCTGTATTTTTCTGCAGTTGTAAAAGTGCTGTATTCTATTGGCACTTTACTTTTTTTGCATAATATGTACAAACAGAAGTAAAATTTCCCATCTTTTCAATCTTCCATGGACCAATATGCCAGTGGATATGACAGAACTAAACAGTACATCATTGTACGGCAAAACTGAGTTTGATTTTTTTTTCTTCCTTACACACTGGAAGGTGTGATCGAAACTGGATATGATCTGGAAGTTGTAGGGGAGGGTTGCACAGAATGTGGACTTGTTTATGTTCTCTGGCTCGTCAGGAAATCATGTATTCTTGGCATAACTTTTGTTTGTTTTTTGCAAGAAGTAGTCTAGCATGCATGTCTATATATATATAAAAGTAATCAATTATGGCAGTACATTAGTACAAGTCCCTACCAGTGCCTGCTTGTAGCCTCCCACTAAGTGTCTTCATTAGAGGTTACCACAGCATACCTGCCTAAGGAAATCAGCTCGGTCTGGTGGCTGCTGTGTCTGCCACTTCTTCCTGTGTATGAAGATTTGAAAGAAAGAACCAGAAAAACAAGAGAGAAAACTGAAAAAAAAATTACAAAAATCACACCCACAGAAATGAGAGGTAAAATCAGTATGAAACAATGGATTGAATACAATTTAATTAATCCTGTGCCATAGTAATCTCGCACATACATAAAGGCCTCTTTATGTATAAAATCTCACCCTCAGAGATGTTTCAATATGTTTCTTTCACAGACTGGACACCTTCCAGGCCTGGGCACAATCCTTTCCCCTGGTACTGCTCTTGTTCCAGCTCAGGTGGTAGCTAGAGGATTTCTCATGATGGCTGCCCCATTTTCTCTGTTCCACCCACTTATATACCTTTTGCATAAGGCAGGAATCCTTTGTCCCTCTGGGTTCCCACCCACCCCTTGTCAATGGAAAAGCACTAGGTTAAAGATGGATTCCAGTTCATGTGACATGATCACATGGGGGGAGGGATAGCTCAGTGGTTTGAGCATTGGCCTGCTAAACCCAGGGTTGTGAATTCAATCCTTGAGGAGGCCACTTAGGGATCTGAGGTAAAAATTGGTCCTGCTAGTGAAGGCAGGGGGCTGGATTCAATGACCTTTCAAGGTCCCTTCCAGTTCTAGGAGATTGGTATATCTCCAATAATTAAATTAAATTATTAAATGTCACTGTAAGACTTCAAGCAACAAAGAATCCTGTGGCATCTTATAGACTAACAGACGTTCTGCAGCATGAGCTTTTGTGGGTGAATACCCACTTCTTCAGATGCAAGGCTTCATTACCCACTTGCCAGCACACTTGTATACAGGAAGACTCACAAGTAAAACAGAGCCATCTACAGATAATTGTCCTGGTTAATGGGAGCCATCAAGATTCCAAACCACCATTAATGGCCCACACTTTGCATAATTACAATAAACCCTCAGAGTTATCTTTTATATTTCTAGTTTCGGATACAAGAGTGATACATTTATACAAATAGGATGACCACGCTCAGTAGATTATAAGCTTTGTAATGATAACTTACAAGAGACCTTTTGCATGAAGTATATTCAAGTTACATTATATTCATGCTCATCAGCATACTTTCATAAAATCATATCGAGTGCAACGTCACACGCGGTCACTACCTCGTTCCTCAGCTGTATCATCAGTTCCACGGACCCGATGTAATTCATTTAATGCCTCCTACCATGATAAACACCTAAAAGGGAAAACAAATTTAGGCTGAGTTTACCTTCAATAAGATCTGCTTTTCACAGTGCCACCAAGTAGCTGAACTGTATCATACAGGTTTCAGAGTAGCAGCCGTGTTAGTCTGTATCAGCAAAAAGAATGAGGAGTACTTGTGGCACCTTAGAGACTAACACATTTATTTGAGCATAAGCTTTTGTGGGCTAAAACCATTCCATTACACTTCTGTGTGTTTAGAATCATAGCTGCTTAGTATAGCAACAAACAAACAAAAGGCTGCTATTGTTTTGCTTCTCTTGGCACTGTAGAACCAACAAAGCTATGAGAGAGGAAGCTTGATTCTCACAGGGCAAGGACTATCATTTTGTTCTGGGTTTGTACCACACCGAGGGCAAGGGATTCCTGGTCCAGCACTAAGCCTCCTTCGCACTACTGCAATATGAATGATATTAGTAATAATAATAATTAGTAGCTGTTAACTCCTAATAGTGTTCCAAGTGCAAGGGCAACTCATTAATTATAAGCAAAGTATATTTGATCAGGAAGTAATTGGGAGAGACTATAAATCTAACACCCTGTGGAGCAGAACTGTACTTAAAAACAAAGCAGAGAGGTATAATCTAGTGATGGAACAGGGGCATTTATTCACATTAATCCAACTGACACTAATTGATTAACTGTACAGATAAATGTGTGTGCTCTTTTAGACATTTACCCCTCAGAGTCAATATTTCCCATTGCTAATGGAAAATGTAAATAAAAGCATATTGTTGTTTTATATATAGTTCTAACTCCCATCAATTCAACTATTAGTTTCTTTGCATAAAAACTATGAGAGCATTTCTGGTTCTTCTAGTTCCAGTTCTTCATCTTTTAATGCTGGCTGGAAATGAGAGTTTTAGATTCTTCTCTTGATAAATTATCTAGAGTACAGAGTAACAGATGTCTTGAGAATGCAGCAAACATTGGTAGGGCAGGAGGTATGTTAGGATCTTTCTTTGGGAAATTAATGGCATATTCATAGCCTTTTGGTGTTGGAATCCTAAATTAAATCACATTAGCATCAGATAAAAAAATCACAACTTTTGCAGTCAAAGACTGTTGTCATTTATGTTCCATATCTCTTCCCCCCCACACACATATATCCTGCCCTCCCTTCCCCCAAAAAACCCTTTCAAACTTTTCAGCTCCCATATCATGTTATGAAATCAGGCTTCCTCCATTCAACTCAGATACTTCGGTGATGAAGGATCACAGGGGTTTAATCATGCATGTTAATGAGATGTCTGGCCACAGTCCAGCAAAACACTTTAAGCCATGCTTAATTTTAACTATTGAATAACACTATTGACTATACTGGGATTACTTAAGGTTTTAAAATTTACCATGTGCTTAAGTGCTTTGCAGGATCAAGCCCCTATAGAAGTAAATTGATTGATTACACATTTTGCCTAATATGAGGCAGCAGTCAAGTTTGTTTGTTTTTTTAAATGGTTTTCTGGAGGATCACTACATCGTCTCTAAACAACTCTCTTTTGAAAATGTTGGGTGTTTTTCCAAAAGATCGACTACAAATCCATAAAAAGACTGCATGGATGGCTTATTTACCACCTGGTTATCAGATTGTGACTAGGGTCCGGCGGGCACACTGAGGTCTGGTCTACACTAAGGGGGGGGGTCGAACTAGGGTACGCAAGTTCAGCTACGCGAATAGCGTAGCTGAACTCGAAGTACCCTAGTTCGACTGACTTACCCGTCCAGACGCGGCGGGGTCGAACTCCGCGGTTCCAAGGTCGACTCCGCCACTGCCGTTCGCGGTGGCGGAGTTCCGGAGTCGACTGGAGCGCGCGGGGAGTTCGAACTCCGAGAAGTCGAACTCACCGCGTCGACCCGGCAGGTAAGTGTAGACTAGCCCTGAGATTGCTTAATCAGAGCAAACTGCAAAGAATGGGGTGGTAGGTGAGCCCCAGAACTGGTGGTTATTTCTAATAATTAGATTCACCGATCCAGCAACCAAACAGGTTCTACAATACCTTGCTGGTTACTCAGAAGCCAAAAACACAGCTCCCTTAAAGCAGCCCAGCCTTAGGCCTCCACTCCAGACACTCAAGTCAAATATGATGAGGATTACTGAAAATCTTCTTCATCATATCTAAAATTCTACCAGTCCCAAAGGATCGGACACATTACCCACCAGGTCAATGGATATTTCAGATCTTACCCAAATACATGCTTACAGCCAATTCTTATTAACTGAACTAAAATTAAAAAAGAAAAAGAGAGAGTATTGGTTAAAAGATCATTACACATACAGTTATGAGTAAAGTTCTTAGGTCACTAGCAGAGATGGTGAGCTTTTGAGTTGCAAAAAGTTCTCTTCAGAATCAGTTCATCAGGTTATAGTCCAAAATAGGCAAACCATGTCCAGTATCCGGTTGATCCAGACTGGAGCTGGAGCCCTCAGTCTTGAGGAGACTTAAATGTCCCTGACGAAGCTTAAGCAGATCTCAGATACAGGATCAGGGCCCTAGAATATGTTTATAGACCTCTGGTGGGCTATGATAATCTCTTGACAGCAGATATTCATTGGGTGAAGAATAGTGGCTTTGAAGTAAAACGTTCTATTTCCTATGTATACAAGGTAATTAGTTGCATTCATCAGCATAAGGTACTTATCCATTAAGCAATTCATAGATAGTTTACTACAGATTTCAAAGAGAAACATAGACAGTGATATTATTATACCCAATTTCCATCTTAATGTTAATATCCCCTTTTGATCTCTGAATCAATAACATAAGAAAGGCTATACTGGATCAGACCAAAGGTCCATCTAGCCCAGTATCCTGTCTTCCAACAGAGGCCAATGCCAGGTGCTGCAGAGGGAATGAATAAAACAGGTAATCCTCAAGTGATCCACTTCAGCAAACTCTGGTTCCAAGTGCCTAGTCAGTGACTTCCACCAGTTCAGCAGTTTGACTTGCTTTAAAGCTTGGCAGCAAAGCTGTACTGGTGAATATAATTTTTTGTATTTAATTAAAATGATTTAAATATATTATAATAAATGTAGGCCTTAAATTTCAAACCTAATTTACAATAGGTTTATTTTTAAAAATTGAACCTCTACTTAATTTAAATATAACATTTTAAAAAACAATCTGATTTTGATTTAAAAAAAAAAAGAATTGATTTTTATCCACCCTGCTCCATAGTATTTGCATCCCGCAGGAGCCTACAGTCACTTCTCATGGCCACTCCCCATCCACCCTTTGCTGAGCTCAGCTCTAGAGATTTGGTCTCTTTTGAACTTTCTCTGTAAACTGATCCCTCTGGCCCCTGGCCATTGCTTCTGCTTTGTCCTGGAGCAGCCCCCTCACCCTCCCTCAAACTGGGGGGAGGCCAGGCAGTGGCACCGAGGCCCCCTTCACCAAGGGCTTTCAGTTCCTTCTGGGCTCCAGAGGCGTTCTGATGGCAGGGGAAGTCTCCCTGGGAAACACACTGAATCTGTGCACCTTCTGATCCCACCCTCCCCGCTTCAGGGTCTGCACTGGCCTTCTCTGGACCACAGGCTACACAGCCCAGGCTCCAGCAAGACTCCACTGGTGATTCTGGCCCATTCCCACTCTCTACCTCTTCTCCCCTCCCTCACCATCACAGTCAGCCCCAGAGGCCTCTGTCCTGGCAGCCACTGGCCATAATGCCATGTGCCGAGGCTGAAGGGCGTGGCACCTTTATCCAGCTGAGGAGGGAGCAGAGACTGAGTCTGGTTCCCTCTGCAGCCAGCTCCCTGCTATTCACAGTACAGAGCGCAGGTCGCCAGAGCAGACTCGTGGGCAAAGGCTCCCCCACCTTGCTAAAGCACCTTGGGGGGACAAGCTGCGAGGTTGTTGGAGAGGTCATGGGTGGCAAGTTTGTAAAAATTTTGGTGGGGCCCAGAACCCGCCCCCAACTCCGCCCCCCCAACTCCGCCCCCACCTGCCTAAGGCTCTGGGAGGGGGCTCGGCGGGGGAGGTCTGGGGTGCAGATCCTGGGCTGGGGATTAGGGTGCAGGAAGGGTGCTGGGTGCAGGCTCTGGGCTGGGGCAGGGGGTGGGTGTGCAGGAGGAGGTGAAGGGTGCAGGCTTTGGGATGGAGTTTGGGGTTGGGAAGGGGTGTGTGGGAAGTGGGAGGGAGTTTGGGGATAGGAGGGAGTGCAGGGTGAGGACTGTGGGGCTGAGGATGAGGGGTACATGATGCAGGAGGGGGCTCAGGGCTAGGGAAGAGGGTTGGGCTGTGGGGTGAGGGCTGTGGATGAGGGGTTCATGATGCGGGGGGGCTCAGGGCTAGGGAAGAGGGTTGGGCTGTGGGGTGAGGGCTGTGGATGAGGGGTTCATGATGCGGGGGGCTCAGGGCTAGGGAAGAGGGTTGGGCTGTGGATGAGGGGTTCATGATGCAGGAGGGGGCTCAGGGCTAGGGCAGAGGTTTGGAGTGTGGGGTGAGGGCTGTGGATGAGGGGTTCATGATGTGGGGGCGCTCAGGGCTGGGGCTGAAGATTAGGGTGCAGGGGATGAGGGGTTCATGCTGTGGAGGTGCTCAGGGCTGGGGCTGAGGATTAGGGTGCAGGGGGATGAGGGCTCTGGCTGGGGCTGAGGATTAGGGTGCAGGGGATGAGGGGTTCATGATGTGGGGGTGCTCAGGGCTGGGGCTGAGGATTAGGGTGCGGGGGGAATGAGGGCTCTGGCTGGGGCTGAGGGTTTGGGGTTGGAGGCTCAGGGAAGGGCAGCCTGCCTTGCCCGTAGTGGTGAAGGGCAGGCACTAGGACCCTGCGGCAGCAGACAGCAAATCTGCTGGGAGCCCTCCGGGCAGCAGGCAGGGGAGAGGCGCGCTGTGTTCTGTCAGGCAGGGACGCAACACAACGCGGCAGAGGGGGGGAAACACACGGAGGGGGGGGTGGCAGGCGGGGGCTGGGACCTGCTCCAGGCAGGGTCGCGGCGGCAGGGGGAGACCTACGGTGGCCGGGGCCAATCCAGGCAGGACCGGGGGGGCGGGAAGAGACCCAGCTCCAACTATTGCTGGAGCAGGGCGCCCAGCCCTGAATATTGCTGGGGCCCGGGCCCCACACAAATATATAACCTGCCCCCCATGGGAGAGGTGGTGGGCTGGCAGGGTGCTGCCTTAATGGCTCTGCGAGACCCTCTGGGGTGTGGGGTGCTGCACCATGAGTGGTAGATATAAGCACAGGGAGCACCGCTCGGGCTGCTCGCTGAGTTGAAGATAGTTGAGTTGAAGATAAAGGATAGTAAGAGACAGGAACCATCTGGTTACGTTGTTAAGTTCTAACAAGATATAGGTAAACACAGACCAATACAATCACTACCTTCTTCCAATTCTTCTAAGAAAACAAGTCTACATTTCAAAGCTCTATTCAATCTAATATGGCTTGGTTCAGGGCATGGCTACACTGGAAACGTCAAAGCGCTGTTGCAGGAACGCTCCCATGGCAGCGCTTTGAAGTGCGAGTGTGGTCGCGTGCAAGCGCTGGGAGAGAGCTCCTGATAATCCACCTCCACAACGTTCCCAGCGCTCGGACCCTGTTTACACTAGTGCTTTCCACACTGCTGAACCAGCAAGTTAGAGGCTATAAAATGTAAGTGTAGACAAGCCCTCTGTGTCACACAGGTGGAAGAGCAAACCTTTTTTGGATGTATGAATATGCAATTGAGATTGTGTTCATTATCACTGACCAGCAACATCCATTTTATACTGACAGCTCACTGATCTCATTGCGTATTTCCTGAGGAGAGATGAAAAGCCTTTTTTCCTCTTTGAAAAGTAAAAGACAAAGAGGATCAATGTGATGTTGTAAAGTAAAACCGTAACAGTCACCGGATTTTCCATGGAATTCTGACATATGCATTAACTTCATATAATGGAATTGTAAGAAAACATCATAATGCCCAACTGAAGTTTGTAAATGTCTTCATGTTCTTAAAGTTTAGAGCTGCAATTTTGATGGAGAGGCCCTGAAAAGACAGAACAAACATCTCCTATGTTTCAAGGCTTTGACTTTCATATTCTAGGTGTTAACATTCTCTATGATTGTTTTCATCTTCAAGTGTCCTTTCTATATCCACTATTTTTTTACACCTATCATGAAGACTTATTACATACAAAAAAAGAAGGCTTGTCAACATCCTTCAAAAGTCTTCCCAATGGGCAATTCCATGAAATAGTTGGTACTGTACATTTTGAAATTCACAAAATGACCTCTTCCTTTTTCTCTTTTCTGTTTTCATTTTTGAATTTATTTCCCCACAATATCAAAGTTACCCAAATGAAACTTAGGCTCTTTTTAAAAGCATCTCCCCTATAGAATGAGTCAAGCTGCTGTTCATTATCATCTGGGAAAGTCATTTTTAAAAGCTCCATTTTTACTGACAATGTAAGTATCTTTTTATTTCTTTCATTTTTTTTTTACTTATAGTGTAAAAATGTCTAGTCTTCAAACATTTGTCATATGGTTTCACATTCCATTCCCTTGAGAGGCACCATCTCACTTACTGGGGACATTCTGCCATGTAGTTACAAGCAAGCTCAGAACTGCATTTAAACTGTTAGAACACACACTTTAGTACAGTCAGTATCAAATAACCCGTTAGTCGTCTTTGATCCTTTTGTGATTTCCTGTTGTAGTTGTGTGGAACTGAAAGGGGGAAAAAAAGACCTCTTCACATTGCGATATACATAACCCCAGAAACTCCTCCACAAATATTTAATTCATAACAATAAAACCCTCACATTTCTTTATTACTAACTAAAAAATAAAGATTCAAGTTTTGTCTGCCACCTTCTTTATAGTCAGAAGCATCTAAGACATAGGAAGAAAGTATTAAATGTGTGTCTGTAGTCCCTTACCTAGACATTAATGGTCCAATCCTACAGAGTGTCTCACAGTTCTGTTAATGCTGCAAGGAAATGGCTCCAGTTCTTACAAAACTAAAGACTTAATTCAGCCCCAAGATATATAATATCTATTATAGATTAAATATATTTATATTCTATATTGAAACTATTTATGCTTAAAGTTAAGCAGGTGTTTAAATGTTTTGCGAAAATGGGAGCCTATATAGGAAATAAGGCCCTGATCCTACAAACGTTTATGCATGTTCTTAACTTTACTAGTATTAGTTGTCCCTTGGAAACCAAATACATGTATAAATGTTTGCAGGACTGGGGACTAACTTAAATTCTGCAGAGTCTGTTGGGAGCTGTTTCCTTTTTACAGGCAAACTCTCTATATGATGAATCACTGCTGTTATGTGTTGATCCTTCCTGCAATGGTAACAGGCTAGTTAATTAGTTAACAGCTTGACTTTTACCTGAGCTCACTTGGTCTCTTTCTTGTGGTCTTTTGAATGTCTGCCTAATTAGCTGTTAAATCCCTGGAGAGTGTGTAAACATTCAGTCAGCTTCTGCCCTTTGAGCCTAGCCATTTCTGACTTTAAAATGATTCCCGGTTTGCAAATTCCCACTTTATGGTGAAACTGGGAACATACAATATGTGAGTAATAGATAAAATTGTTAACCTCATCAAACATAGGATTTCCTCTCATTCTCAGTATTGGTCAATGAAACCTTAAAAGTACGTTTTAAAAACTCTCGGTGTAAAAGGGGGGGAAATACCAGGCTTTACATAACTGCACCTCTGTGAATGATGAAAGAGTTATTTTCAAAAAAAGAGATTGACGCTAGAAGTACTAGTTATACACGTGACATGTTAGAGTCCTGGGGGCTGAGTGGGGCGGGATTGGCTACGTGACTTACTGAGGGTAAGCCCTAAACATTCCATGATCTGTACTAGCTGGAATGGAGAAGGGGGTGGGGAATTCATTCAGAATTAAAACTGGCAACATGTTATTGTCCTCCAATACTCTTTATGGAGTCAGTGGATTCAATACTAGTAAGTTAAAAACTGGAACCAATAAGGTGTGCCCAAACAATGCCTCTCAGAGCAAAATTCTCTTTTCATATCCTCTCTGATATCTTGCTCAGCCTGCATTGATGTTTATGGCTGCACACTTGTAGGAAGAACAGAATATAAGAAAGGGATGTAGGAACTGCCATATTGAATCACACCCGAGTGGTCCATCTAGTCAGGGACCATTTTTCTTACAGTGGTTAGAACCAGATGCTTCAGAAGAAAGTGCAAGAGATCCTATAGTGGACAATTATGGAATTATCTTTCCATCTGAGATATTGCATCCTACACGCAGGTAGCTGCTTTCATGTTTAAACATTAAGGTTTATAGCTCTTATATATTCTGGACCTGATTCAAAGTTCATAAAGTCAATAGACTCTCATGGTCTTCACTGGGCCTTGGATCGGCCCCCATACTCCTAATTTTCAGATGTGTTGAGACATTCCCATACTCCAGCTGATGTCAATAGAAGCTTCAGGTATTGAGCACTTTTGTACTGAAACTTAGGGGTGTTCTTATAATCCAGGCGACTTCCCGTGCCAGTGAATTCCATGTTGATTATGAATTCTGTAAAAACATATCTCCTATAATCAGTTTTCAATGTGATGTGTCCAAATTTCATTGGATATTCCCTTTTCTTGCCTTATGAGAGAAGGTAAGTATAAGTGGACCATTGACTCCCTGCTCACCATGCCTGATTTACATACCTCTAACATGTCACCCTTTTATTCACGTCCTCTCTGAACTAAGCAAGCCTAATATATTTTGTGGCTGTCTCTGGAACTATTCTGTTACTTCTAGATCTTTTGAGAGATAGACTGACCAGTACTGAACACATCCAGTGAAATTCTGGCCCCGGGAAGTCAGTTCGAGTTTTGCTATTAACCTCAATGTCCATACAGTACATAATATATTGCTGTTACAAACAGTTACTTGGTGTCCATATCACAGCATCTAGGCCACCACCCATGCAAACACATATATTTACAGTTATCTTCATTTAATGATGTTACAGAACACTTGTTTGCCCACCGATGTGCAGTGCTGTTGATATATAATGCAGAGTGACGTAATGTGCTCAATAAGGCCTTCTGAAATAAGACACTAGCTGGAATTTTCACTTAGCAGCCATATGCTGTATAACTAATGAGCAAATGAAGTGTTTAATTAATAACCCTTCTGAGAAATAAAACTTTAAAACGGTAAATTCATGCTGTGGCTACTTAGAACTACACCTGAGGAGCACTGTCATTTTTCTCTTCATGAGCCAGCGGTTCCTATTTTTCTTCTAAGGGTCCTGCTGGGTTCGGAAGCATTAGAAACTAAATGGTTGTTAATTTAATTAGTAATTCATTTGCATACATTAGCTTACTTAGCTCATCAACCTTCTGTGTCCGGTGTATTTACTGAAAGGTGAGCTTGGTCTTTTCAATATTCTTTGTTTCTTACTTGTATGTACAACTAATCAAATTACATACTGTGGGTGTTTTGATTATTGTCTGTAAACATTTACTGGGGAACTTTAAATGTAGGGTTACTTAAGTAACATTTTCTGGTTGTCATTTTAGTTACAAGCTTTAGAAATTGCCTGTTGTTTTTGTGAGCTGAAGGGGAAACAAAATGCTAATTGTCATTTTGGCTTTTCATTAACAATATCCAGGAGGCAACATCTGTCTTTGTACAGAAAATCAGCTCTTTAAGGCCAATTACTATAATGAGTTACATATGAGTAACAGGATTTTTACCAGGGGATTTACAGGTACAAATATGCATTGCAGCAGGAATATTATAGCAGAATATTTCTGCAGTTCACATAAACTCGTTCTGCTCCATGTAAAATGTTTACTTTCTCCCCAAATCCATGAAGATCAAGCAATTCACAGGATGAAGTCATTTGTTGAAAGAAACATTATACAGTACATCTGTGTTAACCAGGGAACAAGCATGGTGCAAGTCTGACTTGCAATTGTTTAGTTTTATTCTTCATTATGTTACAGTGGTAGCCAAAGGTTCCTGTCAAATTGTACTGCAGTAGGAATCTGAATAAATATATATTTTATTGGGCCCTTTGGGTGCTAATATAAATAAAAATAAATCCTACAGTTACAGAGGTCACAGTTGCACTCTTTTTCTTCACAGGTTAATGCAGATGTCCTCTTAGTGCTTTAAAAACGTATAAGAAGGTCTGGTCCCTGCCCATACCTTCTTACAGTTTATTGTATTCTTGATCTGTCCCTGCCCATACCTTCTTACAGTTTATTGTATTCTTGATCCGTAGCACCTAGAATCCCCAGTCTTAGACCAGAAGCCCATTGCGCTGGGTGCTGTACAAACACAAAACAAAAAACAGTCCCTGTCCCTGGGAGCTTCCGAGCTAAGTATAAGATAAGACACAACACATGGATACAGACAGATGGGGAGTATGAGTGAACAATAAGACAATATCGGTTCGCATGATAGTCTGTGGTCTCTGCACACCAGCACCTAAACTGTGTTTTTACTTTTTTTAATCTTTAATATTTTAAAATATTAAACGCTTAATTTGCGCATTAGTTATATAATCTATGACTGCCGGATGCACATTCCAGGAAGTGTCTTATTTCAGAAGGCATTACTGAACACTTTACATTACTCTGCTTTCTATTTCAGCCGTATTGCACATCAGCATGCAAACAATTGAAGTAAGCTCTAAACCTATGTGGATGCATGGGTCAAGGCCCAGATGCTATGGTCACAAACACCAAGCAAGTGCTTGTAACAACAATACGTTATGTATTGTATAGACAATATATTGGGAGAGCAGGCTTGCATTATTTTATTCTGTACCACATCAGAGGAATCAAGGACATATGTTCCCATTCAAGTTGTTCCTGCACTCCAGTGAACACTGGTTGGAAGAAGAGGAAAGAGGAGGAGGACCTAGCACTTATATAGTGCTTTTTATCTCTAGATGTCAAAGCACTTTACAAAGGGAGGTCAGTATCATTATTCCCATTTTACAGATGGCAAAACTGAGGCACAGGGAGGGAAATGCCATGCCAAAGTCACCCAGCAAACCAGTGGCAGGGCTAGGAATTGAATCAGGGTCTCTTGAGTCCTTTAAAAGCCTACAGGAGCCATGGGTATCCAGGCATAAATAAAACAATGCTGATTGAATTTAGAGCTTGCAAAAGGCACTGCCTGGATAGTACTGAAGATAGAAATCCTGTTTTATCCACAATAGATACAGCAAAGGACCCTTCACTGTGTCTCAACTGGGACCCAGAGGAACCACTTTTGTGATTGCAATCAGTCATTGGTCTCTCCAGTGAGACCTCCAACAAGAGTGGTAACTATAATTGTGGGGTTTGTGATATGGAGGCCCAAGTCCTTATTCACCCAAACATTTCAACATGTACTTTCAGAATGTGTGTATGCCACATTGAAGTCACTAGTCATATGTTTAAAGTTCAGTATGTGCGGAAGGGCTTTGCTCAGTTGGGGCCCAGCCTTTCACAACTGGACTGAAGCCACTCTACTGTTTCATATATAGTAGACCACTGAACATTGATCACTACAAACATTGGCAAAATTCCCACCTGTGACCCATAGGTGAAAGGCCCCCAGTATTGTGGGCTTGGGTCATGCAGGCTTCTCAGCCAGTTCTGGTCTCTGCTCCCACTGCATCATACAGACAGATAAATACAGAGCACATTTTGAAACTACTGTACAAACAAAAGGGTATTAATAATTTATAGAGGCAGATCCTCAGCTGGTGTAAATGGACATAATTCCATTTAAATCAATATGGATATGCCCATGTACGTCCTCTGACTCATCATGTTTTTCTTGGTGTAAATAGAATTTAAAAGTTCGGTTTTGGATGATTTCTCATTTTATCTTCGGATCTTTATTTTCTTCCTCTGCATGCCTTGCACCATGTACTGATTTCTTATCATATCAAATAGATTCTGATGCCACAGCCAGGTCCAGAAATTGCTTGGTCAAACACAAATTTTAAAGAATGCTTCCACCAATGCAAACAAGAGTGTATGCATTCACTTCCACATCAGCAGAAATCCTTTAATAGGGAAAAAAAAAAAGCCTCTTCCCCTTTGAAAATCACTTTTATCTGAGGAACTGGACGCTAAACACATTTTCTTTCTTAAAATTTTTACTTGAATTTGTGACATTTAAGAGATTGTATCTGTTGGAGAAAGCTGTGTCTTCTAGTCTTTCTTTCAACTACTGGGAAGTTTGGCGCGCCAGTTATTAAATAACCTTTTTAGCTATTAAACTGGAGCTAGCAAAGGGTTTGTATCTTTTTAGTGATCTCTTTTAGTCAGTATTGACTTTCCTTTTTTGTTGTTGTTGTTTCAGTTAAACTTGTATTATCAAAGAGACTGACGTTTGGGGAGTGTACATACATGGGTCTCTTTTCCTTTTAGTCTTTGTCTTATAATTCTTTATTGGAAGTTACTGTATTTATAACTAATGTGCTAGGGGGGTCTCTAAAGCGGGGGGAATTTCATTCTCTCTTTGCTCTTTTGTGTTTCCTCTGCTGCGGGTCCTGAGTGTTTTAGCTCTGTTATACACATTTTAAACTAATTAAAAATGTAAAAACAATTATTTGAAATGCAGGAAAATTAATCTGTAGCTTTTATCCCCAGGCTACTCACCAGAGCTGTAAAAATACTAAAAACTGTCATGACTGCAATTATTTATTGGGAGGAGGGGAGTACTTTCTCTTCTCCAGCGGCAGCAACTGCCTTTCCTACCATAGTAGAGTTATTCCTCTTGGTAGCACCACTGATGGCCCCAGAGAATTACTTTTCATGATCTATTAATGATCTACAACGACTGAGCTCATCAGATTGGAACCTATTTGGGGAAGAAGAAGAGCAGTGAATGATTAAAGTTAAACCCTATAAGTCTGGATTTAAATAGCAGCTGGATAATTTGTGTGACCAAAACTGATATTTGCTTGTTAAGATGGGATAATCAGTTTTCATGCTTCAGGGCATCAGATATTTCCCACCAGAGTCAGGACATCAGGAAGATGGTGGTATTGGTGTATTATTTGGCCAGGAGGGATGTTCATGTTCCTCTTAAGCATCACACATAGGCCACTATTAGAGGTAGGATATCAGACTGGGTGGCACGATAATCCAATCTGGTAAGGTAAACCCAGATCCTCAGAAGTATTTAGGCACCTTACTCCCAATGATTTAGTCTATAGATGGAGGAGGGAGAGCAAACTGATGTAATAATAGACATAGAAAATATTATATAATGACATCTTGCACCTTCTCCTAGCATTTTTGATACAACGATCTTATAGCACTTTACAAACATTCATTAGTTAAGCCTAACATGACTCCGATACTTCAGAGATGGTGATGGTTTTGAGACCATATCTAGATATAATTCACCTATGTGAGGTAGGTAATTATTATTATACCCATATTACACATGGGTAGACAAAAGCACAGAAATCTTAAAAGCCTTGCTCCTAGTAAAATTATGGGAGATAAGGAGGGGAGGCTGGAGGGCCGGGCTCATTCATTCATATATATATTTTTGGGCTCGATTCCCAGGGTGACAAATGAACTGAATAAAAAAATGTCTTGCACAGTGTAGAAAATGTAGCATTGTCCCTAATGGGATCATCTGTATTAGCAGTGATCTCCTGATAACTGATAGCACCCATGCTTTGAGAGTTCACAACCCTAGCAAGCAATGTACTCTGCCAAACAAATTTCGATCTGGAGAGTGCTGATAACCTGGGCATATCAACCTAAAATGTACCATAGGGAACCAACATGCATTGCAGTGGTTGAGTGTCCATAGAGGCAAGGTGGAAGAGAGTCAGATTAAGGGATATTCAAGAGAAGGGATAAAGTAGATGCAATGGATTGCGTTGGCTTTACACAACTGGTAGTGTGGGACTTTTACCAGTGACTTCAGTGGGAGCAGAGTTAGGCCAATGCTGAGCACTTTTGAAAACCTCACCTCTAATAGTCTGTCTTTGATATGTGCCCATTTCTTTAATGAATACTATACATTTTGTTTCATTTTCAAACCATTCTAGTGTCTTTAAAATCAGAGTCATATACTCTTTGCAGTAGCCAGCCATTATGTCACCAGCAATAGCTTCCACATAGCCATGAGCATTAGAAGCTATTGTATTTTGAGAGGACACATTGACCAGGACAGTGGTTTTATTACCTGTTGTTTTAAAAGATAAAACATGCGAGAGGACCTTTAATTTCCACCAGAAAAACCACCGGGGACCTCATCACAGTGACTCATTAGACGAGTGGCAAGTGTAGCAACTATTACTTCTCCCACCACCCGCAAGTACTGAAGTGTTAGTACTGGGCAGATTTTAAGTCCTATTTTGGGAGATGGGCCCACCATGGTCTGGCCTAGTGGCAAAAATGGCTTCCATCTGAGTTACAAAGACATCCCAAAATACTTGACCATCTGAATGTGGCAGCAAGAGGATTCAGAGCTTGCTCACAGTGAAATCTAATTGACAGAGTTTCAACAAGAGTGGTCCAATCGGCACTGGCTTCCCTTCAGGAAGAAGCAATGTAAGAACATTTGGAAAAGATCATCTGTATTTAGGATTGAAAATATAAAACCAATTATAACCAGTTAAATCAAGTGCATTTTGCACAGAAGGCTTACACCTCATTTTCCCCTATATGTATTATTCAGACATTATTATTGTGATTTGTTTCCTCTTTCAGGGCCTAATCTTCCCAAGGCTCAGGTTAAAACAGCGTCACTTGGATTAGCTGGAAAAGCACGATCCCCTCTGCTTCCAGTCTTGGTGCCAACAGCCCCAGAAGTGTCAGAAGAGGGCCACAAACAGACAGAGGATCCAGCTAACGTAAGAACAATCTTTAAAAAAAAAGAGTCTCATCGCAAACCATATTAACTTTAAGTGCAGGGTCATAGCTGTAAATCATATTCTGTCCAATCACTTTAGTTGAACAGCTTCATCTCTGCCTACTTGCTGTATTGGGTTATACCAGTGAGTAGCAGTTAAGGAACAACAGGTTTCATCCAAAGCCTGCTAGCGTGAGTAAGATTCTTTCTACTGACTTCAGTGGCCTTTGGATCTGGGCCTGTGTCTGACACAGATAGACAGATAACCTGTGTTGTGTGCATATATAATTCAAATTGTTATTTACATGATCTCTTTTGTACCGATTGAGAGATCAAAACAATTCTAGTTGTCAGGCACGGGATCCAGAAGGAGAAAGGGACTGATGGAAGAGAGAATGAATGAGAAAACTGATGTCAGAAAAAATAAGTTAAGGAATTAAAGATGATAAAGTAATACCAGACAGTGGAGAGTAAAAAATAATGTGCAAGATGAAAAAGGATCAGAGGGAAAAGATGCCTGGAAAAATAATCAGAAAATGTAGAACAATCCCATTAACTCCTATTAAGAGTCTTAGACACAGTACTTTACAAAAGGTGGAGAAAGAGCAAAAGAAACTAAATAAAAAGGAAGAAAAAAATAAGGGAGACAGACAGTTATGTACAATATTTTCATTTCCTTGCATGTGCAAGTGGCTTACTACGCATCACGAGAGAGGTTCATCTGGCATCTTGTTACCTAATCCTCTTATGTTTGAAACCTTGGGGAAGGGAGACAGCAAGAAATCTGTTTTTTACGTGCACAGAGAGATTTTTGGTCTGCTGCCCATATAAATGTAGGACAGTTAAATTCCCTTTTATTGTTAGGCGTATCATAAACAATGTGCTATTGCGTTGTTACGAGAGAATTCTTCTCCCACTATGTTAGGCGGTCAAAGTGTGGAGCCATCACCAAAAAATAGGTTTTTATTACCTGACCCTTTCCTAACCCAGTAGCTTTTTTTCTAGTGATGCTTATGCTACTAGTGGCTCTTTGTAATGATGATAATGCTTTGCACTGACTCCTATAAATGCATATCTAGTTGCAGGATTGATGCCCGGGTGCTTTTATCCACAGATCTCAAAGCTATTTCCAAAGCAGATAAGATAAATATCCTCGTCTAACTAAAGAAGTTACTTTTCAAAGTGGCATTTACTCCCCTTGCCGTGTTGCGTTTTTTTCCTGATTCTGGCAATCACCTGGACCTTCACTCAACAAGTGTAACATGATTCCATGATTTAGAGTCTAACCCTACAACAGCAATGGGACTGAAACCACTAGTGCTTGGAATGAAGTGTAGTGCTGAGCCAGCGCACTGGTGGGTAAAATCCATTACTGAACAATGTGGTCACAGAGCAGTCCTGTGGATTACCGCAGCCTATTTCTTTGAACTTCTTCCAAGTCCTACTGGCTCTACCACATAGAGGAGATAAGGGCCATGGAGTCTTGTATTGGGGGAGAGAAATGAAAATTACTTCTTTGGTAAAATTACTGACATAAAGAGTAATTTAGCACAGAACATTTGATAACATGAAATGCTATTTTGGCTCTAAATATCTTAGAACAGCAGCACAATTTATTTCCCAAGAGGGACACTTTTCAAACTCAGCAAGTGTGTGAGCACTTATAGGAATAATGGCACAGGAGTTATTAGGCTCTTCAAGTAGTCAGAGTTTTGGGGGCGGAGGGGTGAATTGAGGGAGTTTTTAAAGTTTATTTCTGCAGAGGCACGATTATGCTGTTGGATTCTTAACTCTGTCCAGACCTTTAGGCTGCAGATTTCCCACAGTGCTTTCAAATCATTTACTTTGAAAAGTCCACATAAAAAACTAGTGTTTGAGTTCTCTCTCTGTGAATCCAAAGCAGAGAATCATTCATTTTGCTCTTGTCTCCATAACGTTTGAGGTCAGTGGTTCCCAATGATACGTACATTTGCCAGTCATTTAAGGTTTCATGACAGATACTCAATTGGCTGTCCTCTGTACCCCACCCCATACACACACACTTCTGTCACAGACCCTAATACTGAACACCTCCTGCAAGGCGCTGAGTGCCCTCAAATCCCATTAACAGCAATGGTAAGAGTTAAGACTCACTGGCTACAATGGGAGTTGGGAGCGCTCAGACCCTGCAGAATCAGGGCCTTCATTATGAACCCCAGGAGCAACCTCTGTAGTACATCCCAGTGCACCAAGGCTGCATTCCCATTCATTCATTCAGTCTCATGCCATTCTGGAATCATCCAAGATTTGGAGTATTGCAAGCAACATTGCTGGTGGGAAGGCATATACTGGAACTCTAGGACTCATCTCAGAGTTTGGTCCTTGAGTTCACCAACTAGATATATAGGAGAGGAGGTTGCTGACTGCAGTGGAAGAGGAGCAAGTGAGTGACTGGGTCTCAGTTGGGTGAAGTGATGAATCTGAGAACAACTGTTTTAATGTGTTGTTTCAAGAGGCTCTACCCCTGCTTGTCATTTCTGTGTCCTTTAAAACAGACTTTTGGTTATAGCTCACATTGACTATTGATTTGGGTTTTTTGCAGGTATATGAACAGGATGATCTGAGTGAACAAATGGCCAGTTTGGAGGGGCTAATGAAGCAACTTAATGCTATTACAGGCTCAGCCTTCTAACAGCTGTTGATGAATAGATAAATTGTATTATCCAGGAACATTGCAGCATACAAGTACTTCATATACACCACACATACACAACCCCATAAAACCACCCTTTCTTCAGTACCATTCATTCAACGTAAGGAAGATTCTTGATGAGTCCTAAAAAATAAATAACTAAAAATATGCTACATTACTGTAGATCAAGCATCTAAAGCAATTGAAGTGTGGCCCTTGCAAATAAGTAAAACAATGACAGCAGAGCCCGAGGTGATGCCACTTGATTGCTCATTTTGATCTGCTTGCCTTTGTAATACTTGAGGTGTCATGACTATCTCACATTTTACTTAATAGAGATGTGTAGTTCTTGGTGAAAATCTAGTTTTATGTCATTCAAATGTATTTTTAAACATATACCATGCCATAATTTGTCAGTGTGGAAGTTCACTCTTCGTGTTTTTTGTGTTTTTTTATATTTTTTTGATATGAAAGCACCCGTAACAAATAATCATGACATAGCACCAAAGGATTGGAAGTGTTACCAACAGCACAAAACAAGACAAATAACTCCCATTTCTTTTGTAATTTCAATCACTCATCTTGCCCAAGCAGTGTGCATTAGCAAGTTGCAGTAAAGTCCACCCATTTTTGCAAGTTTTTGGAAATCCTCCCATAGGTAACATTTTATATCTGGCTACAGAGAATGGGAACATAAAAAAATCTGCATTGGTGGCATGCTGCCAGCTGCCGTATACTTACAAAGAGAGGATATGATATGCAATCTTCTCTGACACACAGTGATGATGTGCTTAAGCTTGGACTAGAACACTTCTAAATATGGAAAAAGAACAGGAGTACTTGTGGCACCTTCAAATAAATGTGTTAGTCTCTAAGGTGCCACAAGTACTCCTTGTTCTTTTTTGTGGATACAGACTAACACAGCTGCTACTCTGAAACCTTCTAAATATGGGTGGTCTTTGTGCCATACTGCACTGTGATGATATCTGAAAGCTCCTCCAGGGCCACCTTTCACAGCAGCAAGAGGAAAATGGGTGAAGTTCCTCCCACCCTTTCTCTACTACTCCAGCTCTTGTTTGAGACTGCTCAGTTCCATGAACTCTGTGATTCAGTCACCAATGACTTCTCCTAACTCAATGGAGGCTGCGGAAATTGGAAAGCAACCCTAGGTCAGGCACAGTGGAAGATAAGACGTATCGGTTAGCAGTGATGGACACAGCACAGTTTTTACAGACAAGCAACAAATTCAAGAACATGAACTAAGAAGCTGGTGCATGATTGCGAAACAAATTACAGGTGCTTGATTGCAGTAGGATATTCCTTGTTCAGTCATAATTAAAAAACAACCAACCAACCACAATTTAGCATCAGGACACTGCTGTGAACTTAGCGGAACCCTTTCAGTGTTCTCCCCCCTCTTCTAGTAGTCTAGCTTCATATTACAGTGTTTATTGATAACTATAACTGTTTGAATTGACTAAATTTTGTGAGCATACTTTTTATTGCTGAATTTTCAGCTGCATTCAGAGTTAATCCCTGTTTATGCAGTTGAATCACCAAAAGGGAACTGATTTGCATATTTATCAGTTAGGTGGCTGCAAAACCCAATAAGAGAGTTTCAGATGAATTACTCCATTCAGTTCTGCCTTTGATTTCAAGCTTGAGTAGGTCATAATTTTAAAAGAGCACAGAAGGGCTGGGATCTTTACAACCTAATAGTTCCTTTTATTAGGTGGGTAATTATATGTGAATCCCTGAATAAAATATTTTGAGTAAAATGGCACTGTAACAGAGGTAATAATTCAGATTATTTTCTACAGCCATGTATTGGGGAAGAAATCAGATGCAAAGGATGGAATTCAGATGCTTCATTAGGAACTCCAGTGTCTTTGTGAAAATGTTTCTTACCAAAATGTATTTTTATTCAATTGACTAAGATTTTAGTCAGATATTTCCTAAGAGTTAAGGAAGTCATATCTGTGTGAGAGGTTGAGTTTTTATGTTCTGTCAGATCTGTAACTAAGAACTTCCACTGAAAACAAAGCAAGCAAATCTGTCGTGATGACAACCAAATTCATAGTCCTGGTATTGGATCCCATGACATCCCAGCCTACTGTCTTGTTTCTGCAAAGCAGGTTTAAATACACCTTTCTGAAAAAGAGCCTCTTTCCTGCTAGCAGAGATTGTCAGTTATTTTGAAATAGGTCCACAGGGCAAAATTCTGCACTCTTATCCTGGAGTAAGTCTGAGTTACTCTGGAAAACAGGATTTGACACATAGGACTTTAACAAGGGGCTTTTAATCATAGAACATTAACCCAAAACTGAATATATCCATGGTACAAAATTATCTAAAATATGTGATAGGTAAACCTCAAAAGTTTTGACAACTGGATTTTGTTTGGATAAGCAATCAAATATTCAAATGCTTATTTGAACGTTGGTTATTGTGATGGCTGTCCTGTGGCATTGATTATCATATCCATTTTGTGAATGCAACTCCCGTTGATTTAAATGTTAGACCCTTGAATGTCTGCAAAATTAGTCTGGATTTCTCTTAAGGGCAGCCTTTCTTGTGAATTCTAAAGCATTTCCATCTCTAAACTCAGCCAGAAACTGGAAATGAAAAGAGAAATGCAAAATTTCAGAACCTGCAGAAGATCCAGAACAAGTTTGGTTTTTGATATCTGTGAGTCGTCCGGAAGAGGAGATTCTTAAATTTTACATAGTAATTCAGTCATCCCTAGTTTGCAGGCATATGCAGCCATAGCTGTGTCCTAATATAGGTGTCAGTCCTTCAAACACTTGTGTTTAACTTTACAGTAGTGAGTTGTGTCATCTAAGTCAATACAGCTTTGCAGGACTGGGGACAAAATCTAAGCTAAAATAAATTCCTGTGCTCTCTATTCAATAAATAAACTATGGGAAACAGGGCCGGCTCTACTGTTTTTGCCACCCCAAACAGCACGCCGAATTGCCACCCCGGATGGCAGGGGCAGTCAGTGTGCTGTCAGGGCAGCTTGCGCATTTCTGCGGCGGCAGCAATTTGGCGGCAGCTTCTATGTTCAGCTGTCCAGGGCGGCGCAGCTCCTGTCTTGAGGCTGAAGATAGAAGCTGCCGCCACCGCGGAAATGCTCGTGCTGCCCTAACGACTGCCCCCGCCATCTGGGATGGCAATTCGGCACACTGCTTTGGGGCAAAAACACACAGATTGCCGCCCCTTAGAGATTGCCACTCCAAGCAGCTGCTTGGAATGCTGGTGCCTGAAGCCGGCCCCGATGGGAAAGAACAGCTCATTCTATTAGCTAATACCAAGACATGCTAACACCTTTCATTCTAGTTAGTAAGATGCTTCTGCTGCAAGTTGAGTTTAAAATTTCATATAAAAAAGTAACCGAGTTTTTGGATTAATTGTTAATTTCTCTATATTCCAAATTCTCTAGACAAGTACTAAGCTATGAACATTGGTAGGTTACCTCCATTTGTTTCTCTTGCAAATCCAGTTTATACAGTGTATCGGTCTAGCACATAAGGCTGACTCCTTTAAGGTTTCACTTGATAGCTAAAAAAGAAGCTGTAGCCCTGTGACTTACATCAAGCTAAATAAAAATAAACTTGGGTGTACAGGAAAAATGAAGGATCTCTGGACAAATAATGCCCTTCAGAAACTTGATCTGAAGAAGTCCAGAGACTCTGAGTAGGATTGTTAAATAAATAGCTACTTAACTTTATATTTCAGTTTAGTTGTCCAATAACAAAGATACTGACCTTCTAAATAAATATCCAGACATGGGAGACTCACATGAGTGTAACAGCACAAAACCTTTAAAGGCATATTTTGATAGTGCTGCGTTTGCAGTGAATTCAGATGTAAAATTTATTTCAGTTTTGTCTGATTCCTAAGCTTCCAGAATATTTAAATTGAAAAATTATTGATATTCAATCATTCTCTACCCTAAACACCCTTGTAAATGTAAAGAAAGATAAATCAACTTGTAACAAATTTGTAAAGTTGCCATGGGGAAGTAGCTAGCTAATCACACCTGGGAATAGTTTCCTGGGCGGCCATTACAGGTAGCAGATGGAGTTTGCAGTCAAGAATTCTGCAGCTGTATATCTTGTATCATATTCATTTTTCTGAGCAAGACCTCATAGATGGAATTCTGCCAGGAACTTCATTGTCTGAGAGTCCTCTAGCTTGAGAACTTGGCTGTTAAAGTTATTTTGGTGGTGGGCTTTTTTTTTTTTTTTCCGAAGGGTTAGTTCAGGAAACCATCCAAACATGTAGCCACTTATCTAAGGCCATTTATCCTTTTCATTGGTAAACTAGCAGAAACATTGGTGTACTCCCATATGATCTCCATTACTTCATGGTTTGGGCTGGGATAATACTGCAAAAGTTGCCTCAGACCATGGTGTTTGGGAATTTCTGATTCCTGACCAGAAGAAGCCATGAATTGCAAAGTATTGCAAACTGAAATCATTGTGGCTCCATATGAGTACAGGGGACTACCGAGGTGATTCAGATTGCAGGCTCAAGGGCCTAACTTACCATTTTGGAGTTTCAAAATAATGTTACCGATAGTTCAGGAGTTGTTACTCATTTTCTCCAAACCAGTTACCACCCCCCGCCCCCAGTTGTGCATACAATTCCCAGGTTAGTCTCACAACTTTGTATTGTTTAACAAATAAAATCTGAAAACCACCCCACTAATATACAAATATACCGCAAACATAAATAGCACCACTCTGACTTAAATGGAAGAAATATGATGGCCAAGTTACTCGTACAATTCAAAGTTTGCCCTAAGAATGTTTTTAACATGAAGAGCAGAATCATAATTTACTAATCCCAAATCCTTATTGTAAGAGTGGTTTTGTGAGCTGTTATGTTGATAAAAGGCCTGGTCCTGCTGAGCAGTGAAGTGAATGGGAGTTTTGCCATTGAGTCTGGTGGGAGCTGTTGAGTTTTATATTGCGTTATAAAAATGTCCTCTCTTAAATGCCATATTATTCTCAAGTCTGAATTTCCACAGTGTTACTCCAGTTATACACTAATGCAGCCCCACTGCAATCAACACAATTGAATCAACAAAAACTAGAGTAACACCGTTGAGAACCAAGGCATCAGTTGTGATACCTTAGAACAGTGGCCCCCAACCTTTTTCGTCTGGCAAATGCTGGACGACAAGCCACCAAGGACCGTGGCCAGTGGATGAGCATCTGCTGAAATGCCACTGAGAAGCAGCGACATCAGGTGTCGCCGCCGAAATGCTGCCAACAAGCAGCATCATCCAGAGGCGTCGCCGCCGAAATGCCGCCAAAATCAGTGGCATTTCAGTGGCAACGCCTCTGGATGACTCTGCTTCTCGGCGGCATTTTGGTGGCTGCTTGTCTGCTGGACTGTATGCGGGCACGCATAGATGCCCCAGCGGGCGCCATGGCACCCACGGGCACTGCGTTGGGGACCATTGCCTTAGAAAATCATGTCTGATACTGCATCAAGACTCAACCTCAGAATGAAATGATTATTTCCACTAGAACATTCTGATCCTGTTTCCAGCAGCACCTTATCCCTTGTATTTGACAGCCAAATCTGTTCACTGAATCCTTTAATAGGCATGCCAAGTCTGTATTTTTTTAAAAATGGCTAGGCCCCAATCTTGCAAACGTAGGGTTGCCAATTTTGGTTGGCTGTATTCCTGGAGGTTTCATCACATAACATAATCTTTAATTAAAGATAAATCTTCGATTCCTGGAGATTCCAGGACAATCTTGGAGAGTTGGCAATCCTATGCAAACACTTATGCACATGTGTAACTTTACTGCTGAGCCTACTCATGGTAATAAAGTTAAGCACATGCATATGTGTTTTCAGGGTCAGGGTGTTAAATGTTATTGAATCCCTATATAGACGTAAAGATATGGAAAATAAAAACATTTCAGGTCACAAACATACACACTGTGCAGTATAAATAAGTAACATAAAGGGTGGATAAGATGAAAAGCATTCAGTATTCTGTCAAAAATAGAAGCACTGGAAACTGGATAAAGGAAGACGATTATTAGCAAAGCCACAAACGATTGAAAGTGATCAGAGATTATTTTTCTTATCTGTTTGACTTGTCTCTCTGTTGGCCAGCAAGTGTCCTGTCTGATTGCAAATTGAATTTGCTCAGGCTTCTTTTTTGAGCTCAGCAGACAGCATTTTAAGCATCTTCATTCTGAAATTTGTTGATTGGAGAAAAACAATAACAATACAGTACATATGTCATAAAGTGGCACAGGCCAGAGTTTTTCACTGTATGCTGTACATGTATTTTGAAGTGCAAGAAAGCAGTGTTGGTAGAAGAAGGGAAAACTGCTGTTTTTATTATTGTAAAATATACCTGGCAATTCCTATATTTGTGAATTGACACCATGTGTAGGATGGGAGGGTTGGGGGGAAGGGGTGTACTTTTTATAAGTAATATTTAATTTATTATTTAGAGTGTTTTCTTTTGGATAATTTATGATAAAAGGGAGATCTGGTTGGAAACCTAGAGTTGGCTGTTAAAGCTGCGGTGTCCCATGTCTCAGTGTGTTGTGTTTTAAAACTATATTATTCAGACCTAACTATAAGAATACTCAAGAGTAACTGGCAAAGCTGTCTTGCTAAATATTCACTAGTATCTGCCACTGAGGTCACGCAAAAGATGTTGACTGTGAAACACTGACATAAGCTGTTAATTAATTGTTACAACATTGAGGAAAACAGTGCTAACTCTTCATTTAAAGGGCTTTGCAAGGTAATTCAAACAAATTGTTAGCCTACTAGTGATACCTTAATCTGGTCGAAATGGGTTACACTACAGCTTTAACTAGCCTTAGTTTAAAAAAAAAAATCTTGTTGTTACAAAAGGCCTAAAAATGGCATTTTGAGCCTATGAACAGTTTCTTTAAATTGTCAAATTCTAGCATTGTTAACCAAATTAGACTAGTGACTGCAATATTTAAGTGTAAATCTTGTTCTATGCGAAAGGAAACTTGCTTACGATTTAAAAATAAATGACTGTTTCTACACACAATCTTGTATACTAACTACATGAAGAAAAAGGGGGTTTTGTAATGCACTGTAGAACAGTCTCATATTCATTTTTATAGAAATGTTATTCCAATGGTGCATTTTTTTGTTTAATAAATAAAGTTTTGATACAAAAGTCCTCCTGTGTGGTGTACTAAGTCCAGGCCTTTTTTTATTTGCACTGAGTGACCCTAAGTGAAAACAGAAACATTCACCAGCTTCGTGCATGAGGATTTTCGTTTGTTACAACACAGCAAAGGTAAAAAGTCTCTAAGCTTTATCCAGCTGAATTCACAGAGAGCAACAAAAATTAATTAGGAGGCTAGAGACTGATTTATGAAGAAAGATGAAAGAGTTTGAGTGAGGATGACTGTACAACTCCTAGATGCACTGGCAAGCAGTTACTCACCCAAGAAGTCCTTTGAGTTCCTCCTTTGAGCGATTGTTCACCAGTATAAGTAAAGTTTGCCCAGTCTAAATCAGAATAGGTAGTTTAGCTTGGTGAGGAGAAAGGGTGGGTGGGAAAGGGTAAATAACAGGCAAGAACTATTTGAAAATTATGAACACTAAGGCCCTGATCATAGAAAACACATGGGCACATTCTTTAAGCACACGGAGAATCCTATTGACCTCAACCTAACTACTCATGCTTAAAATTAAGCTTGTGCATAAAGGTTTGCGGGATTGAGACCTAAAGAAAGAGAGGAACTTTTAAGGTAGAACTTGGAAAAATGAGATGGAGTAGAAATAAGAATAAATGTAACTAGGGGAAAGTAGGTATAACTAGGAATAATAGAATATAATTAAGAAAAGTGAAGATTTATGCTGAATATAAGGGAACACTACTTGACAGTGAGCAAGTTCAATGGAGTGGTGTGAGAATCCACCCTGGGAAGCGGTAGAAATCCTGTTGCTTGGAACAATTAGGGCCCACTCTTACTTAGATTAGTAATCTCAATTAAGTGTTTGCATGGTTGGGGGCCTTAGAATGGGCAATGCACTATTTAAAAAGCCATAGGGAATATTACTGTATTGGCAGAGAAAATGATCTAGGGGGCTGATCTTCAAAGTGCTGAGCACCCAAAGTGGAAATCAGTGGAAGCTGTGGGTTTCAGCACCTCTGAATCAGGCCCTAACACATATCTCCTATTGATAATATTTGTCTATACCTAATATTGTGACAGGGCTTGTGACATGAGAAGAGTCATTATCCACTGACTACAGGGACTACTGTTACAGCCCGGTTAGTGCCAATGGGTTCACAAATTTAAAAGAACATGTGAATTAATGAGTGAATCTGCCTCATTCTTATTACTAGTCATGATGAGCTGGTTGTAAACTTAAGCATGGGCCATAACTGATGTCAAAAAGGCATCCAGGTTGATATTATCTAAACATGTCATAGGAAACTGAAAGGACATGAAATATCTCAAAACACCCTACCACAGGGGTCAGCAACCTTTCAGATGTGGTGTGCCGAAGCTTCATTTATTCACTCTAATTTAAGGTTTCGTGTGCCAGTAATACATTTTAACATTTTTCGAAGGTCTCTTTCTATAAGTCTATAATATATAACTAAACTATTGTTGTATGTAAAGTAAATAAGTTTTTTAAAATGTTTAAGAAGCTTCATTTAAAATTAAATTAAAATGCAGAGCCCCCTGGACCGGTGGCCAGGACCTGGGCAGTGTGAGTGCCACTGAAAATCAGCTTTTGTGCCGCCTTCAGCACGTGTACCATAGGTTGCCTACCCCTGCCCTACCATTTAGCTCGGAACACCTCAGAAGCTGGTCTTCTGCACAGATTCCCCAACCCTTAGAGTTAGGAGCTTAGTCCTTTCCCTCTAATACATTTGTAGGCAGCATTTAGTTCTCAACTTTGCCTTTACTAGATACTTTCCTGGCATGTTCTGATCCTTTAAGCGACAACAGAAGATATAACCCGTAAGGAGGTCTCTTTGCTGTAGGCTCCTTCCTTTCCATCTGGTAAGTATCGTAGAAATGTCAGTCTAGGAGGGCCCTCGAGAAGTCATCAAGTCCAACCCCCTCTGCTGTGGCAAGACCAAGTAAACCTAGACCATTCTGACAGGTGTTTGTCCAACTTGTTTTTTAAACACTTCCAGTGATGGGGACTTCATGCCCTCCCTTGGAAGCCTATTCCAGAGCTTAATGCCCTTATAGTTAGGTTACATAATAGGAAAAACTTTCTGACCCATTACTTGTTGTCCTACCTTCAGTGGACATGGAGAATAGTTGTTTACCATCCTCTTTATAATAGATTGGAAGACTATCAGGTTCCCCACCATCACCTCAAGACTAACCATGCCCAGTTTTTTTCAACCTTTTCTTATAGGTCAGGTTTTCTAAACCTTTTATCATTTTTGTTACTCTCCTCTGGACTCTTTCCAATTTGTCCACAACCTTCCTAAATTGTGGTGCCCAAAATTGGCCACACTACTTCAGCTTGGGTCTCAACTGTGCCAAGTACAGCTGGACAGTTACCTGCTGTGTCTTACATACAACATGCCTGTTAATAGGTAATAATTGGAGACATACCAATCTTCTAGAACTGGAAGGGACCTTGAAAGGTCATTGAGGCCAGCCCTCTGCCTTCACTAGCAAGACCAGTTTTTGCCCCAGATTCCTAAGTGGCCTCCTCAAGGATTGAACTCACAACCCTGGGTTTAGCAGGCCAATGCTCAAACCACTGAGCTATCCCTCCCTCCAATCATAATACACCCAGAATCATAACAGCCTTTTCTGCAGCTGCAGCATATTGACAACTCATATTCAGTTTGTGGTCCATTATAATCTCCAGATCCTTTTGAGTAGTGCTACCACCTACACAGTTAGTGCCCATTTTGTAGCTGTGTATTTGATTTTTCTGTCCTAAGTGTACTACTTTGCACTTGTCTTTACTGAATTTCATCTTGTTGAATTGAAACCAATTATCCAATTTGTCAAGGGAATTTTGAATTTTAAACCTAGCCTCTTGCAAACCACTCCCAGGTTGGTGTCATCTGCAAATTTTATAAGCCTACTCGCTACTCCATTATCCAAGTCATTAATGAAAATATTGAATCGTACTAGACCCAGGCCTAACCACCCTGCAGGATCCCACTAGCTATGCCCATTTGACAGGGGACTCCGAGTGTGACAACAAACCATTGATAACTACTCTTTGAATGCAGTCTTTCAACCAGTTGTGCACCCACCTTATAGTAATTTCAGCTAGACTACATTTCCCTAGTATATAAACTAAATTATTATTTAATTGGCATCACAGAGACTTGGCAGGCTAAGGCTCATGACTGTAATATTGATATAGAGGGGCATTGGCAGCATGTGACTCCTCCATTTGGGGATGCTGCGCACGCCTGGTTTGTGGCCCCACCACGAGGCCTGCCTCTGCTCAGCCTCCTCCCCGGCAAAGCCTTGCCCATGTTCTACACCCGATGCCACTCAGCCTCCTCCCTGAGGCCCCCCCGGGGGCCACTCATGCCTCTTTGCTGCCATCTCCCAGGGCCCCCTGATGGCTGGCCATTCACTGCTCTTGTGTGCCTCTTCATGTGAGGTCCCCATGCTGGCGGACTAGAGGAGGGAAGAGGAGGAGCAGGGCAGAGCATGGCTGGGGCCATGGCTGGGACACCTTTCAGCGGTGGCACACTCCAAAGGTAGTGGGCCAGTTGTTTGGGGAGGCTTAGCCTCCCTTGGCCTTTTATATCCACCGCCTATGTATGGGGTAAAGCTTGTTCAGAAAGAATAGGCAGGGAGTAAAGGGAAAAGGTGTTGCATGATACATAAGGGATATAGGCTCTTGTTCTGAGGGCCAGAAGGCCATGGGAGGCAGACCAGTTGAGTGTCTCTGGGTGAATCTAAAAGAGTTACAAAATAGGAGTGCTGTCATAAACAAACAAACAATGTAAATCTCCAAAACAAAGGACCTGGTACTAAGGGGGGGCCTTTAACTATCCAGACATCTGTTGAGAAAGTAATACGGCAAAACACGAAATCGCCAATAAGTTCTTGGAATGTATCAGGGATAACTTTTTGTTCCAGAAAGTGGAGGAAGTAACCAGAGGGGCAGACTTACTATCCTTAGCTCCTGTTATGTTTTCCCCTTTTCCTTTTTCCGGAGGCATTGGCACAGCTTCAGTCTTGTTTAAAAGTCACATTTTATTCCTAAATGTGTTTCTTCTCTTTCACTAAGTTTGTCTTCACTAGGTAATTTGGGGAAGTGTTTTAATGGAACAAAACATTTGCTCTTTTTTTTTTCTCCCTGAAGTATTTATTTCTGAGGCCATGTGATCCAGTGTAACACGTCAAAAAAACATTTTTTTTTTGTATTCTGAAAATCTTGTTTAAGAAAATTAATGTCTGCTATAAGGGCCAGATATCTGGAAACTTTTACTTAAATCCCTGCTCTAAAAATAATACTTAAGCATTTATATGGAACAGCACAACCTCTCTCTATGGCATGATCCTGCTCAATGAATAGCAATTTTCTACTGTGACCTATCAAGAAATAGTCCAGCCCAGGCAATTTAATAAATCACCCCTGAAACAATCCCTCAAGTTTCTTGCTTTCCAACCTTTCCTCTAGTCCAACAGTTCCTGCAGATTCTATAATCTTGAGCATCAGCCACTTTTTTCCATTTCCACCGGGGTGGTGTTAGTCTTTTAATGCATTTCTCATGTTCATTTAATCCTAATAAATCTAAAGTCAGCATTTCTTTTCCTGTCTAGCAAGTAGAACCTTTAGTATTTCCCCTTCTAATTAAAATCCATTAAAAAAAACCCTGCAAGCATCTCAGAGTCTCTGTGGTTCTCTTCACTGACATTTGATGGAGAATCACTAGGAACAACATTATCCCCCGGGGTTCATGTATCCTCTTAAACGTTTATGATGGAGGTTGTCACCCCACACCAGCCTCTGAAAAAGTTAAGGTGTCTGGCTGAGCCAATTAACTGCCTAGACTGCACCTGGAGGAGGAGTCAAGGAGCAATGAGGACTAATTAAAGGAGGAAGCTTACCTGGACAGGAACAGCTGGGGTTTATATAAAGCCAGGTATAAGCCAGAAAAGGGTGGTAGGGAGGAGTTCTGTAGTCATTCTCTTTGAAGTTAGGATGCTTGGTCCAGAGGGACAGGCCTATCTGGGCAGTGTGGAGACAGAGCCTGAGAGAAGCACTGTAGGAAGTAGTCCAGGGGAAAAGCAACAATGTGTGGGACAGTGCAGACCTCAGCTGCTGGTTGTAGGATCTCTGAGCAGAAGAGAGTGGGCCTGGGTTCCTCGCCACCCACAAGGGAAGTGGCACCATTGAAAGGCAGTGAGTTGGAAAGCCGTCTGGGTTGGTTGGTACAGAAAGACTTTGATACACAACCCCCTAAGCCATCCTCCAGAAGGGGCAAACTACAGTGAACTGGCTGGAGGGCCAAGCACAAAAGGGAGCAATTGAGTCCCGACAAAGTGATGGAGTGAAGAACTGCAAGGGGATGGCATATGTGGAAAGAGTTAATCTCCAGCACAGTGAGGAGGAGGTGCCTAGTGGTGAGTGAACCCCATAACTAGGTTGTATTGGTAATTTTGCCCATTCTCCATTGCCCTTCTTACTCTCTCTCTCTCTCTCACACACACACGTCAATCATTGCAGAAGAATTTCTAAGGCGCTTCAGGTACCAAGCAGTGCCAAATTACAATATCAAATTGGTAGGAGACTTTAAAGTTTCAAAGTTAATATAGAGAAACAACAAACCAGGGAATTTGCAGAAGGGAGAACTTACTGTCCTTGGATTTAAAACAGAACAAAAACAAACTCTCATACACCTCAGCAGAGAGGAGACAGCAAGAGGCACACACAGCATCCAGTCATGTAACTTTTATGAGCTGGCTAGTGTGTGACTTGCATAGAAGAAGTTATAGTGCACCTTGGGTGACAAGTCAATTCTGGATGTCAGTTTTGGGGGGTTCTTAGATACTGCAATGATGGGCCCTGTACTAGCGAGAGTAACTTGAAAAGCTAAGCAGCTCAACTCAAAGATTAATATCACCTGCGTCAGCATCCCAACCAGTCAGCCAAGTTGGGGGGAGTATTTGCACCCTCCCCTTATGCCTGCACCAGAATTTCATGAATGACAAAGGAGGCACCTATCATTACAGCAGCCACTGGAAGAAACGGGGGCAGAGAGGAGACACATCCGGGACACATTTTTTTGCTAGAGCAACAGGCTCCACATCCCCAAGTAGCAGAGAGGCAAACCTGAGATTTAACAGTAGCAGACCCATTCCCATGACTCCGCTACATGCCAAGAGGCTGGCTTAGCCAATTAAGAATTTACCTATGTGAGTAAGAGCTTTTGGAACTGACCACCTACACACAGCCCAACAGACACAGCCTCTGAGGCACAAAAGACTGCAGTTCATTTGTGAAAAATGAGGGCTTATATACCTTGTGCTTGATCCTGAGTTCCTTGCCCATTCCCAATCTCTCACCAAAGCCAATGACTGCAAGTGTGGACACATGGTACTGGAGTCAGTGCAGGGGTTGTAGGTGATAGTTTAGACTTTCCTTCTGGAAGCATCAACTGGTACTAAAGATGATTGGGCTGCAACCATAGAGGTTTATAGCCCCTCCTGTCTTGCAAGAGATTTTTCTACTGGAACTACTCAGAATTTATCCTGCAGGGTAGGAAATCACCTACAGGACAAGTCAAACAGGATCCAGGAATGTAGGTGATCTGTTAAATGAACTCCATTCCAGCCATCAAAATATGACTAGCCCTTTACTTAACTTATAAACTAAAGAGTTGTTGTGGCGCAGTGTAGCAAACGTGCTGACTCTGCCCGTGCTGAGCTGGATGGAAAGGATCTAGCCAGTGGAAGATACTGTATTACTTAGTTCAACAGCCAGCTGGTAGAGTAATCCATAATCCCTAGAATACACCATACATTGCTAGCATTCTGCAGTTTTGATAGCAAAAATTCAGCCTGTCCCCAATGGATCTGGAATGTGAACAGAATCAAAATGGGATATCTTACAAAGGCATCAAACTGGTGTGTTAATATGGGGGCATCTTGGGCCCACCTAACCCTAACCCATTTAAATTGTTTTGTTTTGTACAGTGACAGGATCCTGTTTAACCCTTCGACTCTCTGGGCCCACCTATTCCACCAAAACTAACACAACAGTAAACACCTCCCTGTTTGCAACTTGGCTTTTAATCTAAACTAAATCATTCCAAGTGAAAGCATGGGATTGCCCTTTCTGTGTGTTTGGGAAGCAGGAGAGAAGGAGGGAGGAATATAACCAGCAGCAAACTGGAAACCAGCTCATACATGCACCAGCTTGAGGGGGAAAAAACGATCAGAAAGGGTGGGAAATGCCAAGATATTATCCAACTGAAGACTCATCTCATAAGCGCTTGAGTCACAGCAAATGAGACTGCCAACACGAGAGGAAACTGGCCTGCTATAACTCTAGAAACTATTCTGGTCATTCTCACTGGTCGCCTCTGAGGCAAGGGAAAGGGAAATTGTCTTTTTCGTATACCCTCCCATGCCACATCTGCTCTTTAAAATGTTGGTTGGTGAGTGGGCTCAGACACTTTAGGCCTGGCCACACTGAAAGCATGAACTGTGTAACCTGCCGAAGGGACAGGTGTCTTAACATGTTTCTGCTTGTTTGCTGTTGGGAAAAAGGGAGGAGGCTAGTACGTACAGGACAAAGTAGTTCCAGCATGGTATGAGACCGTGCCCTCTGAGCTGTCTTACTACACTACATAGAACCTCCCCAAAATATTCCCTTTTGCTTTGGGTGTAGTAAGACAGCCAGGAGACTAAAGGACCACACAAAGCAAAAGGGAATATTTTGCGGGAGGTTCTATGGGGGTCTATTATATAGGAGGTCAGACTAGATGATCTCAGCTCCGACCTTGCTAACTAAACCCATTTCTAAGTCAATGAGGTGGCAGGGGTGTAAGTCTTCACAGACAGGCTGGTCCAGTACTTAGGATGCCAGCCTGGGACTTGGGAGACCTTGCTCGTTTCCCTGCTCAGCCACAGACTTCCTATGTGATCATGGGCAAACCACTTAGGGCTTGTCTTGGAGCGTAGTGACTGGTGCGAACTGTTTCTGCAAAGACAAGCCTTAAGTCTCCCTGTGCCTCAGTTCGCCAACTGCAAGGTGGGGATAATAGCGCTTCCTTACCCCACAGAAATATTGTGAGGATAAATGCATTGTGAGATGCTCAGATTCTCTGCTGATGGGGGACACATAAGTACCTAAGATACACCAACAGATACTACAGATATTCTATGCAGTCCACGCATCCGATGAAGTGGGTTTTAGCCCACGAAAGCTTACGCTCAAATAAATTTGTTAGTCTCTAAGGTGCCACAAGTACTCCTGTTCTTTTTACAATGGCAATGCCATTTAAATCAATTTTGTTACGCTGGTGTAAATGTGGTACGGGGTGGGGAAAGTCAGGCCCCATCTTTTCTGTAGACAGGGAAGTTCCTGGAGTAGAATATTATCAGCAAAAGAAACGTGCCTGGCTTTGAAAATAAACATCTAAACATCCCTCTAAACATCTCTGCTTCCCTCTAAACATCTGATGCTTCCCTCTAAAACATAACCGCTTCTTCCCTGCCTCAGCACTTACCTAGCAACAGGAGACCATTATCCCGTGACTATGTTCCTGTCCATTGATACTGGGCCTGAGTCTCCTCTCACACAGTTATAACTTGATTTCAATGAATTACTCCCACTCTGCCCTAGTGTATGAAAGAGGTGAGTCATTAGCTCTAAACAATGATCCAGGTGCAAACCTGAGGATATGTTCTAAACCACTGCTTTTATTTTTGTGCTAGAGTCCTTGAAAAAATCTATTTGGGGTTGTCAGTCGGGATTAATGGAAGCCTTTTCTATTATATCACATTTAAGGGAAGAGAAATATGAGTGTAGGGTAAACCAAGCCATGATGAATTGTATGTGTGAGGTTTTACTCTGAATTTAAAATAGTGGCACACTAATAAACTGATCATGGTGCAGTATTTTATTGGCCAAGTGGGAATATTTTTATTTCCGGCACAAAAGGATGCTGTCCTCCCTTGGGCCTAATAAATTAAATCCATTTGAGATTTTCATATACCAAAATAACAGTATGGGAAATAAATCAATAGAGTTTAATAAGAAAATGTTGCTATATGGTTTGGGGGGTGTTGGTTTGTTTGTTTTTTAAAGTCAAACTTGACACTGTTACATCAATGTGCTTTCATGTAAAACCTTTATCTTTAGTATTTGGGAGGAGGAGGAGGAGGAGGTTATTTATATGCATAGAGTTCATTTGCTGAATGTGTATTTGTGCGGCATTCTTTGAAGTCGCTAATGCATGTTGAGTCACTGCAGTACTTGGTGCAAGCACAGACTTCTTGTCCTGTCCATGTTTGCCCTATGCATCCTTATAATTCCAATAGTGCTGGCTGGCTCAGGAATTCCTCCAGGGCACACTAAGTGTTTTCCTTTAAGACCCATTTCCCTTTTTCCCCTCCCTCCCCTGCCCTTTCCTCTATTCCCAAGAGAAAACTAACCTTTACTTTGTGCACTGAGAGCTAAGCAATTAATCATGCATCGGTGCTTTAAACTCCCAGAGCTAAGGGCATCCCAAGGAAATGAACCTCAAGTGAGCCCCTGTGTGCATCTAGTCATCCACAAGGACAAACAGGGAACACAGAGCTGCTCCACTGCATTTGTCACATAGTTTGAAGGAACCACAGTGCCTCACAACATGTTCAGTGTAAGAATAGGGCATTGCACAAAAATAAAGTGAACACTTTTTGGGAAGATCGTCAGCGCTGGGGCCACATCTTGCACTGTGTCTAGCACAATGGGTTTGTGAGACTCACCAACATACAAATATTAAATCATAAAAACATTGCTGGGCATGATAGTCTGCTAATTATATGGATACCAATGGGAAATAACATATGATCCCGTGGGTGTTTTTTGTATGTTGCACATTTGATCTGTGAGCCACCCTGTCTAGCACTGACAGAAAATGAATGGCTGCATACTGGATAGTTGTGTATTTCTGTCCATGGAGGAGTAATGTGTTGCCCTTCTCGCCATGATACTAAGTATTTTAGAAAGAGGGAGCAGATGAGCTTATACTAGTAGTTTCTGCAGGGAGGTGGTGGGAGGTTCTGTGGTTATGAGGAATCCTTTCTCGGGGCCCCTGCCCTGTCTGACACATACCCTGTTCCCTGCCACTTTTCTGATACTCTCAGCCTCCACACACATCAGTGGATGTCTTGAATCCGTTTGTACTGGGCATCTCCAGGGTGGGATGATCCAGGAAACCAATGAGCAAATGACTGGTGCTTGAGTGGCTAAACATGCACCTTCAGGTTTAGTTGTGCCTTTGGCACCACTAAGTCAGAAGCACCTGACCGGGCACATAGGGCTCTCTGAGTACCTGGGTGAATGTTGCAGGAGCACACACCGTGTTTGGCACAGCCTCTTGGAGCACTCGGCACTCGGCGCTCTCGGGAGACTTGGGTACACCAACAGACTGTTTCTACAAAAAGGCCTGAAGTCTCCATACATATGCTGAGCCCCAGTTCAAGTGCACAGTGGACCACTTGGGCGTTGGAAAATTCCAATCTCAAGTTACAAAGTGCACTAGCAAAGAGGTCATGGTAGTGATAGGCTGAGGAAGTGACACTGATCTTCTCATTGCTTGTTTGTTCCATGTCTGGAGCATTCCTTGGTAACATACAGTCAAAAAGTCATTTGCCTCTACAAGAGTTGGGTTGAGGCTACTTGGCATGTGCCAGTTTAACAGATGTAGTGATGTCCTAAGCTCAGTGATTCAAGTCTGTCAGTGCAAGTTACCTGCGGCACAAAGAAAGAGATGAAGATTATTAAAATTGGCAGACTATTTTATCCGTCTCAGCAGCCAGGGCAGAATGATTGGGTCTCCATTTGAAACAGTTTCTGATATAGAAACAAAGCTTGGGAGGTCAAAAGTTTTTTAAAGGTGCCCTACAAAAGAAAAAGGGAATGGTGCCCTCTTTGGCCAGCTGTGTACAAAGGATGCCCACGGTGCTAGCCCTGTACAATCGTATAGAAGTGAGAATTCCTGCCCCAAATAGCTTACAGTCTAAGTCAGTGGTGGTAACCTGCGGCCCATCAGGGTAATCCACTGGCAGGCTGCCAGCCAGTCTGTTTACATTTGCACGGCCGCCCACAGCTCCCAGTGGCCCCAGTTCACCGTTCCTGGCCAATGGGCACTGCAGGAAGCGGCGTGGGCCATAGAGACGTGCTGGCCGCCACTTTCCACAGCGCCCATTGGCCAGGAATGGAGAACCGTGGTCACTGGGAGCTGTGGGCAGCCGGGCCTGTGGACAGTCAATGTAAACAAACTGTCTGGTGGCCCGCCTGGTTGCCCATCACTGGTCTAACTAGACAAGAAAAGGGCAATGTTGTTGTTCCTGATTTATGATGAGCCACTAGTTTAAGATAACAGAGAGAGTCTGTGGCAGGGACAAGACATAGATTTTTTGAATCAGAGGCCAGCGCTTTGACCACACAGCCAGCTTGCTCTAATCCACCTGTTAATGATGGGAGAACTCATACAATGACTCACAAAGACAAAGAAGGGGAAAGCTGAGTAACTGAGGGGAAGGAATTCACAGTCCCGCTTTAAAACCTTTCCTTTAGTTTGGCTAACAACTGCACCACTGTTGGTACTGGGCATCTCTTTATGAGGGGGTTCAGTGCTCTGACCTCTTCAAATGGCAACTAAAAGCTCTGGTCTTCCAAGGAGCTCTCTAGCAGCAACAACCAAACTTTAAGAGGGGAAATGGCCTTTTTATGCACACCAGAATAAGTACAATTGGGCACAAACCTAACTTTGTTTTTCCTTCACTTTTTTTAACCAGGAGAATTACAGAGAGTGATGAAATCATCAGTTCCTTCTCATAATGTTCTATTCCTAAACAGTTTTAAATATTCAAACACAAATAACATTAACAATCTGCAACTGCTGAGGAAATCAATCACCCCATGGCACTGTATATACCTCCTAAGAATGCTTGCTCTGATATGCCTGCTTTTATTCACTGAATCTAGCTTGATAAAGGCCATTTCTGTGATGTGCTATAGCGATAAGTTTTATTTATTTTTCCATCTTAAGCCTATCTACTAAACAGAGAAATGAATCTTTTGCTGATTTGGGCAGAATTAATGTACTGAAATTGTTTGGTTGTTGCATGTGATAAATGGTTATGGATATGAACTCTGTTCAAGGACAGAACATTGAGTATTCAATTGGCCATATATCCATCCCTCTTTAGAGGAAAAGGTCTTCATTATTAATGTGTGCTAAAATAATGACTTAGAAGTTTAGTTGGCGTATTTTGGAGGAGAAAGTCAGGAATATGTGAAATAACCTCAGAAATATTGTTTAAGAGAAATACTTCTATTTACAAGACCCAGGCTATTACAGATACTATAGCAATTATGTCAATGTGATACATTTGGCTATACTGATCTTAGTTGATATTGAAATTAATTACAACTTAAACTGGGAAAAATAAGGACAAAATTCAAAACAGGGAAATCTGAACAAATTGTGAAATATCAATGGATGTGATGGAAGCCCCATCACTCAAAATATTTTAAAACAAGCTAGAACTCAGTGCTAGATATACCATAGAAAGTGAATCCCATGTTGGCCGGGAGATGGAGTGGATGTCAGCATAGGTCTCTTACCATTTTGGACTTCTACGATTCAATGACTTTCCCCTTCCATCCTTGTTAACAATATTATGAAATACGAAGGAAAATCGATGCTTCTGGAAACACCTTTTCCATTAAAGCCTGGACTGAAGTGATCTACTTCTCCAGTCTCCTAACAGCTCTACCCAGTCCTGCAATTAGCAGACTCCTGCACCTGCATGGAAACTCATAGATTCCTGTGGGTGCCTGCCTGTCAATCCTCACCATGGCCAGCTCAGCAGAGCAGGTCATAACACTTGCAGAGGAGTCACAGACATGGACAAAAGGATGGTGTCTGGGGAGTCAAAACAAGATATTACAGAGAGAGAGAAGTGAATAGCATCTAAGAATCCTCCTTGTACATATTTCTCTTTCAAGTAAGCACAAGAATTGTGTGTACTGGCTCCAGTGGGCTTCACTTGATCTCCTACCACATATTATGTAGTAGGGTGGGTAAAGGGGTCACTAATCCAGGATGAGATACATTGGCTTTGCTTAAATGGCTTGGCTTTATAAGCATTTCTATCCAAGCGTCTCTGGACTGGCAAAATTGGTCAGAATACCAGCAGAATACCTTCCTCTTCCTTAACCTTCAGGGAAGTTGTTTGACTGGAAATAGCCTGAACCCACTCTACTAGATACAAATGAGCCTGACAACGCCATTCAGTTAGACAAATGCTATTCTACAGATCAGTGTTATCAGGTCTTTCATACACATTTATAACATGAAAGGCAAATTTGCCTATCTCGGAATTCTACTACTATTATTTCCATTTTACAGATGTGGAACCCACATTAAGTGCCTTGCCTAAGGTCAATTAAAGTCTGTGACTGAGGCAGGACTTAAGCCTAAATCTCCCCAGTCCCAGTCCAGTGCCTTAACCACAAGACCTTCTATTCTATTCTGTATAGGTTTTTATACCTCACTCACCACTGTTGTATCTGAGCACCTTCCAGTAGTGCATTAAGCAACATGACTACACATGTGTCATGTGTTGGTGGTTTTCTCATCCTCTCCCAAGGTAGATAAATATGTGCAGTGGGAAGTGTCTTGTTAGCAGGATGTGGGGTTTGAGGTTTTTTTAAATATAAACATACTCTTTCTTGTGTGTTGCCTCCAGAGAAAGCTCTGTCTCTGCACAGATGAGCTTTATTCTTATTGTTGAGAGTTCCATTGTGCTATAAGCACACCATGGTCTTCATCCCAGAGCTTTAGATTATCTTCTAGATAGCACATCATGGTCTGGGCCCGAGACCTTGAAATGGATTCAAAATTCTATAGGAATCCAGTGTAGAGAACAGGTTTGCCTGTGTGGCTGAGGAAACATGGTGCAGTGTTCTGAACCAACTGGAGTTTCTTATATGCTGAAGGCTGCATGCCCAGGAATATTATGTTGCTGTACTCCAGCTGAGAGGTGATGAAGGCAAGAATAACTGAGGCCAGAACTTTGTCCACCAGGAAAGGATGGAGTTTCCTTGCCATGCGGATATGGTAGAAAGTGTTACAGATGCTGATATTTCCGGCTAAATATGAGTGAACAATGTAACACTGTTGCAAAAAAAAAAAGCAAACATCATTCTGGGATGTGTTAGCAGGAGTGTTGTAAGTAAGACATAAGAACTAATTCTTCGGCTCTGCTCCACACTGGTTAGGCCTCAACTGTATTGTGTCCAGTTCTGGGTGCCGCATTTCATGAAAGATGTGGACAAATGGGAGACAGTCCAGAGAAGAGCAACAAAAATGTTTAAAAGTCTCAAAAACATGATCTTTGAGGGAAGATTGAAAAACTGGGTTTGTTTAGTCTGGGGAAGAGAAGACTGAGCGGGGATATGGTAACAATTTTCAAGTACATTAAAGGTTGTTACAAGGAAGGGGGAGAAAAATTGTTCTCCTTAACCTCCGAGGATAGGACAAGAAGCAATGGGCTTAAATTGCAGCAAGGGAGGTTTTGGCTGGACATTAGAAAAAACTTCCTGTCAGGGTAGTTAAGCACAGGAATAAATTGCCTAAGAAGGTTGTGGAATCCCCATCACTGGAGATTTTTAAGAGCAGGTTAGACAAACACCTGTCAGGGATGGTCTAGATAATACTTAGTCCTGCCATGAGTGCAGGGGACTGGAGTAGATGACCTTTCAAGATCCCTTCCAGTCCTACAATTCTATGTGAGAGCACAGTGTGAATAAGGAATCAGAGTACTCCTAGACTACACACTGTATCACCAATTGTGGGTTTGTATTTTCAATGAACAGACACCATGACTGCAAGTTCTTCAAAATATTGTCCTCTGCCCATGAGCATCACTTCTGTCTTGATCAGTTTCAGCTTCAGCCTGCTGCTCTTCATTAAAGAGCAGATCTCATCCAAGCACTTGGTGCATCTTGGTGGTAATGGTATGATTATGAATTTAGGTCAGAGTTGCTTTGTTCTTAGTGTTGGGTAAAAGGACTGTTCTACTTTGCTTTGTGGTTCAGACCTATAAATGATGATACATACTGGTGTATACATTATCCTTGATAACGGGAAATAATTTACATAATGAGCAGACTCTTTGATTAATAAATTACATATCTTCTAAAATTTGGAAAAATACCATTTCCTCTTTAATTTTGTTTGGAATGGAAGGGTTTTGTTTGGAAGGGTTTGGAATGTGTGAAGAGAAAACGGCACTACCCATGTAAAATCAATATAACTTTATTATGACAATGTGCTATCCAGCCACACAACAGCCTGCTCCAGACATGAATATTTCAGTAACCAAGGAAGAGTTAGTGTGAGATGGAAACAGAATAATCACAGTGTAGATTAATCACAAGGCTGTTAGAGGCAGCTTAAAAGGATAATTACAGCAGGATAAGTAAAGCAGGATAAGTAACTAACACAACAGCATAAGGAGAAAGTGGAGAGCTACTGCCTCATTATTATGACAACCTCAGTTATTGGCAAACAGAAGTTGACCAGCTGATTGTCCCAAGAGGAAGGGCCAGCACGTAAGTAGGTGCAAAGAAATTAGGAGTGGAAAAAGACCAAAAGAAAGGGAAGATATGTATATGGAGTAGAGAGGAAGGATAGGTTTCTTTCATTTGTTTACACTAGAAACAAGCACAAGCTTCATCCGATAGAAACAAACTTCCTATCTGGCCCTGCAAAACCAACAGTCCCTGCAAAACCAACAGTGATGAAATTCTGATTCAATTGCAGATGGAAATTCAAACCTTGTGACTCTAGCCCATCTCCAGCTTAGCACTAAAATAGCTAAATACATACTAGTGCTCAGGGGTATTTGCCTCCATGAACTCAGATATGTGGGGGTGAGTCCAAAATAGATATCTAACTCATAGATGCATGCTTTATAAGGCCAGCGGGGTTCATTGTGATCATCTGATCTGATCTCCTGCATAACAGAAGGCATAGGACTTCCTGGATTTAATTCCCATTTTAATTAGAGCACAGCTTGTAGCTTTCAAAATTTCAGTGTTGGACAATCCACCACAACCTCGGTACATTGTTAATTACTCTCCCTGTAAAAAAAATATTAACTTTATTTCTAGTCGCAACTTGTATAGATTTAACATCTAACCATTGGATTGGGTTATAAACCTTTGTCTGCTACAGTGAAGAGAGCCTCTATTATCAAATGTATGTTCCCCATGTGGGTACCTACAAACTATGACAAAGTCTCTCATTAATGTTCTCTTTAATAAACAAAACAGATTAAGCTCCTTGAGTCTTTCACTATAAGGCATCAAGTATCAGAGGGGTAGCCATGTTAGTCTGGATCTGTAAAAAGCGACAAAGAGTCCTGTGGCACCTTATAGACTAACATGCATCTGAGCTCGGTTTTATTACAAACTACCAGTAGAAAGTTAACTCAAAGATGGTATTTATAGCAATCAAAATCCTGTTAAATGAGACTAGATTATACAGCAAGGGCTCGGTCCTATAAGATACTGCATACTCTGGGACCAATTCAACAAAGCACTATAAAAATATGCTTTCTTCTGAGTGCACTAGTAGTCCCACTTGTAAGTGGGCCCCAGATACAGTTTTTCTCTAACTCCCCTCTCCACTGCCTCAGAACCCTCTTCTGGCTATAAGACCATACATTGACGGCAGGACTCAGTGTCTCAGTCCTTAACTCCCAGACTCTTTCACAGAACTCTGCCCAGCTCTGAAAATCGTGGCAATGGAGGAGCTTCTTGTGTCATCATGACAGCTCCTCCTGCAGGCGCTACAATCCCATGACTCTCAATCAACTTTCAAGAGTTGGTAACACTGTAACATTGCCTTCTCCTGGGTGCTCAGAGTGGACTCCCCCTACTCACCACTAACCCCAGGCTGGAGGAGTAGCCATCAGATCCCTCTGTCTCCCATCCCCATCACTATCCCCCTGCACCCCCATCAGCCTCCTTGCACGCTATTCCCATGCAACCCTTAAATTTTCCTCCTGCTCCCTTCACTTTCCCCAGCCACCTTTCACAAGGACTACTCTGGTCCTCAGGCCCTGTGTCCAGTCTAACCCCCTGAACCACAGAGTGGCAGCCATGTTGTCTTCCTTCAATCTCCTTGAAAACAGCAAGAGGTGGCAGCCAACTTTAAGGGCAGTCTTACAGTCACATACAAGGAAAGGTAAGGAAATGGTGGCCATCTTGCTGGCTCCAACCCCATTGGCAGTAAGAGGGGATGGTGGCCATGTTCAATGAGGAAAACTCATCAGTTGGCAGCCTTTCATCATGTTGTCATGACACAGGTAAAACACCCCAGAATTGCTAGAGTCACGATAAAATTGTCAGAGTTGGAAATGCTGCTGTGCTGCTGGTGCCCAGTCTCATGGCCATTGTGCTGGTCAGGACACGTGCTAGGTCTAAGCTGTTCCTGGCCTGCTCACAATAGGTACAGGCTGCACTTTGGTCTGATCCCTCCAGCAGCTGCAAAACAAAATGTGTTCTGGCTTTAGCTGTGTATCTCCCATCACTCAGTCTACCCTTGTGCCAGATGATTGGACCAGAGTCAATCTGGTGGCCTGCAGCCAATCCCTGCTTTATTTGGCCGGAAATCACTCCACAGCAGAAGCTGAGATTCATCACTTCCAGTGGGATTTGAGCAGGACCAAGAAGACTTTGGGCTTTGAAGACCAAGATGAACTTCCCCAGCTGGCGAAGTGTGTAACCCACTCCCACTCACTGTGGTGCTCTGTCCCTGGGCCAGCTATAGTGATTGGAGAGGCTGTCATAGCCTTGGCTAATAGAGCAGTCTTTCGGCTCAGGTAGCAGAAGCTCATGTTGGTGAAGTCAGAGGTTTCTGGGTCTGATCCCTGCTGCTGACAATCCAGGGCCATCATATTGCACTTACATTAAGGCTGTAATATTGAGAACTTTACTCTGCAAAGAGTCCTATTGACTTCACTGATGGAATAAAATACTGCTCAGCATGGGTAAGGGTGGAGGAATCTGGTCCGATATAGGTCAACGAAGAAAAAGCAAATTTCTACAGACGTAAAAATAAAATACTACTAAAATGTTCTGAGACCCCCTTTAAGGCCGTCAGGGATCTGTAATCTCCTGTGCTGGTTGTGTGCAGGTTTTTCTACCAAGGCAGCTTTGTTGGAGTCAATGAGGAAAGGAAGGACTCTGTCTGAGACAAGTCTGCATGTGGTAAAGGGTTGTACGGGGGTGGGGGTATAAAAATAAGAGGCAATGAGGGACAATTGAATTTGTCATGAAGGCCATGTCGAAGAACTCATGTCACAAGCACATGTGGACAAGCACACCCACTTTGAGAAGTTCACTTAATATAACCTCTAGTCCAATAGCTTTCCACCATCCCCAGCCCTCTGGCTAAAAGTCTGAGGTAGCCAGAAGGATCCCTTGTACAATATGGGGAGTGGGTTAACTTTTCATGTCCTTGCTTCCAAAGACTGTCAGTATGATTTTAACAACAATTCTCAATTAAAAGATTTGGCCAATGTAGTTTCTTTCTCTTACTGAAGAAAATCTATTAGACTTTAGTATATCACAGTTTTCTGATGTAACCAAACACTTTGCATTCTAAGTTGAACAAAACAAGTATCTGCATTGCAATGCAACATTTTCGCTTGATGTCAAATCAGACCATCTCAGGAAAATATTAAACGACAAAACACCACAAAACAGAACATAGAACACACAACATAATTGTGATTGCCATAAAATGCTGTGCAGCTGGCATTAATGTTCTTTGATTATCTGAAAGACGCAGTTAAATACTTAAAATATACAAATACTCTTGTTGATTCTAGGCAAAACAGACCTAATAAAATTTCATTACATACAACTGTATATATTTCTTCAACTGATTTAAAAAAAAAAATTCAGCCAATGAATGCAATCTCTATAAATTTCTTTGCCAATTCATTAACCTGTTTTCCAAAGCCTGTTTTCCAAATCTCTCAGTCTGTTGCCCCATGCCTGGGAAACAGAACAAAACTAAATAGTGCACCAAAACCAAATAGTGTTTCTTATTCTATTTAGAGCTCACCTATAATCATGCTATTCTTAACACAAAACACCAACAGTACCAAACAAAGCAAACATAAACTAACAAGGGTAAAACAGATAGATGGTGTCACCAAACTGTGACAAATTCCTGTTACTAATTTATCCTCATGTCAGGGTGATCAGACTGACAGAGCACATAATCAATTTTTAAAGCTCAAAAATAATAAAACAACAATGGAAAACCACTTTAATACTCACACATGTCTCACTGGGAAGTTAAGCTTTGCAATATAATTCCAATTCTGTAACTCCTGCTTTTTGTTGCCCTCAGTTTCTTTTTTCCACAAAGCTGGGGGGGAAAGCAGTTTACTTTTTTGCACTTAGCAGTCCGCACTAATTCATGACCTTGAACACAAAACACTTTCTCCTTTATCTCAGGGCTAAACCGAATTTCAAATTAACCACAAATTGCTCACACTGTGACAGAGGTTTTTTTTGATTTAAAGCTTCACTGAGATATATGATCTTATCTAGATTGAAGGTACCTTCTAATGGGCATTATTTAGATGGATTGTCAGGGTGAGGTGGAATATTTAGACAGTCCCTTACCCATTTCCACTCACACAGGAGAGACTCACAAGACCCAGGCAGCTTCCTGCCAGGCTGAGTCAGCCCACCATGGGTCAGATCTCCTAAAGATCCCACTTTTACCGGGCTAGCCACTCACACTGGTGTACACACACACACACACACTTTTTTTTTTTAACCCTTTTTATCTCTTTTTTTAAACCATGATGCATCTTTACCTGGTCTGGACCAATACTGCATTCTAATGCATTTACGTTGCATCTGATCCTACTGCACAGTCAATAAGTTCAGATGGCGTAGTTCTCACTTTTGTTTGGGGTGCAGCAAAATCAAATTCTTTATTATTTCTCATAGGACACAGGGTCACCCCAGTCCTGGACAGGTCTCTCAACTGGTAAACAATTACATCAAGCCTTTATACCGTTGTTTCAGACAATTTCTAGCAATAATACAGACAGTAAAAAGCAACAAATACATTTTGTTTATACATAAGCTTTTCTGCTATCTCACTAGAAAAACAAGACTGCAAGACTGCATACAGGGTCACAGTTAACCTAACTCATGCTAACTAACATTCATTAAGATCTCTTCAAAACCTTGTTAATTATTTACTGGCTTCCACAGCCAGATCCACTGCAATTTTAGGCTGTACTGAATACAGTGCAGAGGAAGGATTGTTAAATACTACTATATACTAATATACTGAAGGATCATTATAGTGCATAAGCAAGTCAACATGAACTCCCAGTGCAATACTGTGGCAAAAAAGGCTAATGTGATTCTTGGATGTATAAACCGGGTACTAGGAGTTGGAAGGTGACTTTTACCTCTGTATATGGCATTGGTGAGACCGATACTGGTTCATCCACTCATGTTTTTTAAAAGGATGTTGGAAAATTTGGAGAGGGCACAGAAAACATCCACAAAAATGATTCAAGAGCTGGAGAAAATGCCTTACAGTGAGACTTAGAGCTCCATCTGTTTGGCTTATCAAAAAGGTTGAGGCGTGACTTGATTACAGTGTGTAAGTACCTTCACCGAGAGAGAATACCAGATACTAATGGGTTCTAATCTAGCAGAGGAGGGCATAACAAGAACTGATAGCAAATGGGCAAATTCAAATTAGAAATAAGGCACAATTTTTACAGTGAGGGTGATTAACCATTTAAACAAATTACCAAGGGAAGCAGTAGATTCTTTATCTCTTAACACCTTCAAATAAGACTGGATGCCTTTCTGGAAGATAAGCTTTAGCCAAACACAAGCTATTGGGCTCAATACAGGAGTAACTGGATGAAATGTAAAGGCATGTGATATACAAGAGGTCAGATGTAATGCTCCCTTCCAGAATTAAATATAAATCTATGATATTGGGACTTCTGAACACAAATATCACTGTTTGAACAATGACTTACCGTCTCATTTTCTTCAGTCTAGAAGATCCCTTGTCCTCCCACTACAGTACCCAGGCTCATGGGCTGGCTCCATAGTTTTTGCACCCCCAAACAGCAAGGAAAAAAAAAGAAAAAGCCGCTATCGGCTCTACCGCTGCCGCTTCATTCTTCGGCAGCAATTCGGTGGCGGGTCCTTCCCTCCGAATTGCTGCTGAAGAGCCGGACGTGCTGCCCCTTCCCGTTGACCGCCCCAGGCACCTGCTTGCTGCGCTGATGCCTGGAGCCAGCCCTGCCAGGCTCCACCTCCCTTGAGATGTCTTCTTGGTGGAGGGGCAGAGAGCAGGGGAGAAACTTAATGTCATTCTATTCCCTTCTTTATATCATTGATTATGGCTGCTGGTGTCTTACATGACTCTCTCTTCAAGAACAGCCAGCTAGTCCACATCTCCGCCTGTGTATCTGTGGCAGAGAAAAACCAGATGCGTTACTTTATTTCTTTTAAGTTTACACTTCAGTGCACCCTCCAAGCCCCCAGATAAATATTATTAGAGAGGCAAGTAGCATGCAGCAGGACTGGGAATTTCACCACAGGCACCCATTGCTGAGGCTGAGACAGCCCCACTTGGAGCGCACACACGCTGAATCTATGTCTCCATGAGGCATCATTCCTAGCACTAAACTATTCCCGCAGCAAATTGTCCTTCCAAAAAGTCCCTGCCAAGTTCTAATGAGCCATCAGTCTCCTGCTACTAGAACACAGATAGGAGTGAGACTGGCTAGCACATACATTACAGGGAGCATCTGCACATTCACTTATTGCTGTTCATGCTGTGTTTGCATCTGCTTTGTTCTTGTTCACACTTCCCAGCAGTAAAGGGAAACTTGCAGTAATAATCCTGATTTTTGGCTTGCTTCCGACAACAGGCTTCTTTTGAATGGTGTCATATCCCTGTACTAGATATGGACTGGCTACAGCGCTTGCTTATACACACCAGATGTGTTCATAGCAAGATCCTTTAATACTCTGCCAGGTATGACGGAGGTTCATTTAAATAAGGTATTCTACACACAGTGCCACCTAGCAGGTAAATAGTATAATACATTTAGCATTCCATTACATCTCCCCCTTAAGTTCTACATTCCGACCATTTACAATATTTATACTATCATGCTGTCTTTGAAGTTCAGTAGGTAGCAATCTGTTAAGTATCTCTGAGTTGTACTCGTTTTCTTATTACACAACCTGAACATATAACAACTTGGTCATCTGGCTATCCATTAGATATGACTGTCTCCAGTTGGTTTGTGAAGGAACATAAATCCATACTGTGTAGGGGTCAAGCATAGGAGTTTATTATACACAGTGCTGGCGGAGTGTCACCTTGCTCATTAGGCTCAGAGACACTGTCAATCAATTGATTACAATGGAATATATGTATTTTCCATGGGCGGGAGAAAGTGACGAGGTAGACAGTTCCACACACCGGGAAAGGTCTAGCCGCAAGCCAAGATAGCACATTAGCCAATGGTTAACAGGTTACATAATGTCTCCACCCATGGTCTCAAGTTAGTAAGTTAACATTTAATTAATACTTTGATCAAATGTTGTTACTATAAAATATATATGTTGAATTCTGATTTGGGGTCCATAGGAATGAAGTAGCTCCTCTGATTGTCCAGCAGATACATTCCTAGGGGTTAAAACAAAGAAACAGTGAGAATATATGGCAATAAAGATTGTGTCCTTTGTGTTTTAAGGCAGGCATTGGTCCCTGGGAAAGGGAGGTGGGCGGATGCCATATCTTATACTGGCATGTGCCAACCTTTCATAAACTCAAGGTTGGATCTGTGGGAAGAACGTCTCCGTACAGAAGAAACTAATAACGGAAACAGGGCTTCTTTGTTCAATCTGCAACTCTGAATAAGACACAGTTATTTAGTTCTCAGCTCCAACACCTGGCAATTTGCTGACTAGGCGTATTTTGGCCAAGCAAGGTTATCTTTTGTTTATTCTGCTTCTCTTAGCTAAGCACTATTTGCTAGGCCTCTGGTCTCTTGACCAAATTCTGGACTTTGGGTCTGGGAAAGAGCTGGCACAATCCATATACCAGGTTGTTACATAAAACGCACATGGATTTTAACCCTTCAGTTTGGAATAAGAGTTGTCGTCTTCATGGTCTGCATCTGCCATCATTTTGAGTTTGCTCTGTTGGTTGTTCTTTCTGAGGAACAAACTGTAGATGTTGATGGTTTCGCTTTAATTCTCCACTCTTGCTCTTGAACACACAAGATCTGGGCACTGAGTTCTTTGCAACAGCTGCAGTTGTCCATCCTTTTTCTCCCTTCAGCTTGATATGAACATAGTCCCGGTGTTCTAGAATTAGCAGCTGTCCGGGTGACATCTCTTCTAAAAGTGTTTGTAAGATCGTTTCGCTGATTTGGCTATTCTCTTCATGTGCGGCCACTTTGGAGACAGATTCTTTTCAAAAGTTAGAACAGTAGGTCTGAGTTGTCTTCCCATCGGGAGTTATGTTAGACTATATCCAGTAGCTGCTACTGGTGGTTTTCTGTAACTCAGACAAGCAAGGAATGGCTCTTCCTGTTGTAGGATTTTCTTGACTTTCTAAACAGCTCTCTTAGCTTCTCCCTCTGTTTGTGGGTAATGTGGACTGCTAGTAATATGATCAAAATCATATTTCATTTGGAATTACTTAAATGCTGCTGCAGTGAATTGTGGTCCACTGTCTGTCACTAGTTGTTCAGGAATACCAAAATAAGCAAAAGTGCTTTTCAGTTTCTTGATACACGGCAATGGATTATGTCTCAAACTCACTTGTTCTATATTCCTGGAAAAATAGGCCATGACCACCAGGTAATAATGTCCTCTGCATAAATCTGCAGCTAGTCTCTTCCAAGGTTTGTCTGGGAGAGATGATGATGTTAAAGCACTTTTGTGTTGTGTTGGTCTGTTAGTTCTGCAATGTTCACATGCAGACACCTTATTCTTTATGTCCTTGCTGATGCCCAGCCACCACACTGACTAGCTGGCCCATTAATACTTGATGTGCTTCATGGATGAGTTTTATGTTTTCACCTCTCGTTTCATTTGGAAATACGATGCAATTGATTTTAATCACGAGTCCCTTTGACTCACTTAATTGTCCACGCACCACATCATAGTCTTGTCACTTCCTTAGTGACCTTTTAGATACTTATGTCAGCCACCCCAATGTAACTTAGAATTGTGTGGCGAGGTTGCTTTCTGGTAGCTGGACATAGGTCTGTGTTCACAGCATCCACATATGCCTTTACTTCATCTTTGAGCTCATGGGTAGTTGAGTCTGATGGTGGGTTCCATGACTGAGCATCTGCTACTACCAGATTTTTCCCAGGAACATATTAAAATTAGGTTAAATCTCATTAACCATAGCAATGGATGTTGGCATCTCAGCTTCCTGATCCAGGTCGTTTCCATCGATGAGGGTTACAGGCAGTTTATGATCTGTTATCTGTGTAAACGATTCCAGTCCACACAAATAGCTGTAAAATTTCTCACATACCCATATGCTCGCCAGGCACTTCTTTTCAATCTGCACACATCTTTTGTATGCTTCTGTGCATGTGCAAAAAGAAAAGGAATCCTGCCAGAAGCTGGGAATGAGCAACAGAGGATGGATCACTTGAGGATTACCTCTTCTGTTCATTCCCACTGAAGCAACTGGCATTGGCCACTGTCAGAAGACAGGATACTGGGCTAGATGGACCTTTGGTATGACCCATTAGGGCCATTCTTATGTTCTTATGTGAGGTGTATATACACTGTATGGTTCAGCATTGTCTCTTAAGGTTATTTGTACTGGATCTCCTTTCAAAAGTCCAATATCACTAAATATTCCATTGAGTTCTTCCACCTTTCTCACTAGGTCCATCATGGCTGAGAAAACTGTTAATCTGTGGTCCTTTGATCATATATGCTCTGAGTTGCAGAGTTTTCATCTTTCTAAGTTGCTTCTGTGATGAACTGGCTCAAAAGTTTGTCTCTCTCTCCAACAGAAGATACTACTTCATTCACCTTGTCTCTCTAATATCCTGGGATCGACACAGCTACATCAACACTGCATGAACTGGTTTATGCCGTTAAAAATACCTCCAGGGCTAGTTTAGAGCTATGCCATTTTACTTCAGCTGTGGGAGGTGCTGAAGATTATTTTAAATCTCTTCTGAGATGACAGACATCAGCTTCTGAGTCTATTTTAAAGTCAATAGCCTTGCTAGGAATATTCAATTTCACTCTCCAGGCGGGTTGTATGTCATCACAAGTGATAGGCCCCAGGAACAATGGTTCTTGATTGTCTGTTTGTAATATGTCAACTCCCTGACCACTTTAGTGCAGCAAACAGCTGCCAAATCTCCATATTTAAAATGATTATTATGCCATGAGCCTCTGGCTGGCCATGCATCACTTCTTGGGACATGATTTTTTCCACACGTTGTGCATGTAGGCTGGAATTTGTCCCTGGGAGTCTTCTGTCCTTGCCTCAGGGGTTTTATGATGACAATTTTTAACATAGAAGTCTTTGTTTATAGCTTCTAGGCTAGTTTCAGATTTTTCATATTTGTCACGTTGTTCTAGATTTTCCTGTTTCACCAGCTCTGATTGCTTTGATATTTGAATAGCTGTGGCTAGGGTTAAATCTCTCTTCAGCTGTGGCTGCTGTGAACATTTTTTATATGTTAACCTAATAACCAGCCTGTCTCTGATGTTTCATGTATTGCATTCCCAAAATCAGTTTTCAGCCAATGTATGCAGAGCTTCTTATAAAACATTCAACATTTCCCCCTGGTTCTTGAATTCTCTGGTAAAAACATGTTCTTTCGTAAATGATGTTTCTCTAGGGTATAAAGTATGCATCAAACTTAGCCAGGACACTTTCATCATCATCTTTGTGACTGTCTTCAGTAAAGTCAAAGTATTTAAAGATATTCTCTGCCTGCTTCCCCATAGTATAAATTAAAGAAGATACCTGTATACTTTCAGTTTCTGTATGGAGTTTGCTTGGAATTCCAATTCTTGCAAAATATTGCTTCCAGTCTGTCTATTATGAAGGTTTGTCAAAGCTGAAGTTCTCTAGGGCATTGAAGAGTGGCGTATTAATGATGTCCTCCAACCTTTGGTACTGTTCCTTCCGTCTGCAACCTTTGCTCTTTCTGTTTCTGGTTTACTCCTGACACCATGTCGTGTTCCTGGACCAGATATAGTCTAGCAAACGGAGCTTGCTTATACACACCAGATATGTTCATCATAAGAGCCCGGCTATTTTACATTCAGTGTCACCTTGTGGCTGAATAGTATAATACAGTTTAACATTCCATTACAAATAGTTCTGCATTAACTGCTTACAAAAAGCAAAGCAGGCAAGCATTGCGGAGAAGTTGTTGTTGTTATGGTTGTGATTATTATTTGTATTGCCACAGCACCTAGGAGCCCTACTCATGGACCAAGACCCCATTGTTGCAGGCACTGTACAAACACACTAACGATGGTCCCTTCCTCAGAGCTTAGCAGTCTAACTAGACAGGACAGACACAGGATGGGGAACATTGGTTCCCAACTTTTTTTCATTTGCGTGCTCCTAAAAAATTTTGAATGAAGGTGTCGACTCCTTTGGAAATCTACTGTTTGTATATATAGTTGAATTCTGTTCAGTTAGTTTTCAGCCTAAGTCATTTGCAGACCACTTAGGTTGAGAACCACTGCTGTAACACACAAGCAGAGTGAACAATGTGATGACTATGACTCACATGTTAGTTCCAGGATGAGTGTTTCTTTTTTGGGGGGAGGTGGGGCACCGGGTTTACTTAGCTAGGGGTCAGCTAAGTGGGGGAAAAAAGGGAAGCAAGGGTGGAAGAGAGGAATGGGGCAGGGAAGGAGGAGCAGGTGTGGAGTGCAGCTGAGGTGAAAAGAATATTGGGATTATTGGTGCAAACAGCCAATCAGCACAGGGCAGGGAAATTCAGAACATTCTACTGTTTTAACTGGAATTCCCAGAGGCTCCACCTTTGGCTGCTGCTCATAGGGCCGGAGTCTCTGGCTGGCTCCTCTCGGCAGTTGTCCCCGAAGGCCACAGGGTAGGGCAGAGGGGAGGCACCACTGGACCCTTATATCACCAGAGTGAGGGTTCTCCCTTGCCTTAAATGGGAGAGGTAGCCTTAAATGACCATTTTACCCTCTTTCTCCTAGTGCAGCTGTCTCTGCTTTGGGTCCTACTAGCTGGAGTATCACACTTTCTCTCGCAGTTAAAAATGTAAAAGGTTTAAATAAACCTTTTGGGGTGGGTGACCCAACCCACAAATTTCAGCCTAAAAATGGCTTCCCCAAAGCTCGAGGGGATTCAGATCTGATGTTCTGGTTTGAGTTTGTGTCTTTTTTTATTTTTTCCAACTTTGCCAATGTATCCCCGGGGAATATGGACTCCTGCTGCTGCAGTTGCATCTATAATCCAGCAGATGGCAAAAATTAAAATATCTCCAGATGCAACCATTCTGAGCATCTTTCCCAAAGAGAATGAACTTGGTGTCAGGTGGAGGGGATGGGTCAGACTCAGAGTGGCTCGTTATAAGCTAGGTACTCTTTTAAACTATTATCTCCATTGCCACACAGTGTACCATAAGGGGATTTAAAATGAATATTGTGTGAATGAAGGGAGTCAGAAAGACTCTCTTGGAGATAAAATCCTCTATTTATTCACACTGGCAGTAGCACAGGCAAAGCAATGCAAGCTCCTTCACCTGCCAATGTATCTCAAGCTTGACCTGCTGGTGAGGCTAGAGTTCAGTTTCTACGGTCAGTTCAGGCCTTACCTTTAATAAGACTACCAATAAGGGTGCCAGCTGCTGCCTAGTGGGAGAGTATTTTTTGATACTTCTCCACAAGGAGCAATACTGAGACAACCAATTAATTTCACAAAGGTCACTAAACAGCTCTACAGTAGCTTAGGTTTAGCAAATGCAGATGTCTCAAAGTTCTAACAAAACAAGCACACCCCCTACTACTTAATCAGTTAAACATTTTGGTCCTGTTTTTTTTTTAATAGACCCCCTACTCTCCCTTTGTGTACTTGCAGTTTCGCATTGTACAACCTTCATTTTCTAGTCTTGCTGATTTGTGGGCTTAGTCATTTGCATCCCCATGATTATTTGTGTATGCAAAAGTGGAAGCTGAGGTTTAAAAAACCATGCCTCGTGGCTACATTTTCCAAAAGACACATGCCACACTGCAGCCCTTAAACTTCAAATGAGGGTGGCATTTTTAAAAAGCCCTCTCCTTTGGCCTAACTCTACTTTCATTGTACTAGAACATCTTCAAGCATGATACTTTAGAGAAAAAAATCTAGTAGTGCACATCAAAATGAGATACAATTAAAAATTAACTGCTTACCTGGGAGGAATGAAACGAGGGGACAAGGCTATCAATTTATACACTCAAATGCATGTTCAGAATGATCAGATACCTACCTTGTTGCCTAAATTAAGGCAATGTATTTGCATATGCAAGTGAAAGCTGGTTATTTACTTGTCAGGTTTTGTTTTCAATTTCCTAATAATCAAATTCCCCAAGGGAAGATTTGAGCATGAATTCATTTTGAAAACGTTTTTTATTGCAATACTCTCTGTTAAATTTCTGTAAATTGAAAAGGCAGACACACAAATACCCAGCCAACTGCAACAAAATGGTTACAACAAAAAAGTGCTGGCGGGGAGAGGGTATAAAGCTTTATAGATAATGTGACTCATGCTTCACATATATAGCTACAGTCAGCCTTAACTATGTGTGAGCCATTAAGAATACCCTGATCTGAGAGCTCCACATTCAAATTGTATCTCTATCCAAATAAATGTGAAAAGGCTGCTAAATCTGCCTACAGAATATACCCCAGAAGGCTTATGCATTTCTATTGGATGTAAACATACAGGGAATTTTTATTCTGCTGCCCATCTCTGTAGTATCTGAGCATCTTCAATGTAAAATCAATAGCTGTAGCAAACTCCCAAGAGAATTTAGCAGAATCTCTGACACTTCACCATTTTGGCAGGGGAGCGGGGGAGTGGAGGCAGAGCTGTCATGAATTTACTTTGGTTTTTGTTTAGGTTTAGGATTTGATTTATTTCAGGGGATGGCTGGTTGGAGTTTTTGAGGTGTCAATGTAGTGACTTACTCTTGTGATTACAATGCCTATTCAAAAACCATAGAATCATAGGACTGGAAGGGACCTTGAGAAGTCTTCTAGTCTAGTCCCCTGCACTCATGGCAGGGCTAAGTATAATCTAGATCAGTGGTTCTGAAACTAGTGCCACCGCTTGTTCAGGGAAAGCCCCTGGTGGGCTGAGCCGGTTTGTTTACCTGCCGCATCCGCAGGTTCGGCCGATCGCGGCTCCCACTGGCTGCGGTTCGCCGCTCCACACCAATGGGGGCTGCAGGAAGGGAGGCCAGCACATCCCTCGGCCTGCGCCGCTTCCTGCAGCCCCCATTGGCCTGGAGCGGTGAACCATGGCCAGTGGGAGCCGCGATCAGCCGAACCTGCAGACACCGCAGGTAAACAAACCGGCCCAGCCCTCCAGGGGCTTCCCCTGAACAAGCAGCGGCCCTAGTTTGAGACAGGAGTTTGTCTAACCTGATCTTAAAAGTCTCCAATGATGGAGATTCCACAACCTCCCTAGGCAGGGGTGCTGGAACTTAGATAGTGGGGGTGCTGAGAGCCATTGAGCCAAACTGTAAACCCTATATATGATGGAAACAACTTCCCTGCCTTCTGCCCATGACAATCAGCTGGCTTGCAGCGTTCAGGAGGCTGGGGGGAGGGGCGAGGCTGCGCACCACGTCCTCCTTCCAGCCCCCTGAAGCTGCAAGACAGCTGATTGCCAGGGGCAGGAGGCAGGGGGAGCAGAGGGAAGGTGCTGATCCACGGGGTCCACTGGTGGGTGGGAGGTGCTGGGGTGGGGGGGATGTAGGGGAATTGATAGGGGGGGCTGCCAGCCTGTTTAATACCTGTTTAATACCTGTATTAAATTGTTTGTTTAAAATTGTTTAAAATGTATATAATGCCTTTTTCTGGCAAAAAAAATTTCCCTGGGACCTAACAACCCCGCCTATTTTCATTAACTCTTATGGGGAAATTGGATCCACTTAACATCATTTCGCTTAAAGTCACATTTTTCAGGAACATAACTACAACATTAAGTGAGGAGTTATTGTATTTAGCTTGTGATCCACTATGACTTCCCAGATCCCTTTCCACAGTACTCCTTCCTAGGCAGTCATTTCCCATTTTGAATATGTGCAACTGATTGTTCCTTCCTAAGTGGAGTACTTTGCATTTGTCTTTATTGAATTTTAGCCTATTTACTTCAGACCATTTCTCCAGTTTGTCCAGAGCATTTTGAATGTTAACTCAATCCTCCAAACCACTTGCAACCCTTCCCAGCTTGGTATCATCCAGAAACTTTATGTGTACTCTCTATGCCATTATCTAAATCACTGATGGAAATATTGAACGGAACTAGACCCAGAACTGATCCCCCACTTGATATGCCCTTTCATCTTGATTGTGAACTACTGATAACTACTCTCTGGGAATGATTTTCCAATCAGTTATGCAGCCACCCCACTGTATCTCCATCTAGGTTGTATTCCCCTAGTTTGTTTATGAGAAGGTCATGTGAAACAGTATCAAAAGCCTTATAAAGTCAAGATGTACCACATCTACTGCTCCCCCCCCATCCACAAGGCTTGTTACCCTTTCAAAGAAGGCTATTGGGTTAGTTTGACACAATTTGTTCTTGGGAAATCCATGCTGACTGTTACTTATCACCTTATTATCTTCTAGATGTTTGCAAACTGCTGCTTCATTATTTGTTCCATTATCTTTCCAGGTACTGAAGTTAAGCTGACTGATCTGTAATTCCCAGGCTGTCCTTATTTCCCTTTTTATAGATTGGTGCTATATTTGCCCTTTTCCAGACCTCTGGAATCTCCCTCATCTTCCATGAAGATAATTGCTAATGGCTCAGTTATCGCCTCAGTCAGCTCCTTGAGTATTCTAGGATGTATTTCATCAGGCCATCTTGAAGACATCTAACTTGTCTAAGTAATTTTTAATTTGTTCTTTCTCTATTTTAGCCTCTGAAGAAGGACTTTAAAGAGAAGCAAGAGTGTTAGCGGTATAGGCCAGCGCAACCTGTACGGTCCTGCTCTTTCAGGAAATGCTAGCCCTACTCCAAAGTCAGAGCTGTTAAGCCATGTTCTGGTGCACTCCCCAATGGAAGGGATACCTGGGAAGTGAATACCCCCCATCCAGTTAAGAACTGCCCTCCTTCAGTGAAGGAATACCCTAGAGAGCTATGTGAATAACTGGTGTGGGTTGCAGGGTTGTTTTTTGGTGGGGGGAGGGGTGTTGTTTTTGTTTTGCTGGCAAACTGAAAAATGTCATTTCCAGGCAACAAAAATGTTTCATTCTACTTGAAATGAAACATTTCGTTTTCAAGACTTTTTAAACCTTTTTTTCCTAATAAAACTGAAGTAAAATTTGGAACAAAAAGCTTTCAAATTCAGAAACATTTCATTACAAAAAATGTAAAAATGAAACATTTTAGGGGGGGAGGTTAGAAATTTTGGGAGGGGACGTGGCTCTGACTAAAACAGCTCAGCATAGTCAAATATGAATTTGTGGAATGTTTTGGTTGGCCCAAATCTGAACTTTTCAGTGAAAAAATTTCACCCACCTCTAGTGTCCCACTTAAGTTGCAGGCAGGGCTGTTTATAGCCGCAGAGGACAGACCAGAAAATTGCCTCAACATGCACACAGCAAAACTGCCAGCCACTACACCATCACTGAGTCTACATCCACAGCCCACTGCTGTCAGAGACTGGTTTGCTACCTGTTCTTCCTTTTTTCCCTTCCGAGGAAGTTGTGTCAGATCCCCTTACTGGTTTCCCTGGTCCTTCGTGTGACGGACAGCGAGGTGGTATTGAAAAATATAAGATTAATAGACTCATTCCCAAGGTAGAAATAAGCCATTACTGATTTTAATAACTATTAACTGTGAAACATCAGCTTCTGTGAAGTCCTCATGCTCCCAGATTTAAGGTTATCTTGAAAGTCTGACAGATTTCGGATTGTCTTTGAATGCAGGGTAAACAGAAGCCATTGGAAACTGTCTCTGTACTTTAATTGAAGGCACAAACTAGAAGAGATGGATGTGCGATGAGTAAGGGAATATTGTTCAGTACAAATTCTGAGCTCAGTATCTTTTCCAGGATATGCTGAAAGGCAAATGTTTTCAGGTAACGCTTCAGGCTGAGGCCCAGCCTTTGCTTTCGTGAGAACAATTTGCAGCTAAAACATGTGCCCACTGAATGAACGGTGGTGTTAATCCCTAGCACTGTCTCCTCTAACTACCTAACTCACACCTTCAACCAGTTAGAGGCACATTTTGATCATGAGCTGTAGTCTAGAAGTCAAATATTTTGCACCTATGACAGTAGGACTTGTCAAGAAAAGATCTCAGCAATTTGCAAACAAGCTTCCTATTCTATTGGTAGCTATAACAATACACAGAGATTAAGTCAGTGGTACAGCCAGAATTCCCTGCACTGGCAATGGAATGTATTAATAATAGGCCCTATTCCTCATTTATGGTTGCAGATGCATGGAGCAGCTTGGGCGGAGTCACGAATGAGTATTACAGCTACTGTACTATGCTGCTCTGCACTAATATCACTGCTGTATGTTCTGTGAACTTTCCTATACACAGAATATAAATATCATCTGCCAAAGGAATGAGCCTGTTAAAGGAGAAAATTGCCTCCAATGTGTATAATCAGGCTGCACTGTATTATCTGTTGGGTTTGATTCTCTGTGTGTTATTTGCTGTCTGTTTTTGTTTGTTTGTTTATTTATCTTAGAAATTGATCTTCTACAAAACTCATCATTTTCTTACCAAGTAAATCAGCCAGAAAATCCATCATGTTTCTGGAGAGGACTCTCCAGCCAAGGAGGGCTTTTCATAGATTTTTTAAGGCCAGAAGCGACTATTTTAATCATCTAGTCTGACCTCCTGTATAACACAGGCCTTTGAATTTTACTCCGTGATTCCTGCATCCAGTTCATTAACCTCAGGGCCTTGTGAGAAGGGGTGGAGTGGGAGTGGGGTCTGGGGGCGGAGCCTGAGGTGGAGCAGGGGTCCAGCACCCCTAGGGGAAAGTGGAATGTTGGCACCTCTGAGTGGAGCAAAGTTTCCTGCAACAGAACCAGCTGGATGGCTGAAAGCACTAAGAAGCTCTGCAGTGAGCCTGAAGAGGAGGTTTACTGAAAGCGATGCAAATGCACAGTAAGCCCAGAGAGAGACTATTGGAAAATAGGGCATCATAGGAAGTGCTTCAGGAGGCAGTGAGGAGTTCACGTAGCCAGACCTTGACTGCATATTAAAGGGTCCCCGGACTGGAGCCCAGAGGAGGGACTGAGGCCTGGGTTTCCCTACTGACGAATATAGGATGGAAGCCTCTGGACACAAGAGAGAAGGGGTACTGAAACTCTCTTATACAAGGGTAAGGACTAGAGAGCCTGGAATTGGAGGTTGATGGACTATTGATTGTTGAACTGTTTGTTTATCCCGGAATGGCAGGATTATATGTAACCTGGATGGAGGGCCAAATCTCAAGAAGAAGAAGAAGCAGACTACCTCAGAGCTGGTGTGACTGTCAGCTGACAGCCACACCAAATAGTAGGAGACCCTGCTGTGCCATACCCTGCCACAAGGGGGGGCAGGCTGACTGGTGACTCACACTCTTACAGTTGGGTTTTGGGCCTGTCCAAAATAAAGAAAGAGGACACTTAGGAAATGTTGATCCAAATCTAAATTAGGTTAGTAATCACCATCAAAACTTGGGAATATTTGTATCCAGGGTTTCAGGTTAGACCATCTCTACAAATTTAAACACAAAGTGAAACTTAGGAGGTATGAAACCATGTGGATCAAAACTAAAGAGAACATTTCCATAAACCCTGATGAAGCGACACCACTGAAATTTTTTTGGCTCTCATCTTGACTTCTGATGACTATAATCTGATGCACCCTGACCTACGGATACACGTACCACCAGAATACACATGGGAGATCAGAAAATTAAAGTAACTATTAACTGTGATTTTTTTTTCACCTAGAGGAGCCTGAGTAAGGTTCCCAAATCCCACTGACATTCAGTCGGTGTTGGACACACTGCACATTCCTCTGAAAAACATGCAGTGTGGATATTGAGTAATTCTCGTATTCATTAAAAGACTCCCACTGACATGTAGGTCAAAAGAGATATAGTGATTAGAGTAGGGACTCAGAATTCCTGTGTTTCTTTCCTTACTCTTCCATTGACTCAGCCTTCACATTTTGCAGAGCTAACCTACATAACCATGTGACCTTATTACTATTAACCGCCTTATTCCTCCCCTCTTCCCACCTATTGATTCTCGCATCTTGTTTCTTGATTGGGGTCTTTGGACTCTACCACATAACAGATAATAACTTGCTTTTGATCCTGACTGTGCCTCAATTTGCCTGAATGGAAATAAGAACCTCTAACAGAAGTGGCAGAAGGGTTTAGTTTGGATCACCTTCTGAACACCCTTACATTAAGTAGCACCTCACTCTGCGGATTAATTTTCATAGATACTCACAGGGTGAGGTGCTACTCAGTATGAGTAATGATTCAGTCTCTGGCAGCCTAACATTTACGCATTGAGATTCTCAGGAGGAAGGCACTATGTGGTGGTGGTCATTCATTCATTTAAATATGACTTTGTCAGTCTTAGGTCTAGAAAGAGTTCAGATCTGTCTGAGCTCCTTTCTCAAATAGCTGGTGCTCAGTGATACTCAAAGTCAACGCCAGCTCTGCCTGTCTATGGTTTACCCTGATATAGAGTTCAGATATTGATTGCCTGCAGAGAATTGTGCATCAACAGGTTTATTTTTACATAACTCCAGCCCCTGTTAAAAACTCAATCGCATAAAACCATTACTCATGTACAGCAAGTTGTTCTGTCACGCAGGAAGAATACTCTTCCAAAATCCATAGCAAGGATAATGTCATTGGAGATAATCCCTTTTGCTGAGTTCTCGCTGCAGGATTGCAAGGTAATCCACTGGTAACAGTAGAGGTTGCATTCTAGCAAAAAAATCTTCTTAAAACATTGGCAACTCAACAGGGGCTGTAAATCCAGGTAGCTTCTCCTTACTACCAGTTGACTTACAGTTTGTGGTTAATGCAACCAATATCTGCTCAGGTAAAGCATGGACAAACAATATTTAGTGCAGAATTTAGAGAGCAGCTGCACCATACATGGCTAGATAGTTACAGGCCTTACTCAGCTTTGCAGGGGAATAAGGGGGAATACAACAGTTTCCCCGACACCCTTACTTGGACCTGCTCAGATTGTAATTCCAGCCAGAGAGGGGAAGAGCAAGGGCTATTTAAACACTGCAAGCAAGTGGGTAGGGACTCGGGAGTGGATGAGGAGTCGACGCTCTGGTTCCATCCCCTCTCCTGGCCAGCCTAGGTGGTTGGCTGGGCACAACAGGGAACTAAGATGCTCCATGAAAAGAAATGAAGGGGGCACAGGAGAGGAATTTACCATGAGTCTCAACTTGTGCTCAGCTTTTGGAGCAGTGCAGCTGTGGGCCACCTTCTTCAGGAGAGGTAGCCCCTAACAATCAACACATAAAGCCTCCCAATTCGTGGACCAATACTCCTTTCAACGTCCTCTGCCCCCTCTGTTTCAGGGTTGGGTTAGAAATATTTGCTGTTGCTCAAACTGTCACCTTCCTGCTGTGTGAGCTTTCTCCAAGGGAATATTGTCGTTCTGCATTTACAATTCACGACATGCAGTTCAGGTTACAGGGAATGCACTAACCCACTTCCCCAGCCATTGCCTGAGTGCTGAGCCCTTCCCCTGAGAGTCTGGAGCACCAAGCAAGCTGTGCCCAGCCACAGGTGTACCCTTGCAGGTCAGATAACTACAGATGCTGAAAGGCTTGCTGAGGAATGAGAATGAAGCAAATTAACTGGTGATGTGCAAAGAATGTCGCCTGAGTGAACAGAGCCATCTGTGCTTCTTCCCGAGCAAACACAACCACCTTTAAAGGAAACCCACGAGGGTGTTTGCATAAATATTTAATTTTGGAATGTTCAGCAGACGAATGGCTTGTGGAGAAACGACAGAGCTGGGAACTCGCACACGCTCACCAGATTTTTTTTCCCCGTTGTGGGGTTTTTTTGCTGTTGATCTTAAAGGTTAAAAATTCAGACGTGTCAGGGCAAAACTACTTTTCACTCCCTTGTAATGACGTGGCCATTGTGCTCTAGTTCCCTTTCAAAGCTAGTGCTGGATTTTTTAATGAAACCTTAAAAAACGACAGGTTCTGTGTGTCCTGCATAACCGATCCCACGCCACTGTTAATAAGGGTACGGGTGCTTGAACCAGCAATTTTTCCTCAGCCAGCCAGGGGGAACTGTTCTGTGCATCAATCAGTTTTCCACTATCCAGCACCAATGCTGGCAGAAGCATCTTCACTGGTGCTGCCCTCATCCATGCCCCACCCTGTATTAGCTGCTACTGAGGACCCCTGCACCTATGCAGAGCCTCACTAAACTTAGTGTGGCTCCCTGCAGCTGAAAAGGTACATGGACTGAGTCTGATTGTAAACATGAAGCACTTTAGGATCCTTCTGGATGAAGGGAGGTTTACGTGTTTTACGTAGGATACAAATATTTTATTATGGATATTCAAAAACCCATAGTGTATTTGCAGCAAATTTAGGAAGAATAAAAATCGTCATTTACTTAGGGTTGATTTTAAAGGATCACTGAAAATGTCTTTACATTAGTCTCTCTTACTGGTATTTGGGAATATGATGCTAGAGGACTGCTTTGTGCCAAGGGCAAAAAAAAGCAATGAACATACTAGAATGCGAACAAAGAGCTGTCATAGTACAATAGGCTCATGAAAGGTGTTGGCTAATAGTCAGATGGAGATTTCAGAATTGGTCCGACGGCAAAGTCATCCCAGCAGCTTGATTTAAGAAAAACAAAGGGATGAGAGTGGTGAAGAGTTGAAGGGGCACAAGTCAGGCAGGGCAGTAATTGGCTGCAAGTCATTCCTCAAATCTACCTCAAAGACCACAACTAAAATAACTCTGATAACCTCGCTTTAAATTTTAATGACCAGCTTGGTGCTCCTAACAATGAATCATCATTTTCAAATGTTCCATAAGCTTAGGAACTATATGCTTGATTGCACTGTGGATGAAAAATGGAAGGGGGAAAAAACCCTGCATTTGTAGCTTGAAGAGCCAAAATAATGATTTGGGTGCAGGTGTTTTGTCAAAGCAAAGAAAGGAGAAACCTTCTAGGTAAAAGTGTCCTTTGGAGAACTCCACAGTCAGAATCATTTTTATTTTTAAATTAGGTGAGTGCAAATGAGGAAAGCACTATTTCAGGGGGGAAATGCTGTTGATGAATTTCCACTCTAAATAGCTAATAAAATAGCCTAAATGTGCAGTTCAATGAGGAAATTAAATTGGTCCAAAAGAGAGATTTCTGCTTCAGTCAGTCTCTTGGACTGAACTTCAATTCATGGCACTTTTCCCATTAACTTCAAGGGGAAGAGAATGGGATTCAAAATATCTTGCAGATGTATTCAATAGGAGACATAAATTCAGTGGTATTTATGGAACCCTCCATTAGCAAATGGAGCAGGTCAAATCAAATGTAGGCCCTGATCCTGCAAAAACTGATGCATATGTTAACTTCATAGTCAATGAGCTACTCGTGTGTAAAATTAAATATATGCAGCCGATGTCTTCAAGAATCAAAGCTTTAGTGGGTTTGAGAATCTGATCCTCTCGCTTCAAAGGGGAATTTAAAAGAGGTCACACAGACAGAGGATGAAAAATGCAAGGCAATGAAATTGGCTGGCAATAGCTAACCTCCTCTGGGTCTGTTGTAGTTCAGATACATGCACAGGGTGCACAATGAAGGTTGCGTGAAATCTGTGTGTGCGCTGTACAGAGTGAAACCAGGCAAAGCTAAAATGAGGGTGCACTAGGAAACCAAAAAGATTTTTTGAGACTGAAGGTTGATCTTTTGAAAGCGCTGGAAAGGAGAGGGCACAATGTCAAATATCAACGATGCTTTATTTTCCTTTGAAGGAAAGTTTCCATGACCATGACCACCGAGTTAACTTAGACTTCAGAAAGTGACTTTTCCATATTGATGAGGGAACATAAGACAGACACCATGAATTGAAAGTCAAAGCTCCCAACAGACATTTTTAATCAAGCAAAATGGACTAAAGCTAGGAGGACAAGATATTGTAAGTGGTGGGGCTAGTCTGTGACAAGACGTTTATTTAGTGCAGAGGGTGAATGTTATGAGTAAAAATGCAACTTGAAATACCTGTGGAAAAAGTCAGGCCCATCTTGTGGGATTCAGGTTTTGGGGGGGGGGGAGGTGAGGGGAGGGTTTTGACATTCATCGTAATTGGGTTAGAGTGCCAGCCTGGGACACAGGACAGGTTCATTTCCCTGATCCACCACATATTGCTTATTCAACTTTGGGTAAGTCACTTAAGCCAAGGAGCTGGGCCTTAGTATCTCAATTCCCCATATGTAGAAGTGATGATAACACCACTTCCCTGCCTCACCGGGGCATTGTGAGGTGCTCAAATACTACAGTGAAGGAAGCTCTACCAGTAACTTATATAGAAGATAGATCAATTTGAAATTATCTATCCTGAGCTAAATCAGACTATTATTATTAAAGGCAATCAGATAACAGATGGTCCAAATATGTTCCTTAGGGATTTGTCTCACACACACAAATGCCATGGACCATCATTCAGTGTTAAACAGTGTAAGGAAATATACTGCTTCATGGCAAAAGTACTAGAGAAAATGGGTTCAGGGGTTAGAGCTCTCACCCAGAATGTGGGAGACCTGGATTAATATCTGTATCTGATTTAGAGCAGATATATACACCCAGATCTCTTAGTTCCCAGCTCAGTGCCCAAACCACTGGGCCACTCAGGGCCGGTGCAACCATTTAGGCAAACTAGGCGGCCACCTAGGGCGCCTAGTGGTTGGGGGCACCTAAAAGCCCGCTCAGGCGAGGAGGTGGAGTGGAGGTGAGCTGGTGCGGGGGGGTGCGGGGAGGGCCACCCGCAGTAACGAGGGGGGGGCACACACAGGGGAACCGCTCCCCGCCCCAGCTTACCTCCACTCTGCCTCCTTTGCTGAGCACACAGCCCCCGCTCTAAGTCTCCTCCAATCGGCGCTGCAAGCCTGGGTGGGGAGGAGAATTAGAGCGACGCCAGCATGCTCAGCAGAGGAGGTGAGGCTGAGGTGAGCTGGGGTGGGCTCCCCAGGTGGGGTTAGCTGCCGTGGGGGTCTCCCTGGGCAGGGTTAGCTGCAGAAGGGGGGGTAGCTGCTGCGGGGTGGGGCGGTTGGCTCCCCAGGTAGAAGACTCGGTTAGCTGCCGCAGGAGGCGGGGTTAGCGGTGGGGGCACTGGGTATAAAGGGCATATCACCACTACCTCCTCCTCCTCCTCCTGGCTGTCTTTTGTGAAGGACAAGTGATGTTGGAGTACGCCTGCTGGATCTGACCATGAAAATGAGATAGAGGAATGCCTAGTTTGAGAATCCTACCAGGGCATAGGTGTGAGTTACGTGTTGCACAGCTCAGTGGTGTCAGGACTTAGGCCCATAGGAGACTTTAAATAAGGAAACTTAGGTACCTACAAGGTTAAGTGCCAATAGGACTAGGCAGCAGCTGATCAGTAGTTTTGTGAATGCAAGTGACACCCAAATGTTGAATTTAGGTGCCTAAAGTGTCAGCGAGGCACATTCTGGTAAGTAAGCTGGAGAATTGCAGGCTTGGTGAAACTACCATTAAATGGATACATGGTTAAACAATCACAACTAAAGAGTAACTTATTAATGGAATTATGTCAGATTGAAAGGAGGTCTCAAATAGAGTTCCACAGGGATCTGTTCTGGGTCTGGTGTTATTTAACATCTTTATGAATGACCTGGATATAGGAATAAGAACATAAGAACATAAGAACGGCCGTACCGGATCAGACCAAAGGTCCATCTAGTATCTATCTACCGACAGTGGCCAATGCAGATACTTTGGTGGTAACTAGAAAGGATCCAGAGACAGTGACAAAGATGATCAAAGAGATAAAATGCAAGCTGTGCCAGTAAAGGCTGAATAAACTGGGTATGTTTAGTTTGGAAAAGAGGGACTAAGGGGGGTCATAATGGCGGCCTTCAAATACTTGACTTACCCATGTGACTCCAAAACTCCATTTTGTAGCTGGATTCTACACAGGGGCGGGGGGGTGTCTACCCACAAGAGAAAATCTATTTAATCCCCTGGGAGACCCCTCCATTTTGTCTTCAGCTGACTCAAGAGATAGCCTCTCCACCCCCAAAGGATACCTGAAAGAAACTGGAAGAAAGGACAGTAACCACAGGGGGTGTGAGTGATTGCTGGACCCAGACTAGAAGGAGACTAGTCTGTAAAAGGAAGCTTACTGGAACACCTCTGAGGGTGAGGTTTTATCTGTATTCATTTTTCTTAGGGCTAGTCTACACACTTTGCGGCGACACGGTGAGTTTGACTTTTTTTTTGAATCGAACTATCGTGATCTCTCTCTGAGACGCGATAATCCCGAAAGCGCAGCGCCGACCGAACGACTCCCACTCCACCTCGTTGGCGGGAGAGTCGTCGACTGGAGCCGGAGGAGTTCCGTTCGCGGCGTCTGGGCGGTGTTTTTTTTTTAGGTAGCCGTAGGTCGATTCAGCTTTCACGTTTCTGAAATTGCAGCATTCTAATTCCCCCCCGTCCCCCCCCCTAGTAGCTTACTGTATTAGGCATAGAATGCGTGTTCTATTTTATTTTGCTTGGTGATTCACTTTGTACTGTCTGTCATCACTTGGAACCACTTAAATCCTATTTTTTGTATTTAATAAGATCACTTTTTACTTATTAATTAACCCAGAGTACGAATTAATATGTGGGGGCCAGGGGGAAAACAGCTGTGCATCTCTCTCTATCAGTGTTATAGAGGGTGAACAATTTATGAGTTTACCCTGTATAAGCTTTATACAGGGAAAAATGGATTTATTTGAGGTTTGGACCTCACTGGGAGTTGGGCATCTGAGTGTCAGAGATAGGAACACTTCTTAAGCTGCTTTCAGTTAAGCCTGCAGTTTGTGGGACGTGGTTCAGAGCTGGGTCTGTGTATGTAGCCGGCAAGCGTGCCTGGCACAACCAGGCAGGGTGCTGGAGTCCCAAGCTGGCAGGGGAGGCAGGGGCAAAAGTAGTCTTGGCACATCAATTGGCAGCCCCAAGGGGGTTTCTGTGATCCAACCCATCACAGCCACCTTTCTTGGATGGTTTAGACACAACAAATCCTGCCTCCTGGCATGGGGTTAGACTAGATTAGGGGTTCTTAAGAAGGGGGGTCGGGAGCCCTCAGGGGGTCACAGGGATATTACATGCGGGGGGGTCACGAGCTGTCAGCCTTGACCCCAAACACCACATTGCATCCAGCATTTATAATGGTGTTAAATATATAAAAAAATTATAGGGTGGGGGTTGCACTCAGAGGCTTGCTATGTGAAAGGGGTCATCAGTACAAAAGTTTGAGAACCACTGGACTAGATGACCCTTGTGGTTCCTTCTACTCCTATGATCCTATATATCCCCTTTGTGAATCTAGCCCTAAGCTACTTCACACCTCTCTGTGGCAATGCAAAGGGTCCTGTTGTGATAAATGGTCCTACAAATTTGCCCTAATTGTCAGCTCCACTGTAGAAAAGTCGATGTAAATTCATAAGATGTCACAATAACCTATAACAATTAATGGTGATGAGTAAAAGTGCAGAAGCAAGACAGAAAGTCCGAATTAGTCCAAAGAAAAAGGATTTAACTCAAGGACTGGTACGATCATGCTTGGTAAACAAGATAAGTGTGGAACCAGAAATCAGTAAACCAAAATTGACGTGTCACTAATTAGGCCTAATTGGTGGAAATAATGAGCTACGGTATTTCACCCATCACTCCATTTTGGTGTCCTTCAGGAGACTTTGAGGAATAAAACTGGATACTGAAGATAGTTTCACTATCCTGTCTGCCACCTGCCATCTGCTGCAACCCCAGACCTTCATCATCCTGATCCTGAGAGATGTCCTGACCAGACTGGGACAGAGAGAGAAAGCCAGATGACATCACCATCTCTAGCAGCTCTGTATGAATCTCAAACACCACCTGGGATGATTCTCTCTCTCTCTCCTTTTTCCTTCTGTTTAAAAAGAGTCTGACTTAGCCGGGCAAGACTGCATATTTTGCAAGCCTGTGAGCAAAAAGGCAGGTAAAAGCAATACCCTAAACAGCTTGACAATGTATAAGTTGGCCAGATCTTGGAGTGGTTGTTAGGACAGTGTGCTGTGCCTGTGTTTTTCCAGCAGTGAGGTTGCACATGAAAGTCAACACCAGAGACAGAAGCTGCATTTTCTATCTTTGCTTTTCTTTTCCCTCTCCCTTTTGTATGTGTTTGTCTTGTTTTGTCTTCTTAGTAAACTAGATTGGACTTTAACAACTGCAACAATAACAGCTCCAGCCCATCTTAACTAACTTCTCTTTTCTCCAAAAAGAACAGTTATTGCTATCTTTAATAAAATCTAAGAGCCTGTCAAAGGAAGGCTTTTTCCCTCCAGCTAAAGGGAAGGGGGACAAGGGATGTTGTTACAATGAAAGCCTTTATTCATACTTTGCATTTCAAATGCTTTAACTATTTTTCTTTCTTTTCTGTATCTTTAATTAAAATTTAAAAGGATTTTTAATGGTGTGTTTGCCATGGTACTAAGCAATCTGAGGTCTCTGTATACCAAACCAGAAACCTTATTTAAAACTGTTTAATGCTGTTCAGTGACTGGATTATGTTAGCGCCTTTGACTTTTTGGGCCTCTTTATTCCATCTAAATTAATACAACAGTCCTTAAACTGTAAGTCAATTATATTTACACATACATTTTGGACCCTTTTCTTTGCTAAAATGATGAAAAGGGGCCTTTGTGTACATTAGAATTAGGCTCAATACATTCCAGATTATCACTTCTTTGTAATTTTGAAATCTTTTTCAAATCTGAATATATTAGGAGGTGTTTGGAAATTCTTTGTTTTATTTAGGAAGCTCATATTTTGAAAAAAAAATTGTAAACTTTGCTACTCTTCTACAGTATTTGCTTAGGAAAGAAAATTTATACCTATATTTGCAGAATTATTTTCTTTAGTGTTTGCATTAAAAAGAAAGGGGAAAAAATCAAAGCAGCATTGATTGTAATTCCACTTTAATATTAATTTAAAGACTTTTGTCAGTACCTTTTTATCTAGTTTAGATGCAGTATTCCAGAAAGCATGAACCTTTGTCTCACTCAGCTTTGATTTAGATTGCAGCCCTTATTGGCTTATTCCAAACTTCTTTCTTTAACAGTTTGTAACTGTTTAACTGCCCACTGAACATACTGTCTGCTGGATTTGTGTGCAACAACAATAGTGCCTAATGATTATCTAGAAAAATCCCAGATCGTCATTTCTCAATGTCTCAAAGGCTAGAGGCAATTTTTTCTATAGATAAAGTACTTAGATGCTCCTGCTCACAATCTTTGATGTATTTCCTCCCCCAACACCCTCCTAAATCAATTAGGTGGTGCATCACTTAGGACTGGTCTACACTAGGGGGGGTGTCGATGTAAGATATGCAACTTCAGCTACGGGAATACCATAGCTGAAGTCGACGTATCTTATTCTGAATTACCTCCCGTCCTCACGGCGCGGGATCGACGTACGTGGCTCCCCCCTCGACTCCACTACCGCCGCTCGCTCCGGTGGAGTTCCGGAGTCGATGGGGAGCGCTTTCGGGGATCGATATATCGCGTCTAGATGAGACACGATATATCGATCCCCGATAAATTGATCGCTACCCGCCAATACGGCGGGTAGCCTGGACGTACCCTTAGCACAGCAATGCCTAAGCCCCTTTCCAAATTAGGCCTAACCGACTTGCTCAGTATCACACAGGAAGTCTGTGCCAGAGCAAGGACTGGAGCCCAAGTCAGCACTCTAATCACTGGACTGTCCTTTCAAACCGCTGTGATTTGAGGAATCACTTGAGGGAAAGGATGGAGCAGGGCATGGCAGGGAGGGCGAAGGAGAGGATCTCAAGCATATAGGGTCTAGTAGAAGTCACAGGGACAAGAGTGAGAGAAGAACACAAGGGGAAAGGTAAGTTATGGAATGAAGGATCAGTCCCTCATCTGTAAAATGGGGATAAAAAACACTTCCCTCCCTCACAGGCTGTTCTGAGGACAAATATGTTAAAAATGGTGAGCACAGATACTGCAGAGAATAAGGCTAAAGCGGTAGTGTGAGGACTAGTATAAGCAGCTTCAGATCTAGACAGATGACAAGGGGAAGGCTGGGAATTGATTTGCTAGGGCTGACCATAGTAGCAGCATAGTTATTCATTTATGCTTTACAGCTTATTAAAACATGATTGCCCCTTTAAATTTACATCTTGAAAATTAAATATGCTGAGCTTAGCCTTCCAGCCTGTGGCATTCTGGAAAATAAGTGCTAATATGCGTCCGTACAATAAGTATATAGTAGCTAGCTTAACTGTCTGATGATTCCCAGTGTTTGGTGGTAACACCTGAGTGTGTCATGAAAAGAACAGGTTCAGTGTGTAGGAAGCTGATTTTAATCCAAACAAAACAGGCTGTGCAGGAATTGAGGATGCATTTTCATTTTAAACGAACAAACAAAAAATATTGACTGGCTTCCTGGAAAAAAAAAATCTCTTTCTCTCTCCCCTATAGCCATAGCTATTGTCCTTCATATTCTTTTGGCCTTTTGCTGCAGCTAGTTTGTGATCACGAAATGAATCTCAAACCAAAATACTGGGAAGGCAGGCAGTTATATTTGCATTATGAGAGGTTCTCTGGGCCTGAAATGAATAAGTGAGGACTTGTTGCCAACTACGCTGTTCATTTGCACATCATTCCTTCAGTCTGCTATAGGAATGAATGAATGTTGCACAGTGGTCAGCGTTATTCAAGTCTATTTGACTATTCTGTTTGGGATGTCTGTCTCTGAACTTCCCTTTGGCTCTGTGGGTGTGCAAGCAGCCAAGAGCCAGCCAGGAAGTCTGCTCATCTGTGATTGTTATACCACAATGAGCCTGTTCCTGTGTTACCTAAACCTGGATTTGTTTTCTATCTTTACCCTTCTAGCACAAAAATACCAGGGACATGAATGAGCATATATAGGATGAAGAACCCAGACTCAGCACACGTGGGCCTTGCTAGTCAAAAACCAGGGAAACAAACGTCATGAAAATATTTCTAACCATGAGATGTCAAAAAAAAAAACGACATCAACATTTTCAATTTAAAACAAAATTGCAACTATTTCTCTCACTGTCTTTCCCAGTGACCTTGTGAAAATTCACACAGATGTGCAATGCCTCAGTTTCCCTCTCAGTAAAATCAGGATGGTAACTACCTTCCATGGGATTTAGGAAGATGACTGTTTGCACAGTATTTTGGGATTCTTTGGGGAGACAGATCAAGTAGTACTATACACTGTCAGTATTTGCAGACACAACTTTGAGTGCTCCCTCCATTTCACCAAGCTTTAACCCTCAGTGGCCTTCTTGACAGGGCTGAATATTTTCATGAAATATCCTTGGCATTAACACAGGGCTGCCCAGAGGATTCAGGGGGCCTGGGGTCTTCAGCGGCAGGGGCCCCCTGCTTCGGCGGTAATTCGGCAGCGGGGGATCCTTCCGCTCCAGGACCCACCGCCAAAGTGCCGCAAAGACCCGCGGTGGGGGCCCCCCACCGCCTAATTGCCCGGCACTTTGGCAGCAGGTCCCGCTTCGGCGGTAATTCGGCGGCAGGGGTCCTTCCGCTCCAGGGCGGAAGGACCCCCACCACCGAATTACCGCCAAAGACCCGGAGCAGAAGAAGCTCCGGGGGCTCCAGCCCCGTGAGAGTTTTCCGGGACCCCTGGAGCAAATGAAGGACCCCGCTCCAGGGGTCCCAAAAAACTCTCGTGGGGGCCCCTTTGGGGCCCGGGGCCTGGGGCAAATTACCCCACTTGCCCGCCTCCCCTCTGGGCGGCCCTGCACTAACAACTACGGTGGCCTGTAGCAGCTCTAAGTGTGAGTCACAAAGAAGACTTCTTAGCCTAACCTTTAGAAGCCCCCGCTGCCAAGCAGAATTCACAATCCCCAGTTGTCCCTATTCAATGTGTGAGGAGAGTTAGGAGCCTAAAAAAGGGATTCACAGGAGCCAGCATGGTGAGCTGCCTAAGTTAGCCATGAGGAAATGCCAAGTTGAGGAATGTGGTCTAAGCCCCAACCCTCAGAGGAAGTTAGGCACCGCCATCCGCTCAAGATTCACAGACATGAAGCCTCGCCTGGAGATAGGGTACATAAGCCAGAAAGAAAAACAATGTGGAGGAACTGATGTTGTCCTCCCCCCATTATGTTCAATAGCCAGGGTGTTTACCTGGAAGGTGTGAGATCTAACTTTAGAGCCTCACTCTGCCTGACGTGGAACTATGAATTGAATCCATGTCCACTAACTCTCTAACCAATCTGGCTGTGTGGTGTGTGGGGCTCAATCCGGCAAATGTGCTCTAAAGGGGCCTCTAAACATACCTATGCTATCAGACCTCACAGGAGAACGCCTAGTTTGTGAACCCTGCTGGGGCTTAGGCATGAGCCAAACTGATTTTTGGGTGGAAATTTCAGCACTAGGAAAACTCTATCTGTGGAAACTAGGAGTTCAGGCACCCAAAGGGTTCAGTGGCAGCTGATCAGGAGTTTGGAAGATCTAAATTTTTGACTGTGGTGCCAAAGTGGCAGTTAGGTGCCTGTCCCCTTTGTGAATCCCACTGTGATGGGGTTTACAAACCCCGCATTAAGGCTCAGGCAAGAGAAGGCCCCACCCCTTAGGCACTGCCACAAGTGTGCCTGGGGAGAAGACAAGTACAAAGAGAGTTTTAGCAGCACAAGGCCAGGGAAGAAGGAGAGAGGCCATCTCCTTGTGGAGCACTGCTCTGCAGCAGCAACAGCAGGCGCTTCTACTGAGGGGATTTGGCTATCAGTCTCCCCACCCAGACAGTTCCTAAGAGGGAGGGATAGGGCACGGTGCACAAGAGGCATCGACCCTAGATTGGAGAGGGATGGTTTGAAGTAAAGATGTTAAATCAGCTCTGACCACACCCCAAACCAAGACACAGGGTGTGGTAGGAAGTGGCTAGGGGAAGGTAAGCAATGGGTTGGCACTTTCAGAGCCCTCAGTGGAGAGGGAGGACCTGGGTCCCCCAACCCATCCTAGAGCTATGACTCCTGGCCCCAAAGAGGGCAGATCTATGGATTACCAGCAGAGAGGTCAGTCCAGCTTGGACCTCATCCAGAGTTCCAGGACACCCCGAATTGACTGAAAGACTGAATCAGAGGCCCAGACCACTAGGCCTTTTGACTGACTAAACAACACCATGACTCCTACCCTCTCTGTTTTTTTTCTAGTTTCAAATATAATTTTTGCTGGAATCAAAAAGCTTAGCTTCAGTGTGGTGAGAAGATGTCATGGAAGCAAGGTTCAAACTTCAAACCACACCCTTTTTGACAAATACAGGAAAGTGAAAGCAAAACCTACATTTGCTAGCACTCTCTCTGGCCAAATGGGAATCCAGACTGGAAATCTCCATAAAAGAACACTGGGTGTCTTTACACTTCTTGGAAGTTCAGTGGGGAACTCTTTTAAAAATGTCAACCCAACATATGCTAACTCAAGTGGCAATAATGTTGAACTCCTCTTTAGAAGCTGGAAAAAAACAAAGTAGCCCCTGAAAACTTCTAGGCAAGCAACAGCATTGTACATTGACATCTTAACTTGCAGGGACTGCATCAGATTCATCACCTAGCTTTTTGAGCACCAATTCATATTTCTGAAGGTTAATATAAAAGAGTAAACACATCAAATCAGTGGCTCTGAAGACAGAATATGATTTAATTAGTTATGGTCAGAAAAATTTAATGAACACATGAATAGTTAGCACGTATAAAGCAAAGCTGCTGTGGGGTATAATATATAGGTAATTATTAATGTCCCCATTTTACAGATGCCAGAGAGTGTTAAGAGCACAGCTTTGCAAATCCTGAACAGTTCCTACACATAAAAATAGTTTGAGTTCAATAAGAATATTCTCATGAGTACGAATGGCTCAGATGAGTAAGAATTTCAGGATCAAGGACTAAAGGCCAGCTCCTCAAAGATGTAGAGGCACCTACCAACAACTATACAGTTAGACAGCAGAGGACCATTGTGCCAAAGGTCCATGACCAGGCTTTATGGCTTTATTCCAGTGGATTATTTACCCCCACAGGATTATTACAGATCTGATGCAGCCAAGTTAATTCTGGGTGACCACATGACTGCCACCAGGTAGTGTCCCTCTCCCCCCGTCCTGACCTCAAGTCTGATCTTCAGAGCTCAGTGTGCATGAACCTTGTCTCTGAGGCAGCCAACATGACCAAAAAGAGCCTGTGATCAATGATGACTTCAGTCCTCTCAAGACTCATTCTCAATGATACATACCTACTACTGATAAAGTCAAACCAGCTTATATCCTGTAGTCACCACTGGCAATGCATATGAAATGCCTCCAGCTTCCTGATGTCTTCTCTAAGCAATGTCCATGTTTCAGCCCCATATAAGAGCAGAGGTTTGAGTAAATCCATAATTTTGTTTATAGTTTTGCCTTCTTTTGGCACCTGACCCTCTGCAGATCTTTCATAACTGACGCTGCTAAACCAATTCTCCTTAGGATATCTGACTGGCTGCGCTCATATGATGACAATTTACTGCCTAGATAATTAAAGTCATCCATTATTTCCACAGTCTATCTGGAAGCATAGCTGTTTTCTATCACAACTCTTGTGCCAACACTCTGGACTACATTTGAGGATCTGGGCCTACTTTGCTTGTCCCCGGCCACAGAGTCACTGTTTAGAAGGTTTAAAATTCAGGACAACTTCCTGGCTTGCTGTCCTGAGTTCAGATTACTAGGTCATGACTCTTGTTTAATCAAGCAATTTTGTTCTGAGACAGTTTGATGTGTTATGAGTTCATGTCTCATTTAATTCAAACTGCTGTGTGTGGGAGACCTAGATTGCTCAGGGGATTGGTAACAGGCCAAAGAATCTTTCACCTCCAGCAGACTGCTTGAAATCTAACCCAGCTAAGTAACCCAGGTTAGTAATGACTCAAAGTCATTACTTTCTAATGGATTTTCAGAGATCTGTATAAAGTGAATTAGTCACAGTTCAGCTCATTGTGGAGTGAAGCTATCATCACCCTTGCCACTAATAGACACCTTTGTTGGCACTCCCTGCAAGGACAAGTCCATAGACAGAAAGGAGTAGGAAAGCTTGAGTAGCCACTACCTAAGATGTACCTGTTCTACTCCTGATTTGCGAGGTGCTGAACACCCTCAACTCCAATCTGATGCCAGGCCCTCATGCCAAAGTCTAGATAGCCATCTCTAGGCAAGTCAGGCCAGCATTTTTCACAACCACTAATGGATTAATTTAAAAGGAAAACAAAATGCATCTGTGGCCTAGATCCTCAGAGGTACTTAGGCTCCAAACTTCTATCAGAGTTAGATGCCTAAAATACCTTTGAGAATATGGGCTGTGGAGAGAAGTGGGGTGGTAGATAAAAGATCAGTTACATGAGAGAGAGGGTTTCATATATATTTAAGGCCAGAAGGGACTATCAGAACATTTGGTCTAACCTCCTGTACATCATAGGCCACATAATTTCATCCAGTTACTGCCATATTGAGACCAATAACTTGTGTGGCTAAAGCACATTTCCTGAAAGGCATCTAGTCTTGGTCATTTGTTCCAATGATTATTACCTGCAACAAATTAATTTTAAAGTACTGTAGAATGGTTTATAACTTACTAACTTATCTTTCAGGAAAAAAAATGTATGCTATCAATATGTATACCAGGAAGGAAAGGGAGAGCTTTTCTATAGTTAAAAGTTCACGAGATATGTTTATTGTTAAATACCTATTTTGGTAGTTCCTTATTGGGTTTATTTGCCGTTGTTGTTTTTAATTTGCTTTCATTGATACTGAACAGATTAAAATGTGGAGACGGTGTCTGGAGTGAAGCCCAGGGTGCAGGTGACTGCTGGAAGAAGGGGCCTCAGTGCAGAAAATGTGAGCTGAAGTTGCTCCAGGCCTAAGGAGATGAATGAAAAAAGTTGTGGATCTGCTTTATGTGTACCGACTTTGTGACCCTTTCAAAGGTCATCCATCACTGGTTGATGGTTATGCTCTGAAGTAATTGCTCAGAATGTATTAGCACAGTACTGATGATACAGAAGTACTGAAAATGCCAGTTGAAATTAGCACAGCCATAATCAATACCTCACAGCAGTAGCTTTGCATTTAGTAGGCTACAGGCTTTTTCTACAGCAAAGGAAGTTGTGCAACTTACGGTAATTATGTTTTGCAAGACTTGTGTTTCTGAGTGGAAAGAATAATGGAATCTAGAACCATTACAAGCTTTGCATACAGGGATATCACCTGCCAATTCTCCTATAAAATAGACAGTTGTATTGAGCATACGCTGTAGATAACAGACATTTGCACTTCTAACAATAACAGACAGCTTTTATTTGCAATTGTGTTCTGTCTGTATCATGCTGATATTTGCACTTCTTTAGCACCTATCACCTGAGATCTCAAAAAGTTTTGCAAACATCATTTAAAACTCACACATGCTACATGGGTGTTGTGAGATATAGAACTTTGGGCTCCAAAATCAGAAGAGCTAAGTCACTTGTATCAAAAACAAATCTTTAGTAGTGAGTAATAGTTGTGGCATTTTCTTGATTTCTTCGAGAAGCAATCGTTACCCCCATGGTAAAGACTTGAATAGGTCAGGGTGCATCCAGAGGTGAACAGCAACAAACCACTATGTATAGCAAACTGTTAACTAGTGCAGCATCTAATGCTTTGCTAGAGCCTAGTGAAAGAACACAAATAAAAAGTAGCTGTGACCAGAGTTCAGTTTCAATAATTTTTCCACCGTGTCTCTCTCTCCCCCAAATAACTGTGGATAGCCATGAGCACCAATTCTAGTCAATCATGTAGTCCACGATATATTTTGGCTAAGATGCAGCTATGCCAATATAAATGCAGATAACAGAAAAGCCTGGGCTGTGATGGATCACTATTGATCACACTGATATTCATGACAAGGCCTTTCCTACCTGCAGAATAAATTCCGACTGTTAAAAATAATTTTTAATATGTATTTTGCCTGTTTGTGTTTAAAAAGAAAAGGATTGTCCTAGATTTCAACTCTGTAGGTATCTGAGCTTCTGAAATAACCACAGGTTAAGAGCCAAAAATGAGAGAAGAAACAGTTAATACAACTTATAAAACCAATAATGTGCTCCAAAAAAAGTGCAGCTGTTAATAATCTGCATTTTTTGAGTAGTTGAAATCATTTTGCTTTTGGCCTCACTCACTCACCTAGGCAGTTGTGATAGGCTGTAGGATCCTAAGCCTTGATGAATAACAGTATTAAATAGGAGAGTGATCCCCTTGACTAACAGTTCCAACTTGCTTTCATATCTCTTATCAGCATGCGCAGCTAGTTCAACTCTACTCATCCTTTCTAGGGCCAGACTTTTCAAGAACTGAGTGTTTGTATTTAAATTCCAGGCACTGTTACCATTATTGTATGTCTGTTTACAATAAGTCCATTTGCAAATTATCATAGTGGCTTGTAAATTATAGCCTCAAAAAAAGTAGCCAACAAGGTGCAAGCACTGGTCACCCAAGCAACTGTATGGGAAAATTGTCCTGACTTCATCTACCCCTCACTCCTTTCGCTCTTGTCTTCACTTAGGCCTCCCTCTTGCAATCTGATCTGTGCAGGGCCCTGTTGACTTATTCTGTGTGGGAGTAAGGACTGCTTGTATTGATCCCCTTGCAAGACTGGGGCCAGAGGCTGTAAACTCTTCAGAGCAGGGAATTGATCTTTGGTGCTCTATAAGTAGTAACAGCTCTTCATTCTCACACACTATTACCTAGACTGCGTAGGCCAATGGGTAGGGTGATGGATCATGATTCAAGGGTTCTATTCCTACTTCTGCTATTGATCAGATGTGTGACGTTGGGCAACTCAATCTACTTCTGATTCCCCTGACACTGTTTTTCTGTCTTGTCTTGTTGATTTGGACTGTAAGTTCTTGAAGGCATAGACTGCCTCTTAGCATGTGTATGTGTAACACCTCGCACAATGGGGCCTGTAGGTACTACTGGAATATAGATAAAAATGGTGTAAATTAGGTTCACAGAACACAACTCTGAAAATCTGGCCCTTCAAGTTATATGTCTGTATAGGTCCTTAAGTCCCCCCCATGCCACTGTAACTGCACATTGTAAGCCCTTTAGAGGCTGGCAATGTCTTTTTGCTCTGGGTTATATAGCACCTAGCAGAAAGGCTCTGGTCCATGGTGGAGCTCCTGGATACTCACAATACATTAATAGCGTATCTGCTTATATCATGTGTCTGTGGTGGAAGCTGTCCTCTCTGGTAGTTTGTTACAATCCTATCTTTTCCCTCCAGGTGGAGAAGGACTTTAGCTCAACTGTCGACATTACAGCAATACACTTATTAGCGAGCAAACAGTCTTCATTGCTAGCAAACAAACCGGCCATGTGTCCCTCCAAAATCCTCCCTTAGTCACCAATCAGGGCACATGTGTGCTCAGCCTGATTCTTGCATACAGTGCAATGCAGGTTCCTATTAACCATGAACCCAGGATGCCCCCCTAGACCTGACCAACAGCCTTGAGCTCAGGCTCTGGGCTTGCTGTCTCCCTACAGCAGTATCACTCCTCTAGCCCATGCAACCTTTTATCAAATGGCATCTCTATCCTCCAACAAGAGGGGAGCTGGCAGCAAGAGCATGGGTGGGATTGCCTGCTAGCTCTGTAGCTATCCAGAATTGGGGCCCCAGTGGGTCGGCTCTGCTCCCTGACAGTCTCCAAGTCCATCAATGTCCGTGGGGAGTAGGGCTACCACTTCCCTACTGCTGACACGTGCAGGGGAGGGCTTCATAGTCTCTCTAATTCAAATTTTGAAAGTATAAAGGGGACAAACAATGTGAGGAGTTATCTGTGAAAGAAAATGAACAAGATGTCTTGACTCAGTGCAGTTTGGATGTCGTTTTTTGGTTCTATTAGCTGTGGGCTTGTGGTGATTTTTTAGCAATTCCGCTCTGCAGTTTTGTAGAGTTGTTTAAAAATTAATAAAGAGATTGTAAAAATAGAAAACACGATAACAGTTGTGACCTCAGAGGCGCTGCTCATGGAGACACCTGTAGTGCTAAAAGGCCTTGAAGATAATGCTTTATTGTAGCTAAGATCTCCATCTATCTTAAGAAGAGACTGTTCAGTCCTATCAGCCCTCCGGAAACTATTGACACGGAAATAGATGAGAAAAGCCACGGTAACCGCAAGCAGCCCTGTCTCCTGAATCTTTCTGGAAAATATGCTATAGCTCAAACTGAAGTTAGGGGCTTGATGCAGGAATTATTGGATGAGATTCTTTGGCCTGTGTTATGTAGGTCAGAGCAGATGATCATAATGGTCCATTCTAGCCTTAAGACTATGTATCCGATTTAATTATGGAAATTGTTAGGCGAGATAACCAACGAAAGTAGACTCACCTCTTCCTATGCACTCAAGGGCTTTTAAGACTCCAAAGCTATGTCTATAGTATGAGCTAGGGGTGTGATTCCCAGCTTGCCTACACATACTCATGCTAGCTCTCATCTAGAATGCTATAAACAGTACGTAAGAAATAGAATCCTAGAAATATTATGGTATAAAGAGTGTGTAGCTGTGGTAGTTTGGGCAGTGGCAACACACACTAACCACCCTGAGGATGTATCCATGGGACTGGGGTGTGTTACCCGGGGTTCTTTCAACCCAACGCTCTTGGTAACTTTTACTCTGTGCGAGGAGGTGTCAGGAAATAAATCAGGGGCGACATGGCCGTCTGACCGATAGATGGCTGGCACAAACAGGACAACACAAGAGTGCTTTCACTTAAAGCTAAACTTTACTAGTCTCAAGCACTTACACAATCCCGCAACAAGTTAGTAAAACACTCCCAACCCTTGATAATTACCAAAGCTGAGTGTGGCTCTCGAGTGACACAGCGACAGACTTCCGGTGGCCAAATCTTCCGTCTGCTGGTGGGGACCGCAAGATGTATCCAGAGGGAGAATCCAAAAGAGTCCCCAAACGAGTCCAACTATCTCAAGCTTTTTCCTCTTATTTATATATTAGTCATAGAATGACATGTCCCTTAAAGAAACCTTGTTAAGTAAGCAGTTTCAAGCAAGAGGTTCCTTCTGACTATTGATTAACCAGGTGCGGGTTTTCCAGAGTCTGCAGCTCTGAGACCCCAATAAACATTCCTGCTCTTTTTAAAATGCATGTATCAGCAACTTCAACACAATTCTTATCAGGAAGGACGCGGGGTCAAGCTGCCCTTTCCTTGGCACCCAAAACCCTCTCTCCTCCTGCCTTGGCCAAGCCGAGATTGCTGAATGATCAATTTACAGCTTGCGGACTAGGTTGCTTTTTAACAATAAGCCATAGTGGTTTTAGGCACTTTACTGGTTTGCCAAAGTCTCCCCGCACAGGTGGGGTTGTGTTTGAGGCAGCTAGCTTGTGCTAAAACAGCTACACTATTTTTTTGCTTGCTAGCTCAGATGAGAGTTAACATGTTTGTCTATGAGAGTCGGGAGTCACACCCTAGCTCTGAGTGTAGACGTAGCCCAAGTTTGACATTTCAAGACATTTCAAGGTTTATTTCCTTGCTAAATAGTTTGCTGAGCCTTGAAGTAACCATACCATGATCATCAGTGCATTCCTGTGATGCAAAATTTGTTAGCACTGCTCAGTCAAAGTATTCGCTGCATCACAGTCACGTTCCAGACATCTCCGTGCACTGACTTCGAGGTCTCATTCAATGAAATGGAGACTCCATATTATATGCTCCATTGTCTTTATAGGTAAAACCACACATGCCAACATAAAAACATCTTCCCTTCTGTATGCAAAGCAGCAAATACCTCTTTCCAGGTTCTCCCATTCACCCTGTACCTCAGTAATGGCAATAGCAACACAGAGGGCTTCAGTCACTGTAACTATCTTCCCCAAATGCCACATCGATGGGATTAGAAAGGCTGCTAGAACTGTATGAATGGAGGAATACAGCCAATATAGATCAGCATGGTAATGTGCACTTTTATGAGCAAGCTGTTTTCTTTATTCCTGAAATACACAATGAGGCTAAGCTCTCAAATGACAGTGCAATGCGTGCACGCTCAATAATGCTAATTCATGTGCATCCAGATGATACTAACCAACTGATCTGCATGCCAAATTTTATGGTCCTTACAGGTGCTCATGCACTGCTGGACATTTGCCCCAGCCTATCAGGTTCCATCTAAGCCAGTTGGAATAGAGTTTTCCACTAGGAGCCTTTACCCAAAGTCCATTTAAGGCAATTTGTGTTGTTATATGGGTTAAACACACTTTGGATCAGACCCTAAAAGCATTCTTCTGTTAGTCTTTTAGAACTGTTCTATTGTATGTTATTTTCACTCAGTCAATAGATTGGCAATAATGTTCCTGGAATTGAAGTCTGGGCCCAGCTGAAGGTTTCCTTGCCACTTGCAAAGTGCAGTAACCCATTTCCCTGCTTTCTCACAAGTTTATTTTCTCCAAATGCCCTGGCATTTATCTTGCAGCAGGAATCATTACTCAGTTCCAACATTCATTTCCAATGATATTGTCACTTAGTTATTCCAATTTCATAACAAGGAATCTATTGCAATACTGGAAAAAAGTGATGATACAATTAGAAGTATAAACACTGACATGAATACTTCACAGGATTCTTACTGTGAATTCTAGCAAAGTGAATCTGCATGTATGTTAATCCAGTGATCCCAATTTGTCTAGGGGATGCAGAAGGACTGTGGCTAGGACAGATGGTCTAGCGTATTCTGGTACTGGTACCTGCATATAATTGCTGGCTCACTCAGAGCCTTTTATCTGGCCTTTGGCAAGTCATTTAATGAACCTTGTGCCTCAATTCCCAATCTTTAAAAAATTGGGACAAGTACCTCCCTACCTCACATGGTTGTTGTGAGAATACAATCCATTAGTGATGGTGAAGTGCTCAGATACTAGAGAGATGAGGTCAGATAAGTGGCTAGATAGGTAGAAGTCACTATTCCCACTCTTAAACAGGCTATGTTACAGCTGCATGGCCTCCCTGCAGAATGGAAGCTGGAGCCTCATCTTTTCCCTACCCCCAATGAGTTGTCAGACTTTGTGTGGCGGGGTTGGCTTGGTGAGTTTATTAAGCAGAGGAAAGATTAGATGTTTGTTTAGCTGTTTTTCACTAAGTTGTAATTTTCTGTGGCAAGGCTCTAGTAGATCCATCTGGATAGCGAAAGAGTCTGACCCCACTGTTTCAAGTAAGGTCACATTGTCTCTCCTAAAAAAATGGAGCTGGATAGCCTCAATATGCACAACATTATTTGCAAGCTTTTACAAAACGGTGTCAGTGGTATTTAATTCTGTTTTTTTTTTTTTTTAACACAAACCCCACAGTGCTACATCTCATCACTGCTGGGGAACTCATAACTGTCTGGTACAAAGGTTCAGAATTTCAGAATCCAAATCTCGAAATTCATTGCAATAGTCACTAATACTACTTCCTGGCCCTTACACTATGCTTTACAATTTCAAAACACTGTATAAATCAATTATCCTTAAGTCTCTTCTTTAGAACAGAGACATTTTATTTCAGGCCCTGGTATAACAGATGGCTTTTATTCTCTACCTAACTCACATGAGTAGTCCTTATGTACATTGAACTACTGTACTGAGCTCACATATCTAATCATATCTTTTAGTTCTACTAGCTGTTCCAAGCAGCTATGACAACTTGTTCTGGATTCATTCCTAGAGGCTTGGTCATGCTACCGTGGCTGAAAGTCCAAGGTTCAATTCTAGTGGATGAAGAAGGGGGCTTATAGATACTACATATGACCACAGTTTGTTTATATTACTCATGTGAATAACCCTTTGTAGGTATGAACCTACAGGGAAATTGATTTTGAAGCTATAGTGACTGCCAAAAGACAGAGAGAAAGAGATGAATGAGAGCATAAAAAATGTAATCACTCACACCAGCCCAGCAAAGACCCAGCTGTAGGAGGTGAACTGGGGGGAGGATAGAATCCCTAACATCCAGAGGCAGAGGAGGTTGAACAGAATGTGTGAAAGCAGCAGGGGAGTGGCCCAGTGAAAAATTACAGAACATTTTGCCTTAAATTGCAGGAATTTTCTTCTGCTTCTGCTGGAAATAAAACCAGAAAAGTGTGACACTGTCCATGATTCTTTGGAAACATACACTTTTGTTCCATACAATATCATTATGCTTAAGCTAGGTGGCTGAACAAACCTTTCATTTTAAAATTAAACTCCTAAGGTGTTGTAAGATGTACTACTTTTGCCAAAACTGGATTTCACTCAGAAAGAACTACTCCTGTCTCTTTCTACCTATTCCTGCTTAGTACAGCTGGCAGAAAAAATGATTTTATTTACCACAAAAAAATTCCAAAAAAAAAATTTTTTTTAATTGCTGAATTTTCCAGGTTTTTGTCGGGGAAAAAAATCCCCTCTGAAAAACAAGTTTTAACAAATGAAAACCACAATGTTTTCAGTTTTGAGGTGCTTTTTTTAAATGCAAACCCAGACATTTATATGAAAAATTGCATAGCATCAAAAAAGCCATTTACAGAGATAAATACGTTTTGGTGGAAAATGCTTTGACTAGCTCTTCTGCTTAGTTCAAACTGTGAAGAGACAAGCACCAAGCCATCACAGACGTCATTGTAAAGGGAGAATGAGCCATATAGTTTGCTACATATCCACCAAGATACCTCTTCTCCCATTCTTCATCTATATTTTCATTTTTGCCTATATTTCTCTCATGCCACTCTCCTATTTCTCTTCCACTTCTTTTCTTCTGCTTTCCTCAGTTTTATCTCCATGTTTCTTTCGCTTGGAATGTCAGTTCAGAACCAGTGAGCCAAAGCAGCCGATGGCTACTAATATAACTCAGACAATGAAAAAAAAGAGGCTGAAATTATAAATGGGGAATAATAAACAGGGAACCATAAAATATGATAAAAATCATGGAACCCATAATTAATTTTAGCCTCTTCCATTCTCTGTTGTTCTTGAAAGTCAGCTTAATATAGTTTAATTTCCAGAGCTGAAATGCAGAGGGGAAAGTCAATCAGGAAGGCAGATAAAGATGTAACCATTAATATTAACAGTCCAGAACTATTAACTTTCACCACCTCCGAATTGAAAGCAATCCCAAGTGCCCAAGCTATCCTGCCTCCCACCAAATTTAGTTGGAGATATATCCTTCAGTGTCCTTTTGTACTCTTTCGACAGCACTACCTCTAGCAACAAGCACCACTGAGAACTAGGAAGTGAGAGAAGGATACAGAAAACAAATGTTCCATAGAAAAGAGTTCAGCACAACAGGTAAACCACCGGTTAAATATTTCCAGGGCGAGAGCAGCAACTCTATGGACACCAAAACTCAAAGAAGACCAACGTACCAGCAACCAGCCAATGATTAATTGCAACAAACAGCAGCAAAGGCATGGTGATTAAAAAAAAATAAAAACAGCATCACACCGCAGAGCTTTGGAAGTTTGTAAGATACACAACAGTCCATCCATACAGCAATAGCTCCACAAAGATGCCAGCTGCTCTTAGACAGACTTAAAAAACAACAGCTCTCACAAATGGTACTAACAACTAATAAAAATCCCCCAGGCATAAAATGCCCAGCTAAATAAACTACCCAGCTGAAGAAAAAACAACACAGAACCACAGCACATTGCTAACTGCATCTCTCCCCATTAGCCGGCATACACATGCACAATGGATTTGATTGTGACTTTAGGCACAGTCCTGAATAAAGGGTGACACATAGTTTGTGCCATCCCAGGCATAGCCGCTGAAACAGTGTGCCTCATAGATGGCCCCCTTAGTCAAAATCCCCCCCCCCAGCTTCCACTTTCCTTCTGAAGTACAGGCCAGCAGTAAATTACTAGACCTCTTCAATATGTTGGTTTAGCTACTCTATGTAGCAGGTTGGGGCTTGGAGCAATGGCTCCACCCATTATCTGCTCAGGCCACAGGCAACCCATGTGTTCTAAGCGAGGAGTAAGTGGACATCTAGACCTACTTATTTCTGTGCTCCTGGAGCCAAGGTCTAGTAGCCTGCTTAGGGAAGCTAAAGGGTTGGTGGGGGCTCTTACTCCAAGCATTATAAGTAGTTCATGTCAAAATCCAGCTCTTAGGGGGCAAATTTTGAAAAGAATAATTAATGGTTTGCTCTTCTAGACCCTAATCCTGCAAACATTGATTCCTCTGGGTAACCAGCATCATTTCGGTCTTGCTTGGGTACAGTTACAGCCAGCTGCTATTCCTCCAGGAGCCAATCTCTTGTAGGCCTGGTGACATTTTCGTGAAGGTGGTGGGTGCATCAGTGGAGAATGAGATCTGCAATTCAGTATCATCATTGGCATATTGTTGGTAGTGAATCCCGTGATGTCTCACTGTATCTTTAAATGGTTTCCTATAGATTCTAAAGTGGAGAGAGAACAGTGTTGAGTCGCATGGGAGCCTACAAGGGAGGATCTTTGAGGAAGAGCAGCAGTAACCCATAACAGCTTGGTGGTTTCTACTGAAGAGTAATCGTTGGAGACCAGAGTAGGGCTGCTCTGCCTACTCCAGATATGTAATGTAGGTAGGTTAGCAATATCTGTAATCTACATGTCTTGTGAGCCTTTAGGATGGTAAATAGTAAATTGATGTAAAATATTTTAGTGTAGGAGTATTAATAATGCCTATTAATTATTATTAGTCATGAACTATTTATAATAATGTGTTAAAAACGTGTATACATAAATACTGCATGCTTGTACAATTGCTAGCAGTTCCAATAATAACAAAAATGTTCTTACTTTTAACCAAGACTACTGTAAGGATACCAGGGACATTTACATGGATAAGAAGAAGCTGCAATGCTAGAATAATAAGTCTATTTTTAAAGGGGAAAAAAAGAATTTTGAAAGGACTATGAACTCTCTTCCTTCAGGGCACAAACCAACTCCTAACTGATAGAGGTTAGGAAGAATTTTTTTCCTGTGGTCAGGTTGTTCCAAAACTGGTTACCGCAAGGTATATTGCACCTTCTTCTGATGCATCTACTATTGGCCACTGGTGCAGGCAGCATATTGGATTAGATGGCCCACTACTCTGATGCACTACGTCAGTGCCTGTGTTTGCAGGAATATGTCTGAATATAAAGTTACCACTTACAAATGTGTGGGTTAGAAACTGAAGGGATTAACACACACTTCTGTTTTATATTGGGTACAGCTGAGGATTTAGAAAAACAATGTTACAGATATCCACGCTGCATTTGTAAAATTAAATTACCCTAAAGAAACATCTATTTATATTCTACTTCAAGCCTGCTCAAAAAAAAGATAGTGTACATGATTGGGCAATTACAAAGCCAAGCGTGAGCAGTTATGTAAATGAGAGAGCTGTGAAGAGTATAGAACAAAGGACTCGGAGGACAGCAGTTTCCTAAAATGCAGATACATTTTACAACTACAAACTACAAAACAAGGTAAAATTGCTCAGAGAATTAATTAGAGTTGATTAAGAAAGCCACAAAAAACGGTAAAGATAATAGAGAAAGATCAGGAAACAGTAAAATCAGAACAGAGGATGCGTAGGCCCTGATCCTGTAATGTGTTGCATGCACACTGGCTGCTGTATCCACGCAGCACTACACAGAAGTAAAAAAAATAAAACAAATCAATGGGGTTCCATATGAGTGCAGCTGTCAGCCGTCATATAACGAATTGTGGGATCCTTTGAACTAAAAAGCCCCCTCTGGTGGATATTCAGTGATCCAAGTTAAATGTGTTTGGTCTCGGTCCAGTGTTCCAAAGCTCCAGATTGGAAATAATGAGCTCCAGAGCTGTGCTATTGGTTACATTTGAAAATGTGCTTTTCAAGTTCAGCAGAGCTTCTGTGAAAATGCTATGTATGTCCTGAGAAATGTTTTGCATGTTGCTTTTCACTCGCTGATTGGCAGAAACTATTTCTTCTTTTGTGGTGCATCTTTGATTTGCAAGCTGCTTTGCATAATTTTCATCACCTGGTCTTGTTATATGGTGTTCAGATTCCTTGACTGGCTAAGCCTACTCCACATGCTGTGAAGATCAGCAAAAACATTTAAAAGGGGAAAGGAGAGTATTGTTTCTCTTTGGGAGTCACAAATGAGCAGGAGTAACCTTAACATGTATAAAATACTGGTCTAGGGGCTTGATCCAGTCCCACTGAAATCAGTGGGAGTCTTTCCATTGATTTCAAAGGACATTGCCTCAAGCCCTTAATTCCAAACCCCATTCTGTCCGATTTATATCTCCCTGAGTTAGGACTGAGATAAAAAGTAAGGACTCCAGCATTCAGTTCACTGGCCAAACCCAAAAATGGGTGGAGGGGGAATTGGGTCAACCCAAAACTAAAAATGGTTGAATTCTTCAGTGAACTGAAAAAGCAGGGAAAAAAATAATTTTTGTTCCACACAAAATGAAACGTTTTGTTTTTGAGTTTAACATTTTAAAATAAAATTAAAGTAATAGTTGAAACAAAGTGGATTTGAATGAAAAATATAAAAACATTTTAAAAAGTCAAAATAAAACTTTTTTTAAAAATATTTTGACCAAAACAAGTTGTGGCAAAATATTTTCATCAACCAAAATTTTCATTTTTCAGAGAAAAAAAGTTTTGGCAAAAAAAATTGCCTAGATCTTGACTTGAGATCACCCAGATAAGAGGCTTCCCCAGCTTGCAATGGACTTTGATTCTGGAGCCCGTATTCAGGCAAAACTCTCATTTACTTTTATGGGAATTTTGTTTTACATAGACTTCGAGGTTGAGTCTTAAATGTGGAAAACACTCCCTTTTGGGGTGGAGGGGGATGTCTATTCAAAGTATGACAAGTAGAATGTGTTCATAATTTACCTCGTTGCCTCCTTAACACAGAGTTGTATCTTCTAACTCTGCCCATATGGCCATTGTAAAGAAATGTGATTTCATTAGTCAGCATGCACGGCTCCAGTGATCTAATCCAGGTTGTGATTTTATGGACCACTAGATAAAATACGATAAATTTGATTCACTCTGCCAGCTTCGAGCTGATATTATTCTTAAATAAAATTCTACACTGCAAACCAGAAGCAAGGCACAACAGATTTGCCAGCTGTTAGCATTATGTTTACAGCACGGGTTTGGGGCCAAAAGCATTACACAATAATTTATACACAACTGGAAAATAAAATGCATTTGACAAAAAAATGTTTTCCTGCCAAGATACCATCCCTTGTTTCACTAACATGTCTCTCATTGCATCACTGGCTGTAGAGCTTTGTAGGTTTCTTTGATGTTTCCTTCTTGAGGGTGGCCCACAGATAGGGTAAGGAACTTGCTACTGATGTTCTTCCTTTATTTTAAGTGTTAGTATCCTGTGTTTTGGAACTGAAGGACCAGAGTGCTCAGCTTGCATCCACATGGACTATGTGTAACTTATACAGTAATTGTGTCATGTGCAGTATCCCCATTATTATTTTATGATAGTTCCCATAATGTGCTAGGTGCTATGCAGACATTCAAGAAGGGATGATCCCCGCCACAAGATGTTCACAGTTTAGGGACAGAGCCAGTAGACAGAGGCTAGGGGAATGGAAACATCAAATAGGAAGTATCTATAAAAGTCAGCTAGATTCACTGCCAGCAGCATGGCAGAAATTAGTCTTGAAGGGGGGAATAATGTGGAGAGGCCTTGCAAGCGAGCTAGGAGGGAGGAGAGGAAACAGAAGAAACCCGAAGGTGAATATGTAAGGGGATGACAATGGGTAGAGGAGGGTGGGAACAAAGGTGGAATAAGAGAGGATTTACATGAAGCGCCATCATTTCATTGCAACTGCTTTGTCATTTCACCAGGGTGTCTCTATCTTCCGCTACCCTCCTCCCAAGCCTGCCTACTAACTGTTCCTTTATGTCCTTCACCTACTCTCACCTCTGTACCTCCTTTCACACCGTCTGCTGTGTTTGGAACTGCCTGCTTCATCTTATGTATCATGCACCTTTCTTCTTCTAAACTAATTATTCACTTACCTTAAGCTCCTCTTTTCATAATCTTTCTCACTGACAGCAGCTGCACCCATCACTACCTAGTTGTTATCCAGAGTATTGCATTAGTCTGAGTCAATTTCTAAGTTCCTTATAGCCAGGACTTTGGCCAAAAGCCTCTCCTAGTAGGATAAATTGTGTTTGCTTACACCACATCTGAATTTGGCCCATGTGTGTAAAGTGATATGGACTTTTGTTGTATTGTGAATTGTAAGTAACAACAATAATTGTCTCAATGTGCTGTGCCTGTCTTTACAGAGCAACTCTCCAACCTTTCAAATCAGCATTTCTCAGTGGAAACAATGTAATAAGCAGTTGATTCTTTGTTACTAACCTTAGTTTGGATAGAAAGAGTACTCCCTCACAGGATGCTTGCATTTTACAGAACATTCAGCTGATACATTTTCACATTTCTATCAAAAGATGCATACCATACACTGACATGAGCCTATCACAGCATGCATCTTTGTAAGGGTACAGCCGCAGTGTAAGTATGTGTATCTCCATTGACTCTGCTTATACAAAGGCTGAATTTGAGCTTCATTGTTGCTAAGACATTCACACATGTGGCCTGATTTTCAATGGAAATTGTGGGTGGTGAAAAATGAGGTTGAGATAATTCCCCTGGCAGGCACTGGATCTCCCTCTCTAGAAAACTACAAAAGAAGAAATAGCCCCATCATTCAATCTCTGACATACTGTCAAGTATTTGAGGGGTAGCCATGTTAGTCTGGATCTGTAAAAAGCGACAAAGAGTCCTGTGGTACCTTATAGGCTAACAGACGTATTGGAGCATGAGCTTTCATGGGTGAATACCCACTTCACCAGCTGAATGTAGTGGACATTTCCAGAGGATTGAACTAACCTCATTATCTCTAGACTGATTCTTGCATATTTATACCTACCTCTGGAAATGTCCACTACATTCATCTGATGAAGTGGATATTCACCCACGAAAGCTTATACTCCAATATGTCTGTAGGTCTATAAGGTACCACAGGACTCTTTGTCACTTCTGACATGCTATTATTCTTGCGACAGGATACCCTAAGCTACACTATTACACATGGGTGCTGCTGTGTGGGAAACAACACCTGGAAAGTTCCGGTACCTATTGAACGGAGATCGCAATATGAGACAAATATTTGCTCAGAAGAAGAAGAAACTCTTCTCCTGGTTGCTCAAGCTGGGTAACTTTGTTTAGAACACCACCTACTGAATTCGTTTTGTTTTCAGCATTAGCCTTATTTCTTCCTCTAAAGGATTTCCAGATGACTTAAAGTGCATCCTCATTTGTTTGTATGTCTTATCAGGATCAAACTTAATTACTTCTATGTTCAGTGTTTTAAAAAGTAACCTGCCCTCAAGTCTTGCAGGTAAATAATGTTGGCATGGTTACCTAACCCATTACTCTATGGATATTGATCCTATTACTCTTGAAAGCCATAAATTCACTTTCCAATAATATCAGTCTAATCAAGTTTCAGAATTATAGTACACGGAGTTTCTAGGTCTAAAAACCCTGTGACAAGATGAGAACTGGGAATCCAATACCAGATTCTTTATAAAGGCTGTTGCATTCTATCGATGGAAGAAGTATTAAAAGGAAAGAGACAGACTGGTTTGCACACTCCATATCAGAATGAAGATGTTACAGAAACATCTCCCTCTCTCTTAAATCACACAGTTGCTTTTATTTAGAATATAAGAATGGCCATACTGGGCCAGACCAAAGGTCCGTCCAGCCCAGCACCCTGTCTTCTGACAGCGGCTAATGCCAGGTACCCCAGAGGGAACAAACAGAACAGCCAGTCATCAAGTGATCCATCACCCGTCACCCACCCCTAATCTCCGGCAATTAGAGGCTAGGGACACCATCCCTGCCCATCCTGGCTAATAGTCATCGATGGACCTATTCTCCATTAATTTAATCTAGTTCTTTTTTGAGCCCTGTTATAGTCTTGGCCTTCACAACATCCTCCAGCAAGGAGTTCTACAGGTTGACTGTGCATTGTGTGAAAAAATACTTCCTTTTGTTTGTTTTAAACCTGCTGCCTATTAATTTCATTTGGCGACCCCTACAGCTTGCTTTATGAGGAGTAAATAACACTTCCTTATTTACTTTCTCCACACCAGTCATAATTTTATAGACCTCTGTCATATGCCCCCTTAGTCATCTCTTTTCCAAGGAAAACAGGAATGATCATATGGAATCAGACCGGGGTAATTATAGTGCAGTATCCTATCTTCAACAATAGCTAGCCCCAAATATCTCTGAGAAAAGTCCAAGAAATCCCATAATAGACTAATATACAATTACCTACCCATAGCCATTTCATGGGGCAGGGTTATCAAACTGAAATAGAGCCATATCCGCTGTGGATCAGTGGCAGAGGGGGACATGTAATATAACACGCAATGACCAGTGGGTTACATATTTCCCACTTCCACTAGCATAACACCAGACAGACCAGTGCGGGGGCAAGTGTTTCACAGACAGCTCCCCTTGACTCTACCTGGTCACCTGCGTCCTGACCTGCAATGCTCCTATTACTCCAGTCTTGGGCCTCTGCCGTGGAAACTGCCGACTGTGTGTTTTACTTCTGTTGTTTTTGTTTTTTTTAGGCTAGAGCTAAATCAAACCCCTTCCTAATGCTGAAAGACTAGTGTGCTCGCTGCGCCACTGCTGTGTCAGCCCACAGTATGATGCTGCAGTGGAACTAACTGTTTGGTATGAGAATTCCCAGCTGTAAGAGGTTTCCTCATATAATTATTCTTGATTGCTGTTTAGTGGTGGGAACAGCAGATTGGGAATTAGGACTCCTAGCTTCTATTTCCAGCTCTATCACTCACTTGGTCTGTGACCTTAGGAAGACCACTTATCCTCTTTTCCCCCTATCTACACCCCATTTCCCCTCATCTGTAATATGGCAATTGCACTTACATAGGCCCCAGTGGTGTTGTGAAACTTAGTTTTTGTAAAGCATGTTGAAATCTTTGCATGTAAGGTGCTACATATGTACAAATATTATCATCAATGTGTAAACCCCCTCCACACACACAAATGCACACACACACACACACACACCTATTCACCATCCCTGTAGGAGTTGCTCAAGGTCGGGCTTTGTGATTTTTTTACACAACTTTGGGGAACTGGGCTCTGTGTTGTGTGCCAGTGTGCATTCACCACAGACCAGAGCCACTCAGACACACCACTAGGAACAAAGTTTTACTTTTATTCTGTAACAAAACACACAACAGGATTCCAGTCCTGCCGCTGCTTCGCTGCATACCTCCTGATCTCAGCTTCAGTGCTAAAACTCCCTGCTGGGAGGGCAGTGGAACTAGGAAATTCTCCCAACATGTAGCCATGTGTAGTCCACCATTTGTAGTTCCCACCTCTGCACTTTAGGCTTATAAATGTATTATATCTTTATTCTCATGCAATCTTACTTGCTTCTACATTGCATGAGTCTCAGAATACAGTTGCATTTTAGACTCTTTGGTGTGAGATTAGATAACTCATGTCTATTGCTTAAATAAACCATCATTAGGAAGAATCTATAATGATGTCACCAAATTGCATCATTAAGTGGAGTTATCCCATTGCTAAGGAAACTCCAGGAATTGTACCTCCAGGACAGGGCTTGCCAACATACAGGGGAGTGCATGAGCCAAACCGTCACTTAGGCTACAGATTCATTCCACACCATTAGTGGCAGCACATAGCGTATGTGTAGCTACATGCCTAAGTGAAAAGTAGGCTGTGTCCACACTACATTATGTAGCTACACATCTCAGTGAAAGGTGCTGGCAGTGGGAGGCAGCAGGGAAGGCTCCAGCAGCTTGTTGTGGCAGAGAAAGGTCCCAGCAGCAGGGAGTCAGCAGGACAATATGCTGCTAGTGTAGCTGGGGCAGGCATTGCTTGGGCATGGAGAGAACCATGGAGGGTACAGACCCAGAGGGTTCAGGCATGCCTTTACTCACCCAAGCAATATCTCACCATCTACACTGCTATGTATACCCACCAGGGATGGGTGCGGCATGCAATGTATGTACTCAAAACACTGCTGTAAGGAGTGTGCAGTGTAGACGTAGATGTAGCCTGCTCCCCTCCTTCACCTAACCAGCTACTACAGGGGAGACAAAGACATGCCAGCTGTGTCTCCTTCCCACCTCCTTTGGGGAAACTTCTAATCACATGGTGCATAGAGCAGCAGTCCCTGGAGTGTGGGGCCTGCTACTTATTTTAGCCCTCACATGAGGATCAGGCATAACAAATAGCTTCTCTTTCCTTCCCATGCTGATGCCAAGACTAAGACAATCTGGGTCTCTGACTAACATTCAGATGCAGCTTCCCCCCATTCTTCTAAATGAAAAGCATGGCTGCTTTTGCCCAAACAATTTAAAGCTGTGATGCTAGAGGACCGAGGCATAAGCTGTTAAAAAGTGTGAAATCCTGTACTTCTGATGGCTTTAAATATTGACCCTTTCCACACATCAGAAATCATTGGCTGAAACCAACATACTGACTAAAAGGCATGGGCTCTCAGCTTGTATCTGAAATAGCCAGACCACCCAAGGCACTGAAACATTGTGATAAGGCAATAGCTATTGATGTGAAATTAGAATGACCAGAGAGGGGCTCTCGCAAGATACCATGGTAACTAATCTATAGCCCTTTATTATATGGTCAAATATTTTAATTTATTTTTCCTAGGAAAGGTCTATTTTACAATATATTTCACTTTCCTTATAGAAACCCACTCACTCAACATGCATTCATTAAAAAAAAGTGATATTCTGAGTTAGAATCCCGTGAAGTTTCATGAAGGGGCAACCTTGGAAGCTTATCTTCACCAAGGTTTATTAAAGACTCATTTGTGGACATAAGCATTAAAAGGTGCGATAAAGATCTGTGTGTTCTAATTTCAGTTTTATCATCCTTTGTGTTACCTGATCTTGGGGACTGAGAGAAGAATTTTGCAGAGCAGCAACTGAGCGATGGTGCAGCTGTGGTGACAAGCTGAGGTCAAGTTTTTTTTAATTTTAACTTTTACATAGAACATCAATCATTGTTACAGAGCACTCTACCACTTTATTCTATATGGGTCCTCATGCCACCGCATCCTGGTAGTATCTGCGCACTATCCAGTAGTGTTTTAAGTGACGTGACTGACATTTTTTCCACATGTGGTTCATTCTCTCTTTCCAATCCTCTCTGCAGGGGGAGAAATACATGTGCAGGTAAGAGTTTGGGGATTTTGTTTCTCTAAGTGTACATGTGTCAAAGGGTGTGCCTGCCCTGTAGCACCCCTTGCTAAGTTAGTCTGACACTGCATGTACTCCTTGCCTCAGTTTCCCTTCTCAGGAAGACAATAATTCCACTTCAGGCATTCTTGATGCTTATCTTAATAATACCTTTCTTGAAGCTTGTTTATTACAAAACCTCATTCAAAAGGATCCATAACAAAAAGTCCCATATAAACAAAAGTGCTTCTGGCTTTCAGGATTCCTCTGATGCCTGTCTTATAAACTCTGTTATGAGTCCCCTCGGGGTTATCTTCTCAGTCGGTGTCTTCTCCTTATGGCAGGTACCCCAGCCCTCCTCCTGGAGCTGGGCTGCAATTTGTGATCCGCAGCTCGCCCCACTAGTCCTTAGGCTCGGAGGTTTGTCAGTCTTCTGCTATCGCTAATTTCCTGTTCTTTGTTAGCAGGTTTAAAACAAACAAAAGGAAGTATTTCTTCACACAACACACAGTCAGCCCATCGAACTCCTTGCCAGAGGATGTTATGAAGGCCAAGACTAAAACAGGGTTCAGAACAGAACTAGCTAAATTCATGGAGGATAGGTCCATCAGTGGCTATTAACCAGGATGGGCAGGGATGGTAGTCTTAGCTTCTGTTTGCCAGAAGTTGGGAATGGGCGACAGGAGATGGATCACTTGATGATTTCCTGTTCTGTTCATTCCCTCTGGGCCATTCTTATGTTAAATGAGGACCCCGCACCTTATTACTCCCTTTAGCATCTATAGGCATCTGCCATGTTTTTTTTTTTAAAGTCAAAAATAGGTTTAGTGGAATGTCTTTAGTCACAGCTATAAGCAGCAATACTGAAAACACTTAGCTTGCACATCTCCATGACAGTACAGAAAGTTTCTTGGTTTGCAGAACCTAATTTAAAAAAAAAAAAAACATGAGAAAGTGACATCCTTGCAATTATTCACAGAATGGTTAGATTCCCTTTAACATAATGCTACTTTCCTCCTCCTTCACTTGCATGAAACAACTGAGCTCCTACCTTCGGCAGCTGGCAGTAGGAAACTGTGTTTAAATTATAAATAACCTCATTACTACTTAACTATATATACACAAATAAAATGTATTAGCAAGTAGCTAGTTCCAAACTGGGATTCCTGGAATATAGCAAAAAATAGGGTTTGGACATTCAACCTTGTTATAAATCAGTGTATGTGGAAAAGGGTCATTTGGCAGTTCTCAGAATGCCCTAGTTAGAACTGGCTACTTGCCTCTTTCACCATCTTGAAAAAAATCACCTCAGTTATATACATATGTTTCATTTAAATTACACAGCAGCTTTATCATCCCAGAGCCGCTTCCACAGAGCTCTCTAGCCATCAAGTCAAGTGTGGTATTTCAGGATGATAGGGATAATGATCACTAGCAAGAGGACGACAGCAACCAACGCAACAAGGGCCTTCATCTTGCACCCTCGCCACCACATCTGTCTTTGAAGCTGTTTGGATCGGTTGCTGAATGCTGTTGCATTGTCTGATAAACTTTCTGATTTATCCTGTAAGTCATCCAGTCTCTCTCCCCTTTCAATCACCTTGGTGATGTTCTCCTGCATGACGTCAATGACTTCATCCACCTGGTTCTGGACATGCCTGATCTTGTCATTCCTGGGTCCAAACCTTGGTCCTGCAGGTCCTCTCAAGAAAAAGTCCTCCTCCTCATCGGAATCTTCTTCTAAAAGGTTTCTCCTTTCGCTTTTCACTGAGCCGGTGACATCATCATCATTTAGGTGACGCTTGAATTTTGGAGGCATGTTTTCTTCTCACAAAAATAGTCTTGATCTTCCTGTACAAGACGGTGGCAGAGAAATACACTGCCGCTCCGGGCCGGCTGGGAAATGGCTGGGACTGCGCGGAGGGGCCCAGCAGCAAGTCAGCTGCTCTATCGAGCACTCGGCGCAGGAGGCAGCATTTTATTCCCCTTTTCTCCCAGCCAATTGAGGATGAGCTGGAAGAAAGGAGAGCCTTACTCTGTTCTGGCTGCCAGGAACCTGGTCCTGAGCCCTTAAAGAAATATAGTAGTACCAACGTTTCCTTCCAAACCCTGCTTACTCCTGGGACCACTCCCTCTTTCCAAGGTCCTTGCCTGCGATGGAATGTCCCATCACTTCGGCAGAGGAGTGTTCAGCTACTATTGACTTGAATTCAGGGTTTGTTTATTTTTACAGCTTCTCCCATGGGAAGTGAGTCCAATCCAGGATTTGCACATTTCGTTACATATCTTGCAAGTATAGTCATTGTTGGGGGAAGGTTGGAGATGTTGGCATTATGCCATGCTTTCTTTTTCCCACAGAGACCTTATACGCCACTCCTCAAAAGTGGACATGGTCTCATGGCACACACCTCTCTGTCTCAGTCTGTCCAGTGCAGTGAGTTCCCATGTTTTAATGTCCCTTTTGCATGCTTTGAGGTTGGCCTTCAAGGTGTCTTGATAGCTGAGGATGGGTCAACCCTTAGAGCAAGTTCTTGTGCAGCTGACTATAGAGAACCACTTCCGTATATAGCAGAGGTCCGCAAACTGTGGTGCATGGACAGGAGTAAGGGGGGGACGCAACCCTCAAAAGTTTGAGACCGCTGTTATATAGGAAACTTCTATGAGGACATGTGTCCAACCCAGCAAAGCTGAACCCTGATAAGCATGCATCTCAATGGATCTTGTCCCGCCACTTGAAATTGCAGATGGATCTTAGGCAGTGAAGGTGAAAGCTCTCCAGCTATTTAGTACAGTGTCGGTAAAGCATCTGTGACTTGCAGCTGTAGAGGAGTGAGTACAACAGTGCAATAGATTTTTATCTTGGTTCTGAGGCAGACTACACACTCCCTCCAGAGCCTGTGGGTGAACCTGTCAATAGCAAGCTGGCCTTGGCCAGGTGCTGAATGATCTCATCACCCTAGAAAATATGTTATCCGGGTAGCAAAATTTCCTGACCAAGTTTAGGGTTGTATTGTGAATTGTGATGATGGGCTTATGGTGCTCATGATGCTGGTGGTTTGGTGCTGGCTGGTACATGACCTCCATCTTTTTCAAGCTGATTGTGAAGCTAAAGCATTTTGAGGCATAGGCAAAGTGATCCATGATAAGCTGAATGTCCACAAGTGTGTGTGTGCAATGGAGGGTGCAGTCATCAGCAAACAGGAGCTCTCTTAATAGCCATTTGATTATCTTGGTGTGGGCCCTGAGTCGCTATAGCCCGACTAGACACCCAAACAAAACCAGATGTGTACACTTTTGTCAAAGCCCTGGAATGCAAACAAGAGCAGGGCTGAAAAGACAATAACAAAGAGAGCTGGAGCCATTACACACCCTTATTTGGTGCCATTGGTAACAGAGAAGGCTTGTCATGAGTCACCACACCCTGGCCATTAAGCTACTGAGAAAGGAGCAGATGAGAGCAATCAGCTTCTCAGAGGAGCCACATTTATTAAGGAGTTTTCATAGACCCTTGTGATTCACTGTGTTGAAGGCCTTGGTCAGATCAACACACACCATCTACATATCCTTGTTCTTTTCATGATCCTTTCCTTGTACTTAAACAAGGAGTCCAGTGGCACCTTAAAGACTAACAGATTTATTTGGGCATAAACTTTCATGGGTAAAAAACCTCACTTCTTCAGATGCATGGAGTGAAAGTTACAGATGCAGGCATTATACAATGACACATGAAGAGAAGGGAGTTGCCTCACAAGTGGAGAACCAGTGTTGACAGGGCCAATTTGATCAGGGTGGATGTAGGGTGGTGTGGACTCCCAATAATAGATGAGGAGGTGTCAATTCCAGGAGAGACAAAGTCGTTTTTGTAATGAGCCAGCCACTCCCAGTCCCTATTCAAGCCCAAATTAATGGTGTTAAATTTGCAAATGAATTTTAGTTCTGCTGTTTCTCTTTGAAGTCTGTTTCTGAAGTTTTTTTTGAAAAGTACTCCCTTCTCTTCATGTGTCATTATATAATGCCTGCATCTGTGCCAGGCTACCCCCTGATACTTTCCCTTGTACTTGTTGGCCTGCAAAAATGGTCCATGGTACCACGGCCAGCACAAAAACCACACTGAGACTCTGGATACACTGAATCAACGAGGTGAGAGATGAGCCTGTTGAGGACAAGCCATGCAAGGATCTTCCCTGGTACAGATAGCTGTGAGATTCTGTAATGTCACAGCTAGATATTCCTTCAGCAAAACACACAATTGCAAATGTAGAAATAAACTTATAATACTAGTACGCCTTTCTAATACTCACTAGACTGAATAGATGAAAAATACTGCAGAAACCTGGGAGGACTTGATTAAGATGTCTGGACTCCTTTAGCTCCCAAGAGAGACTCAACTCAACACAAAACAAAGAACACAAAAAAAACCCTTCCCTCCACAGAGATTTGAAATTATCTTGTCCCTGATTGGTCCTCTGGTCAGGTGTTCATCAGGTACTGCTTGTTAACCCTTTACAGGTAAAAGAGACCTTAACCCTTAACTAACTGTTTATGACAATGTGCTTCTCTTCCTTTTGTATAGATGGACTATAAAAGCACCATTATATTCCTGGGGCACGGTTCCCTGTTCCCATTAGTCTCAAAAGGCTGTTGAGTTTCCTGACCAGGTGGGCATCTCCATATTTGCACACTGGAGACTTGCCCGTGGCCAGCGCTTGATGGCCTCAGAAACCTCATCCAAAGCAGGATCCACAGATAGCTCCTCCAGGACAGGACACTGCAAGAGTGAGTTGATGACTTCATTGGACATAGTTGATTGACAGTTCAGGAGACTATCAAAGTGCTCTGCCCAGCAAGATAAAATATTGCCTTTGTCTGGGAGCAGCTGGTTACCATCTGCTGTGAGGACAGGGGCTGTATCATTGAATTTCAGGCCAAACACAGCACAGAGACCTTCATAGAAGACCTTCAGATCATGCTTGTCAGCCGCTTCCTGCAGTTCTGCAGCCTTTTGTTCCCATCAGTGGTTCTTCATTAGCTTTAATTGGGTTTGTGGTGTATGTGTGGCCTGATGATACCAAGGCCTTCTTCTTTACTGATTTCTTGTCCAAGAGGTAGGACTTGTGTGTGGTGTGCATGGTGTCCAGTAGCTGGGTCATTCTCATCAGTCTTGGTGCTTCCACTGTACAACGCCAACAACCTTGGATGCAGTATTATACGTCATATCTCTGAGCTTCTGCCAGATTGCCTCAATATCTGTGGAATTCTCTGGGACCTCAGCTAACACAGTGTCCAGTGTCTGTTCCAACTTTGCTTGTTTGCTGGGGTCTTTCATGGCACCCACACTGATCTTCTTTAGTGGTTTGAGGTGTTTTCTGGTGCACTTTGGCGAGAAGTGTAGTGACATGATAATTCTCACAAACTGATGGTCTGACCAGCATTTGGTGGCTCTCAAAGAGCAGCTGATGAGCACATCTTTAATGTCTCGAGACCATACAATTAGATAGTCCAGCATGTGCCACTGTTTTGAGCTGGGATGCATCCATGTTGTGTTATATTTGTAGGCCTGGTGGAAGGCTGGTTTGGGAATAATGAGATTGAACGCAGCACACTCAGAGAGAAGTAGATGGCTGTTGAAGTTTGACCTGCCAATGCCGTGATGGCCTAACATCCTGCTCCATATGTCTGACATTTCATGACCCAAATGTGAATCCGTGTTTTATTTCAACTGCTGAGTTGAATGACCAGCCAAGAGAAATAACCTGACAGGTACAGAAAGGGCTGGCTGTGTTTAGGGTTCTTTTTCAAGCCCCTGTCCCCAGATTAGGGACAGCAGTGCTATGCATGAAAAGGCCATCTCTGTCCCCTCAGGAGAATACAAGCTTTGTATCTGTCCTAGTCTGTGAAGAACCACCATCACCCTAAGGCTGCCTGTGTACATGGTTGTGATTAAGACCTGCCAGCAGCACAGAACCATAGAAATGTAGGACTGGAAGGGATCTCAGTAAGTCATCTAGTCCAGTCCCCTGCACTGACATAGGACTTATTATTATCTAGAGCCTTCATAACAGGTGTTTTCTTAAACACCTCCAATGACAGAGATTCCACAACCTTCTTAGATAATTTGATCCAGTGTTTAACCACCCTTGCAGTTACAATTTTTTATCCTAACGTCTAACCTAAATCTCCCTTGCTGGAATTTAAGCCCATAGCTTCTTTACCTGTCCTCAGTGGTTAAGAGGAACAATGTATCACCCTCCTCTTTATAACAACCGTCTATGTACTTGAACACAGTTATGTCCCCTCTTAATCTTCTCCTCTCCAGAGTAAACAAACCCATTTTTTCCAGTCTTTTGTCCTGGGTCATGTTTAATAGACCTTTAAACATTTTTGTTCCGGACCTCTGGCCTTTCTCCAAATCTTTCACTTCAGGAAAGATGTGGACAAATTGGAGAAAAAGGCTTTATTGCCTTTCTCTCCATTGACACTAATGTGTCCTTCCACATAGTCAGCCAATGAAAACTTTGCTGTATCCCTAGCAGGAAAGTTTAGGGGTTATCCACACTTACCCAAAGTGTAGCCCCAAGACTAATGGAGGAGAGCAGTGTCTCACTGTTCCCATACAGACCCATCAGGTCTACCCATTGCCCAACCTTGCATCTATAACTGGACCTTTCAGCTCTTAAAGAGGCATAACAGGAGTGGGGTGAACTAACCAATAGGCAGTAGTGCCTTTAAGGGGCAACTACCCTGTCACAATATGCTGCTCTGTTTATGTTAGAGAAGGCAGGTCAAAGAGGTGTATATTCCACTTGGAGGGGATGGTGGTGAGGTCTGTGATAGTCCTCAGTCCCTATGGGAGGTCATTCCACAGTCTTAGCCTGATCCTCAAGTAGTCTCCTTCTCCTGCACAAACAAGCTTTACCCTTAGTGCAGAATTTCTATAGTGTCTGAGGAGTGAAGTTGTTGACCAGGATGGGACAGAGTCTCCTATTCACCAGAGACAGTAGAAAGCATTACTCATGGATGCTGCTAGGTGAGAGCTTAATGCCAGGAATCTAGGCACACTCTCAAACCATGGATGAATTGACCAATGTGTGCCCCTTTACCCAAAGGAAACCACACCATGGCTACAACCTTTTCAAAGTTTTTTCCTCTACATCCAAGCACATCCTCCATCTTGCTCCGGTTCAGCTTCAACCAGCTGATCTCATCCAAACATTGGGCCATCTTGACGGAAGTGATATGGTTGTATGTTGTGAAAGATAGGTAGAGCTGTGTATCATCTGTGGATTGCTGACACTTGAGTCCACGTCATCTTACTACTTCACCTGGTGGCTGCATGTAGATGTTATATAGGACCAGCGAGATAATTGATCTTTGTGAGACTCTGTGAGGGGGTCCAGTGGTGAATGAGCAGTTTCCCTCATCTCTACTTTTTGGATAAGTCCTTCCACAAAGGGCTCGGACCATTTTAGTGCATTTTTAGCCCTCCAACCTGAGCTCAAGTCAGCTTACCTGGGCTGTAGGGTTGCCAGGTGTCCAGTTTTTGACCAGATTAAAAGTCCAGTTGGTGGCACAGAGGTCTGTGCGGCTCCCAGGAAGCGGCTGGCATGTTCCTCTGGCTCCTACATGGAGGGATGGCCACAGGGGCTCTGTGAGCTGCTCCTGTCCTGAGCGCCAGCTCTGCAACTCCCATTGGCTGTGGTTCCTGGCCAATGGGAGCTGTGGGGGTGGCGTCTGCAAGTGGGGGAAGCACACAGAGCCCCCTCGCTGTACCTCCACCTAAAAACCGGAGGGACATGCCGGCCACTTCCTGGGAGCTACCTGAGGTCAGCACCACCCGGAGTCTGCACCCCGAACTCCCTCCCTTGCCCCACCCCCTTGCCCCAGAATCCCCTCCCTCACCCAAACTCCCTCCCAGAGCCCCTCCTACACCCCGACCCTCTGCCGCAGCCTGGTGAAAGTGACTGAGGATGGAGGATAGTGAGCGACAGAGGGAGGGGGAATGGAATGAGAGGGGGTGGGGGTCTCGGAGAAGGGGCAGGGCAAAGGGCAGGGCCAGGACGTTTGGTTTTCTGCAATTGGAAGGTTGGCAACCCTACTGGGTTGTGAGACTCAGTGTCTCAGGTCTTTCATGGCAGTGTAAACATACCATTAGAGGCTACAGCTGAGCTCAGGGCTGTATTCTGGTAGCCGCTGTACATACACATAGTGAGAGAGAGGTTTTTTTGGAGTTGCACTCTACTCCCAGCCTGCTACTGGGGCAGCATAACAAAGTGCTTCCTCTTTATCAGACTCTTTAGCCCTTAACTATGGAGATATGATAGCTTCTCCACAGTTAACACCAGGTGAAGTGTTAGCATCCCTGTTTTACAGATGAGGAAAGGGAGGCACACAGACTTTAAATAATTTACTTAAAGCAAAATAAGTCAAGTTAGAGTCAGCACTAGACCCCCATCATTCTGGTGCCTGTTCCTATCCTTAGGAAACGCTGCTCAGGGAGTTCCAGTTCCACAGTTATATATATACACATATATATTCTTTACACTCTCTAGCATTTGTTCACAACATGATGTTCAATATTCCAGGCAATGAGTCCTTTATTCTATTGTGCCATTTGCTTTGCTACTATGGACAGAGTTCCTTCAACATGTTCCAGCTGCTTAGTTTCCTGGAAACTGCATTTTTAATCCTTGGCTATAAAGTTTGTTTTATTTCCTGTGAATGGGGCCATGCACAGTTCAGGATTTTTATGTATTTTTTATAGAATGTTTTGTGCTCTGAACCAGCTAATTAATTATAAGTTTGTCCCTTTACAGCAAGCGGGGGATGGGGAAAGACAAAAAAGGTTGATGGTATGGAAAGACTTACCTTAAGATGCTCTTGTAAAATTTTGATATTTTTACCAACGTCTTAGCTATTTCAAGGGACTGTGCTGTAACCAAGAGTAAGCCATAGACGGGAAAAGTGTGGTCAACTCAATCTAGCTTTTCAAAATATTTCAGTTCTGGATTCAAATTCTGACTCACCAAAGCTCTTTGATGTGTGGTTCAAGTTTGGCTACATTTGGGTAAACCTGGGTATATTTCTAGCATTGAAGAATAGCCAACAACTGAGAGTCCACTTGAATCTCCTTAAAAATACTTAACTTTGATTTAAATTAAAAAAAATCAACACAGCACTCTCTAGTACTTACATGGTCTCCTACTGTAGTATCTGAGCACTTCAGACTATTTAAATAATTTATGCTCACAACACCCCTACATGGCAGGGAAGTGCTATTATCCCTGTTTGAGGAACAGAGGCACAGAGAGACTAAGGGTTAGATTAACAAAAGGACTTAGGTGCCTAACTGCTGCCTTATCAGGCCCCACTGGGATTCACAAACCCCTGATCACTTTTTCCTGAATCCCATAGATGCCTAAATGCACTCAATTTTTGCAGTTAAATTTCCCTTGGCCAAAATGATTCTCTGGCCCAATGATTTTCTAAAGTTATTTAACCCACAGTGGAACAGCTTAAACAGGAGAGATTCAGAAAGCCCTATATCCAAATATACCATAGTCCCATGGCTAAAGCCTCACCTGAGAAGTGGCAAAGCCCAGTTTAAATCCCTTCTTCCCCTCAGGTGAAGGAGGGGGATGTGAACTGGCAGTTTCCCTCCTCCCAGCTGAGTATCCTAACCCCTGGGCTAAAAGTTATGAAAGGAGTCCTCTCCTCCTCCCACCCTCCTCTGGCTTCTTGCTAAAATGGCACAGGAGCTTAACATTATGAGAGGGTTCGCAGGTAAGGATCCCAAGCAGAGGGAGGTGCCTCCCTGCCCCCAGGCATCTATCTCCAAGACAGGGGTGAGGCTTAGCACACACGCCTCAGGTTGGTCTTTCCCATTAGTTAGTTCAGGTTGGGAGCCATCTCTCATGCTGGCTTTTGTGAATCTCATTCTAAGGCATGTCTCTCTCCTCGTGCATGGAGCTTAGCACCAAACTCAGGCTTTAGCACTTAAAAGTGATGCCAGAATCACCACACCCCCTCCCCCCCATTTCTTTGTGAATCTAGCCCTAAGTGGTTTGCCCTGGATTACACAGTGACAGAGCAGGGAACTCAGTGTGATACTCCCAGGCCAGCACCCTAATCAGAATGCCATCCTTCCTCTCAGCCCTTACTAAAAGTCAGCACTCTACTGCTAAATCACTCTGAGCACAGCACTTCTCCAGACGAAGACTGAAATTAGACTGCAGGGGGCAAAGAACCAGTTCTCACAAGCTTTACACTGTCTCTCGGAACTTCTAGACAACAGAAGCACAGCAGATATCTGGGCTTGCTGGTCTAAATTATACTGCCTAATTCCATTAACATAAGAACATAAGAACGGCCGTACCAGGTCAGACCAAAGGTCCATCTAGCCCAGTATCTGTCTACCGACAGTGGCCAATGCCAGGTGCCCCAGAGGGAGTGAACCTAACAGGCAATGATCAAGTGATCTCTCTCCTGCCATCCATCTCCATCCTCTGATGAACAGAGGCTAGGGACACCATTCCTTACCCATGCTGGCTAATAGCCATTTATGGACTTAGCCACCATGAATTTATCCAGTTACCTTTTAAACACTGTTATAGTCCTAGCCTTCACAACTTCCTCAGGTAAGGAGTTCCACAAGTTGACTGTGCGCTGCGTGAAGAAGAACTTCCTTTTATTTGTTTTAAACCTGCTGCCTATTAATTTCATTTGGTGACCCCTAGTTCTTATATTATGAGAAAAAGTAAATAACTTTTCCTTATCCACTTTCTCAACATCACTCATGATTTTATATACCTCTATCATATCCCCCCTTAGTCTTCTCTTTTCCAAGCTGAAGAGTCCTAGCCTCTTTAAACTTTCCTCGTATGGGACCCTCTCCAAACCCCTAATCATTTTAGTTGCCCTTTTCTGAACTTTTTCTAGTGCTAGAATATCTTTTTTGAGGTGAGGAGACCACATTTGTACACAGTATTCGAGATGTGGGCGTACCATGGATTTATATAAGGGCAATAATATATTCTCAGTCTTATTCTCTAGCCCCTTTTTAATGATTCCTAACATCCTCTTTGCTTTTTTGACCGCCTCTGCACACTGCGTGGACATCTTCAGAGAACTATCCACGATGACTCCAAGATCTTTTTCCTGACTCGTTGTAGCTAAATTAGCCCCTATCATATTGTATGTATAGTTGGGGTTATTTTTTCCAATGTGCATTACTTTACATTTATCCACATTAAATTTCATTTGCCATTTTGTTGCCCAATCACTTAGTTTTGTGCGATCTTTTTGAAGTTCTTCACAATCTGCTTTGGTCTTAACTATCTTGAGAAGTTTAGTATCAATCAGTTCAATCAAATTGTTCTTGATTTCCACTGGAAATTAAATTGATATCAAAATCTAACTTGTGGTATACAAATTAACACATCCATAAGAGATGTAGGTAATTAAGTCCTGAGTTACTGGATGAACTTGTGTTCAGTACATACAGAATGCTACCCTATCATTCTTTTTGTGAATCAGCCCCCATCAACTCCTTGTCCATTATACTTTTAATTTTCTATATTCCTTTCTAATTTGTCTACTGCTTCCTAGGTAGATTAGAACATGATACTCTACCTATGGTCTTACCGGTACAATATATAAAGAGACTTGCAGTGCCAAATCCTCACACTGATGTAAATTATAGCACCTTATGCACTTAGGGCCAATTTGCAGCAGTTTAGGAGTGTATAGAGGTTTTTATAGTGTTTGTCATAATAAATATGGTTGGTTGAGCAGTAATGGTGAAACGAAATTCATGCCCCATGGTTTCAGGCAAATAAATTTTTATCTCGTGCGCTACATTAGATAAATTGTTCAAGAGTAGTTCATATTTATGTACAGATGGGCTCGGGAGTAAGTCACCCAAGAGAAAGCTGCCTGCAGGCAGGCTTATATGAGCACTTATTTTTTTAAAAAGTATTTTTCTGTCATTCAGGGGTTTAATCTGCTAGTTTGAGCCCATTTTCCTCCTTTCCAAACTCTCCAGCTCCTTTTAGAAATCTCTGCACACAACCATTACATTAAGATCCTTTATTTCAGTGCTTGATTTGGAAAAACGTTTACTGAGAGGTAATTCTGATTTGAAGTGAATTCACAGGATTGCTGCTTTCGATCAGTCTTTCACTCAAACAAAATGAAAAACGTGCATGAGGATAAGGTATCAGTTCTGTTAAACATCTATTCTATGTCTCTGTATTTTAATTAGACAGTGCAAATAAATCCTTTTAAAAAGTTTTAAAATAATATTTTCAGCAGCCTACAGCAGCTCATATTTTGTTCCAAATTGGGTTTCTTTTTCTTCTGAGGTTTAAAATAAAAATAAAAACACACCACGCTTTATCCACTCCTAAACAGAGCCAGCATGTCACATGTGTGACTTAAGCAGAGCAGCTTCATGTGTTGACTGACATGTACTATACATAATTTCCTGCAGAATGAAAGGAGCAGACAAAACATGTTTCATTCAATGGAGAAAATATTCGGGAATTTTTCTGCTGTAGAAGACCCATGAAATGTTTAAAAACTTGCATTATATATAAGAGCAATCTTCTGCCTCATCAGCTGAATCAAGATGTACCTTCTATTTTTACATGCTCACAGACTCCTGGAGTAGCAGCTACTAAGGCTATATCTACACTACTGCTGGATCGATGCGCCGGCGATCTATGCACTGGGGCTCGATTTAGAGGAGCTAGTAAAGACCCACTAAATCTATGGCAGAGTGCTCTCCGGTTGACCCCAGTACGCCACCCAGAACAAGAATGTCTCCCATCAACCCAGCATGGTGCAGACACCGCAGTAAGTCAACCTAAGCTACGTTCACATAGCTGGAGTTGCGTAATTTAGGATGAATTACCACGGTAGTGTAGACATAGCCTTAGAAATGTGAGCTGGCCAGAAGACAAAGCATGAGGAGATGGCTGTCCATTGTAGAACTAAGTTTTCAGACACTGTTAGAACTGCTATGACAAAAATGTCCTTTCCTTGGCTTCAGTTCCATCAGGAAGGACTCTTTCTCATGATCATTTTTTCAAAGTGATCATTGCAGCCACTAGGAAATTTTTTAAAAGAGATAGTGTTTGTCTTACTGTCAGAACAACAACAAAGTGAAGGTTCTGTGCATAGTTTGATGAGTGTGTGCATACATCCTACTGAAGTGTAAATCAAGAGCTAAGCCCTTTCCAACCAGCAGGAGAAACAAAACATGTGGAAGTCACTTGGGATGAAATTAAGAAATGGAAAATTTAGGTTGATTATTAGGAAAACTTTTCTAAGAGCACTACAATTATAGGGTGAAGTAATCTCTTTAGAGAAGAGGTGGAAGCCTCATTATTCAGGATACTTACCAGACTGGACAATGAACATGTAGGTAGTTGTTGGAAAATGGAATTACTGTCTCGTGGGAAATTACAACATTTCAAAATCTGTTTTGGGCCCAAACTGGGACAAAAAAGTGGAAATTGTGGAATATTGGTATATTTAAATATTGCAATAACTTTATCAAAATAAATCTTTTCAATAATTCAAAACTATAAAAAAATATAATTAATACAATATGTAAATGTTGAAATAAAAGAAGGCAGTAGGAATGAAACAACACATTCCATTTCAATTTTGAATCATTGACATCAACACGCTCCAAGGAAAAATTTCTATTTCAACAACAAGAAAATTTCTGATGCAAAAATGTTCTTTCCACAAATAAAATTTAACCAGCTCTTCTTGTAGGAAACTTTGGTAGTGAAGTTGCATGGCCTAGTAGGGTTTTTTTTAAATTCTGGCTTTCATGATAGCATGACAGATAACTATGCGAACTTGGCAGTTAGAGGTTATCCTGCTAAACCGCCAGGCCATCCATCCCCTCACTTTCAGTCCAGTTAATGATCGATAACTCATTATCTGACACCAATTTAACTGCAGAGCACCAAGTAATTGATATAACCAGTAAGGAAGCATATATGCCTGATCAATAATAGTTGCAGGGCATCCAAGCACGAAATGCCAAGATAGAAGAAAACCTATATGTAATCAATTTATTTTATATCTGCACCCCAGTACCCCCAGATCATATGAGAACGACCTGAGGATCAGGATGCCCTTGAGTGAATTGTAATGGTTCAGCCACTTTATTGCAACATTTGAAAGTTATATAGCTCTGAAACTAGTTGCAAGTTATTATTACTGTGGAACCTAATTATTTGTTGTATCAGCTCAACACCAGCTATTTTTCCAGTTCTCTGTAAATTTTAATCACACTCTTTCACTGATCAGAAGTGCTTAGCTTCTTCCTTGAATTTCTTAACTGTGGCAGCGACCTTGGGGTAGCCTTGACTTGCTGAAATAATCTAAAGTCTGGTTCATTTTTTCCTGATTACACTACATGCTTTTTCCATATCATCATTTCCATGGGGAAGCACTCGCATAAATGTATCCACTTCTTCAATTCAAAAAAATCTTGCTGTATTTGTAAAAGGTCATTCAAGACATATCATTTATGAGGCATGTATTTCACATCTCCACCAGTCATCAGGCCAAATGCACCCCTAGTGTAAGCAGGTGCAGCTCCACTGATTTCATTACAACTCCATTGACTCTCTACATTTCCTTCCAAATAAGGACACCCAACAAGAATCATAGAATCATAGAATATCAGGGTTGGAAGGGACCTCAGGAGGTCATCTAGTCCAACCCCTGCTCAAAGCAGGACCAACTCCCAACTAAATCATCCCAGCCAGGGATCTGTCAAGCCTGACCTTAAAAACCTCTAAGGAAGGAGATTCCACCACCTCCCTAGGTAACCCATTCCAGTTCTTCACCACCCTCCTAGTGAAAAAGTTTTTCCTAATATCCAACCTAAACCTCCCCCACTGCAATTTGAGACCATTACTCCTTGTTCTGCCATCTGCTACCACTGAGATCCATCTTTTTGGAACTCCCTTTCAGGTAGTTGAAAGCAACTATCAAATCCCCCCTCATTCTTCTCTTCTGCAGACTAAACAATCCCAGTTCCCTCAGCCTCTCCTCATAAGTCATGTCCTCCAGCCCCCTAATCATTTTTGTTGCCCTCTGCTGGACTCCTGCCAATTTTTCCACATCCTTCTTGTAGTGTGGGGCCCAAAACTGGACACAATACTCCAGATGAGGCCTCACCAATGTCAGATAGAGGGGAATGATCACGTCCCTCGATCTGCTGGCAATGCTCCTACTTATACAGCCCAAAATGTCGTTAACCTTCTTGGAGACATTTTCCTCTTAGGAACTGGAACAGCAACCAGCACCAACTGAAAACAAGGGCAGTCAAAGTGTCTGGAATTTTTTTTCCTCAAGCAACTCACGTTTTTCCTCCATCTAAAAATATGGTTTGTTCAGATAGTTGTTCACCAGTACCATATTACTTCATCATATTGGATTCCTCCTCTTCCTCTGGGGGAATCACTCATAAGAACATAGGAATGGCCATACTGGGTCAGACCAAAGGTCCATCTAGCCCTGAATCCTGTCTTCTGACAGTGGCCAATGCCAAGTGCCCTAAAGGGAATGAACAGAACAGGTAAACATCAAGCAACAAAGAGTCCTGTGGCACCTTATAGACTAACAGATCTATTGGAGCATAAACTTTCGTGGGTGAATACCCACTTCGTCATCTTAATGTAGTGGAAATTTCCAGAGGCAGGTTAGTTCAATCAGGGAGGATGAGCAGTTTCTCCTCCCTTGGTGTTCACACCTCAACTGCTAGAAGAGGGCCTCATCCTCCCTGATTGAACTAACCTCGTTATCTCTAGACTGATTCTTGCCTCCATATTTATACTTTCCTCTGGAAATTTCCACCACATGCATCTGACAAAGTGGGTATTCACCCACAAAAGCTTATGCTTCAATATGTCTGTTGGTTTATAAGGTGCCACAGGACTCTTTGTTGCTTTTTACAGATCCAAACTAACACAGCTACCCCTCTGATACAGGTAATCATCAAGTGATCCATCCCACCTTCTGGCAAAGAGAGGCTAGGGTCACCATCCTGGCCCATCCTCACTAATAGCTAGTACCTCTTCACAGAGGGCAGAAATGTGTATCATAAGTATCTTTTAGGAGAATTATGGCCCTTTTCTGACAAAATGGAGTTATCAAGAACACATTTCCTCCTTTCAGAAGGAAAGCCTCTGCTTTTAAAACTGAGAGTTGGCTGGTACCTTGATATTCTCAGACACTGTTCTAGGTGGTGCTATAAATTTGAGAACTAAATGAGCCATTTTATAATGACTATTAAAAGGTTCCTTTAAAATACAGACTGCTGTTATGTGGGACTGTCTCCATCCAACTGATACTTGAACAATAATATTTTGATTTCCCATAGCACATGCAATTCAAGAATTTGTAAGGTGATTTACAAATGTTAGTTAACTAAGTTTTACAACATCACTGAGATAAGTAAGTATTACTATAGCACCCTCTGTCCATCTATTGATTCACATAATGCAAGAACCAGGGGTCACTCAATGAAATTGATAGGCAGCAGGTTTTAATTTAACATAAGGAAGTACTTCACATAACACACAGGCAGCCTGTGAAAGTCATTTCCGGGGATGTTGCGAAGGCCAAAAGTATAACTCAGTTCAAAAGAAAGAATAAGATAAGTTCATGGCAGAGAGGTTCATCAAGGGCTATTAGCCAAGATAGTCAGGTAAGCAACCCCATGCTTTGGGTGTCCCTAAACCTCCAACTGTCAGAAGCTGGGACTGGACGACAGGGACTAGATCATTCAATAATTGCCTTGTTCTGTTCATTCCCTCAAGGCATCTGGCAGTGGCCACTGTTGGCAGATAGGACCTGGACTAGAAGGATCACTGATCTGCCCTAGTATGGCCAGTCTTATGTTATGTATTTTTTACTGAATAGAGCAATCATGCTTTATTCAGTTAAAAACAAAATAAATACATGACAGTGGAGAAACCACATAATGCTGGTGCAGAAATATCTGAAAGTAGAGTACTCATTACTATACACAACATTTAGAAAACACAGGGTCTCCACTATACTTTCCTTTCTCCTGCCAGCCCTAGTATCAATCACCAGGTGAGTTACAAGGCAGAAGGTAATCCTGCCATGAGTGGAGGGGATTGGACTAGATGACCTCTCAGGGTCCCTTCCTGTCCTACGATTCTATGACTAGGCAAGCTGAATTCAGGACGTAAACAGATGTTAGGTGCAGGCAGTAGCAGTAGACATGAGGGTATCTTGGCTGAGTTTTCCTTTCCCTCAATGCCTCCCATACTGTTTACTGCTTCGTGATATCCATAGTTTGCTCAGTCTCAACACAAAAGAGTCAGCATAATCCAAGAAGAGAAGAAAATTCTTCTTGACAAAGTTGTGATCTAACATTAAAATTAACCTGTGCTTTGCATAATTATAATAAAGAACTTTTGGTAAATAATCAATTATGGGTCCACATTTTCAAAATTGGCTAGTGATTTTAGGTGGCTCAATTTACGGTGCTCAACCTGAGACTGCTTAGGTTTTCAGAGGGCAAATGTTTTATAGTTTCCTAATACACTCTCCTATCAACTTCTAAATGGTGCGATGTAAAGCATTTATATGCTCACACCAGAAATAGCTCTAACAGGACAGATTGCAGGATTCACTCGAAAGCACAGAGCTATCCCAACACTTTTATCAGCACAGACACTGTAAAGACTGTCATTCTAAGGGTATGTCTACACTACGGGATTATTCCGATTTTACTTAAACCGGTTTTGTAAAACAGATTGTATAAAGTCGAGTGCACGCGGCCACACTAAGCACATTAATTCAGTGGTGTGCGTCCATGTATTGAGGCTAGTGTTGATTTCTGGAGCGTTGCATTGTGGGTAGCTATCCCATAGCTATCCCATAGTTCCTGCAGTCTCCCCCGCCCATTGGAATTCTGGGTTGAGATCCCAATGCGAAAACAGTGTCGCGGGTGATTCTGGGTAAATGTCGTCACTCAATCCTTCCTCCGGGAAAGCAACGGCAGACAATCATTTTGCACCCTTTTTCCCTGGATTGCCCGGGCAGACGCCATAGCATGGCAATCATGGAGCCCGTTTTGCCTTTTGTCACTCTCACCATATGTGTACTGGATGCTGCTGACAGACGCGGTACTGCACTGCTACATAGCAGCATTCATTTGCCTTTGCAAGATAGCAGAGACGGTTACCAGTCATATTGCACTGTCTGCCATTGTAAATTGGCGATGAGATGACGGTTATCAGTCGTTCTGTACTGTCTGCTGCTATCATGGATGCTCCTGGCTGGGCTCGCTGAGGTCGGCCGGGGGTGCATAGGCAAAAATGGGAATGACTCCCTGGGTCATTCCCTTCCTATGTTTTGTCTAAAAATAGAGTCAGTCCAGCCTAGAATATGGGGCAAGTGTACTAGAGAACCAGAGAGCACAGCCGCTCTGTGTCAGAGCCCCAGAGATCCCGCAGAAATGATGAGCTGCATGCCATTCTAGGGGGTGCCCCTGCAACAACCCCACTCATTGCTTCCCTCCTCCCCCAACCCTCCTGGGCTACAGTGGCAGTGTCCCCCCATTTGTGTGATGAAGTAATAAAGAATGCAGGAATAAGAAACACAGACTTTTTAGTGAGATAAAATGAGGGGGAGGAAGCCTCCAGCTGCTATGATAGTCCAGGCAGGACATTAAAGGGTAGTGGGAGGAGAGGAGACCAGCCTTCCTCTGCTATGATAGTCCAGGCAGTACAGAATCTTTTCTTTAGACATGATGGGGGGGGGGCTGATAGAGCTCAGCCCCCAGTTGCTATGATGAGGACGGTTATCAGCCGTTCTGTACCATCTGCTGGGAATGACCAGGAGTCATTCCTATTTTTACCCAGGTGCCCCCGGCCGACCTCACCGAGGCCAGCCAGGAGCACTCACAGGCTGATGACAAGGACGGATACCAGTCCTTCTGCACTGTACCATCTGCCACCAGGGAGAGGAGATGATGCTGCTGTTCAGCGCTCCAGCACCCCGTCTACCAGCAGCATGCAGTAGACATAGGGTGACATTGAAAAAAGGTGAGAAACGATTTTTTTCCCTTTTCTTTCGGGCGGGGGGGAAGGGTGTAAATTGACGACATACATCCTGAAACAGCCGGGAAAATGTTTTTGACCCTTCAGGAACTTGGAGCCCAGCCAAGAATGCAAATGCTTTTCGGAGACTGCGGGGACTGTGGGATAGCTGGAGTCCTCAGTCATCCCTCCCTCCCTCCATGAGTGTCCATTTGATTCTTTGGCTTTCCGTTACACTTCTCACGCAGCACTGTGCTGAGTCCCTGCTGTGGCCTCTGTCTATCATAGCCTGGAGATTTTTTCAAATGCTTTGTCATTTCGTCTTCTGTAACAGAGCTCTGATACAACAGATTTGTCTACCCATACAGTGATCAGATCCAGTATCTCCCGTACGGTCCATGCTGGAGCTCTTTTTGGATTTGGGACTGCATCGCCACCCGCGCTGATCAGAGCTCCACGCTGGGCAAACAGGAAATTAAATTCAAAAGTTTGCGAGGCTTTTCCTGTCTACCTGGCCAGTGCATCTGAGTTCAGATGCTTTCCAGAGCGGTCACAATGGTGCACTGTAGGATAGCTCCTGGAGGCCAATATCGGCGATTTGCGGCCACATTAACCCTAATCCGACATGGCAATACCGATATCAGCGCTACTCCTATCGTCGGGGAGGAGTACAGAAACCGGTTTAAAGAGCCCTTTATATGTATATAAAGGGCCTCATTGTGTGGATGGGTGCAGGGTTAAATCGGTATAACGCTACTAAATTCGGTTTAAACGCGTAGTGTAGACCAGGCCTAAAGAATAGTCAATGGGAATATAACACATCCCAGACACCTAAAAGGAACTCTACCTCCATCACTCACAAACTGTCTCAACTGCCTCTCCCACTCTGGTCCCTTAGTCCCAGATTAAGGCACCTCCTTCCCTTTGGATAGTGGTCAGTTCTTACATGCCATGATGGCTCATAGGAATCAAGCATTCAAGCTGAGCCAACTCCTCATCCACAAGATGAGCATCTACTTGGGCTTGCTGTCCCAGCAGCAGCAGAACATACCATCTCCTGCAACACATGTTGTATGGTTTTAAATGGCATCCCCACTCTTCAGTTGGAAGAGAGTTGGCAATGAAAAGTAGGGTAAAATATCCCCCCCATCTTTCTAGCTAACAAAGGCTCTGGGCTGCCAAAAGTAACGAGCAGCCAGTGTCCTCCCTGTGACAGAGCCATATCCTCCTCCCCCAGTGGCATGACAGCAGTCCTTTCTAGCTGGATAGCGTCCTGTTGTCATGGGATAAGAAGGAAGATCCTTTCCTGGATTGAGAACTACTTAAAAGAAATGGTAAATTTTCAAAACTGAGAGGGTTAATTAGTGGTGTTCCCCAAGGGTCAGTCCTAGGACAATCTAATTCAACTTATTCATAAATGATCTGGAGAAAGGGGTAAACAGTGAAGTGGCAAAGTTTGCAGATACTAAACTGCTCAAGATAGTTAAGACCAAAGCAGACTGTGAAGAACTTCAAAAAGATCTCACAAAACTAAGTGACCAGGCAACAAAATGGCAAATGAAATTTAATGTGGATAAATGTAAAGCAATGCACATTGGAAAAAATAATGCCAATTATACATACAATATGATGGGGGCTAATTTAGCTACAACTAATCAGGAAAGATTTTGGAGTCATCGTGGATAGTTCTCTGAAGATGTCCACGCCGTGTGCAACAGCAGTCAAAAAAGCAAACAGGACGTTAGGAATCATTAAGAAGGGATAGAGAATAAGATGGAGAATATCTTATTGCCCTTATATAAATCCATGGTACACCTACATCTTGAATACTGTGTACAGATGTGGTCTCCTCATCTCAAAAAAGGTATACTGGCATTAGAAAAAGTTCAGAAAAGGGCAACTAAAATGATTAGGGGGTTGGAACGGGTCCCATATGAGGAGAGATTAAAGAGGCTAGGACTTTTCAGCTTGGAAAAGAGGACACTAAGGGGGGATATCATGGAGGTATATAAAATCATGAGTGGTGTGGAGAAAGTGAATAAGGAAAAGTTATTTACTTTTTCTCATAATATAAGAATTAGGGGCCACCAAATGAAATTAATGAGCAGCAGGTTTAAACCAAATAAAAGGAAGTTCTTCACACAGCGCACAGTCAATCTGTGGAACTCCTTGCCTGAGGAGGTTGTGAAGGCTAGGACGATAACAGGGTTTAAAAGGGAACTAGATAAATTCATGGAGGTTAAGTCCATTAATGGCTATTAGCCAGGATGGGTAAGGAATGGTGTCCCTAATCTCTGTTTGTCAGAGGGTGGAGATGGATGGCAGGAGAGAGATCACTTGATAATTACCTGTTAGGCTCACTCCCTCTGGGACACCTGGCATTGGTCACTGTCGGTAGACAGGATACTGGCTGGATGGAACTTTGGTCTGACCCAGTATGGCCATTCTTATGTTTTTATGTCCTCAGACTTGGACATCTCCATATGACTACTCCTGAGGAATTCCTTGTCGGCACAGATGCTCCTCAGCCTACCACCGCCTCCTATAGCTCTCCCATCTGCTTCCTGAGAGATTCCACCAGCAGGCACTTTTCACACTGGACACTCCCTACCCCCACCCCACCCCAGCTTTCTAAGAGTGGGAAATGCAGGCCTGAGTCTCTGCAAATCCACACCAGGATTTGGGTAGAAATATCCATGGTCAGGTTCTCTGTCTCCATACAGGCACAAGTGGAGGAGAGGAGCAGCGCTGGCAATGGTGATGTGGCCCTTCCTAACCATAGCAATTATATTATGACTCCCTATCGCAAGCTCCCCTGGTCACTTAACCTCTGGTTTTTAAGGCCTTCTGTCCTAGGTCAGCCCTTCTTTCTCATTAATCACACTGGGAGAGGGTGATCACAAGGCTGACTGAGGCTGATCAAAGATGATCCAGGGAACAAAGGCTCTAATAGTCCCCAAACTCACAATCTCAGCTGACCTTGTAGTTTTAAATCACTGAAAATGAAAATGAAATGAAAATGAAAAACACAAGCAGCCAAACAAACTCACTCACCCCAAAATTAGTACATGCAAGATGCAGAAATATGCCTTTAGCCCTGTGACCAGACAAAGTTATGATAATGTGGCTTCCTTCCTGGGTGTTTTAGAGGCTTCCCACATTGGAATCCAATAGGCTTTCTGCAAGATCATCCTTCATATCCATATCCAGAACTTTTAGCTCAAGTTCTTTTGGCCATAAAAGAACACAAGTCCAAACCCCTTCCCCTAGAGGGACACCTGCCACTTTTACCTTTTGGGATCTTATTCTTTTTTTCTAAGTACTGCAGCTGACAGTCTCCAGCCGCAGTGCACTTCACTAGTTTTGAAATTGCCTGAGTCGTTCAAAGAGATTTTCAGATAATTTTATTTTACTACCTAAAATGTGCACGGTCATCATTTCCCCCACCCTCCTGGCTTCTAGTTTAGCAAATTTTGCAGAAATACTAATTCCCTTTTCCACTGGGAAGGTAATGCAAAGAATGTCTTGCTTGGAAATAATCCAGTTAGTTTTATTTCAGGATAGAAAAAGCCTCTGACTGAGAGTGCAGACAACTGCACTTTACTGGAAAAAAACCCTAGATTAAAGTCCCGATATCCATTAAAAGTAAAACTAAAAATAATTATGTTTTGCTTCTTCAGATTTAGCATCTTTTAATTATGTGTTTGGAGGAAAACTCCCACAGACTTTACTGGGAGCTGAATTAGGCCAATAGTTAGCACTTCTGAAAATCCCACCTTTCAATTCTATCATTCAGTGAAACAAAACAAAACGACCATGATATATAGATTAAGATGAAGCTCCTGGATCATGCCTCCAGCAAGAGCCTTGCTGAGACCCTTTCAGCACTCCCAACATTAGTACTGACTTTTCCCTATTTCTGCACATCTGGAAAATGAATAAAATACATTTAGAATAAAAAAAATCATCCTCTGCAACAAAATAATTAGGAACTGGTGACATTTCCAAAAAAGTGTTGCATGAAAATGAATGAGAACACATACAGCACAAAGAATGCATGGAGTTTTAAAAAGTGAATACAAACTACGGCTGCATACCAATTTTAGAGATCGATCAACTTAGGCGCAGAGAAATATCCACCTACAAATAGAACCTGGTCTTCACTCTGCATCCCATGCCTGCGCCATTAGAAACATTTCCAGTTTTTAAAACCTACAATTTCCATCTTAAGCATCACTTGTGACCACTGTCATATATAGAAACTAGGTTAAGAAACACTTTAAAAGCTTTTTTGGAACATCTTTGGAGTTAGAATATCACAAGCAATGGCTTTCATTGTAAACTATCCAATTAACTTTGATAAAATGTACATCAAAATTTGGCTTAATATGTCTTGCTGAACCATCTCCATATTTTTACCTAGGAATCTATAAAATGCTTTATTTTGCCCATCAGATGACCTATTTGATTATGGGAAATTTCTTTTTGTTTCTCATTAACCAACAGAGCAGCTTGCTTAGCTTCCTGATTCTTAGTGCTATGATATTTTGAATGGTCATTTTAGGGTTGGGGTTTTTTTGTTAAGCCAAATGGACACACTCAAGATGATGATGATGATGATGATGATGGTGATGAAGACCAAAGCTTCTGACAAACGGCAGATAGCTCATGAACTTCCACAAGTGAGTTGCAATGCTGATGAACAATTAGCTACAGCTCTATTTAAATCAAGTGAGGGAGACGGTATCCAGCAAGATGAATTCTAAGCTTCCAGCAAGTCTGAGAAAACTGGCTAAGGAGAGAGTACCAATAGAACTAGAAAGCTGATCAATGAACATAACTTTAAACATATCCTATAAATATGGGGGATGGAGCAGGGGCGGGGGGGGGCAGTTATCAGATCTGAGTATGCTCATGTCTTCCTTGAAACATAAAGCAGAACCTTGTGTATATTGATTGCTAAAAGCAAACTTGTCCCAGTGAAACCTGTTCTCTCTCTGCACAAAGCCATGCCTGCATCTCAAGAATTCTAACATGATGTTTGCTGCCATCACACTGTTTACTTGTTATACCTCTGCTTGCACCTTGTAGCCATCATCTCTACCTAGGCTATAAGCTCTTTGAGGCAGGGACTATCTACTGTAATACTCTGTGGTTGTACAATGCCTACCAAAATGCAGCCCCACTCTTGATTGGCCTTTAGACACAACCTTAACAGACACAATTAACAATGAAAATAATTATTGTATAATATCAAGTAAAAAAAATGAAAAAACACATTCATACAGAGAGCTTGCTGAATTTGGGCCTGATTCAAAGACTGTTAAAGCCCACCCAAGTCTTTCCATTGGCTTCAGATGAGCCCTGTACATCTGGGATGAAATCTTGACTCTATTGAAGCCAATGGCAAAATTCTCACGGATTTCAATGGAAGCAGTATTTCACTCCTCTTGCTTTGTCCTGGCTCATTTAGGACTAGCTGAAAGAACCTGTAGAGAAAAAGGCCATGGCACAATTAGAAATATATTTGGGTGTTTTGCTGCCTTCATTTTCACCAGCGCTGGGAAATGCCAATTCTTCAGTGACAATTTACGCTGGAACTAATGCTCAAGACTATGCAGACAAAACTTCCATTAACTTCCATATCCAGTCCTTTATTTGTGAGCTGGGTACATGACATTTTCTATACACTGACATCTGGCTTACGTGAACACTAAATATATTGGGGCTGATCCTTAGCTGATGTAAAACAGCATAGGGTCATTGACTTGAATGAGAGTCTGTAGATTTGCATCAACTGACGATATGGCTAATATTAAAGTTAAATGTCTGAGGTTTAGTGGGATCTACAAAAATGCTGAGGAAATTCCCAGAGTTATGGCCAATAATTCAAAATGTCATTCAGTCCTAAACTCATGCATTGGGCCAGTACATTTTAGAAGTACCAGAAAAATATGAGATTTTATGAGCTATGTATGCTGCAAAACTCAGGAATTTAGCATTATTCTTATTATGGCTATATTTTATGATAACACTATTTATAAAATTGCCTAATTCATTTCAATAATGATAATTAACACAAACAATTTAAAGCTAGGCTGGACATAACTTTCAAGAATAGTCAGTCATCCCCAGGGAGGGGGATACATAAGAGTCCCTCATGCTCCCTAATACAGAATAATATGGAGAATCAAGGGAAATGTTAATGTAAGATTGTGTTTCTTGCAAGACTAGATTCCACTATCAAATTCAGTTGTCATTCTTGTTTACTGTCCAGTCAGCAGTGAAGTGGAATAAGCAAAAATTAGCCTGCAGAGAGTAGTTCATTCACCTTCCAATATCTCAATGCAACTTTTCAGCATGAAACTGTTTTATTTTATACTGGGATTCTGCATTAGGCCAATCTTTTGCCTGGAGAGGTTAGTTTCCCACAGAGCCAGGATCTTCTGAATTTTAAAGTTTGTGGCAAGCCAGAGGCTGCAGTAACACACATTTTATTCTGCATAGAGCCCTAAAACGCCTTTTTAAATATAGCAACTGTTATTTAAACTGTTTTAGGTCGCTCAGCAACTTGTCTGTTATGAAAGATGTACTGCTAGTGGGCTTCCTCGCAGTTAGAAGCCTGAACATCAGTCAAAATTGCATCAAATTAGATGTAACCTTAAAAAAAAAAGTCTGCAAAAGCAAGAATGAGCAGTATTTCAATTTATTTTATAATATCTCATTCTTAGTGAAGTTGGGGATGGTGAAAAGTGATGGCACCGTAGCCCTGGAAACAGAAATTCTCTTTATACATAAGAGCAGTCACAATACAGCCAGTGAGAGTAGAATTCATGCAGGGACTTAGGCATTGCAATACTGACTCTCATGGTACCTAAAAGTTACAAACTCAAAGGAACAACTCTGTGGTGCAGTTTGCAATCCACAGACCAGAGTTGGGCACCTAGGTGCCTAAATCCAGGATGCAAGGACGTGCCTAGCTCCGCTGAAGATTCACAAACAGGAACTCCTCCCCTGACTTAGGTGCCTATGTCATTTCTTGCAGGCATGACTGAGGCACCTGCCTCGCTCCACACAAACAGCTGGAGGAGGTGGTGGTGCTAGTGCTCATAAATTAGTCCAGTGGTTAGCGTACTCACCTGGTATGTGGGAAATACAAGTTCAACTCCCCCTTCCCTAGCAGAGGAGGGGAAAGGATTTGAACTGGGGGTATCCCATTTCTCAGGGGAGGGCTCAAATCACTGAGCTGTGCAGCTTCCTCAGTCTCTCCTGTTGCGCCTGGTCCACTTTGGATAAATAAAAATAGTGAGTGAAGTCAGGAGATTTGATGCAGGGGCTCCTGCACCTCCGTCCCCAGATAGGTGCCCTACCCACTGGATTAGTGTCATTCCCACTCACACTCTCTGTGTCCCAATTACTCTTTACGTATTTATCCAAAGTAGAACAGCTTCAACTGGAGAGACCAGGGGAGCCCCAAAATGTGGATGTTGAAGCTAAACGAATTCAGACAGGAAATGTGGTGTAAATTTTTTAAGAGTGAGAGTAATTAGCCATTGGAACAACTTATCAAGAGTCATGGTGGATTCTCCATCATTAACAACTTTTAAATCAAGATTTTAAATCCTTCCTTGCAGTAAGCTGAACTAAACTTTCACTGAGAAGAATTCTACACCATATGTGTACCTTATACCATATGGAAAACTAAAGCATACACTGCAGGCAGTCACTGGATAGAGTTAAGGATGTACTTGCCCCTATTAAATGCCAGGGAAAATTTGTAGCAAGATGCACTGCACAAATGGAAGGGGAGTAGAACTGTGGATATTATTATATTTCACTTTGGGGCCCCCCAACCAGGAGTCTTTAACCAGGTAAGATTGCCACTGACCTTCCAATCACTTGTAAAGATGTCAATGGTAGTTTCGATCCTTAAGGATAATGGTAAGGGTGATAAAGGGTAAAGCTGTAAGGATAGTGAGTGAAAATGTATTGACACTGGTTATAGTATTACAAAGGTAGCAGCAGATAAACCAATTTGACCAAGATGATTTTCCCTTTTTCTTTTATTTCACAAAGTCAAGGTTTATTTTAAAAAAGCAGGTTTCAAATCATATCAATTGCAAGTAAATCAAAATTTAATTTTAGACAGAAAATGCATCTGTGATGAAAAGGGAATATCAATCATTGAAAACTCCTCTTCATGAAAATATTCAGGCTATTTTATGAAAATTCACTTTGGCTGTAAGATATGTGACATTTACCACACATACATTTTGTTATTACTTTTATTTCATCTTCATCTCTAAATACAAAATATTTTCCATGAATAATCTTCTAATTTGAATCTAAAAAGGAATCAACTCTGAATTACAAGTACAATGCAACACACAAACACATGCCACTTTTGTAAGCCCTGGGTCCAGTTCTGTTCAATATCTTCATCAATGATTTAGACAATGGCATAGAGAGGACACTTATAAAGTTTGCAGATGATACCAAGCTGGGAGGGGTTTCAAGTGCTTTGGAGGATGGGATTAAAATGTAAAATGAGCTGGACAAAGTAGAGAAATGGCCTCAAGTAAATAAGGACAAATTCAAAGTACTTCACTTAGGAAAGAACAATCAGTTGCTCACATACAAAATGGGAAATGACTGCCTAGGAAGGAATAGTGCCAAAAAAAATCTCAGGCTACTGTGGATCACAAGCTAAATATGAGTCAACAGTGTAACACTGTTGCAAAAACAGAAAACATCTGGGATGTATTAGTGGGAGTGTTGTAAACAAGACACGAGAAGTAATTCTTCTGCTCTACTCTGTGCTGATTAGGCCTCAACTGGAGTATTGTGTCCAGTTCTGGGAGCCACATTTCAGGAAAGATGTGGAAAGATGTGGAGAAATTGGAGAAAGTCCAGAGAAGAGAAACAAAAATGATTAAAGGTCTAGAAAACATGACCTGTGAGAGAAGCTTGAAAAAATTGGGTTTGTTTAGTTGGGAGAAGAGAAGACTGAGAGGTGACATGATAACGGGAGGGAGGGAGAAAAATTGTTCTCCTTAACTTCTGAGGACAGGACAAGAAGCAATGGTCTTAAATTGCAGCAAGGGCAGTTCAGGTTGGACATTAGGAAAAACTTCCTGCCAGGGTGGTTAAGCACTGGAATAATTTGCCTAGGGAAGTTGTATAATCTCTGTCAATGGAGGTTTTTAGGAGCAGGTTAGACAAACACCTGAGAGAGATGGTCTAGATAATACTTAGTCCTGCCATGAGTTCAGAGGACTGGACTAGATGGCCTTTCGAGGTCCCTTTCAGTCCTATGGCATACCTGTTATGGCACAAGTTCCTAATGTAGACTAGGCCTAGGACTGACCCTCAGGAATAAACATAGGCACTGAACAGCCAATTGCATTATCTCCCTCTCTTTGACATCCCTGTTAACTCCTGCTGCAGTCACACCCAATATCCTCTTCTGCTATTCTTGCAATGATGGCACATAGTTTATTTCACTAGGCACAAAATATTTCAGAAGTATGTTTTGTGTGCTAATGACTCAAACATTTCTTCTTTTCAAAATTCTGAATGTACCATGGGTATAGTCCTCAATGAGGACAAGTTAATTCCTGCTATAACTCACTCCACTGCTCTTAAGGATGCATTTGTTATCATAATAAAATGCTCCCCCATGGGGTCCCTGGACAAAAATGCCCCCAGAAGAACCGAGGGCTTAAAACCCTCCCGAGAGCTCAAGCAAGTCAGAGATTTACAGTGGACCCTAGATGACCTTTGCACAGGGCAGACCTCTTGTCTACCCTTCCCCCTCTTCTTACGTTACACCCAGGCTTGGCCAGCCTTGTGTTGTGCATGTGTAAGTATGAAAGTGGGTTAGGGCTCGGGCACTAATGCTTTCTTTCTCCCCCTGAGTGATGTGGGGCGCACTCAGCACTCACCGCTGTTATTTGGTTAATAAAGTTTAAACTTATTCACTGGTGTGCGCCTTCATCTCCTCCCCTAAAGATCCTGCAGCCTCAGCCTGATCACCTGAGGCCCCAGGCAGATTGTTAACATAAATCTGTCACATTGTCCCATTTTGATCAGCAGCCACAGTGCTAAATGCACTGAAAAATAATACACTATTTGTACAAAAAGGCAAAGTGTGCTTGTTTGTTAACAATGTGTGAAGCTGGGGTACTGCAGAAGATATACCCTTGCAGATGCAGTCATCTCTCTGGAAACTGGCACTCCAATAATTTGCCCAAATTACCTCCATCTCAATGAGGGCATTCAGAACCCTCACTGCACACTGCCAGCCTCTCTCACTGCATACCCCTCTTACCATCCATGCTCATATAAATGTGTAACCCACCTGCCAGGTGCCAATATAACAACAATCTCTTGTGGTCCATTTCTAAAATAAATAAAATTATGGTTCAAGCCTTCACCCACAGCCTCAGTCTTATTCTTGGCACTGGGACATTAAATAAAACCTGGTCACATTTGCAGATTTTTCCCCATTCACACATACTCTGAGTCCTTGGGAACATTGTATCTTCTTGTTTGGGGGAAAAGAGGAAAATAGTCAACAGAAGCATGAAAACTCATTATATATATAATAGCATTTAAGCAATCCGAATCAATACATCTGAAATGTGTCAAGTATCAGAGGGGTAGCCGTGTTAGTCTGGTTCTGTAGAAGCATCAAAGAATCCTGTGGCACCTTATAGACTAACAGACGTTTTGCAGCATGAGCTTTCGTGGGTGAATACCCACTTCTTCGGATGCAAGTAGTGGAAATTTCCAGGGGCAGGTTTATATATGCAAGCAAGAAGCAAGCTAGAGATAACGAGGTTAGTTCAATCAGGGAGGATGAGGCCCTGTTCTAGCAGTTGAGTGAAAACCAAGGGAGGAGAAACTGGTTCTGTAGTTGGCAAGCCATTCACAGTCTTTGTTTAATCCTGAGCTGATGGTGTCAAATTTGCAGATGAACTGGAGCTCAGCAGTTTCTCTTTGAAGTCTGGTCCTGAAGTTTTTTTGCTGCAGGATGGCCACCTTAAGATCTGCTATTGTGTGGCCAGGGAGGTTGAAGTGTTCTCCTACAGGTTTTTGTAAAAAAAAGATCATTTCCTTATCTTGCAATCATTGTCGTATGAGAAATAAACTACAAGCCTGGCACACCACTGGGGTCAGATTGGAGGCTAACACCAGCTGGAGCAAAAAGCTTCTCTCTCCAATAAGATAAGAAAGCAGCTCCCTAAAAGATAGAGGTTGCTGACCTTTCAGATTGCAGACTGAGAAGAAATGACTCTCTAATGCATAACCGCCTCACTGCTACCAGAATGAACATGCGTCTGGATTAGAGTTTTCTGATGAATACTCCTTAAATGGAGAGCATTATAGGATGTGTCAGGATACACACCTGTGCTTCTCTCAGCAGTGCACAAGGAAGTCAGGCTTACAGATCTGGACCATTCCAGATTCCTCGGCCACATCACCAATATCTGTTATATTAAAAGGAATTCATTAAGTTTCTAGCACGACTGGAAAAATACGGTGGCTCTCCAATGATTAGAACTATCTCTAGAATTCCATGACTATTAAGCAGTATCTGTGTAGCCCGAAGAGTGCCTGACTTTTCTTCCAAACTATTGAGTTCCAGATTACTGAGAATGTATCTATTTTATTATTATTTTCTATTAACATTATTTCATCAGCAAAATTTAAAGCAATCTTTATCAGCTTTCTAAAGTGAACAAGAAATGTTATCACCGCTAAAACATTTTCTCATGTAAAGAAAAGCATTCCAGAAATGTACAGTTCAATAAGTAGTTTTATAATATGGGTCAGATCTCAGATCTCTACTGATGACAATTCATTTCAGTTACACTGATTTCTACCATGTGGAAAACTGGCCCATCAACTAAAAATCTTGAAAAATCTCATGTCAGAGAAGGCTTGCTTATGAAAACACACAATTACAGCCAACCTGTTTTCTTTCTCAGAGTTCCCTAGTACTCATATGCCTTTTGAGTGGTGTGTTCCTAATTACAGCTGGATCTTTGGGTTTGGTTAATAACAGTTTAATAGCAAAACCAAATTTCAATAGTCTCAAAATTTATTCATCATTTTAGATGGTCTGGTGATTATAACTGGTGATTTGAGTTCATGCTGTGGCTTTGAGATCACCTTTGGAGCTGCATGCTTTGGAGCACCATTAATTATATTACTCTATTTTCCTTCCTTTTCAGCAGTTGTTAAAATGAGCTTTGGCCCTAATCCTACAAATACTTATGAATGTGCTTTATCTTCAACATGTCAGTAACTTTAAGTATGTGAGTAGTCTCCTTAATGAGATGTTCATGTATGTGTTAGCACATTTGGGGCCTTAGGTGTTACATTACATTGTGTAATCTAACTTTAGAAAATGCTGTAACAATAAATTAGACAAAACAAAACAAAGAGCTACCCAGCATTGACATATTGTACTTGTTCTCACCACTGATTGTTTCATTAGTATTCTTTTTTCCTGAATTTAAATAATTATTTTATCACCTTATTTATTCTGTACGTAAGATCAAAAAAGTTTAAAAATTGCTTGCAGTGCAACATCTTTTCCTTGTATTTCTTCTGCATTCGTTATAATATATTCACTGCAAACAGTTCAGCTACAGAATTAATACTGCTATAAGAGAACTCTGCACAATGATCAGTCCTTTTTACATGATGTGACGGGGTGCGACTCACAACACTAGCACCTCCTACTACTGGTCATCTTGCAGATCAACCCCACAGGTTGGTACACTGACTCTCAGTGGGGTCTCGCCCACCATCACTTCTGTTCCTGGACCCATGTCACTCCAAGGACCACAGAATCCTCTTCAGGACACAGCCCTCCAGCTGTGCCACTTTCTGAGCCTACCCTTCCATGAGACAGTACCGCAGTGCAACAGTCTAGCCACTTCCTTAATGGCGAACGGGGGCAAGGGGACCCAGGTCCACCCACTATTCCGGGTCCCGACCCAGGGACCCTGTAGATGGCAGCCACATGCTGCATCCCATGAAACCTTTCAGTCTATTTCCCTGGGTCACTTCCCCTCACCTTCTTTGCCCTTACCTCCGGGCCTCAGCATGCCAGTCTTAGCAGCCAGCCAGGAGTTCACTTTCACTCCCCTGATCCTGCCTAGCACTGCTCTGTCCAGGGTACTAGCTCTATTCCTCCTGCAAGGCAACCAGTCGTCTCTCCTTGAGCTCCAAGGAGCAACTAAACTTACTCTGCCCTGCAGCTCTTCTTATATGGGCCTGCCTGGGCCCGATTGGCTGCTCCTCACAGCCCATCTCCTATTGGCTACTTTATGTGCAGTCCCCCCCCCCGGGACCTCTCATAGGCCAGTGTGGGGTGGATGACCCATCACATGTAGTTTCCATAACTGCCTGTGGAAGAGAGTTCTATAATCTAATAGGTCTCACCATTTGTCTTAGTATTAAATCTAAATTTCCTTTAAAACAGTTTCATCCTAATATTCCAGTTTATACTGCCCCTATTTGGACTGCCATAAACAATAACACAGATCATATTGTTATAGATTAAAATAGTTCAAAGGACCATAGATCATCTAATCTTACCTCCTGTATAACAAATGCCAGAGAATGTCATCCAGTAACCCTTCTATTGAGCCCAGTAACTTGTGTGTCACTAAAGCAGAGCTTCTAGAAAGACATCCAGTTTTTTAAAGACTTTCGGGGGACATGGTGTATTCTCCATCTCTTGTAGTGTGTTCCAGCGGTTAATCACCTTCACTGTTTAAATAAGCACCTTATTTCCCATTTGAATCTGTCTTTAACTTCCTATGATTGTTTTTTGTTTTGTTTTTCTTAACTACATTAAAGAGCCCATTAGTACCCACTACTCCCTGTGTAGGTACTCAGAGACCATAATCAAGTCACCTTCTTTATATGAACTGAATTTTTAAGTCTCTTATTATAAGGAACTTTTCCAGCCTCAAATCATTTTAGTAGCTCTTTTCTGCATGCTCTCCAATTTTTCAACATTCTTTTTAAAATGTGGACACCAGAACTGGACTGGACAGAACTGGATCACTATCAGCCTCTCCAATGCAGAGGTAAAATCACCTGCATATTCCTATATCCCTCCTATTCCTTATAGATAGCTATATCTTTCTTTTCTTACCCTCCTTGGACACCATTTCACCAAGGTACTATGCACATATCTATCCTCCAATATGTACTCATCAGTAACTTCTTTGTTACAACTTTTTGTTGTTCTCTGAATTCACTCCAATTCATCCTTTTCTTGAAGTGAGGCCCTAGAACTGTACCCAGTATTCTAGGCACCATCTCACTCGTCCACAAGCTTTAGCTATCTACATTCCTGCAACCTTAGAATTCTCTGCTGACTGCAAATCTTTTGGTAAAACTGACATTATTCAGTTCTGACTTACTCCGGCAAACTTGCACCAGACAGTGGCAGTGAGTTTTGGCCTACATGAGGATAGGATCTGGCCCAGAAAAAGCACAATAGCATCGGAATAGCCTCTGTTCCCACTGACTTAAATTTTGATTGTGGGTACTGAGCATTCCTGAAGGTCTGCCTTTAGTTGAGGGTTAATTCAGAACACAAAGGGGAGTTTGGCCTGTGGTAACAAATATACTGCAAGCTCTTCAGGGAAGGGACCATCTTATTGTTATGCATTGATATAGCACCTAATCCATGACTGGGGCTCTAGGTGCTACCACAATACAAATAGTTATTCATGAATAACCATAATAACCACAAGCAGTTAATATAATTTGGAGGGTGATAAATAGCCCCACTATTTTCCCACTGGTGGATGTGGCAGTACAAATATTAAAAGGCAAAAAAATTAAAAAAGCAAAAGAAAACAATGCAAAATGATTAGGAAAGATTAGACCCATCATGAATAAGAAATGACTTGTGCAGTTCGTTGTAAAGTTGTGTTAGATATCAGGGCTAAGAAACAGCGACATGTGAAACTTGCAGCTTTTGCTTTTGCCAAATGTTCACAGTGAAACTAAAAAGTCACAAAAGACCGTAGCTATAATGGAAATGTCACCATAGCAATCCAGCTGTGGAAGCTCACAGAGCTGTGCATTTTTCAGACAACAAACATCCACTTAGATGACAGTGTTTTAATCACCAGATGTTGAAATATATGTATGGTAATTTTCATAGTAGTCACAACACAGTGAACCATTAAAAGCAAATGCATGTCTTCTGCCTGTGGGTTGATGGGCATTCATGTGTAAAAGGCAAGTCACACCACGTTTAACTCAGGTCAGATTTGAGGATTATAATGTTCAGTTCTGCATCCTACGAACCTTGTCATCTCAATATTAGCAGTTCTTGTGACAAAATAACCTTTCTGTATTTTCCTCATTGTCATTACCTGTTTTGCTTGGCTCGGTGTACTAAATTAGCTAATGATAACTTGTAAAGGTGAAAGGTGAGTGCTCATTCTCATGAATGTCACTAGTTTGACAACAGTAGTAAACAAACAGGTCCTCTGATCAGTTGTACTGGCTCCAAAATCACTGAAAGCATGCTTCTAATAAACACCTGTGTGAAGATGTCTGAAATACTTGTGTGATGCTGAGCCAGTGAGGGTTGAGCAACCAGGAAGCTGGTTGAACTAAAAGCAATATTTAAGGACATATTAGAAAAGTATTCATATGGTAAATAGGGCCATTCCTTGTAGATAGTTAGCAAAGCCATGTTAAATAGACTAGAGGTTCAACAATGTGATCTAATTAGCTTGTAGATGCTAAAACTTCAGATCCTGACTGTAATGTTCCATTACTATATTCCATTGATTCAGAGATCAAAAGGGAATATTAACATTTAGATGAAACATGGTGTAGTAAAATCACTGTCTTTATTAATCTTTGAAGTTTGTAGTAAACTACCTATGAACAGTGGCCAAAGTCAAGTGATTCAGAGGGAAGGAACAGAACAGGGCAATTATCAAGTGATCTATCCCCTGTTGTCCATTCCCAGCTTCCAGCAGTCAGAGCTTAGGGACACTCAGAGCATGGGGTTGAATCCCTGGTCATCTTGGCTAATAGCCATTGATAGCCCTATCCTCCTAAACCTAAACTTATCTATATCTTTTTTGAACCTTGTTATACTTTTGGCCTTCACAACATCCCCTGTCAATGAGTTCCACACATTGACTGTGTTGTATGAAGAAATATTTCCTTTTGTTTTAAGCCTGATGCCTATTAATTTCATTGGGTGCCCCTTAGTTCTTGTTCTGTGATGAGGGAAATAAATAGCACTTCCTTATTCACTTTCTCCACACCATTCATAATTTTATGGATCTCAGTCATAATCCCCCTTAGTCGTCTCTTTTCCAAGCTGAAAAGTCCCAGTCTATTTAATCTTTCCTCATATGGAAACTTTTCCAGACCCTTAATCATTTATGTTGCCTTTCTCTGTACCTTTTACCATTCTAATAGGTCTTTTTTGAGATGGGGCAACCAGAACTGCACGCAATATTCAAGGTGTGGGTATACCATGGATTTATAAAGTGGTATTATGATATTTACTGTCCTATTTTTTCCCTTTCCTAATGGTTCCTAACATTCTGTTCGCTTTTTTGACTCCCACTGCACATTGAGTGGATGTTTTCAGGGAGCTATCTACAATAACTCCAAGATCTCTTTCATGAGTGGTAACAGCTCTCATCATTTTATATGTATAGTTGGAATTATGTTTTCCACTGTGCATTACTTTGCATTTATCAACATTGAATTTCATCCGCCATTTTGTAACCCAGTCACCCAGTTTTCTGAGATCCCTTTGTAACTCTTTGCAGTCTGCTTTGGACTTAAATATCCTGAGTAATTTTGCATTGTCTGCAAATTTTGCCACCTCATTGTTTATCCCATATTCCAGTTAATTTATGAATATGTTGAACAGCACTGGTCCCAGTACATACCACTCGGGAAACACCATATTTACCTCTCTCCATTCTGAAAACTGACCATTTATTCCTATCCTTTATTTCCAATCCTTTGGTTGGTATCAACGTGATATATGCCATCATGTGCCAGCAATGCCCCTCTGCCATGTACATTGGCCAAACTGGACAGTCTCTAGGCAAAAGAATAAATGGACACAAATCTGACATTAGGAATCATAACATTCAAAAACCAGTGGGAGAACACTTCAACCTCTCTAACCACTCAGTGACAGATTTGAAGGTGGCAATTTTGCAACAAAAAAACTTCAAAAACAGACTCCAAAGAGAAACTGCTGAACTCGAATTAATATTCAAATTAGATACAATTAACTTAGGTTTAAACAGAGACTGGGAATGGTTGGGTCATTACACTAATTGAATGTATTTCCCTATGTTAAGTTCTCCTCACACCTTCTATTGGTCATCTCAATTATCACTTCAAAGGTTTTTTTTCTCCTGCTGACGATAGCTCATCTCAATTGATTGGACTCTTCCAGTTGGTATAATTCTTCCACCTTTTCATGTTCTCTGTATGTATAAATATCTCCTGTCTGTGTGTTCCATTCTATGCATCTGAAGAAGTGAGCTGTAGCCCACGAAAGCTTATGATGAAATAAATTTGTTAGTCTCTAAGGTGCCACAAGTACTCCTGTTCTTTTTGCGGATACAGACTAACACGGCTGCTACTCTGAAACTTTCCATAACAGCTTACTTTGCTTAAGAGCCTTTGGTGAGGGACCTTGTCAAAGGCTTTCTGAAAATCCAAGTACACTATATCTACTAGATCACCCTTGTCCACATGTTTATTGACCCACTCAAAGAATTCTAATAGATTGGTGAGGCATGATTTCCCTTTACAAAAGTCACTCTGACTCTTCCTCAACAAATCATGTTTATCAATGTATCTGATAATTTTGTTCTCTACTATAGTTTCAACCAAATAGCCTGATACAGAAGTTAGACTTACTGGCCTGTAATTGCCAGCATCACCTATGGAGCCTGTTTTAAAAATTGGTGTCACATTAGCTATCTGGTACAGAAGCTGATTTAAGTAACAGGTTACTACCACAGTTAGTAGTTCTGCAAATTTCACATATGAGCTCCTTCAGAACACTTGGGTGAATATCATTTGATCCTGGTGACTTTTTACAGTTTAATTTATCAATTTGTTCCAAAACCTCTTTACTGACCCCTCAATCTGGGATAGTTCCTCAGATTTATCACCTAAAAGGAATGGCTCAGATATGGAAATCTCCCTCAGATCCACCGCAGTGAAGACGGATGCAAATAATTCATTTAGCTTCTCTGCACTGGCCTTATCTGCATTGAGTGCTCCTGTAGCACCTTTAGACTCTCCTATGGAAACTCCTATTGAAAGTCAATGGATGCCTAACTCCCCTCTGCTTCTTTTAAAATCCCAGATTAAAATACATTACGAACATAAATCCCTAATCTCTTAAAATTATAAATGGGAAACAAATCAAGCAGGCACTTGAACAGAAACAGAATGGGGAGAGAGACAGGATGGGGAAAAGTAATGAATGTGGGGCCGGAAGAAGAGCTCTGCGTAGCTCAAAAGCATTTCTCGCTCACCAACAGAAGTTGTTCCAGTAAAATATATTACCTCACCCACCTTCTCTCAGACCAAGAAAAGTCATAATAAAAACAAAACAAACAACTTCAAATGAACAAACAAAAGGAAAGCAAGACTTTTTTTTATTTAAGAGTAGGGAACAGAATTTAGGGAGAATGAGTTCCACACCCAAAGGTATGGGTGAGTTACCTAAAATGGTGCTTGGTGTCTGAGGCCAGATTTACAAAAGAGCTCAGTTTCCATTTAGGCGCATAAATGTGTGATCAGCACCCAGCAGCTCCCACTGTGACATTTACTAAACAGCTCAGTTCCAAAAATCTGTCCCCAAATGTGGAGGCTGATCATTTCCAAATTCTGTCTCTAGAGCACAGATACACATCAGTACTAGGCGTCAGCCTCAAATACAGCCAAGGGCTTTATAAACCAAGTGTGTCAATGTAAAAACAAAAACAAAAAAATTACACTTTATAGTCATCCAAGACAAAAGATACAGAGTGAGAGAACTATGTCATAACTGTCAAGCAAATGTGCAAAAACACTGGCGCATTCTGAAAAAGATGAGAAGCCCTGAAAAGGGGGAATCACAACAAATGAGTTTTGTGGGCACCAAGGGCACAAGTGATGTTGCGAGATCATCCTCAGTTAAATAAAGGCACAGCCTTGGCAGACTGTACCATTACAGGGAGATGTCGTACCACAACAGAAGGACAGAAATCTGTCAGATGACCTCATAGTTTTTAGCCTGATTTGCTGCTTCTAAAGCAACCTTCTTAATAAGCAGGACATCTTTTCTACTGCTGCAAGTCCTCTTTTTCTCCCAGAGTTGAGGGTGAGGTAGCTGTGTTGCATATAAATGGCAACATTCTTACAAAGCTGAAGCCAAATTTTCAGGATCCAACACGTAAGTGATACAAATGTGTGTTGTCAGAACAGTGATACACTACCCAATTTTAAGAAATTATTTTGCTAAGAGACTTTATATATACACAGTGAAAGATGAGATAATGCCCTCACAGAGCCCACTACCACCACCAAACTTCAACATTCATTATTGGCATTACAGTAGCAGATTGAGGTTTTGGCTAACACAGGGACCCATTGTACTAGGCAAAAATCTAGTGGGAGACAGTCCCTGGCCCGGAATGTTTACAAGGGAGACAGGGATACAACATACCAGCAGATGACTGAAAATTGAAGGAGAGAGACTAGGTTGCTTGTCCAAGGTCATACAAAGAATCTGTGACAGAAAAAGAAATTGAACCTAGTCTCGTGATTAAGGAACTGGGAGATCTAGTTTCCTCTGCTAAGTGCTTTATCTAGTTTTGAACCATGTTATACATCCACCATCTGCAAACCAAGCTCCCATTCCCAGAGCATGTTGAAGGTATAGAAGTCTATGAATAAGAGCGGGGAGTAGTCAGCCATTTGGGTCTTTTTCACTAATCTGCTCCTAGTTAATAGTGAAGGAGCTTCATCTTCATTTCTCACTAATATTCTCTGATATTAAGTTGGAAGCCTTAAACATAAGAATTTTTCTGTGTTGTTCCAAGTTGCTTTGGCTACTGTCTTTGCAAGTGAGTTTCAGCCATATAGACAATGAAGGATAGGCTCCTCTGATTCTTTATTTTTATGTGAAAGTTTTCTGTCACTATGACAAATGTGCTGTCCAGCAGTGCACATGGCAACCTTGTCAAACAGCTTTTCCTTCAGATTCACTACAGTAAGGGCTTTTTCAAAACAGCAGAAAGTGCCACTTATTGATGGACAGTGGTCATGAACTAGAAATCTAGCCATCTTTGACAGGACGTTCCTTGGGGTAAGTGTGTCATCCTTCTGATTGATTCAGCAATGGGCTGTATTATCTGATAGACACAGTGGCTATGTGCCACCTTACTTATAGGAACTGTCCCATAGATCACATAGCTTCCCTTATTATCTAGTGCAGTGACAAATAGAGATGACAATAAAAAGATAATAGAGGTTAGAACATGCTGTTAGGTGCCTTTCTCTGAGTTACCCGTCTTGCTTCTGTGACTCATTTTTCCGCATTCTGACCTATTCCTCACAGTTAGCTGCTTCCCCAGGACACATTGGCAAGTAGGTTCTTAATACAGATTTTCCCGTGCATGCAGTGTCTTTTCCCTGGAAAAAATTGATCCCCACCATGGCATGTTCAGCAATATGGCTCTTGCTCGTGCCACCAGTGCCAATACATACAGGGTGAAACTCACCCCAGTGCAGAGGGCCAGAGCAAAGCCTAAACACCACCGTTATATATTTATATTACAGTAGCACCCAGAGGCCCTGATTAGAGCTCCATATGTTAGGTGGTACAAACAGATAGTACAGTTATTGTCTATGCTTAAAATATTGTAGGCCTGCTAAGGCAAACAACTTCAATGATGCATAGGCCTTTTGCTGGCTCTCTGCAAAGGGATGAATGTCATCCATACACATTTTTTTTCTAGGCCTTTTTTCATTACTTCCATTGTTGTTCAATAGATTTATTATATTTATCAGAACAAAAACATAAAACTGAACTAAAAGGAAAAAAAACACCGCTAGGATAAGTGAAGAATCCGAATGGAATAAGATGGTTCACTACAAAAACTAATTTTCCCCAGCTGATACTCACACTTTCTTGTCAACCGTTTGCAGTGGACCACCTTGTTTCCATTGGCCTCATTAGCGCTACAAAAGTAATTTCCATCCCTTCTTGCCAACTGTTGAGAATAGCCCACTTCCACCTTAATTGAATTGAATTAATTGGCTCGTTAGCATGAAAGCTTATGCCCAAATAAACGTGTTAGCCTCTAAGGTGCCACAGGGACACCTCGTTGTTTTTGTTGATACAGACTAACACAGCTACCCCTCTGAAATAGGAAAGAGTAGCAGTCCGATATTCAAGATACTTATTAAGTGGGATGCTCAGCTGTAGAATTCCAAATGTTGGGCAACAGTTCCAAGGTCTTGTGCTGTAGAGCAAAATAGTTCTCCAAATTGTAAGTTGGGAGTATGAAATGGATCCAGTGGTCAATATGAAGTCGCATAGCCTCCTTCCACGTCACCACAATCAAACATCTCTCTGAACCCCTCCATTGGCTCCCACTCCGTCCACCACATCAAGTGTAAATTTCATGTCCACACCTTCAAGGGCCTGAAGAACGCCACTCTAGCCAGCAGATCTGTGCTAGGGAATTACCCATGTCTATTTACCAAATAACTTGTAGCCCCTTTTAGAGAAGGTGCAGGCTCATATCGCAGAGCAACACACCGAAGTCATGAGTTGTGTGGTTTTCACAAAATGGACTATTTTTGAACATTTGAAACGAACTGTAAATGTCTGGATTTTTGACAAATTTAATTTTGTTTGCACACCTTTAAGGGCTTTGGTATTGTCCAACTGCCCATGTTGTCCTCAGAAGCACATGCAGAGATAGCAGAATCAATTTATGCTGCATCAGAGGGAAGGATTTTGATGATCCTTGGCTCTATTCTTTGTGTGTTCTTTACTCACTTTCTGGAGTGCTCTTCTGACTTAGAGCCAATTTTTCTCCTAACATTTTCACTGCACCCCCTTTATTTCCCACAGCAGCAACAGCAAAGTCTTTTACTGCTAATCTGTGGCAATTGGGGATATAATATGAACAGAAGAACACTAGAGAAACTAGGAAACTTTTTAAGTACCGGGGGTAGCCATGTTAGTCTGTCTCCACAAAAGCAACAAGGAGTCTGGTGGCACCTTAAAGACCTTAAATTCATTTGTAAATTTAACACCATTAGTTTGGGCTTGAAGAGGGACTGGGGGTGGCTGATTCATTACAAAAGCAGCTTTGCTTCTCCTGGAATTGACACCTCCTCATCTATTATTGGGAGTGGACTACATCCACCCTGATTGAATTGGCCCTGGTTCTCCCCTTGTGAAGTACTTCCTTCTCTTCATGTGTCATTATATAATGCCTGCATTTGTAATTTTCACTGCATGCATCTGAAGAAGTGAGGTTTTTTACCCACAAAATCTTATGCCCAAATAAATCTGTTAGTCTTTAAGGTGCCAATGGACTCTTTGTTGTTTTTTTAGGCGTCTTTTTGTCCATTTTAACAAACTGAACTTCAAGTATCCATTTTTTTTTAACTTGCTGGGGACTTCCTGTTGCAACAGTAGCCTTTAGCGAGGGTATAGGTAACGACATTCCGATCAAGATTGCGTGATGCAACCAGCTGTATTTTATAACTTCTTCTCTAAGCAGGCTGTGCATTTCTCACCACAATTCCAGGAAGCATAAAGCAGTCTTCAGATGGAAAAATACGTTGTTTTATGGCACACTTGGTGAAACTAACCCAGATGGAAATATATTTTTTGCAGGTACTGAAAACAGCAAAGGCACATTTCTTCACTTTTCCCACTGATATGAAATGCTTCACACAGTTATCTGGGAGACTACAAGTATTTACAGATGCTAGAGGCATGTAATGCTCCTTAACACCAGGTTCAGGTTTGGACTAGAAATATTTGGATCTGGCTTGAGCGCTAAACTCAGGGCCTTTTGTGATGGCTTCATTTCATCCTTACTGATGTTCTCTAGTGCTTCCTTGATTTGATTCCCCCTTTTCATATACTTCCTAACCCTTAGTTTTCTTCTTTAGAACCACTGAAAGAGTCACATTTATTATTACCAAATTGTTTTCAAAAGACAGACAGGTAAATGCTAGAAATACTATTAGTTATATTTCACGGTATTGAGAGGCAAGGCTGATGCTTCCATGTCTGCGGTGTTTTCTATTATTCTTTATTTTATGTGAATCACAAAAGCCTCACCAGAGTATCAGCTTTCATCAGTACTCGTCTGTAGGATCACTATAGAAAGAGCTTGGAAACAAAGGATGTTTCCCTTCTATGTGTTAATATTAAATATATTTATTTATTCACTTTCTTAACTTGCTAATACTGTGCAGCCCATATAGTAATAGCCTGAGAGTATATGTCTCATTTGGTTACAGCAGCACTACTGGAAAAATCTCTCGTATTCTTATATTTTTAAGAGTGTGACAGTCAGAGGTAAAGACTGAAATAACAAAAAGGGAATTGGCCACAGTTAACTTTAATGCAGTAAGACAAGAAAGAGCTGCAGGTAAATATTAGAACAGAAGAAGAAAACTAAAAAGCTTTTATTTGCTAACCCATGCAGCTCTGTCTGAGTCCTGAGAACTCAATTTCGAGAGAAAGCTAAAGAATAGTTTAACAGCACAACTGTTAAAAACATCCCAGTCATAACTTTTCTTAGCTGTAAAATGGCCAGTTTCCCCAAACTGAAATCTTTCAGCAACAACAACAACAACAAAATAAAAAATGTTTTGGTTTACAAAAGTCAAAACTCAGCCTTTTCTGGCTTAGGTCGTTTAGTCCCTTTACTCTCCTTCCCCCTCACCCTGCTTTTTTTTTTCTATTTTGCCACTGAAAGGGACAAAAGGGAGAGAAAAAGGGGAAGATCTCTAAAAACCAAGAAAATGAAAACTGGAAAAAACCAAAGCCATAGAGTTTAATCAAAAAGAAATGGAGAACTTAAGAAAAAATTGCAGATCTTATTTACCATTTGCCAATCAGCTTTAATGAATGGCACCACAGTAGGTCTCCCTTTCCCTGAAGGAGTTTAAATGATTCCAGAAAGTGGAAATTGTGGGAGAAGGGATGTTTGTGGGTTTCTGACATAACTCCTGACCAGACCAGAAAAGGAAGCAAGAAGATAACAATGTATGTGACCAAAGCTAAGGCATGAGTGGCCTAACAAGCTCAGCTGACCACCAGCCTTGGAATCCCATCTGGGAACAAAGACTAGCAAAATAAGGGACATAGATGTTTTCTGATACACACAGAACCATAAACACATACCTACAATATATATGATATTCCTACCGGAAGCTTATAGCTATATAGACCCTAAGATTATAGCTAGTTGAAAGGGGGGAAACATTTTGAGAACATTTTTTCCAGAGTGTTTCTCTCCCACTTTTCCCCAGAAATCCAAAATTTACCGAGATTGTCAGCAAATTTCAGCCAGCTTTACCATATTCACACTGACATCGCTGTAATTCCATTTCTTTTTGTAAGAATAGGCTGCCTGCAAAGTGAGGTACTAAGATATTGCAATAGCTATAGACGGTAGATTGCTTAACTTTAACCTTAGATTAATGTATGTGCTGATGTGCATTTGTCACAGCCCTGGTTGAGCTCCCTCTGCTGGCCACTCACCAGGCTGCTGAATTTGGGTCCCATCACACAGGTCTCTCTTAAGCGTCTCTTGGTCTGGGTAGGCTGTAGCACTCTCTCCCCCCATGGCCTTTCTGGCCCACTTCCTGGGAACAGACTCTGTTATCCCTTCACAGAAGTGAGACCTTGCAGTCCAGTTGCCCTAGGTCCTCAGGACCAGTGCTGACCCCTCTCCTTCAAGACCACCGCTGTTGCTTAAGCACAGTCTTTTCAAGAGCTCCAATCACATATTTACACTCAGCCTCTCCAGGGAGATGTGATAGAGGAAGCACAAAAACACATAAGCTTTGCAAAGTTTTGTAACACAATTATTACTCTTTACTTTAGATTGCACAAAAGATAGATCTAGGTAAAAACAACATGCCCTTCCCTGCCTCAGCTTGCTCACCACTCCTGAGTGTTCTTTGGGACTCCGTCAGTGACCTCAGTTCCCCTCTAGAATATGGCTTTTCCTCTGAACTATGAAATCTCTCTCTCCTGCAGAGAGCTTCCTTCTTCCCCAGCTGATCCCACAGTCAAAAGAAACCCTCTGCTACAAAAACATTCCCCTTTGTTCCTCGCCCCTGCTTCCATTTTAGTGCTGTCAATCCCTCTGAGTTTTTAAGCCCTATCTCTGCTTTCTTGCTTTGTTTCCCCTTTCAGGGGTTATGGGGTGGGTTTGGACTGCTCCAAAACCTGCTCACTGTAGACAAATGTAGTCCAACCAGGCTGAACCCAAGGCTTCAGCCAAACCATCTTCCATTGTCTCTCCATTGTTCCCCATCTGGGAGGGACATGACACAACCCCTGTTAGCAAATGGCTGATTCCACATTCGCTGAGCCAGTCATTGATCCAGCAATTTAATAAATTCCACCAGAATTCAAAAGTCCTACATAGACATATTCCCCAAATCATCAGCTGACTTATTTTCATTTTTGTAGATGTGTTCAAGCATGTTTTCAATTGATCACTCAAACTTCACTTGATTTTATTGTGAAAGGTGCTATTGCATCTGATAAAACCTATGATACATACTTCAGGTCATTATTTTGGCATGCAATCATAGAATGATAGAATATCAGGGTTGGAAGAGACCTCAGGAGGACCAACCCCCTGTTCAAAGCAGGACCAATTCCCAACTAAATCATCCCAGCCAGGGCTTTGTCAAGCCTGACCTTAAAAACCTCTAAGGAAGGAGATTCCACCACCTCCCTAGGTAACCCATTCCAGTGCTTCGCCACCCTCCTAGTGAAAAAGTTTTTCCTAATATCCAACATAAACCTCCCCCACTGCAACTTGAGACCATTACTCCTTGTTCTATCAGGTACCACTTAGAACAGTCTAGCTCCATCCTCTTTGGAACCCTCTTTCAGGTAGTTGAAAGCAGCTATCAAATCCCCCCTCATTCTTCTCTTCTGCAGACTAAACAATCCCAGTTCCCTCAGCCTCTCCACATAATCATGTGCTCAGGGCTAGCTCCAGGCACCAGCCCAGGAAGCAGGTGCTTGGGGCGGCCAATGGTGAGGGGCGACATGTCCAGGTCTTCAGCAGCAATTCGGCGGCGGGTCCCTCACTCTCTCTCGGAGCAAAGGACCACCTGCCAATTGCGATCGCATTGTGTTTTTTTTCCTCCCTCCTTTTTGCTGTTTGGGGTGGCAAAACCCCTGGAGCTGGCCCTGCATGTGCTCCAGACCCCTAATCATTTTTGTTGCCCTCCACTGAACTCTTTCCAAATTTTCCACATCCTTCTTGTAGTGTGGGGCCCAAAACTGGACACAGTACTCCAGATGAGGCCTCACCAATGTCGAATAGAGGGGAGTGATCACGTCCTCCGATCTGCTGGCAATGCCCCTACTTATACAGCCCAAAATGCCGTTAGCCTTCTTGGCAACAAGGGCACACTGTCGACTCATATCCAGATTCTCATCCACTGTAACTCCAGGTCCTTTTCTGCAGAACTGCTTCCTAGCCATTCGGTCCCTAGTCTGTAACAGTGAATGGGATTCTTCTGTCCTAAGTGCAGGACTCTGCACTTGTCATTGTTGAACCTCATCAGGTTTCTTTTGGCCCAATCCTCTAATTTGTCTAGGTCACTCTGGACTCTATCCCTACCCTCCAGCATATCTACCACTCCTCCCAGTTTAGTGTCATCTGCAAACTTGCTGAGAGTGCAGTCCACGCCATCCTCCAGATCATTAATGAAGATATTGAACAAAACAGGCCCCAGGACCGACCCTTGAAACCAGCTGCCAGCTAGACATCGAGCCGTTGATCACTACCCATTGAGCCCGACAATCTAGCAAACTTTCTATAGACCTTATAGTTCATTCATCCAGCCCATACTTCTTTAACTTGCTGGCAAGAATGCTGTGGGAGACTGTATCAAAAGCTTTGCTAAAGTCAAGGAATAACACATCCACTGCTTTCCCCTCATTCACAGAGCCAGTTATCTCCTCATAGAAGGCAATTAGGTTAGTCAGGCATGACTTGCCCTTGGTGAATCCATGCTGACTGTTCCTGATCACTTTCCTCTCCTCTAAGTGCTTCAGAATTGATTCCTTGAGGACCTGCTTCATGATTTTTCCAGGGACTGAGGTGAGGCTGACTGGCCTGTAGTTCCCCGGATCCTCCTTCTTCCCTTTTTTAAAGATGGGCACTACATTAGCCTTTTTCCAGTCATCCGGGACCTCCCCCGATCACCATGAGTTTTCAAAGATAATGGCCAATGGCTCTGCAATCACATTCACCAACTCCTTTAGCACCCTCGGATGCAGCACATCCAACCCATGGACTTGTACTCATCCAGTTTTTCTAAATAGTCCTGAACCAGTTCTTTCTCCACAGAGGGCTGGTCGCCTCCTCCCCATACTGTGCTGCCCAGTGCAGTAGTCTGGGAACTGACCTTGTTTGTGAAGACAGAGGCAAAAAAAGCATTGAGTACATGAGCTTTTTCCACATCCTCTGTCAGTAGGTTGCCTCCCCACACTTTCCTTGACTTTCTTCTTGTTGCTAACATACCTGAAGAAACCCTTCTTGTTACTGTTAACATCTCTTGCTAACTGTAACTCCAAGTGTGATTTGGTCTTCCTGATTTCACTCCTGCATGCCTGAGCAATATTTTTATACTCCTCCCTGGTCATTTGTCCAATCTTCCACTTCTTGTAAGCTTCTTTTTTGCATTTAAGATCAGCAAGGATTTCACTGTTAAGCCAAGCTGGTTGTCTGCCATATTTACTATTCTTTCTACACATTGGGATGTTTTTTTTCCTGCAACCTCAATAAGGATTCTTTAAAATACCATTACAAAATATAATTAAGCTGGTCATGAATGACGCATTAGTTATGTTTTGTCTCTTACCTGTTGAGCTGGTAGTAGTAAAAATAGAACTTGCTTTGTTACTTACAGAATCCAATCCTTGACTTTAAGATTTTGTTTAATTGGAGTGTAAGCAACCTTTAGTCCCACACTCCAGCCATTTTCCCTTGTGAATAAAGTCTCCCTGAAGATCTACACAGCACTTACAAAGGGCAGGAAAAAGACTGGTGAGAGATCATCAATAATACACTAAAACCATCTGCACAATGTTTAGCGACAGTAAATGAGATATTGAGATGCATGCATAGTGACATATTATAAATTGGAAGCAGCTTTGCTGATACTGTTTAAGCTACTAGCAAGACCAAAATTAGATTAGAATTGTAGTTTACAGTTTTGGTCAAGGACTTTGCTGAGCTTGAAAAGGACAGTGGAAGACAATCAAACAGATTCAGGAAGAAAGATTAGGCAGATCAAACCCCAAAAGGAAATTAAGAGGGGATATTTCAAAGGTTTGCAAGATCCTAAAAGGATAGGACAGATTCATACAAATCACCTGCATATTATAGTTACTAGTTAAAAAGCAAGAGCATAAATTGACTATATCAAGGACATTTGATGTATGGAACTAGTTGCCAATTCATCAGTACAAGCCATTGAAATTAATCCAAATAGGAAGATAAGTCATTATTTGGGAGAAAAGCTAGATGGTGATGGAGTTATACAATGAGATATAGATTGATTAATACAAGTACATATATAATCAAAGTTGGACAGACCTCATTGTCCTCTTCTGGCATTTCAAGTTTGAGTGGAGAAAGGAACATCCACAAAGAAACATTACTATTAAAATCCATCACCTCATACAAACATTGTAAATTAGAAGTTGAGTTGATGCCAGGAGCAGCCTGAAATTCCATACCTCCATTTAAAATAATGCTAAACACTGAATAAGCAATATTTTGGTGAGATATTTATTATATATTCTGCTATACAACACTTGTGCACATTTGTCTCCTGGTTGTTACATAATTTAGTTAATATATTTTCCCTTTGGCCTCAGTGGTTAGCCATTATGGGGAGTCCTGGAAGGTTGTTTTTGTTAGAAGGAAAAATGTATAATACAAGTCAGGTATTTTTATGGTGCAGTCTTGTTTATTTACAAAGATGTCCTGTTTCCATGAACACAATGGAAACAAACAACAGCAGGTAGTTTTCTTCTTCAGAAATCCCCTGGATGAATTCTGTGCCATGGAGATCGGTCTCTTTCTGCATCCTTTTAGCCTGGAGAAGCAGTTGTTAGCAGACACATTTCTCCCTTTGCCACAGATATCTTGTAAATTCAAACTCCGAGCCTCCTGCATTTTCAATCAGGGAACTCTGTGTTAATCTACATGGATTAGCTCTGCTTGGGCCTTGGGCAGTAGCTCCATTGTTTCCAGTTATCTCACTATCTAAAGAGGCCTAATTGCTCCTCCCATTGAGTCTGAAAGAGTGTCCATTGACTTTAACAAAGTCTGTGTTTGTCTTTGGATCAAAGACTCACATGATGTCAGCATTAGCACTTGCCAGCATAAGAAATCAGAGGAAGGATACAGGAGGAGGTTAAGGATGGGACATACTTGAAGCACAGGAAAATGTAATTTCCAGAGGCTAAAAGCACTGCTGTGATTCCTTTGAAGGTCTATTTCAAACTGCTGTCACAGGAAAAAGAGTAGAACTTAGCTTCAGAATTTATTATGCCTCCAGAATCAGGCTGAAAGGTGAGGCTGCTATATACTGATTGCATTAGCAATTCTGTATGATGGTATGAAAGGGATCCTTCCGGGTCCAACCTCTCCCTGGAAAGCAAATGAGCCCAGTTCCTCAGACATTGTTCCCTTTATCCACATATTCATGAGCGGTGTGTGAAATATTTGTAATGAGATGCAAAATTCATCGTTATTTTTAACATCTCTCTCTAAGTCTTCAAAATGTGATCATTTCCACAGGCAGCTTTACTGAGGTATGCACAATATTTTTTAGAAAAATATTAATTTTTTCCCCAGTGAAATGGAACCTTGTTTTCAAGAGAAAACAGGCTCAGTTTCAAGGGGAAAATTTACATTTTTATCACATTCTTTTGATGTAAATATAGCCAGATGGCTTGAAATTTTTGCATAAAGTGAAATGTCAAGGGTATGAAATCATTCACAATAGTGAAAATGTCAACATTTTACTAGACAAAATAGGGTAAATTTTACTCAGGTCTATAGTGAGCCCAATCCAACTCACAGCCTCCCTCACTACTCTCTGTGTCATTAATAGGAACAGAACGCTCAGATTGAAAGACTTTTTTAGTGACTGGCACTAGGAAATGAAATGAGTGAGAGACAGCTTTCTTGTTAGCTTGCCCTTGGAGCAGCACTCAGCTATGGTGAAGCTACTGATGTTGAACACTCTTTTCTAAATTGTTGCTCTGCCATGTATGTGAAGAAGATCCTTCTTAAAAATAAATGCAACTACCTTCTGAATATTTTTTGCTCACTTGTCCTTATCCACATCAAATATTGCTTGTTTAGAGCTCAACCGACAATAGGCATATAGAGAGACACAGTGCGTGAGGTAATATTTAGATCAACTTCTTTCAAAGTCTTCTTCAGCTCTGTGCAAGTTCGAAAGCTTGTCTCTCTCACCAACAGAAGTTGGTCCGATAAAAGATCTGACCTCACCCACCTTGGCTCTCTAATGTCCTGGTTCACACGCCTATAACACTGCATACAATAAGGCACATAGGCAGATAATAGTAAAAAGGTCTCTCTCTTGCAGCAGATGGCCCCACGGCTAGGATGAGAGGTCTTTGTTCTTTCATTCCTACTCCAGAGGGTTAATTCAAGTGAGGCTGCTCCCATCCAGGATTTTGCTGCAAAACGGTTTGGATCATCTACGAAAGGTCTTTTGGGGTGGAGCATATCAGACTAAATGAAGCCACATTGCAGTGGCACATCCTGCAGCTGCACCATTGTAGCACTTTAGAGGGGGGTTCTCCTATCAGTATAGGTAATCCACTTTGCCAAAAGGCTGTGGTTGGGTTGGTGGAAGAACTGTTCCATCAACCTAGTGCTGGCTATGCCAGGGGTTAGGTCAGCTTAACTACTTTGCTCAGTGGTGCGGATTTTTCACACCCCAAGCAACGTAGCTAAGACAACAAAAGTCTAACTCTTTAAGTGTAGATGAGGCCTTAGAAATGATTCTGGTCAGAGAAGACTTTGGTTTACTTGAATGGAGGCTGGGATTTGACCACAGTGGGCTGCACCCATTTCTCTTCATTAGCTGCGAGAAGATGGGGTGGCTGCAGGCTAGAGCTCTGGTACAATGAGGCAAGTCCCATGTCTTACAGAGGGAAAATCTTGTGGGAAATCTGTCGTGAGAAGAGCCCAACAGTCACGCATCTCATGGCAGGGGGAGGATATGCCTTTCAGCAGGGCTCTTACAGCATTCACGGTGGGAGGGCCAGTCATGGATGGGGTTGCTGGGATTATCTTAAGGGAGCAGAAAGAGGAGAAATCTTTTCTGTGGAAGCAAGAATTGCTCCTAAGGTGAAAGGTGTCTCATAACAGTTTACTTGGCTCTAGTGGGGAGGCAGGCAGGAAGTGAGGAGGAAATGAAGTTAGCCACCAGAATTCCCCCCACTTACACACTTCAAAACCTCTAGTGGTGCACAGCCCCTCCTGTGTATCTGGCTATTATAGACACAACACCTATCTGGGACTCATTCTTTTTTAAACAGAACTTGCTATTTGTTTTTAAAATGGGTAAGTGTAATGACTTAATTAAAGCAGCTGATATTTTGATGATACTTTTCATACCTCTCCCAGATTGTCACATTCCTCCCCTTCCTATCAGGCAGCTGAACAACAGCTATCAGCATTTTATTTATTTATTCTTATGGGCAGCATTTTTCTGTAATCAAGTATTACATTTTAAGAAGCTGATTTTTTGAAGCATGAAATGGATATATAAATACAAATCCGTGACCTGTAACATCCAATTTCAAAATCTTTTATCGTGCAACAACCATTTAACAGGAAACCAAAGATTCTCATTTCTTGCAAAGTTAAATGTAAATCGTCAAAAGCATTAATCATGCAGAATGAACTTTCAAATCTTATATTTATTTCCAATGTCTTGTTTTTATAAAAACTAAATCTAAAGTGTGATTTTTTTTCCAAATCTTTGGAAATTGTATCAAATTGCCTTTTCACACCCTTCTTACTGTTTCCTACATAAGTGTACATAGCAGCAGGTAAAATATACAGCCTATAATATACACCTCTGAAGAATGAAACATAGTGCTCTAAGTATCAGGTAAGAATAACCAGGACTCCCTGAAATTGTAGGTTCCAGTCCTGGCAGGACTGACACAGCCCTTCAGTAAGTCTGATTGAAGCATTCAGGATAAGATCTTGGCTCCACTGAAGTCAGTGTCAAAACTGCCATTGACTTCAATGGGGCCAGGATTTCACTCATGGTACAGGAGGTGTTTTGAATGAGATATGAAAAGTGAAATTCACCTCTATGCAGACAGCCAGCACAAAGCCCCAAAAACAGGGCTTAAGTGGTACATAGGCCTTGAGCTGTCCCTCTGAATGTAGGTGAATTTTACCCTTGCACCCTGTCTTCTGTGCTCTGACCGTAAATATATATATATTTTGATCAACAACACAGGCACTAAACGCTAAACAGATCCCTGATATATATATATATATATATATATATATATATATATATATATATATATATATATATCAGGGATCTGTTTAGCATTTAGTGCCTGTGTTGTTGATCAAAATATCTAGTTTTAGATATAAACAGCCATAGTAAAAGCATTGCAGTTAATAGCAGTCAAGCGAGATGCTCAAGTGTTAACCCAACATTGTAGGTGTTTCTTCTTCCCAGTAAATAGATTTTTCAGTAATTATAACATAGCGACACTTTCCAAGTCATTACAGCAGGGAAATCAGTCTCCTCTCATTTTGCCAGATGTATTGGGTGAAATCCTGGCCCTACTGAAGTCAATTGCAAACATCTATTGACTTGAATAGGGCCAGGGTTACACTTATTTTTTTTGCCCACCTAAATTGTCTCAGTTCCTGCAGCTACTATCTCTGCCACTAGGAGAACAAGAAAATACTTCTCTCTATATAGTGAATGATCATTTGTGCTAAAAATTGTGGGATTCCAGGATTCGTAAATAAGTTCATAAATAAACCAGTGGCATCTAAATAATCATAAACAAATTATACATCTCTATGGTTAACAATGGAGTGAATTCCCACAAATTACTTCCATTATTATTCAAGGAGCTCTAGCTAGCCGCCCTTCCAGGAAGTGACAGGCCATGGGAAAAAACTCTGAAAACTTCCAAAGGAAGATAGAGTCAGAATGACTCCGGTAGCCCATCGTTAAGTCACTCATCTGGGCTGTGGGAGATCCAGGTTCCAAGCCTCTACTCCACTGCTTATTTATTTATTTATACACAGTTAAACAGCTTCAACAGGAGATATATGGAGATTTACCCATAGCCTCGTCATTTGGGCAATTTCTTGAGATGGGCGATCCAACTTCAAATCCTTTCTTCAGATCAGTCAGAGGGGGGATCTGAAGCTATGTCTCCCTCATCCTGGAGGAGTGTTCTAAGCACTGGGCTAAAAGTTATAATGGGAATTCTGCTACTCGGTCAGATCAGGAAGGTCGGATCAGTGAGGAAACAACTACTTTGTGACTCGCCGAGGCTGAGGCGTTAGATAAGAAAATAAAAGGAGGTTTCTGGAAGTGACAAGTTGTATCTGCTAGTAACCGTAAATTAGTAAATATTAATCTTTTTAGTCCTTTTCTTATTGTATATTTGACTAATTTATATATTAACTATTCTTTAAAATCTGTAGGATATTAACAAAGAGTATATTGAATTCTAGGGCCCAGATCACTGGTCCTTGACCAAAAAATAACCCTATTCAGGAATTCTGTCCATTAGACTGTATTGAATATTCTATGGCATCTCTATGTCTAAACCTCCAGATAGACTGAGAACCCAGCCCCTTAACACATAAACGTACATACACACACACACACACACACACACACACACGTCCCTTACATAAGGATATATAAACCTGGGAAACTGATAAGGGATAATTACTACAGCAGATGTTTCCTATTAAGGAATCAACAGGGAAGAATAATTATGGGGGAAGAAAGATTCAGCTGAAAATTGTTTCTTCACACATAAATTAGGTAAACTGAGAATGTATAGAAATGACATCAGAACATATATTTCTTTTAGCAAAGCGGGTCTCTTTGTTTGAGAACCCTATATAATGACACTGGTGCTGGAATTTAGTTGGAGAATGAAACCTGACTCATCTCTCCAATTACAGTGAAGAAGAGACACAGACCGAGCTCTTGATTTTACAAGAAAAGGGTGGTAATGTATTTATTTTTTTCTGTAATCTATAGAGTACTGTACTAATCTCCAGTTGATAATTTTTTATTAAATAATTCCACCTGACCCTGTTATTCGACTTTCTGGAGTCGCCATTAACTCAGACACACACAAAATTGGTGACCCCAACGTGAATGTCAATAACAGTATCATTTGGATCCAGATTACCTGGAGTGGCAAACTATGTTTTCTGGAAAAGTTTAGGAACAGAGTGTTTTTCTCTACTGTTTTAAAGCCTACATGCATAGCACACTGCAGTACTTTGGCAGTAAGGTACCTTGGGAGGAAAGAATAAAGTAAGATTAATAATAAGAAGAAAAAATTGAAATAGATTAAATAAGAAAAATGTTGGCCGACAAGGGGAAAACCCTGGATACTTTCATAATAAACTATGTTACTGAACAAGGAACCATTTTATTTGCATTAAAAGCAGTTAATGAAAGTGATCCTTGGAAATGTGTGTAAGTTGTTTGAAGAAGAGACAGAGGGGAATGGTAAAAAAGGGAAAGAGGAAATTGAAAGGCAAGGCTATCCAATGTCTGTTGTAACCCACATGGTTTAAGTAATGTGGCTAGTAAAATGAAGGAGAAAATGAGGGAATTTGAATATGATTTGGAAGCAGAAAAGGACTAAAAGGATTAATATTTACCCACAGATACTAACAGAACTTAGGACCTTTAGGGTGAAATTGTGGCCCCAGTGAAATCAGTGGGAGTTTTGCCAATAACTTCAGTCAGGCCAAGGTTTTAATAGCTATTGTCCACACTTTGCAAAGCAAAGACTGGGACCTTGAAAAAGGTTAAAGTTCATCAAGATTGAAGTTTCCAAATTCTGCAGTTTCACGGGGGACTCCTGCCTGATATGGTATGTGCCCATCCAGTTCAGAAACTGACTTTGCCCAGATGGGAAATCAATATTTTTTCCTAATTTATCCCCTATTTCTAGTTGGAGTTCAACCATATGTAATAGCAAAAGACTCCTTAAAAAACACCAGTAAGGACGCATGTGATAGTCATCTTTCTGGAGTATATGAATAATCATCAGGCACACAAGATGCTGTAACATTCTAACCATATTTCTATTGGATGTGCAAATTTAGAAGAGCCTATTTAAGCATTCTTTGTGAGCCTTTCAGTAATGAGAAAAAAATGCAAATCTGGTAAAAGGAGAGATGTCATTTGAGAAATCTGAGCCAACATTTTAGTCTTGAAATTATAGAAGTTCCCCAAGGGAATCTAAGCTCTGAGCCTGGAAAAAGGATTTTTTTCCCCCTCAAAATGAGACTGAATAACAAAATTTGAAGAACATTCTTCCTTTCATATGTTCTCTGTGTATGTAACCTTTCAACATACTTTCTTATGCTTTTGGCTCCACTTACCAGAGTATTTTCACTGTGGTAACTTGGGTGAAGAGAAACATAAACCTCTACAGGTTTTAAAGAGCTGTGAAAGAAACAAATCAGAGGTCTATTAAATAAAGAAGAAAAAAGGGAAAACACAGTATGACAGCTTTTATGCAGCACTTTTTATCCTTGAGTTCTTATCTTTTCTCAAGCTACTGAGAAGAGAGGGAGTTGGGGTGGTTATATTCATCAGGGACAGTCATTGTATGTTATTGTTTGTGTTTTAACCTATGAAAGTAGCACTCACAGCTCAGGATGAATACCGAATTATATGTTATACAGTAACATTACAGTAAAATGCTTAAAAAGAAATAAATCATCCCATTTTACAGATGGGTAAACCACAGTACAAAGGGGATACAGGATACAGTGTTCAGTGATCTCTCAGGCCCAGATCCTCAAAGGTATTTAGGCATCTCACTCCCATGGGAGTTATGTGCCTAAAAACTTTTGACTATCAGGGTCTCAGTGCTTAAGGTGCTTGCAAGAGATCTGGTTTATCCTATTGGGTTCCAGTATCTGGTTCCAACCGAATGTGCATAACCTCAAGGACTTCCCAATGCTCCAGGTAGACTCTCTGTTACTCAGTCCCCAGTACAACACATGACTTGGCTTGAGGTCACACAGCAGGTCAATGGCAGAACTGGGGATAAAACCCATATCTGAGTCCCAGTCCTATGCTCTCTTGCAGGACCACACTGCCTACCAAAAAGGAATTTTTAATCCTGATTACTCCTCACAAAAAGATGTTCTTCTCTTCTTCAACGCTTAGCCGAACAGTCGCCCGTAACGATCATTCACCATTTGGTCTGTTCCTGTGTGGCTGCAAGAGCATGATGGCCTGAGTGTCCAGCAATGGAACAGACACGATGAACCCATGGCCTCTGGGCCGCCTCCATTCCTCAGTTGGTGGAATTTTATCCCAGATGTTACAAGCCACCTGGAGAACAGCATTCCCTGGAATGTCCTGTGGCATTCTTGCACCATATCTGAAAAGCCTAAGATGCCGTCTGTGGACACTGACCCCAGTGGTCTGTAGATCAGAGTGACCATAAACATCTGAATTACAAATGAAGTAATTCCACTTTATGCCCAATATACAACATTGGCATTTTGTGTAGAAAGCCTCCAGCTGAGTCGCATAATGTCCATGTTCCACAACCATACAACAGTGCAGAGAGGATATAGCTCGACTAGGTCCTGAACTTAGTTGGCGTGCTGATATGATGTTGATTCCATATTCATTACATATGACCCGTGGCAGACGCTGTGATGCCAATCCCACTGAGAACCTCCATGTGAGAGCTGGAGGAACTGGTGAGCATAGAACCCAAATATCAAAAGCTGGAGACTGCTTCGACAGTTTCATTATTCAAAGACATTGGAGTTGCAGATGGACCTGGCTCTAGATTTTGCAGCTTTGTTTTTGACTGCAAAACTTGGAGGCCAACCTTGGCCAACTGCTCCATGTGCTGGAGTGCCTCCCAAAATCTGTCGGGGCTCAGTACCAGAAGAACAATGTCATCAGCATAGTCAAGGTCTGAGAGAGAGCACCAGTCTTAATGCCTATGGACCTGACGGAATGATGCATTATGAAATCCATTGCCTGACAAAAGAGTGCAGGGGACAAGACGCAGCTCTGCCTGACACCAGATACTGATTTAAAACATGCCGACATCTGATTTCCCAGACATCTGATTTCCATTATGCCACTCACTAGTCGAGACCAGCAGTGTTTGGGACACCTATGCCCTTTAAGGCCACCCATAGTGTGATTTGATCAACTGAATCAAAAGCAGCCTTAAAATCAATATATGCTACATACAGGGGCTTCTTGAACTCACAGTGTATCTCCGACAACAAATGGAGGGCCAAAATGGACCTGTTCCTTGTAAAGCCTGACTGCTGGGGGCAATGCTTCCAATGTAGCAGGTGCTCCAAATGAGCCAGCAGAACATGCGCAAACATCTCCATGGCACAGACAACAAGGTGATTGGCCTGTGGCTGTTACATTCACTACACAGTCTCTTGCCCTTATAAAGTGAAATCACAAAACTGTCCTTCCAGGAGGTTGGCAAGGTTCCAGTTCTCCATACCAGATGAAAGATGGCCTGAAGTGATTTTGTAACAGGGTCAATAGCACATTGTAGCAGCTCTGGGGGGATGCCACCAGCGCCTGGTACATGTCCATTTTTCTGTTTGCAAATGTCACTCTTCACTTCATCCAACATTGGTGCATCAGTACAAGTGCCAGGGTCTGAAACCATAGTGGCTGCCAAATTTTCCAGCTCTGAACAAGCAGCAGCTGGAGGTTGGTTCAGGACATTGTGATAATGTTCCACCCAATGTGAGAAGACGTCATCATCTGATTTATATGGACAGTCCTGGCTGTCGTTCAGAATGCTGTTCGTAATGACTACATCTTGACCACTGAGGTTGCGGATCGTGCGGAATACTGGCTTTAAGTCTCTCCTGGCTAAGCCAAATTCAACATAATCTGCCACTTGGTTATAATATGCCTCATGAGTCCCCTGACACTCCGAGTCTGACCTGTACCTCATTGCGGTGGAGGGGTGTAACATCTGAAGTAGGGGATTGCTCATTGGAGCTATGCCATCAATGATGAAGGCTGGTCTGAAATATCACCTTGGGCATTATGAAAGGTGGACAAGTCCAACAAGAACCCTGAAAATTATGTCTAACACAGGCGGCAACAATGCAGGGCAGCAGCTGCACCTAGCTACCCGAGGTGAAGGAAATTATTGAGACACTCAAGCTCAGGGTGCATAGCGTGAAGACAGTACTGATAGGTGCAGTAACACAATCCTTTTCCTGGTCTCTATCTCATGTCAGTGAGACGAGGTATTCTTTGGGACAATTGTTCGCTTTTGGGATGCCAGGAGGAAGCATGAGCAGGAGAGCGCAAGAGGGGAGGATTCCTGCCTCATACTGAGAAAGCAGGATGATCAGCGAGTTATCTTAAGTGCCTATACACAAATGCAAGAGGCCTGGGAATCTGGAAGTCCTGGCACAGTCAAGGAACTATGATGTGATTGGAATAACAGAGACTTGGTGGGATAACTTACATGACTGGCGTACTGTCATGGATGGAAGGACAGGAAGGACAGGCAGGGCAGAAAAGGTAGAGGAGTTGCATTGTATGTAAGAGAGCAGTATGACTGCTCAGAGCTCTGGTATGAAACTGCAGAAAAACCTGAGAGTCTCTGGATTAAGTTTAGAAGTGTGAGCAACAAGGGTGATGTCGTGGTGGGAGTCTGCTACAGACCACCAGACCAGGGGGATGAGGTTGACGAGGCTTTCTTCTGGCCACTAACAGAAGTTACTAGATCACAGGTCCTGGTTCTCATGGGAGACTTCAATCACCCTGATAGCTGCTGGGAGAGCAATACAGTGGTGCATAGACAATCCAGGACATTTTTGGAAAGTGTAGGGGACAATTTCCTGATGCAAGTGCTGGAGGAAACAACTAGGGGCAGAGCTCTTCTTGACCTGCTGCTCACAAACTGGGAAGAATTACTAGGGGAAGCAAAAGTGGATGGGAACCTGGGAGGCAGTGACCATGAGATGGTCAAATTCAGGATCCTGACACAAGGAAGAAAGGAGAGCAGCAGAATACGGACCCTGGACTTCAGAAAAGCAGACTTTGACTCCCTCAAGGAAATGATGGGCAGGATCCCCTGGGAGAATAACATGAGGGGGAAAGGAGTCCAGGAGAGCTGGCTATATTTTAAAGAATCCTTATTGAGGTTGCAGGAAAAAAACATCCCAATGTGTAGAAAGAATAGTAAATATGGCAGATGACCAGCTTGGCTTAACAGTGAAATCCTTGCTGATCTTAAATGCAAAAAAGAAGCTTACAAGAAATGGAAGATTGGACAAATGACCAGGGAGGAGAATAAAAATATTGTTCAGGCATGCAGGAGTGAAATCAGGAAGACCAAATAACACTTGGAGTTGCAGCTAGCAAGAGATGTTAAGAGTAACAAAAAGGGTTTCTTCAGGTATGTTAGCAACAAGAAGAAGGTCAAGGAAAGTGTGGGCCCCTTACTCAATGAGGAAGGCAATCTAGTGACAGAGGATGTGGAAAAAGCTAATGTACTCAATGCTTTTTTTGCCTTTTTGTCTTCACGAACAAGGTCAGTTCCCAGACTACTGCACTGGGCAGCACAGTATGGGGAGAAGGTGACCAGCCCTCTGTGGAGAAAGAAGTGGTTCAGGACTATTTAGAAAAACTGGATGAGTACAAGTCCATGGGGTTGGATGTGCTGCATCCGAGGGTGCTAAAGGAGTTGGCGAATGTGATTGCAGAGCCATTGGCCATTATCTTTGAAAACTCATGGTGATCGGGGAGGTCCTGGATGACTGGAAAAAGGCTAATGTAGTGCCCATCTTTTAAAAAGGGAAGGAGGAGGATCTGGGGAACTACAGGCCAGTCAGCCTCACCTCAGTCCCTGGAAAAATCATGAAGCAGGTCCTCAAGGAATCAATTCTGAAGCACTTAAAGGAGAGGAAAGTGATCAGGAACAATCAGCATGGATTCACCAAGGGCAAGTCATGCCTGACTAACCTAATTGCCTTCTATGAGGAGATAACTGGCTCTGTGGATGAGGGGAAAGCAGTGGACGTGTTATTCCTTGACTTTAGCAAAGCTTTTGATACTGTCTCCCACAGCATTCTTGCCAGCAAGTTAAAGAAGTATGGGCTGCATGAATGGATTATAAGGTCTATAGAAAGCTGGCTAGATGGTTGGGCTCAGCGGGTACTGATCAATGGCTCCATGTCTAGTTGGCAGCCGGTATCAAGTGGAGTGCCCCAAAAGTCAGTCCTGGGGCCGATTTTGTTCAATATCTTCATTAATGATCTGGAGGATGGCGTGGACTGCACCCTCAGAGAGTTTACAGATAACACTAAACTGGGAGGAGTGGTAGATGCACTGGAGGGTAGGGATAGAATACAGAGGGACTTAGACAAATTAGAGGATTGGGCCAAAAGAAATCTGATGAGGTTCAACAAGGACAAGTGCAGAGTCCTGCACTTATGGTGGAAGAATCCCATGCACTGCTACAGACTAGGGACCGAATGGCTAGGCAGCAGTTCTGCAGAAAAGGACCGAGGGGTTACAGTGGATGAGAAGCTGAATATGAGTCAACAGTGTGCCCTTGTTGCCAAGAAGACTAATGGCATTTTGAGCTGTATAAGTAGGGGCATTGCCAGCAGATCAAGGGACGTGATCATTCCCCTCTATTTAACATTGGTGAGGCCTCATATGGAGAACTGTGTCCAGTTTTGGGGCACACGCTACAAGAAGGATGTGGAAAAGTTGGAGAGCCCAGCAGAGGGCAACAAAAATGATTAGGGGGCTGGAGCACATGACTTATGAGGAGAGGTTGAGGGAACTGGGATTGTTTAGTCTGCAGAAGAGAAGAATGAGGGGGGATTTGATAGCTGCTTTCAACTACCTGAAAGGGGGTTCCAAAGAGGATAGATCTAGACTGTTCTCAGTGGTAGCAGATGACAGAACAAGGAGTAATGGTCTCAAGTTGCAGAGGGGGAGGTTTAGGTTGGATATTAGGAAAAAAAACATTTTCACTAGGAGGGTGGTGAAGTACTGGAATGGGTTACCTAGGGAAGTGGTGGAATCTCCTTCCTTAGAGGTTTTTAAGGTCAGGCTTGACAGAGCCCTGGATGAGATGATTTAGTTGGGGATTGGTCCTGCTTTGAGCAGGGGGTGGGACTAGATAACCTCCTGAGGTCCCTTCCAACCCTGATAGTCTCCGATTCTATGAACACTCTTGCAGTTGGGGGCCCATTGCTCCCAATTCCAAGTCACCATTCAGTTGAAGAACTGTTGATGGAGAAAGTTTTCAATGTAGCTAATTATTCACAATGAAACATTGTATCACTTAATATTGCTCACAATCTCTCTGCTACAATCTGCTCAATATGTTTTTTTCCTCTCTTCACATTGGAAAACAGAGCCCCCTCTCAGGGAAATTTTGTAAACTCCCCCTTCTTTCTTCTAGCTCATTACCACATACTGTTTACCTCATACTGATTTTCCTTAGCTAATAAATCTTTTCTCAGCCTTCCCATTTAATATCCCTTCATTCTCACCTCTTGTAGATCTAACACTTGTGGTTTCCAAATATTTCTGACTAATAATTGGGAAACATCAGGGGAGTCAGAGTTCTGGCTGTTTTGATTAGCTACTATTTCTCTTTTACTATTCCATTTAGACTGCAGGGTGTTTGGTCCCATATACAGCAAAAAAGTGTGGGCACTCTTTTCTGTACCCTTCAGCTGGGCGCACAAACAGCCTATTCATTTCAGTGGGAGCAGAACCAGCCCCCAAATGCCCGATGTGCATGAACAAATCAGGTGGTTTGTGTGGAAAACTGAGAAATATCTAAATTTTTATAAATGTTGTGCATGCCTATGAGTTTATGATGGGCTGGCCTTTCTGAGAATCTAGACCAATCGCCAAGGGGAAGCCTGTGCAGGGCCTATGACAAGTTACATTTATATGACTGTGTGAGTAATCTTTGGGTGGTCTAAGTTAACTTTACCACTTCTCTTCTAATGTTTCAACACAACTCCGATAGAAAAGCACATGGAGACCCAGAATTCAGACACTGAGGACTCTCAGCAAGGATTGCAGAGGGTCACCCTGCCCACAATGAAGTCTGAAAAACAAGGTGAATGCACTTAATTTTTAAGTACCAACTTTATAACATTTTATAGCAAAAAAGAAACAGCTTAATTTCTACTACAAAACAAGGCTATTTTATAATCCACATACATTGTCTTCACAGTTATACATACATATATATAAAGAAACCCTCTAAACAGGTCAGTCCCTGCAGAAATACAGTAAGAAGTAGCTCAGGGTTCCAAAAGCTCAGGTTGAGTTCATCTGAGCCTCAGAGTCCTTATTCATCAATGTGATACAGTCTGCTGAGTCAAAAGCAGTGTAGCGGTATCTTCCCTCCTTTGGCTTACCGAAATTTCCAATTGTAACCCATGCAGACTCTTTTACCTCCTTTGCTGGACTGTGGAATCACTCAATTAGCTAATCAGCTAACTAATTAATTAAATATATAATCAGCATTAATTAAAATGTGTAAATGAATATCCTTGATACAAGAAAAATAATGAACCGAGAAAAGGAAAATAGAAAGGACTCTTTCCCTATCTCACATTTAAATAAGAAAATAGTTGGTGAACCATAGTGATAAAAATAGTTTGGCTAAAATCGAACAACATCCAAGGTATACAATTAAAATGAAAACAACTAATTTTCCCCTTCTATAACTAACAAGGTTTCCCTTTGGGAAAGTTAACAATATTACCAATCTGCTGCAGAATGCTTCAAAGTTAAGGGAAAACAGACCACTTTGTGCTCTTATGGCTGAACTTCTCCCAACCCATGACAATCACGTCCTTTCGTAAAGCAGCTGCCCTGACTACTTTTGCTCAATACAGTCTACTAGTCCAGCTACCGGGAATCTATTGAGCCTGCCCAGAAACTCTGGGCATGAATGCTAATTTTGCCTCTGTGGAGCAACAATGACTCAGACACATCTCATTCCTCCCGCTCCCCACACACACACTTCTTCTCTTCAGATGACTTAAAAAGCTATCTCCCTATTAGGCTTGTGTGGGCTACATGTGCCTCTTGTCATTCATTGCCCTGGGCCTTGAGTAGACTCTAACACCACCACAAATTTGGTCTAAAAGGTTGATATTCTCATCTGGTAGCATTTTACACTCACTTTGCACAGGTTTCAAAGACTCCACAAGGTACAGCACAATGGAGAATCAGACCTAGCATGTTTGGCAGATGCATCTAGGTGCACTTTTAGAAATTGGGTCCTCCATTGGACCAACCTAGGCACTGGATCAACAGTTTAGTTCAAGAAACTGGTAACACATTTCCTGACTTTTGTGCATCAATGTCAACCTTTAACTTGACTTGACTAGCTTTTTTGTGAGTTTAATTAGCTTTTTTTTTTAAATAAGCACAGTCATGCAGTTTCTAATTGAAATGTAAATTATCAGTAGTATAACATTTGTGTTTAATATATATTGTAATTGAGTGTCCCAAAAAGTCCAACTTATGTGCCAAAAAATAATTACATTTCTCTCTAACAAGATCACTTGTGTAGGTACAGGACCTAAATCCTCAGGCTTCCCAGGAGGAGGAGGGTTGTGGGAATGCATATAATATGAAAAATAATAACTCTTCCTGTGATGTAAAGTTTAATTCAATCAGCAGGACATCATGGAACTAATAAAGCACAATTAATTAAAGGAAAATTGACTTTCTATCACTAATAACATGACTTAATTTCTCAAGGCAATTAAGACATAAAATACATATGCAAACTTTTTATTCTTAGTTCAGACACTCACCAAACAAAAAACAAACCCTGGTAAACATGGACATTTGGGGTCTTAAATCCCAGATTGAAATGACACATTTTTGAGCAAGTCATTCCAAATGTCTTCACCTCTAAAATTTAGCAATTGATGTGGAGTGGAAAAGTTTTTAAGAAAACAAAAATTACAAGGCAGTTGAATGAGCCACTGTCATAGACAATCTTTCATTTCAAAGGGTTAGCTGGAAATTTTCCCTACGGCAAAGCTATCCAATTACTTCCTGCTGCAGAGTTTCTTGCACTGTTCTGTGAAGCAGCTGGTACTGACCACAGTCGCAGACGGAATACTGGATTAGAAGGGTCATTGATCTAATCCAGTATGGCAATTACTATAGTCCTGTGTTCCGACGACCATAGTTTTGCTACCTTTCTCCTCTTTTGTAAGTCTCAAGTTTCTGTGATTACAGAAATCTTGCTGCATAGAGGTGACCTTGCTTCCTAATGACATCAACACATGAAGTGAGGAGGCTGCCTGTCGACAAAAAATAACTGTGTTGGGTTTTATTTAAAAACGGGGTGGCTGTCTCCAGTTGTAATGATGCTGCCTCTGGTGGAACACAACTGAGAGTATCAATTCAGGACAAATTGCTTAGACCAGGGCAGTTACAGCCCAAAGCTGGAGTTCCTTTACTATTAAGGCAAACCAAACCAGGCAAACAGAGAGGACTTTGGTTTTACCCCACTGGCTATCCATAAGTCACACAAGCAATTCCCTTAGACATTCCAGTTTCCCAGTATCACCACCAGTGCCACTTGTTATGGGGACAAATGGTTATGAAAACCAATACTCCAGTAAAAGATAAAAGGTTCTCCCGATCCCAAAGGACCAAACCCCAGACCCACGTCAATATACAAGTCAGATCTTACCTACAAATCATGTTGTTGCCAACCCTTTAGAATCTAAAATCTAAAGATTTATTCATAAAAGAAAGAAATGTAGATGAGAGCTAAAATTGGTTAAATTGAATCAATTACATACAGTAATGGCAAAGTTCTTGGTTTAGGCTTGTAGCAGTTATGGAATAAACTGCAGGTTCAAATCAAGTCTCTGGAGTACATCCACAGCTGGGATGGGTCATTCAGGCCTTTGTTCAGAGCTTCAGTTTGTAACAAGGTTCCTCCGGAAGTAAGAAGCAGGATTGAAGACAAAATGGAGATGATGATGATGCCTTTTATAGTCCTTTTGCCATGTGGCTTCTGCTTTCTTTGTTCCAACCACAAGCTACTCAGCACATGGCTTGGAAAAACCTTAGAGTTCTGTCCATAGGCATGTCCCTGCATGCCTTGCTGAGTCACAAGGTGTATCTGTCTTCTCTCAATGGGTCAATTGTATAGCTGATGGTCCTTAATGGGCCATCAAGCATGCTAGGCAGTGTTGATGTCAAATTGTCTGGAGTGTCACCCAGAAGCATAGCACAAGTTTGAAATACTGACAGTATAGAGCCAATACTTATAACTTTAAATACAAAATGATACATGCATTTAGATAGCATAATCATAACCAGCAACTCATAACCTTTTTATAGACACCTCACACGACAACCATTGTACAATATTTGCTGCAACTATGTAACAGTGGTTGCAACAACGATCTATATGGTTACAGTTTATGTCAATAAAGTCACTCCAGTCTTCCCAGAGGATGCAAAATAATAAGATGAGGAATAATTCTAGGCCAAATTCTGCTGTCAGTTACACTGGTGCAGACTCAAAGTAACCATACTGAGTTCAATGGAATTGTCATATACTCGCATAGCTGTTATGGAGAATGGAACCTAATATACTGCACTTTATTACATTGAAACAGAGATTGTTATCATTTTGCATTTAATCAAGTGGCTATTATTATTATTTGTAGTACAGTGGCACATAGAGAGCCCAATCAGGAGGGCCCCATTGAGTCTGGTGCTATGCAAACCCATGAAAGAGAGATTCCACACTTCATAAATCTTTGGCTGTGGCTACACTTAGCACTTCAAAGCGCTGCCGCGGTAGCGCTGCCGCGGCAGCGCTTTGAAGCGCTAAGTGTAGTCAAAGCGCCAGCGCTGGGAGAGAGCTCTCCCAGTGCTGTCCGTACTCCACCTCCCTGTGGGGAAATACGGACAGCGCTGGGAGCCGCGCTCCCAGCGCTGGGGCTTTGACCACACTGGCGCTTTGCAGCGCCAGAATTTGCAGCGCTGGAGAAGGTGTGTTTTCACACCCTGCTGCAGCGCTGCAAATTTGTAAGTGTAGCCAAGCCCTTATACTCTTAAGGACCTGCTCAAAAGCCCAATGAAATCAAAGTGAGTCTTTCCTTTGATTGCAGCAGGGTTTCGCTCACAGTTTAAGGCTCTGATGCTACAATCAGATGCATACTGGCAGATGCTGTACTTGCAGGTCCCATTGGCTTCAAGGGGGTTCTGCATAGATGCAGGAGTCCACCCACCGGTAGTAATTGAATGGTGCAACAAGTGGGTGAGGTTGGAAGATAAAGGTAATAGTGAGAGGAACACATGATTATATGGACTCATATATTTTAAGGCCCAGGACAGACCATTAAGTTCATGGAGCATAGGTCTACCACTGCATTTTGAAGCCTGTGAGAGTGAGCCTCCAAGCCCCGGTCAACAAACTTAGGTTTCAGTGTAGCAGCCGTGTTAGTCTGTATCCGCAAAAAGAATGTATCCTCAATACATGTTCCATTCCATGCATCCGAAGAAGTGGGCTGTAGCACACGAGAGCTTATGCTCAAATTAATTTGTTAGTCTCTAAGGTGCCACAAGTACTCCTCGTTCTTTCAACAAACTTAGGTCAGAGAATCTCACACTACAGCTCTAAAAATATCGGTATATCTATATAAAAAATCTTTGAAGTTGTGGCTCGGGCTGGAGCTCAGGCTCTGAAGTCTAGGAAATCAGGCCCAAAGGGATAGAATTTGCTTCATCATGGTAATCCTCGCAAAGAGGAAAATTATTAATATATAAGTACACATTAAAATGTTGAAAATATTTTGATTCACAGCTACAAGGAAGTGCATTCCATGTTGCATGATTTATTTATTCTTTTACATTTCTGAGATACTTGTCCTTCATCTAGTAGCACATAGCTGGCTGAAGGAGTTAAGATCTCTGAGTCAAAACTGGAGCCAGTGAGCACTCCAGCTGGTTGTTAAGTGGCTGACACAAGCCGAAGTAGATCTAAGTTCTGCAGTATTATGAAACATCCAATGTTACAAATGAGCCTCTTTCAAAGTCATTAATGTTATAGTTCAGAGCAAATTATTCCAGCGGTACCAACATGAGAATCTTTTCTTGCATAACTTTCTTTATGTGCAACCACTACATAATGATCAAGAATGTTTCCAGATGAGATCAGATTTCTGATGGCAAGAACTCTGATCTCCATCTCTGTGCTTTAAGACTTATGCCTGTGGCATGACCTTGCAACTGGACTCCAGAGACTAAAGCTTACCAACTACACACAAACTGGTTTAATGATGGAACAACTGTGGGCCAATATATGCCAGGTGCAATTCAGTGGTGAGGCACCCAGTTCACTGGAGGGAGGGAATGCAGCCATTTATGCATAAGTAACACCTGCCAGGCATCAGGAGAGTGATGCTGGCATTAGTTGTGGAGGCAGCTGTTTTCCTCCCTTTCTGGCTGGTGGAAAATGGTTGGAAGAATAAAGAGGACAGCAAGCATTATTTAAATGAGCAGTTTGGAGAACAAAAGTGAAGACTACATTACCCAGAATGCAATGTACTGCCGCATATTTATGCACACCCTGTATATGATGTTGACTTTTGCCCAAATCCTCCACTGTGCTCCAAGCCTGAGTAAATAGAGTGGTGCAGATGTGTTCTCCCAGAAAGAAGAACCAGGACATGTTCAGAAGCACAGGCCTCTCTTCAGTTAAATGTAGAAGTAGCCCTATTATTTGAGAAAACTGTTATATCGAGCTGGACAACATTTATCAATTCCAATTTTTTTTAATGAAAAATGGCCTTTTTTAAAATTAAAAATTTAGTAACAAAGTTTTGGATTTTTCTTTTGAAAGTTTTCTGAATTTTCAGCAAAAATGCCAGCAACCAACCCCCCACCCTTTCCATTTTCCTTACCTCTTTCACTTTCCTTTTTATTCCTTTTTAGGCCTTCTTTTTAAGAGAAAACAAGGGGAACAGAACAAGGAGGGAAAAATTTAAAAAACAAAAAAAATGGCTCACACTGTTTTTCATTTTTATTGAACAAAAATGAGGAAAAATTTAACATTTTCTTCACTTTTTTGTAAAATGTACAAAACATTTTCCACTAAATAAATATACTTACCATTCATTTTTTATATATGAACAGAACTCCAAAGCCATTGCTCTTTACAAAACTTTTCACAAGCAATGTTTCTAAACTACTGCTGAAGTAATTTTTCACTGGGTGAGTTACAGATCAATTTTCTTAGGTAAGAATAATGTACCATTGTCTACTACATATTTACAGCTGGAATGTTTCCCCCTACAATTATTATCTTATAATTGTTTTCATAATAACAATAGTTGTTTACGTCTGTTTCTGTGCAATGAAAAATAGCAAAGTAGATTTTAAATGTATAGGAAATGTATTCCCTGTACATGAAATGTATTTTCCAATTCCTACAGTGATAATTACTTCTGCAGTCTTGGACTCAAAGATAGTGGTTCATTTCCTCAGCTGTCATAAACTAATGTAAATCCCTTGAAGTCAAGGGAACTATGCTGATTTACACCTGCTGAGGATCAGATCCAGTGTGCTCACCTTTTGCAAGCAGTTGATAGACCTGTGGTGTTGTGCAGTCTATATGGTTTTATAAAAATGTAATAATAAGTGAATATAATGTAACTGAGATATGCTTCATGCAAAAGGTCTCTTGTAAGGTATCATTACAAAGCTTATAATATACTGAGTGTAACCATCCTGTACCACTCTTGTATCTGAAACTAGAAATATGAACTATAACTCTGAGGGCCTATTGTAATTATACAAAGTGGGGGCCATTAATGGTGGTTTGGAATCTTGATGACTCCCATTAACTAGGACCATTGTCTGCAAATGGCTGTTTTACCTGTAAGTCTTCCTGTATACCGGTGTGCTGGCAAGTGGGTAACGAAGTCTTGCAGTGAAATCCATCTTTAACCTGGTGTCTTTTCATTGAGGAGAGGATGGGAACTCAGAGAGGGACAAAAGGATTCCTGCCTTATGCAAAAGATATATAAAGGGGTGGAAGAGAACAAAGAGAGAAAGGAACCATCATGAAGAATCCCCCAGCTACAACCTAAGCTGGATAAAAAGCTGTACCAGGGGAAAGAATTGTGCCCAGGCCTGGAAGGTGTCCAGTCTGAGGAAAAAACTTACTGAAGCATCTCTAAGGGTGAAATTATCTGTATTCAGTTTGATTAGACATAGATGTGCGAGTTTTATTTTATTTTGCTTGGTAACTTACTTTGTTCTGTCTGTTACTACTTGGAACCACTTAAATCCTACTTTCTGTATTTAATACAATCGCTTTTTACTTATTAATTAACTCAGAGTCTGTATTAATACCTGGGGGAGCAAACAGCTGTGCATATCTCTCTATCAGTGTTATAGAGGGTGAACAATTTATGAATTTACCCTGTATAAGCTTTATACAGGATAAAACAGATTTATGTGGGTTTAGACCCCATTGGGAGTTGGGCATCTGAGTGCTAAAGACAAGCACGCTTCTGTGAGCTGTTTTCAGGTAAACCTGCAGCTTTGGGCAAGTAATTCAGACCCTGGGTCTTTGTTAGAGCAAACGGAAGCGTCTGGCTCATCAAGACAGGGTGCTGGAGTCCTAAGCTGGCAGGGAAAACAGGAACAGAGGTAGTCTTGGCACATCAGGTGAAAGCTCACAGGGGGTTTCTGTAATCCAACCCATCACAGTGGTGTACTCGGCAGGATCTGCGCACAGCTGATTGTTTTGAGGTACTGGTAGCAATTTCAAGTGAGTTTTAAGTGTGGTGGCTGGAGAACAGACAAAGTGGTTACTGGTTTGTTATTTTCTGTTTGCTTATTTAGGGTAAGGGAAGTAGGCGACAGAAAAGAAAGCAAAATAAGTAAGTAAGAAAGAAGATCATAAGAAGTTAAACTATACAAGTTGCAAATTGCCCAGAAAGGCTAAACACTGGGCTCTAGGAAAGTCTCTGTTAACTAAGAAGCCCCTGAGCTGAGTGCATCTCAGTTTCAGTGAACTGCAGACAGGTGTGGCCCAACCTCTGTGTCTGTGCTGAAGCTGACTGGAGTGTCTAACGTAGCAAGACAGGAACAGGAGGGACCATCCTGATCATCTAGTCTGACCTCCTGCACACTGCAAGCCACAAAACCTCACCCACCCACGCCTGTAATAGACCCACAACCTCATGCTGATTTACTGAAATCCTCAAATCTTGATTTACAGATTTCAAGTTACAGAGAATCCACCATTTACTGTAGTTTAAACCTGCAAATGATTCATACCCTGGGATTCAGAGAAAGGCAAAACAAAAACAAACAAACAAACAAACAGTGTCTCTGCCATGCTGATCTGAGGGGAAACTCCTTTCCAAATATGGTGGTCAGTTGAACCCTGAGTATTTCGGCAAGACCCAACAGCCAGACACCTGGGAAATAATTTTCTTTAGTAACTCATAGCCCTCCCCATCCAGTGCCCCATCCCTGGCCATTGGGGATATTTGCTACTAGCAGCTGCTGATTGGCTACAAGCCATTGTAGGCACTCTCATAATACCATCCCCTCCATAAACTTATCAAGCTCCATCTGGACGCCATTTACATTTTTGTCCCCATTGTTCCCGTTGGAAGGCTGGAGCTTCTGGAGTTTCACAGTGATCTAAGTTCTAATGTAAAATGAGTTTTATCGGGCTCAGTCCAATGTCTCATGGACTCATAACAGAAAGTATTCCATATAACACAACTACCATAATCTGGTGTGATTCAGAACTAGTATCAGGGAAGGCCCAGGACAAAGACGATATAGAGAATAAACTGTCACCACTATCTCTAAAAGTTCAAGCTAATGAAGGCAATAGAGAAAGAAGCAAGCACTGGGAAATTTACACTGAAGCTGTTTAAGGGCCCCATTCAGTACCCACTGGAGCCAGAGAACTTCAGTTTCCTTTCCTACCAAATCTTTAGATTTAAAAAACGATTGTTGTGATGGATTTGGAGTTGCTCTGTAATAATTTATGAATATTATTTGTCGACCTGGTTGCTGGGATGTTTACGGTGTGAATATATTGGTTTAGTTTAAGAGAAGGCTGTCAGGAAAAATAAGCAGGAAATAAAAAGAATAGCTCATGACAAGCCATGTCTCAGCAAACATTAAGAGTTGTTAAGAGACAAACACCAGATCAGTTTGCTTTTGACAATTTTACCTCTGGCTCCAGTCAACCTACAAAACTGCTTTTGATGAGAACGGTCAAAGCCCTGGGGATGTAAAAGAACAAAAGAACTATATCAGCCTAAAAGGGACTGTCTATCAAGAGGCAGGTAGGTGCTCAGGGGAAGAAGATTGGAACATAGTCACCAACTGGAGTGTTTGAAGAAGTTAGGCCTGTCTAGGTTACCATCATGGGATAGTAAGTCTTTAGGTAAAACAGAAATGAATGTAGACTGTTGTTTTAATATGCTTTTTCTCTAAATACTTTGTTCTTACTGTAAAATAAACAGCATTTTCATTTTAAGAAGGCGATCTGGTTACTGAACACCACTGGTCATAAACTTCTGAAGGGAAGAACCCCAGGTGCTCAAACCCAATGGATAATCGGTTGAATATGAACTCCTAGTGTGACACTGTGGCCAAAAGGGCTAATGCAAACCTTGGATGCATAAACAGGAGGATTTTGAGTAAGAGTAGAGAGGTTATTTTACTTCTGTACTTCACAGTGGTGCAGCCATTGCTGAAATGCTGTGTCCAGTTCTAGTGACCACAGGTCAAGGAGGATGTTGACAAATTGGAGAGGTTTCAAAAAAGCGCCACAAGAATGATTACAAGATTATAAAAATGCCTTATAGTGATTGAGCTCCTTGAGCCTCTGTCTTTAGTTTAACAAAGAGAAGATTAAGGGGTGACTTGATTGCAGTCTATAAGTACCTATGTGGGGAACAAATATTTGATAATGAGCTTTTCAGTCGAGAAGAGAGGTATAATGCTCGACAAATTGAGACTGGAAATAAGGTATACATTTTTAACAGTGATGGTAACTGACCATTAAATGAAGTTACCAGGAGTCGTGGTGGATTCTCTATCACTGGCCATTTTTAAATCAAGAAAGGATGTTTTTCTAATTCAAAAGGTATTATTTTGGGGAAGTTCTATGGCCTATGTTATACAGGAGGTCAGACTAGATAATCACAATGATCCATTCTGGCCTTATAATATATGAAGTTATGAATTTCCAGAGGAGGTCACTGGTATACCTATTGTATATACACACAAATTCATTATCCATGGACCATAGTTTAACCACATTATCAAAAAGTTATTGACAAACTAGCGAAAGTTCAGAGAAGAGCAGCAAGATGATCAAGGTTGTAGAGGAAGAAGCGACATATGAGAAAAGACCATAAGAGTTCACTATGTCTAGCTTCTCTGAACAACACAGAAAGGAGAACAGCAGTCTATAAATACCAGAAGAATGTTAATAAAAGGGTGGAGAAGGGTCATTTAGAACACAAGGATCTAAAAGTAACAGGATGAAATTAAGAAAGGGAGAACTGTGGGTGAATATCAGGAAAAACTTCCTTACTTCAACAGTTATTAGGCTACAGACTAGTCTAGCAAAGAAAGTGATGAAAGTTCATTGTGTTGGGATATTTAAAACTACACTGGACAAAACCCTGGAAAATGTACTGTATATAACAAACCTGCGTTGACTGAGAGAAGGATTGACTGTGCTAATAGTTTTTTCCCCTCTCTGCCTTCTATGGTTCTTTGGTTGTTAAGATAAAGCTTTCAGTAGCTCTGCAATAATCTGTTTATACACACAGTATAATCAACAACCAATGAAATTCAACCCTTTTTAAACTAAAGAAGTTGCTCAACTGTCTTAGGGTAGATTTATACTGCAGCTAGGATTGTGGCTCCTCTCCTGGGTAGGTAGACACATGTTAGTTCTCCTTGAGCTAGCGCGCTAAAAACAACAGTGTGGATGTTATGGAATGGGCGGCAGCTCAGGCCAGCTGCCTGAGTACATGTCTGCCTGACCCCATCTTAGGTGTAGGTGGCTGTATAATCCACACTGCTATTTTTAGCATGCTAGCTCAAATGGAGCTAGCATCTGTTTGTCTATCCGGGATAGGAGGCATGTTTCCAGCTGCAGTGTGGACATACTCGTAGGTGTAATTAATCAAGTTGTTCTGAAACATGCCAGTATAAGTCATTGCTTCATCTAGACATATAAATCAGTTAATCATCTCTCCCTTTATGCTTAAAAACACATTGGTTTTCCTTTAACATAGTTTAGATTGCTAATATTGTGGAAGCCAGTAGATTTTAGAATATTTTGAGTCTTTTTCACCCTTGGATCTTCTTCAAATGTTGAGCAGTTCAATTTGTTTGCCAATCTGTTTCTTTTCCCCTTCCATTCCTTGATAATCAAGTGACCAAATGACTAACTAGCAGCCAAGATAGAAGCAGATGAGATGTGACAGATTGTATTTAAATAGGGAAGCTGGCCTAATAAACAAACTCAAGCTTTCAACAACTGAGACAGATCCAAGTGAATGCCAGGGAGAAAATATTAACTCACAAATGCACAAACTATAGTTCTTTGATTCTGTCCATTGTGGCAAATGATCATTCCCCAGCCACATGTGCAACTGCCACACAAGAAAGATTCTGAGAGTTATGTCTGTACTGAGGAAACTAAATGATACAAGTAAATTCCATAGGGTGCTATTGAAATTGTTTCAGTAAATGACTGGGGATAAAGTTGATCTCTTAAATTCGGACACAGAAACAGAGAGGCAGAGCTCCAGTTCATGTAAACAAACATAATTCCTATGTAGTCAATGGAAGAGATCTGCCCATATCTTAAAGAAAAGATAACCGATGTGGAGTGGCTACACTCTAGAATGAGAAGGGACTTCATTTGTTGTTATTTCGATTCTCTTTGCAATCAACTTGTAAAGTCCTTTGATCAAGTCCAGACTTGAGAAGTGATTCATAATTCCCTTTCAACTTTTGGTTGAAATCTCTGCATGAGTAAGCATTCAAATGCGGCCGTTCCATTTTGGTGACAGTTTCTGAAAGATAATACTATATTGCAATGATTTTGACCTTTTCGGTGTTCTGCAATTTAATCTGATGACTATACATGTTCTGCTCTTTTACAACCTCAATATCATCTTTTAAAGGAAAAAGTGATAGAGGAAAATGTGGCCTGGCCAACTAATTAAATACAAAGTGGTTTGAAAGTAATGTATTTTCAGAAGGTTCATAATGCTGCAAAACGTTCCTTTCAGGCTGGCACTTGCCATAAAAATCTTCATCCTCTGAGAGCATTTCATCCCCCTTTCCAATAACAAAAAAGATGAGCGAGGTTTGTTTATTTAGTCCGAAAGCAGGAAAATATTTTGAAATAATTTCCGTGGTAATTTCATATATTTAGTATTTTAATATGGGCTGATTTTCAGATGCAGATCTTGGCAGGTACTTAGCCCTTGATCTATTTTGGCATCGTTTGCTATTAAAAACAAAAAAACAAAAAACACCTTACAGGTAAGACTTGTGTATTTGCAGAGTAATTGCTGGTTCATTACAGTTTAACCAATGAAAGGTTCAGCTCCTTTGAAATCAATGAAGGTGTCCAAATGAATTCAAGATTTCTCTGTGTAGTTAAGTTAGGATCTGAACTGACCATTAGCAGGGAATTGGGCACATCCCAGTGTAATTCTACAGACAGTCCAGTGGAGACAACCCCTGCCTGCAGATGGGGAGGCGGAGGGGAGGGCAGAGTGTGAGCATGCTCAGTATAAGCCAAGCAGCAAATCGGGGGGAGAGAGGGGCATGTGACCCCACATGCCCCCTCCACACACACATCACCTCTGCAGCCTAGTATGGGTTATGGTTAAATTCAACCTCACTATGGAGTTTCATTAATATAGTCACTGATAATATATTGTCATGACAACAGGTCACACAAGTTATGAGTCACTGATGTGCAAGCCCTCGGGATGAAACATTTCCACAGAAAAAGTTAAAGTCATCATGCAGTAGCCACACTCAGAAATGTGTTAAGGGGAGTGTGTGGTTAAGGAAATCTCTTGAGGGGCAATTTAACCATGCTTAAGTCCCTGAGTGTTGCAGAGAAGCTTCACAAAAGGAAGATAAATAGTCTGGCTACTTTGGGACATTACGTGATCCCAGATGAGCAGGTTTTATGTTAGGGTTGTTTCCAGGTTGTAAAACACAGGGGTTGAGGAAGGCAAAAAGAAAGTGTGTGTTAAGTAGTGAGATTCCAGGTGTATGGAGACACAAAGGAAAAGGTTTGGTTTTATATCATGATAGGTAACATATTGTAAAACCCTAGTGTAGACTGGGAAAGTTGTAATTTTACTTGAATTTAGCTGGTTGAGGTGACCCTCCATGGGCACCCTAGCAAAGTGGAGATAAAATGACAACTTTGCTGTCTACACTAGGATTTTACAATGTGTTGGCTTCACAGTGTAAAAACACACCTTTTTTCAAAGTGTAGACGGGGCCCAAAAGAGACAGAGGCCCAAGACAACTGCTTCTCGATTAAAGGAAAGCGGTGTCGTTGCTGAGGTTTCTACAAGAGGGACTGGCCTATATGCAGTTTGCAACCATCTCTGTTCCTAGAATAAGGATGAATGTAAATAGACAAATAACAGTAGAAATTACCTGGACTGTGTCACTGATTTCCCTTCCAGCAGGAAAATAACATAGGCCCTGAAAATCACTTGGCAAACAGGTAACAGTCTTCATAACTTTGAACTTCATGGATCTTATGGGCCTGAGTCTGAATTATTCTGTTACTGTGCTAGGAGTGGAGAAATGAAAAAGGGGGGTCTGACACTATATGACAGGGTAGCCCTGCTAGCAAGTGCTTCCCTTCTATAGGCCAATAATACATTCTAATCATGTCCCAAACTCCCATAGAGATCAAGGAGTTTTAGTTGTGCTGTGTGCAAGGAATAAAGGGCCTGGGCCCATTTATGCATTATGTGCCTACACCAAGAGGATTTGATTCCCCTTATCTCACTCCTGTTGGCTGGATAAATAATTGACTTTTGCCAAGATGCTGCTTATTCTTTCACTGAACATTCAGCATTTGTCACTCATTGTTCCCCCCCCCCCCCCCCGTCTGGTCACATTCCAGTAATAACTAAAGACATTTGCACTCTGCAGATGGATCAGTGCCACCTTCAGTTTAATAAAGAAGATGACGTTTTTAAAGGAATGGCATTTTGTTAGTTATTAGGAATCCTCGCCCACTTGTCTTTGAATCAGGTTAAATAATATATTGCTTGACACAAATGAATTAGTATAATAAAGTTTCAGCACAGGCACCTCATAGTATGCTGGTGGAAGGGGAAAGCTTGCATCTAGAGTTAGCATTTAATTTTGCACAAGAACAATCTGCCTCTGAATGATTGGAGTATGCACTGAAAGGTGAAGTCCCCATGTTCCACTCCCATCCACAAGCAGCAGAGCTCCTGTGCCTACAGATCCTGGCAGGTGTGTATGGTATTAAGGTAAAGGGCACTGCTGTTTTTATGAGATGCACCTGCTTTCCTTCAACTCTGTAGAAACCCCTCTGATTTCCAGCTTTGCAAGGTGGACATATATATATATATACACACACACACACACATACAGATGGGAGACTGGATCAAGTCTCTTCTGAATTCTCCATCTCACCAACCTCCCAGGGCGAACAGAGTCTACCATATCTTATGCAGCTTCTCTATTCATACTGTGGAACAAACCCATCCGTGAATGTTCCCAGATGAGCCGTAGGCAGGAGGATCATAGAGAGAAGATTCACTCCACACGCATAGGATTAGAGTAATCCAGCTGTATGTAGGTGGAGTGTTGGATGCTTGTAGAGGTGAAATCCAGGGTGTGAAGCTGCTGTGCAATTTCCCGACAGCTGTTGTCCCAGCCTACAGATTAGAATAGCAGACGCAGCCCCTCCACAACGGTATTTGGGCCTTAAAAGCCAGGACCCGATGCCCCTACCTAGCCTACTGTAAATGTGGCCTTTATTTGTTCAGCTCTACTCAGGGATTTTTCAATTATTTATCATTTGCTTATTCTAAGGTTGCCAACTTTCTAATCTCACAAAACTGAATATCTTTGTCCCGCACCCTGCCATGTCCCTTCCCTCAGGCCCCACCCCTGCCTCAGCCCTTCTCTCAGACCCCAACCCCCAGTCACTCCATTCCCCCTCTCTCCATTGCTTGCTCTCCCCCAACCTCACTCACTTTCATTGGGCTGGGGCAGAGGGTTGGGGGTTGGTAAAGACTCTAGCAGGGGTGCAGGCTCCAAGGTGGGGCCAGAAATGATGGGTTCAGGGGGCAGGAGGGGGCTCCGGGCTGGGGCAGGGGGTTGGGGTGCAGGAGGAGGTGAGGGCTCTGGCTCGGATTGCAGGCTCTGGGATGTGGCCTGGGCATAACGGGTGTGAGGTGCAGGAGGGGGCTCTGAGCTCGGGTCGAAGGGTTTGGAGTGCAGGAGCAGGCTCAGGGCTGGTGAAGGGGGTTGGGCTGCAGGAGGGGGTGTGGCCTCTGGGGTAGGGCCAGGGATGAGGAGTTTGGGGTGCAGGAGGGGGCTCAAGGCTTAGGGGAAGGGTTGGGGTGCAGGGTCTGGGAGGGAGTTAGAGTGTGGGAGGGAGTTCCGATCTGGCATGGGGAATTGGGGTGTTCGAGTATGGGCTCCAGCCAGACGGCACTTACCTCAGGTGCTCTCGGTTGACTGCACAGCGGGGCTAAGGCATGCTCCCTGCCTGCCCTGGCTCCACTCGACTCCCAGAAGCAGCCGTCATGTCTGGCTCCTAGGCACAGGAGTTGCCAGGTGACTCTGCGTGGTGCGCATTGCCCGTGCCTACAGGCACCTCTCCTACAGCTCCCATTGGCCACGGTTCCTGGCCAATGGGAGCTGTGGAGCTGGCGCTCAGGATGGAGGCAGTGCACGTAGCCTCCCTGGCCACCCATGCACCTAGGGGCAACAGGAACCTGGCGGCTGCTTTCAGGACCTGCACAAAGCCAGGGCAGGCAGGGAGCTTGCCTTAGCCCCACTGCACCGCCGACCATACTTTTAATGGCCTGGTCAGTGGTGCTGACCAGAGCCGCCAGGGTCCCTTTTTGCTTGGGTCTTCCAGTCGAAAACTGGACACCTGGCAACCCTATTCTCCAACCAATTATTCCAAACTTAAACTGTGGATATGTTTTCTTAAGAGGATTACTTACCCTCCAAGGGTCAGATTGTGAACCCTTTATTGAGTATTTTCACTGATATCAATGTGACTGTTCATGGAATAAGATACTAGTCTATGTGAGGAAGGATTTCACAGTCTGCCCCCAAATTTTGATGATGAGCTGTTTTTGAGTTCACACTGTATGGAAAGAAATGATCATATGGGAATGGGAAACATGTATATTTTTACCCCCCAATAAAGTCAAGACTAGCTGAAAGGATTTCAGACTTTTGAAAAAAGGGGGAAAAATCTTTGTACAAAGATTAGGCTTTGAATATTTCAGCCTCAAGGGTCTTTTTTTTTTCCCACTGTGAGTGTGGAAAAAAATAATCTATTTATAGTAATCTCCTTCTTTGTATCTGTGTCTCTCAAATCGAGTTGCATTTGCAAATCTAGAAAAATATAAGAACAATGTTTGGCAATAGCTAATAAACGTCTGTCCATATGTGACTATATCTCACATTTTCAATTCTGTATCATATGCTTTACTAGCCTATACAGTCCAGCAAAATCAATTAATTTTAAACAGAACCACCCCAGGAACTTTTTACCTTCATCCTCCTTGCCAACTAATCCCAAATGGTATGGGAATGGTTTCCTAAGAAGTAATTCTCTTTTTCATTAGTAAACATTTCTCTGTGACAAAAAATCGTATTGTCCCGTGTGGCCCCAAATGTGGCACATTGGCAAATGGCACACTGCAAATTTTAAGTGTCTGCTCTGCGTCTAAACTGCCTGACGTTTGAGCTGCTTTGGATTCAGTTCAATTCAGTTCATTTTGGTACTCATCAGTCCATGGCATTTTTATTCCCCCATCAAACTGGCAAGACTCCGTTTTTTTTTCTTAGCTCAGAGAATGCAGAGAGTTGTTAGATCAACAGAGCAAGACACAAATCTTTGTCACCTTCTAGAACTCATTTATCACCCTCAAAATAAATGAATATTCTAGTTTGTTTGGAATGACATACATTAGAGATTACGGCCTTCATAAAACCTGGCGTGTAACTAAACCATTATCACTGAATGTACAAGTTTATTTTGCCTTCCAACACAAACATGAACCATTACTCCAGGGATTTGCTAATACGTTTCTGTTTTGAAAAGAATTGATTAAACACAAGGATAGAGTAAAGCTATGAATTCTTCTCTGTATAGTTAAAGAGAGTTTCAGATGAAATACCCCTGAAGTTACCTCTTCAACCACCATATGAATACACTTGAGATTAAAGTTAATGACGGAAAATCAGCCCAAACTTTGCCAAACACTTTAAGTGAACCAGAATTTTTAGATGTTCAAAAAAATTAGTAAAGACTTTGTTATTTTATTTTTAATTTTGACATATTTCTGTAGTTCTTAGATTTGAGAATCTAGTTCCAGATTTCGAAGTTTGAATGTGTATCCAAAGTGAATCGAACTTCTAAAATTTTTGAGATTCACCCATCACTACCAAGAATTTAATCCATTACAAAAATCAAACTTGTGGAATAATTTTCCTCTGTAAATATATTGTAAAACCTATTCAGTTTAAACAATCAAATTCTTACTGCTCTGCAAGGTCCATGTCCTTGGCCTAACTGATGCAACACAACAATTGGAACCTGGAGACAGAAAGCTAATGTCATCTCAGAAGAAATAAGATGTTTGATCTAACGGTCTCAGTCCATAAGGCATGGGACATAACATCTACCAATCCAGTTCAAATTAAACTGGATTGACATTGACCAAACCTTGGGTCTTTCATAGACAATGGGAAATAAACTGGGATATCTTAATCTAGCTCCTAGGGGATACATATCCATATAACAAAAATACCACCACAGCTGACATTAATTGGGAGCTGCAAGCACTCGGGTCACTTATTTAAATGCCTAAATGTAGATTTAAGTGCCTAATTTTAGGCATTCCATTTTCATTTAATCCATTATCTTAACCCACTGCTAAAACTGATTCTCCGTATTTGTAACCTTTTTACCTATTGGCTTTCCGACATAGACTCATAGACTCTAAGGTCAGAAGGGACCATTATGATCACCATAACCAGTCTCTGCATTGTTTGCTCTGAAAACATGTACTAAAAAGCGTGGAATAAAGTTAGTAATGTTCTTGAAAGGTTCTTTGGCTAGTTGCCACTAAATTAAATACTATTCTTCATGGTTATATTTAATCTATTATGAAAACCCCAATTATAATAATTTTCATCCAAGGATCTCAAAGCATTCTAACAACCACTGATTGACTAGGTCTCACAAATCCAGCATAGGGTAGGTGAGTACTCTTTCAACCATTTTACAGATGGATTAACTCAACAACACTGGCAAGTCAATGGCAGAGCCAAGAATTAAACCTAGATCTCTTGAAACCAAATCCCCCCATGCTCTGATTAGTAGATTATGCTTTCTCCCAGGTACTGATGGGTAAATCTCGTCCCTTCCTCTCTGGTCAAGGCAAACCATAATAGGGTGTGAAGTTCAGTGCTCACAGTTTCAGATGTTCATCTGAACCTTATGCAAACCTCTGTAAAGTGCTGGGCTGAAAGTCTCAGGAGAGCTAACTTATTCCTGAATATTTCAGCCTTTTGCGAGACTCACAATCAAATTGCTAGAGTTGGCAACACTGCTATCAACACACTTTTCTGATTGTTGGGAAAACTCCGGTATTAGCTTTTAAATGGGTGGCGGTGGCTATACTCAGTGCCTTTTAGATGCTTCATTCCATATGTCTGGTAGCACCTTGTTTCTGTGGAGAACACTGCACACTAAATCATGTCAATATACTATTTTCAGACAGCATTTCTGATCTTTTTTCCAGCATAGGATTTCACTGTTCACTATATTTAATGACACATCACAGACACTCATCTTTCATCCAATTATATCCTTAAGCTTGTTTTGTATGCTGTTTGCTCACCCTCACAGCACACATTTATTACTTGTCACCACACTTTCTTTAAGGCCTTGGTAATTTGTATGAATCTCTTTACAGCACTGTAACTAAGTCTTTATCTCTTTCTGTATTGAAAATGCATTCCTTACCTTGACGCTACTGAATTCTGCCACTGGGCATGTCTACACTACTAACTTTTGCTGACACAATTACATTGGCATAAAGCTGCCGCAGTTTGTGCGCGGGCATACTTAGCTCCTTGCGTCAGTACTGTACGTAATCCCCAGGAGTGGTTGCTTTGATGCACAATGCAGTGTACCATGGGTAGGTGTCCCACTGTACAACATACCACTGTCCAGTGCACTGTCTTTTGGGAAGTTTTGGCAATGCATGGTGGTGCAGAAATGAGTTGTGCAGGGGTGACTGGTGCTGCAGGGTCAAGTTCCCATCATGCGACATTCTCCACCGCATAACGCCATCTCTATCCCATAATGTTTGTGCCTATTTTGAAAATCCCACAAACCCACGAGGCACTTGCTGTCCATCGTCTCTGACAGAAGCATGCAGCATGCACAGCACTATTGTCAGGAGCATCACATGCACAGGACACACAATCCTCCGCTATCTGCAAAGCCACGAGAAAAGCTGTGGGCAACATGATGATTTCCTGGAGGTCAGAGTGCTGTGGCCATAGCAAGGAAGAATTCAAGATTGTTCACGGAGCAGTTGCAAATGGTGGTATGCTGTTTCTGGGCCCGAGAAATGAGCACTGACTGCTGGGATTGCATCGTAACGCAAGATTGGGATGATGAGCAGTGGCTGCAGAACTTTTGGATAAGAAAGGCCACACTCCTGGATCTGTGTGTTGAGCTTGCAGGGCACCAGTATGAGAGCTGCACTGACAGTGAAGAAGCAAGTAGAGACCACACTGTGGAAACTTGCAGTGCCAGATTGCTACTGGTCAGTGGGAAATCACTTTGGAATCAGACAATCCACTGTGGGAGCTGTTGTCATGCAAGTGTGCAGGGCCATTAATTGTCTCCTGCTACACGGGGCTTGTGACTCTCAGCAACATACAGGACATAGTGGATGGATTTGCAGCAATGGAGCTCCTGAACTGTGGTAGAGCAATGGAGAGCACACATATCTATAGTTTGGTGCCAGAGCACCTTGCTACTTTTCTATGGTTAGGCAAGAGTGTGTGGATCACCTGGGACACTTCACCACCATCAGTGTTGGCTGGTTAGGGAAGGTGCATGACATGCACATGTTTAAGAATACCGAACAGTTCAGAGAACTACAAGCAGGACTCTCTTACCTGACCAGTGGATTACCATTGGCGCTGTTGAGGTGTCAATCGTGAACCTGAGGAACCAGCCTATCCCTTATTCCCCTGGCTTATGAAGCCATACACCAGCCACCTCGACAACATCAAGGAAAGATTCAAGTACTGGGTCAGCAGGTGCACAATGACACTTGAATGTGCTTGTGGTAGATTGAAGGGATGGTGACATTGTTTACTTACAAGATTGGATCTCAGTGGGAAAAATATTCCAATGGTTATAGGTGCCTGCTGTGTCCCACATAATATCTGTGAAGCAAAGGGAAAAGTTGCCACCGCGGTGGAGGGGCAAAGATGGAGCATCTGTCTGCTGAGTTTGAACAGCCAGACACAAGGGCTATCAGAAGAGCTCAATGTGGAGCTGTATGGCTCCGGGAGGCTTTGAAAGAGCACTTTAACAATAAGCCATTGTAATGTGTTGTACTATTCTCTACCTGGCCCTGCAGTTTGGAGCCCTGTTAGGAACTGTGTGGTGCTTGGTGCACATCTATGAATATAACACTGACAATGCAACTATTAATTTTGTGGTGCTTGCTGTACATTAATGATTATTACACTGTGTTTGTCACTGATTCTATGAGTTGTGTCACAATGTACAATAACAACTAAGTGGGTGCTTTCACTACTGCTAGGCATTCTGTAGCATATTTTAAAAACTAACAAAGACAAATTATTTTCCAAACAATAGACTTTTACTGAGTAACAAAAACACTTCAAACAAAATCTGTGCAAGTTAAAAGCAAATACATTAAATCCTTGACAAATGTATGGAACAGAGCTTAAAGAAGGGGAAGGACTATTCATGTCCATTTTAGCTATACATACATCAACCGTGGCACTCACAGGTCAGTGTATGTGAAGCTGTGGCTGTCCTTAATGTCCCCTGGTGTGGAGTGATGGGGTAGGGATGTGGCCCTTGATGCCACATGGATTGTTGACGGGGTGCAGGAAAGTGCTTATTTAAGTTCTCCATGGACCACAAAGGGAGGCAAGGCCAGGATTGTTGTACCTGGAGGTCTGCAAGAGTCTGGAGTATCTGTGTTTGAGGCCAGAGAAGCTCCATAATGTCCTAGTGCATCTCCCACTCCGACTCCTGGGCCTTTCTCCTGTCCACTCTTTCCTTCTCCATTCAGTATACAATAGTCATCCTTCCAGTCCACTGTTCACCATCTGATGCAGCACTGGCTTGCAGGATCTCATTGAACATGTCATCCCAAGTCCTCTTCTTTACTCTCCTTAACTGGCTCAGGTATTCCACGAGTGTCGATGGGGAATCCCTCGAGGCCTTAACAGCAGCAGCTACAGATAAAACACACAGAGGTGCCATTGTCAGTATATTCACAATGGAAAGCAAAAGTTAAGATTCAGAACTCCCTTCTTGTGCTCCCCTAAAGTTTTAAACAAGACAGGCTTACTGACACTTTGGAGTGCTTGTGCACACTACAGCATCACTCACAGCTTCAATCATAGTGAGTATGGCCCACCAGGGAGGAAGAAATGAGGAGGGAATTGCTCGGTTGCATGCAACTATGAGTACTGAGTGATGGAACTGAATACTGGCATAATTTTATGCAGGTGGTGGTGATTTTAGCTACCCGCTCACACCTGAGGGTAACAAAGGTACAACGAGCACAGCTGCTGGTGGCGTCCTGAATTGCCCTGGCCCGTATGCTGCTAGCCTGTTTACTGAAATGCTGACTGCTGAAATTATCGCCAACTGGCATGGGAGGGTGAAAGGAAGAAATAAGTGAAAGAAATAAGGCTGCCATTCCTAGAAACCGTCAGGAGAGGATTGCACAGTATCTCCATGAAAGTTTCATTGAGATCTCTCAGAAGGATTCAAGGGACATCCCTGTGTACAAGAACAAACTGCTTCACATGCCCCCACTGCCTAACTCTACAGGGGAATGTACTGACACCTCTTCTAGTATGAGTACATTAATGGAAAGTCAATAGTTGTGTCCTGCTAAGCTTGGGGTACCATCTCTATAATGGGAAATAAATTTACACACTTACCCAAGTTCCTTTCTATGCATCAGGCTCATTCGTGGTTGATGTCTGGAACGCACTATATTGTAGTGGAGTCTCAAACAGGTCCTGGCTCAGAGCATAGTTGGACCTTTCGGTCATATGTCCCCCATTCTCCTCCACCTCCTCCTTCTCCTCACTGTTCACATCTAGGGCCTGTGACTCGAGAGATATCCATAGTGCTGTGGGGATGGGATAGGGTCTCTGCCAAGTATGGCATGCAGCTCTTTATAAAAGTTCTGTTGTTCAAGCCCATATCAACTGTTGGCCTCCCTGGCCTTGTGATATGCCTGTTGCAGTTCCATCACCTTCATGTGGCGCTGCTACTGATTCCTGTTGTACCCCTGCTCATGCATCCCCCATGCAATCTGCTTGTAGATGTCCACATTTCCATGGCTAGTCCAGAGCAGTGTTTGCACAGGATCTTCTCCCCACACACCCCCTGAGATCCAATATCTCCTGTCAACTCCAAGTTGGAACACATCTGGAGCATGTAGCTGGCCTGGTCAGCTGGGCAGTTACACACGGCAATGGAGAACTGTTAGGTGTGCTCACCATGCTGGACAATCAGGAAAAGGCATTTCTAAAACTTGCAAAATTCACAATTGTTACCAGTGCGGTCAGTGTCAAGAATTATGGGATAGCTGCTGGAGGACTGTTAGGATTGACATAGGTAGTGCAATGTCCACATTTGCACTGCATTGACCTTAATACATCAACCATAGCTCAACACCACTCTGGGAGGTGGTGTTAACATGTTGGTGTAATGGAGATCTTACATCAATGGGAGACAAATCTAAGTGTCAACACATGAACAACTAGGTTGATGCAAGGAGGCTTATGTCAACCTATCTTTGCAATGTAGGCCAGGCCTCAGTCTCAACTCTTATATTTTTCTATCTATACTATATAGCTACACTTTCTCTTCAGCTCTGTGGTCAGAGGAACACTATGTATTACTCATGTGCTAAATACAGGCATTGAACTGAACCACAAATTAGATTTTTGTCAGGCTTCAATAGAATTCCTACATATGAGTGTCCAAATACAGTCAGCAGCATGGGGGAAATCAGAAAATCTGCATTATTTATTTTATGTATAGTTGAACAAGGATTCATTTTGACTGAATTTCTGATGAATCCGAGTTTGCGGTATCTTGGTTTTCAGCCTTTTTATCCCAATGAAGTCAGTGTGTTACATTTAGGCACCAGTCCTCTTTCTTCCTTGCATCATTATTCCATCTAGTTTAAAGCAATGGTGTGCATATGTACACATGGTTAGCCTGTGATGAAGAGGAGAGGAGAAAATACCTCCCTGTCCACCCCTTAACTGTTTATCCATGTTGTCACTAGGAATTGATCCTGAGATAGAGCTTCTTCAGCTTGAGGTAAAGGACGAATTCCTTTAGCTGAGAGCATAGCAGCCTAAGATCTGCTGTGGGTCAGGCACAGATAGGGATGTGTAACAAATGCTGAAAGGTGGGTTGCATCGGGGCGGCTCCAGGCACCAGCGCTCCAAGCGCGTGCCTGGGGCGGCAAGCCGTGGGGGGCGCTCTGCCGGCGCTGGGAGGGCGGCAGGCAGGCTGCCTTCGGCGGCTTGCCTGCCGAGGGTCCGCAGGTCCCCGGACCAGTGGACCCTCCATGCTTGGGGCGGCAAAATGTCTAGAGCCGCCCCTGGGTTGCATATACAGACTGAATGTGGAGAATAATAGTGAATGATTAAAGTGGATAGACCTTTTTCCATTCTCCTGTTCCAATTATATTTTGTTAACACCATGACCTTCACTCAGAAATGTCTGCCATACACTTTGAACCAAAGTCACAACCATTACTCCAACTGTTCTTTTCATAGGATCACATTGTTTAACCCAATGATTTCTGGTATTCCATTGAAATGGCAGATGCAGGTCAACGTGGCTGAAGCTAATGGGAACTAGGGAGAGTTGAATGAAGATCTTGGCTGTGATCCTTGTCCTATAATTAAAGAAAAGTCCAGTCTGTAGTGAATATTGTTCCAGAATTCTTTTAATCTCAGTCCTTTGTTAACAGCAGACAGGGTTGTTAATGATCACATTATAATCACAAAACCAAACTTTCTGTCAAAGCTGCATATTAATTTTGAAGGTATAGCTAAATGTTACCAGCTGTCACTTCATTTTATCAAGACAATGCTGATGAAAATGGCCTTTTACATATCCAAATTTAATTATTTTTCATTAGAATTATAGAGTCAAACTCCAGCTCAACAAAGTTAAATATTTTACTTTGCAATTGAACCAAACTGTTTTTGTGGTATTTTTTTACCACACTACAAAAGATTTGCTTCATTATTGCAGCAACAAAAGATAGTTCATTAGCAGAGTTATTTAAAATCCTGTTTCCAATGCAGAAAATTGTCTTACACAGCTATTCTTAGATTTTCAGGAATACAGACCATTGGGAAAATTGGGCTCTCGCTGATAATTTTCAAAATTTTGAGTTATTTTAGACTTAATTCAGTTGATCTCTGAACTCTGACAGCTCAGCTCAAAATTAAAAAAAAACAAAAAACAACTTTCAGGGGCTATTGACAAGGCTATTTCTTGTAGAAAACTTTTGTGCAGCTATCAGCTGAGATTTTCAAAATAGTCCAGGGAATTTAGATGCATCCTTCTCATTAGTTTTAATGGATTACATGTTTCAAAGTCCCCTGGATTGCTTTGAATAATATCTCCTCACAAGCCTAAAAATATGCCCACTGTCGTCTTTATTCTGCATGACAAAAGTTGATCAACTTTAGTTGTTGCATGGGTGTAATAGGGAAGGGTAACAGTTCCACAAGTATCCCATAATTTCAAAAGGTTCCATTGTACCTTTCTCATTAAGTAGTAGAAGAAATGATCCCGTTTCATGCAACAAGCACGGCCATTTTTGTAAAGCCGGTTAAACCCCATCAATTTTTAGCAATTGTTTTTTAGCCTAAAGTTTCCCATACAAATGTTGTTACAGTAAGAATGTTTCTTCCCAGGCTACCATGTCTTGAGGCACACAGTAATATAAGGAGTTGTAGGTCTGCTCAGGCTAATTATTTTTTTTTCAGTTCAGTTATCCTATTGGCTGGCTACAAATAGGCCATTTGAAAGTATGCCAGAGAGCGGGAGGGGACATGTACCAGGGAAGCTATCTATTATCAGGCACCCAGAGGACAATTTATACATAAATAACCAAATAGTGAGGGGGAAGAAGGATGAGCCAATGGTTAGAGTGTTTTCTTGGGACCTGAGACACTTGAGTTGGATTCCCTGATCCACGACAGACATTTGGCCAATCACTTAGTCTACCTGTGCCTCAGTTCCCCATTTGTAATGTGATAACATTGCATTTAAGATTGTGAGATGTTCATATACTGTGGTGATGGGAGCCATATAAGTACCTTAGTCAGATAAATGTGTAATAAAGACTTAGTGCACACCAAGATGAAGGTGTGGGTATTAGTGGTGGGTGTGATGCGCTACTCCCTCATTCTGGGGTGCCACTTGATGTACTGGGTCCCACTGAGCCCGCCCGTTCCACCAGCCTGGGCTCCCTCACCCTGTCCTGCTGTGCCAGGCTCACCGGCCTCCTCAAGCAGCACACACACAGGTAGGGCCACACCCAGCTGCAAAAGGACACAGACACTGAGATCAGCTCTGTGTGGGACGACTCAGCTCAGGGATTGCCCAGCACTCAAGGGCACACTCCCTCTGGAGTGTAAACCCAAAGTTGTATTGCCTTGCGCTGCACAGAGATCTGTACAGCATAAGCTCATGAAACCCACCCCCTCTCTCAATGGAGAGGAAGATTTGCACAGCTCTCCCCCTCCCCTCCCATTATGAATTACACAAACTGGCTTTAGAATAAACAAAAAACAAGTTTAACAACTACAAAAGGTAGATTTTAAGCGATTATAAGGGATAGCAAACAGATTAAAGCAGTTACTTGGCAAATAAAAAACACACAAACTAGGCTTAATGCACTAAATAAATTGGCTACAATTAGTAATTTATCACCCTAATTGCTGTTTTAGGCAGGTTGCAGAATTTCTTGTGCACAAACTGCTCTTGCTCACAGTTTAAAATTCTCAGCCTGGGTTCAGTACCCCCCCACACCTCTTTTATCTTTGTCTCTTAGATGTTTCCTGCAGTCATACGGGGTGGGGATTCAGTGAAAAATGAACCAAGATTAACTCACATCCCAGCCTGAAATAGGATTTTCATATGGCGGGAATCCCAGTTTGACCCCACCCACTCTTAATTGAAAAACATTAGAAGTCCAAGATGGTGTCCAGTACCTGGTGACATGATCGCCTGACCCTGCAGTGTCAAAGCAGCATCCCAGGAAACTTCTCAGCAAGGAGGGAGATTCACATCTTCAAAATCCCATTGTTCTCTCTAGTGGTGTATTGACTAACCAGCCAGACTGATTGCATTTTGTCTGATAGGAATTCCCCAGGTGCAAACTCTCTTGTAATTGATACATATTCCATATTCCTAACACTTCTGATACATAAATGATACATGCATATAAATAGGATAATGATATTCAGTAAATTATAACCTTTCCAATGATATCTCACATGACCCATTTTGCATAAAATACATCTTAGTTATGCCATATTCATATCATAACAATAACTCTATGAAGACTATGGGGTGAAGGGTCACAATGAGTATTTTAGCAAGTGATTTAACTTCTCTGTGCCTTTGTTTTCCCCTCCCACCCTTTGTCTTGTTAGACTGTAATCTTTTCAGGAAAGAGACCTAGTACAGTGGGGGTGGTCTTATTTAGGTCTCTAGGTGCTACGTAATCACATTAAAAAATAATAAGTTAAGACTATATCATTTTCCTTCTAAATGTAACTCATCTAACTACCATGACTGACCTGAGAAAACCTTTAACACTTCTGAGTATATTTATTTGTTCATATCACACTGTACGTGACTTACAAAGAAACAAAACAGACTTGGAGACCCATATGTAGAAAAGCAGCCTAAGAAAGAAAAGGATGAAAATGTATAGGATCTCTTATAGATTTAAAAGATGAGAGAATTTATAATATCTGACGTCAAAAAATTCAAGAATAACTCAGGACTAAAAGAGCATTGGAGTGGCGGGGCAGAATTGAAATGAAAAGGCAGACATGTGAGGATAGTTCAGTGATACTCGTTTCTTCTCAGCACTAAATTCTCACGTGAACTAAAAAAGAATGAACTACATGGAAGGCTCCAGTATTACTAAATACTGACATATGCTTTGAGCCTAGGTCTGCAGTGCTAATATAATCCAGGTTTATATTTGAAATATACGGTCGGCAGATCTGAAAAATAAAAATCATGTAGTTGGTAAGGATCTGGAAATATGGGACCAAATCCTGTTCTCAGTTACGCCAGTGTAAATCTAGTATAACTCCACTGAGGTAAAATCTAGATTATTCTAGATTATTTACAGTTACTCTCAATTTACACTGCTGCAACCCCAAACAGAATTTGGCCAATGACAAATTAATAATTAAAAATTAAAGAGATTCTTTCCAGTAATGCTAATGAATTAATAGGAACTGAAATCATCAGGCAATAAAAGCACCAGAAAAAGATTAAATATTGAAGAGGTACTTTAAATCAGGGTGGATGTTTTGATGATGGTTGTTGTTGAAAGTCAAACAGTTTGGTTCCATTCCAATAATAATGTTTAAATACAGAGGTATTGCATTCAGCTACAGTACCCTGACTGCAAAGTCACCAAAACCTTCTGTAACTTCACTGCTTAATCCTTATTCAGGAGATATAAAATAATCTCTCTTCATTTATGGTGCTTTCCTCTAATCCCAGTCTTCCTTTGAATACATACACTCTGTCCCATTACAATACAAACCTTCCAGGATGATGTTCTGAAGAATGAATCAAATTCATGCCAAAAGAGTTGTGACAGCCTCACTTTGGGGAAAGACCTTATGCCTTAAAGAGAAAACATAATTTTGTTTGGAATGCTGGTCAGGTTGAAGGAAGTGTGAATGTGCTAGAATAAAATAAGAATGAAGTCTGAACCTCAGTTTATGCCTTAATCTGAAACAAGCACCCTTTTTTAGGTAGAAAGAGGTTAGCAAATTTTTGGACTCTGTTTTCAAAAACTGGATTTCCTTTTTAGACCCAGAATTTTTATCCTAAATGGCCAGCACAATCTTATAAGTGCAACTATTTGCCAAGACAAATGAAGGCACAAAAGACTTCTAACAACCTGATTGTGCATGCAGATCAGGTACTTAGAGATCTACAGTTGATGCCCTCATTTGAACTTGCAAATATTTGCATATGCAAAATTGCTGCGGAGGAAGGATTCTGAGTTAAATTTTCTTTTAAAAAAATCACATCCTTTTTTCAAATCTCTATGTATCTCTGCGTGCCCTCTTTTTCAGGACAGGAAATACTAAAATAATGTCACAGAGCCTATTTTATTAGCCCAGATGAATTCAGCAAGTGCTTAGCAATTCCCTAGAAACCCTATTCTCACAAGCTTTCCAGCCTGATTTCCAGAACAAAGAGTTTTGAATAAGAATCTGTATTTTGGGGTGCTTATCCAGAGTGAACTGAGCAACTTGAAGTTCAGCATAACTACATAAGCCTCCTAGTTGTTGCCGGCAATTTCAGCTCTGGGGCACGGTAGTTTCAACAAACTTGTCACTTGCCCATTGCCTGATTGCAGCAAGGCAATCTGTCTTCTGGGCTCTTGTTAGTAACTATGCCCCCCACTCAGTCAGGGCACTGGGGAAGGTGGTAAGCACAGGTGGAATCCACATAGGCAATCTCTCTTTTATTCATGTGTCCTATATTCAAAGGAAATGAACACAACTGGTGCAAACTCTTGTTCGGTTTATTTGCCGCAAGCTATTTACCTGATGAGAATGCTCCACTATATTTTTTAATCTTTCTCCCAACCATACTGTTTTAGATACATGTTAAGCAAAATGTCATTGCACATTACAGTTTCTGTCACCTAGATTCCTAAGTGTTTGAGTTTATCCCCTAGAGCCATGTTCAGGAATGTCCTTGTATAAGTTTGGTATTCTTATACAGAGAGCCAGATGCTGTGTCTTTTCTGTGATGCTGCAGCTTTTGCTGACAAACGTGTCCAGCACAGGACCTATCCCTGACACTTTCTCCACTCTCTGTGATAACGTCTGCTTGATATCCTCAAGTACTTGTGAACCCTTTTCTCCTCCTCTTCCATTGCTTGAATATTCTGATTTAGCATAAAATGACAGCCAGCATGATAAAGTGTAAAGAGACACAGTGTATGAATGTGATAGCACGGTCACCAGTAAGGGAACTGAAACAGTGTTAGCTTTAGTCACTGTCCTGGTGAAACTGGTGCAATTCATATTCATAGACATTGGGGAGCAGGACATCATACGTATATGATCAGCTGTGAATGCTGAGTGCAATAATTTCAAGATAGCTAGAAAGGGCATCGTTTTGCCAACTTAAAACCTGTTCTTTACTCAGGGCCTGATCATACTGTCTAGCAGTACTGCTCCCATTCAGAAAGGATGGTGTCTGGCTTTAGGGAGGGGAGGAGTAGGGAGATGTCAGTGTTTTCCATTAAGACATGCCAGAGGGATCCATTCTGTAGGTCCTAAGGGTCATGTGATGGGAGGGGGAGAGTCAGGAGTAGCCTAGGTGACCACAGAGAAAAATGCTTGTTGTTTCCCACTCATCAGCCTTGTGGACAAAAAGAAATACAGCCATAGGTTGAATAAGAAGTCTGTGCTGCCCTTCCATGTTGGCAAGTCCCCTTAAAAGGCATGCCTGCGGCAACCTCTGGCTGCAGGATCGCTACAGTCAGCATGGCTATATGGAATGTCAGCACAGCTACATTTTGTTTTGGCTTAAGTTTCTTCCAGAGACTTGGAGCCAGTGTGGAGGTACAGGGCCTCAGTGTGAGTGGCCCTAGACTCCAACTGATCTCCTATAATCCAATTGTGGGGTTTGGAGAATGGCCTCAGGACCATTTCAATAGGGCATCAAGGGAGGTAAACTCTGCTTCTTGCACCAGAACAAGGGGGCAGAAAACTCCACAAGAAGACCCACATAGAGATGTTGTGTGCTTCAGCCCCCTCCCTTGGGTTTTATTGCAGGAGCAGGCAACTGAGCCTTTTAGTTAGTCAAACTAAGGGTATGTCTACACTATCATCTGTACACATGTCCCTGAGTGGGCTTGTGCCAGAACCCTCCTGTGATCCACACTTAAACCACTAAAACAGGTCTCAAGGAGAATAGAGGGCAAGTAAGCTAGCATGCCTGAGAGGTGTGGGTAAGTCCATGCCTTAGCTGTGGCATGACGGCATCCCCATGCCAGTCTGCAGTGTGAACGGGGGTAACAGGAGTGTACCAGCTGTCAAGTTTCAATAGTCCTCCATCCCCATCACCACAATGCACTGAACCTATGTAGGAAGGTCAAAGATTCCAACAGTTGGTCCAGAAGGGCTCATCATGCATGCCCCTTCTTCAAGGAGCTTGACCGGTGCTATCAAGCCCCAATACACAACTTGGAGTGGCTTATGATCCCTTCCTCAGCCCCACCTCCCTCATTGGCCGACAGGACACTGATCAGGGCACATGGGCAAGGAGGCAGCAGGGACCATGGAGGGTGCCCAGACCTGGAGGAGGAGAAGCATGTCATTCTACTCCTTTATCCAGAGTAGCAAGTTGAAGAAGCCCTCCGAGGAGAACCCTACACTGCAGAAGGAACTCGAGGCTGGTATGTTACAATGGTGTCCCAACCTCCCCTCACACCAATATCTCCTCTTGAGCTGGTGCTAAATTCCTGATCTTAAGATCCAGGGTATTTGAAGTACTGTATTCTGACTTTTCCTCCCTGGATAATATGTCATGAAGTGCTGAAGCCAGTACTTTGTCAAGCTCCATCTTCTTACCAAACTCACGCAGGTTTTCTTCCTTCATCTGCCCCCCATACTGCTCCACCCCAAAATGGTCCTTCAAGGGAGACAGTTATAAACCAATTACTTTATTTATTTCTGATGAACCACAGCATTACATAACTAAAGCTATTTTTTCCAAACACTTTATAAAAGAAAAACAACCAGTGTGCCCACGTCTGTGCATTTTTTGGCTTGCAGTCAGGTAATATTGATTCTGAGGCCGCACAGACGGGGGGTAGGAGTTTTGAATGATCCCAGTGGGGGTAGGGAAAATAGTTGTAGAAAACTTAGTGGGTTGTTTAAAGAAAAGTTAGCTACAGCAGTCTTTTTTCTCCCTTTAAAGATCACAGTTTCAGGGCTTCTCCCACACCCCTGATCTATCTGTCTCCTTCCAAACAAGACCCATGTAGAACAGGGGATGGGGTGGGAGAGGGAAGGTCCCAGATGAGGAAGGGAACAGAACACAGTTGTAGAAAACCTACAAATTGGTTGTTCAAGGGAAAGTTAGCTACCGCAGTCTTTTCTCCGTTGTCTCTTTACCTTCACAGAGCCATGCTATGCAAGCCAGCTGTAGCAGGGGTGGGAGAAAGATCCAGTCTGGCATTAGGATAAAAACAGTGTCACTTTCCAGTTGTCTAAGGTGAGGGTTGTGATGCTGAGCTGAATCTTCAGGAAACCAAATGAAGCTGCAGCACGTCTCTCTTTTCCTGTCCATATTCAGGCACAAGAATTTCTGGTAAACCCAGAGGTGGTAGTGGTTGGTGGTTCAGATCTCCTTCTGCATGAAATTTCCATATGGTAGCTGACAATGTAGTCAATTTCCAATCATGCAAGCATATTTCAGCAAATTTCTGTTGCAGCAAAGTGCACCTGGTTCTTCAGGTTTGCCCACAGTGCAAATCTGCCTTGTCCACCTTCACAGCTGACCAAACCAATCCATTCAACCATATGCAGTGGAGTGACCATTAGCAGAAACATCTTTCTGGCACAGATTACTGGGTCTCCTCCGCAGGCGTGGTCAGCCATTTCTCTTTTCCATTCTGGTACTTTGAAAACCGCTATGTTCTTCAAGTTTTGGCCGACCTTCAGAGAAGAAATTGTAAATTGGTAACATTTGAAAGAATTGCCCCATCTCCCCCTATCTCTGTTGAGTAAGTATGAACATTGTACATTACTAAAAACAGTAATACAATTTTCTTACCATTACCAGCCTCTGCTCATGCCTCATGGGTTGCAAAAATTATCTTGAACCAAGGATAGTAGGACAGTTACATTCCTGGAATGCTGAAAAGTATCACAATTATGGCCTTTCACGATCAACTTACAGAGGCATAGATGCTGGAACTAGGGGTGCTAGGGCTGCTGGTGCACCCCCTGGCTTTAAGTGGTTTCCATCATATACAGGATTTACAGTTTGGTTCGATGGCTCTCAGCACCCCCACTATACAAATTGTTCCGCACCCCTGTTTGGAGGATACCTTGGCTTCTTCAAAAGGCCAGAAATATAATGATCTCCTTCTCTTTGCACTGGCAGGAACTTCAGCTCCTGAGAGCAAAACCATGCCACCAAGAGTCAGAAGCAGCACCCAAGAGACAATGGCTTTCTAGCCCCAAAGTGGTTTCCAATGGATCAATAGCGGTCCGGTGTTGCCAGCTTCCACAGAGCATTAGATACTTTCTTCTGCACCAGTATGGCTTCCCTGTACTGAGTGTTCTGGTGTTGAAGGATTGGTTCATGCTCCACAAAGGTCTGTTTCCTCATTCAGAAGTTCTGAAGCCACTGCTGGTCATCTCAGGTGTTCAAAACAATGTGATCCCACCACAGTGCTGGCTCTCCTACACTAGAAGTGACAGTCAACCAAAGGGCATACCATGAAAATACCAGCATTCACTATACCTGTACAGTGTGATCTGAATGAATTGTTATGTACTTCAAGGTCAGCCATCTTTGAGGTGTCAGAAAATGCTGCCCAAATTTCATCCAACATCTTGAGAAGCATCTACACCACTGCATAACCATTTCTCCCGTATAAAGGAGCAGGAGCAGAACCGGAACCAGATCATCGCCCATTTGCTCCATGTTTTCCATCTAGTTTTGCAGGGATAACCGTGAGGCATGATCAGGAACTACCATTGGCAAATGTGTGAAAGCAGGGAATAGTACCAACAAAGCACAACAAAGAGATTCGTTCCTTCAGTGTCTCCCCGTGATGCACAGAATCCTGGGAAACCACGCCTGAAATGGTAGCACTAACATTGTGTACCAACAGAGGCAGCATGGATGCGGGTATACACATGTACATGGCTTTGTACCCGTGTCTAGCATGGCATATATGGGCTCTCGGGTATAAGAACATAGGAACATAAGAACGGCCGTACCGGGTCAGACCAAAGGTCCATCTAGCCCAGTATCTGTCTACTGACAGTGGCCAATGCCAGGTGCCCCAGCGGGAGTGAACCTAACAGGCAATGATCAAGTGATCTCTCTCCTGCCATCCATCTCCATCCTCTGATGAACAGAGGCTAGGGACACCATTCTTTACCCATCCTGGCTAATAGCCATTTATGGACTTAACCACCATGAATTTATCCAGTTCTCTTTTAAACACTTGTTATAGTCCTAGCCTTCACAACCTCCTCAGGTAAGGAGTTCCACAAGTTGACTATGCGCTGCGTGAAGAAGAACTTCCTTTTATTTGTTTTAAACCTGCTGCCTATTAAAGGCATAAGTAAGGGGAGCACCTGTGAGCCTGAACACAATCCAGTATTCAGGTGTGTGCACCAGTGTAGACATAGCCTAAGAACTTGACAAAGGAGAAGGGAGAAATATTGTAATGATATTCACGGTGACCTTCAGGCAGAACTGGCTAAGAAGACCCTGCAGTAAGACCACTTTTGTGCTGAATAGGTTGAAAGAGTTATCACTGCCTCTGAATTAAAGTCTAGGACAGTAAAGCAGATGGCATGCATCATTAGGAAACACAATATCCCAGTAAATGACATGTGCTAAAGACAATCGGAGAGAAAAAACTGAAGCACCAATTTCACTAAAGTCCTTATTTCCTTAAACCCATATTACAGCCATGGTTCTGAAACTGTGGCCAGGTTTTTTATTCTAATTATTTAGGAACTGTGCAGGCTCTTTACTGGGGTATGTTTAGAAACAATTATTTAGATTGGGATTTTCAAAGGAGTTGAACTCCCAACTCCTGTTGAAAGTCAGCGTGCTTTGGGTGCCTAATTCTTCTAGGTTCCTTTAAAAATCCTAGTCTTAAAAATGAAATGGTGAGCATTGCATTGAAACTAAACCTTTGTTTCCTTACAATTATAGGAAAAAGCTGTAAATCCACAGATCTGTCTTGTTCAATTATGAGAATGTGATTTAGTTCCCATGCTTCAGTCATGCCAACCAGGAAATGTACCCTGTGGCCCTGAGGGAAAGTGTTAATTGAATTGCCATAACCAACCATTTTCTATTGATTCTGCACTCATATGTACAGCTTTTCATTATGATCCACTGAAGGGTCCCAGTGCAAGATGGAACCCATCTGTTATTAGCTGGTAACAGCTAGAATTGATCAAATAGTACTAAATAAATAAAAAATCATTTGCAAATATTTTCACAAATAAAAGCAAAAAAAATCAATCTTTTGTGATTCATAGTGTCACATTATTTCTTATTCACAAGAACTTGGACAACTCCTGGTTCTCTGGATTCTTAGCACAAAATAATATTCATCCATAAATGCATACTGGAAGTGCCTTATTTGCTATTTGTTACTTGCTTTCATGTTTAAAAAGTTCAATCATTCAAAGAGGGAACAAAAATGATAATGTGATTTAAGTGACCAACCACACAACTAGAATAACCAATGGAAAACAGTCAAAGTGAGCAGTTTACAAATAGCCCATACATGGAAAAATCAATTGTTGAAGCTATTAAATACACCCTTTAAAACAGTGAATGTGTTCAAAGTAAACAAGGATCAGTTTGCAAATAGTTTGCTAACCAAAAAGAAGAGTGAATGAATATGAATAAACACGATTCATAATTAGAGATAATCTAATAATATTTACTGAATCACTTAATGAATAGTATTTGATCAGCTAATGGAAGGCCAAATAATGCAAAATAATTATTGAATAAATAGCAAAATTAAGTGAATACATCACATATGCAATAATATTTAGCTAGCTCCATTATGAAAAAATGACTGACCTGCTCTATTAATGGCTCATAAAGAACTAGTTAGCATGAAAACCTTTGAGGTTCTTATTAATCTACAAATGCATATATACTTTTGACATTTGGGCACTTAAAGTTCTTCTGCCTATTCACTGAGCTCTCATAAATGTGAGACCTGCTACAATGTTGTTAAATCAGACATAATACATTCAAATAAGCTAGATCATGACAAATTATTATTGTTTATAAATTGTATTGCTAGAGTAAAAATGGAGATAAAACTATTTTGCTCCCAAAAGGAACCCATGACAAGAAAGTGAATCTTTTGAAAACCAGTTCCTCACGCCTTCCCCCCCTCCACACACACACACATCTTCATTAGCTTTGTTACCAGTGTATGGTAACCACACACATTTCTGAAAACCTGATCCTGCAAAGAAAACTTCCTGGGCAGTTCCCTGCATTCACATGGATCCCCGGTAAAGTTAGCAGAATTCTGCACAGCCCCAGAAGTCTGTCCGTAGAATCATAGAAATGTTAGACTGGAAGGAACCTTGATAGGTCAGCCCCTGTGCTGAGGCAGGACCAAGTAAACCTAGACCATCCCTGATTGGTGTTTGTCCAACCTGTTCATAAAACCGTCCAATGATATGTTGAATGATCCAACTGAATAATAATAATAATGTAATTAATAAGAACAATTAAAGAGGTCAAAATAATCAGCTCAATTGGAATTGTTTAATCAGAGATTAGTCAAAGATTAACACAGCACTGCACAGAATACAGAAAAAAAAGTGTATTTACCACTCTGTGTAAATGGTGATGAGACGGCAGTTTGATCCCTTCGTTTGTAACTGGTGGAATGATGGCAGCTTATTCAGTCCCAAATTAACTCCCCAAAAACTCTTTCCTTCATAGGGTGTGAGACAAAGAAATTCCTTTTTGGGGAGGGAAAAGTTACTTTCCCACAATTGATCCCACCATGTGTTCTTTTCTTAAGATCTGTTTACCTCATTACTTATGGAGGTTTTTATTTATGATATCTCAGTTTACATGATTGATAAGCTAATAGGATTTCTAATTCAGTTATTACTATTCAGAACACCTCTTGCAAGAAGCACATCCTAATGAGTTAAAAACATTTTTCACTGGGTCATTATTTCATAAAATGAAGCAAACTTTGAAGATAACAAATATCCCTTATCAATCACACAACATAACTAGATTATAAGTACCCCTTTATCAATTATTATAACAGTGACAGACACTCTTTGTTAACACTAAGGGTTCCTTTCCTGAACATCTGGACTACAAGTAAAAAATTACACACATTCCATTTCTGAGTCGTGTTTCTCTTCACATACTAAGGGGCTCAGATGAAGGATGGAGAACTTCACAGTTTTAATAGGTATAGGCAGTAAATTTATGGATACACAACATAAATAAGAATTTTGTTAACATAAAAAAGAATTGTAGGTGTTTTAATATCTACCACCAGATGGAAATTCCACAACCTCCATTGGAAGCCTAGTGTTTAACTATCTTCATAGTCGCTAAGATTTTCTTAATATTTAACCTAAATTTCCTTTGCTGCAGATTAAGCTGATTACTTCTTGTCCTACCTTCAGTGGACATGGAGAAAAATTTATCATAGTTCTCTTTATAATGGCTCTTAACATATTTGAAGACAGTTATCAGCCCTCTCCCTCCTCCCATCTTCTTTTTGCAATACTAAACATGCCCAGTTGTTTTTAACCTTTCCTTATAAGTCAGTTTGTCTAAAAATTTAATCATTTTTGTCCCCCTCCTCTGGACTCTTTCCAATTTGTCCATATCTTTCTGAAAGAACCGAACACAATATTCCTGCTGAGACCTCACCAGTGCTGTGTAGCGCAGGTCAATTACACTCCTGATAAAACACCCCAGAATTATATTAGCCTTTTTTGTAACTGTGTCACATTCATGACTCATGTTCTATTTGTGATCCTCTATAACCCCCAGATCCTTTTCAGCAGTACTACCACCTAACCAGTTATTCTCCATTTTGTAGTTGTGTATTTGACTCTTTTTTCTTCCTAGTATATTACTTTGCACTTGTTTTTGTTAAATTTAATCTTGTTGATTTCAGACCAGGTTGTTTTGAACTCTATTCCTGTCTTCCAAAGTGCTAATAACCCCTCCTAGCATGGTGTCATCTGCCAATTTTATTAGCATACTCTCCACTCCATTATCCTAGTCATTAATGAGAATATTGAACAGTACCAGATCCAGGACCTGAGCATTCCTTCTACATATGTGCCCCCAGTTTGACAGTGAAACATTGATAACTACTCTTTGAGTACAGTCTTTCAATTGAACCATGATACCACCAGGGATAAATGAAGGAGGGGGGGCAGCTCTCTTAAAGGATCCAACCAGCCACTTAGCTATAAAATCCCTCTTAATAGCTGTTCTCTACTTGCTTTACTTGTAAAGGGTTAAAAGTCACTGAGATACTTAGGTAAAAGGAAGTGATTGGGCACCTGGCCAAAAGAGCCAATGGGAAGGCTAGAACTTTTAAAAATTGAAACAAGACTCCCCTTTTGTCTGTCTGTTGTTGTTCTTGGGGGAGAAGCAGACACAGAGCAACTATGCTGTAAGAAACTTGGGGCCAGGTATGAAAAATCATCAATATCATACCTAGAAACTACTCGTTTGAAACCCTAGATATGTAAGTAGATCAGGAAATGTCTAGGAAGACGCAATCAGGTTTATCTCCTTTTATTCCTTTATGGCTTGTGGACTCTTCTGTGCTAACCCCAAATGCTTTTGTTTTGCTGGTAACCTTTAAGATGGACCTCAAGAAAGTTATTTTTGATGATTAATCCTTGTAATTGGGTTTTTTTTTTAAATCTAGCAATAGCCTGAGTTTCCAGATGTAGTTTCTTTCTTTTAATAAAATTTGCCTTTTTTAAGAACAGGATTGTTTTTTTTGTGTCCTAAGAAGTTTGTGCATGTTATTTAATTAGCTGGTGGCAACAGCTGATTTCCTTTGTTTTTCTTTCTCAGCTCTTCCCCGGAGGGGAGTGGGGAAGGCTTGAGGGTACCCCACAGGAAGGAATTCCCAAGCTCACCTTCCTGGGTTCTCAGAGGGGTTTTGCACGTGAGTGGTGGCAGCATTAACCAATCCAAGGTCAGAAAAAGCTGGAACTTTGGGAGTTTAATACAAGCCTGGAGTGGCCAGTATTAATTCTTAGAGTCCTTGTGGCCACCACCTTCTTCACTCGGAGTGCCAGAGTGGGGAATCAGCCTTGACACCACCTTATAGTAATTTCCTCTAGATGCATTTCCCTAATTTGCTTATGAGAATGCCATATAGGACTTTCAAATGCCTTACTAAAATAAAGATATATCACACCTACAGCTCTCCCCTATCTAGTAGGCCAGTTACCTTCTCAGGCAAGGAAATTAGGTTGGTTTGGCATGATTTGTTCTTGGCAAATTACTTATCACCCTCTTATTTTCCAGGTGCATACAAATTCATTGTTTAAAATTTTGTTCCAGTAACTTTCCAGGTATCAAAGTTAGGCTGACTGGTCTGTAATTTCCCAGGTCTTCCTTTCCCCCCCTTTTTAAAGATCAGTACTATGTTTGCCCTTCTCCAGTCCTCTGGGACCTCACTAGTCCTCCATGAGTTCTCAAGGATAACCACTAATAGTTCCAAGATTGTTTCAGCTAGTTCCCTAAGTTCCCTAGGATGAATTTCATGAGATCCTGCCAATTTGAATACATCTCACTTATCTAAATATTCTTTAACCTGCTTTTTCCATGTTTTGGCTTGTGTTCCTTCCTCCTTGTTGTTAATATTAATTGTGTTAAGTATCTGGTCACAATATACCTTTTTAGTGAAGATTGAAGCAAAATAGTCCTTAAATACCTCAGCCTGCTTGATATCATCCACTATTAGCTTCCCAATCCCAGCTAAGTAGAGGATCATGTGATTCTTCTTGCAGGAGTGTGGTGGGCCAGATGCCAGCTCTTGCCAAGGCTGCAGGCATTAGCTAAGAATTGATAGACGCATCGCTGGAGACCAGACCAGTTTACTTATGTGTTAGTGTTGCTCAAAATAGGTATTAGTCTTATAAGAATGTATTTAGTGTTTCAAACAAAAAGCAAAATTTCTGTTCAGAAATGTCTGTGCATTTGGTTTAAATATTTTTGATCTAAATGAAATATTTCAGTGTTCCTGAATCGAAATGTTTAATTCCAGTTCAGTGCAACATTAAACTGTGTCCTCGTGAACAATCCTGGTCCCTCATGGGAGCTGTAGTTTGGGACTCTTAGGTCCCCCTTCTCTTCTGTGGGCCAGGTTCCCTGGCCAGACTACATCTTCCCTGATGAATCACAGCCGTATGAGTCCTATGATACACCACAACAGGTCACAATGAGTTGAGATTGTGGTGCACAATAGAAGATAAAATCTGGCCAGGGTGCCTGGCATACAGGAGAAATTGGGAGCATGTCAAACTAACTCCAAAAACTAAGCAATTCAATTCAGTTCAATAAATGAAAATATTTCTGTTTAGGTCAACCTGACACAAAATATTCCATTTCAATTTTCCCAATGGATTTTTTAAGTTTTGGCTGAAGGCTTTTGATTTGGGGACTTTCGACAAAAAAATCAAAAATCTTCCATGGAAAAAATAATTCCCAGCCAGCGCTACTCTCTGAAGCCTAAATTAATGAGGCCAGGTCAGATCTACACAACACACTTACATCAGTATAACCACGTCGCTCAGGGGTGTGAAAAATACACACTCTTGAGTGATGTAGCTATACCAACCTCACTTTCCCCCCGCCCCCGTGTAGACAGTGCTGTCGGCAGGAGAGCTTCTCCTATTGACATAGCTCCTGCCTCTCACAGAGGTGAATTAACTATGCCGAATGGAGAAGCTCTCCTGTTGGCATAGGAGCATCTTCACTTAAGCATTGCACCTGAGCCAATGCAGCATTGTGAGTGTAGACCTACCCTAAGCAGCAATAAATTGTCTCTGCCTTCCACTAGTGATGACCCAAACCAGAACCTCAGTTGTAAACTCGTCAACTCATGACCGACTTGCCCAACCTCTCACCTCACTCACTCATAGATAACTTCACAAACCAACCAAACAATAACACTGCCAGTTGTCTCTTCAGTAATTCCACCCACCCCCCACCCGCTTTGCAAACACAGTGAGGGTGCATGCAAAACTTTTGGCACCACTCTGCCTGCTAACAACTACAAACTGAAGCACCTGTTTGTTAGACATGCCCAGCTGTGTGTGTGCCAGCCAACAGAGAGCCATCCATCTGCAGAACACTCCAATGCCAGTTCCTTTACTTGGAATGAGTTGAAAGCATCCCTAAGAAAATATTCACCACACAACTAAAATCAAATTTTCCTTCTTGATACCTTCTTTTTTTCTTTCCCTGGTATTTTGAACTTCTCTGTTTACTTTTATTAAGACTTATTATAAGCTCATAAAGTTGGCAGAAACAAGTTGTGATTTTTATCACCTTTAGAACTTTCAGTGTTTTTTTATAATCAACAGAGAGGGAAAAGGACTAGAAAAGGGGGTTTGGAAAAGAATATAGAGATGCAGCAATTCCAGAAAAAGTATATATAACACCAAGTCAAAATAAATGACATAAGAATCACATACAGAGGAATTTCAACAGGATAGGACAGAGAAGGGGAAAAATCAGTTCTCGTACTTTTTTTTCTAAAGCCTCCATTATGCAAACCCTTTGGTGGTAAAATAACTACTCAGATGAGTAAAGTTACTCCTGTCTGTTTTGCCAGATTGGCTCTAAAACTATACTAACTTCCACTTTCCTTCTGTATGAAGTTCAAGCTTTTTATGTTCAAAGCTCTCTGTTACTTCACCCTGCTTATATTTCTGCCTTTATCTCCTCCTGCATTTCCTTCTGCTTCCTATGATCTGTGCATGTTTCCTTGCTTCAGGTCCTTAGTCCATGCTTTCTTTCATACATGAGAAATGGCTTCCTATCTATTATACACCAAGAGACCTCTCTCCCCCTACTCAAAACAATCCCCACCTCTCCATTAAGATGTGATAGCTAGAGTCGTCATGTCTCACAATATGTGCCTTCTATTCTGGGTAGTAGCATTTGTGTTTGTCTTTAGATTTCTTTGGGCCAGGTGCCTGGTATTTGGCAGAGATCAATGCAGTCTGACTGTGTGTACGCTTATACTACTCTATCAAAGATACAAATGATGTACTGTTTATACAGTGCTGCGGGTGCTCACAACACTCTAGAATGCGTGACGTGCCAAAGGAAGAATAAGGCATTAACATGGCTTTTTTTGTCTTTTGAAAAGTTATCAATCTAAACAACTCAGATGGCTTGATTTTTCCTTCAGCCATTCTGCTTAAACCAGGAATAGCTCCATTGATTACTATTCCTTTGTATTACAGAAGCTGTTGGAAGTCTCAACTGAGAGCAGGGCTCCACCGTGGTCAGTAAGAGACAATGCACGCCGAATCGGTGACCCTCTAAATAGACAAGACAGACAAAGTGGGGGAGGGGAAACAGAGCTACAGAGACATTTTGTGACCTGTCCAAGATGACCTAACAGGTCAGTGGTAGAGTCAGGATTAAATCCCAGGTTTTCTGAAACTCAGATCAGTGCATTATCTACTCAACCACACTGTCTCCCTATCATAGTGCAGTGATGGCAGTGTAAAACCAGTGTCATTCCAAAGAATCAGGCCCCTTTTGTTTCTATCAGCTGACTCTTCAAAGTCAAGTTTTTATTTGTAAGGACATGAAAACACAATAGCCTTTAATGTAAAGCTCCAGCTCTCCTCATCCGTAGAAAACCCATTTCTCTTGTCATTGAAGAGTAGCTGGCACTCAGACTGTATAGCTGGGGGTAATTTACATGCTGGAAGCTGGGCATGAACAAACGAGGAGTGGCTGCTCCCATAGCAAAGCAGTGTAAAAGGCACCCTAGGCTGGAGAATGTAGGCTGGAGACACAGCCTACAGGCACCCTAGGCTGGAGACACAGCTGTTTACCAATCTGGATTGTACCCTGGGGAATGTCACAACGGGACTAAACATCACTGTAACGGGTAGATGATTGGTCTGGGACTGGAGCCTGAGGTCTGGGACCCCCACCCTCGCAGGATTGCAAAGCTTGGGCTCCAGCCCAAGCCCGAGCGTTTACACAGCAATATTTCAGCTCTGCAGCCTGAGTCTCATGAGCCAGAGTCAACTAACCCAGGCCAACCACAGGTTTCATTATCACTAAGGAGACATAGCCTCTGGGGCTTAGGACAGGCATCCAGATGCCTAGAGCGAGGCATTCTCACATGCCCAGGGGCAGACATGTAAACGTCTAGGGGATTTTGATGGCGACGATGTGAGTTTAGGCACATCCAGGATTAAGCAGCAGAGGTGCAGGGGTTTGGAGGATCTCAGTGACACCCCTATTTTCAGTGTAGGTGCCTAAAGTAGGAGTTAGGTACCTAAGCCCTTTTGTGAATCTGGGCCTGCAATAATACAAATAATAATATGTTGCCTATTTTAGGAAAAAAGCCTAGTGAGAGATTATGTGCACCGGGTGATATTCTCTCAGTGCAGGATTCACGGCACTATCCCTTTCTTCCATCGTCCCAGCAGAGGGGCAAAGAATCTCCTTCCATTTAGCAGGACAGTGCCCAGAATCACAACATCTCCCCTAGATTCACATAGCTACCTGCACCCCACAGCAGCAGGGGTTGCGTGCTCCAAATCATCTCATTAGTCTAGCCCGTTTGTTAAGTATGCTGTAGCCCCCACCTTAAGCTGTCATGCCTGATTTATTTGGGAGGGGCAGATGCTCTAGTGATGACAGACATGAAGGCTGGAGTTGAACAGAACCCAAGGTCTGTTGAGCAATTGCATGGTTACAGCTGGCAAGAGCTGGAGAGAGATGTCAGGGCTGCAAATTGGCCATGAACTAAAAGAGAGAAGGCTGAGGCAGATGGAGGCCCTGTTAGATGAGCCAAGAGAATAAATGAGGGAGATCTCCTGCCAATCAACAAGGCTGGAGCATGGAACTGGGGGACCAAGTCATGCCCAATGCTAAATTGTTTCAGTACATATCAGGGGGCTTCAATTATCTTCTATTGGAATCAGAGACTTTAGGTCAAAAAATCACACTCTGTATTTTTTTAACCACATTTCCTTAGCTGTGTTACAAAGCATACTTTAGTTATTAATACAAAAAAAATGTAAAAGTCTATCTTACTCATCGTTAGTTTCTGCTCCTTGTTTACCCTGCAGTGTGTGGATCACACAAGTTCTGAGCTAGATGCAGAAATTACTGGATGAGATCCTTGGGCGTGTATTTTGCAGGTCAGATTGGATGATCACAGTGGTTCCTGGCATCCTAAAAAATCTATGAATGGAAGCTGCAGGAGGAATGTTTATTTTATTTTTTTAAACCCTGTTTCCCTTGGAATTAAAGTATGTTTGTGGAAACCTGTCTAGTGATATTAGTGTAAAAGTTTTTACATCCAGAGCATTAGTCCAGGGGCAAACTAAACCTGATATTTTTACTTGATAAGTGGGTCAACACTGTGATAATCCCCTTGGAATTCAGCAATTATAAAATGCCACATAGGTGTCAAATGTATTCCAAAGGGAATATCACCTCTTACTCCTCTTCTGTGCTAGTTGAGTACAGACAGAGAAGAAGGAAAATAAAGGTTACCACTATCCCATGAGGGGAGAGGTGAAGAGGTATGCCTTTCTCCTAGGTATGGTTTATTGAAAACTCTTAAAATTGTGATCTATCACATTACATTCTCAGGGAGTTTCCTTGATGTTTTTAGGGAGCACCTTACTTTTGCTCTCTCTGTTTTTGGGTTCTTACGTGTAATTCTGAATTCTAAGAAATAAAGTCATGCTATGTTGCAGTCTTCCAGCAATAGTACTTTATGTTTTTATCTAACTTCTCCGTGTATATGCTGTGAAACATAACATGAAGCTTCCTGCAGCTGGGTCAAAAATAACTAGGCCAGTCTTAACACAGCTGCACCCAACTGGGAGTGAAGATACTGCTGTCAAAAAACATCTGTCTTTTGTCAAAAGTTTCCAGTGCCTCCAGGAATTGTGCAGAGTAAAGGCTAGGCCAAAGAAAGGCTTTGCAGGAGAAGAGATGATCTTTGGCCAGGTGGGCTCTCAGTGAGTCTCCATTGGTAGATAAGTTTAAAATGTCCACATCTTCAAAACAATAAATGGGGATTATCCAAGCTGTTCACTTAGAGCCAAAAACTGACACCCTTTCTCACTCTGTGTGGTTCCCTTACTCCGTGAGTATCTACACTGAAATCCATGGGACTACATGTGTAGTAATCTCAATGCGAGGAACAGAAGCAGCCTCTGCCCCATAATCATTAACGGAAGCCAAGTCATTCAAACTCATCCAACACACACAGAGATCTGTAAGTATTCTTAATGTCCATCCTTATGGCCTTCCTGTTAATGAAATGTTTGGATGGACCTCCCTATCTTCTATTCCTAGAGCTGCTTCTGATTTTGGGCAGGGGAGCTGGAAAGAATCTCCAGGGGGATGGAGAAGACCCCTCAGAAGGACGAGAGATAGTGGCAGGGCATCTGGAGAAATTAGAGGAGCAGCAAATTCCCATCAACAGCATAGAGGTGCCAAATTGATAACTTCAACTTTAGCCACTCAAAAATTGGGTTCCAGAGTGGTAGCCGTGTTAGTCTATATCAGCAAAAAGAACAGGAGTACTTGTGGCACCTTAGAGACTAACAAATTTATTTGGGCATAAGCTTTCGTGGGCTAAAACCCACTTCATCAGATGCATGAAGTGGAAAATACAGTAGGAAGATATATATACACAGACAACATGAAAAAATGGGTGTTGCCATACCAACTTTAACAAGACTAATCAATTAAGGTGGGCTATTATCAGCAGGAGAAAAAAAAACTTTTGTAGTGATAATCAGGATGGCCCATTTCCAACAGTTGACAAGAAGGTGTGAGTAACATTAGGGGAAAAATTAGCAGAGGGAAATAGTTTCTCCTTTATGTAATGACCCATCCACTCCCAGTCTTTATTCAAGCTTAATTTAATGGTGTCCAGTTTGCAAACTAATTCCAATTCTGCAGTTTCTCGTTGGGGTCTGTTTTTGAAGTTTTTTTGTTGGAGTATTGCGACATTTAGGTCTGTAATTGGGGATTTTTTTTAATGCACATGTAAATAAGTTCCACTTGAAACTTAGTAGTTAATTGGTCCACTTTAACACTAAATATGTTATATTCATTATGTCTCTAACCCATTTTGAAATGCATTAGTATTCAGTTTTAAATGCTTAATCACTAGAACGTTCAATTTAAATTCTTTCAGTAATCTAGTCTGCTAAATTTCAAGTTGATGTAAATGTCAAAAGCAAAAGACAGAAATGTCTAATTAGCTAAGTACCTAAATTGTTGCATTTCCTTTTAAAAAAATAAGTGAACTTATGTAATACTTGCTGTAAGAGGGTATAGTATAGATAAGGATACCTTTAAGGAAATAGAAAATTGTTAATGATAATTTCACGGCTTTGATTATAATGAATGAGTGTACGTGAATTACTGCCCTCTAGTGGCCAGTCTGCAAAGGGTTTACAATAAACCTGTGCCTATTTACATGCGGTCTGTTATATTTGGACTGCCATCTCAAAACCAATCCATACTTTGCTAATTCATATCTTTCCTAAAAAATTATTTCTGCTGCAAAGCCACAGTAAACAAATTAAACAAGAGGATTTTTTTAAAAGCTTATGGTCCTTTAGATGTACACAAACTGACCAAATCTCTTTATGTACCTCTGTTTTTTCCCATCCCTTATCCTCTCTTGTTTGTTTGTTCTTTCCCTCATTGTGTCATCTTTAAACTAGAAATGTGGATTAAATCAATCTTTAAATGAGACTGAAAGATCTTCAGGGCAGGAGGCCTTGTATATTTCTTTTGTGTGGAACAAACTATTAATAATAATAATGACTTGCAACCACTAATAAATTTTGCCTTTTAGTTCCATGATAGAGGACTGAGTGTATGGAGCACAAGGTCAGATGTATAAAATCTAAACTTTCTTTAAAGTACTTTAATTAAATTATAAGCAAGTAAACATTATAGATGAAAGAAAGTGCATGATCAGGGCCAAAGTTCCTTCCTATTTTCATTATTGTTCTGCCTGAATGTATGGTGCCTGCCATTAAAATGTCAACATTTAGCAAAAACTACCACACCACAGCAGCTGAGATGTTGCAGTGATTTTTGCTGTTAGGGAGTATTGTGATGTCTTAGGTACCATTGCAAATGATTTCTTAATGGTGACCACTGTACATCAGAGTAAGAGTAACATCATATTTCTATGAGATATAATGCAAGCAGGGGTGGGGAAAATTGTACTGCCTATTTCAAACCCCCTACATACATCATAACATTAAATACTGGCCTCAGACTCACACATTATTGGATTCACATTCTGCTAAGTAAAGACTGTGAACATAGAGGAAAGGATGCAGAGTGGAAAACGATGAATACAAGGAGTGTGGATATAAGAGAGAAGATGAGAATAATTAAACAGAGTATGTCAATGTTTAAGGTTTTCAAAAAGTCACTTATGATTTTGGGTGTCCAACCTGAGGCACCTTATAGGAGCCTGATTTTCAAAAGGTGCTCAGCACCCATCCCCTGATGTTCGGGGCCAAGTAAGCTGTTTCAAAAGGAGCATCTAAAAATTGAGGCATCCAAAATCACTAGTCACTTTTTCAAAAGGTTGGCCACACAAAGTACCCACCCAGTACAGCCTAAAGGGTGTATGGGTGAAGAGGGCCATTCTAGCCCTCATACTGCTTGACGTATTGATTCACTCTAGCTGCCTCCTCCTTTCATAATCCCTTGCTGTGTCGTCTACTCTTATTGGTATTGTTTTCATTTAGGCGTAGATCTTGCAATCTCTTCCACATGTGCAGATTCCCATTTTACTATCTGGGTCTTAACTGCAAGCTCTTTAATGTACGGAATAAATTGCAGTATGTAAAGCAATGGGCACATCTTTGGTACCGCATAGGTAATAACAACCATACAGAGCACAGGCTTATCCTCAGCTAGAAAAATATGCTGGTTTGTTTTAAAACTCAGTGTCTATTGAAAAACAAAAATGGGCCAGATCCTCAGCTGGTATAATCTGACATAGCCCCATTGAGCTCATTCTCTGATTTAAATCAACTAAGGGTCTGGCCTTGTGTTTAAATTACAAGGAGTTGTGAACTCATATAAGTTATGTGAACCCAAAATGTAGATCAACAATTTCACTAAATCTTAAACCCCTCACCCAACTATAGCCCTGAATTCTATTCCATATCTATTGCACGTGATTTAGCTGATGTGTTGTGATTACAGATTTATCACAGCATGTGCAATTAAAGTCCAGTAGCCACCTTTAAAACCTCTTACAGTGATTTCTGCATCAAGTATCTTGTTGTAAGTCATGTTTAAAGAATACTTTGCTACTTAAAAAATGTACAAAGTTTGCATTATAGCTAAATTCCTTAAGGAGAATCCCATGAAAGCAAAAGAAAAACCAAGAAAGCTGTGATAATGTGCATGATATGAATAATGACTTATGATAAGATGGGAAAGAAAATAGTAATTAATAATTCTGTATTATGAGGAGTAGGCTTTCCAATTACTGCAGTGTCATAAACATAGGAAGCTAAATCATTCATGATATTCAAATGAATATTTCTGGTATATGTCTGATAACCAAGGGCCCAACTCTGCAGTCCCAATTCTGACAAAACTTCCATTAGTTACAAAGGAAGTTTTGCCTGGGTGGGGCCTATTTCATTAAGTCTCTAGGGTCACTGTTCGCTAGGTTAAACAAAGGAACAACAGACAGGTCCAAACTTTCCCAAACTTGTTGGTTAATGAAGACCCCTTATTTCCTAAAAAAGTGTGTGTCTGTGTGTGTAAGTAACTTCTGGGTCATATCACATTTCAATCATTTTTTTCTAAAGGAACAGAAAATTGGGAAAAGTAATCAGTTTGTTAGATTTCACTTGGGAAGAAAAAAGTAAAACACTATTTTTTACCCATTTCCCCTTCTTTGTCTGCTAGGTGGCCCCACCTAGTGTCTGCAGTCCTCTGCCATAGAAGCTGTATCCTGTTTGAAAGGAAGTGGGATCTGACACCTGTAAAGAGGGTGATCTCCCACAGCTGGTAGGATCCATCCCCACCAAGTGAAAACCCAGAATTATTATATAGTTTGCCTTGGACTGTCATTAATATTGTAAATGTAGTTGGGGAGTAAACCCTTTAATGAGGTATAGAGCAACAGGATGTTTCAGAAATCAAATAAGCTCCCATAGAAAATATTCTTAAAACCCACAAAACCAGATCCTCTGTTGTGCTAAATCAGCATATCTTCCTTGACTTCAGTGGAGCTATAGACCTTTCCCACAAGGGTAAGAACAAAGCACAAATATATTACAGAAATGTCACTATTATTGTTATGCAAAGGAGGTATCATACACTGACCTATGTGTATAAAGAGACACAATTAAAAAGTTCAAAAGCAACCATACAAAGAAGGATAAAATACTACAGTGGTTTAATTCCAATACGTAACGGCACTTGGTGAACCTTGGAACATGAAGGGACTTCTGACAAGCTTAATATGCAATATAAAGACTAAAAGATACAGAGCTTTCCCTAGAAAGTCTTGCAGGACACGTAGAGCTGTTTAATACAGAAAAATAGACAACAAGGCAAGCAATAAGGATTTATTTACAAAGGCTAACAAAATGAATCAAAGAAATTCCCCTTCTGGCTAATGTACATTCAAAACTGGAGGTTAACAAAGGGAAAGGAAGCTAAAACTAATGATGTATGTCTTAACTACAGACATAGATGCCCAGAAAATCTCTCCTAAGAAATGAACAACGTTTTTTAAGCCCAAAAGAATAAGTCCCAATACAGGAGGAATTATGATTTTGTATGAGCAGGTCAAGAGTCACTATAAAAAGCTCAGATCAGAGAAAAACAGAGAGAGATAAGAAAGGAGATTAGGCAGAAGACTACTACTACCGTGGACCTCTCTTCAGTTATATCTGTCATTCTTCCCTGGATTTATTCCATCTCTTTCGGGATATAGTGATAAACTCTACTGTTCTGCAGAGATAAAAATTCTAAAACCCTTTTTGTGACATTCCCCACAAAGTCTTCACTGCTATTTTTAACCCGGTTAAAAACACACCCTTTTTTTGCAGGGAAGATGTATTTTCACTTGCAGCCGTAGTAGAAATGGTCTGCAGCTGGCCCCAGGATTGGGGGAATATAAATGTGACATAATGGGATCTTTCTCTCCCAAACCCTTCCCCTAGTCTTGCACAGAGCACAGTTGGGCCAGCAATTGGGAGTATTTCATTTTATGAGATGAAGTTATTTTACATTTTTGGTGCAGACCCCTGGGTAGGGTAAAGTAATAGGGCCACTTTCCAAATGCAATTATTGCTCATGATTTTCAAAAGTAAATAGTGGTTTCAGTGTCTTGATTCTGAGTGTCGAGCAGGGGGAAACTGAGATGCCCCAAAGGATCAAGATTTTCAGAGGGCAGGTTCTCAGCACTTCCTGAAAATCAGGCTTCTTTAAGGTATCTTAAACGGAGCACTCAAAGCCATTAGTGACTTCTGAAAATCTTGGGCATTTGTTTCTCACTGGATGTGGTATGCAGATTAAAACAACATAGAACAGCCAGCTTAGCTTAATGTTACCAGCAGTAAAGTATAGATACAGTGGTCAGGGGTCAGCAACGTGTCTGTACACAGACAAAAGTGTCTGTGGAAAAAATGTTGAGGTCCATGGTAATTTTTCAAGAAACATTGCAAGTGTCCGTCGTGCAACATGGTGGTGCTGACCCCTGACAGTGGCCTAAAGTCCTCACTCGACTTTTACTTCAGTGCGAGTTTGCCTGAGAACTGCATAAAAAAAAAAGTAAAGACCCTCAGGCTTTGTTCAAAATATAAAAGAGTTTTTAGATAAGGTTCTCTTGAGTTATCTATTCCTGTCTGAGGACACTGGAGGAGGTAGGAAGTAGGAACATGTGGCATTTCGCTTGGCATGTTTCTCAGCCTAATTTGCTGAAATTTATGAGTGCATAACAAGTGAATTTATCAATTTTTGGCACAGCAAACATTACAGAATAAGCCCAAGTAATATTCAGTCTGCTTTGGTTTATGGAACTCTTTATAGAATTGACACGTAGCACACAAGTGCACTGTGCATCTGCACAGATGCTTGCATTCATTTTACTCCTCTCTTTGTGGCATCAGTGATGTGAACCCAAATCAGAATGCAAAGAAATTATACTGGAGGGGTGGAGGTGGGGAGCAAATTTCCAAAATGCAGCACCAACCTTCCACTTTAAATCAAAGCATAAATGGCTTGCACATGTGCTGTCTCCAGCAAACAAAAATAACCATCTGTTGAAACACCACAAAGAAAAACTCTTTCCAAAACAACAAATTATTGTTGTATTTATATTTCCCCTGCAGTATTTCTCAGCTGATTAAAATTAAGACACTAATCAACACTGAGCACATAACATCACTGTCAGTTAGCAGAAAGTCTGTTCACTTATTTGGCCTGTCTGATTGCTTGAACTAATGATTTAATATTTTTTGTAGGCCATCAAATAGTGCCAAAAAATCTCCCTCTGTATTTCTCCAGAGCCCAGTATGGCATTGTTTACAAATAGCGTTGTACTTTGCTGATTCAATAACCCTGTAATTTGGTCCACTGTGCAGCATGGCATGACTTCCTTGTCATTTCTGTAAATGAAAGAGAGAGAGATTGGTGTTTGTGTTATTTTTTTGCCTCACACTTAAATTGTTGGTTTTATTTTTTCCCAGTAGAAACAGCTAAAGATAGAGAAGTTGTAGAAATTGTTCCTTTACTGTAGTATCTATCTTTGGGGTTGGTATTAGTGCCCATCATGGTAGTATCTGAGCCCCTATACACTGTAATGCCATTTTCAGCTCTAACGTTAACAGGCTATTATTTGCTTATTGGTACAACCCAAAATCTTATATCAGCTACACTGGCACTACTTCAGTGATTTTTGCATGGTAACTGGACTCTAATATCAGGCCAGATGGTCCCAGCTACTTTCCTGAGTGAAGGGGAACCAAATCATGTGGAGCTAAACACTCGGACATCATAGTGAGAAACCTGGTATAAAATCCTAGACAGACAGACCTATCTGGCTGAGGGAAACAGAAAGGGAAAGGGGTGGAATGCTGACTCTGTGGCATTGTCCCCCTGTGGCATTATCTAAGTGCCTAGGACCACTTAATCTCATTTCTTTTCATTCATGTATTTATGTCATTGGGGGTGGGGTAGGAGAGGTGAAGGCTGCTCAGTGAGACGTTGTCACTGTACTTCCATGGAGGCCAGGAGAACGGTACTAAGGAAAAGGGCCTTCAGGTGGCTGCTCTTGAGCTCGGTGGTTCTCCTAAGTTCCGTGTGGAGCCTTCCAAGTTTCCCACAGAGCTTGGGGGAAATCTATGGGTCAGGGACTGAACATTCTGACAATTTGACAGCAAATGTAACCTCTGATGGAACAATTTGATGGAAAGTCCACAAGCACAGGGTGATTCTAGCATCTCCTTTCCCCTTCATGGATTTTTATGTGCAGGGCATGCTACATAGTGTCTACCATACCCCGTGTTGTGCAGTAATTGTAGTGCAAATTGTACTCGCCATGTATGGGAAACCCCATCACCACCAAAAGCATACTGATTTTTCTCTTACACTGGAGCTGTCTACATGGGAGCTGGAAGGTGTAAATGTGAGCTTGAGGAGACATACTCTCACTAGTTCTAGTTGAGCTACCACACTAAAAACTGAAGTGTAGATGTGGCAGTGCAAGTGGTGGGCAGGGCTGGACACCCTGATTACGTACCTATGGTATTGGACAGGATTATACTTGGGGCACTTAGCCCCTCCCACCAGTCACGCTGCCATATCTGCACATCCTTGAGCTGGGAAATATAACTTGCAGGGTCTGGAATTTATTAAATATTTATTATCAAAACACCAAAAATCCATCACATGTTAAATGTTCTCCTTTCTCTTCCCCCTTTTGTTAAATTCTTTCACCTTCGTCTGACAATCACTCACAGGAATTTATTCCCCTTCCTTTCAATCACTAGTCTTATACTGGAAGATGTTAGCAGGTGACACTTCTCTGTCATGACATTTTATTTGTAATGAGCACAAAATACATACATAATACATCAACAATCCCTGTCACTCCACTTAGTGCACATAAGTATTGGGATATTCAGCAAATACTTTGGGACCCAAGGCTGACTCCCTGCCATATCAGAGCATGATCCTAAATTCAGCAAAAAGCCACTGGGTGGAGCCAGGATGTGTGAATCGTGGCTGTGGGCAGAATTCTTCATTGTCCTACAGGCCCTTTATGCCCAATAAGCTGGTCCATATAGTACCATAGCAGCTATAAACTGTTTCCCCACAGGGGAATAGGCCCAGTGCAATAGGCCTGTTCCACTATGCACAGAGCCAACATAGCCTGCTCTGTACTGTCTTCCCCACAGCAGCCCATAGTTCAGAGGGACATGCTGGGGTCAGGAAAGGATGAATTCCAGGCAACAGAAGTGGTAGCCAGTGATTATCAGGCTGTAACAAAGCCCATAGAGGCCATGACAGCCAGGGCTCAAGTTACAAGATCCCTAACTGCACTGGGAATTGGATCAGCCCTTGGTCAGCCCTAGGATAGGAAAGGTGCAAGCTGCATCCCTTTGGCCCATTTGATGACCACCATCTTGGCCAACACTGGGGATTAAAGTGGGGACCTCTTCAGCTAAAGGCATGAATCACTGCAGCTTGAGCTGGAGATTCAGCCTCTCAAGCTGAAGCAGACCCACAGCCTCTGTGGATTGGGCCAGAGACAGACATTAACACACACTGATCTGGGGGTTATGAACTCCCTCTGGACAGAGAAACTTTTTCTCTGAGCATCTGAGGCCCACAGCAGTTCAACTACTGAACAAGCCTCACTTAGGTGATGACTGGCAGAAAGGGACTGAACCATAAGCTGAACAGATAAGTCTCTGCTGCTTCAGCTTAAGAGCCACACTCTAGACACAGGGGTTCTAACAGACTCATGTCTTCTGCAAATTGGGCACAAGGAGACGATGTAACATTCTCACCAGATTGCTACATCTGTGCCGGCAGGGATGGCTCTAGGAATTTCGCCACTCCAAGCAGGGCGGCACGCCGTAGGGGGCGCGCTGGCGGTCGCCGGTCCAGCGGCTCTGGTGGACCTCCTGCAGACGTGCCTGCGGAGGGTCCGCTGGTCCCGCGGCTCCGGTGGAGCATCCGCAGGCATGCCTGCGGGAGGTCTACCGGAGCCGTGGGACCAGCGGACCCTCCGCAGGCACGTCTGCGGGAGGTCCACCAGGGCCGCGGGACCAGCGGACCCTCCACAGGCATGCCTGCAGGAGGTCCACCGGAGTCGCCTGCCACCCTCCCGGCAAAATGCCGCCCCAAGCACGCGCTTGGCGCGCTGGGGTCTGGAGCCGGCCCTGTGTGCCGGGCTCTGCACTGGAGCATGGATGAATCTGACCTGTACCCCCTATTTGGCATGCTAAGGACCAGCACTCTGCAGAAGTTCCCTCTATGGTAAATGAGTGGACAGTTGGAAGCTGTGGGGTGAAGTCAGAGGATTTGCAAGAGTGCAGGTCGACTGGCCAAAATCCCCTATGTACCAGGAATTTGGCCCTTTATTCGCATGGTAATTCACAACAATGTGAAAGACTGATAGCAAAAGTGACTTGGCTACTTCTGAATATATTGGCAGAACTGGAGAGTTAATTCATTTTGTTTGCTGTAGTTTTTACATGTTGTGATCAACACAGAATGTTCTCCAACACTGCCTAGCCATTCAAATCTATACAATATCAAATCCTTTTCTTTGTTTAAAAAAAAAATAAGGTGTTTGCCATCCTGTTATATCCACATGCTCCCCAACTATATATTTAGACTGCATTCAATTCCACTAATGTTTTTCATACAGTTTCCGAAAATTATGTTGACAGGTTCTGACTGGCTGCAGTACAGATGGAAACTTCATGAATCTCCCAAAAACTATGATGATCATATTTTGTTGAAGAATACAGCTAAAAAAAGGCAAGGAGTGGCAACTTGTGTCTCCTTAAAATAAACAAACCTTCATGCTCGTTCCTGTTATGGACGACTTGCAGAGGCACTCTTATAAATCAGATGATCTCTCCAAATAGCTTCCCAACTTTGGATTCTTCAAGCTCATACACTTCGTGGCACACAGCTCAAATACATTTGAAAGCAGAGAGAAAACTCTGAAATATGACCTGCCTCTTCCCCTTAACTCAAGAAAACTCAAAGAGAGAGTGACTTAATAAAACAGTTGTTCTAAGCAGTTGTTTGTAAGTTTATATTGTGATTTACATAAATTCATATTCAGTGATCTCTCAGCTTTTCTTTAATACAAACAAGCAAGTTTTGTCAAGTGCCCAGGGATAGCTATGCTGTGATGGGTGCTAAATAAATGCAATTTTTTGTTGTGGTTGTTATTTTCTCCCTTTTCAAAGATCGCCTAGAGCTCTTACAAGGAGCATTTTTTTCTTCAAAAATTCATTTTGACTTAATGCTCTTTTTGATCTATACCTCCCTTAACCAATCGAGTTCTTTAAGGAGTAAGGAAAATTTTCCAAAAAGGTACCCCGGAGCTGCATATGCAAAACGAATGGTTCTGAGAAAACGCGTAGACTTTTATGAGAGTTGTGTGTGTGTGTGTATAGAAATTGTAGGATTGGGGCTCAAGCATCGCATGGCATTACTTTTTCTGTGAATAATAATTACGATCACTATTTAAGACCCCAAACAAATGTTTAATATAATCAGGGCCACACATTAATATAATGAGAGCCACACAAATTAATATAATCAGGGCCACACAAATTAACCTACGTCCAGTCTTGAGATGGCACAGCGTGTACCTCTCTTCTGCAACAGATCGCATCTGAACAGAGTACAAAAGGGCAGCTACTTCCAGCAGGTAGAAAGTTTTGTAAAAATGTAAAGGTGCAAGAAAAAAAATCCTACAGTTGTATAGCTACATACCACATCCCCTCGGAGGAACAGCATGCAGAGTGCTTCCAAAGATCTGAGGTGTACTCACCTCCCTTGTGTTACCTCTGCAAATCCTTCCCCCCTTTACCTACATAGGGGGGATAGACATTACCCCTATATCATTTATCACTATTACTTTTAGAATTAAGGAGTGCCACATATGTGATTGAGTGAACTGGAACGCTACAATATTGAAACAGAGTGGAAACTACCCCAGAGTAATTTCCACCCCCTCTTAACTTCCACAGCTGCATTTACCCAGGGTTGTGATGTGATGATTGCATATTGTGTGCAAATTGTACATGCTCTAGAAGCCTTGTTCCCTACAGAGCACAGAAAGTAATAACTAAGGAGATTGGGAGAGGGTCTGCTAGCCCTGCAATGAGTGATAAAGGAGGATTTCATCATTTTAAAAGACATTTCCATGTATTTACAAACCAAGGTTTCATTTTGTTTGTTGAATTGAGTTAAGAAAGCTCCTAGAATCTCAGATTTCTGGTAATTACTAGAGATTAACTCAAACTATATCCCCATCTCTGTGCAGGTTTGAAATCTGAAAGCAGATGTGGATATGAATTTTCCTAAGCCTCTGCTCTCCACCTCCCATGGGTTGAAACAAATCCGAACATCCAAACACTTTCACACCTTGGTGTGTTCAGACTCCAGATGTGAATTATGTGGTTTGAGCCCATTCCTGGTAATGAACACACATAAAGTCGCTTTGCTAGGTTTGAATTTAAGTAGCTTTCCCCATTAGTAGCAGATTGCATTCTATAATCTCCATATTACAAGGACCTGTGCTCAATTTTCATTGACACAGTATTAGTATTTTAAAATCTTTATTTTTTCAAAAACTTTTAAAACTATTTGGCAAAAATGGTCTTGTGAAGAAGTTCTTTTAAAATATCTCTTATAAAGCTATATTTTCCATTCAGGAATCTGTTTAAACACACTAATATGTTGCTAGAATGGTAATTTTGATCTCACACAATTTAGCTCTGCCTCTGACAATCACAAAACACAGATGCTAAAAATAAAATTAGTAGAAGTGTGAAGCATTTATCAAACGAGCTGTTAACTGTCTGAAGCCAGGTGCTGGCAGATACACAGCTGCCAGAGGTTTTTGCTCTCTGTGAGATGTAGAACTGAGGTCATGTCTATTCATGATCATTTAAAATTCTGTGCTTGACTTTTAGGGCCCAAAGAGGTATGCCTTTGCACTCATACTAAACGTGCCTACTTGTGCACATTCATCTGGGTACATGCATGTGTGAGGCCGTGTTAGAATCAAGCCACATTTTTGATAATAGTGTTTATTTTTGCATCCTAGTAGCACATTTTAAATGTTGTCATATTGTATGTTTTGTTCAATTTAAAATTGGAGGTGCACTTCCAAACTGCCCATATCAATCCATGAGGGCTGAAAATGTGTTACCTCACATGAGAGCGGGGATGCTAGCCCTAGGCCAGGTCTACACTATAAACGTATATGGGTAAAACTATGTCGCTCAGGGTTGTGAAAAAACCCTGAGTTATACCCACCTAATCCCCTGTGTAGACTGTGCTATGTCAACGGGAGGGCTTCTACTACCAATATAGCTACTGCCTCTGGCTGAGATGGATTAATTACACTGACGGGAGAAGCTCTCCCTCCAATGTACCAGCATCTTCACTGGAGCACTACAGCGGCCGCTGCAGCGTTTTAAGTATAGACCTGCCCTCAGTGTCCCTGACAAAGTCCAGCTGGACTAATGACTTTCTCTCTAGCTTCTGTTCCCTGTTTCCAATAGGAGACAAGCTTCCTCCCTTCCTGCCTGAAGCCTAGTGTTAATGGCAGAGAACAGCTGCTAGATTCCACTTTTATGACAAGAGCTTTTATATAAGCTCTTTGGGACAGGGATTGTCTTTTTGTTGTATGTACAGCGGGCTCCCAGCCCATGACTAGGGCTCCCAGGGGCTACAGTAATACAAATCATAAATCGTAATAGTAATACCATGCTACAGTTTTCACATATAAGCCAATCCCTGTATTCAACAGAAAACGATTCACACATGTAGCAGCCAGCTTGACTTACCGGTAAGCACAAATATATAGTGCAATAAAGTGAAATTTCTGTGGGACTGTGTCTGCCTCTTAGCTGTGGACTAAAGGGTGGGGTAGATTAAACCAACAGTCTTGATAGTCTAGCAGTTGAAGATGAGTCTTCTTGGCCACAGCATGTTTGCAAGTCATATGGCACTCACTCTACTGAGAAATTGTCTAATAATTCTTTATTTTAAGCAAAGAGAGAAGCCATACAAAATGCAAACATTCATCCCACATTCCCTGAGAAAGATGCCATGGGCTCTATTATACCCTCCAAGAACAAGATGTTTAGGGAAATAGTTTCCTTTTCTTACACATAATATAAGCATTATAATAGCTCTCCGTTGACAGAGACCCCTAAAGAGTGGCATTGCGCACACATTCCATATTATCCACTGTGTTCTGTCCACTGTTTAGGTTTTGCAAGTTCTGATTTCTGTTGAAAATGGACTGAAGAGCTAGTGTTCAGATCCAGTGTTGTAGCCTTATGCGGTGCTCCGGGGTTGAGGCTTTGTGTAATAATTGGGCCTACAAATTTACCCTAACTGTGAGCTCCAGTGTAAAAAAGTGAATGAAAGTTCATTAGCTGTCACAATAACACATAATAAATGTGGATGAGGAGAGCTGCAAAAGGGAGACAGACAGACTGAATTCGTCCAAACACAAAGGGCCCCTGACATAACTCAAGGACTGTGCTTAGATCATCCCTGGTAAACAAAAGGAGGGGAGGACTGAAAATGAATAAACCAAAATCAATATGTCAGATATTAGGTCTAATTGGTGGACAAAATGAGGGGATGGGCTATTCCACCCATTACTCCCTTTGGGGCCTTAAAGAAAAACACTTGGGGGGGAAATTGGTTACTGGAGTGAGCTTCACCGTAATGGCTGCCACTCCCATCATCTCTTTGGACCCAGGCCTTCGTCATCCTGATCCTGAGAGATGTCCTGGCCAGATGGGGCCAGAGAAAGAGACTCAGATGATACTATCAACTCTCTTGGCTTCAGCTAAATCCCAAGTATCACCTGAGATGTGAGACTTGGTCACCTCACCCTATACTCCCAGTTGTCCTTTTCCTTCCCTATTTTATTTCTTCTCTTTCTTATCCCTCCCCTTTTGTCTTCTATCTGATAAGACTCTGGCTTTACCAGCCAAGACGCAGGGCCGGCTCCAGACCCCAGCGCGCCAAGCGCGCGCTTGGGGCGGCGTCCCGCGGGAGGGCGGCAGGCGGCTCTGGTGGACCTCCCACAGGCGTGCCTGCGGAGGGTCCGCTGGCCCCATGGCTCTGGTGGAGCATCCGCAGGCATGCCTGCGGGAGATCCACCGGAGCCGCGGGACTGGCGACCGCCAGAGCACCCCCTGCGGCGTGCCGCCGTGCTTGGGGCAGCGCAAATCCTAGAGCCGCCCCTGCCAAGACGTCATACTTTGCAACACTGCTTTACGCCTGTGACCAGAGAGGCAGTGCCCTAAACAGCTCAGTGCTGGTACAAGTTTGCCAAGTCTTGGAGTGGCTGATAAGACCGCGTGCTGCGCCTTTGTTTCTCCAGCAGTGAAGCCGCAAGGGAAAGCAACAAAGCTGGAAGCTGCATTTTTATCTTTGCTTTCTTTTTGCTCCCCTTTTATATGTGTTTGTCTTGTTTTGTCTTCTTAGGAAACAGGATCAGAATTAAACAACAGTACTAACAAAAGCTCCAGCCTGCCTCAACTCCTCTTTTCCCACAAAAGGATATTTATCATTTTTGATACCATGGAGACTGTCAAACAAAAGGAAATTTTCCTTCTAAAAACTCTCTCCAGCTAAAGGGAAAGTGAACAAGAGATGTTGCTCAAATGAAAACATGCCTGATAAACTCAGGACAGACAGCTGCAAGGGGGGCGGGGGTAGAAATCAGTCTCAGAGGGTTAAAAGGCCTTCTTCCCTATCAACTGGGGAGTAACTACAGGTCAATCAGGTTCTGCTGAGAAGGGGTTACCAAAGTATCAATTAGAATCAACTGAGAGGGAGCTACCTGAGGTTAATTAGGATCAGTTGATTCCAACTAAGGGTTGCCTGAGACCTTTTTAAACTCTCACCTGGGAGGAAGGAAAGTGGGAGAGAAGTCGTTCTGCTGCAAGGAGGTTAGGAGCAGCAAGACAGAGAGCGCCTCACGAGGCGGAGAGGCTGTATTCCCTCCCACAAGACAGAAAAATAAGCTAAAAAGGACTGGTAAAGAGAAGGAACGGACTCTCCCGGTAACCCAAGGGGGACCATATTACCCAAGCCTGTCTCGCCAGGGCTAAAAGCAGCGGAGGCTGAGGAGACTGAGAAGGTGCCTTGCCACACATGTTGTAGAGCTTTATATTTCAAATGTTTAACCGTTTTCCCTTCTTTTCTGAATCTTTACTAAAAGGTTTGAAATAATTTTAATGGTGTGTTTGCCATGGTATTAAGTGTGCTGAGGTCTCTCTATACAAACCCCCAAACCTTGTTTAAACCAGTTTAATATCAGACCGTGACAGGGTCCTATTATCACCTTTGACTGTTTAGGCCAATATATTAATATAAAAGGCCAAACAAGGGCTAGGGGTTGTGTTTAAAATGAGATTTGACTGCACCAAAATTTCTCAAGTTATTCTTGCATATTTTTGGCCCAAAATGCAGCAACTTATGAGCTCAGCAGTTGGGAGATTTCCACCAGACTAGATCATGGAAGTGTCACAAGATTGGCCTTCATTAGGAGATTCCAGCTGCATCCAAACTGGAACTGGAAAATAAGCCCCTTCTGTCTAAGTTCCATCCATAGCAATAGGGACAAGTACGGATCCAGAGATTTGAATCTGAATCTTTTGTAATACAAACCAGTTTGAAGCCAAGGTTCTGATTTTGGATCATATCTAGATTGCTGCAGAGCATTCTGGCCAACAACAGATCCCACATTAGAAACAAAATAGTTCTGGGTTTTCCCAACTCTAAATTATTCTGCACATATTTCTGTTATGCTTACACCCACGTATAAGTCATTAACAGATACAGTTCATAATGGTATTCGTTAAATTTCAATGTTAGAATGCATAACCTATCCCCCACACACACCTTGTCACTATACTGGTAATTCTGCATAAACTATTAACCAAGAGTTAAAGGACACTATGATTTGGAAATTATTTGATGAAGAAAATAAATTATACCATTAAAAAAAATGGTTTGCTTACTTCCTTTAGACACCACTGATTCTGTTTAGACCTGATTCCTTTGCAAACTGGGGGGAAATGGAATATTAAATCACAAAATAATGAATGAAAGGTCATAAACAATAAGAGTATGACAGGAATCTACAACTCTTCCATCAGAACTTTGAAATAATTGCCAATTTGCTACAAAAATCACCTGTAAAGAAAAATAAATGCAAACTGATGCATAGGATTGTTTTGGGGATGGGGGGGGAAATACATCTGTTTTAGATTAATTTCACCAAGTTCTGCTTTTTTCCCCTCTAGCAGTGAGAGAACAATGGCATCATGAAACAGCCCAGTTCACAATACTATATAAAAAAGCTAATTAAAATACAGCCTCATTAATTACCTTTGAAATTAAGTTATACTGGCTATCACCATCTCAGTGCTTCAGATTCTTCAAGCAGACATAAAAGGAAAATTATCTTACCCCTGCAAAATGTTTAACGATTAATAACAAGGAGCAGCAAATGCCAAATTCTAGTAAGATACACTATGAAACAGAATCAATGCATGCAATATACTTTAAAAAAAAAAAGAATAATTTTGAAATTATGCATTTTAAATGCATAGTTAGATAGCGATGTGGTTACCAAAACTCCTTGTTCTGAAGTGCCTATATATATATCTCTCTCACACACACACTCATTAAAGCTTGTACCAATTATACTAATAAATCTCTTCGTTAATCAGACCAGAGGAGCAGAAAGACCCACATTCTCCTATATGTGAATTACATAAGTCAAGGTCCATATTTATTGGGTTGTAAAGACATATCTTCATCAGTTTGGCTTGTCATATGGTCATCAAGTATATACTAAATGGTGAAGATTGGAAGTGGCCTCAGTCATTAAGGACTTTAAGACTTCTTCTGAGAGGAGAGGGTTCATTTGCTGATTAGTAAAAGATGGAATAAGATATTCCTCACTGCTGTGCCAATCTTCATCTTCAGGACCAGTCCAGCATGACCTAGAGGCTGGTACCACCTTAGTGATTTGAAGTCTGATGCCTTCACTGATGAGTGAAGTTAATGTTAGCAGAAAAGGGGGTTTTCCCTCACTTCTGTTCTTCCTAGATTGAGTTGTGGCTGCTATTAGATGGGCATCATTTTCAAACTAACTTGTTTGAACTGGTCACATATTTCAGCTACTAGTTCATTAATGAACTGGTTTTTTTGGAGTGGTGCATTTCCTCTCCAAAATCTTCTGGAAGTTTTCCAGGACCAAGAGCTTTTAGACAAACTAATTTGGTTGGCTCATTTGTGAGGCAAGAATGGATCCGTTTAATCTCTGTTTTGAGACTATAGCCCAGAGCCTTCTCTGTTGTCTAACAACTGTATTCTCTTGATGTAATAAGATTGCAATAGCATTTAAGTAACAGAAGATGTTATCAGAAAGACTCAGAAGAAATATTTGAAACTAATATTTTAATGGGTACAAATTAACAGTTTTTGGATCTTCCCAGTACATTTTCAGTTCCAGGCTGCATTAGATCAGTTTGAAACAGTTCTTTTATTATTGACTTATTGATCACACATGCTAACAATGTAATATACCTAGATGCTACAGCAATAGGCTCATTAGAAGCATGATAGATAGATGGATAGATAATCCATTGTATCCTTATATGATCGATCTATAAATAAACAACATTTTTATGTCAAACTATATTTTGGGTTAATATTTGTAGGAAAGAAATTCTCTGTGAATCTCTTCTTAAAATATTGTTTACATGGGCATTTGCAATTTTTGGTAAGTTTTTTATTTAACAGTAGTTAAGGTGCTTTAGATGCATCCAATTAAAAAAAGAAAATTGATAACAAAATTAAATGTCTTAAGTGCTGTAGTGCATTAACTATGATGAAATAAAGCACTTTTGGAATAATAAATACAAGTTGATATTAATAGATTAATGGTCAATTTGTGTCCTATGTAGGAATTATTCATCTGTTTTGCTGAATTTTCCCTGGTATCATTGCACTGCTGGCTAGTGGGGTCATAATTTCCCTCACTCCATGGAAAAAGCAGAGTATTGGCCCCACAAACGAGAGGATCCTCCCAGAAATCTTTCTTCTGTGGACTCACAAAAGGGATCTTCTAGGTTTCCATCTTCCTTACTCATGGAGACAGGAGACAATCTGACTCATCTTTTCTAACAATAATGTCAAATGTGGGTTCACAACCTGGGAGTGGCAAACAGGTGTGAAGGAGATGTGACCACCTACCCTTCCCATATAGCTAAATGGGTGGAGTGGGCTAGCTACACACAGTCAGGGTCCCAGGTGATTCCAGTATGGAAAAGGGGCTTTCAATATGGAAGAGGTTAAAAATCATTGAAGCAATCGATATCTAATACATAATTGCAAAAGTTTATTAAAACAGTTCCAAGTGTTCAAATATAATTTCTTGTAACACTTATACTTGAATCACTCCATTCTTTCCTCAGAGAGATCTTAGAGTATTGCATCGCTGTCTTGAGGGTTATGATATGTGGGTGCAAATCTCTTTAAAATTTGCCCTACATTTCTTTGCCTTGGCCCTGCAGCTTCTCAACAGAAGGTTCTCAACTCTGGAACTCAGTTCCTCCAAGGAGCTTTCATAGCCAGAGTTTGTAACGATCAAATCTTTCACCTTCTTGTTCAATGCATGTGTGACTTCCTTAGTGAAGACAATGGAGCAGTTTGCTGCAGTTACAGTATTATGTGAATGATACTTTCCTCCGTATCCTTCTCATTGGATGTGGACAACCAAGCCTCTTTAGTTTCCAAATATTTCATTGCGATACAAGCCTGGGAATTCATCTCATGCAAGACAGAGGTGATGCTAGTTGGCTGAGTGAAACATTCAGAAGAGGTGGACTAAATTAACGTTGCCCCTTCATTTGAGGGACTACCCCACTCTGATAACCAAGTGTGCATCAATGAGGGTGCATCCTCATCTGTGATTGTACTGTCAGGTAACAGAAGCGGCTGAGCCTGGTTTTCCAGCCTCTGGTTTGTTAGGCGAGGATACTGCAGACTTGTCTTTGGATTAAGCCCTCTCCATAGCTACTGAAGTGTTTGACACCAACAGTTTGGCTCAGAGATCATGAGATAGTCAGAAGAGCTTAACTCCCATTTCAACACCCAAATAAAGCTCAGGTTTTCAAAAGTGACTTTGACTCCCTATTGTGAATTGTGGCCAGATTTTTTAAACAGTTCAGCACTACTGTGCCAAACTGTTTTGAAAATCTAGCACTAATTATGGGTGCGGATCTCTTGAAAATTTGCCCTACATTTGTATGTCTTAGTTGTTTGGACACAGCAGCTTCTCAGCAGAAGGCCCTCAATTCTGGAACTTGCTTCCTGAAGGAAGGGGCTTTCATAGCCAAAGTTTGTTGCCCTGTCAGGCATGCTATTAAGCCTTGCTAGTTTCTCAGGCTTTTTCCTGGGGGGTTATTTTTGAAGAGGGATTTGAATAATTTGTTTGCATTTTTTTTCTTTTTTTTGCTCAGAGGTCCTTTCTTTGGAAGTCTCATAATTTGACATGTTTCGATGTAAAAATTTGACTATTTGATGTTTAAAAGATGATACAGACTTGCTTAGAAGTGGAAAGAGGGGCACATTATAAATAAATATATAAAAGTAAGTGAGTGTGAACAAGGATAAGCATAATTTCACCATGTAAAGTACATACAGAAATTCTCATTAGTTCAACGCTTGATTTACAAAATGGCTCTTATGAGTAGGCCGGTTCCCTGAGTCTGGCACATGTTGAGGATAACTAATGATTCTACCTAGGATTTCATCAGCATCCTTCAACAATACATAATATATGTCCTTCATTTTTCAGCTTCATTCTTATATTCCTACACTAAAATACATCACTGGAGTGATGGCACCTAGAACTATACATCACCAGAGCTTGTCTCTTCTGTGATGAATTGCACTGCACACCATCACTCTTAAGCCTTCTGGGTCAGATAAAAATAATAATTAATCACATAATTAAAAAATAAAAGATTTAAATCTCAAAAATATATTTAAATGTGACTAAGTGACGTGGGGAGTTGGGAGGTCTTGGAGACTTTTAAAAACCATGAAAGGTCTGTTTTATTGCAGGTTTTGTTTGCACAGGAATACAGAAGCTCTGCCAAAGCCTTTTAAAATTAGTGAATGCAAAGGATTGTAGACACCCCCCCAGCTTGTACTGTAGACAGTCTTTTGCAACGGTGTGCGCTCAACTGGTCAGTTGTGCATAAAACTGGCCTATGCATATGCACTTAGTGTTTGCATGTGCAATAATTATAAGTAAGTAGGCATGATGGGCCTTGTAACCTGGGACCGAGAGACTCCACAAAAATCCCAGTTTAGCTCGGTTATCTTGGCTGGATGATAACTACTAGGTTTATGTCAGGGGGTAAGGGGCTCCCAATGGGCATAAAGGCCATGCTTGCCAGTCAAATTCTCTGAGCTACCCTAAGGTGTAATTGGGAACTCCAGGTGGTAGTTTATTGGCCATTAGGGGTGAAGCACCTGATCCTTCTAAGGAAGGTTGTCTGAACCAACTAAAGGGTTTTTCCCCAGGAAGGAAAGAAATGAGTTTATGCCTCTAGAGTAAGAAGTCTGTAATGGAAAACGTAGTCCCTGGGCAGGGAATTGAAGGCTACTCAGACAGCATAAAATAAGCTCCCAAGGAAAGACCAAAGAATTGGAAAGACACACTGAGAAAGAGTATGCTCCCAGGGGGAGCAGCTGATTGACTAACAACTCTGAAAAAGAGATTGGTTACTTCATCTCAGATGGGGGACAAGAGCTGGGCCCGGGAGGCAAAGGGTGTTTGTGACCGCTTTCAAGGAATGAACGGTGAGAGTACGAAAAGAGTGGACTAGAAGCTGTTTCTAAACATAAGATTTACTTGTGTTCATTTTCAGTGTCAGTAAAGGAAGTCCTAAGGTCGAGGGATTTCTTAAAGCAAATGCTTGTTTGGCCTAATTCATGCCAGGCAAAAAGGAAACAGGCACGTTCTGGGGATGGGAGCTTGGACAATTTAACTTTTACACTTTTTATTATAACTAACTGGTTATTCACATGCTTTTTTCTGGTTCACACATCTAGAGAATTGTTAACTAAATCCTCATGCATAGTCTTTTTCTTAAATTGATTGTATCAATAATACTCCTCTGCTAACTCAGGGTAGCTGTTGATAATGCTCAAGCAAAATATATTGGAAATCCTAAAATATAGCTCTACTTTAAAAAGTGATTCTTGGCATGGCTTGGTAGAAGGTTCATGATTATTGTCTTTCATATATTTTTATTTTATCCCAATAAACTGATGCTGTAAGGGCTTTGCATATATAGCTCCTCTAATTGCTTAACTTGCAAGTGGAAGAATGCAAACAGATCCAGATTCTGAAAGACAAACTGGGTTCTTTTGGAGTTATTGTGAGATCAGGGCCCCATGGTGCCAAGCGCTGTATATGCATATGATAAGAGACAATCTCGTCCCCTAAAATTTACACTCTCTAATTAGACAAGACAGACAAAGCCTAGGAGAAAGAAAGGCTTATTACTCCATTTTGCAGATGGGGAATTGAATTATAGAGGTCAAGGAACTTTCTCAGGATGATACAAAAAGTCTATGGAATTTCATCCCATGTTTTATGTGTCCCTGTATAGTGCCTTGACCACAAGACTATCCATTCTAGATGACGCATCATCAAACGCTACCTGAGTTAGTTGAGATGTATTATTGGTACAATCAATTTAACATAAAGACTAGGCAGGGGAGATTTAGTTAACAATTCTCTTGATGTGTGAACCAGAAAAGGCATGTGAATAGCCGGGTAGTTATGCAGGGTCCATTTTGTCTTAGCTGGGAAATTTCAGTTGTCTCAATTGTTTCCACTAAAGGAGTTCAGACATATCATGATAAATTTGTTATAGAACAACCATCTAAATGTGAAGTGTAATACAATTACAAAATGTGTTATTTGATTTCCTATCCATAAGTTAACTGCCTGTAGTTTTAATTTCACACGCTATCAAGTTCCTTTACAATACACTTAGAATTTGCATCTTATTACTTCACATTCATGTGCGCACTCACAAAAAGCCACGAGTGTTTGAGATATGATAATATGAATTGCTTGGGCCATTCTGTCTTACTTACTGGTACATCTGTTGCTTTATTTAGAATTGTGTGGTTAGAAAAACATAAGTCGTCTTTATATTTTTAACACTGGCCTTCATTGAACTTTCAGTGCTGCGTGCTGAGTTAATGCTTCTTAGGGTGAAATTCACTGTACGCAGAGGAACAGCACAAGGCCAAAGCATTACATGAGTCTCACTTCAGCTTTTTAAGGCCATGTGGTGCATTGGCCTAGAGCTGGCCTTCTGCACAGGAGTGAATTTCACCCTGAGAGTATTGTTAATGACAGAGAGCATGCAATCAGTTCCAGCAATGAAGCCAGGCAGGTAATAGTTTAATTATAAAAGTTAAGAGAAACACATATGGCTACATTTTGCAAAAGCAGTTTTGGAAAGGAAGTCTAGATCACACAGTATGGTATATTGTAGCTTTCACTGCACCAGTTGTCATGGGGATGTGTGAATGCATAGGTGCCCCATGCCAGCAGCTGGATGCAAACTCCCTGCAGCGGACAGAGGCTCTCAGAAATGTTCTGCCTGCAAGCTGAAGAGCAGCAATTCTGTGCAGAATGTACTTCCTCCTCTATGTGCAAGAGATGGGGATGACCATATCCCCAACCTTGTCCAGCCACATCTCTTGTGAGGTATCCAGCATCTCTGATGGTCCTAACACTCCTGCACCATGTTCTCAGAGGGCTTTATGGAAAGCCCATTGCAGAGAATGAAAAACTTGTATTGACTTTGGGAGTTTCAGATCAGGGCCAAAGAATACAAATTGAGGGATTCTAATTACCCTTAAGGATGATTCCTTCTTGCTCCTTTGCACACCCATGCAAGGGCATCTAGTATCTGGCTTACTGACTACAGATGGAAAGACCTATGGTTCATCTAGTTCAGTACTTCTCAACTGGTGGGGTCACAAAAGGCAATCAAGGGATCGTGAGGCATTGAAAAGGTTGTTACTATCGAAAGCAATACATTTTCCAGAATAACTTCAGAGCAACCAAGAAGTCAAAGTTTGTGAAGTCAAATGTAGTAATTGTACTTGAAACTCCACCATTTTCATCACTCTGCAGTTAATCTCTTCCATTACCTCATTCCCCAGCTCCCAACACACCCTAACCCTTCAAAGTCAAGTGTTCTTTGTTATATAGGCTTAGCCAGTGCTTAATTTGTAATGCAAGAGATGGCGGAGCAAAAGCAATTAGGTGCCAGGGCTCAAGCAATTTTTTTTATTTTGTAACTGATGCAACAAGCCCAGAGGCGCCAGGGCTGTGAACTGCAACAAATTAAGCACTGGGCTTAGCATTGTTATAATTGAGAGATTTTTTTTAAGTGTAAGGTGGTCATGATTTTTTTTTTTTAATTTCCATTAAGGGGTCACCAACCTGAAAAGGTAAGAAACACTAAGCTAGTCCCTCACTCACTGTCACGGTATTGTCTTGAGAGATGTGCAAATTTATGCACCAACCTCATTGACGTAAGCCACCTGTGTTATAACAGTAATAGAAGAATGCCAAAACTAATGATTATGTATTGACATATGCATGTATGACTTTTAGTGCTTTTTTGCATCAAGAATCACTATCTCATGCTTTCACATCATTATGAGCTGTAAGCCCTGCAAACTGAAAATTTTGTGCTCTGCAAAAAATATAAATAAATTCTAAGGATCATTTGGGCCAAACTAATAAAAAAAACATTAACAGCTATCATGCTGAAATTCATATCAGCAGACATACAAAGATATATTTGTTCTATAGAGTTTATAAGTTGGACACGTTTTTACTGTTCAAGATATGAAAAGTTAACCAGAGACAGCTAACATCTGCAGAGTCCATGGAAATGGAGAAAGACATCAGTAGAGCACATGAATTTTCAACTGACAGAGACAGAACATTAAAGTCACATACCTAGCATAATTGTTTTTAGAAAGGTAAAGGAATTTTAATGTTTTCAAGCTTAGTGGCTCTCATCCTTTGCAGACTACTGTACCCCTTGCAGGACTCTGATTTTTCTTGCATACCCACTAGTTTCACCTCACTTAAAAACTACTTGCTTACAAAATCGGACATAAAAATAAAAGTGTCACAGCACAGAATTACTGAAAAATTGCTTACTTTCCCAGCTGAGTAGAGCTGGTTCAATATTGCAAAACCCAGTGTTCAAAAACACTGGCATGAACTCCAGTAACTATTCATTTCCAGCACATTCATACTGCTTTTTATTTGCTGTCTGTGAATGTGTGCATTAATAGGAGTTTCTTTACATAAGTATTTTGAGAATGGCTGTTCATTTGAATGCCTTTATTCACCTATGAACGAGAGTGTTATTCGTTCATCCCTATTTATTACCTTATATAAAATATTTTGCTCATCCAATCAGAGGGCAGAAAATAAAAAAACAAGCGAGTTTGGTAACCACTCACACACCACAAATGAGTAACAAACATTTGCAGACAGCCCACAGGCTGAAAATGATTCATCCAGACTAGTTAGTGAAAACACATGGTTGTCAGGATTTGTGCAGAAATCAATTGCGTACTGAACAATACGGCAAAATCCATCAGGTAATATATTTCTAGTGAATAATTTGACTAGTTCTGCTCCTGAGCTTGCAAAATATGTCTGGAAATGTCATAAGAGGCAGCTTGCTCAGGAATTTTCCCTTGGCCACTGTTTCTGGTTGGGCCAGAAATACCACAAGAATATATGCCATCATGTGCCTGCAATGCCCCTCTGCCATGTACATTGGCCAAACCGGACAATCTCTATGCAAAAGAATAAATGGACACAAATCTGACATCAGGAATCATAACATTCAAAAACCAGTGGAAGAACACTTCAACCTCTCTAACCACTCAGTGACAGACTTGAAGGTGGCAATTTTGCAACAAAAAAGCTTCAAAAACAGACTCCAAAGAGAGACTGCTGAACTTGAATTAATATGCAAATTAGATACAATTAACTTGGGTTTAAACAGAGACTGGGAATGGTTGGGTCATTACACTAATTGAATCTATTTCCCCATGTTAAGTTCTCACACCTTTTATGGGTCATCTCAATTATCACTTGAAAGGTTTTTTTTCTCCTGCAGATGATAGCTCATCTCAGTTGATTGGCCTCTTACAGTTGGTATGGCTACTTCCACCTTTTCATGTTCTCCGTATGTATAAATATCTTCTTGCTGTGTGTTCCACTCTATGCATCCAAAGAAGTGGGCTGTAGCCCATGAAAGCTTATGCTCAAATAAATGTGTTAGTCTTTAATGTGCCACAAGTACTCCTGTTAATTTTGTCATGGTTCTTCACCAGTGCAATCACAGACTACAAGGAAAGCACAAACAGAGGTTTAGAAGAAACAGGGGGAGGGGGATAATGGGTCTTATATTTTGTACGTGCAAGCGTCCAGACACCTGCACTTTGCCATCACCGTTAACAAAATTCAGAATAAGCTGATGTTATCAAAACTTCTTGCTGTCAAATGTCAGAGCTGAACATGACGAGTAGCTATTGACAGAAGTGTGTGAGATGGAGAGCTTCAAGAGTTGGTACAAATCAGAAGACACATTTGACAGAAATGCTCCCTGAAAACACTCAGAGTAGACGTTTCAACAGTATTTCTACTATTCATCAAGAAGAGAAAAAAAACAAGCTTCAGGTTTCACTAAAAGGATTTCAATGAGACAAGTAAAATGAAAAGGAGGGAAATCCTTCCAGTAAATAAGACACTCTAAATTTTTTTTTTCTGTGCTGAAATTGCACCAAAACATTTCACTGAAATGCAGGTAATTGGCCAAAATGTGCTTTCTGCAGCTCATCAATTTAGAGTTTTTTCTCAGATCTTTGAATCTGCATGGAAGGTTAATGATGATTTAGTTGCTAAGGGTTTACAGCATGACATGAAATGAACCTCTGAGTCACATAAAACAGCAGGAATACAAAACAAAGCTAGACATTATATCAAAGTCTTCTATAAAACAGTGATTAGAGGAATGAGAATATGCTCGTTTAAACAATTCACCTGCAATCAATGACTAGTGAGACCACCCACAGGCATTAAGAATGAAATTGCCTTATATGAATCATATGAGTTCAGTGGTTCCTTAGAATATGTGCTATCTACCTATGCCAAACAATCTGTTTCATCTTGCATTTAGCTATGCTGCTCGGAGTACCTGTCCCAGACCTGAAGAAGAAAGCTTGTCTCTCACAAGTTCATCCAGTAAAAGATATTACCTCACCCAACCTGTCTGTCTATAAATCATACAGTCACAGCTGTTAGAGATGGGAAAGACCATTTAGGTTTTCTAGTCCATCTTCCTGCAAATGTAGTGCAGTTCTTTAAAGTAGATTTTCAAATATTTTGTCCAGTCTAGAAAAACAAACTTCCTACAAAGTTTTCCACAATCTCTTTAAGAACGCATTCCTAATTTTTTCTTCTTAATTTTTTTATGATTATACTTATTTATATCCTCTTCTGTCACCTTAACGATTTCTTCTCCATCTTGGGGCTTACATCACCTTCAAAACTGTCACTACCTCCTCAAGTCATCACTCAGTCAAGCAATAGATCTATAGCTCTTTCATCATTCCTCACAAATGCATCCCTCCAGCTTCCTGATAATTTGTTACTCTTCTTTGGACTTTCAACCTCTTGATAAGAGGACTAGAAAGCAACATTGTGAGCTCAGTCTACACTAGCTCTTAGTGACATCAACAGAAAGGACTACCACATCATAATCACTGTGATTGTGGTTATAAACATATTGTCGACTTCTGAGTCAATGAGCACACACTAAAGTAATTAATACCAGGTGAACCTCTAAAGGTTTACAGGATAGAATAAGTTAGGCTAGGTGCTCAAAAATCTGGATGTTTATCTGGACCATTCAAAACTTTTGATGTTGGGAAACTGAACTGGAGTTCCCATGATATTTCTGGCACTGTCTGCATCCAATTCCATCCATGTGACAATGGGGTGCATGGTGAACAAATGTAACATTCATAAAAATCCCATTTAAAGTAACAAAATCTATTCATCAGAAAATGAGACTGGGATTTGAAATAGGAGATAAAACAGCACTTTGCTGATCATTGGCATGCTTGTTATACAGTCCATTATAACATCTCCACCTTCATCTGCCCTTATATTGAGAAAAGCAGCAGTACAAAGGTGATGGGAAAAGGGAAAGGAACCATAATAAACAAACAGTCTGAGGTTCTCAAGTCCAGATTCCTCAGAGATGACCATTTCTTCCAAGAGCTGGGCAAAAAAGTTTGGGTGAATAGTTTATTTGCCGAAATATGCAGTTTGGAGTGACTCAAAACTATTCACAAATTCATGTGGAGTTTGCCAAATAGTTTCAACTGAACAAAAATAAAATCTAAATGTTTTGGAAATGTTAAAACATTGTTTCATTCCAGCTCTTTTTTTTTTTAACTTTTCAATTCACCAAAAATTTGAAAAATATGATTCAGTTTGAACCAAATGAAACTTTTAAATGTTTTATAGTTGCTAGCATATCAAAAAATCCAGTATTCAATCATCTCAGCTGCCTTACGCAGGTTTGCTACTACTTGCTGTAACCACAGTGGCCACATCATTTGAAGCGAGGTGATTTTTCTCTTACTTCTATTCAGGTCAGGCTGAGATTTCTAGATATTTCAATTGGGACAATAATCAACTGTGGACCGGCTGAGTGAAAAAATACCTATTCTATCCCCAAGGCTAAACATCTGTTCACTACATCTCTAAGCCCAACGAAGGGTTCCTGTGAGCTGATGTGTCAGTGCAACAGCACCTTTGGCCAGACGGAGCATTGCACCAGAGTTCGCTTGATCTGGCGGGGGGGTTGGTCAGTTCCCCTTGCCTGAGTTCCACTGAAGTATGGGGTTTGCCCCTGCTACTAGATGAGGTCAGCAGCTCCTGGTGCTCAGGGGGTCTGGAAGCCCCCTCAGGTCCTTAAATCTCTCAGGAGCTGCTAGGGGAACCCAGGCCCACCCACTCCAATGGGATCCAGCTCAGGGTTCTTAAGCCAGACTTACCAACTCCTTCTGTATTCTGAGCACCTTTCTACCTTTCCTAGTTTCTGCAGGCATTTCCAGCCTGTAAATCCAGTTGTCCCGTCTCAGGATGTTGTCTCTGTGAGGCTTCTCTGCTGCTTGCTGGCCAAAGTTTCCTTCTCCAGTCTGCTTGCTCCTCTGGCAGCTGCCCCACCTCTGCTTTCCAGCTCCTTTATTCTCCCATCTGCTGTGAGGCTGCCCATTGGCTCTGGCCCAGCAGTACCTGCATTAGCCCCTTGGCTGCTGGACTGGCATGAGGTACATACACCCATGACAGTCCCAATCCTGTCTGATGATCTTTGCAGGAAGACCTGGTAGGAGTCCCATTGCAGTCAATGGGACTCCATTTTAACTGAAGGTCCACTTGCACACTTCATCTTGAGGGATTGGGGTCTATGTTTAAGTGTTTTGCATTGAGAACCCATCTCAAATAATGTTACATATGGGAGAGATATCCAAAGCTCTCTCAGGGATTTAGATGCCCAATTTCCATCTCATTACTGGGAATTGGGTATACAGACTCTATAGATGTCTTTGAAAATCTCCCTTTCATTTCTTTAAAAAAATAAAATAGGATATAGTTTATTTTGTTTCTTTCTTAAATGGAAAATGCTCTTTTCAAGCCACCTTTCAGATGTTGATAATTTTTATGCAGTCCATTGCTTCTTGCTCATGTCCCTAAATGTTTACAGTTTGGCAATACTGAAATTGTCTTAAGAGCCAATGTGCCAAAATGAAACACCACCAGAAATCCTCTTCTCATTGTCACGCTCATTCTCAATTCTGTATCTTCTCACAATAGTCCCCCTTATGGCACGAGACATTTGTTTCAGAAAGTTATGATTATAATGAACTGTAGTTTAGAATGCAAACAACACCTAGAGAATTTGTAAGTTGGGATCACAGCCACGAAGTTCCCTTTCTTTGCTACTTTTTTCCCTTTCCCCTGATAGAGTGACCATATTTCCTAGAGAGAGAACAGGACAACCCCAGCCGCTCACCAGAGCCCCCCCCCATGCTGTTGCTTATCTGGAACCCTGCCCCCACCCCCCGCGCAAAGCTGTTGCCCTGTCACTGGAACCCTGCGGGGGCCCCTCCTGCTGGAAACCTGCTCCCCTTCCCCCCGTGCGGGGTTGGCATCCCCATTCAACTCCTCTACACTGCACCCCACGTTTTTGACAAAAGTGGACATTAGTCCTGTTTGCTTTTGCCAGCTGATCAAGTCAGCAAGAACAAACAGGACAAATGCATCCTTTTGGGGAAAAAAGGCAGGATGGCTGGGGCAAGGTTTAAAAAGGGGACTGCCCTGACCAAAACAGGACATATGGTCACCCTGCCCCCGATCACTTGAAATTCAAATCCAGTGCAACCACATTAGCAATGAGGAACTGATTCATGGCATGCTAATGAGTTGCCCATTTGAGATTGATTGCCTTTTTCTGTGCATAGATGCCTAAAAAATATGCAGTGAGTTTATTTTTGGGAGGTTTGAAAAAGTTTGTCTTGTCTACAAATGTAATGGGCAGAAGATTTAAAACAAACAAAAGGAAGTACTTCTTCACACAATGCACAAGTATCAGAGGGTAGCCGTGTTAGTCTGGATCTGTAAAAGCAGCGAAGAGTCCTGTGGCACCTTATAGACTAACAGAAGTTTTGGAGCATGAGCTTTCGTGGGTGAATACCCACTTCGTCGGATGCATGCAGTGGAAATTTCCAGGGGCAGGTATATATATGCAAGCAAGAAGCAGGCTGGAGATAACGAGGTTAGTTCAATCAGGGAGGATGAGGCCCTCTTCTAGCAGTTGAGGTGTGAAAACCAAGGGAGGAGAAACTGGTTTTGTAGTTGGCAAGCCATTCACAGTCTTTGTTTAATCCTGAGCTGATGGTGTCAAATTTGGAGATGAACTGAAGCTCAGCAGTTTCTCTTTGAAGTCTGGTCCTGAAGTTTTTTTGCTGCAGGATGGCCACCATAAGATCTGCTATTGTGTGGCCAGGGAGGTTGAAGTGTTCTCCTACAGCTCATACTCCAAAACTTCCATTAGTCTATAAGGTGCCACAATGCACAGTCACCCTGTGGCACACATTGTCATGGAATATTGTGAAAGCCAAGAATATTGGGTTTAAAAAAGAAGTAGATATGTTCATGGAGGATACGTCCATCAAAGGTTATTAGCCACAATGGGTAGGGGTGCAACCTCATGCTCTGACTCTGACTGCAGATGCTGGGACTGGACAACAGGAGATGGACCACTCAATGATTGCCTTGTTCTGGTTCATTCCCTCTTAAGCATCTGGCACTGGACACTGTTGTAAGACAGGATACTGGGTTGGATGGACCATTGGTCTGACCCAGTATGACCATTCTTATGTAAATTATTTGCACAGAAAAATTAGACTGTGGCAGGGCGATGACTCACCAGCACAGCGCCTCCTGCTGATTGTCCAGGGAATTACCTCTTTTCCAGCCCCGGAGCACCCTCTGCCAGCTGATGTCTCTCTCACCTGCCGCTGGCCCCTGTGTCCCTCCTGGACCCCGGTGCCCTTTGCCCAGGGGCTCTGCCCACTGCAGTACCCCCTTTGCCTGGGTCTTCCCTCCCAGGGGAACCCCCAAACCCTTATCTCCACCTTGCCTCAGTGGCTACTGCCTGTCTCCATTTAGCCCTTGCTCACTGGGGCAGATGGCAGTCGGTAAACCACTCATCGGCAAGGTGGGGTTGGACCAGCTGCCTCTGTCTATATCTGGGCTGCTCCTCTGCAGCCCTAGTACCCTTTTGTAGGCCTTTAACTAGGCCATCAGCCTGGGGCTTTCCTAGGCTGGAGCTCCCCAGCTCCCTCTGCCCTTCCCCGGCACTGTTCCACCCTAGGTACCCTCCTCAGCTTCCCAGGCAGCCAGGTCCTTCTCTCTAGGAAGCTAGTGAGAGTGTGCGTCTTAGTCTCTGGCCCTCAGCCCTCTTATAGGGCCAGCTGTGGCCTGATTGGGGCATGGCCCCACCTGTGGCTGCTTTCCCCCAATCAGCCTAGCTTTCCCCTTGCCTCAGCCCTCTCCCAGGGCTGCTTTAAGTCCTACAGGGCATGAGCAGGGTGACGACCTCGCTACATAGATGTAAATTAGTAGAAAGACTTCTGATAAAATAGACTTATTTCCATACACATTCAACGTTTTATGGCCTGATTCTATAAACACTTAATCACAGGAGTGGACTTATGTACATAAGCATGTGTAAAGTACTCACTAATTTTATGTGTTTGCAGGATCTAGTCTTTAATCTGGTCTTTTAGCCTGAGGTCTGCAGATACTCACGTTTTGCATTATGGACAGCATGCTGGATTGTAAACTTTCTCGTCATCTAGCATATGCATCAATCAGTTACTGCGTGCCTCTCTTTAATCTAGTTTAGAATTAGGAGTGCCTCATGGCAGAGGCATCATCATAATTCAAAATCTAATGTTTTGCAAATAAGAGAAACTCTGTATGAGGAATGTGAAATACATTGGAGGAACTAAAATCAGGGAGAGAGGAATTAATTGTCATCTTCTTGTCTCCGTACAATGTAATTCAAAGGGCCAGGAGCATATAAATAATGTGCAATTGCTTTTCATGCCTTTGCCTGCCAAATAGTGAAGGTAAAAATAATTAAAAATAAAACATGGGTTTAGCCGAGATCTACTACTGTGCTCAGAACAAAATCTCATTACATTCCTTTGCAATGGACGGGGACTCAGATAGAAACACCCATCTTGGTTTGGTGGGTTGATGATCACAGATTAACCGGATGGAAGAGTGGGATTTTACTTCATAAACATTTCATAGGAAACTTAAAATGCTTACAAGAGTCACAAGAGATTTGGGGGGGCACAGCATTGGGGGAAGGTAGTGCACTACTGTTCAGTCAAGGCCAAATCCTTAAACAATGCCTGTGGCTATGCTAGGAGCTGAAAAAATATACAAGGGCAGAAATGATACGGGGGAAGGTGCTGGAATGGCTCTGGAACTACTCCATGGAAACTACTTTGGCCAAATGACTACTGCCAAGAGAACCCCAAATGGAGCAGGGCTTTCAGATATAGTGCAGTAGTTTTATGTCCAGGAGACCTGCTGCAGTGAAGCAGGGTTTGTATGTAAGAGCCATTATTCTCTTCTCCCTTAAAAACTACAAAGGGGAGATTTTAATATAAAAAATCCTCTGTGGGCTCCCCTTATTAGCTGAGGACAGCTTAGAACAGGCAGGGATGAAGACCTCACTCTCTGTGCAATGCCAGAAATCCACAGGCAATGGCATTGGGACCCATGTATCATTGATATCTGGCCACATGCTGGCTCTGTGGTCCTCCTAATCCTCCCTCCTACCAGGGCTGTGAGCATATGATCTCTCCAAAGGGATTCACATGGCATGGAGGAGGGGCTTCCTGCTGCAATTTATGATGCATATAGAATAGTAGATTATGATTCCAGGTGGCATTTAAGAAATTAACCACTATCCAGTCTTGCAGCATAAGATACCGCTTCATTTTCCACCAAGCACCTTCATGGTGATGATTTTTACAAGCAAAGAGAGTCCCACTGCCAGTGCAATTGAGGACAAGACACTAACTAACTAAGATCATACCATGTGTCCAAGTAACTGATGGGATCATTGTGTGTTCTCTTCCAAATTCAGATGTTATGAAAATCTTCAGTGAAACTCCCCGTGAACAAATACTGGGAATAACTAGATAGAAGCAGCCAGGGCATTCATTGCAACAAATGTGCAGGCAGCACAACGTATGTCCCAGGCTGAGAATCATGCTCAAAGTAATACTTTTAGAGCAACATATTCAAAAAAGTGTCTACTGATTTTGGATGCCCGGTCCAAAATGACTCAGGTGTCTTGTGCTGGATACTCATTAAGGACCTCATCCAACTTCCCACTGGCAGCCTTTCCACATCCATCAGTGTGTATTGGATCAGATCCTAATTGTGGAACTAAAAATCAGCAGATGTTTTAGAAAAGCTTGTTCTTAGCTGACTTTATTCATGGCTATTTGTCTAACTAGCATACCATCCATTCAGAGGTTGGTAAAATCATTACTATAGTTCATACGTGCCAGACAAAATGGATTTAGAGGTGGATAACTCGAATACTCCTTCAAGTGACATTTCTTGTTCAAAGTCCCTTTTCTGTGACAGCATCGAAGCGTTGGTATGACAGAGAGCTGGGAAACAGCAACTGGTACAGCATTCTGCTCACTGCAGCCACAAGTAGTTGCTCTGGAGAAGTCCTGATTAGGAAGAGACTGGTGGATTGGGAGAGGCTGAAGAAGGCCCAAAAGGCTAATTATCCCATCACCAAAGAGGTAGAAAAGGCCCAGGAAGTAATTTCTCAGGAGGAAGAGAGAGACTGGCAGGTTTTTCTGATTCAGGACCAGGAGAGCTCTCTCAGGGGGCAGATACCTTCTGTCTCCCCACTCCTTGGCTGAGTGAGCTCAGGATTGTATGATATCGTAAATACAAAGCTTCACGAGCTTGTATAGGTGGTAGGGAGAACATGATGAAATAAGCCACAAGGTGTTTGGCCAGAAGCTTTCTGAGCTGCTTGTTGCTTGGAGAGAGACAGGAGCAAGGCCCCACCCTGTCACAGTTGGTATGATAGTCTTCTTTATAAGAGACCAGATTTGTTCACATGTAGGTATGTTGACTTCCACTAATGACTTTTCCCAGCCTCCTTTTTTCCACATTGTAGCACTGCTAAGCATTTTTTTGCATATTAATTGGATTTTAATACACTTTGTGAGTCATACGACTGAAGTTTTTTCATAGCAGTTTGTGAGAAATTATGCAGCATCATTTTGTAACTGTTGCCTCCAAGTGGTAAAATTTCAGCACAAAGTTATGTTATAGGATGTTTACCAACCTTCGCATTGTTATTACAGCCAATAAGACAAGGATATTTGTGAAATCTGATTATTACTAACCACGTGGCTCATTAACCAATCTCTTACCTATCTCTTCCCCAAGTTACAGACCATCCCCTCTTTTTAGTTATAGCAAAGAATATGATAGTTTACGATATTTGGTTCCATTAACAGTTCTTATTTCTAATAGTATGTCCATATTCAATTCTCTGAATAAAACGGAGTTATAATACAACTAAATCACTCTCTAGATGTGCCTTTATTCCATTAAACAAATGGAAGAGTATATATATCTCTTGGGTTCTCCACACATTTGGTAGACCAAAATTTTCCCAAAGTAGTATCTGAACTTTAACAATTTACAGCTGGTGGATTGCAATCACGTCAATGGATTTTATTTCATCAACTATGATTATTTCAGAAAAGGTGACTGTAGTTCTTAATAATTAACATTAATAACTTTTCTAAATTAATTAACTTGAAAATTCCGTTGTTATCCCCAGACAATTAAACCCTCAAATCAAAGTCCTACCCAATTAATCGTCACTGACATTAACAGCAAGTTTGTTAATCTGAAAAGAGAATGAGATGGGATTCTCTTCCAGAAATATTTGCAATAAGGGTTTTCAATTCTCCCACTTCACTTTACTTCAGTCTGTAGTATGCTGAGGTTTCAGATAATCTCAAAACCGTGTAGGAATGTTGATTTACAAGTTAAGCAGTTTTTGCTTTGAAGAGTCCTCTGAAGTAGTAGTTCAGGTGGCAGTTAAGGGTCGGCAGGGAAGGAGAGTCTCAGGTGTGCATATGAGGCGCACAAAATCAAAGGTCAGGATTATATCATCTCTTCTGGTTCCCCTGGTCTCTTAATACAAATCTATGACTTATCTGTCTCTTTATGGCTGCTGGCGGCTGTACTATTATTTGACCTCACTCGTGACATTTCCTGCTTCACCCGAGTCTCTTCTTTCATCTTACAACAGTTAGATCTTTTTCCACTTTCTACTCATACAGCTAGCTCATTGATCACATGGGATCAGGTAACCTGGCCTGAGTGGCCTCACATAACATTAATCCCTGGAGCACCCAGTTTCAATTCTGGGGACTTTTCCAATGGAAACACATAGGTCCTGCATTTTATACCCAGCTTTGTCACTGAGCTACTGCGTGACCTTGGACAAGTAACTGATTTGCTAAGCTTCCATTTTTCCATATGTAAATTAGGGATGATGATAATTGCTCTTCATTGTAACCCACTGTGAGATCTATGGATGACAATTTATATATATATCATTGTATTTTATCATGTTGCCTCTGGTTAGGAAGTATGTCCAGACATTCTGTAAACCACAGGGGTCGTCATAGAATAATGTTTTCGAAGAGTGGCGAGCTTTGTGCCATTAACATACAACATATTTGTCACAAAGACTTGATGGAAACATGAAATAGCACAGGAAAAGTATAATGCACAAATAGCTGAAAAAAGAAAAAGCAAGGCTGAATGCAGAGTTTGTATAAGAAAATGACTACTGGCTGCTTCCTCTGCTTGCACAATTCACAGAAAAACTGTAACTGTAACTAAAGCTTATCACTATCATCTAAATGTAAATATATTCTCAAACCCTATATATCACTCCTTCTGTACCCGTCTCCATTATGCTGGCAAATGGATCCTTCTTCCAATGCAAATCAACCTCCATAAAAAGAGAAATTCAGCACCAAGCTTAGTCTTGTAAATGAGTTAGAGCTATCTAAAAAAACACTCCATTCTTCTGCTTTAATTGATTGTGATATTTACAGTTCATTCCCATCTGCCCTCAAATGAAACATGGATTAGAACATAGCTCGCATTTTCCAGAATACTTTTCTGCCTCTATTACATTAAAGCCAACACAGGGGATAACTCAGAAAATAATGTAAAGATTTAAGGTGGAACATATTATAGCAGAACAAATAGCAAAGCTCTTTCCATAGTCAGTGGGAAGGCAAGTGAGTGTAAAATGTCGCAACTACTTGAACAGACATAAAAATCATAATTAACAGGAATATCTCAATATCAAAGTGTGCATGGGAAACTGTCAGGTTTCTTATGGTGATTGAGGAGGCAACTTGTAGTTGGCAAAATTCAGATGGGTCAGAGATTCAGTTAACTCATTGAACTAACACTCTTCTGTGCTAGCAGCATTTTGAGAATCTTTTTTTAATGTAAACAAACTGGAGACAATATGGCAACCCTTTGCTGAGCTGTACATGGATTAAGAACATTAAACTTTTCTGATGTGCTTGATTGGGTGCAACCTGAATCCCTTGGAAAACCTTTGTCTGGCTTTTCATCCGAGACGATGATTCTGTTATATTGAGGACTGTGTTAGAATTGCAAGCTATAACTTTCAGATCAGAGGGGGCTCTCTGGTCCAGCTTGCAGGCTAGGAGGCCCTGTGGCAAAGCCTGCAAGCAAAATTGGTCAGGAAAGAACTGGCTTAAAGCAAAAGCTGGAGTGAGTTGTGCCTTGCTGCCCTCAAGAGCAGCCTGTTTTCTCTCTCTCTGTTTTGGGGGCGTGTGTTGTTCTCAGTTCTAGGAAATAAAATAATGTTATGTTGCAATCTTCTAGGAAGAGCAAGTATGCCTTATTTAATTTATCTGTGTGTATGTTGTGAATATGCCCATAACCAGTCTCAAGTTTTTCTCCCAGTATTTCAGCCATTCCATTCTAGTTTTGCTCAACACCTGGAAGGGCAGACTCATGCAAAAGTGAGAAAGAAAGAAAATCAGAATTTTTTGAACCTCAGAAAAAGTTTGGATTACATTTAGTTTGAGCATTGAGCACATGTGTGTGTTCTTATTTTAACTAAGTTGTTTCACGCATCCCTAATTGCAACCAGATGTCTGGATATTGTTTTAAAAAAAATAAGAGCAATTTCAGGTGATCTGTAATATAAAATTAACAAAAGAATGTAAACTTTGCAGGGTCTTCCTGGTATAATTTGTACATCTCCTGGCTCAACAGGCCCCAAATCCTGATTGTAACCTCTTAGAGCAGAGGTGGGCAAACTCCGGCCCGTGGGACTGTCCTGCCCAGCCCCTGATCTCCCAACTGGGGAGGCGAGCCCCCGGCCCCTCTTCTGCTGTCCCCTCCCCACAGCCATGCCGCCGCATGGGCAGCGGGGTTGCACGCTCCTGCAGGGCAGTGTGTCTGGCTCAGGCTGGGTGGCACGGCTACCAGACATGCTGCTCTGAGTGGCATGGTAAGGGGGCTGGAGCCGGGGGGGGCTAGATAAGGGGTGGAGGTTTGGGGTATCAGGCAGGGGACAGGGAATGGGGGGGGTTGGATAAGAATGGAAGTCCCGGGGGGCTTGTCAGGGGCCAGGGGTGTGGATGGGGGTCATGAGACAGGGAACAGGAAGGGTTGGATAGGCATGGGATCCCAGGGGGCCTGACAGGGGGCGGGAGTATAGATAGGGGTCAGGAGGGCAGTCAAGGGACTGGGAGCAGGATGGTTGGATAGGGGGTGGGGTCCCGGGGAGCAGTTAAGGGTGGGGAGTCCTGGGAGGGGGCGGTTAGGGGACAAGGAGCAGGGGGGGTTGGATGACCTTTTTTTTGTTGCTAATATACCTGTAGAAACCCTTCTTGTTACCCTTCACATCCCTTGCTAGATGCAACTCCAGTTGTGTTCTGGCCTTCCTGATTAGACCCCTGCATGCTTGAGCAATATTTTTATACTCCTCCATGGTGATCTGTCCAACAACATGGTGACATATTCATGTTGGACAGATCACTATAGAGCCTGAGCAGAATGGACTGAGCATGAGCTTTTAGAACAGGTGGTCATCAGTAAGGTCTGGTCCTGTCACATGGTGTGGTTGACTGGTGACAGTGTGTGTGCAAGCAGCTGTGGATAATGACACAAGCATAATTTTAATCTCAACTCCAGCGGAAACTAATATAACTTCTTGGCTACAAAAAGAGAATGGCCTGCAGTGTAAATAGTTATAGTTCTATATCAGCTGTGGTTCAGGTTGACATATGCAATATTTTTACTCTGTTTCTTACAACATCTGTTTTGAGGATTTTATGTTTTACACAGAGAGGAAGCTAGAATAATAGAGAATTGTACAACCCAAAAATGGAATACAAAAACTTTCAAAAAGCCTCTTTATTATAACGTGTCAACACTAAAAGGGGATTGCCGTATAACTAGCTACGATCGCTATTTATATTCTTTATCAAAATAGCATTGTTTACATGCCATGAAATGTATAACAGCAGGCTGAAGTTAAGGAATCATAACTGACAGGAAAGAATTTCTTTATTTGATTGTCTGCTATTTGGAGCTACAGAGAAGTATATCTATGGTGAATAGTCCCTAAAAATGCATAGCTGTCAGAGCTTGATGGAAAATGAGTTTTTCATCCTGCAGAGAATTTTGATTTTTCATTGTAAGCCTTATGCCCTGAAGCCTTAAGACAGTACAACTGTTGGTGAACAGGGAAAAAGAGCAATTCTGTCCATCTGGAGTTCACAAGCAACTCTGAAGTTCCACTGGGGGTGGAGGGGCTCTCTGCCCTATTTGTTCATGAGCAAGGGGAAATAACCAAATGGACCAGCTCTCATTCAAATTTCTATAATGTAACAGATTGTGGCATTTTGGTCAACGTTCCGTTAAGTTTTTAAGTGTTGGCATAATAAAATATTATTTACCTGTTGAGTAATGGAAGGGCAAGAGAACTGGGATGAGAGGTTACCGCGACCAAAACTGCAGTCTGGAATAATTAGGTAGCAGAGCATAGGCAAAGCCAGCGATAGAAAGTCCTTTCTTCCAATCTTCTGGTAGGAGTGTGTAGCGGGGTGGACCCCCGCTCCTGCCCTGAAGGGGTAAAAACAGCACTGGGAGACGGCTGTGGCTGGAGAAAGCAGCTTTTAGGCTGGGTTGATTGGGGGAAGTGGCTGCAGCTGGGGCCATGCCCCAAACACACTCAGCTGGCCCTATAAAGTCAGAGAAGCCAGGGGCAGAAAAAAAACTCTTCCTCTGCCTGTAGAGGGAGAAGGGCCTGGCTGCAGGGAGCTGGACACAGGGTACCTGAGTGGAGCAGGGCTGGGGGAAGGCAGAGGAGCTGGGGAGCTCCAGCCTGGAAAGCCCCAGGCTACGGCCTAGCATTGGGCTAACAGGTACTGGGGGTTGCAGAGGGCAGCCCAGGGGTAGGCCAAGGCAGCAGGTCCAAACCCAACCTTGCCAGTGATGAGTGGCTGATACTGCAGTCTGCCCCAGGGCGTGGGGAGCTAGACAATGACTGGCAGTAGATCAATACTGAGGCAAGGTGGGGATAGTGGGTGGGGGTTCCCCAGGGGGTGCCAGGGAGGGGAGACCCTAAGACTGAGGGGGTTACTGCCAGGGGGCAGCACCCCATGTAAAAGGGCACCAGGTCCAGGAAGGGACACGGGGACCAGAGGACCAGAGGATCACTGGCCTGCAGAGGGCGCTCTGGAGCTGGAATGAGCTAATTATCGAGGACAACCAGCAGGAGGCACTGCAGGGTTGAGTCCGCATGTCTACAGAGTGCAACCCAGGATCCTATATCTCCCTGATTCTTCTCTCTGGGGTTTTGTGAAGAGGTGGCACAGAGGTGGGAGAAAATGCAGAGATGGCTCTGTGACCCAATGCAATGCTCAGGTGGCTTTCATTGAAGCCACAGAGGACAGCAGCATAACGGAGTGACTCTGGTGAGAGTACCCCTTCCCAGCAATCAATAACGTGTAATTGCTACACCTGAGTTAGGTGGTAGAGTCCCTGGAGCAGATCAAGTAGCACATCTCTTGGGGCTGGGCATGGATCTGCCTGAACTCTGGACTCCATCAACCCTGAATAATGGACAGTGAGTGGAGGGGTGGAGAGATGCAGCAGAGGAGTGGAAGAAGGAAGATGGCTGTTGCAGGAAAATATTGCCTTATGGGATGGATACTTACACTGACATAGAATACTAAAATGTAAGTCTATTGCCAGAGTGCCCTGGGGTGTGGGAGTTGATTAATTATTACTGGTTTTCCCAAAGTTTACTCTGTGCCCCTTTTTTGCCCCTCAGTACAGTTGTCTTTATTTTGTAGAACATTCACTGCTTATGTGGGGGAAGTATTGCGGATCCAGGCCACCCAGGGGAAATAATTTAGTGTTCCAAGATTTCTGGGTAGAAGATTGAGCCAGGGCTGTTTGATACATTTTCAGAAGGAATTCCTAGATAATGGAACCTGGCCCATTTTTTATCTGCTGACAACACCTGGCAGAAAGGTTACATCATCATAAAAAAAAAGAAATAAAAGTAGGGCTGCCAACCATCCAGGATTGTCCTGGAGTCTCCAGGAACTAAAGATTAATCTTTCATTAAAGCAGGGCTGGCTCCAGGTTTTCTGCCACCCCAAGCCGGGGGGGGTGGAAAAAGAGCCACAGCAGTGCGATCGCGCTGCTCCACTCTTCGGCAGCAGGTCCTTCGCTCCGAGAGGGACTGAGGGACCCGCCATCGAATTGCCACCAAAGACCCGGACGTGCCGCCCCTTGGTATTGGCCGCCCAACCACCTGCTTCTTTAGCTGGTGCCTGGAGCCAGCCCTGCATTAAAGATTATGTCATGTGATGAAACCTCCAGGAACACAGTGATCCAAGCCAGCCACAATCTTAGCCTATAGAACCAAAAAGAAGACCAAGCGATAATCACTAGAGCTCATCAATAAATTGTCCTGTCTTCCAGCCAGCTCTAGTATGCACAGTGTTACATACAGGATAAATTGGTGTGTAGAATATTTTTTTCCTCTGTGCCTATCCTGAAGGAAATTATGCTTATTAATCATTCTTAGTCTATGTGGTTTCCTATGCCCAACTGTCAGATGTGTGTGTATTTGCCTTTCCAACATTTAATGTTTTCATCTCCTTTCTTGTAATTTTCTCTTTGGTGTTTTAGTTCCTACTGAAAAATGTTGCAATGGCTGCTGCCAAGACAACTGCCTCCAATTCAGCCTTCAATTACAGCATCATTATCAATGCCTATTCATTGTTACCTCTTGGTCTATTGATGGACATATTGCATCAAAATACAATTTTACACCAGTTTCATAAACAGATTTGCATTTTCACCTCTGTACATCTCCTTTTATGATCACTGGGGACTCGGACGTGCTTCTTTGTTATTAGCAGACCTTGCCGGAAAATGGAATTTCTCTACTACGGAAAATTTAGATTTGGGGGCTGCAAGGAAGTTGCCCTAAATTGGGATAAAAAGTAAAAGACATTTTTTTCAGGAGGAAAAATTCTGTTTTTGAGAGAACCAAAATGTCTTTTTTTTTTTGGCTTGCTGCCCAGCTTCCTAAGGAGCTGTCTGGGGGAGTCAGAAAGCCCAGGAGCCAGATATCTAAGCAGTCAGGGGGCCAGTTCTCTGAGTAGCTGCCTCCCTGGACAGCCCAACTCCACAGGGAGCAAGCAGCGGTGGGAAAGAGCTGTCCAGGAAATTAGTCAGCTGCCCGGGAGTCAGGGGAACCGGAGCTGCCAGGGTGGTGAGCTAACCAGTCTGCCTGATTTCCATAGAAAGTTTTAACAAACTGATACATTCTTGCGGAATATTTAAATTCCTGTAATCAGCATTTTCCAGTGGAAAAATGTTTCTGTTGGAAAACTTTTGACCGGCTCTCTTTATTAGCTCATTTGTTCTTCTTGATCAGGTAGCTGACCATATTCTGATCCATTTACCTTACTCACTCTCAGAAACATCCTTGGCCTGATAAGAGGACTCTGCACTAGTCCCAGGTTCCCCCTGAAGTGCTTCTTTAAATGACTTTCAAATCTTTCTTTGCCCATATCATTTGCATTTGCCCATATCACGCTATGCACTGGATTCTGAGATTCATTACCAAAATTCTTATATTTGTGTATCGCCACTTTAATATTCCGCCATTGCTAAACTAAAGACCATCGTTATTAGTTAGGGGCTTTATTTCGCATTAACATTGATGGGAGTTATAGATGCACCACAATAAGATCACCGATTCCCTTCATTATGGTCTGAATTACCTATCTTCCTCTCACTGAACATCTAGTATGAGTGACCACAAAATAACACTGTATGATTGTTTGTAACTATCATTCATTCTCTGGTTACAAATTCCCTGTCAGAGTGGATCAAATTCTGTCTTCCGTTATACCTGTGCAACTCCAGTGGGCCCTGCTTATTTTAAGAAATTAAAAAATAAAAATAAAAAAAAGATTTCTTAATGCTTCAGAAAAGAACCTTAGGCTGCATGTTTAATCCAAAGCAATTTAATTCAAATTTATAGTCTGGCAGTCATACAAAAGACAGTAGCTAATGCAGACAGGTTTTTTTTCTTTTTTTTTCATTGTTGCTCACACCCTCAATATACCCACCCACAGAAAGTGCAGTGAGTTGAAATTTGGGAATTTGATAACCAGGGGACTAATAGCCACAGATGCTGTGAAGCCAGATGCTGTGAATGCTTTCACTTTTAATGTGGTGACACTATTAGTTGCATAGTGTTTTTGTAACAGGGACTAGGATGAGACTACTAAACAAATTTCTATTTGTGACCGTTACAGAAGTAGAACCCAGGTGCCCTTTACTTAGTGTCAATCTTAGCACACAAGCCCACTGCTGCACCCAACCACGCATGTGTAGATACTACAATGATGAGGGCATATGAAACCTACGTAGGTAGATAGCCCATTTCTCTGACATAGTAGCCTTTTGCCTATTCAGATTCAGGTAGGATGTGTCCAAAAGTAAAGCTTGTGCAACCTAGCAGGGAAAAGGATAAACAAACTGGTAAAATGCCTCTCATTATAAAAAACGCTTTTCCTCTGAGGGAAGAAAGAATGTTTGTATTGCACAAATCTAGACTGATTTCAAGTCCAAACTCAGAGTTGTAAATTGAACCATTTTTAAAAATGTTAATTTTTTTCATAGAAAAATGGCTTTTATCTAAAATTGATTTTTTCCCCAAAACATTCCCATTTTCAAATTATTTTTACTTTCTGTGAAAAATTAAGAGCTTTTTTAATAACTGGAGTGTTTGTACATGAATGAGAAGTCCTGTTGAAGTTAATGGGACTATTTTAACTGTAGTTAAAGTTAAGCACATGCTAGGTGCTTTGCTGGATCAATGCAAAACATCTGGTCCTTTTTCTGGGTCTACACTTTGTCTGCTCTGTAGGAGAGGTATTTACCTCCAGAGGTGATATTATGTCTACATGTAAAGCTACAATTTAGTCATGGGTATTTTTAGTAAAAGTCATGGACAGGTCACAGGCAATAAACAAAAATTCACAGACAGTGACCTGTCCATGATTTATACTATAAATACCCCTTGGGGTAGGGTCGCTGCTGGGGGGATTCTCTGGGGGCACCACTGGGGGGGCCGCTGCTGAGGGGGGTGAGGCCAGTGGCACCAGCTGCTGGGGGCTGCAAGGCAGTGGCTGTTCCAGCCGCCCTGGGACCACTGCCTGGGGCCAATGACAGTGCTCCAGCCGTCCCAGGACCGCTGCCGTGGGGAGTAGTGGGGGCCAGAACCAGCAGCACCAGCTGCCGGGGGCTGCCCGAAGACTATAGATGCTGGAACTACAGGGGATAGGGGTGTGGCTGCACCCCCTGGCTTGAAGTGGTTTCCATTATAAACAGGGTTTACGGTTTGATTCAATGGCATTCCTTATGACATTCCTTGGTTTGCATATAGCTAGGGCTCCATGTCTGTCACAGATTCCATGATTTTCTGTGACCTCCATGACTTCTGCAGCAGCCGGTATGGCTGACCCCAGGGCCAGCTGCTCAGGCAGTCCCCAGGGCCAGCCACACCGGCCACTGCTCAGGCGGTCCCCGGAGACAGACACAGACCCCAAGCTAAGGAATGTCACAATTTGCAACTATAAATAACATGGGTTTCACTGCAAACCCTCATTGGTATTAAATACTGTTCAGAAAAACAAAACATTATTAAAATAAATTAGAGGTCTAAAGAGGTTGGACTAAAGCAACTTGAATACATGTGACAAAGGGCTGGTCTACACTGGGCGGGGGATCGATCTAAGATACGCAACTTCAGCTACGTGAATAGTGTAGCTGAAGTCGAAGTATCTTAGATCGAGTTACCTACTGTCCTCACGGCGCGGGATCGACGTCCGCGGCTCCCCCTGTCGACTCCGCTACTGCCGTTCACGTTGGTGGAGTTCCGGTCGACAGGAGCTCGTTCGGGGATCGATATATCGCGTCTAGATGAGACACGATATATCGATCCCTGAGAAATCGATTGCTATCCGCCGATACGGCCAGTAGTGAAGATGTACCCAAAGTCTCTTAACATGGATATTTAGAGACAGGTTCTAAAATTGTAGTTATTTATGATATTAAATTGTATATTAGTAAATATTCTTTGGTATACTTCATAAATGTAAATGAAAATGAAAATGTCTTTGTAAATGGAACCTTACTACAGTAGTCAGTTATTAAATCTCTGGGGAGACTGCTGTTTATGGTGTGCAGACTGAGGGTTGTGTGGATTATCAAAGTGTGAGTTAACAAGGCTCTGCCATACTATTAAACTCAACATAAAATTAATCTTTTGCTACTGTACCAAAGAACTCCACAGAAGGCAATTATATAGCAGGAAGTTATCCAGACACAAGCCTGACCTGTTTATCACATAGACAAACACGTGAGTAACAGGCAGTCTTTGAAGATTTATTTGATTTGTTGGACAGATTTAATGTGCTGTACATGAAATATGGTGTGTATTAATTATGAACTCTATTTTACAAAACTTCAGATTGTTCTGGCTATGAAAACCATGTCTGGGGTACAGTTAAGAATTTAAGTGGGATTTAAGGACCAAAATTATCCATCCCTTTTCACTCCTGCCTTTGGCTACACCTCTCTTATTCACAGCAGTGAAGAAAAATTACAGTGGTTAGAATATAAAAGACAGTCTATCCTTGGTTCTGAGAAACTCATCATTATTATTGCTGTTGTTATGTTATCTCAAACTTCCACATGTAAAAACATTGCTGCTGGGACATTTAAAGTCCAGCTGAGGAACTTTCCATTTTAGAAAATTATCAGCAGCCCTGTGGTTAGAACTTGTACAATAATTAAAGGGAATAATAAGAATGACTGGAAGGTAAAGTAAGGCCTCTGTGGGGGATGGGGGAGAGTAGTTTCAACAAACAAGAGACCTCTCATATTGTGCATTCTCATGCTGAAAGGCTGTATAATGTTCTTCACTGAACAGTGCCCCATGAACTCAATCTGAATTAGGGTGACAACATGCCCAGTATTATCAGGAACTTCCTGATATTAGGGGCTTTTTCTTATATATGCAACTATACTCCTCCAAAAAAAAAAAAAGTGTCCCGATTTTTCACATTTGCTATCTGGTCACCCTAACCTGAATGCCAAAACATATGGGGTTTTTTTTCCCCTCTGACACAGCTCAGTCACTATTTTTTTCATTCTCATTTTCCAGCCCCCTGGCAATCAGAGAGGCATGATTGTGTGTGTGTAAGCAGAGCACCAAAACTGTAGTGAAAGTATTTGACACAGCATTCAACCAGCATAACATCAGAGAGGCTGTTTGGCATTTTTAATTGTGGCACTGGGATTCATGGAAGTGTAGCAGAATATTGGATTTATATGCCAACTTTCTGAGTATATTTTTCCATAAGGAGATATATGATATGCATTTCATCTATATCAACAATTTTTTTTTGCTTCCTGTCATGTATTCTGATTGCCTTCCTTGCTTCTTTTTCTTTGGGGGAGGGATAATATAGAAGATTTAACAACCAATATCCAAGAGACCCACCGCTAGCGGTAATTCTTGGGGTTCAGCTGACCTTTGTGAGCTAAACTACTCTGATGGTTTATGACATGTGCAGGACCACTTGCGGGAACTAATAACTTGATTCTTGAATGAGAAATCTCCTTTTCTTGATCTACATATAGCATCTGTCCATTTGTACTTTCCATTTCTCTGTCTGCCTCTCTCTTGGTATATGATTGGGGTGTTAGGTTTTTTTGGGGGCGGGGAGGGGCTTAAGATTTATTTTAATCAGGAGAAGAGGACTCAAGGAGTACTTGAAAATTAATGACATTATCAATCTAATTAGGGGTTCTTGAGTGCTTCTTTAAAATGCATTTTCAGAATTGACTGACAGATCTAAGCTATACAGCATTAATTAGACTTGGGACCACAGTCTGCTCTGTCTGACATAGGTGGAACTCCCATTTATTTCAATGGGACTTTTACCTGTGTAAAAGAGGACAGAATTTGGACTTGTTCAGAACTAGAATAGCAGCCGTTTACTTAACACACCAGCTAGCCATTCAAATCTTATCATAGAATCATAGAAGATTAGGGTTGGAAGAGACCTCAGAAGGTCATCTAGTCCAACCCTCTGCTCAAAGCAGGACCAACCCCAATTAAATCATCCCAGCCAGGGCTTTGTCAAGCCGGGCCTTTAAAACCACTAAGGATGGAGATTCCACCTCCTCCCTAGGCAACCCATTCCAGTGCTTCACCACCCTCCTAGTGAAATAGTTTTTCCTAATATCCAACCTAGACCTCCCCCAGTGCAACTTGAGCCATTGCTCCTTGTTTTGTCATCTGTCACCACAAGAACAGCTGAGTTCCATCCTGTTTGAACCCCCACTTCAGGTAGTTGAAGGCTGCTATCAAATCCACCCTCACTCTTCTCTTCTGCAGACTAAATAAGCCCAGTTCCCTCAGCCTCTTCTCATAAGTCAGGTGCCTCAGCCCTTTAATCATTTTTGTTGCCCTCCACTGGACTATCTCCAATTTGTCCATATCCTTTCTGTAGTGGAGGGGTCCAAAACTGGTTGCAGTACTCCAGATGTGGCCTCACCAGTGCTGAATAGAGGGGATTAATCACTTCCCTCGATCTGTTGGCAACGCTCCTACTAATACAGCCCAATATGTGGTTACCCTGTTTGGCAATAAGGGCACACTGTTGACTCATATCCAGCTTCTCGTCCACTGTAATCCCCAGGTCCTTTTCTGCAGAACTGCCGCTTAGCCCGTCAGTCCCTAGCCTGTAGCCGTGCATGGGATTCTTCCTTCCTAAGTGCAGGACTCTACACTTGTCCTTGTTGAACCTCATCAGATTTCTTTTGGCCCAATCCTCCAATTTGTCTAGGTCACTCTGGATCCTATTCCTACCCTCCATCGTATCTACCTCTCCCCTCAGCTTAGTGTCATCCGCAAACTTGCTGAGGGTGCAATCCATCCCATCATCCAGATCATTGTTTTGATATAGAATACAGCTTGGTATATATATTTTTTAAAATGTACCACCATATGCATTCAAACACACTCTCGCAACTCATTCCTCATTTTAGAATATAGATATGCAGGCCTGCCTGTAAAGGCCTATACTTTAAGAACTTATGTGTATTTTTATCACTTAGCTAGTTATAGAGGTTTAAAACAAAGAATCAAAATCACAGTCTGCCTGTGTATGGGCCTTCTCTCACTAGGATAGTATGAGGGCCAGGGCCAGCTTTATGACCCCTGGGGTCCGATTAGAATACTCGGCGGCAGGACGTCCACTCCGGGTTTTCCGCAGCACTGAAGGACCCCCCGCCGATGAAATGCTGCCGAAGACCCCCAGAGCAGACCCCCCCCACCAGTGAAATGCTGCCGAAGACTCCTGGAGCGGGGCCCCCTTAGGTATGGGGCCCAATTCCGGGGAATTGGCTGAATCAGCTTCAAGCCAGCCCTGCTGAGGGCTTGTTCATAGGCTAAGGCCTTTGGCTAAGCAGCAGGGGCAGCCATAAACTGGGAAGCGTACGGTCACATCCTCATATTCCAAACCAGTCACATTGAAGTAAGGTGGTATTGGGCTGTTAGCAATACAATCTTGTCCTGATAGTGCCTGGCACCACCAGATAAAGACACAGATCTTAAGATGGTTGAAGAACACTTAGTTTGATAGCATCCTGTCTGGCAAGAAATCACTTATCAATGGTTGTGGTTGTGAAACCATCATGTCTGTATTGTTTGATCTTTATGGCCTGCACTTTTCTATTGTTAATCTGTCTGTTTTTCTAATTGTTTCTGTCTGCTGTATAATAAATTTTGCTAGGTATAAGTTAATTAGGATAGTGGGATATAATTGGTTAGAGAATTATGTTACACTATGTTAGGATTGGTTAGATAGATTTCAGTAAAATGATTGGTTACGGTATAGCTGAGAATATTACTATATAAACTGGGAAGTAGGTGGGAAACTGGAATCATGCTTGCTGGAAATTAACCCCAATAAACATCGCATTGTCTGCACTTCGGACTTCTGGTCTTTTGCTGCTTACAGTCTGTGTGACAAGAACCAGGGAAGTGGGCGGGTGGAGGGAAAGTCTTCTAACACCTCATGCTGAGTGGAGCCAGTTGAGAGTGCTGCTGAACAGAGGACAGAATTAGGCCAAAGGAAGCCTGTTGTTGCTATTGCCAGAAAAAAGTACTGGCTTCAGGTTATGGTGCCAGTCAGCTGTAGGGAAGGGTCTTAGTTATACCAGCCTTACAAGGCTTTCAGGCCTACGTTCACAAAGGTACTTAAGCACTGTGATGTTCAGCATCACAACACCTAACTATTAGGTGCCTAGAAACTAACAGGAACACCACCATGATTCATAAAGCCTGAATTAGGTGCCTCGGCTCTCAATACAATGAATGGGCAGAAATAGGCACTTTAGTCTGTGATTCGCAAAAGCCAGCACACTAGGCGGGGAGCTGCCTAGGCTAGCCAGTAAGAGGTGCAATGATCAGAGTGTGAACTAAATTCCACCCCTCTCACGGAGATAGGCACTTAAGGCTATGTTTACACTTAAACCACTACAACAGCACAGCTGTACCACTGTAGCCCTTAGACACTCACTACAGAAACAGGAGGGGTTCTCGCATCACTGTACACCTCCCCAAGTTTGACAGAAGAAGCGCTGTCTGCACTGGGGGTTAGATCAACTTAACTTCATTGTTCAGGGATGTGGAGGATGGATTTGGACAGGGATCTGCCAACTCTCAGATGAATGCCCTAGCCATTGGGCTACAGAATAGCCTGTACCCATTGAGACAGCTCTGGAATGGGTGCTACAGGACAGTACTGGAATGGGTTACCTAGGGAGGTGGTGGAATCTCCTTCCTTAGAGGTTTTTAAGGTCAGGCTTGACGAAGCCCTGGCTGGGATGATTTAGTTGGGGATTGGTCCCGCTTTGAGCAGGGGGTGGGACTAGATGAGCTCCTGAGGTCCCTTCCGACCCTGATATTCTATGGTATTCTGGTGCTGGGAATCCCTCAGTCTCTCCTGTTGGAGCTGTTGCACTCTGGATAAATAATGAAAAAACCATTGGGGCAGGGTGATTGGATGCTGGATCTCCCATATCCCAGGTGAGTGCTCTAACCCCTAGGCAAGATGAGAACGATTCTGTGTGTGTTCTCTCTCTCTCTCTCTGGCGCAAATGACTCTAACTGGTTATCCACGCTGGAACAGCTTCAATAGGAGAGACTGAGGGAGCCCCACATCAAAATATTCCATAGCCTAGTGGCTACAGCATTCACTTGAGAGGAGGCAGATCCCTGGTTTTTCTCTCCTCAGATAGAGAGGGGAGGAGAGCCAGATGTTTCTCACATCCCAGGTGAGTATTCTAATTGCTGGGTTAAAATAAGGGAGATCATCATCATTCGCCTCTCCCCTGCTGTTTTCCGTGAAGTCGCCTGAGAGGCTTAATCCAGCAGGCCACCTCTGAGGACACCTACCAATCAGGCCCACACACGAGTTAGGCGGAAGAATGCGATCTTTCCCTAGTTTGTGAATTGCTCTGGGACTTAGGTGGGAGATAGGTGTCTGGATGCCTAGAATGAGACAGCAATACTGGTGCATGCCCAGTGGCAGAAGCATACGTGCCTAGGGAACTTTTACTGCAAAAAATATAGATACCAAGTCAGTTTAAGCACCTACAGGATTCAGTGGGAGTTTTGTGAATCACTGTGGAGCCTAAAATTGTGATTTAGGCACTTAAACCCAGATTTGGGCACCTAAATCTGGGCTCAGGTGCCAAAGTACTTTTGTGAAAATAGGCCTTAATGACTGCCCACGCTGTCAGTGATTCTGCCACAACCCTGCTTTTGTTACAGCTCACCTTGCAGCCACTTTGAAGCTTCTGGAGAGTTTGTGCCTTCCTTTCCCAATCATAATTCTCTCCTTTCCTCTCTCCTCCTTGTCTTTCCCTAGTGGAGGAGAGGGAAAGGTCGCATCTCAAAAAGAAGTGTTCTATTCAATCAGCCAGGCCCCTACCAATCAGAAAATGGAGGCAAGACCAGAAAGTCAGGAAACTATTTAACTATGGGCCAAGGCCTACCCAGGCAAAACAGCCATTGACTAGAAGGGGAGTTTTTCCTAAGAAAGAGTGCGGTATAAAGATTATAGAATATGGACGTATCTAATTAAAAGACGCTTTTATGTGATTACCTCGTTAACATTTTGTAAAATGTATTTACATATTCATTCTCCTCCAATGAACTATTTATTTTCAAGTAACTTTGAGGGAACGGAAGCAGCTGAACAACTGCACCTAAAGACCATCAGCTGAAACAGCTATCTTGAGTAGCAAGGCATGCTCCCTAATAGTAACAGAGCAACAGGTAATAGAGGCCATGGAGCCAGTCTCTCCACCATTGTCATTCTTGGAATTTAGTATTTCCCATCACTGAACAAACATTAAGTAATTTTTCATATATCCCTGGAAGGTAGGTAAATAGGTAACATCATCCCCATTTTATAGATGGGGAAAGCAAAACACAGTAAGGATACATGATTTGCTCAAGCTCATAAGAATCATATGTAAAACCAGGCTTAATACTCAGGAATTCCTGACTTCAGCCCAATCCATTAGACCACAATGGCTCCTCCTCATCATCTGCCACAATTGGAGGATTACAGTAACTTGGCCAGAGGGGTCTATTACAGGAGTGGGTGAGTGAGTGAAGTTCTGTGGCCTGCAGTGTGCAGGAGGTCAGTCTAGATGATCATGATGGTCTCTTCCAACCTTAATGTCTATGAGATGGATGACAACCTCTCTCTCCATTCACCTGGAAGAAGTTTTGAACCTGATCTGAAATACTTGACCCAACACGTCCAATGGACAATTTGTGCAGCTAATGGGCACATACTGGTACACACTCTCTGGCACATACGAGACTCGTCCTTCACTAGAAAATGATATTGTGTTTGAACACAATTGGAAACACTTGGATTAGATTATATTGAGCTGACCAGGAATTTGTGATCATTACAGACAAGGAAGCAGCAGGCTTAGTCAAGACACAACACTGAACATGACTTATTGTTTAAACCAATTGCAAATTCATGCCTAGCATCATGTCAAAATCATATTCCCAAAGAATCCCAATCACATTTGAACAAATTTGTCTAACGAAAACCATCCAAGCCCTTGGAGTGCATGCTCAGGTTTGGAGATGTCCTGGGTATCGCCTCTAGTAAAGCTTATCAGGTGACCGAGTCCAAAATGGTCAGGGGCAATGGTGCTCCTCTCAGCTGCTCAGCTGTCTATTCAAAGTATCACTTTTTCTTTTACAATTGGTTGCTGAAACTGGTGCTCAGCTCTGCACACTGAAACCAATGAATCAAATATAATGAGTCTGACATGTCACTGAGCAAAACACAGGGAAGCTTTAGCAAAAAAACATTCTTGGTTCCATGCTATTGCCTCACTCAGATTCAGGGTTTGAATTTTATTGTTTTGTTGCTATAGACTTTTTCACAGATGAATGGCCACATTGCTTCCAATAAAAGCCTTTCTTTGTGCCTCTCTCATCTCCACAGTACTTTCTGACATAGAAGACACTTGAATGATTTGTTAACAGCCAGCAGGAGCAGCAGTGCTGGAAACAAGCCTAGTTCAATATGGTGTATTTGTATATTTTTTATATATATATATATATATATATATGCACACACACACACACACACACACACACACACACACACATAAATACATGTTAAAATTCTTTTGATAAATAAAAAATGATGACTAACGCCAAATTAAAAATAAAAGTATATAAGTAGCTTTCATGCATCTAACCCCAAGATAATTCCTCCTGACCTCAGTTCCTACATCATCCCATACCTGGTTGCCTGTAGCTGAGTCTCACTTATGTCTTAGAAGTCCCATTGCTGGAGTGGGCCCTTGGGGCCATAGACAGCTGGCACAACTTATAACAGCCAGAAAGCTTTTCTAAATTCAACCAGAGACCAGCCCAAAATCCAGCCAGTACCAGGATTGGAGGTCAGATAGGTGATTTACACTCACCTTTAGCTGTACCCTCTTTGGCCATAGCTAAGGGCAGGTCCAGATTAACCTATGTGCACTACCTGCACTTCCACAGAGCCCCTCTCAGAGGGGACCGAACAACCGGGGGAAGACAGAACTGACCATCACTGCAACCCTGTGCGATGCAATGCACCTCCACTCGTTCAAGTTTGGCCCAGTGCTCAGGGCAGGCAATGGGAGCGAGAGGAGATGGGAAGCTGGTATCGGGAGGAGCCCCTCTACTCCTGAGACTGGAGCAGATAGCTGAGCTGAGGGTCGGGGGACGGGGGCTGGTGAGTGGCTCAGGACATACTAGGGGTAGTGAGAGAGCAGCGGGGGGTTAGTTGTTGCCAGACTATGGGCTGAGTGGGTCGTGCTTCTGGGGCACTGTGGGGTGAGGGATTGAGGGAACGGTGGCTGTTGGGTGCAAATGGCCAGTGAGGCTGATGTGTTAGGGGCTGTGATAAGCAGGATGCAAGTCAAGAGTGCTGGGATGCATACTGGGGCTGCGAGGATAAGTAGGGGCTGATGGTGAGTTGTTGGTGTGTAAGGGGGGTCGGAGGAGCATTTCAGGGTCTGTGTGGGTGGAGTATGTGTTGGGAGGGGGAGAAGAGATATTTGGGGGCGGGGTCTGTGTAGGGTGGAAGCACTTTGCTGTCCAGTTTATGGAAAGGGGGCAATTTCCATAGTGCACAGGAGTCCAGAGTTCTTTAATCTGGGTCTGGCTGAGCATCTAGCCCTATATTCGGGGCCCTGACCTTGAAATGATAAATTCAGGGTCATTAATGGGTTGAACGTCGGTACCGGGCAAATTAGTTGAAACAATAGTAAAGAATAAAATTGTCAGACACATAGAAAAACATAAACTCTTGAGCAATAGTCAACATGGTTTCTGTAAAGGGAAATCGTGTCTTACTAATCTATTAGAGTTCTTTGAAGGGGTCAACAAACATGTGGACAGGGGGGATCCGGTGGATATAGTGTACTTAGATTTCCAGAAAGCCTTTGACAAGGTCCCTCACCAAAGGCTCTTACGTAAATTAAGCTGTCATGGGATAAAAGGAAAGGTCCTTTCATGGATTGAGAACTGGTTAAAGGACAGGGAACAAAGGGTAGGAATTAATGGTAAATTCTCAGAATGGAGAGGGGTAACTAGTGGTGTTCCCCAAGGGTCAGTCCTGGGACCAATCCTATTCAATTTATTCATAAATGATCTGGAGCAAGGGGTAAACAGTGAGGTGGCAAAGTTTGCAGATGATACTAAACTACTCAAGATAGTTAAGACCAAAGCAGATTGTGAAGAACTTCAAAAAGATCTCACAAAACTAAGTGATTGGGCAACAAAATGGCAAATGAAATTTAATGTGGATAAATGTAAAGTAATGCACATTGGAAAAAATAACCCCAACTATACATACAACATGATGGGGGCTAATTTAGCTACAACGAGTCAGGAAAAAGATCTTGGAGTTATCGTGGATAGTTCTCTGAAGATGTCCACGCAGTGTGCAGAGGCGGTCAAAAAAGCAAACAGGATGTTAGGAATCATTAAAAAGGGGACAGAGAATAAGACTGAGAATATATTATTGCCCTTATATAAATCCATGGTACGCCCACATCTCGAATACTGTGTACAGATGTGGTCTCCTCACCTCAAAAAAGATATTCTAGCACTAAAAAAGGTTCAGAAAAGAGCAACTAAAATGATTAGGGGTTTAGAGAGGGTCCCATATGAGGAAAGATTAAAGAGGCTAGGACTCTTCAGTTTGGAAAGGAGGAGACTAAGGGGGGACATGATAGAGGTATATAAAATCATGAGTGATGTTGAGAAAGTGGATAAGGAAAAGTTATTTACTTATTCCCATAATACAAGAACTAGGGGTCACCAAATGAAATTAATAGGCAGCAGGTTTAAAACAAATAAAAGGAAGTTCTTCTTCACGCAGCGCACAGTCAACTTGTGGAACTCCTTACCTGAGGAGGTTGTGAAGGCTAGGACTATAACAATGTTTAAAAGGGGACTGGATAAATTCATGGTGGCTAAGTCCATAAATGGCTATTAGCCAGGATGGGTAAGAATGGTGTCCCTAGCCTCTGTTCGTCAGAGGATGATGATGGATGGCAGGAGAGAGATCACTTGATCATTGCCTGTTAGGTTCACTCCCTCAGGGGCACCTGGCATTGGCCACTGTCGGTAGACAGATACTGGGCTAGATGGACCTTTGGTCTGACCCGGTACGGCCTTTCTTATGTTCTTATGTTCTTATGAACCCAAAACTAGGCAGAAATCAGTTTCACATTGTTTCCCTTTGAACCACACTTTCAGATGAAAACTACAGGGTGCAAGTTAAAGGTGTGCAAAAATATAACTGCGAAAAGTGACACTACTGGAAATTTGAGTGTTCTTGCATTTCATTATGAACCTGAAAATGGGTAATTTCTCTGAAAAAATTGCTATGTTTCATGATTGCCTCATTTAAAAATAATTACTTTTGCTAGTGAAATGGGGTCTATCATTACTATATTTATACTAATTACAAATTATACTTGCCATAAATATCACCACAGATAATTACTATTCATGTCAGCCACATTGTGTCAGACATATATTGCCCACTATGAGTCCAGAGGAAGGATGGTCATATGGTTAGGGCACTAGCCTAGGACTAAGGAGATGTAGGTTAAATTTCCTACCCCACCATATACTTCCTATGAGAATTTAGGACAGTCACTTAGACCCAGATCCACAGATGCATTTAGGTGTCCAAGTCCCAGTTTTAGGCACCACTGCAATCCACAAAACCCCATTCAGCTGCAGCCTAATCTTGTAGGCATCTACATTTCTGCTGCAAAAGTTCAATAGCTGTCTAAGTTTCTTCCACCGGGCATGTGCACTGCTGGCTTACTCTAGGCATCTGGATGCCTGTCTCCCACCTAAGTCCCAGTGCAACCCATTAACTGGGAGAAGATAGGCAGAGAAGCACCTTTTTCACCCATAGGACCCAATCTGGCAGGCACTGTCACAGTTTCAGGATAAGTGTATATGTGTTCCCCACCACCAGCCTGATGAGTCATCTATGGGTCAGGGAAGACTTTTACTTTGTTGACTCCCGCCTCCCTTGAGAGCAGTACAACCATATGGAACATAGGGTCTTCACCACTGCCTTCCATCTTTGGCAGTCCCTCACTGCAGTCTCAGTCTCAAGTTTCTAATGTGGGCCTCCCCCCAATCTCTCTTGTTGAAGCTGTTCCAGTTTGGCTAAACAATTAAAGACTCATCGGAGCAGGGGGACTGGACTCTGGATCTCCAACATAGATGTCCTAATCCCCAAGCTAAAGAGTCATTCTGATTCTCTCATTGGCCCAGTAACTCGAAGTGAAACAGCTTCAACAGGGAAAATTAAGGAAGCCCCACATCAGACTATCCCAGAGCTCAGTGGTTAGAACATGCTCCTGAGAGGTGGGAGATCCCTGCTCAAATCTTTCCCTGTCCCTCATGCAGAGGAGGAAATTGCACCTGGGTCTCCCACATTCCAGAGGAGTTCTCTAACCACTGGGCTAATAGGTGAGATTAAAAAGATTGGGACTTTTCAGCCTGGAAACAAGACAGCTAAGGAGGGGATATGATAGGTCTATAAAATCTTGACTGGTGGGGAGAAAGTGAATCAGGATATGTTATTTACTCTTTCACACAACAAGAACTAGGAGTCACCCAATGACATTAATAGGCGGCAGATTTAAAACATACAAAAGGAAGTAATTTTTTGCACAACGCACAGTCAACCTGTGGAACTCTTTGCCAGAGGATGTTGTGAAGGCCAAGACTATAATAGGGTTCAAAAACTAGATAAGTTCCTGGAGGATAGGTCCATCAATAACTATTAGCCAGGATGGGCAAGGTTGCAACACCATGTTCTGAATGTCCCTAAATCTCTGTTTGCCAGAAGCTGGGAGTGGATGAAAGGGGATGGGTCACTCAATGATTGCCCTGGTCTATTCATTCTCTTTGAAGCACCTGGTGTTGGCCACTGTCAGAAGACAGGATACTGGTATAGATGGACCATTGGTCTGACCCTGTATGGCTCTTCTTATGTTCTTATGAGCTCCTCCTCTTCCATTTTGCATGGAGCAAGGCAGGAAGCTACCTCATTCTTGCAAGAAATGACTTAGGTGCCTAAGCCACCTGACTCCATGGGAGGAATACCCAGCTGTGGATTGCTAGCAGAGATAGGTGTCTCTCTGCAGCTTGGATTTAGGCACCCATCTCCATGAGAGGGCATCCCTCTCAACTACATACACACACACAAACAATATGTAAATTGGAACTGACACACAAGGATTGTACACTTTCAGGAAAATTATACAGGAAGTCTTTTTGGGAGCCAAGGATGGAATCCACAACCCAGACCATTGCTTTAACTATAAAACCAGTCTTTGTCTCATACTGCGATACCAGAGATTTATATTGGTCCCAGGTATAGAGAGCTAAATCCATCCTTGATGTAAGCAAGTATAACTCCATTGATCTTAGTATTGAATTTGAGCCACAATTTTATTCAAAACACTTTCCTCCTCTCCATTTTCAAAGTAAAAATCAACATCTTTTAAATGCAAAAAACAAACACTTCAAAACCCATATTCCAGACTACTACACGACATTTTTCATATCAGCTTCTTGGATGTTATAAAACTGACTTTGGGTTTCTAGATATTCCCCCCCAATCTTGCCCTTCGGTAGATTCTTCTGTTTTCCCATATGTTCTCATTTTCATGTGTGAAATGTACCAAACTTGGTATGTCACTATTTTCTGGCTTTTCAACAGCACAACTGAAACTCAGCCAGACAGTACTCTTGAGTTATTTCTTTCCATGAAAAAATAAATCAGTCCCTTACTGACTCTTGAACTCACAAGTTATGCTGTGTGCTAAATTTCAAGAGCAATCAAATAGCTAGAATACCAGCAAGGCTTGCTTTGAAGATTCATGGCGCAGGTGCACTAACTACCCCCACTCCATTAAAGCGCTAATCATATAGGATCAGAGTTATACAGGACAAGAAGGAGCTCATTTTGGTGACACATTATGATCCACTTAATAGAGCACAAGATCAGGAGTTAGAAGACAGGGTAGGTTTGTTTTTTTTCCTGTAGACTCTCTGTGGAACATTCGGCTAGTCATTTCAACATGTCATTCGGCATGTCCCATTTCTTCACCTGTGAAATAGGCTTAATGATACATAGTCTCATTTCAAAAACACTTTAAGGTACACCTCTACCCCAATATAACGCAACCTGATATAACACGAATTCGGATATAGCACGATAAAGCAGCGCTCTGGGGGGGCGGGGCTGCACGCTCCGGCGGATCAAAGCAAGTTCGATATAATGCGGTTTCACCTATAACATGGTAAGATTTTTTGGCTCCCAAGGACAGCATTATATCAGGGTAGAGGTGTATATGAATGAAAAGGGATAAAAAAATACTAAGCGTGATTAATTCTTAAAAGAAAACCATTTGTTTAAAAAATGTGGCTTGGATTTTTAAGAAAAGGTGGATGTAGGTAATGTTTTTATTTGTTCTGTAAGCTTTATTTTTTTCTTTCTTTTTTAAGTATACCTGAATACAAGGGAATGTTCCCTGTCATCTTATCTATCTATTGTGTGAAGCATGGCTTTGTGAACAGAGCCTGTAAAGCTGGAAATAAAACTAGAACCATACAATTCATTCAATGCCCCTTAATCCTCGCCTGCAGCATCCCTGCCATTTCAGAACAGCACTGGCTTCTCCAAAGCAGAAACTGTCCATTGTGTTGAATTATATCACACTGTGTGTGTTGTTTTGTGTGCCATGAAGAGATCTGTAAAGAATGACACTGAGATCACCTAAATCATCACTGTCATCAACACTGGATTAAAGTACTTTGCTAATAATAGAAGCAATTAGAAGCAAAGTGCTTTCACCAGCTTGCCAAAAACAAGTAGCTCTTTATTTTTGTTAGTATGTTGGACGATACAGCTTTCACAGTTAATTTGCTACCAATTTCACAATAAAAGAATTCTTAGCTTGGTTATATTTAACCTAATTAAGATTTATTCAAGAAGAATTAAAAATTGGCATATGACATATGTTACTCACTATTTAGTATGCACAATAGTTATGTTCTTGAAGAGTTGTAATCTTATGGTATTCCAAAAAACAGAAAGTAACATCTAGGAGAGTTTTAAGTACTTTGTGTGTGTTCATTTTACATAAATGAGTATCCATAATTAGATTTTCTAGGTAGTAGTAGGCATCCTTCAGTTTCGAGAGTCCATGGGTATGCGCTCCTGAGAGGAAAAGAATTTACTCAGTTGGTTTTATGGCAGCCGCAAATGGGGCTGAAGAGACCCACTCAAGAGAGACAATCTCTGCCGCATCTATCACATTTAAAGGTGATGTTTTGACTGTTTGAGCTCTACCTTCTGCGAGGTCTTTTCTCCTCCGCTAAGCAGGACGGCTTCCTCTCGTAACTCTGGAGACCTCTGTTAAGCTCTTGTTTCCCAAGGCTGTGGTCTTGAGTCTGATCTTCCCATTTGTCCACATCCAGTTCCATTTCTTTGAGTTCTCGCCAGCACACATCCTTGAAACGCAATTTTGAGTGTCCTTTGGGTCTTTTTCCAGATGCCAGTTCATCATAGATTATGTCCTTCAGGATGCGCCCATCATTCATTCGGCACACATGCCCAAGCCAGCAGAGGCATCTCTGTTGGAGGAGTGTTCACATGCTGGGTATTGCTGGCCCATTTCACCACCTCAGTATTGGTGACTCTATCCCTCCAGGAGATTCCAAAGATTCAATAAAGGCAACACATATGAAAGCGGTTTCTTTTCCTGATGAGAGTATAAGGTCCATGTCTTGCTCCCATACAAAAATGTGCTGATAACACCTGCATGATACACAAAGATCTTTGTGTGTTTGTTGCTTTGCCAGACCCTCTTGTTCAGTCTAGACATTGTTGTGGCAGCTTTTCCCATGCAGATGTTGAGTTCTGTTTCAAGTGAGAGATTGACTGCGATAGTGGTCCCCGGGTATGCGAACTTGTTCACCACTTCAAGTTCATAGTTGTTGATCTTGATGGAGGGTGCTTCCTCAACTCCTTAGCCCATTATGTTAGTCTTTTTTAGTGTGGCGGGGCGATGACTCACTGGTGTGGCACTTCCTGCTGGTTGTCCACTGGGGGGAAGGTGTGCCCAGATTCCAGCTCACTGCCAGTCATCATCTAGCCCCCGCTCCCTGGGGCAGACTGCAGTCTATAAAACACTCATCATCAGCAAGAGGGTTTGGACCAGCTGTGTTTGCCTATATCTGGGCTGCCCCTCTGCAACCTTTGTGGGCCCTTAACTCGGCCTGCAGCCTGGGCTTTGCTAGGCCGGAGCTCCCCAGCTCCCTCTATCCTTCCCCAGCACTGGTCCACCCTAGATACCCTTCTCAGCTTCCCAGGCAGCCAGGTCCTTCTCTCTCTAGTAAGCTAGAGAGTGTGTCTCTCCAGCTCCTGGCCCACTGCCCTCTTATGAGGACCAGCTGGAGAGACACACTGCTTCCTTAATCAGCCCATCTTTTCCAATTGCAGCCAGGGGCAGCTCCAGGCACCGGCGCAGCAAGCGCGTGCCTGGGGTGGCAAGCCGCGGGGGGCGGCCTGCCAGTCACTGTGCGGGTGGCAGTCAGGCAGCCTTCGGCGGCATTTCTGCAGGAGGTCCACTGGTCCCACAGTTTCAGAGGTAATTCGGCAGCGGGCACACCGAAGTTGCGGGACCGGCGGACCTCCCGCAGAAATGCCACCGAAGGCTGCCTGACTGCCGTGCTTGGGGCAGCAAAAAACATAGAGGCACCGCTGGTTGCATCCCTCTCCAGGGCTGCTTTTAATCCCTGTTTACTTAGGCTTATAGTAAGCCAAAAGCCTTGGCAGGCTTTGGTAAAACTGTCCATTAGGCTTTGAAGATGAGCTTCTGTGTGGGTTGTCACTGCTGCGTCATCAGCAGAGAGAAGGTGTTGGATAAGGGCCTCCCGAGTGTTGGTTTTAGATCTGAGTCTTGCAAGATTGAACAGTGTTCCATCGGACCTTGTGTGCGAGCAGATTCCCTCAGTTGAGGAACCAAAAGTTTGTTTCAACAGAAGGGAGAAGAAGATCCCAACCAGAGTCGGGGCAAGTACACAACCTTGCTTAACTCCACTACAAATCTGGAAAGCCTCAGACACTGAGCTGTCGTATTGGACTGTGCCGTGAATGTTTTCATGGAATGACCGAGCTTGAGGGGACATCCAATCTTTTCTAGAAGTGTGAATAGTCCACTTCTACTGACAAAGTCAAAAGCTTTTGTGAGATCAGTGAAGGCTATGTAGAGGGGCTTTTTTTTGTTCTCTGTATTTCTCTTGTACTTGTCTTAGTGAGAAGATCATGTCTATAGTAGACCTTTCAACTCTGGATCCACACTGTGATTCAGTACAGATTCTGTCTGCCAGGGTCTGAAGTCTATTCAGGACAACTCGGGCAAAAGCTTTTCCCATAATACTAAGAAGGGAAATGCTAAGATAGTTGTTAGTCGCTTATGTCACCCTTGTTTTTATAGAGAGTGATGATGGCGTCTCTCATTTCTTGTGGTACTTCACCTTCTTTCAGGCACAGGCAGAGCAACTCATGAAGATGTTGCACTTTTAATTCACATGCCTAATGTAGTTATGTGAGGACCAATTCCTATGGAGGAGAAAAAATCTAGAGCATTATAGTTGAGCGACATCCCTGCTATAGTTAAGGTTAAGGTCAGCTTTCAGTTTATAGCTTGACTGTTCTAAGTGCTCTGAAATCCATATGGTTTTTCAAATTTTGTTGAAATTTGGTATATCTCGTGGGGATATGGGGTACCGTACGTGATCTAAATTTGGGGCCATTTAATTCATGAGATACACCCCATGGGGAAAAGACAGCTTTTCTTAAAGTTGACACATTTTTTGCTGACAGAGATCAAACCAGGACTCAGATGATTGTATCAGGGTCTGAGTCTCAAGGGTTACCCCAACAGAGTGTGCGGTACTCACCAGCCTTTGAGGGAAATCTAATTAAAGTGTTGTTTCAAAAAGAGTTTGCTTCTCCAGTTAGGCAAGCTAAGATTCACAGGCCTCGTCTCCCACCTAATGGATTACAGTGAGCATGTGCAGAGAGAGGCTAATGCTCTGAAAACTACTTCTGCGTCACAGGACCTGGGTGTCTCCAAGCATGTGTTACAGTCATTGAATCTGAGCACTACCCGAGCACTCTGAGTTCAGCTGGATTTGAAGGTTTTTTTAAAAAAGCAGATGTATTGTTCCAATTTGCCTCTGTCAAAGGGGGGGATTCTTACTCTGCAGAAATGTAATCTGAGGACAGCAGAATAGTGAGAAGGTGCTGAAACTGGTTTTTGTGGGGAAAAATCTACACAAGCAAATGCTCACTGCGGAGAGTGTGATTAGGAGGTGGAAGACTAGATGGGAATAGAGAAGAGGGGTTGGGGGATGGGGACTAAGGAGAGTGTGAGGAGAGCCATGGGACATTGGGAAAAGGGACATGGATGTCAGTGATGGGGGAGTGGGGAAGAATGGGGCAGAGGCACCTGTCAGACCCAAATTCCCCTCCCCTGTGTGTATCATGATCTGGGGCTCCTCAGCCCCTCACTTAGGCAAGCCCCCTCCAGAACCTGGCTCACATATCTTAGGTTGGACCCTCCCCCTCCCCACACACATCTCCTTGTCCCTCATATGAGCTGGAATCTGGACGTACCTACCCCCCAGTGGTGTGTGAGCCCTGCACCTATATGTATGTGCCAGAATGTGAGAAGCCCCTGCATTGTCTGGGTAGTGGCTGAATTTTGGGAATAATGGATTTTTGACCGTGTCATTGAATGCAATAAAGTGCTTTTTCCAAGCATTTGTGCACTATATTGCACTGTTCCTGTTCAGTATTTTGGCTATCAACCCTCCCTGAATCTCTTTCTAGCATGAAACTGGCAAAGTACCAAGTTGGCATTTGAAATTCATAGACTGCAATTACTATAATGTAAGAGCTGTATCAAAACATATTTAGGTGGAGAGGGACAGATTACAACTCTGTTTAAAGAAATATTTATTTAAATTTAATTTTGGCAAGTCATTATTCATTTTAAGTGGAAAATCTACTCCTTTACTGTAGATTTATCATTTGAGGAAAAGAGGCCTATATGAAGATCTTTACCAAGGAGGAGCAGATGGAACTCAATATTTAGCCTTCAGATTTACTGTATGTACTAGCACAGATTCAAAAATGTGGGGAAATGCTGGAAGTTACTTGGGGGAAGAAGAGGTTTATAGTTGTGAGGAAAAATTAACAGGACATAAAACTCAGGTCAAGGCCCTGACTTTGGTCAAGCTTGCCTGCAGGCCGTAAACTGAGATCCTGCTTGCTTATGTGTGTCAAAGGGTAGGAGAAGTCACAGTGGAAAAGTCCCCAGACAGAACAAATTTGTAATAGCCCAAGCTCAGGAAATATATAGCCGCAATAGCATTGTTAGAAAAGTCAAACCACAAACAAACCAGACTGTGAGTAACAATAGCAGGAAAAGCCAAATAAGGAGGGTGATTGTTGTTTCTAATGTCATTGTTTCTAATGTCAATTTGTTCACCTTCATCTTCCAGCCATTGAATGTCATTATACCTTATTCTACTTGATTAAAGAGCCATCTACCATTAGAAATCTCTTCCCCATATAAGTACTTGTAGACGATAATTAAGGATACAATTCTGTCATGCAGGTGTGGAAGTAGAACAAGAACTGACAGGGATTTGAAGGGGATTTCAATGCAAATAGTCTCTTTTGTGAGCAAGAGTTAGGCTAGCTGTTATTCTAATAACTCGAGATTTTTAGAAGCGAGGCTTGTGTGAGGTGAATGGGAAAGAACTGTGGGAGAAGTTGCGACCTTGTGTTAGATATGGAATGTAGACTGTAGTCTAAATAGAAGTGAGAAAAATAAGATATCAAGATGACCTATGTATTAACAAAATGCAGCGGTTGCTTATTATTTTATGTAACAAAAGGTATAAACGCTTGCTGTAATTGTTTACCTGTGGAGACACCTGCCTAGGAGGGGGAAACCCTGTGTCCTAGTGCACTCTCTCCCTCTATGCAATTGCTTGAGAATAAAGTATCTGACTTTGCTGCACCCAACCAGAGAGTGAGAACAATGTTTTTCTCTGACACAGGTCACGGATTCCGTGACTTTCCAGGACGTCCGAGACTTCTTCCACAGCAGCAGGGCTGGAGCCGCTGTCAGCCCCATAGCTGCCAGAGCAGCGGCCCCAGGGCTGAAGCAGTGGCTAGGGTTGGGTTTTTGATGAAAAACCTGAGCTTTACAATTTATCTTCCTCTCTCGCTAGTTAGATGTGACCAGAGAGCCCTGGACCAAAAAACATTCCCAGTGAAAACTTCGTTGAAACTGATATATCTTTGCAAAACATTTCAACTGTGATGAAAAAACGTATGGTGTTGAAAACGTTCTGACCAGCCCTACTCTTAAATCTCTTGGATCAGCTAAAAAAGTTTAAGCATCTTATGCTTCTTATCATAAAGCATGTTTTCCAGACCTCGAATCATCCTTGTAGTTCTTTTTTTCAATCCTTTCTGATATTTCAACAATTGTTTTGAAGTATGGAAACCAGGACAGGACTCATTATTTCAGTAATGGTCTCACTAATGGTCTATACAGATGTATGTGTATTTTACACACACTTTAATGCCCCTTTATCCTGCCAGAGTTGTGTAAAGAGAGGGGCCTTAGTGTAAAAGGAGAATCAAACCCCTAGTTCATTATGCAATTTCTTGGATAATATGCTCCAAACTACTTTCATCAATGTCCCCGTAAGCCAGAAGATGAAACAACCATAGAAAATGGGTGTTTTTAAAAGCAGTTCATAACATTACTCAATCTCTGATTCTCAGTTTTACAACTGAAAAGTTCATCTGCATAATTTATCAATTATCCTGAAAAGCTACCAAATGTGTGTTATTTCAGTACCTTTGAGCTGTAAACAATTAAGTTAAAATACAGATGGTGTTATTCAGGTTTCATTCAGTGCAGTCTGCTCAGACCAATATATGCTACAGTTTGAGCTCTGCACCATGCAACACGGGGCTTGCAAAGCTGTTTGTGGGAACTAATGAATATAAATGGTAAAGCTAGATATGCATAATAAATTCCTACAGTTTGGAGCTTGGAGCTCAGGTGTCTTTTTAGTATGCACTAGACATCAAAGGATCCCTGGAAAGCTCGCTGCCTAATCCAGTTTAGCATGTGTGAAGAACATATTATGGTTCATCATTAAAAATAATAAACCTTTGAAAGTGACCATAAACAAAAATATCCTTACATGAAACTCCTGATTTGCCAAGCAGAACCACAAGAGCCATAAGACAAAATTGTTTACAGATAACAGGCCCAACTCTGCTTCCCATTGAAGTCAACGGCAATACTTCTACTTGCATCAGGTAGAGCAGGACTGGCCACAAAAGTTGTTAATACGCCATCAATAATATTAAAAAATGGATGCTGGCAGTATACGTGGCTACAACTCAGTTTCAGCTGATGAAACTGTTAACTTCTGCTGTGCCTCTATGTTTCTTCTATTCTTTTGAGACAGCAGCAGCTGTGTTTCAATATCAGATTGTTCCATTTTGCATAAGGGGATTGTCTATCTAATGTATAGGCATTTACTTTATATAATGACCTGTATGCTAAAATCTGTTGTATAAATTCAGCCTGAAAATTAGATTGACAGACATGATACTGACCAGTGACAATAAAATCAGACCTTTGGTGAGATTAAGCTAATCAGCTGTTTAGATATTATTGTAGCTGCAACTGAATTCAAGCTTCCTTCAGCCAAAAGCAGTGTGACCAATTCTTCACAGTTATATCTATATAGCCCCATTGATGTGTGAAATGTTGAACTAGTATAGAAGACAGCAAGGAATGTAATAGAAATACTAGGGTATATATGTTAGTTGATCAGTGAAAAACACTTAACCAGAGAGTCTAATGCAGTGTTTCTCAAACTGTGGTATATGGATCACCAATCTCCATGTGGTCTGTGGAGATGCTTCTGTCACAACTGAGTAGGGTGACCAGGTGTCCCGTCTTTAAAAGGACAGTCCCTTTTTGGGGGACTATTACCCCCACCCTGTCCTGTTTTTTCACATTTGCTATCTGGTAACCCTAGAACTGAGGATATGACCCATTCCAAGCGGTGATGCTTCCTGCTCCTAGTCTCTGTACCAAGCATGGCTGCTTCATACCTGTCATACATCTGATGTTTCTTTGGTGTGTATTTAATTGTGGCAAAATTTGCTGATGGCATAGCGATTTGGCTCGGGAATTACCATGGCACTGCTCCTATTTCAAGTCAGTTTTTAAAAGTCCTCTCCTCCTACAAGGATTGCAAAATCTATCATGTTCACTTGCTCACTTGGTAAAGTGACTTTTGTTCCCTCTGCTGAGGGGCTGATCCAAAAGTAAGTGAAGCCAATAGGAGTCTTTCTATCAACTTTGAGGGGCTTTGGATCCAGCCCCAAGTGATGTTGAAACCAAAGGCTAAGCCATATGTAAGCCTCCCCTTTAAAATGTATCCCAAACGCCACACATCTCAGTGTTTTCCAGGCTTTACTCTCACTTCAGCTTCCCTAAACTTTCCAGTGGTGTGGAAGTTAATCAATGGAATTGGTTGACCACTTGGGTTAACCAATCCCTTACCTAGGGATGTGGCAGATTCTCCATCACTTGAACTCTTTAAATCAAGGCTGGATATCTTTCCAAAATATATACTACCAACAGTTGTTGGCTTGATGCAGGATCCATGTGGTGAAATTCTATGGCTTGTGTTATGGAGGGGGAACTTAGATTGGATAATCACCATGGTCCCTTCTAGCCTTAAAATCTATTTATCTTAACTTAAGTGAGAATCAGGCCCTAGTTGTTCACATCTAAAGAGTTACTTGTGTGGTCCTGGTGGCTGTTACTGATATGCATACAATATCCTCTAACCTGTTTTCACCCCATCCCCCATACTTCATAAGTCTCTTGTCTTCTTAGGGACAGACTCTGAAACTCTTACTCGTGTTTCATAGCTTCTTATTCCACAAATATTCCCACTGAAGTAAATATTGTAAGGGTGGCACAGTCTGGTAGCGTTATTTCCACTAAAGGGATGAATCCTACGGTGTTTTAAATTTCCTGCATGAACCATTTTTGTGCCCTTTTTTGGAGGTCTCTGTCACAAATTGTGTCCCACATTCAGACCCGGCAGGTTTACAGATATGCTAGCAAGAAGACTTTCCCCATGAGAAGAGGGAAGCTTGATTACACAGTTGTGATAGTAAATATAAGGGACTTCAATGAAGTCTTATTTACAGCAATGTATATGGGAATTCTGGGTGAAAGATACATAGGATGTTCCTGCTAAAATTCTTCAGGGGAAAAAAGCCCTCGTTTCTAGGTAGTGATACACCAGAATTCTGGGATATGGCAGTGACATGTCTGGCCACAAGATTAGAGAGGAATCCTATCAACTCACCACACTGTACATAGGCTGGCAGCATCTGAGTATTATCAGTTTTCCTATAACGTGTTTACTCCTCCAAGAGTGAAAACAAATATCAAATTATAGCATTGCTATGAGATATTTAGGTGCCTCACGTACCTACAATTAAATGAATTCTCACTCTGTACACAAACAGCTATGATGCATTGTTAATAAGGGGACAGTGGTGTGAGAGTCTCCTCCAAATTACTCTTTCTAGCTGTTTAGATTGTATCAATGATGTTAACGGTATTGACTGCGCCTATATAAGCTAGATTCACACTGGCAAAGGGAGACGTAAATGAACCTTCCACTCTGCCAACATAGCTACAGAACACGAACATGTATTTACACGGCCACAGGGACAGCAGTTCTGCAGCTGCCACCTACCCTCAACGTTTCTATCAGGTGGAGGCAGTTTCATGAGACCTTCAGAGGAGGAGGATGTACCAAATCAGTGTATCAACCAATCACGCTGGCCACACCCCTTCCCCAGACAGCATCACTCACATTGTGATCAGTGCTGGCCCTTTTCTATAGAGGTGAGATTGCAGTTTCTTTTCACTGCTGAATCTAGCCCTGTAAATGTTCTCAAAGATAATGCAGCATGATGATTAACATCACACCCCTGTGTGCCACCCACTATTTTAACAATCCCAGGTATTTGCAGGGAAGCCATTTAAAAATGAGCTACTTAGTCCTATGTTGCTAACTTGTAAACTCTGTCCCTGTGGCTCTACGTGCAGAGAAGAATCAGTGCTGAACATCCTGACTTCTATGCCCAGGGAACCAAACGTAAGGGTGGCACATGATTGTAAGAGAGGTGACGTGGAAGGAGAATGTGTACTGATCATGAGCAAACTTCTGCCCCCATTTACACTTCTGTACTGAAGTCACTGGGATTTCACAGGTTATATATACCAGGGCTTTATCTGAATTATATCAAATGGTGCAATTAAGCCACTTCCCTATGAGAAAATGTATCCTAAAATGGTCAGAGAAATGGGCTTGTTTATCTGAAATAGTTAGTTGCTGAAGCCAATAACCTCTGAAATCAAGGAACGATTTCCATTAACTTCAATGAGCACTGGATCAGGCCCCATGTAGATACTTAGGGATGACGAGAAGGAAACAAAGGGGGGAGGATTGTACCCTCAAGCTCAGGGGCTCTACCCTAATGCAAGGGTGCGCCTGCATAATGGAAACCCCTGGATTGAAGTAGTTTCCACTATATATAAGGTTTGGCTCAATGGCTCTCAGCACCCCCTCTATCAAAATTGTTCTAGCACCCCTGCCTTCACCCACCAGATTTGGTAATGCCAGAATTCTGTTTATTTCGGTGGTTACCCATGGTGAGCTTAAATTCAGCTGCTGGCACAGGAGGGCACCAATCCACTCCTGACATAATGCATTTATTTCTACAGTAGATGTAACCCTACATGAGTCCACCTGAGTAAACACTGACTTTTCCCAAGCATAACTTGCATTAATATAATGTTTTAAAGAGCGTCTCACTTAGCTTTAAATTATTTTTATCATAGTTACAGGATGCAGAAAAAGATAATGCTGTAAACATTGCAATGTATGGAGGATAATAATGTAGGCAGACTCAGCTGTAAAACCAAAGCTTGCTTTATTACTGCTTTTGCTTGGAATTTTGTGCCCAAATTCTGAAGCAGATTCCCATGTTTACTGAACATGATGCCTGGTGTGTCAGATTCCAGCTAGTGCCTGGGGTGTCAGATTCCAGCTAATGCCTGGTGTGTCAGATTCCTTCACTGAGAATAGTTTATTGGTGGAACATTTGATACTTGGCCTCTTTTTAGAGAACTTCTCTAAAGGAATCATTCACAAAATGTTCATATTTTACTTTGACAGAGTACATCACTGTTTACCTTAAGACTGTTAATCTTAAGTGTACCTCCAACACTATGGGAGAGATCCTCAGCCAGTAGAGATCAGCAAATTACACTGGCTGAGGATCTGACTCTTGGTAAATTACTGCTGGGTGAATAATTTATAACAAAAAACATATTCAATGAACTTCAGCCTTTGTCTGTGTGAGGACTATCCACAAAGAAGATTTAATTTTCTCTAATGTATTTGCTGCGATTCAGCATACAGTTGGTGGGTGAAATTATGCTCAGCACCATTTGAGTGGGACATGAGCAGTGCTGCATAGGCCTCTTACAAGCTCTCTGCACTGGCCTGAAAAGTCAAAATTTTCCATTCAACATTTTTTCATTTTTGTTCAACTTTTTCACATACAAATCATTTTCCAAGCAGCTCTATTAGTAACAGAAAGAAACTTCTTTGAACTCTTTTTTTAAAAATAGATTTCATGTTGATGGTATCTTTTTAAATTTCCCCTAAAAAGAAAAAAAATTAATGATAAGGGTCTAATCTCCCACCACCTTTTGTCATAAGGCTGCAGGAAGAGGGGTCATTGTGAAGAAGAAAATATTAATCAAATTCACTTTTCTTTTTACCTTACCTCACTAATTGTATTCATTCACATATCTAGAAGTAATTACAGACAAAGAAAGAGGAATCAATGTATTTAAATAATAACTTTTTTCTTACTAGGTACATTAATTTTATGACAAGTCATTTGCCTGTGATAATTAGTTTGGTGAAACTGATGTACTTTCTTAATAAATCATATCAAATAAATGGACTTGAAAGTTATGTTCTTTCACATTAGAAATAAGGCAGAATACATAAGTGATGAAAAAACAGTGACTTCTTGTGTCAGATCAATGGAAATCAGCACAGTATAAAACATTAATATGCAGAGCTTTATAAGGCGCTCTGGAGCAGTCCGTACTGCATGAATAGTTCAGAGAAACAGAAAAACAAAGATTCACTGTGGCCTTGCTCAGTAGAAAATATGTCTCTAAGAAAGTTTCTGCAGTTGATATTTCCCAAGTAAATGCCATTGTAAGAACACCCATGCCACTCCATTGCAGATTGAGTAGGAACAGAGGGTCCCTTATGTGAGAGTAGCCCACCTCCCAGGTAGAATGCCCTGAGATTCTTCTTAAGGAAGTTCCCTCAAGGAAGTGGGCTTTTCTAAAACGGGGATCAGCCCCCACCCAGCCAGGAGACCCTGCAACTCTTCCTCCCCACCCTAGCCAGCTGCCTGGCATCCCTCTGCTAACGTAGCCAAGATGCCACAGGGCCTTTCCCACCAGCCACGGCCCCTTGAAACTTCCTGTGAGGAAGTTCTGCAATATGGGGAAGTGGGGAGAGCTGAAGTTAAAACTGACTCCAGCAAGATTAGTTTATGTGGGGATGGTTGTACGGCAGTGATTGTGGAGTGATTCCATTCCTCAACTGGACAAGCATAACTAAGAAAACCTAGCCAGTCCCTATCCCAGTTTGTGACCTTCCCATCGAGCAGATCCCACGACCCACAGAGGGGCTACCACACCTTTTGAGAAAAGGGAGGAAAAGGCCCTAAGCACAGCACTTCCCACTTCTGTGCTCCCTGCCAGCAGCGGGACCTGATTTTCAGAGTGAAAAACAAGGACAGCTTTGATGTGGGCAGTGGGGGGAAAGTGTATGGGAGTTCTGGCATCTGAACAGCGGTGTGAAAATTTATGCAGAGAGAAAACTGCTCCCCTGGAGGCTATTAAGAAAATATTTAATGATTTCAGTCCTCCACAGCCATCTATTTCCATTTAAAACAAAGGGCTGGCATATTGGACTTCACCAATGCATAGACTGCATTTTCCAGAGATCCATTTAGTTGATAAGAGCTAGGTTTTCTTTAGCGGTGTTAACTACTGTACTGTAATATCCAGTCCCCTGCCATGACTGCAGGGCACTAGACTAGATGACCTCCTGAGGTCCCTTCCAGTCTTATGATTCTATGTTGTGCAGTATCTTCTAGCTCAGGGGTGGGCAAAATATGGCCCGTGGGAGAGATCTGGCCCGTCTAACATTTCTGTCTGGCCCACCATGACTAACATTTCTGTCCTTGCGATCTCTGGGCTGCTAAAAGTCCCGCGGCACAGCGGGGCGCTCAGGCAAACTGCCTACCTGCCGTGGCCCCACGCCGCTCCCGGAAGTGGCCGGCTGCTGCTGGCATGTCTCTGTGCGCCCCTGGTGGGGGCGGGAGGCAGCTCCACACACTGCCTCCACCCCCAGCACCGTCCTCACAGCTCCCATTGGGGAGAAACCAATTTGCGGGCACAGGCAGAGCACAGAGATGTGCCAGCAGCCGGCAACTTCTGGGAGCAGCATGGGGCCACAGCAGGCAGGCAACCTGCCTGAGCCCTGCTGCGCCGCCGGCCAGAAGCCACCTGTGGCAAGCGCCTCCCAGCCAGACCCTGCACCTCGCACCCCCTACTGCATTCCAACCCCGTGCCCCAGGTCAGAACCCCCTCCTGCACCCAAACTCCCTCCCAGACCCTGCACCCCCTCCGGGACTTCAATCCCCTGCCCCAGCCTGGACCCCCCTCCTGCACCAAACTCTCTCCCAGAGCCCGCACCCCTCACCCCAAGACTCTGCACCAGCCCGGAGCTCCCTCCCACACCCAAACTCCCTCCCAGACCCTGCACCCCCTCCTGGACCCCAATCCCCTACCCCTGCCTGGACCCCCCTCCTGCACCAAACTCTCTCCCAGAGCCCGCACCCCTCACCCCAAGACTCTGCACCAGCCCGGAGCTCCCTCCCACACCCAAACTCCCTCCCAGACCCTGCACCCCCTCCTGGACCCCAATCCCTGCCCCCGCCTGGACCCCCTCCTGCACCAAACTCTCTCCCAGAGCCCGCACCCCTCACCCCAAGACTCTCCACCAGCCCGGAGCTCCCTCCCACACCCAAACTCCCTCCCAGACCCTGCACCCCCGTCTGGACCCCAATCCCCTACCCCTGCCTGGACCCCCCTCCTGCACCAAACTCTCTCCCAGAGCCCGCACCCCTCACCCCAAGACTCTGCACCAGCCCGGAGCTCCCTCCCACACCCAAACTCCCTCCCAGACCCTGCACCCCCTCCTGCACCCTCAGTTTTTGTGTGAATTATTTTATTACATGGCACTGCAGTGGAGGGGTAGGATTTAAATTTTTCATTAATATAGTAGAAATGTGCAGCCCATGGTGACTTACTAAAATTCATGGAGAGGCCCCCCTGTGAAAATTATTGCCCACCCCTGCTCCAGCTCCATTTGGGCTTCCACACCATCAGTCTGGAGGTCCTTCCTCTACCTTTTCATCAGGCATAAGTAAAGCACTAATCCAAAGCCCCCTGCAGCTAGTGGGTGTCTTTCAACTAACTCCAGTCAATACTGAATCAGGCCTTAATACTCAGAAATATCATCACTTTAAATCAGTCTTTTCCCATCATGGTCAACAGAAGCCTTGGGAGGCCCACTTAAGGTGTGTGGCTCTATTATTACTGGCATACAGTACACAAGGGCTCATTTTACCTGTACCATGCACTGTTTAGGTGGAGAACGGAATCCTTAGCTATGGAAAACTGCTTGTACGTAAGCCCTTTGCCATCAAACGCCTTGGGAATTTAATGCAAATCATCAGAGGCAGAAAGTCAGCCCCAAATAGTCTTAAAAGCAGTCAGAAACTAAAAGTAGTAATGCAGGTAGGAGTCAGATGAGAACGCAGAAATATCCTCTGTGCTCTCATGTCACCAACAGGAGACTTTAAAACAAATTCTGAAGTAGTGCATAATATTTTAGGGACAAAATAGACTTGTACCAGAACAGTATGGCTGAGTAGTTTTTACTTTTTCAGAGTTATTTTTATCATGCCTATACATAAGCTATTTATATATTATATAGTTCATGTGCCCTAAGGAAAGCTTACAGGCTGGAAAGATCATTACTGGGCTGGGCACTTTGCTTTTGTCTTTATGTATAGTCTATGAATAAAAATAAGACAATAAAACATGTTATAGGAATACTAGCAATGTTATTTACACAGCTTAATTTATTAAAGTTCTGCAATCAACATGATGCACAAATAGTTAAAAACATCACTTTAAATCTCTTTCTCTCATTGCTTTACAAGTACAAATTAGGGCTGCATTCTTACTTCAGACTCAGGTTTTTAAGTGGTATATTTACATATTTAAGAGTGGAGCTGCATGAATACCATGGAAAATTTTCCATTCTCTTGATTTTAAAAATGAATTGACTTCAGCAGTGCATGCACCTACATGCATCTGATTAAGTTTCACTCTCTTGAATGCCCACAAAAAGTGAATTTTAAGCTCACATGCTCACAGGTATTTAACATAGCATAGGACATTGCATGACACAACAGGGGGACAGATCTCCAAGAGCCTTGGCAGGTCCTGGCTTAAAGACAATGAAATGAACCACCCAAGTATCTAAGCTTGACCTTTGCAACCAAGATCCCCCATGCATATGTAAGAACTTTGTGTCATAACAGAAAGTTACCAGTCAGTGAAAGTGATGCACTTGGCATGTTTTATAGGGGATAGGACAAAACATGACAGCAAAGGAACAGGATACCAAAAATATCTTGTTTAAACACTGGAATATAAGCAATTCAATAAGACAGAGAAAGAGATCACAGCCCCCTTTCACAATGGGGAGTGTACACACACACTCAAATTAATCTGAATGAATGATAAGAAAAAAATGTAAACTCTGCATTCTGATAATAAACCTTACAGTAGCCTAAGTTGTCTAGGACGCATCAGGCAAGGCCTGTCTTAACCAAAAGAGAAAAGTGAAGTGTTCGAAACTCCCTTAATAAAGTTTATCTGCTGCTTCTGCTCACTAAACTGCTGCCCTTTCCCAAAAGAATCAAATCCTCAGTAGCTTTTGGAAGCCCTTTTGTTGACTGTAAGTTATGCTTGTCCAATCAGGGAATGGAATCACTCCACAATCACTGTCGTACAACTAGCCAATGCTGCTCACTTGTTGAATATTGAATACTTGTTGTGGGCTGTTTGCATTCAGTCCTTAGTAGGGGAAAAAATGTGTTCAGTAAAATTTGATTAACAAATACAATAGAGAAATTAAGGTCTACTTTGTGGGCATTCCGCATACAGAGAGAGAAAAGGAGGCTACATTTGTCAAGTTCATTATTCATTTTAAATTATTTACTTACAATGTAATAGATGTTTATTGCATTCCACATTTTTCTCCAGCTATAGGTATTGAATTGAGATTCTGTGCCAACTGGTATAATTTAAGGTGCAAAACATCATTATGATTTGAACCTGTATCTAGTCTCTTCAGAGAGGCAGGAATAATTTGCATGAGATGTTGGGTCAGAAGTGAATGTACTTGAAGATGCCTATCATATGACTTCAAAACCCATCCTCCAAAATGACCCAGCCACAGGATACCAGGAGTGAAGTACAGTGAAGGTATCCTAATGATCCCACTTTTGCCTCATTCTTTTTCTGCTTATATGGAAAAGGGGGCTCAAATTTGATCCTTGGTATCTTTGCTTAAAATAAGAAGAGGGCCCTTTTCTCATGAGTTTTGCATACACAAATGCAAATACTGTATGCTACGTGCAAAACAAGGCCTCATGGAGCATGAGAGATCTGAGACATGGATGTCTGGAGGGAGCTGGCTCCAAACCACATTCTGCCCAGACTGTGGAGCCAGATACACATAGCAAGCCATGCACTCATGCAGTGTTCACGCTGATGCCCGGAGTCAGACAAACTTTTTAGAACTATTGTTTCATTAATTTCACCATTTGTTCTGTTAGCAAATTATCTGCAGACAGACTGATTTTTCTGAATTTGTTCACACTTCAAACTCTTAGATGGATGGTTTATGTGAACATATTTCAGACTTTGATTGTTTGCCATGAATGTTACCTCAATTATTCATGGTTCACTATTCTTGATATATGATTGACTGCCCAAATCACAGTGTATTGTTCATGATCTCTGACTAAGACATTCAAACCTAAAAAGAGCTTTCAAGATTTTCAACATACAAATGTGAACATATATATTTGCACAACTAGTTGTGCAAATTTTTCTTCCCATAAACCACTCTTCTGAACAAAAAATATTTTCTTCTCCATATTCATGGAAACTAAATAAAAAGTGTTGCAAATAACATTCAAAGGAATTTGTGGTTATTTGACTGTGTATACACAAATGTGAATATTTTTGCAGTATTTTGCAATATTCACCCAATTTTTTTCTCTACCACTATGTATATTTACAGCTGCATATAATTCAATAGATCCTGAATAAAGATAAGGTGACAGCTGAGAAAAATTAGGCTCCAAATATTGCATATTCATTTAAAATCAAAATCAGCATTGAAAGAACTTTGCATGATTTGGCATGATGCAATCAGCTGTGTCTTGCAATAGTCCATCCCATTTTATTCTTGTGCAGCTTGCTTCTATACTCTACCTGCCTTGCCACATTGGTACATTCCTCCCCTTTCTTTACATCCCATTTGAGCACAAGCCTGGAAGCCATTTTGTGGCATAATCCAGTCTGGATACAGGCTAGAGCAAACTATCTCCTGCAGTAGCTGCTGTTTTGCCTGATAGATGTCCCTGGCAAACAAGAACATTCATGCATTTTGGAATTTGAAGTACAGTACATGAGTTTCTGTCACTGTCCTCCTCCTTTAGATTCAGAGAAATGCAACATTTTATTACAGAGAAAGGTAGATATTTTGGTTTATAGACACATCAATGGCTCTCAGCACTGTAATATGTGAGCACATTGCAAATATTAATGAATGAAACCTCACAATAGCTTTGTGACACAGGGGAATCTTATCCACACTTTAGAGACAAAGTAACTTGGGTGTAGAAAGGTTGAGAGTCTCAGACAGAATCTAAATAGAACATGTATCTCCTGCTTCTTAGTCCTATATTTTTACCAAAAGACCATCCAATCTAGCTGATGGAACCATGTAGTATAAACGTATATAGGCAAAATTGGATTAATTGTCTTTACTTAGCCATTTATATTGACAGCCATTTCCAAAGACAAATAATCAGTTATGGATCAACAGAATCTAACAGACTCCCTCTCCATTTTTCTTATTTGCAAAAGTCCTCAATTTTTACAAATATCAATCATCAGAATGGGGAAAATAAAAAAAAGTCCTACACTCTGTCCTGAATGTCACCAAACTTGAGTCTTGATGGCCTGCAAGACACAGTAGATTCCCAAACTGAGGAACCTCCAATACCAATGTCCTGGTGATGTCTGGGGAAAGTTCCAACTCTAAGGAAAGCGAGATCTTTACTCCCATGGCAGGACTAGAGCTCGTTGGGAATTTTCAATGAAATGTCAGAAAATGCCGTTCATTGAAACCAAAAGGAATGGGTTGATTTCAGCAAACGTTTTGACTTGAACTTTTTTTTTTAAAAGTTTCAAAATGGCCCAAATGTTCAGTTTTGACATTTTCTAAATGAAAAATTCTCGTTGTAAAACAACTGTTTCAAAATTTAAGCTAATTATAGTAAAACAAATAAAAACGAAGCATTTCAATTGACCCAGACCAATTTTTTATTTTTTTTCGTTCACAAAAAAACAATTCAGGAGAGAAAAAAATTTCAATATCTTGAAAATGTTCATAGGACAGGAAAAGAAGTTTCCTACATAATTCTATTGATAACCAATTCCTTTAACTGGAAGGAGGTAAAACTTGATACAGACGGTCACAGTGAGCCAATGGAAAGAGTCTCTGAGAGGAATTACATGCTCAGAGCATCAGACATTTTCACAGCACCTCTTTAGATAAACTGCAGGAGAGTGGGGTAAAACACAGGCACTAGAGGGGTGCAGTGGACTACATGAGAGCTGAACCAGTGCATAGACAAGGGTTCGTCTATCGTGAAGGAGGGGAAAGGATGGCTTTGGAGATGTTCATCAGGAGAAAGCAACAGAATTTGCAGCACCCCCAGCCTCCTGAAACTTATTCACCAGCCTCTCTGATAAACTCACTTTTGTCAGAAATTGTAAATAAAAATAAGGTCCCTGCCTGAAGGAGCTTCTAAACTACTCTAGCCCACTAAGATAGTCTGTACCTCAAAGTAGCACCCTGGAACCCTCATATTCACCATGGTGATAGGATTATGAAATGTTTATGAGGAATCTTGATCTGTTAAACAATAATATCTTGTTGGATTGTATTTACTATCATTGTATGTGAAGTTATGAAGCATTGCTATATATGCTATTGAAATATGTCATGATGTTTGCCAGAAGCTGGGAATGGGCAACAGGGGATAGATCACTTGATCATTGCCTGTTTTGTTCATTCCTTCTGGGGCACCTGGTATTGGCCACTGTCGGAAAACAGGATACTGGTCCTGATGGACCTTTGGTCTAACCCAGTCTGAACATTCTTATGTTGGGAGACGCCCACAGCCAACTTTTCAATTGCAACAAAGGACCAGCCTGATATGCTGATGGCCCATTAAAGCAGAAGTCCCCCAACGGGGATGCATCTGGGGCCCCAGCGGGCAGGGAAGGAGCACCACCCAGCTCCACTCCTGGCCCTAATCCTGGCCCCGCACCCAGGGGCCCGGCTGCCCGCTTCAAACCCCGGCCAATGCTCCACTCCCACCTCTGCCCCCAGCTATGGCCCCAGCCTCGGCCCCCCTTACACCTGTATGTGTGCCCCACTCTGGGTAAAAAGTTTGGGGACCATGGCATTAAAGGGAATCCACTCTGCCAACAGCCATCCAGAGACTTCTCAGATAGAGCACATATGCAATGGAGACTGCTTGACCAACGGGGACTGCCTGATCCCCACGTCACAGCAAAGATCTTTCCAGCAAGCTGGAAGAGACCACAAAATAGGAGAAGTGACATTATCACTTGGCCTCTCTCCTCCACATCCCCACCTCAACACCTGGAGGAACATCTGGAGGACAAAGACTTTGAACTGGGGAAGGATGGTCCCTGTCTGGATCCTACAAAGACCCCTCAGCAGACCACATTCATTGGGGCATGTTCTTATAGGCTGCAGAAAAAGGGAATTGGGAACTGTCAGAGCAGGTGTGTACATTCTTGAGACACATGCCAGTCAGGAAAAACAGGCACCCAAATGAAAGAATGGGCAGAGCACTGATTTTCAGAAGCAGTCAGTGAAGGCACAAGAGACAACATGCAGTTTATTATTGATTTCTTGACTGTATTAGCTATTCTTCCAGGTCAGAGCACAGTATTCTAGTGTAGCACAAAGAAAGATGAAACAAGAAGTGCAAATAAGGAGCATGACATATTGGCAAGTTTACAAGTAATGACTGTTCCATTTTTGTTGATGTCGAGGCTGAATATGATTTGTAAAATCTGAATTCACAATCACATTTGGCTTAGGAAAACAAACTAAAATGAGCAACGTTTTTCTCATTGCTCGCAGCAGTTCTGAGTTTAGATTAGACAATTATGATCAGTTCTTATCATGGAGGAGCTTGCAATTGTATCATTTTTTAAAAACAATACTTTGAAGTTTTAAGTCTAAAGAAAATGTGGAGTCAAAATACAAATGACTAAAACACTCTATTCTATAATAAGCTACATAGTACCGGGTGTTGAGTAAACTATGCATCATTAGTCTTCTCTAGTACAGGAAATAAGCATTAATACACAACAGTACAATAGAATAAAACATAAGGGCACCATTACAAACTGTGCATTTCCATGCAGGAAGAATTGTTGATGTTCTTGTGCTTCATGGTGGGGGGTTTTTTTTAAGCATTTTGTAACTATAAAGAATTTTGAAGTTTGCCTAGGCACCTTCCACAATAGCAGAAAGAATTTGGAAATAAATCCATGTTTTAAACATGTAACTACATACATACAGAGAAAACTCATCCCTCTCTAAAGGAGCCACTCAGGTAACCATTGCAGGCACAGATTTCAAACTGAGGCTCCTAGGTAGGGTGTGTAGATTCCACATAACCATATTAAAATGAGGACATCAGCACCTAAATTATTATTTATATTGCAGTGTTGCGTAATGTCCACAGTCTCAATTGGAGCTCCATTGTGCTAGGCACTGTATAAAAACATAGGAAGAGAGTGATCCTGCCCCAAAGAGTTTACAGATGAAATTGACATGTCAAAAGGTGGAAAAGGAAACAGAAGCAGCACGGTGTTAAATAACTTGGCTAAGGTCACAAGATGAGTGGCTGAGCAGAGAATAGGACCCCAGTGCCTCTTTCAGTCGAATGTCATGTTCACCAGACCACATTGCATCCAACTAAAAGTTGGTTGCCATCATCTTCAAATTGAAGTTATGATTTCTGTGGGCATCACAGGACAATTGAGTCTTAGGGTCTGCCCTGTTGGCACTAAGTGCCAATGTCAGCTTTATTGCTTAGCTCGCAACGGGAAAAGGTTGCTTTCTATTCCTCTGATGAAACACCTTTTCAGTGTCAATTAAATAACATCTAACATCCAGGCAGCAGTATATTGTCTGCAGTTAAAAGCAGCAGCAGCAAACAAATAAATAACTACAGAATAGCTAGCAGATTCATGTATTAACAAGAAAAGAGCCATGTTTGAGTGCTTGCTGGTGAAAGGTGCCAACCCAACAGCTTTGGAGATTGAACTCCTCCGTTATCCACAGAACAAGAGTCCTGAATACTCAGTAGTCACAAAAACTCCCTCAGGCTGGAACACTGTTTGAATGACAGTCCCAACCTGGAGGGATCTAGTCTAGGAAGAAGTCCAGTTGCCATGTCTATATACTGCTTGGCCTGGTAGCCTCTCAGCTACACATAGCAGCGCAGCTCTACTTATTTTAAAATGTATGAATACGTGTCCTTTAGGAAGTGGACTGAGAATATTGGTACTGAAAAGGGTACATGTTTCTGAATGTCGTTTTAGACCCTCTCTATGTGTTAATCAAGTAACAAAACATTTCTCCCCAGGAATCAAAGATGAACAAAGTTTATATAATGACCCCTTGCTTGGAATTCAGTATCTGAAGGCTTCGGCACTAAAAGCATTATCCTCTCTCAACAAGCTAAGGGAACAATTTTGTTATCTAGCAGCTGTAGTAGACTCTTATCCTCCTATGCGGATCAGCTACTAGAGGGCAAAGATTCACATGCTTGTAGGGTGGGTTACAGATACAGAAAACTTTCCCCCAACTAGAAAACAGAAGAGGGATTTTCTATGGAAAGCATCCTATTCTATTCTGTTCTTCTTAGGTTCTTATACCACCCTCATTACCACAGTAACCATGGTCCTGATCCACAAAGTTACTTAGACATTACAACACTGAGCATCGCTTTTAAGTGCCTTAAAAAAGTGTCACAGGAACAATAATGATCCACAAAGCCTGAGTTAGGGGTCTAGGCTCCTATACACTAAATGGGAGATATAGGTGCCTTAGAATGTGATCAACAAAAGCCAGCAGGTTAAGCAGGGAGCCACCAAAGCCTGACAATGGGAGATGCCCATTACAGGGGTGTGTCTTAAGCCCCAATCCTCTCTCAGAGATAGGCACCAGTTTCAGCTTAATGATCCACAAACTTAGAGAGAATGGCTCTGTAGCCTGGTGGTTAGGGTACCCACTTGAGAGTGTGGGAGACCCAGAGTCCAGTCCCCCCGCTCCAATCATTTTCCTTATTCATCCACAGTGGAATAACTTGAACAGGAGAAATTAAGGGAGCACCACATCAGAACATCTCCTAGCTCAGTGGTTAGCCCACTCAGAGGTAGGATTTGAACAAGGGTCTCCCTTCTCCTCCTCTGGCAGAGGGGAGACTCAGCCCGGAGTCTCCCACATCCCAGGTGAGTGCTCTAACCACTGGGCTAAGTTATAAGGTGAGTGCCACCACCTCTTCCTCTGGCAGCAAGGTTTTGAATGGGACCCTGATCCAGTAGGTAGCCCTGAACATGACTTAGGCAAGCAAACACATCTTCCCCCACTTTGTGAATCGCTCTGGGGTAGGAGATAGGCATCCAGAATGAGGCAGCAGTGGGCATGCCCAGAGTCAGAAACATAGAGACCTATTTTCTACTCTGAAAATTTAGGTACCTATAGCATTTGGAAGGAGTTTGGTGGATTTCAATGAAGCCTAAAATTGGGACTTAAGTGCCAGTACCTGAGACTTGGGTGCCTAAATCCTGGGATTAGGCAACCAAGTACTTTGTGGATCAGAGCCTGTAGCCCTACCTGAAACCCTTATTCTGATTTCACATCAGTATACATAAGGAGTCACTTTACTGAAATCAATGGAGTGGTGCAATGTATAACTCAGATTGGAACCAGGCCCAATATGTGATTGCTCTTATAAGGTTTAGAATTGTATATGGCTCTAAAATCTGTAATGCAGCTGCCTGGAGAATGTACCATCTACTCAGCAATAAGAAATGGAAACCAGTGGAACTGAGAGTACTTACCAGCTAGGAGAGGAGAAGTCACAGCAACTAGTTGCAAAATGGCTACTATAGGGCTGCAGCTGCTAGTCTCTGCCAAATTTAAAGGGCCACTCCACAGAAAGGCATGTGGGAGCGGAATTTCTTTTAGAGGACAAACTGCAGTGGGCCTGGGTTAACAGGGACTGGGCAATCGCAAAGGCCCAGATCCTCACAGGCATTTAGGCTCTGTGATTTCAGTGGAAGTTAGGAACCCAAATACCTGTGGGGATTTGGGCCAAATAGCCTGATTCTGAGCCCATTAAAGTCAATGGAAAGATTCTTACTGATTTTAGGAGACTTTGGATCAAGCCCAAGTAAATGTGGCCTGGGGCAGGGAGTGCAGATACAGGTCAGAGGTGATGCATGGGGGGGTGTACGTGCAGCCACTTGTCCCCTTCCCCCCCCAGATTTCTGCCTCCCATTTGGCCCTGCTCCCCGAAGTGCTGATGTGGCAGGGAAGAGCCCACCCCATCCCCTGCGGCCTCAGGGTGGAGTGGGCTGGGTGGGCTCAGTCCTGCTTTACTCCTAACAACTCAGTGCCTTCCCCTCTGCATTCCCACCGAAGCAGCCAGTGTAACAGGACTGCAGTCCATACTGAGCTCCCCTCCTCCTCCCTTTGCTCCCCGGCCTAGGCTCTCTTCCACCGCAGCTCCCAGGCTCATACCCACAGGCAACACCACTCCCAACTACAGCCTCGCCCGCCTTCCCCAGCCAGCCCACTGGCCAGACACCCCAGGAGATGGAGCTTGTCACCTGTGAATAGCTCTGCTCCAGCTGTCAGCAAAAGTCCAGTTAAAGTCAGCAGGCAAGTTGCAGTGTTCCCTGTGTCTCCCCGTCCCCATCCCAGAGACACTGCATGGAGCGGTCACAAGAGGAAGGCCTCGGCTCTGGTCCGAGTGCTCCAGCACTACACTGAGTTGCATCTCCCTAAAATGAAATAAAGTGAAATGCTTTAAAAAATAGTAAAGTCATAGAAATATTATTCCTTCAGTTACATCCATCATTTATTGATTACAGTGGGTTACCAGGGGTGTAACTGAGGGCAGAATTTGGCTCGTTCGTGTTAGCGTGTAAGTTGCATACAACATGACACTTAAAATGATCTAACTTGAAATATATAGCCCCTAAAAATAATGTAACAAAATACTACTACTTCTACTATACACGTAGTGCCTTTCGTTTGAGTCTTGCAGCATCCCTGTGAAGTAGGTAATTAGTAGATCTGTTTTACTGAAAAGTAAACTGAGCCATCTGATTGATATTAAGGGCTTGATCCCATACCACTCAAGTCAATGGAGTTTTCTATTTACTTTGATGGGAGCCAGTGTGTACTGTAAATTGCTCAAGCCATACATCAAGGCAGAGATGGAACAGATCCTCGGGGCCCGTCCAACAGGGAGACATACGGTACTCTCTCCATAATATACTTTTATTGGGTAATAACAGAGTACAGTGAGGAAGCTCTCCCCAGGATTTACAAGAGTGACAGGAAGATGATAAACTCACTGGTTAGCTTCCTTTCGAAGGAAGGTCTGATTGATTGAAATTGCAAATAAATGACTCCGACAAACAACAGTCTCTTATGGCAGCTCTTGTGCGTGACCCTGCTGAGGCACTCTGCTTTTGAAGGGAGAAGCAGCAAAGACACAAAACAATCTCAAAGTGTGACACTGCGAGTCCTGGTCTTGTTATTTGTTATTTAATCACACTTCTTTACATGACAAATTCTTACAGTTGAAATTTCCTGTGGTCTGGAGGCTGCCTAAGATGGGGCAGTATGAAGGGAAATCAAACTGTCATGAGTTTTGAAACCTTCACTTTTCTTTCTCTCTCTACAGGCGCTTCTACAATGTTCTTTTATTCTTTCTTGTTTATAAGTGGGCTCAGCCCCTTTCTATATTGCCTTGGTGTAAGGATGCATGGACACTTCTCTTTTCTCTTTCCTGATTTAATAAGTCCAATTAATGCTTGAAGCCTCTCCTTTGACACCATAGTCAGCCTGGCCAGTTTTATAGGAATGACTCTGCACGATACACCTCTATTTTGAGACGTTTATAACTCAGCCATAAAAACTCCAGGCAGGATTTATATTTTTATTGCATTTTATAAAACTGACTCAACAGTTACAATGCAAAAAGAAAAAGAGCATTAGCAAATAAGTCACCAAGTAAGGTTTCAATATAGCTTAGACCATGCAGCACAGCGTCCAACCATAATAAAATCTGCTGTGTTGCCCAGTTATGAGAGTCAGTGCTGAGTTATTTAATACTATCTGTAATGTTTGAGCTCACATATCTTCATGCCTTCAAGGGAAGTGTCCAGCATATAACATTTCTAATGCAACACTACAAGATTATAGCCTGATTCTGATCTCACTCATGCCAGTTATAAAGTGGTGGAATGCTGTACCTTTTCAATGGCATTACACAGCATTACAATGGTATAAGTGAGATTAGAATCAGGTCACATACACATAACTAAACTAGCATATAAATACATTTCTCGTTAGACATACACTGTTGCACAATGACTGGGTAGTTGTCCTTTTAAGGGGTGCATGGTGGTGGGGAGGCCTTCCCAAGTATAAATACAAGCTAAATTTTGTTGTCTTCATGCTGCTATTATTATTAATTATTTGTAATGAGGACACCTAGGAGCCCTAGTCCTGGGCCAGGATTCCACTGTGCTAGGTGCTGTACAACCATGGAACAAAAAGACAGTCCCTGTCCTAAAGAGCTTATTAACCAGTATTAATCAGAAATGACTAATATTAGTTTTGGGCAACAAATTATCAGGAAATAGACAAAGTTCATATCCCAAGAGAAGTATTTAATACTGAACTGTAAGGCAACTTAAACTCTGCAGCCAAAAGTGGCAAGGTCCTTCCAGTAGCACAGGTTAGTGTCCAAGTCCTCAGATTGCTTAATTTTAATTTCCACTAGTAGCTTGTTGGCTGCTGACTTGGCTCCAAAGCAGGATTTGCTTTTGTGCCGGCCTGGCAGGTTGGCTGGATTCAGTACAGCTACTTCAATTCCTTTCTACAGCAAATCTTTTATGATCACTTTCAAATCCTTTTTCTGAACTTGCATGAGTGGGACCACTCTGGGAAAAATAATTCTAGGTCCTCCAGTGCAGACATAGTCCCCTTGGATCAGACAGCTTTTAGTACACTGTCTTATCAGAAGCAATAAGAGCCCTCAAACTGGTGCTCTGCCTAGATAAGATTCTGTAATTTCTCTCCTTGGTAACTGGAATTTTCCTCTGTGCTCAGCTCAAAGAGATGTGGGATTACACTGGAGACGGTGGCTATTGATTTGAGTACTTCTGGCCACCTGTGAAAAAGGCCTGAATCCAGATATTTTGGTTCTCACTGAATTCTGCAGAACTTTTTCCTGTCTTTGCAAAAATGTTTGGCTGTCAAGTACAGCAAGGCAGAAGTTCCATTTGTGGCTTCCCATTCGACTCACAGATGGTTTACCACTGGGTTATTGTCCCTTCTACTCTACCATTTTATTCAGATTACCTATTTTAGCCACCAAATTACCCTGCTTTGTTTCCACAGAGGTTTCCCTGGGAGCCCTCATTTCAACCAGTTTGTCATGCAGATCTTCAGTCCATGTTTCTAAAGGACTATGCTGATTGCTAGGCATTTAGCCTAGGAAGTCAAAAGTATAGTACTGTGGCCATTCCTAATGAGGAAGGGAAGGGGGTTAAAAAAAAATCCAGTCTCTCTTAACTTTTCCTCTATTTCTTATTCTTTCCCCAGAAACACCAAGGCTTGCCCCTTTGGCTTATGCTCTGTTATATTCCTCATTATAATTGTTGTTATTGTTGTTGCTTTTTATCAAAGCCACAACCTACTCATGTCCAGATTGTGGAGATGCTCTCCTTTGTGTCCACTGTTTCCTGCCACCATCTGGGCCCCATGCCAAGCCCTCTCTCCACAGTGTCCACAATCCTCCATCACTGCACATCCAAACTCTTGTTGTCTTCAGTGGGATGCCAGCTCAGACACAATATGTATTGTATCATCATGGCAGTGCACCCTATAAACCACCTTCTGACTCAATGGTTAGAAAAAAGTCAACCATGGTATTTTTATTTTATGAGATATCTATTTTATACCTCTATCATCTCTGGACATTAAACTATGGAAATCCTAATTCAACATACTGTGCACATTCCAGTTTATGATAGCATAGCTTTATTGCTGTGGCTACTGTGTTTTTCCATCTCTCCAGCCCAACTCCACTATTATGCTGCTGCTACATTGAGTCATGTAGGTAAACAGATGTAATCTCTGGTCTTGGACCTGGTATTATATATATTGTAAGGAGCCTGGCACAATTTTGGATGCTTTTTTAAAAAGTATACAGTAAAGTTTGCAGATGATACTGAATTACTCAAAATAGTAAGCTCCAAAGCAGACTACAGAGAGTTGGAGATCTCACAAAACTAGGTGACTGGGCAACAAAATGGCAGATAAAATTTAATGTTGATAAATGCAAAGTAATGCACATTTGAAAACATAATCCCAACTATATGTACAAAATGATGAGGTCTAAATTAGCTGTTACCTCTTAAGAAAGAGATCTTGGAGTCATTGTGGATAGTTCTCTGAAAACGTCTGGTCAATGTGCAGCAGCAGTCAAAAAACTATCAGAAAGTTAAGAACCCTTAGGAAAGGGAAAGATTGTAAGACAGAAAATATCGTAATGCCACTATATAAATCCTTGATATGCTCGCACCTGAATACGTCATGCAATTCTGGTCGCCCCATCTTAAAATATATATTAGAAATGGAAAAGGTACAGAGAAGGGAAACAAAAATGATTGAGGTTATGGAACAGCTTCCATATGAGGAGAGGTTAAAAAGACGGGGACTATTAAACATGGAAAAGAGATGAGTAAGGGGAGAGGTCTATAAAATCATGAATGGTGTGGAGAAAGTGAACAAGGAAGTGTTATTTACTCTTTCACGTAATACAAGAACTAGAGGTCATGGTTCTGGGGCAAAAATTGGTCCTGCTAGTGAAGGCAGGGGGCTGGACTCGATGACCTTTCGAGGTCCCTTCCAGTTCTAGGAGATTGGTATATCTCCAATTATTACCTATTACCTATATAATAACAGCAGCATTTTATGAATTGTTAATAGACTCACCGCAAGTTTCTGCCTAGTGGCTCATTAATAATCCAAGTGCCTGAATTAAGATTTATACAATGAACTCTGAAGGGGCCTGTTACTGTCATTTTTGGTAAATAACATTATTTTAAAATTGAATAAATAAATGTTGTTTGCATAATAAACCCTAAGAGCTCCAAAAGGAACAACTAGACTCATTGGCTAAATAATATGCATGTTTAAAAGTGTCTAATTACATTTTTAATGTATCTGTGCTTTTCCAAGACTGACTCTTGTGGAGCTGTGATGTTTATTGTGTCAATTTTCATAGACATGTGAACCGTTATTTTCTAGTCCAAAAACAAAAAAAGTAAGACACTGTACACTTAAATAATATAATGGATTTTACCTAAGTCATAGATTCTGAGGCCAGAAGGGACCATTGTGATCATCTAGTCTGATCTCCTGTATAACACAGGCCATAGAACTTCCCCGGTATAATTCCTTTTGAACTAGAGCATACCCTTACCAAAAAAAAAAAAAAAAAAAGAAGCCCACCTTGATTTTAAAAAGTTGCCAGGGCAGGAGACTTCACCCTTAGTAAATTGTTCCAATGCCTTATTTCTAGCTTCAACTTTCAGCCATTGGATCATGTTATTCCTTTCTTTGCTAGATCCAAGAACCCATTATCAAATATTTGTTCCCCATGAAGGTACTTATAGACTATCATCAAGTCACCCCTTAGCCTTCTCTTTGTTAAGCTAAATAGATTGAGCTCCTTGAGTCTATCACTCTAAGGCAGCGGCTCTCAAATTGTGGGTCAGGACCCCAAAGTGGGTCACAACCCCATTTTAATGCGCTCACCAGGGCTGACTTATACTTGCAGGAGCTCAGGGCCCGAGGGATTCAGCCCTGGATGGGGCTCAGGTTACAGGCCCCCGGGCTGGGGCTGAAGCCTTTGAGCTTTGGCTTTGACCTCTTCCCTGTCCGAGGCAGTAGGGTTCAGGCTTTGGCTTCGGCCCACCCCCCAGGGCAGTGGGACTCAGGCAGGCTCAGGCTTCGGTCCCCGCTTCTGGGGTTGGGAAGTTGGTTTTGTGGTCAGAAGGGGGTCACAGTGTAATGAAGTTTGAGAAGTCCTGATCTAAGGCTATGTCTACATTAGAGAGCTGTACCAATGCAGCTGCACTACTGTAAGATCTCTTGGGTAGCTTCTCTATGCCAGTAGGCGAGAGCTTTCCCATCGACGTAATTAAACCACGCCCAACGAGCAGCCGGAACTATGTCAGCAGGAGAAGCTGTCCCACCGACATACCACTGTGCACACTACCACTTATGCTAGTGAAACCGATGTCACTCGGGGGTATTTTTCCATGCCCCTGAGTGACATAACTTTTGTCAACATAAGTGTGTAGACATGGCCTAAGGCAGTTTTTCTAATCCTTTAGTCATCCCACAAAATAAAAGAAATGAAGTTACTTTTTACCCACAATTTGGGTATAGTGAAGGTCAGCTGTTTCACATGGGTCACAGAAGTCGTGAATTGTGTGACTGATTAAATAGTCTAGTGTAACCCAGAGGCATCAATCTGGAAAGGGCTCCATTGTGCTAATTGATGTATAAATACAATCCCTGACCCTCAGTTCAGTTCAGCAAAGTACCAAAGCTCACACTTATTTTAGCAGATCTTTCGTATGCGGCTAAAGGGACACACTTGGATGATTTGCTAGATAGAGATGAAGTGCTGGATCCAGGTCCCTGCCCTGAAGAGTTTACAGTCTAGTGCCCTGATCCTGTGTTGTGATCCATGTGAACGAACTGCTGTGCTCCGCTATAATCAGTTGCAGGATTTAGGGCCTAAGAATCCAGTGACAAGTGAAGGGGGAGGAGATAAGGCTATAATCGAATATAGACTATATATAAGGAAAGGGTGAAAAATAAAAAAAAGGAAAGGCAGTATTTCCTAATGGCTAAAGCACTGGCCTGGGCCTCAGGAGACCTGGGTTCTATTCCTGGCTCTGCCACTAGTTTGCTGGGTGACCTTGGGCAAGTCACTTCATCTTTCTGAGCCTCAGTTTCGTCATCTGTAAAATGGGGACAATGATATTGCTCTAGTGATGAAAAGTGTCATATTAATATAACAAAACCATACTCTTATATAAGCTTAGAAAGTAAGTACCCGCTATTCCCATCTAGCTGCCTGCTGTTATTCAGGACCCCAGGTCCTGACCTTCTGATGGGTGGGGAGAAAGATGGTGCTTCTCAATGCTGGACCTCTCCTGGGGACTGAAAACGTGCTGCTGTCACTTTAGTCTCTGCTCCTGCCATGGGGTGAAGATCATGACACTTTAACTCTAATAGCCTGTGTCCTTAGGGGGCTCCCAGGAGGGATTTGGTGTCAGGTGATGACCTGGGATTCTTGTTCCCAGTAACAGCAAGGGCAGGAGATGCTGATTCATGTAGCATGGCATGGTCTTGAGCCATATCTTGTCCTTTTCTGCCCATTGAAGACGAGCATTAATTGAGCTTTGAAAGTAGCTCAGGTCAGACACCCATTATGCAGGTGCTGGTTTGTTTCAGTCTCCACTATAGGTTGTCAAAGAATTAGGAGAACAATGTTGGGCATGGGGGGAAAGGTTGCACAGCAGGCAGACATGTCAGATAGTGGCTGTGTAGAGTTGAGGGGAAATTTAGGACTTTGGAAAAGGGGCCACAGACAATTAATCATCTCTACCTCCTTTGTTTCAGATTAAAAATTATGGACCTCCCCTTCATGCCACCCCCCTAGTGAATCACAGATTCATAGAAATGGAGGAGTGGAAGGGACCTCGACAGGTCACCTAGTCCAATCCCCTGCACTGAGACAGGACTAAGTATTATCTAGGCCATCCCTGACAGGTTTTTGTCTAACCTGTTCTTATTCGTGCTAAATAGATTAAAAGAATTACTTCTCGTGTCTTGCTTACAAAAATCCTGCTGATACATCCTAGAATATTTGCTTTTTTTGGTAACAGTATTTACATTTTTGCCACATTTAGTTTGTGATCAACTATAGCCCCCCAGGTCTTTTTCTGCTGTACTCCTTCCTAGGCAATCATTTCCCATTTTGTATTTGGGCAATCAATTATGCCTTCCTAAGTGTAGTATTTGTCTTTATTAAGTTCCATCCTATTTATTTCAGACCATTTCTCCAGTGAAGACAATATGAGGCCCAAATGAAGCCAGGTCTGGGCCCTCACTAGATAACTGACACCGCAGCAATAGGCCATCATCCTTCCACGCCAATACCAGCCTTTCACTGTGCCCCCATCATAGTGAAAAATTAACATGTCCTTTAAGAGTCTAGTCTAGAGTGAAATTAATGTTCCAAGTCTTTGACCCAAACCCAATCACTCACACAGACAGAAAAAACAGTGTTTTATGTTAAGGAAATGTTTCTTCTCTTAGGAATTTAAAACAGCATTACCTCAACATTTCCAATTATGGAAAGCTTACCAAGTAAGCTAGAAAAGAACAAATGGATGCTTATCACAAAACAATATTTTAGCCTCATTTAAAATCACAACACTCTATTACTTCTGCTCCCGTGATGAAAAATACAAAAGACACTGGCGGTATGTAGGGAAATCCTTGAAAGAAGGGGTGTAAATCACTCATGTTGTGACAAGCAAGGATTTACAAGTGTAATGTAGCAACATAAATTGAGCAGGTGAGAGATTAAAACATAATGTAGAAGATAAAATCCAGTCCACATTAAACTTAAAGCTAAAGCTAAACTTGTTGCTAATGAGATTCAGGAGCAAGGAGTTACCACCCAGGATAGGGGTGAGCTCAATGACTTTTTACCTCTGATAAGGCTTTGTAAGTGTATTTCAAATGCATTGTTCTAAATGGCATGATCTCATTACTCATTTATCCTCATTTCCTTTTTGATAGCTACCCAACTGATTAGAAGCTTGTCATGTAAAAGCTAGGAATAAAAGAAACTCATTACCAAATGAATAAGCATCCCAGGAGGAGCCTTAATAACGTACATTTCATGCCTGCAGCATCCCACCTTGCTCTATGAATGTCTGCTCTCACCAGCTAAGGAGAGTCAGGCCTACTCAGTGCTTTCCTCCAAGGAAAACCAATGTGCTGTAGAAAAATGGCGTTGGTATTTCACACAGGTGAATCATTCAGTACTAAACTAATGCTCCCTTGTGATTCAAGGTAAAGAGTCATGTGTTACCACAGGTGCTTTCTTTTGGATCCCAAACGAAAGGCTTTGTTGTCAATAAAGATTCTATCACACTTTTCTCAGAAGTTCTGTGTGTTGGTGTCCTAGCCAGATTCTAACTGAGGGAATTTAATTATAAAGTGCCCCTGCAATTTCATTAGGTGGCAAGATTCGTCTCCACATCTTCTACAAAAAAACTTTTATCGGTGATGCTTTGTGCTTTTAGGCAGCTGCTGTGTTCCACACCAGAGCCAGGTAAAGTGGTTGTTGTATTTACAATGTACATTGGGATCCTTTGTCCAAATGTTAAATACGAGTTATTACCTGTTAGACACAGATTTTTGGCCGGTCTGCTCTCAGGTCCACTAGTGTAAATATAAATTCTATCTAAATCGCAACTCGGAAAGTACATTCAGATCTGGATTTCAAACCCCACAGTGTTCAGATCAGGGGCCTTGGTTTGGCCCATTTTAGTAACAGGCCAGCTAAGAAATTCCTATCCTATTCCAATTCCATTCCCTCATTTTGGTACAGTATTTCCAGATTTTGGTTCAAACCAATCTCTAGCTTTTAATACAGAGTATTGGAAGTTATGCTCATAATACCTCTTCTGACTGGCGAAATCCTAAAGTCCTAACTCAGTTTTTAACCAATACTTCTCTTCATGATTTCAATGGTAATTTTGTCTGTATAAAGGAAGGACTGAGTAAGATCTTCAACACTGGGGGCCAGATCCTTAGCTGGTGTACATGATTATACTTCTATTGACTTCAGTGGATGAATGATAAATTACACCAGCTGAGCTCCTGAATCCATTGTGTGAAGAAATTGCATTGACTTCTGGCAGCTCCTGGGTAGGCTGCCCGCCCTGAGGACGTTTGCCATTCCCCATGACTGCAGTCCTTTTAAGGGACAGAGCCGTGCCTCCTCTTCTCTTTGGAGTGGGATTCTGCAATCCAATCACTCTGTGACTGCATTTCTGGGTTACACTTGTCTGGCTGCCAACCATATTCCTTAGCTGGCCCAATGGGCTTGCCACCTGTAAATTTCCTCTCAGGAGTCTGTGGACAGTAATAGTATGCAGTGACACAGAGGCAGCTTCCTCAGAACAAGGTATGATTTATTTTGCCAAAAGGCACATGTCACTAAGAAAAATGCATTTAAAATAACAAAATTATGTGCATACTGTCTTATCTATGCTTTGCATTCTCCTCCAGCCTCTAGATAGGCATGATTTAGCCATGGGTTTCCCTGTTCTCTTGGGGACCAAGCTGCAGCCTTCTTGCTGAAGTGCAGACCCCTGACTCACTCAGATCTCCTCCTTCTCTGTAGAGCACATCCTTTAACAGATCAATGTATTTTGATCTCCAGATTCTCAGCCTTGGCAAGAAGGCCCTGTTCCCAAAGTTCGAACTGAAGAGTCTCGCTTCATGGATATTGTGTTTGAGGAGACATTCCTTATCTAAGCTGTTGTTTCACATTTATTGCCTGTTTTCTTTTACATCCTCTTTTGATCTAACTCTGTGCATTTAGGCCAGGTAATATCAGAGAGACACTATGAGGCTTATGATATTCATAAAAAATGCAAGTATTTCCCAGTTCTCCACAACTTCTTTCAAAAGGTACCACTGACGGCTACATTATCTAAGCGTTACACTTTCACACATCAAACTAATGCTTTAGTGGGAGATTCTAAAGTAAATCCTTCTCCTTTGCTTTGAAAATGTACCCCACAAAAAGTGCTTGGGGTACTAAGTTCAAAGGATGCATCATCAACAAAAAATTTCCTACAGCAACAAAAATCTGTAATAGGTGCTAGTGATTCAAATAATCATAAAGCAACACACAATCTTGAAAATGACAAGTATCTTTCGGTGTATCATTTATATATTTTCTTTTGCCTCTCTGAGTCATAAGGCAAATCCTAGAATGCTCAAACACATAGCATAGACTCAGTCAACAAAAGGATTATGGGTTAAAGCCTGACTCCACTGACGTCCATGAGAGCTTGGCCATTGACTTCAATGGGGTCAAGATTTCACCCTACATGTCTTTAAAACAGGGTTGTTTCTTCACACTATAGACAAAATTAGGAGCAGGCACCCAGAGAGAAAACAAATGAAACCAAATAAAAGGAACCACCACTTTGATCTTGTATCCTGTCCTTTTTGACTTACCCAACACCCCTATTTTCAGCAAGATTTATTATTGAAGTCGTTGGGGCTCCAGATGGGCACAGGAGCCCACTCACATGGATCGTATTGCAAGATGGGACCTCAGCCCCAAAGGGAATAGTAGAAGTTACTGGCATGCCACTCTCTGTAGGAAGACAAATTTCAAAGTGGGAAAAAATTGTTCATACAAAAAGTTTGGTTTGTTCATAACGAAGCTGGTGAGCATGTATGTTTGTAATAGGCTAAATGTTTCTGGCTTTATTCTTTGTTAGGATGTTAAACTTGAAATTGTGGTGGTTCATCCCAGAGGGAAGAAGGTGCTTCATAGATATAACTGTGTTGATTTAAATAGGATTCTGCACTTTCATCTCTTAAACCGCAACACAATTTAATTTAGATACCTTTGAAGCCTACACTGTATTTTCACTGAAGAGTCAATGTTCTGTCTCTTTGATCCTCTCTTGCATTGCTCTGCAGTGCTCCATATGGGATCTGCCATTCCTATCCTTTTTTAATTAGTGTTTTTATCTGTTTCATTTCTGAATCTGCCTGCTTATATTTTTCATGATGACTATCCTGATGCTGTTACTGTTCATGCACTGGGCCTTTAACTGCTCCGCTTTTGAATACTGGGTATGCAAACATGAGTCACTCCATCTGCCCACCATTTTACTACATTATCTCCTCAACCTATATAAAGTTATAGAAAGCTACATTAGAAGATTCCTTTTGAAGTCAAGCAAGGAAATGCCAGAATTAAAACTGCATTGTATGGTTAGGTGTATCAGGTTCAACTAAATGTCCCATTCACTGCTTGGGTGTGGGGGGAGGGGGAGAAGCGGGGAGATATTCCACTTTAAGAGGGAAATCCAGCACCTTCCAAGACAGCCGTGGAAGTTAGAACCAGTAGCTTTTGTTCCACACAGGAAGGAGCTGAATTTCAGGGTCCTGTACAAGAGTTGCAGCATTGAGTGCAGCATTTCAAAGGCTCGCTAGGGTACGGGTATGCTCAGTGGAGGGGCCAAAGCTCCAGTCCTTCCCCGAAGATGCAGTCATGTTGAGGGCACAGGGCTACCTCATTCAGAGAACAGTTCCAGAGGCTTAATGGGAATATTCCTCTTCCTTTTGACTTAGATATCTCCCCACTGCCTGGGCCAGCTATTCATGCTGTGGGTTTGTTCCTAATACAACACATCAGCACTGTTGCTGATGAAGGGCACCAGCAGCAGAGCACTGAAGTGTCTCCTGGGCTCTATTTTCAGATTTCTTTTAATTAGTGTCAGTTTGTCCTGTATTATTGAGGCCATTTCAAACCCAGTATCATGCAGTGCTATCCTAGATTAGCTGTAAATGCTCCATTTACTCCTGTTCACATTCTGCAGCTGCATTTGATAATTTAGTAAATCAAAACAAAAAACAATGTTCTAATGACTCATTCTGACAAAATAAGTCATTCATTTATAATTGTCCTCTACAAAGCAGGATTTCAGTAACACGGTATTTTGAGATCATTTGTAATTACCTTAGTAATCAATAGCAATTGTTGAGTGACTAATATATTATTACAAAATAGGTTCTCCTGTACAGGTGTTTACAAATGAGTTTGTATTCCAGATTACTATGTTAATATACCTGTTATTGTGGTATGTGGGTGCAAGTGGTTTGTAACAAGTTATTGAATTTCTTGATTATTAAAAATTACTTATACCTGACTTTAAAATGATTACACTGTAACATAGTCAAGTCATTTAACATCTATTTCTGTCACTGGTGTCTTTTTAATTCCTTGTTTATCCCATGCTAAGTAACAAAGTGACAGCAGTGGGAATTATCTATGCAGATACAAGGGTAGAATTTGGTTCTTAATCTTTGTGTGGCTGCAATAGGGCACACCTACCCTGTAGTGCCTGCTGCTGGCCAACTGTGGCTCTGCATCACCCTGACTCAGTTTCCCTTCAGAGAGTCCCAGGCATATGTCCAATGTAAAATAAATACAACGAAGCCAAACCCAAATTAAAGTCTCTTCTCCCACTTCCATCCGAGTCTGCCACTGGGCACAGGTCCTCCTCCCTGAGTCTGTCTGGCTCCATGCTTTTACACTAAATCCCATCTCCAGCCTTCCTGAGCTCTGCTCAGTCTCTCCCCTCAGCTTACTCTAGCCACAGCCATCCCTCCTTCTTGGGATGTCTCCAGCAGCTTTCCCTATTGCTTCCTCCAGGAACCCTTTCAGCAACTCTCCCAAAAGCTTCCTCAACTGTAGTCACTCCCTTTATAGGGCCCAGATGTCTTCCCTTAAGCCCAATTGTTCAGCAAACAATTAGTCTCAGCACGCTGGAGCCTGCTCCCTCTTAAAGGTGCCAGTCACCTGTGAGTGAAAATGAGTGGAAAAAAAATCTTTCTTTAACACCAGTTTAAATCCCAGATGATTCCACTGACTTCAACAGAGTTATAATTAAAATATGGTCCATTAGTATAGCTTGGCATGAGCAGATGTCTTTTGATTGGACTTTGAGAGCAGGTCACCAAAGTGCTCCCCCCTCTCTGGGGTTTGATTTATTGACAAAAAAAATCAACAATGACATAAGTGAAATCAAGCCTTCTCTCTAGGCTAGCCTGCTTCTAGGGTTTCTCCCTCAGGACTGCTCAGCTCACACCCTAGGCTCCCTCTAAATAATCCCTTCAATCTCCCTTAAATCCAAGACAACTGCCTTAGTGAGTCAGTAAAACCCAGTTAATACTTGTTCTAGACGTATCGATGCTTTCTAACAGGCAAACGTTGTTAGCATGTACACTTACTTTGTCAGAATCTGAGGCTATGAAATCTTTTTGTTCAGTATTTGGAGCCCTGTTAGCGATGTTATGGCATAATGGCCCAGTTTCTCCAAAGATAGGAACTATCATCATAATAATCAAAGTACCCTGTCTTAGGTTTAGATTGTGATCTTTCTCAGGAAAAAAAGAAAAGATGGCAGCCTTCTTCAAATTACTGTGGAAACACAATGATTTCTTTAAAAAAAAAAATTTACTAGAAGTTCACCTAGGACTAGAATGCAGTTTATATCTTACACTGCATTAAAGAATAGCTAGACTTTCATTTTACTTCATTGCACAAATCTATTCCTAATATAGCTGACGTTGCTATTCTTATTCCCCTTTATTAATTCAAGTCAACTTGATTATTGTAAAACACTGCCAATTTTCCTGACCCTCTTTTTGTGCATTCAGAGTACAGTGGCTAGATTTCTAGCATGGATTAAAAGTACTGATTTGTAGATCTTGCTCTGCATGAAATCCTGTACCCCTCTCCTCTCACACACCAGGGAGTAAGTGGTGCGACCCAGTGGTTGGAGCAGAATCGGAGGGCAGAAGCAGATGGTTTGTCAGGGGACAAGCCAATGGTCAGAGCCAGGAGTCCTGGGGAAGGTAAGGACAGGAGCAGGCATGCATTAGAGCAAGGGCTGGATAAAGAAGCAGGTCTAGCGCAGCTGCAGGCATAAGTGACATTGAGCAGCCACTATGCTGCTGGAGCTACAAGTCTTAAAAGGTGATCTGTTGGGCCTCCTGTCCAATCAGAGAGCACAGTCACTTAGTGCGGCTTTATTGTACCTAGCCAAGCTCATTGGGTTGCTAGGCAACCACACCAGGAGCCAGATTAGTTCCTGACATCTGTCCTGTATTAATCATTGCTATTCAATACCACTCAATAAAGAAGCCCTGAGGACACCCCAAAACACATGGGATCCAAGTGAATGATGGTGAGTATAGATCATGCTTCTCATTTATTCTTTGCAAAGTCTCATTTCTAGAAAACAACTTCTGTTAATGATCTGTGGCCCCATTTCATGCCTGCACTCCAGTTCTTAAATCCCAGAGCATCCTTACAGAGAAAGTTACATGCCTTAATGAAAGAAAGTTTCTGAAGTGTTTAACCAGTGTGCTAACCTCCCACTGTCTGAGGGACAGGACTAATATAATTAAACTGAATATTCAATGTCTCCCTTACTCCCCTCAAACACTCCCCTGTGATCTTACTGAACCTTCTTTATCCAGCTCAGTATGTAATCCTTTTGAGATAAGTTGGTTAAGTCAGAATGAGATTTGCCACCTGTGTCACCATCCAAGGCTCCCATTACATGGTTTCAATTGAAAGATAAGATTTTTAAAAATGAGTTCCTCCTTCAAATATATCACCTTGTTCTGACTCTCCTCATCTTTCATTGACACAGTCTTATGATTAAGTTAACATACACATTTAAGAATAACAATATCAAACGAAGATTTCTTTCTCTGCATGAAATCCTGACCTCACTGAAGTCAATGGAAGCATTGCTATTGACCTCAGTGGGATTTGGATAGATATTTTTGGTCCTACAAAATCCAGGAACTATACTGCATATCCATCTACTGGCACCTTAACTATTTACATATATACAGACATCAAACATGTCTGTAATAGCTGGGTTTTGCTCACATCCCTTGAGAGCTCAAAAACCTCCCTAGCCCTGTGTGCTTTGTGCAAGGGCCAATTAAAATGATAGTCCCTGCCCGCAATCACAATTGCATGAAAAATGAGGAGACGGAGCTATGGCTTGGCTCCTCCCCTGAACTCTTCTGCTCAGTTTACACAATGGGCCAGGTTGTTCAGTGAGAGATAAATCACGTGCAGTCCCTCCCGAGGCAGTACAATTTCCCTGCCTCTCCCTCCCCCCCTCAACATAAGCCAGTGCTTAAATGGCACAATTTGGCTCAGAAAGAAGGCATTATCTAGGTCTGGCTATGCCTGCAGCAATAAAAAATTAAACACTGAGTGTGCGGGAAGGCATGTGTGATCTTCAGATTGCAGTAGTTTAGGGTTTGATCCTGCCTACATTGATGTCAATGAGAGCTTAGCCATTCAGGGCTGTAACTAGAGTGGGGCAAGAGGGGCAGCAGACCAGGGCACAAAGCAGGCGGGGGTGCAAAAAGGGGGCAGCACAAGATGGGGCCCAGCAGCATCAGCCCTCCCCACAGGATTGGGCCCAGAAGGGTCAGCCGGAGTTCGTGGGCATAGTTGGGGGGGCATTGCTCCCCGCCTCCCCCAATAGAGGCCTAAACTGGGAACAGAGGGGGTTTCCAGAGCTGCTTCTCCTGCTGGGTGCTCACTGCCTTTGCAGCTGGACACCGCCTCCTGGGTCCTAGTGCCAATCTTCTCCTACGTATGCTGAGTGCCCTATATGGCCACCATCCTGTTTTCTGTACAAGGATGAGTTCCCCTGGGAGGAGGGGGCGGTGAGGAAGGGAAGGGAATAGGGGAATGGGGCAGGGGAGAGGGTGGGGAAAGGGAGGGGAGGAGATGAGGCAGGGGGCAGTGAGGGAGGGATGGGGAAGAGAAGGGGCTAGGGGAGGTGGGGGGAAGTGGGAGCCCTGCATGCAGCGTCCAGCAGCAGCAGCAGCTGGGCCTCCCCCATTAAACTGGCCCATCCACCCCTCCCCCCAGCATCGGCAGCCCACTTTCAGTGGGTACCCCAGCCGCAGGTATCCCCTCTATTACTCTCCAAATACCCCCTCCAGCACCCGCCCAAATATCCCTCCCAGTACACAGAAATCCATCCAGCACCCCCCAAACACCCCCTCCAACTCCTCCTCCCCCTCACTCTGGCAGTGTCCTCTATTTGGGAACTTGAAATAAAATAACCTTAAGGGTTGCTCTGTTCTCACAGCCTTGGTTTCCGGAGCTGGTGGGAGTGAGTCCACCCTGCCAGCAGCCGCTTGTCCCCAGCACACCAGCTCCCGTGGCTGAGCTCAGAACTCGAGCTGTGTGACTGCGAGCCCGGCAGCCATGGGGCAGAGGCAGGGCAGCCAAGGGAGCAAGGAGCAGTTCTACTCTGCACACAGGGACTGTTGGGAGAGGGACCTGGCTGCAATGGCAGGTTCCTGGGTGACGAGCAGGGTGTGACTAGGCTGCTAAGAGGCAGGTGCCCAAGGGGAATGAGTATTGCAGAGAGCGCCTTGGGGAGCATCTAATGACAGCCAAGCTGCATGGGCAAGGGCAGCTCCAGGGGGTGTCACTGGCCGATGCCAAGCTCCTTCGTGGAAGAGGCAAGAGCATGTCATGGTGCAGCTCGGAGCTGTGCCGCCTGCCCGGCCTGGGGAGCATCCACCCACGCAGATGCAGCCCGGCTCGGGGAGCAGGGCAGGGGTGGGTAGAGGGAGCTTCCCTTATAGCGGCTGTGCTGTGGCAAAGGACTAAAAGCCAGCTGTCTAGAGCTTCCAGGTAGGAGAGCAGCATCTTACCAGAAGTGGGGAAACTAACCCAAGCAGACACAAGTCTACTGGAACTTAAGTCCAATGCCTTAACCACCTGGCCATTCTGGTGAGCACCGTCAGACTTGACCAGCAAAAGAGTGACTTCTTGGGATCAAGCCAGCTGCCTTGAGCAGGTGACCATGGCAGGCACAGTACCACCTACATAGGCATGCGTGGCAAAGGCAGGGAGGCTGGGGCCTGGCTCCATAGCTCAGGGGTTGGAGCATTGCTCTTGTAAACCAGGGCTTGTGAGCTCAAAGTTTGATGGAGCCTGAGCAGCCTGCTGGGTCTTTTGTCCCCACCCCAGTAGTGAGGTGCTTAGCTTTATTTATTAATTTTTGGGAGGGGTGCGGCAGGGCAGGATGCCCAAAGGCTTTGTTAAAGGGAAGCAGCAGCCTGAACTTTTGTGCCCATTGGTCATAGGGCAGCAACAGCAGGGCCCTACCAGAAGCGTGATTCAAACCCACACAGCCTCATGTCCATTAAAACTCAAGTTTAGCACCTTAACCATTCAGCCATCCTGGCAAGGAGGCAAAAGCAGCCTATCCACTACACCCAAAAAGTCTTGGGCGTGCTTTGGTGCTCTCACTTTGGATAACTACCCAGCTAACTGGGTGTCGCCTCTAGGAGATGTAAATATGATTGCTCCTCCCAGGCACTAAAATGCTTAGTTACAGCTCTGTAGCCATTGACTTAAACCAATGTAAGATCAGGCCCTTATTTGGTACATAGTTTAGAGTCTAATTTCTCCTCTCACGTTGGTGAAAATCAGGAGTAACTGCACTGAAGTCACTAAGTTATACCAATGATAACCAAGAGTCAGAGTTTAAGGCCAGAAGGACCATTCGATCATTTAATCTGGGCTTCTGTATCTCACAGGCCAGCAACATCACCCAGCACCTGCACACTAACCCAACAACCAAAATTAGACCAACATATTACAACCCCCAGGAGACTATGCTATTATGTGCCACAGGCAGAAAATAAAAGGGACTGAGGTACACTTGTGCCCCCACAGTGACAGGGAAATGATTGAGAAGAGAATCAGGACCTTATTTTCTAGTCCAAATCGGAAACTGAGAGAACAAAAACAAAAAAAACCTCAACACATTTTAATAAACCAAACAACTACCAACCAGGGCTAATTTTAGGCTTTCATCAACAGCATGCAAGTTTATTTAATATCACTAAGCCTCTACTTGAGAAGAACAACAAATTATGAGGAAAGCTTGACCTATATTTAAGGCAATTGTTAGTTTTCATTTCCTACATTTAAACTTTTTTTCTGCTTATGCTTTCCAGCTCTGCTAGTGAGAAATTAGAGCCATTAACAAACAAAGCAGAGAATGAAATTAATGGTGACTCACACAATGGCTGACATACTGAACTCCTTTTCTAACTGTCGTCCATTGGAAAAGATATGGGGGAGGAGTGGGAAGACTGAACAATTTGGAGGTAAGAAAGAACTTGTAAAATATTCTCTGGTAAAGAGTAGATGAGGGAATGCATGGAAAAGATAAATGTATACAAATCAACTTTTTAGTTATGCAGTGTACAATAAGAGACATGGCTATATTGCAAAGGTGTATGGTTCAAGGCATGGCATTTAGAAAATATGATGTTTGGTGCCCTATAAACACCATAGATAGATTAGCTTAGATTGGCATCCTATTTATAAAATGTTGAAAATAGTACTTAAATACTGGAGTATTAGAAATAGCATTTGTCATTAAGCATACAATGTTATTCATAATAAATTAATAGAACAGCCAGTTCAGGAGTCTTAAATCCTTAGGTACATAAACAGTGTATTAGACAGACTTCCCACCACATGCTTTTGGCCTAGAATTTACCTTACTTACTGTCCACTAGAGTTAATATCTGTCTGATTATCCTTTGTGACTTTAGTCTTCCTGCACTACAGAATGTGCTGCAGAGAATGATATTCCTACTGAGGGAGATACTTATTTTCCCTACTGAAAAGTAAATTAGCCAGCATGAGTTTAAAGGGAACCTGACTTGGTATAATAGAGGTAAATCTAGTCTCAGATATGGGGTAGGGACTGAGTGAACACTAGCTACATGTTTCTGAAATATAGATGACCAACCCCTTCCAGAATTGCACAATAAAAGGTTGATTTCACTGTTTGCAGAAATTCACTCAAAATCCGTACTTAAGCACCTTTATTTTACAAAGGGTAGCAAATAGTCTGGTAAATTTACTTCCTGAAGCCCAGCTTTACAGACAAGATCCACTCTTGTTCAGCTCCATTACATAGCATTCCATCCCCGCTACATCAGATATCCATTCCTCTCCTGTACCCACTGGAATGCATGCTCCATCACTAAAATGATGATCACCATCCACAATCTTTTCATCTCCTGCTCCCCCAATTTCCTGGCACGAGCTGAAGACTAGATCTCCCACTTTTAACAGTGCTTCAGCATTTATGGTAAACACACACACCCTGCCCCAAGTCTACCCTTAGGTAATGCGGTGGCAACATCAAGCTATCTGCTCCTCCTGCTCTCATCTCCTCCCTCTTCTAAGTGAAACCCCACCGACTTCAATGTTGCCATCTTCTACAATCCATCCAACTCCTCTCCAATCCTTCTCTGAATTTCACACTTGGATCTGCAGCAGAATGTCTTGAAAGTGGGGCTCACGCTGCTGTGTCACAAATTAATAGTAAATGAAAAGTCCAAAGATTGCGTCACCATAAGCATGTATTCATAAGAAATTACTATATGGTGTCATTCAGCACTTCCAGTCATCAGTGGAAGAGATTCAGCAAGATCTTCCAGATTAATACAAAATAGAGGGAAATGATGGTGTTTACTCCTAAAATATGGAAGCTGGCTTAAAACAGTCAGTTAAATATGAAATAAAATGTACAAAGCCCATGTGATGTGGGTTTTTTAAAAACAAAACCCTCAATCTGTGACTATCTTGGATCCTCTGTAAATTCTTAAGGAATCTACTGATACTTGTCATCCTTGGAAGTTGTTATAAAAGCCCTGACACCAAAATAATTTTGTCAGAGCTACTAATCTGAATAATTGCCAGGTTGACATATTATCTGTGGGTCAAGTAAATCCACAAGACCCACTTGAACAGTAAGTTATCTGACTTTCTACACTGACATCAACTGAGTGGACAAGCACAAATACAATTATTCAGGAGATGAAATGTTACAGGAAGGGTAATCTTTCAACAGATGGGGAAGATGCCTCTTGTGGGGCATTAGAACCAGTCTTCTGAAAAGGAATTTTCATGAGTTTTCAAGAGAACTTTGTGAAAACCATCCAGGTAGGGAAGTCTTAGCTAGTCAGCATGATTGGCAGCCAGCTATAGACAGGGATATTGAAGAAACATTTCATAATTGTAAGCCTTGCCCTTCTGAATGAACACAAAGGTTTGACCTGCACTAACAAGTTGTCATCATACCCATGGTAGCATAGTGTGTTGTTTCTTTCTTTGTTGAAAATTTTCTGACAGGTAAAATGTCCTCAGTTAATGCCTCAAAATGGCCCTGCGTGCATTGTTCCTCACTTTCTTTTTTCAAAAAATTCAGAGCCAGATCCTTTGTGCTGCACTGGTGGGGACAGAAATATTGTTTAAACAGGGTGAATCCTTACGTGAGGTAAAGCTGGTATAGCAAATTCTATTTTACCTGTTTTGGGCACCCCTCGCCTCCACTATAGGGGATATTCTGGGGCATGAAGGATGGTGGCTGGAGTTCCTCATGAAGCATATGGCTCTGGCTAGCTTGATCGAGCAGAACAGCCCTTTGAGGCTTGTTGCTGCCATTGCAACTTATAGCAGTCCCAAAGCTGCTCTAAATTGGACCGAGGACCAAACTGACAGCTGTCTGCCCCCCAGTTTTGGGAAAAGGGATGGGTCAGAAAGGTGTCTTAATGTCACCTCCCCTGATCTCACCACGTAGAGCTTGACTGAATCCTAGAATCTGGATCTGAGGACTGTTATCAATCTAACTTTGATAATGCATTTGGTGCAAACATAAGGATATAAAGGAAGGATATAAAGGATATAAAGACACATTGTATGTCTGCCTCTCTGGCCTTTCAATTTCAATGGACATCCAACACAAGACATGTCAAAAGCAGAAATATTGCAGTGGCTTATATATGTCTTCCCACTGCTCCTGCTTCGTCTGCCCCACAATTATTTTGAAACACTAATTTAATCAGAAAAAATATGGCAATGGGTCCCAGACAACATCTGAAGAAATCCAAGTATGGCTTGCAAGTTTGTGAACTTCAGTGTGTTTTATCTGTCCCTGTACAACCCATATTCCATTGGTTATGCTGAACATTTTTTAGAACTGCCATGAAAACTATCAAGGAAGATAAACTATCTTTAAATCAGAAAATAGCTTCTTTCCTGCTATCTTATCTAGCAACACCACATTGTTCTACAGAATGCATGCCTGTGCAACTACTGTTGGGAAGTAGTTGACTGTGAGACGCAACTTGAGTAAGAGTATATATATCTTTAAAAAATAAATAAAAAGCAGTCTACCAGGTCTTTCAAAGGCTAATTTTATTGTTTGCCTAAATTGATTATCATTACTTTAAATACCAACCAATACCCTTGCAAGCGTTTTTAGAAGTCATGGGCTTTCACTGGCTGCAATTTTTACTTGTCTATATGAATCCTAACCTGAGTTCCTTCTGGCTTTAGCTATCTCCACTCTCCCTCTGAAACTCTGTTCGATCTTGTTTCTTATCTAGGTTCTTTTTTTTTTTTTTAGCTGGTCTTCTCTCTCAAGTGAAAGACTTCTTTATGCTGGCCAAACTCATCTTTTCCATTCTCCCAGGTTCCTGGGATCTGCCTCTCTCCTGTGTTGGCCAGACAACTGCCTGGCTCTCCTTCTCTTTCCTCCTCTGGCTGGAAAGTCTGGTCCCATTTGCCTTGCCACTCCTGATTCAGAATAGCTGGTGGAAGGAATGACTCAACTGTCCACCAAAATATCATCTGATGAGAACTGATGATACAGCACCTTGCCCTTGCTGATGGAAAGGGCATTTCTGATATTGTTCTGCATGGCCTCAAATGCAGTCACATAGAATCATAGAACTGGAAAGGACCTTGAGAAGTCATCTAGTCCAGTCACCTGCACTCACGGCAGGACTAAGTATTATCTAGACGATCCCTGACAGGTGTTTGTCCAACCTGTTACTAAAAATCCCCAATGATGGAGATTGCACCATTCCCTAGGCAATTTATTCCAGTGCTTAACCACTCTGACAGTTAGGAAGTTTTTCCTAATGTCCAACCTAAACCGCCCTTGCTGCAATTTAAGCCCATTGCTTCTTGTCCTATCCTCAGAGGGTAAGAAGAATATTTTTTCTCCCTCCTCCTTGCAAAAACATTTTATGTATTTGAAAGCAGCAAAGAATCCTGTGGCACCTTATAGACTAACAGACGTTTTGCATGCAGCTGTGGGTGAATGCCATGACCACGCGGGCATTCACCCACCAACGAAAGCTCATGCAAAAAAAATGTAAGGTGCCACAGGGCCACCACAGCTTTTTCAGAACAGAGAAACACACGGCTACCTCTCTGATACTATGTATTTGAAAACTGTTATCATGTCCCCCCGCTATCTTCTCTTCTCCAGACTAAACAAACCCATTTTTTTTCAATCTTCCCTCACAGGTCATGTTTTCTAGATCTTTAATCATTTTTGTTGCTCTTCTCTGGACTTTCTCCAATTTGCCCACATCTTTCCTAAAATGTGGCACCCAGAACTGGACACAATACTCTAGTTGAGGCCTAATCAGCGCGGACTAGAGTGGAAGAATTACTTCTCGTGTCTTGCTTACAACACTCCTGCTAATACATCCCAGAATGATGTTTGGTTTTTTTGCAACAGCATTACACTGTTGACTCATATTTAGCTTGGGACCCACTATGACCCCCAGATCCCTTTTCGCAGTACTCCTTCCTAGGCAGTTATTTCCAATTTAGTATGTGTGGAACTGATTGTTCTTTCCTAAGTGGAGTACTTTGCATTTGTCATTATTGAATTTTATCCTATTTACTTCAGACCATCTCTCCAGTTTGTCCAGATCATTTTGAATTGTAATCCTATCTTCCAAAGCACTTGCAACCACTCCCAGCTTGGTATTGTCCCAAACTTTATAAGTGTACTCTCTATGTCATTATCTAAATCATTGATGAAGATATTGAACAGAACTGGACCAAGAACGGATCCCTGCGGGACCCACTCATTACGCCCTTCCAGCATGATTGTGATAACTACTCTCTGGGAATAATTTTCCAGCCAGTTATGCAGCCTCCTTATAGAAGCTCCATTTAGGTTGTATTTCCCTAGTTTGTTTATGAGAGGATCATGCAAGACAGTATCAAAAGCCGTACTAAAGTCAAGATATACTACATCTACCACTTCCCCCCATCCACAAGGCTTGTTACCCTGTCAAAAAAAGCTATCAAATCCATGCTGACTGTTTTTTATCACCTTAGTATCTTCTAGGTGTTTGCAAATTGATTGCTTAATTATTTGCTCCATTATCTTTCTGTGTACAGAAATTAAGCTGACTGGTCTGTAATTCCCTGGGTTGTCCTTATTTCCCTTTCTATAGATGGGCACTATATTTGCCCTTTTCCAGTCTTCTGGAATGTCTCCCGTCTTCCATGACTTTTCAAAGATAATTGCTAATGGCTCAGATATCTCCTCAAACAGCTCTTTGAGTATTCTAGGATGCATTTCATCAGACCCTGGTGATCTGAAGACATCTAACTTGTCTAAGTAATTTTTGACTTGTTCTTTCCCTATTTTAAACTCTGATCTTACCTCATTTTCATTGGCATTCTCTATTTTAGACATCCCATCACCACCAACCTTCTTGGTGAAAACTGAAACAGAGTCATTAAGCACCTCTGCCATTTCCACATTTTCTGTTATTGTCTTTCCCCCCTCATTGAGTAACAGGACTACCCTGTCCTTGGTCTTTCTCTTGTTTCTAATGTACTTGTAGAATGTTTTCTTGTTTCCTTTTATGTCCCCAGCTAGTTTGATCTCATTTTGTGCCTTGGCTTTTCTAATTTTGTCCCTACTTACTTGTATTATTTGTTTATATTCATCCTTTGTAGTTTGACCGAGTTTCCACTTTTTGTAGGACTCTTTTTTAAATGTTAGATCATTGACGATCTCCTGGTTAAGCCAGGGTGGTCTCTTGCCATACTTTCTATCTTTTCTACGCAGTGGGATAGCTTGCTCTTGTGCTCTTAATAATGTCTCACTGAAAAACCACCAACAGTCTTCAATTGTTTTTCCCCTTAGACTTGCTTCCCATGGGATTTTACCTACCAACTCCCTGAGTTTGCTAAAATCTGCCTTCTTGAAATCCATTGTCTTTATTGTGCTGTTCTCCCTCCTACCATTCCTTAGAATCATGAACTCTACCATGATCACTTTCACCCATGTTGCCTTCCACTTTCAAATTCTCAATCAGTTCTTCCCTATTTGTCAAAATCAAATCTAGAACAGTCTCCCCTCTAGTAGCTTTGTCCAGCTTCTGAAATAAAAAAATTGTCTCCAATACAGTCCAAGAACTTGTTGGATAATCTGTGTCCTGTTGTGTTATTTTCCCAACAGATGTCTGGGTAGTTGAAGTCCCCCATCACCATCAAGTCCTGTGCTTTGGATGATTTTGTTGGTTGTTTAAAAAAAAAAAACCTCATCCATCTCTTCTTCCTGGTTTGGTGGTCTGTAGCAGATGCCTACCATGACATCACCCTTGTTTTTTACCCCTTTATCCTTACTCAGAGACTTTCAATAAGTCTGTCTCTTATTTCTATCTCAACCTCCGTCCAAAAGTGTATACATTTGTAATATATAAGGCAACTTCTTCTTATTTATGTATTTATTTTGTTCAGATTCCAGAAATGGTCATACATAATATAAAATCTACTTGAGCCTGACATAAGGCTGTCCATCGTTTTTTTAATTGAAATGATTTCCCATAATTTATTTCTCTTTGCCACTAATGATGGGGTATTTATCTTTTCCCAAAAATGAGCTATTACACAGCTGGATGCTAGCAGTAATTGAGTTATCAAGGAGCCCTACTCCAAGTTAGTAACCTCTTTTAAAATGTTACCTAATAGACTCACTATGGGTTTTGTGGGTGGCCTCGCTTTAGTTACCTTGAAAATTCTATTTGTTCTTTTCTCCAGAAATACTATTATCTTAGGGCATTCACAGCATACATGCAGAAAGGTCCTTATTTCTCTCCATCCTCTCCATTATTTATATATATATATTACTTCACTTACATGGTATGAGGTACCACCGATAACATATTTTGTAGTAATCTTCCTTAATGGTTACCCAAATAGATGAGACTTGAAATTAGATGAAGGTTTCTAACCATTAGAGAAGTGAAATTCTGGAACAGCCTTCCAAGGGGAGTAGTGGGGGCAAAAGACATATCTGGCTTTAAGACTAAGCTTAATAAATTTATGGAGGGGATGGTATGATGGGATAGCCTAATTTTGGCAATTAATTTGGCAACTGATCTTTGATTATCAGCAGGTAAGTATGCCCAGTGGTCTGTGATGGGATGTTAGATGGGTTGGGATCTGAGTTACTACAGAGAATTCTTTCCTGGGTGCTGGCTGGTGAGTCTTGCCCACATGCTCAGGGTTTAACTGATTTCCATATTTGGGGTTGGGAAGGCATTTTCCTCCAGGGCAGATTGGCAGAGGCCCTGGAGGTTTTTCGCCTCCCTCTGCAGCATGGGGCACGGGTCACTTGCTGGAGGATTTTCTGCAGCTTGAGGTCTTCAAACCACAATTTGAGGAATTCAATAACTCAGACATAGGTTAGGGGTTTGTTACAAGAGTGGGTGGGTGAGATTCTGTGGCCTGCATTGTGCAGGAGGTCAGACTAGCTGATCAAAATGGTCCCTTCTGACCTTAAAGTCTATGAGTCTATGAGTCTAACACCTCCTCCCTTTTTCCCTGCCTGTCCTTCCTGAGCAAGCTGTGCCCTTCTATACCAATATTCCAGTCATGCACATTATCCCACCAAGTCTCCATGATGCCAACTAGGTCATAGTTGTGTTTATTTACTAGCATTTCAAGTTCTTCCTGCTTATTCCCCATACTTCTTGCATTAGTATAAAGACATCTAAGATACTGATTTGATTTCCAACCCCTCCCCCAGTTCTGTCTTGTCTCTCCCTTATTTCTGCTATAACAGCCCATGCTGCCACCCTTCTCCCAGGTCCCCATGTTTTTTTACTTACCTGTGGGCTTTGGTCACCTGCCCCCATTGAACCTAATTTAAAGCCCTCCTCACTAGGTTAGCCAGTCTGTAGCCAAATATGCTTGTCCTCTCTCTCGATAGGTGGACCCGATCTCCGTTTAGCAGTCCTTCTTCCTGGAACAGCATCCCGTGGTCAAAGAAGCCGAAGTCCTCCTGGTGACACCATCTTTGTAGCCAGGCATTCATCTCCAGGATGCATCTGTCTCTGCCGAGGCCCCTACCCTTGACTGTAAGGACTGAAGAAAAGCTTATAAGAAAAATATGTATCAAACACATTGTGTTCAAAATAATTTCTGTGTATCGCCATTATCGATATGCTGCACATTTACATAACAAGAAAGGAGAATGTTTTATTAGTTGGAATATAGCTCATACATATGAGGAGGAATAACAAGCTTGTGGCTAAAACACCACTGTATATTAGACTCTTTGGGTCCTATTCCCAGCTCTGCCAGAGACTTCTTCTGTGAGCTTGAGCAATTTGCTTAGGCCAGAGTTTTCAACAGAGGCCAATAATTCTGATTGCTCAACTGGAGATACTTTGGGCCTCCCCGTTTCAGAAGAGCTAAAACTCCAGTTTTAGTAAATGGAAACTTTGGCTGCTCAGCACCTCTGACAGTCAGGCCCATTGTCTCTAAAGATAGTCATCCAAGTCTAATAACATATGCAGATATACCTAACCCATAGAGCTGGAAGGGACCCTGAAAAGTCATTGAGTCCAGCCCCCTGCCTTCACTAGCAGGACCAAGTACTGATTTTGCCCCAGCTTCCTAAGTGGGAAGGATTGAACTCACAACCCTGGGTTTAGCAGGCCAATGCTCAAACCACTGAGCTATCCCTCCCCTTAAAGGCCAGCTTTGAAAATATAGCTGTTACAATTCTTTGCCTCTGTTTTCATCATCTGAGAAAAACAGATAGTAATTCCAACCTAGCTCACAGAAATTATATGAAAACCAATTAAAGTTTGTAGAGTGCTTTCATAGTCTGAGATAGAAGGTTCTGAAGAAACACAAAACATGAATATTTACTCAAGACACTCAACTTTTCAAAAGGTTGCTCAACACTTTACATTCAGCGTAGCTGCCACTTAAAAATAACAAGCAAACTTCTGCTCTCATTAACATCAGTACAACTCTATTCAAGCCAGTGAGGTTGTATGGCTATAGTTGAGAGCAGAATCTGGCAACAAAATATTCAGATTGGACCCCAAATCTTATCCTCTTACACTCGCAGTACTGAAATACTCTTTCCCCTACAGTGAGTGAGGCTATGGCTACACTACAGTTTAAATCAACATGAGCAACCATTTATGTTGACTTAAGCACCAGTGAGAACAGTGCTGTGGGCAGGAGAGCTTCTCATACCAACATAGCTACTGCCACTCAGGTGAGTGAAGTAATTAAGCCAATGAAAGAGCTCTCTTCTGTCAGCGTAGACCAGCTTAAACCGGCTCCACTAGAACAGAGGTTCTCAAACTGTGATCCGCGGACCACCAGTGGTCCGCGAACTCCATTCAGGTGGTCCATGGACAGTTCCCTTTCAGGTGCATGCCTGGGCAGCTGCACATGAGAGAATGAAGGGCCACTCACCTAATTAGTGGAGCTGCACAGGCATGGCTCCACTAATTAGGTGCCTGGACCCTGGAGAGGACACACATGTGAGGTGAGATGGTGGCCTTGGGGAAAATAGGAGGTAGGTGGGAGGGAGCAGTGGGGTGAGAAGAGGGGAAGGGAGGAATCTGGGACATGCAGGGATGTGGTGACCAGAGAAAAAGGTGACTTTCCCCAGCTCCAGGGCTGCAGCTGCCGGGGAGAGATTGCCCTCCTTCACAGCCTCAGCTGTGGCAGGTAAGACTACTGATATTAAAATATGAGGTGTGTGCTTTTATTTGTAGAACAAAAAAAGTTAATTATTATTAAGGTTTTTTTATATAGCACTTTTATGCAAAGTGCTTTACAATAGTTAGCTAACAGTACAGACAACATTTGGAAAGATCATTAAGCGGCCCACCGAGACCCTCAGCAATTTTCAAGTGGTCCGCAAAAAAAAAGTTTGAGAACCACTGCACTAGAGATCTTACAGCAGCGGAGCTGTGCCACTGTAATCTCTCTCGTGTAGCCATAGCTTGAGTAATATCACCTCAAGGATGTATAAGGAGCAGTACCAAGTTTACAATGGCACCAGGCTCACACTGAGAAGGGGCCCCAGCACCTAAACTGTGGCTCCACCCCCAGGCCTGCCACCACTTGGCCTCTTCCCCCCATGGCTCCACCCACCGCTCGCTCCTCTCTACCCCTTCCCCCCCATTGTTCCCTGCTCACTCCTCTCTACTCCTCACTCTTCAGAGCAGAGCATAGGCGGGGCCACAGTCCGAGCACCAGGGCCCACAAAACATTAATCCAGCCCTGATCAGGAGTAAAAACTACTAGCACCAGAAAGAAGACTGGCAAAGATTAATTTTGAAAGGAAGAGAGGCACATTTCCCTTGTAATGGAGCCTGACATAAGAAAGAGGATTTAGGACTAGAGGAGAGAGAGATTGCCTGGCAAAAAGAAAGACAGCAATGATAGTAAAAGACAAGTGTAAAGTATTTAGATGCTACAAGGGGGCATAACTAGAAGTAATGGGATAAAATTAAGAAAAAAAATTATATTAACTATGGCGGGGAGGGAACTTGCTGATAGTGGAATCTACTAGATTATGGAATAATCCCCTAAAGAAATTGGGGAAGCAATTGTGGGACATTTAAAAAGACTGGACAAAGTGCTAAAAAATATACTGTAGGGAAAAAATCTGCAATGGCAGGGGATGATCTAGATGACCTAATAGTTATATATGCCTGCATTGGACCTGATTCTCAGCTACACCAAGAGCTGTGGATTTCAGGACTTATTAGAGTTTATAGTTGTATAAGATGGGAAATGAAGGGCCCAATCCTGTTCCTATTAAAGAAAATGGTAAAATTCCCTTTTAACTCAAATGGGATCAAGATCATGTTTTAGTTAGCTAATCAGATGTCTCTTGTATTCAGAGTAGTTACCCATGGACAGAAAAACTTCTCATTACCCTCCTTTAGTTTTATAAAACATTATAACTTTTAGAAAAGTTTTAGAGTACTTTAAAACTTATAACCTTAGAAAAGTTAAACTTTGCCAGTCCCTCAGCTACACTGTAAAATAAGCCAGTTGGAGAAGATAGTTTCATTTTAATAATTCTACAGTCATTGCCCAATAATTTTCCTGGTCATGAACTTCAAGTATAAAACTGAAAAGAACGAGAATTCCAAGGTCTCCTTAATAAAATGCACTCAATGCAACTCTCTAATTTAGGGCTGGATTCATCCCTTGGATGCACACACACAGCTCCTATCAGAGTTGATGGCAGCTCTGGACATGTACCTGGGAGCGGAATTTGGCCTTAGTAGACTGAAGCCGTTTGTATTGTGAACAGGGGCGGCTCTACAAATTTGGCCGCCCCAAGCAATCATGCCCGGGAGGCGCCCCCGAACCGCGGACCTGGTCGCGCGGCTCAGCTGGACCTCCCGCAGCTGCGGACGGCTCGCTGCTCCGGCGGCTCCGGTTGAGCTGCCGCAGTCATGCCTGCGGGAGGTCCAGCCGAGCCGCGGGACCAGCGAACCGTCCGCAGTCATGCCTGCGGCAGGTCCGGTCGTCCCGGGGCTCCGGTGGACCTCCCGCAGGCATGACTGCGGCAGGTCCACCGACCCAGCCTGCCGCCCCCCTGGGAAAGGGCCGCCCCAGGCGGGTGCTTGCCCCGCTGGGCTCTAGAGCCGCCCCTGATTGTGAAACAGCATTCTCCTCTCCACCGTATAAATAAATAGGAAATATGTAAAATAGCAGATGTGCAGATTACCACTCACAAAGAACTTTACAAAGAGTGAAACCAGGTGTGAATGGTAAAAGGGATAAGACAAAGCTATTCTGGAAAAAAAAAAAAGGGCATTATAACTAGATGCAAATCCAGAGAGGTTCAGAGCATCCAGCCTGTGAATTTCAAAGAAGGGACATGTTAAGCAAACAAAGCAGTGCAAAGTGCTATATGGAACTGACAGCAATCTCTCACTTCCTGAATATAGATTGTGGCCCAGAGATGCATGACTGAGAAGAATTTTTGTGTGTGTAATAGATATGATCATCTCTTGACACATGTTAGTTTCTTGCCACCCAGTTCAACTTTAGGCTGAGAAAACCTGAGGCCAGTGGAGATGATGTAGGGATATTAAAGAAGGTTTATATTAAACATGGTTTATATGAGAAATGATTTATTGTTAATTAATACTTTATAACTTAAGGTTTATGTTAGAAGTAAATTTGTGGTGATTTATTGATTTATTGTTAATTGATACTTTATAACTTAAGGTTTATGTTAGAAGTAAATTTGTGATTTCCAACATTTAGCCTCTAACCTGCAAGCCACCAGCTGTGTCTGTGTGAAGCCTGCTCAAAGAGATACTTGGTATAAAATTTGTTAAGCTCAAAGAAATGTGTAAAACTTGTTAAACATCAATTGACTCTAAGTGCCTGTTCTCTAAATTGGTAACACCCCAAAAGATAAAGAGAGTGAAATAGATGTGATTAAGATAGAGAATGTATGTGAATGCGTGCCTAGTTTAAACAATGAATGAATGGTTAGGGAGTTACCAACCTGAAGAATTCAGTGTCCGCTGAAGAAGGTGTCAAGTGGGATCAACCAGATGACCCCCACCACCTCAAAGGAAGGAAAAACAAGCATCTGACAGAATGGAGCCAGCTACCTGCTGATTGATTTAGCAACAGCAGAATGAAGCAACTCTCATGGACTGACATAGGAATAAATTCCTATAAAACTGGACTCTAAAGACTGAGGACTTTGAGTCTATGGTTCTGCTGCCAGCCTCCAGGAGCATCAGATGCATCTGACACAGACTCAGCTCCATCCTCATGACCAAGATACCTGGCCAGTAACTTGGCATGAGCAACATCTAGGCTGGTAACTATAACATCTATACAGAACCTAAATGAATGATTGTGTGAATGAATATATATGTGTGTGTGTGTGCATAAGGAATAAGTAGTGATAGAAATAAGTAGTAAAACAACGTTGTTTGCTTTTGTCTTTTGCTATCTTTTGTTTTATTATGGTATTTACAATAAATGTGGCATCTTTGCCTTATCCCTCTTAATAAGATCCTGCTGATTTTTATTATATTGGTATAACAATGAGTGGCTTGGCAACCCTAGGTCTCTATATCCCTCAGGCAGCTGCTATAATCAGAGAGCAACATGGACATGATCACTATTTTCCCAAAATTAGGTGTGCCTGATGGGATATAGAGGTTTGGGTTTTTCCATCTTTATCACCCCAAATCATAGTTTTAAAAAACTGGAAGATGGAAACAAATCCAATTACTAATTGTAGTTTAGGAAAGAAATGGGGCTTAGTCTCTGCGTAGCCCAGTTCTGAATTTGGCCCATTATACTTGTGGCTTGTTTCACTGCTTAAATAATAAATTTTATTTATATCTTTGCAACAAACACAGAATTTTCAGTGATTCTTGTGTGCTGGTGTATCACTAACAGACTCTGGTTGTCGGCCCGTGGGATCAAACCTGGGACCTATGGAGCTAAACTCTTGAGCCAAAAGTCCCATGGCTCTTAGGTAAGGCTGTAGCAGACTCATTAAGTGGCCTCAGTACTACTAGAGGGGACAGAGCACCACACCCAGGAGGTATATGGGTAAGTGGGTTACATAGTTCTCCCAGCTGAGGGAGCACATCCCAAGCTTCAGAGACTTCCCAGTTGATATCCTGGACAAGCCCCAACTTGTAGCACCAACAGCTGCTGGTCTTCGGTGGGCAGGATCAAACCTGTGATCTCTGGAGCTAAATGCATGAGCCTCTGCTACATGGCTCTTAGCTAGGTCTGTAGCACACTCATTAATCTCTAAGTGATCTTGGTGCCACTAGAGAGGACAGAGCACCACAACCAGGAGGTGTGTGGGTTACACTGGTACAGGCACTTTCCTGCACTTTGGGCACCCAAAACTCTGGGTGACTTCAGTGGAGGTTACATAATTCTAAGATCATCAAAATGGAGTTATTTAGGATGCTAAAGGTCTGATTTACGACTTCCTTCCTTTCCTTATTAAGCAATATAAACCTCTTCTAAAATTTGCACCAGTCACATAGCTTTCCAAGGCAAAACTGAAGTTGTTTTATCCCCTCTCTGAAAATGACTTGAGTCATTAACATCCTTCTACATCTAAATTAAACTTTCTGATTTTTGTATATTCCCTATCACATCTTACTTATTCTCCTGTTAAATAGGACACTGTACAGAATTGCTTGTTATTTGCTGGTTTACATTTTTCTGATCTAACTTCTATATCCACTCACCTTCCATTTTCTAGTCCTCTGTAGTCTAAAATCCTTCACAGCTGCAAAAATGGCCTTTCTTCCCATTCAGTGGGGAAGTCTTATGAATAATAAGTATGATGCAAAAAGATTATAATGGTCTTTAGAAGGGCCCAGATTTTCTCAAGTGTTTTGAGAAAAAGAAGAAGAGAGAAACTTTATCATTATTAATTAAGCCCCACACTTGGAAGACAGGAATAAAGTCAGCTTAGCAATCAGTTAACTAAGTCTGCAGGAAAAAAACTTCAAGCTATCAAAAATGTGTTCTAAAACCACAAATGGGAATAATAAGAAGCAAAATAATTCCTGAAACTGAACAGTTGTTCCTTAAAAGAAAAAATATCTAAATCAAGGAAATTTTTTCACATCAATTTATGCATGAGAATTTTTTTCAAAAAAAGAGTGTATTTTTGCCTCTGTTCCAAACCAGTTCCCTGTATTATCTACTCCAACTCATATGTCTGATATTTTTAAATAAATATGAATCAGAAACAAACTTCATGGAAAATTCCTACTGCATTTAATAGGGTTCTACAGAATTTTGAAAGACCTTGTCTATAGAAATAACTTTAAAAAACCCTTTAGAATATAAAAGACAATGATGTACCCTATCTCTTGAACCTTTCAACTAGCCAAGCAGGGTGGCAGAATTCTTCTTTTGACTCACCTGAACCGTGATCCAGCAAAGTGCTTAAGTACCCTTATTCAGGAATAAGAATTCCTTTTTCTGATTTGGAATTGGATTAAGCTATACCAGAAGTAAAGCTCATTGCAATAAGATTGTTTAAAGGGGAGTTTATAGTGAAATATCTAATATGGAATAATTATTCTGAAATAGTTATTTTGGTACATTTCTAAGTGTCAATGAGCCCTTGCAGTCAATGTCTTCTTACTTATCTGTATAGCACCACAAATCATAAAACTAACAACAACCCAAAAGTTTTTGAACCTACTGATGCTGTCCGACAGTATATTTTTTGTTTCATCAGCCTCGCTATTAAAATAAGGTTTCTCAAATGAAAGGCAAATTAATATCATGCTACTCTAAATTTTCTACAGGAAGAAAGAGAAAAGCAGAAACATAACTCCTTTACAAATGGTACTTTCACTAAGCTGCAGGTGGTTTGAGTACAGGTATGAGAGCCAAGAACTGAGTCTTAATTCTGATTTAGATGCTATTTAATGTTTCTATTCTATCTAGGTTTTTACGCCCATCACTACAGGGGTATTTTGAAAATAAAGATGAAAACTGCTAAATATTATTTATTAAAGCTAAACTTTATTATTACTACTATAATAATAGCCCTTTAAAGTAGATAATGATGTATAGGGTTCACTTTCCCCCACCACTGAAGTGCAGCCATTGCTGGAATGACGTACTGCAGCTGTTTAATAGGGCAGAAACATCACACAGAAGAAATGAAAGCAAGTGAAGAAGAATACAAGATTCTTTTCTCACTGTGAGAGGAATTTAGAATTGCAGTTTGGTCAGCAAAGTAGGATGTACACATCTGCTTTTACAAAAAGCACTTTTGAGTCTTTAATGGCTAGAAGGGGTCAGGATCATCTGAAAGACAACACCTCCAGCAACAGAGAACCTTTTAATACCATTACCATGCTAGGATGTTGGTTCAAAGGAACTGGCTTAGAGGGAATATAGGAAAGAATACCACTGACTGGCCCAATTCCTGCAGTACCCAGGTGTTCCTTAACAATCATTTGTCCAGCTGCTTTCGCAGCCCCGCCATGCTTGCCTTGTGAGATCTGACACGACGTGGTTTGGCTGGAGGCCATCAGGCTCGAGTGCTGCTCCTCACTAGAAACCATTTAAACACAAGGGCTAACAATTATGGACTTAAGTAATAATTTGAGCTTGGTTGGCAGATGTTAGGGAGCAAAAACTGCCATTAGATTGATACCTGCTAAACGGGTCACCCGTATCACTTGAGCAGACACTGCCAGAGGTTCTGGAATTGCAATCATTTGGATTGATGACCCTCTAATCCTAGAGGTTAGAAGGACTAATGCTCACTTACTAAGTAAAAGATCATCAGTTCATTGGATAAGATATGAATGTGCAAAATCTGCCTGCATTCTCTTATTTAGAACTATTTCTGAAGAAGTCATAGTTGACAAGAGGAGACAAGTACTTATTCTTTACTACTGAAGGTCTCTTGAGACAAGTATCTGTCAATACAATTGTTCCTAGACCAAAATCTGTCCAATCTGAGGCAAGAATCAATACTTCTGTTTTAAGCCTCACTCATTATGGCAGCTACTACAGCAGTCCATAAAGGATGAGATATTAACAGTTATTATCTGTCAGCTGGTTGAGTAGCAAAACATTTCATAAATATTTTTCTCACACCTCAGACAAAGACATACATGAGATGGTTGTTTCATCATTATCCACATATTAAAAGAGCTTATTTCTCAACTTGTAAAGCATGTAGAAAAGAACTGTGGCTGCCTTGTCAAGGGCTTTTCATCCATAAATCTCAACCCTCTGCCAAAGGAAAAAAGGGATCATTATCCATACTGAGACACGGAGAGGTGAAGTGGGTAAGCTCAAGATTACACAGCAGGTCAGTGACAGAGGTGGGAAGAGAACTCTGGTATCCTGACTACTAGTCCACTCAGGGCCGGTGCAAGGATGCCCTCCCTGTGGCAGCTCCCCACCATCCACCCTGAGGTACCCCCCCTGCCCCAGCTCACCCCTGCCCCACCTCCTCCCCGAGCATGCCGTGGCTGCTTCACTTCTCCTGCCTCCCAGGCTTGCAGTGCCAATCAGCTTAGGCGCCGCAAGCCTGGGAGGCAGGAGAAGTGAAGCAGCCACAGTGTGCTCAAGGAGGAGGCGGGGCAGGGGTGAGCTGGGGCGGGGAGTTCCCCTGCGTGCCGTGCCCCCCCCTTACTTGCTCCCCATGCTGCCCTGCCCCAGCTCCCTCCACCTAAATGCTGGCGGCGACCGGGACGGCCGAAGATCCGGCCACCGCGGTCGCTGCCGAAGAAAATGATGCACCCCCCCCCAAATCCCAGTGCCCTAGACGACCGCCTAGGTCGCCTAAATGGTTGCACCAGCCCTGAGTCCACTGCCCTGTGCACAGCAGCATGGTGCTGTCCAAGCAATAGTAGGTGTGTGTATGTTTACAGAGGGGGATTGAGGGTATGTGCAATAAGAAGCTCAGAAGGCCAGGCAGCAACTTCTGACCACACCTCTCAATCAGTGTGGCAGAAGTACCTGTTCCTGATCTTAAGGGATCTTTGGCTTTCCACTCACATCTGTGTCTAGACCCTTAAGAGGGTTTGGTAGCTGGACTCAGGCCCTCCCTTTCCAATGGGTCCCAGCCCAGGACCCTATGGGAAGTGACACTGGTAGATTCCTCCCTAAAGTGAGTCTCAGTTACTTCCCTGGGCTACTTCCTACCTCTAGATGTGAGGCATGGCCCCATAGCTCAGTCAATCACCTTACAACCAAAAGAGAGCAGAGCAGCAGGGCCCTGCAATTTCTCAAAGGGGCGTGGTTGGAGAAGGCTTTGGCTAGGGGCCTGACCTGTTCTATGATCACTTCTCAAGCTTCACTTGCTGTCTAGCTTCTTGGAGGAGGATTCCTCCCTCATGCAGCCTATCCACCACCGGGTGCCTGGGCTTCTGAGCTCCTTTTAACCCACTCCTCACAGTCAGAGAATGCTTGGCAGTTATGGAGGGTCAGGGTTACCTGGGTCCAGTATTGCCTTTTAACCTGTTCAGGCCCAGGGTGGGGCTTGTATACCTTATCTACACTGCATTTGGGGTGGGATTGCAGTGCAAGCTAGTTTTAATCTAGCTAGCTTGGGCAACCAACAGCAGTGAAGCCGTAGCAGCATGGGAGACTGGTTACATACTGGGGCATCTTATCCATGCTGCACCAGCTTCACCGCTGTTGATACCTGATCTAGCCAGATTAAAGCCATCTTGGGTATGTCTACTTGTGCTGCAGCATAGACAGCGTAGCACCTCACATTGCAGCACAGACATACCCTAAGCCATGAACCCCATTCTGTCCTGGTCCGACTCCTGGAAAGAGAGATTGGGTAGGGAGTTGCTTCCTCTTGAACTCCACAACCAGCATGTAAAATCAGGCCAGTCTATTATTTTAGGTAATTGTTGTATCAACCAGGCAAGGTACTAACAAACCTCAACAGGACTTTATTTTTAAAGTGGAGACCTCTTTACCAAGCTGCTGCTGCACGCTCTGTAACTCTCATTCTGCCTCCTCAACTCCTCCCCCTCCTTCCTGTTTCCTATCCTTTCAGACTCCCCACAGGCAATGCTCCCAGTTCTAATAATCAGAAGCAACATCTAAACGCCACAGTAATTCTAGATTATGGGAGCTCTGAAAAGAGAGGCACACCCAGGGCTTATCTATGTCTAAAATTGGTTTTGGCTGGAAGAACATTCGGGGTCCTAACAGGCAAATGAATAAGTAGACAATGTATTCCATTTTGCTTCAGTATTCCTACTTCAGCATCACTACAGTGCACTGAGAACTAGGGCAGAGTTTATATAACCCAAGCCAGGTATGCAGCTGTGGATAATAGTAGACTCTCAAAGATTTGGGAAGGTGTCCAGATACAATGAATGTTTTGTGCGCTAGTAAAAAAAATTGTGGTCCATGACAACGATACCAGGTATTACCCAAATTACACTCATTTTCTGGGAAGGTAACCAACATTCTAATGTATTTAGTGGAATGTCTTTTGAATTAATATGTGGCATGAAGCTCTTATGAATGTGCTCTGTCAAGGGCCATCACAATGTGGGAAGTGGTGGCTGCACATGTCCTTTCCATACAACAGGAAACAACAAGGGAGTGATTCATCACTGCATTTCTCCAGGTTTATACTGGTGTAATTCCACTAATGTTATTTTATACATTTAGATTAAACTGGACAAATATTTTTAAAGGATTAAAAATACCATGAAGAAACCAATGTCCTTAGCTATGTTAATAACTAAAGCACCTCTAGCTTTTTAAAACTGCAAGGATTTTATTATAAATATGTGATGGGACATATACACCCCACGTTGGCAATGAGAGGGTTAAGTACAGCCTGTGGCACCAACTGCAGCAAATGTCCGGCATGGAGAGGGAAGTAAAAAAGAGCAAGGAGACCTGGCACATTTCAGAGCTGACCAGCAAGCAGGGGGGGGCTCTAGCAATTTCGCCGCCCCAAGCACGGCGGCACGCCGCAGGGGGCGCTCTGGCGGTCGCCGGTCCCGCGGCTCCAGTGGACCTCCTGCAGACGTGCCTGTGGAGGGTCCGCTGGTCCCGCGGCTCCGGTGGAGCATCCGCAGGCACGCCTGCAGGAGGTCCACTGGAGCCGCCTGCCGCCCTCCTGGCAACAGGCGGAGTGCTCCCCGTGGCATGCCGCCCCAAGCACGCGCTTGGCGCGCTGGGGTCTGGAGCCACCCCTGCCAGCAAGGAGAGCAGAGCTCTGCTTCTCCTGATTGGAGAGAACCCTGGTTGCAGCCTAGAGACTGAGCTAATTTACTGGCCCAATAAGCCTCTGCTAGAAGGGATGACCAGTCCCTGGGGGATCAGTAGAAGCACAGCGTGTTTGGAGACAACTCCTGAATAGAAGGGTGGGGTACCACGAAAGGCTCATCAGATCCAGTTTTGAGTTGTGGGTTTTTGTTGTTGTTCCTAATTTCCTTTGGACCTTAACACCCCAGAAGGGATAGGACTGAAGTGTGCCTGAGCTGAAGGGCTAAAACACCACTACCTCAGCCTCCCACTAGGGTGACCAGATGTCCCGATTTTATAGGAATAGTCCCAATTTTGGGGTCTTTTTCTTATATAGGCTCCTATTACCCCCCACCCCATCCCAATTTTCCACACTTGCTGTCTGGCCACCTTAACCCCCCTCAGAGATGACAGCCTACCAACAGAGACCCTCAGCAGATCAGGGAACCAGCTTTCGGTCCCAGGTACTAAAGGAGTTGTGCAGTTATCTCCGAATTTCGGTCCCCAAACAGATGGATTGGTAGACCACTTAAATCAGACACTAAAAAGCAAATTAAAGAAGTTTGTTGCTACAGACCCTCATCACTGGGACCATCTGCTGCCTACCCTTCATGTGTGGGTGTGGGAGGTGCTGCAGTCATCCACAGACTTCTCCCCATTTGAACTGTTGTATGGGAGGCAACCTTAGTCACCTAAATACCTTTGAAAATCTGGCCCTGGTTAAGGGACCTGAGTGTCAGAAAGAATTAAGCACCCATCTACTAAAAATCATGCATCTCAAGTTGATCACCCAAAATCGCTAGTCCCTTTTGAAAATCTTGGCTTAGGTACAAGCTGAGGCTCCTAAATCTTTATGTAGGTGCCTAAATAAGTGTCCTGACTTTCAAAATTTCTGAGCACGCAGCGGTTTCCACTGAAATCAATGTGAAAATAACTCTTGCAGTTGCACAGATGTGCTATGGGGGCGAAAGCCTCTTCCAGTCAGACTTGCCAGTGAACCTATTACAATCTGCATAAATCTTGTTCATTATTCTTATTAGAAATTCTGCGAGTAAGGCACTGGGCATTTATATGATCAGTTTATGGTTTAGAATGTTAATTATTACATGTTGTTATTATACTTTGGACCTAATGTGAGAATAATTACTCTATGTTTATTGCTATTATCATTGCCCCCTGGTGGCTCACTTCTTCAGCTGTTGGAGATATGAAACATGGATAGCACTGGCTGTGAAGGAAGTAATGTGAGAAGGAAGGGCTCACGGCTGGAGGAGAACTCCGATTATTGCACAAGGCATAGGCCGTGGTTCTTTGTAAAAGGCTTTGATTTGGCTAAAGAAAAACCTAGAAGTGGTTTGGATCAAACATACTGATCCAAAGCAGATTGAAATCAATGGAAAGATTCCTGTTGACTTTCATGGGCTTTAAATCAGACCAGGCTCAGATTAAAGAATGTTGGGGTCCTGTGTGCTAGGGAAATATGGGCAGGGAGGGGCATCTTCCTTAAAAGTTCCCCTGCCGATATACCCCACCACACACACAGACCACCAAATGTCTCTCCCACACCCCATGTACCCCATCAGCCCCCACTTATCCTGGCAGCCCCCCCCCATCCCAGGAGCCCTGAAATACATCCCCTCACTGCAGCCCGCAACACCTTAGCTGCACCTGCTATAGCCCCCATTTCACTAAATCTTCCCACTGTCCCTCTCAAAGCACTCTAGTCCCATGGATAAAGTTGCCCTCAGCGCCATGTTAGGTAGATATTATTATCCCCCTTTCAGAGACAAGGAAACAGACATGGACAGATAAAGGCCTTGATTTTAGCTAGACCTCATCCTGGCCCCCAAAGTTGTAATGAAATATGTTGCTCCTGCATGTGCACCCATTTAGGCCCCACTCCTCCAACAACTTAAGACCTTACCCCACAAGACAAAGTTAAGCATGTGTGTGTGTTGAGGATTAGACAACTCCTATGTAAATTTCAGTACGCACACAAGTGTTTGAAAGATCAATGCATTAGGATGAGGTCGGGTGTTTAGACGTCTGAACTACTGTGAGTGGTTGGTGCAGGTGCACAGATCTGTCTGCAGTATTGGAGGCTGTTTCTAAATATCCAGTCTTAGGTGATATGCCCAAGGTCCCCACTGAGTCTGTGGGGAACTGGGACCAGAGTCCAACTCTCCTGATTCATACGCCTGTGATTTTACCACAAAGTCACATACTTCCCTCATAAACAAATAGAATAAAATTGTGGTGCATTTGTCCCATGAACTACAATAAAAGGTGTGCTGGAAATACATATTAGCAAGCATGCACCTTTTAATATGCTCTGCTTATGCTATCGAATACATGCTACTCTTAACCTACACATGACCATCTACATTAATCACGAAAGACCATTGGGCTTCATTGTCTGGCTGAGGAGCATGGTCCAGTGGTTAGAGTGCTATCCTGTGTCTCGGGGGAGCTGCCACAGGCTTGGGCGCTTACATACTTTTGAAAATCCTACTAGGTGCATCTCTCCTTTTACAGATGCCAAAATATTTTTGAAAATCTGTCGCTAAGTGCTTAAGTCGCTTCTGAAAATTTTACCCAGAGACACTAAGGCCCAGATCCTCTGTCTCTGGGTAAAATTTTCAGAAGCGACTTAAGCACTTAGCAACAGATTTTCAAAAATATTTTGGCATCTGTAAAAGGAGAGATGCACCTAGTAGGATTTTCAAAAGTATGTAAGTGGTTCTTCTGAAAATTCCACAAGGCACCTATCTGCTTCTTTGGGCACCTGCATGCCCTTGAAAAAAACAGGCCTGTAGAAACCTATGTCCTATTGACTTTCAATTGAACTTAGGGCCCTAAGTCACTTAGACACTTTTGAAAATTTCACCCTAAGTGACTTAGGCACCTAAGAGCCTACATCTCATTGAAATTTGAGGGGACTTTGACTCCTAAGAGACCCAGGCACTTTTGAAAATTTTCCTGTTTGTGCCTTGGTTTCCCATGTGTAAAATGGGGATATAACAATTTCCTACCTCACAACAGTGTTGCAAAGATAAATACATTAAAAGATTGTTCTCCGATATTATGGTAAAGATACCTTAGTTAGACCTTTCCCACAGCTTGCTCTGCTGCAGCATTTAAGCATTTCACTGAAATCAGTGTAATTAAGAAGTATCTAATATGTTCTTCAATCACCGAAGTTGTATTGTGCTGATATTATCACACCATTCAACAGGTTATCAAATCCAGCTTTGTCGAACTCTGTCAGGTCATCTGAGAAAGGCAGTACGCAGTCATGGCTATTGCTTGCAACCAATCATTCAAAACTCAAGCTTTAATAGCTACACACAGTGCACTTTCTCCCAAGGGCTAAACAATAAATGTGTGGTGTTGATTCCAAAACACGCACACAAGCAGCAAAACAAATGCACCTGCCATGCAACAGGAGTGATGTTCCCTAGTAACCAATAGGGTAGGCCAAATTGTGCAAAAACACTACTGTGTTTATTACTTAAATACCTAAATGAATTCACTTTGGCAATGCTCATGACCCTTGTGTGTTCACTTAAATTTTAGTATATACATTTATTGGCAAAACATGATCATGGAAACAGTGGTTCTTCAATGCCACTGGAAAATACATGTGAGAGGCAAATTACGAAATTGTAAACACGAGACTTCATTCAAAAGAGTTACACTCATCCAATCAGGGAATATAAAAGTACCATTTGCCATTGTGTCCAATCAAAGCTACATAATTCAGCTAAAAGTTTGCATATCAAATACGCTTAATGAATTATTCATGAACAAACTTCAGATAAACCAATATTTGGTGGATAGCTCAAAATAACAAATAAGAAAATTGTAAGCTGCTTGTGTAAACTTGTGAACAGAAAAAAAGGTGAATTTTGTTTAATAAATGGTCTGTCGAGTTATTTGCTCAGTTATAGTGCTCATTACATCACAGCAGACTCACCAATCAAACTGAAAATGGTTCTAGCTAGACAGATGTCCATCAGAACATGCTGTATATTATGGTTATAAGCCCATTAGCATCTCGGTATTTCATTGTACTGTCATCTTCTGACCACCATGCAGACACCTTGCAAGTGAACAAGGCCTCAGTGCCTGCTTTTTAAAACCTGATTCCAATTACTCGAACAGCTTAGCATCAGTGAAATGTAGAAGGGCTGTAGCATTGTGAAATCAGAACAGTGAGTTCTGAATGCTGATAGCTGGAAGGGACTTGACGGGCTACCAGATCACAGCCAGCCAATGGTGATCTAAACAATCCAGAAAAAAAAAGTGACAAGCAGCGTACACCTCTACCCCTATATAACGCAACCCGATATAACACGAATTCGGATATAATGCGGTAAAGCAGCACTTGGGAGGGGGCGGAGCTATACACTCCAGCGGATCAAAGTAAGTTCGATATAATGCTGTTTCACCTGTAACGCGGTAAGATTTTTTGGCTCCCGAGGACAGTGTTATATCCGGGTTGAGGTGTATTTGACATACATACAATGATCCTAAATCTCAAATTAGATCTGCCTTTGATTCCAGAGGTTTAAAATTTATACCAGGAGAATTCACTATCAAGGGAAATGTTCTTATCAGTGTAAGACAATGACACTACTTCCTCGTTAGGATGAAACAGGGATAAAGTTATTATTGAAATGTTAACAGGTCTCATTACTGATTTTCAGAGGCTGCCCATTGTTTGAGCTATACTGACCTCTAGAGGCTCTCTCCTCTCTTTAATCATTTTATTTTTCTATACAATCTCCTGTACGGTAAAGTTTCCATATTCAAAAAGGGGAAATTAGATGAGGAGGGGGGGAGTTGAAATCAATGTGAAAATCTATGATAAGAGAAAATCTGAGCCAAATATGCCAGGCTATTTTTCAGTACCTGTAGCTGTGCAAAATAATCCTGCTCCAAAGTAACTGAGCAACTTAGGAACATATTATGAATCTTAAAAAATATCTCAGTTTCCTGCTTTTAGCCACTTGACTACTTCTGTACATCCCAGCAGGGCTGCAGAATGGACCAAGAATGTCCCAACATTCCATAGGAGCCAATGGAATGTTCATGGCTGGTGGAGATACAAGCAGGAGCAACCGAGAACGAGGACTAGGACATTTATTCATAATGATCCTTTTAGCTAGAAAATAGCCTGTTTTCAGGTTAAAGCCAGGGGGTGGAGAGAGATAGTTTTGTCACTTGCATCGTAAACCCACCCACAGAGACTCCCGGGGAAGAACTATCCACAAGGAACCCCTTACAGAGCTTCTCCCCCATTCTTTTATCAGGGTCAGGATCTGTGGCCCAACCTTCTAAAAGCCCTGTGCCTCCACACAAGTTCTGACCCTGGCATCCTATTCCTTGGGGCCCTGGCAACATGGCTCCATTGGCCCCAGGCTTCCTTGTAAGGGATTTCCCCTGGCTATGATGGCTCCTAGAAGTCTAGAAGGAACTCTGCAGAAAAGAGAGCACAGAGCCCTGATTTATTATCTTTGCTGCTTAAGCTGAATGGGGCTGGAAGTAGTGAACCAATGTACATCCTTCCCACCACTGCCCATCCGCTTCTCCCTCTGGTTCACCAGTCCCTTTTCTCACAGGGATGCCGGACATACAGAGCAATGGAACTGTGGGGAAGATGTGAGATCGATGCCCTGGAAACTGCTGGTTTCCCTCCCTCTTCCCCTTGTGTGCAGAAATGAGGAGATCCACACAGACATATTCCTTCCATGTGCAGGCCTAGGGAGAATAACATGGGACAAATTTTTCCAGGTGGCTGGATACCACTTTACCTGGGCTGTTTACTGATAACCAGCTAGAAGACCAGTAGCAATGCTGGCAATCAGTCAGCTGGCAGATAAAGGCCTTCCCCAGAACTGAATATCCAATGCCACAACCCTCAATAGCTGTTGCCAGAGCCATATGTTGAATGTAATGATGGAGCCAAATTCACCACTGGCATAAATGGATGCAACTCCATTGATTTCAGGAATTACATGTCAATGGAGCTGTCAGTGGTGAATTTGGTCCATTATTATTTAAAAGTTTGCCTAGAGTCTGAATGCAGCAACACACACACACAAGCATTAAAGATGCAACCAATGTCAGCTCATTGAAGCTAGACATTTCTTTTTAAACTTCTTGGAGAAGTTATCAACTTTTACATAGAACATGGGGAAAAAATTCTAGGAATACAAATTAAAAATGAAATACTGGCCTCACCAAGGTCAATGGCAAAAACTCCCATTGACAACAATGGAGCTAGTGTAACCCACACACCTGCTGGGTGTGGTGTTCTGTCCCATCTAGTGGTGGCGAGACCACTTAGAAAGAGAGAGAAAATGAGTCTGCTCTCCAGCCTTAGCTAATAGCAATGTAGCTATTAGCTCATGCTGTAGAGGCTCATGCACTAAGCTCCAGAGATCCCAAGCTCAATCCTGCCTGCAGTTGACCAGGGTCTGTCCATGTTACACTAACATTTCATGCTAAGTGTTTTAGTTCTAGAAAAAAGACTCTTCTGCATTATTTCATCCTATTTCTCAACCTGAATTTTACAAAGAAATAAACGGTGCAAAAACAGTGCGTATTCATCTGCCAAAACACCTAAGCATTTCTCCTTAAATTGCAGCTCTGATGTCTTTATATGGAAAAAATAAAACTACAGTTAGAACATGAGTGGTAAAATAAAATATAGCTTGTATTGTTCTCTGTAGTTAATCCACACACATTCAAGGTAAAAGATGACTTCAGGTGACCTTCCCATTACCTAAACTTTTAAATGCATTTTTCTCTGGATGGTCGTGATATGTTCTGCATCTGAGCTTTTCTCAAATTGGCTTTTTAATCTAATCACCAAGCACCTCACACCGAGTGAGAGATAGGAGAGTTGTGTTTATGGAGGCGTCTACTCTCTGAGAAACGTTATCCCACTTCTTTGAGATCACAAAGGCAGAACCATCTTTCTATTTATATGCAGTATCTGATTTTGTTCTGGCTGCACTACAGGGACCGCTCCTGACATAAGCTCTCACAGTCATCTTTGTTTCTTTTTGAATGTGCCAAATGAAATCATGAGAGTCTCTTCTTTTATAAGCAGGATACACCCAGAGACCCATACACCCACAGTGTGTATGCTACTACATATGTACATTGGCACCAAAATATTGACACTTTGTGATGGTAAAAGGGCCAACTGCACTCTGGATCCTCTTAAGTTGCTCCCCTTCAGCCACAGGCCTCCCTTCCTGCACCTCACTCTGAGCAGACTGAGCAGTTCAGCCACTCTAGGACTAGGTCCCTGGGCACGAGCCCCCACCATTTCCCCACCAAGTTAATATGGCAGGTCCAGCTCAGCGAGGCACCTGTAAGGGACTTTCCCTCCTTAGGGACTATGACCAGTGAGGTGGGTAAAGTGACTCAAAAAACATTTTTTTTAAACAAAGTATCCTCCATGTACTCTCTCAAGCACACAAGGGCATAGGGGGAAAGACGGGGGTGAGGGGCTGACAAAATACTTGGGTCTTACCTACACCTTAATCTTTCCTTGGCAGCTTTTGTGGATTGCCCTCAGCCCAGCTGGGAGAAGCAGACTGTCCTGCTCCCTGCATGCTCTCTGTGACTGCTTGCCAGCCTGTCAGCGCCCACGTCCTTGGGCAGCGTCTGGACACTAGGTTCAAGCCCCATCCTTTTCTGGGCCCGGGGGTCCTCTGCTCAGCTAGCGTTCCCTTTCTCCTCTTTCTTCTCAGCCTTGGCAAAACTGCTCTGTCACCTGGATTGGGCTGAGCTGCATCTTCACAGATATAAATCTGGCCATTGTGTTTGTTGGGATGTGTCATAACTAGCCCATTTTTTTACCTTTCCTGCATGGCTGTTTTAATAATCCCTTTAGATGTAACTCCATAGCAAGGAACCCATCATTTAAACACACACACACACACGTGCGCACGCATGCGGTTTATTAATAAAAAAGAGTACAGCTATTTCCCAGCTTGTCACACCCTCTGTTTACAAAGCACACTATAAATATTTCATTTGACACATACAAAGATGGCCTTGAGTGCCTGACTTCGACCATACTCCAGTTTCCTGGGAGGCTGAACGTTAAGACAGTTGTGCTTGGTGCAGGCAATGTAAGCAATCTCCAAGCAATTGCTCTGCAAATCCTGAGATGTGGGGGCCATGTCAGGCTAGATGCTGTCACCCCACAGCTCACATTGAATAAGCTACAATTTCACCTCCTAGGATCGTTTGATTAAGGAAGAGCTATGGGCGGAACATGCACACAACCATTTTGATCCAGCTTTGTTGAAGAACCTGACATAAAATATTGGCAGCCCATTAAGTCTCTGGATTTCATAAAGGGCTTTTTAAGGTCCACTTTGTGTAGCAATCCTTCACTGGGATTGGAAAACAGACTGGAGAAAGTGGCAAAGTGATGGATTAAGATGAAACACTAGTTCTACCTTTAGAAAGAATTAGAGCTGAGTTAACATCACTTATACTTTACAAAATCATAATACCAAAATGTTCAGTACCAAACAATGTGTGCATTATAAGTAAGTCATTTCTCTATGAAATGAGTATCTCTGGTAGCAATTTAGGTATAATCAGTGCTAAAGAAAAAGCGGGATTGACAACAGTGGAAATTATAATCCTCTGCACAGGGGTAAAATCACTCATGTGCAAATGGCCAACAAAGGTCTAGGTCCTTTAAGGTGCTGCAACGGAGGTGCAATTTCCATCTGAGGTGGAATAGATGCACATGCCCTAGCTTTGATCAGACTAGCACACTAAAAATAGCTGTGTGGCCAAGGTGGTGTGGGCAGTGGCATGGGCTAGCTGCCTGAGAACTAACCTAGGGTCTCAGATGGGACGGTACTCGGCAGCTAGCCCATGCTGCCCTGGCTATGCTGCCATTTTTAGTGCGCTAACTTGATCAAAGCTAATCTCCATCTGTCTACCCAAGCTGGCATTACATCTCCAGCTGCAGTGTAGATGTACCCTTAGATGTACCTCCTTCATCTCTCTTACCATGAGCATTTATGGAAAGGAGAGAGACTTACTTTCCCGATAGGTGGGAGTCACATCAAAGTAAGGTTATGGGATTTTTCATGGAATCAGTTTAGCATAGCACTACTATTTAATATCTTAAAAGGGTTATGCAACTCCAGCAATAGTCACCAAAGCCCTGTCTACATGTAAGAGAGGTGCTTTCTTAGCCTAACCTGATTCTAAAGCTGCCTTACCACTCCTGAAGTAATATACTATTTGAGGTAACTTGATGGAAGAGAGCACTTTTTTTTTTTTTTTTGGCATGTAGGCCTGTCCTAAGATTTCTCTCTGAGGACTTCCAAACTCAGCAGTAATAGCACTTAAATATTCACCAGGAAAACAAATTCTGGTCTGTCGTGTTTCTGTACCAGATATGGACTAGCTGCAGAGCTTGTTTATACACATCAGATGTAGTTCATCATAAAATTAGGGTTGCCAATTTTGGTTGGACATATTCCCGGAGATTTCATCACATGACATGATTCTAATGAAAGCTTTTTTTTTTTTAATTCTTGGGGACTCCAGGGCAATCCTGGGGGGTTGGCAACCCTACAGAAAACCTTTAATGCTCTGCCAGGCATGGCTGTTAGCTTTAAATAAGGGTATTTATACACAGTGCCACATAGTGGCTGAACAGTATAGTGCAGTTTAGCATTCCAGGCAGCCCCAGGTGAGGGGTCCTCCAGAATTAAACTCACTCCCCCTCGATGAGCTGACAGTGTGATCAGAACTGATAGAAACTTTTTTCAAAGTTTTTTTTTAAATGAAAAATCATGATTTTCAGTGCTACCAACCGGCACTGACATTTTTCATTTTGGGCTGAATTTGCTAGTTTTTCGTGGGGGAAATGAAAAATGAGAAGTTTTTGATAAAACTGAAAATTGTAACCAAAACAGTTTTTAAAATCCAAAAGATATTTTAGGGAAATTAAAACCAAAAAACAACCCACCCCATATTTTTTTGAAATTTCCCCTTAGCTCTAAGTCTGACCTTAAAAGTACTTTGCAAGGCCTATTTATTTGCACAACCTTCTGTCAGAGAATGGGTTATGGTGGATGTTTTATTTTAAAACAAATAAAAGGAAGTTCTTCACGCAGCGCGCAGTCAACTTGTGGAACTCCTTACCTGAGGAGGTTGTGAAGGCTAGGACTATAACAGCGTTTAAAAGAGAACTGGATAAATTCATGGGGGTTAAGTCCATAAATGGCTATTAGCCAGGATGGGTAAGGAACGGTGTCCCTAGCCTCTGTTTGTCAGAGGATGGAGATGGATGGCAGGAGATCGCTTGATCATTGCCTGTTAGGTTCACTCCCTCTGGGGCACCTGGCATTGGCCACTGTCAGTAGACAGATACCGGGCTAGATGGACCTTTGGTCTGACCCGGTACGGCTGTTCTTATGTTCTTATGAGATCATTGCAGGCTGTGGATTTCAAGTTCTTTAATTAAGGATTGTTGACTCCTTTAACAGTCATTGAGTCAATTTGTGATGGCACATTTTGTTACACAATTGCTTGTATGAAAAGCACATTCATGGCTTTTTAATTAACTACCCCAGAAATGACTTAAGTCAATTCTGCTCAGACTTTACAAAATCACCTTTAGGCTGAGACCATCTATAGAAAGTTCTGGTCCAAAAAGCATTTGTCAAAGTTATGACCAATCCAATAAAACTAAAAGGGGTGGTGAGAGGAATTACATGGAAATTCCAATTTCATCTTCACTACTGCAAGAAACATTATGAAGGTCATGTAAGTACTTGGATAGATGATAGGAAGAATATAGCAGGAAACAAGCTTATATTGGCAGTGGTACAAGATGACCTAATAGATCTTCCCAGCTCTAATTTCTACAATTACACAAGCTGCTGTAATTAGAAGGATCGTTGATGGAATATTTCAAATAATTACCTTTCCTTGCTAAGCGGTAAACTGTTTGTGAATCAGCAACTAAGTCTGTGGCCTTGTTGTTTATTCTTGAGCAATTTCTCTCTTGGGGGCTGTGAGGGGAAGCATTTATTGCTCAAATTATCTTATCACACAATTTGTGGCGAGTGAGCAAATCATGGAAGTGCTATTGTCTCACAAAAGAAGTACTGTAACTTCTACAAGAAGCCTGAACACCAGCAAAGTACTTCATAAAAGAAGCAAAGAGTCCTGTGGCACCTTATAGACTAACAGACGTTTTGGAGCATGAGCTTTCCAAAACGTCTGTTAGTTTATAAGGTGCCACAGGACTCTTTGCTGCTTTTACAGATCCAGACTAACACGGCTACCCCTCTGATACTTCATAAAAGAAGGTGATTTTCGTAACCAATGTATCATGCTGAAGATACAGCTTGTGCTTTCCTGTGCCACACACCACTCTCCTGTTATAAACATCCCAGACAAGCAACAACCATTAATGCCATACTTTGCCACTGAGTACTGGGAGAAAACAAGATACTCCTGTAAGGATATGTCTATACAGTAACTCCTCGCTTAATGTTGTAGTTATGTTCTTGAAAAAAATGCTACTTTAAGCAAAAAGATGTTAAGCGAATCCAATTTCCCCATAAGAATTAATGTAAATGGGGGGTGGGGGGTTAGGTTCCAGGGAAATTTTTTTTTGCCAATTTAATACTGTATACAGCAATGATGATTGTGAAGCTTGGTTGAGGTGGTGGAGTCAGAGGGAGGCTATTTCCCAGGGAATGCCTTCCTGCTAATGATGAACTAGCACTGGGCTGAGCCCTCAAAGGTTAACACATTGTTGTTAATGTAGCCTCACACTCTACAAGGCAGCAGGAATGGAGGGAGGGGAGACAGCATAGCAGAGAGAGACAGAGACACACACCGTGTGTGTGTGAGAGAGACGCATGTTGCCCCTTTAAGGACGCTGACACCACTCTAAGTACTCTGCCTTTTTAAATAGATCAGCAAGTTGAGACAGCAGCTGCTGCCAGCAAGCTCCCTCCGTCCTGAGTCCTGTCGTGTCCTGCCCTGCTCTGGGGAGATAGGTGCAGGAGCAGGGTGGGGAGGCAGGGCCGGCTCTAGGTTTTTTGCCACCCCAAGCAAAAAAAAAAAAAATTGGCTGCCCCTACCCCACCCCTGGGCTCTCTCCCCCCCACCCCCTGCCACTCCAGCCCTGGTCTCCCCACCACACACACCGTGCTCCCCCAGCTCTGGGCTCCCCCCTTCCTCCTCCCCCGTGCCCCCCACACACACACACCCTGCCACCCCAGCCCTGGGCTCTGCCCCCTCCACCCACACCCCCTGCCGCCCCAGCCCTGGGCTCTCTCCCACCCGCCCCAACCTGCACCCTTCCTTCTGCCCCAGCCCTGGGTCACTGGTAACTTGCTCCCAGGGCAGGTCATTCAGCAGGAATTTTGGATGTGCACAGAACACAGACAGGATTGGTTCCCACATGGTTACAGAACTGCAGTAAAGTGGAACAATTTTCAGCTTGTGTGATTGGAGGATATCTGGATGCATATTATAAGACTTTCCTACATAAATGAGGAAATGTTGAGGTGCCTTTATTATTCTTTTGTTCCACTCTTCATTTCTATGGGGAATTTGCCAATGCAATATCACTGTCTTCCTTTTAAACAAATAAAACTAAAAAAGAAGGCAATGGCTGTTGAAAATAGCAATTCCAGTCCTAAAAACCACTGGGAAACATTTCTTGCTCAATTTTATCCTACTTTTTCTACAACAAATTACAGTGGATCAGTATATTTGATTTGGGAGAAATGAAGTAACAGCTGCCCAAATTGAGCTTGAGCACTCCTGAATTTTGAGGTGTTCAAATCTGGAAGGCAGGTGCTAGATTCCCTTTCTGAATATTAGCTAAATCTGGAGAGGAAAAGTCAATTTCTGCTTCCATGGCTCAGAAGTGGAAATCCTCCTAAGCTGCCCAGGTCCAGAGCCTCCCCTCCCTTACTTTTCATTTTAAATTCTAGTGGAATCCACATACCTCCCTTGTGAGAGAGAGGGGCACTGTCCATTTAGTCCACCCAATTCCTTCTTTGGGGGCTGCAAGGTGAGGTCACATCCAGTCTGGGGATGTCTTCTGAAGGGGATATCTGGGCCAAAGCCTTCTACTCCTTGGGCACACTTGTTCCCCATTCACATTGCCTCCCCGCTCTAGCAGTGAGCTCTCCATTCACAGCAAGCTGCAGCATGAGGTTTCAGCTACCATACTCCCTTCCCCTCCTTTTCCTGTTGATAGTGGCCAAGAGAATTCTGGGAATTGTAGTTCTTTCCCTGCTCCAAGGCTGGCTCTATAGGCAGGGAGCTAACCAAGGAACTACAGCTCCCAGGGACCCCTGTTGGTTCCCAGCTCCCAGGGTGGATCCCTGCCAGCTGCCGCCCCTGCAAATGGGCTGCCCCAAGCAGCTGCTTGCTTTGCTGGTGCCTAGAGCCGCCCCTGGGGGGAGGGAGATACCCTGACATTAGCACCCTTCTCCCCATTCCCTTGCACAGCAAGCATGAGGTTCCCAGGAGGAGCTCCAAGGCAGAGGGCAGGAGCAGCACAAGGCGGTGGGGGGAGGAACAGCTGAACTACCCGGCAATTGATAGCCTGCTGGGCAGCTGCCGCACAGGAACTTAGAGGAGCTGAGGTTAGGCTGCTGGTCCACCCTGGTTCCAAGCTCCCACCAGCTAGCTGCAACGGGCTGCTCTTTCTGCAAGCAGTGGACAAAGCAAGCGGATGCCAAATGACGTTATAAGGGAGCACTGAGCAACTTTAAACAAGCATATTCTCTAACTGATCAGCAACATAACAAAGAAACGACGTTAACCGGGATGACTTTAAGTGAGGAGTTACTGTACTGAAGGCTTGACATGCTCCAGGTCAAATCCCCCTACAATCCTGTGATGGAACACACCTCTGTGTTCACACCCTACACATACATAACTGTAATAATCTTTGTATAAGGTATGCCTTGTGAGTAGGGCTGTCAAGTGATTAAAAAAATTAATCATGATTAATCGCACTGTTAAACAATAACTGAATACCATTTATTTAAATATTTTTGGATGTTTTCTACATTTTCAAATATATTGATTTCAATCACAACACAGAATACAAAGTGTACAGCACTCACTTTATATTTATTTTTATTACAAATATTTGTACTGCATAAAAAACAAAGAAATAGTATTTTTCAATTCACCTAATACAAGTACTGTATTTAATCGCTTTATCATGAAAGTTGAACTTACAAATGTAGAATTATGTACAAAAAAACAGCATTCAAAAATAAAACAATGTACAATTTTAGAGCCTACAGGTCCACTCAGTCCTACTCAGACAAACAAGTTTGTTTACATTTGCAGAAGATAATGCTGCCCACTTCTGACTTTCAGGTGACATTGTAAACAAGAACAGGCATTCTCATAGCACAGTTGTAGCTGGTGTCGCAAAATATTTACGTGCCAGATGTGCTAAAGATTCATATGTAAGTTCATGCTTCGACCACCATTCTAGGGGACACATGTCCATGCTGATGATGGGTTCTGCTCGATAACAATCCAAAGCAGTGCAGACCGACACATGTTCATTTTCATTATCTGAGTCAGATGCCACCAGCAAAATGCTGATTTTCTTTTTTGGTGCTTTGGGTTCTGTAGTATCCGCATCAGAGTGTTTCTCTTTTAAGACTTCTGAAAGCATGCTCTACACCTTATCCTTCTCAGACTTTGGAAGGCACTTCAGATTCTTAAACCTTGGGTCAAGTGCAGTAGCTATCGTTGGAAATCTCACATTGGTACCTTCTTTGCGTTTTGTCAAATCTGCTGTGAGTGTTCTTAAAATGAACACGTGCTGGGTCATCATCTGAGACTGCTATAAAATGAAATATGTGAGTAAAACAGAACAGGAGACATACAATTCTCCCCCGAGAAGTTCAGTCACAAATTTAATTAATGTATTTTTTTTAAATGAGTGTCATCAGCATGGAAACATGTTCTCTAGAATGGTGGCCAAAGCATGAAGGGGCATATGAATGGTTAGCATATCTGGCACGTAAATACCTTGCAAAGTTGGCTACAAAAGTACCACGCAAATCCCTATTCTCACTTTCTGATGACATTGTAAACAAGAAGTGGACAGCATTATCTCCTGTAAATGTAAATAAACTTGCTTGTCTTAGCGACTGGCTGAACAAGAAGTAGGACTGAGTGGACTTGTAGGCTCTGAAGTTTTACATTGTTTTGTTTTTGAGTGCAGTTATATAACAAAAAAAATCTACATTTGTAAGTTGCACTTTCACGACAGAGACTGCACTTCAGTAAAGTATGAAATGAATTGAAAAATAATTTTTTTATCATTTTTACAGTGCAAATATTTGTAATAAAGAATATACACTTTGATTTAAATTACAACACAGAATGAAATAATACATCGAAAATATTTAATAAATTTCAATTGGTATTCTATTGTTTAATAGTGCAATTAAAACTGCCATTAATCGCAATTAATTTTTTTAATCACAATTAATTTTTTTGAGTTAATTGTGTGAGTTAACTGCAATTAATCGACAGCCCTACTTGTGAGGTATCATTTAAAAACTCATAACTTGCTGATCAGTAATATTTTGGTAAAATGTGTGTAGCGGCTTTAGGCGCAAAGTTATAAATTTCCCCTGAATGATGTTAAAAAATATGTTCAGACTCATGTAGCACCAAACTGGTCAGGCAGACCTGACTTGAACAAAGGAGTGTATGCTTGTCTTAATTTGCATTTAAGCAGTAAACAGAGTCATCAAGCAGAAGGGGGAAGGGAGAAAACAAAGAAAGCTCACACTTGCGAAAAAGCCCACCAGGGAACAGCCTTCCTCTGGCAGACTGCCCGTCTCCTAGCTTTCGTCTGGAAATGCTTTTCAAAGAGGGACTAAAAGACTATTAAAAGGAGGGACAAACACCTGAAGACACCCTTCTTCTCTTTCCCTGTCCATCTCATTCTTTGCTCCTGAGAAGACAACAGAAGCAGCTGTTGGACTCTGGGGGGAGGAGTCCTGGACTGAAGAGTTTGGTCAGTAATACTTCTGGAAGAAACTTTGTTTGAATCTAATGTAGTTTGCTAAGTTAGCCCTAGAAAACATTTTATCTTTATTTTTGTAACCATTTCTGACTTTCATGCCTCATTACTTGTACTCACTTAAAAGCTCTCTCTTTGTAGTTAATGAACTTATTTTATTGTTTTTCTAATCCACTGTGTTTAAGTTAAAAGTCTGGATATTGCTCTACTTAAGGTAATAAGATGTTCTGTATATTTATTATCCCCTTAAAGGAAAAGTGGACTTAATATATTTGGACTGTCCAGGAGAGGGCTGGACAGTACAAGGCAAACATTTCTGGGGGGAAATCTGGGACTGGGAGTGTGTTGGGGTTACTATGCAGTATAACCAAGGCTGGTGAGCCAGGTGTGACTGGCAGGCTGCAGCTACGCAAACACCTCCAGGAGTGACCTGCATGCTGGATGCTGTTTGTGAGCAGTTTATGCTGGAGGCTACAGCAGCAAAGCATTGTAAGGCAACCCAGGTTGCAGAGCAGGGATGACACAGACCTCCACTGGTTTGGATTGCACCCCAATATGTCACACATCCACACACAAAGCCCTTGGACATGTGCTTTATGTATAAGCTATACTTCATGTTTTTGCCACTCACTTTGTAGTAAGGATGCAGCTAAAGTATAGGCCACTGAGCTCGTCTTTGGATAGTCCGCCAATGCTATTCCAAAATTCCCAGGGCCTGTAAGTTCCAGCCTTTCTGCCTATGAACTTTCTACTTGCCTCCCATATACAGGAACCTACCTGTGTCAGGGCCAGGATGTAGGCAGCCAGTCCAGTGGATAGTGTAGGGCAAAGATCCAGATCCCTAAGCCAGCCAGGTTTCAGAACAAGAAGGAGCTGAGGTCAAGGACCAAGAGTCGGGTACCAGGAATGAGGCCGGGTCAAGAAAGCAGGAGGTCAGGACAGGAGAGAGGAACCAGTATTGCTGGGTGAGCAGTCCAAAGCAGGGTGGAGCCCAGAGGTTTGGATGATTTCTTCTTCCTCCTTCTGGATTAACTAGGGGGAGTTGGCCAATTAGGAACTTTTGTGTTCCACCAATCAGGACCCAGACTTCTTCCTTTTGGATTAACTAGGTCTCCACCAGGCCCCCAGAAACTCAGTGGGATTGCTCATGTAAGACACTGCTGACCCCATGTGCTTTATCTTAAGTGTAAAGAGACACTAAGTAAAAGAACTCTCCCAGCTTGGCCAACAGGTGTGTGGCAGTTGCCAGCAGACAGCTATAAGGAAGCCAGGGAAGCGAGGAGGCAATTGATTCATTTTGACCGTCAAACAGTTCTGGTTTAGTCTGTTGTACTTTACCTATATTTCCTTTCAGGTGAAAATCCAGCAGCTGCTGCTAAATTCAGACAAATTTCCCACAGGCTCTGCTTTGGGCAACAAAAGCACATTTGGACATGTATGCCTTTCCCCAGCCTACCAATCTCAGCTGACAGAACAAGGAGGCAATAGGCCTTGAACCGGGAGCCAGGGACACAAGTTCGTTGCTTGCTCTACCCCATAACAGAACAATTTCCAGTCGCTCTGAATATAATCATTTATTTATCTTTACAGTGATGATGGAAGAATGTACAGGTGTTTTCACTCAACAGCAGTATAAAAATCTGTTTATATACACTGAGTCACAATAATCTTTAATTCTCCTGATCCATCCTTTTTCTCCTGATCCATCATTATTATAAACCACAGGAAAAACAAATATTAAGTACAGGCAATATAATTCCAGTAGGTTTGCAACCTAGTCTCAAAAGCTCAGCTTTAGTTTAAGGGTACTGTTTGATATTTTAAAAAAGACTATTTTAAGTCATAGGACACAAAATAAAGTTTGTTTTTCAAATAAGATATTTACATCAAAAATAGGAGTCTAAAAAGGCATTGGTTTTAATGCTATTAGAAAGCTATATAAATGTGCATGGGTCCATTTCTTCTTACAATGAAAGACCGAAGGAGAAAGTGCCTCTGTTTTCTTAGGAAATTCCTCCTGGGACAAAGTCAGTTAAAGTACCTGTGAGTTAGAGAGAGGGATAAATAAATCAAAAGTAAAAGTATTTCTTTGGAGAAATGATAGGTTGATCACAATTTAAATCAGAACAACTTAGCTGTGTTTCAGTCACATTTCGGGCACACATAAATAGTTGACAAAAGGCTAATAAATAATCAATGTTTTAATAAATGGTTAATCAACTGTTACAGTCCAACAGGTCAATAAGTTACTTATAACCACTTAAACTGATGTACTTATAACCATCTAACTTTACTCACATATGGAACACGTTTATAACATCTAATCCTTTATAAACTATTTATGAATATACTCTTAAATGTGACCTGCATTTCTATGGCATTTAGTTACATTGCTCCCTAACCTAATTTTTCATTTTTTTGATAAATAACTTCCATGTTTATATCTATTACATAATATATAAAAGTTAATCTCAATAACACATTTTCTTCCAGTTTAAAGTTTTTAAGCAACCAACCATATGCATAAACTGATCCCTTATTCAAAAATCCTACTCAAGTGTGCAGTTAAAATGGCTGTTAGAAGAAAACAGAATAGAAAGATAGCATGCTGGCTATGTATATATAACAAATCCATTTTTGATGGAACTACATAAAGGTCTATTATTAAGTTTAAATAAGTCAAATTTCTGCAGAATTAACTAATGAAAATAAGGATCATCACTATAAAACACAATAGGTCTATATTATAACCTCATTAATATCCATTTCAAAATAATTATTTGTTAGACAATAAAAATTTCATGCTACTGACCTATTTGTTTCTTGACTCTATAACTTTGAAGTTTCGCATATATAAAGATTGTAAAGTTCTTGCATTTGTCAACCCTCTCGAATATACATAATTAAGGTCTCATTACATGGAAAGTTATTAACAGCGACAACTGACAGGGACTGCAGATTCAATGGCAAATATCTGTACCCTGAGCTAGTTAGGAAGTTTTCAATGCATTGGAGAGCAGCAGGACAGCCACTAGTCTATTATGCAGACCAACCAGATAAGTGTCCCCTCACACAATCCATATCAAATTCATATTTATGTAGCACCAACATTGTGCTAGCTGCTCAAAATATTATAAGTAAATCATGTAAGAGTACACGCTACTGTTAAAACCTACAAGCTTTATAACGTTTGTACATAATTGTCCGCCTCTGTGCAAGCTTAGGGCAACACGCACACACACTCCACTGATGAGCGGGAGAGCTGTGAATGAAGGAGAACAGAATGTTGGCATCAAGATCTACCATGCAGATGTGAGCATGGTTCTAACGTTAACGATTTCCTCTCCCAGAACAACTCCATTCACTAGTCCTCAAATGGTTTACTAGATCACTGAAGTGGCTCAGTGCCTATGCCACACCCCATCTAGTTCACTTTAGATTTTAATAAATATGATCACTTCCTAAGCTACATGCTGGACTACTTGACAGCAGTCTCTCCTTTGGGTGGGCATGACTGTCAGTGTCTACATCAGCAAGCGTATTAATATGCCTCAACAACTTTTCTGACTAAACTCTATGAAATGAAACTGGCTGATTTTAAATTTCTCCAAATTGGAGGGCTCAGATCCAATGTGACCATCTCACACAAGACCACATTCTTTTAAGTTATTTTTTTGCTTACTTTTTAAGGAAAGCTCACATCTCAAAGTTTGGATTGCTTCCTGTACTCAAGATCCCATAGTGAATGAGTACCAACTTTCAGAATTCTAGCTCAATAGGAACATGGGAATTAGTTGTCATCCTTCTGGATAATTATTTCTAAAAGGGTTTAGCAAATACTTGTACAGATCAACTTAGTAACAACCTAGCATGTAAAGCAATAAATTCAAGCTATTCTGGATGAGAGAAATGGGAATGCTTCTCCTTTGGAAAAGAGAAGGAAGCTCTATTTTGGTATATGCTCTAGAGAAGAACATTTAGGGTGGATGGGACCATTTTGAGGAAAGAAGTGAACAGCAGAAACAAAGTTTCCATTCTTAAGTAGAGCAGGTATAACTTTCCTTCCATAGAGGGTTGCATGTGTTCACTGCAGATACAGTGTACAGCCTAGTAGGATTGCTCTAACTGAACTTATCTGCCAAGCGGAGAGCAGCGGGGTGGAGGGGAATATAGAGTCACTATAGGTTTGTCTACATTGCAGTTAAACACCTGTGGCTGCCTCGTGTCAGCTGACTTAGGATTTCATGGCTTGGGCTACAGAGCTGTTTACCTGGTGTACATGTTCGGGCTTGGGCTGCAGCCCAGGTTCTGGGACCGTTGGGACCCCCAAGCCTGAGACCAAACGTCTACACTGCAATTAAAAGGCCCAAGTCAGCTGATGCGGGCCAGCTGCAGGTGTTTAGCTGCAGATTTTTTTTAGGCCACATGTTTTGTGGGGATAGTGTGTCATTTCTATTAGACTGGATATGGAAAAGCTAATTCTCAAGATAGCTCTGAAAAGAGAGGGTCTAAATCTTGCCTGCTTGCTACACTTCTGAAAGCTCTTGAAAAGGCGCACAGCCCCTGAGCTACCCCACAACTACAGAGCCTCCAATGAACACAGGAGAAAAGAAGAGTTCACAGGCAGACAAGTATCTGAGTGCTTACAAAAATATTTATTAAATTTGTTAGAAGAGGTGATTTGAGTAGAACTAAGCAAAGGAGGAAAAGTATGGTCATAGTAATTCATTTAGATTGAACAAAAATAATTTCACACCTAGCCCATCTTTTCACCCTCCTGCCCCAAAAAATCAAAAGTGGAGCTTTATGTATTTTAGAAGTCAGTAACTTCACTCAGTACAAAGGACTAAATTTACTATTGTGCAATAGTAAGTGTTAGCGAAATCAAAAATGCACAAATATAAAATGGGGAATAACTGGCTAGGCAAAGTACTGCAAAGAATCTCAGGGTTATAACTGATCACAAACTGAACATGAGCCAACAGTGTAATGCAGTCACCAACAAGGCTAATAGCTCTCTGGGATGTATGTAAGACTTGGGAAGTAAGTGTTCCGTCTGCTTGGCACTGGTGAGGCCTCAGCTGGAGTACTGTATCCAGTTCTGGGTGCCACACTTGAGGAAAGATGTGGACAAACTGGAGAGAGTCCTGACGAGCTCAACAAAAGAGATAAAAGGTCTAGAAAATCTGACCTATGAGTAGGGCCCTACCAAATTCACAGTCCATTTTGGTCAATTTCACAGTCGTAGGATTTAAAAAATCATAAATTTAATGATTTCAACTATTTAAAGCTGAAATTTCATGGTGTCGTAATTGTAGGCCTCCTGATCCAAAAATAAGTTGTGGGGGGAGTCGCAAGTTTATTGTAGGGGAGGTTGCAGTGCTGCTACTCTTACTTCTACGCTGCTGCTGATGGCCTTCAGAGCTGGGCAGCTGAAAAGTGGCAACTGACTTCAGAGCTGGGATCCTGGCCAACAGCCGCTGCTCTCTGGCCACCCAGCTCTAAAGGCAGCACAGAAGTATAGGTGGCAATACCACAACCCCCCTAAAATAACCGTGCGACCCCCCCCCCCCCCGCAACTCCATTTTGGGTCAGGACCCCCAGTTTGAGAAATGCCGGTCTTCCTCATTAAATCTGTACAGTATAGGGTAAAAGCACACAAAAGACCAGATTTCACAGGGTGAGACCAGATTTCAAGGACTGTGATGTGTTTTTCATGGCTGTGAATTTGGTAGGGCCCTATCTATGAGGAATGACTAAAAAAAACTGGGCACGTTTAGTCTTGAGAAAAGTTGACTGAGTGGGTACCTGAGTTCTTCTTTTTCCCTTTATCCCATCATGTGGGGTTAGGTCCTCATACAAGCATCTGCCATCTTCACTTGTCCGAGGCAGCACTAAGGTCTACCTGCTTACCATCATCTTTGATGCAATCCATCCATTGCTTCCTTAGCTTTCCTGATAGCCTCTTTCCTACCACCCTCTCCTGCCACTTACCAGATCCTCTTCTTTCATCCTCTGTATGTGTCTGAACCAGCAAAGTTGTGCTTGCTGGATTTTGTCAGCCATATAACTGACATTGATTTCCTTCCTAAGGCTTTCATTTTAAAATCTGTCTCTTTGTATAACTCTTTTTATAGCATAGAGACATCTCATCTCAAAATATTTGCAGGCTTTGAACCTGCCATGGTTCTGTATCACATAGCATTGTGGGGCACATCATTGTTCTATATTATTAGGCTTTCAGTGGCATATGCTTGTCATAAACAACACCTGAGATGTTATTCCACGCCCTTCCAGCACTGCCCAGTCTGGACTGTATCTCAACGTTCAATGGCTGTCTTCCATAAACCAGTCACCGTGGTAGTTTAACTGGTTGGTCTGGTTTAACTGTCCTCCATAAATATTTACATCCACTTTCCCTGTACAGTCTCCTATTGACCCACATAATATCAGTCTTAATTATGTTCAATTTTATAACTATGCCTACTTAGTTGGTCATATCACTGGTTTACTTTTTCTCTAGGTCTTGTTTCCTCTAGGGGGACCTGATAACAGTCTTCAAACATGTATAAGCTGTTATAAAACAGACAGTGATCAATTATTCTCCATGTCTACTGAATATAGAACTAGAAGAAATCGGCTTAATCTGCAGCAAGGGAGATTTAGAAAATTTTCCCTAACATCTAACCTAACTATGAGGATATTTAAGATCTGGAATAGGTTACCAGGAGAGGTTATGGAATCCCTGTCATCTGAGATTTTTAAGAACAGGTTAGACAAACACCTGTCGGGGAGGATTTAGATATACTTGGTCCTGCCTCAGTACAGTGGGATGGTCTAGATGACCTCACAAGGTCCCTTCTCGACCTACATTTCTGTGATTCTATACATTATATACCATTGCTGAATGAAAGAATTAGAACCCTCTTGTCCTGTGGCATGGGAAGTTATTTTAGAAAAAACACTAAATACGTTTTTTAAAAAAGAAAAAAAAAACGGACTGGATGAAATGTAAACCCTTTGTAATTTTGCAAATTCTGTACATCAGATAATGGTTAAGGATAAATGAAATCCAAGGAGGAAGCAATTATGAACTCAAGCAATTTTCACCAAAAAAGATGGAGAAATCATTAATTTTTGTAGAATGTTCAAAAAAGTTGAAGCCTTAGATGTTAATGTTGCAGAATTTGACCACTGTTTTGCATCAATACCCACTTTCTATTCAAACAGACTATTCGCATGAGTAAGGGTTTTCAGGACTGGGCCAAAGAGTCATGTTTTCCTCTTTTACCAGTTGCACTGGTAGCCTGGACAGCATATTTCTAATATTCTGTGTTTTAGTATGCATGCAGAGGTAGCAATTTAGTATTTTGTCAGCCACAATGTATGTTCCTTGATACTTGTATGGGATGAAACAGGGCTCAACTTTTGAGTGAGATGTAAGTGCCCACTGGGTGACTCAGTGACAGTGTTAAGATGAACAGCTGTTAAGATCAACACTGCTAATAACTACTAAGTTTTCCTATCTCCTAGAAAAACCACCTGGAGTTCTGGCGTTACCTGATCCTTTTCTTATGCATCATCTCCATTGTCCATTTCCACATCCATATCTTTTGTTGTATCAGCAGCCCGCGACAAAATGTCTGCCATAAGTGCCTCCTCCAGTTTTTTACGCACCTGTTGCACCCGTTCTTCTTGCTTTCTGTTTCAAAAACAGAGCGACAAACATTTGAAACAATAGCAATCCTGTGTGTATATTAACATAGGACTATAACATTTGCCTCGCCTTCACTCATAAGAAAAGGTTTTACTAGGGTATTTAGTCTAAACAGAAACACCTTAAAGTTGAAGTAATGAATCCTACTACAAAACTGACTTTCACAGCACCAGGTAAAAGGATTTTTTGGATTTTTTTTTTTTTGTGTACTGTAAATATTCAGCCACCAATTTAGCTCTCACAGACCCATAACCCACTCAAAAACATACATAACTGCATAAGTTCTCAGAGCTCATCAGTTGTGGCTCAAAAATACACAACCTACTTTATCACAATATGGAACAGAGGAAAGAACTATAAGTGCTCTGCCAGACTACATTATTTTTTCTGAGCTTTTACCAGTATATATAAATTCTTCCACAGCAAGTGTAAAAGAGCACTTTCCAAGTATTTGTTTCTAAAGTAGATGTTAAAAGCACTACAGAAATCATGTTTTCTGAGATGACAGTTCAAACTTTTAGTCCACAAATATGAACTCTACTTAAGGGTACGTCCATACTACCCGCCCGGATCGACGGGTAGCCATCGACTTCTCGGAGTTCGATATATCGTGTCTCATCTAGACGCGATATATCGAACTCCGAACGCGCTCCCGTCGACTCCGGAACTCCACCACCGCGAACGGCGAACTCAAAAACATCGCGAATGGCGGTGGCGGAGTCGACGGGGGAGCCGCGGACTTCGATCCTGCGCCGTGAGGACGGGTAAGTACTTTGAACTAAGGTACTTTGAGTTCAGCTACGCTATTCGCATAGCTGAACTTGCGTACCTTAGTTCGAACTCCCCCCCACCAGTGTAGACCAGGCCTTAGAGAGTTATAGTTTGATGGGAAAATTCCTCTAGGTTCTAAATGTCACTCCACACCTGAGAACATTTTTTAAATGGCCACTAGTTTACTAAACCCCATAAAATATATTTTATTATCCATCTAACTTGTTCTGAGCAAAAGTTAAAAGGGAATCAACATAATTAAGACTCAAAATCTACGTTTTGCAGGTGTTAAGAGGATTTTATAAAACCCAATTTAAACAAATAGTTACTGGAGTTTTAAATTTAGAGGAAAGTGAGTTAATATTCAAACATTCCCCTGACAGGTCATGAATCTAATCACCACAGCTGGAAACGATAAAGTGAAAAACACTTACAATTGACTGGTTTTGTTTAATTATTCAACCTGAGTATAATGTAACAAAACGGTACAGTGACTTTTTTAAATTTTATATTATCAGAACTGAATACACTAAACAGGAAAGATTTTAAAGGTATAGTTTTTATCTGGATATTGTCTCTAATCAAAACTATTTCAAGTTCTATTCTGACTTCAGATAAAAATGCTAGTTCAAAACGCACTTTGATGCTACAGAAGAAGCTGCTAAACAGACAGCTGTGTTAATTTCAGTTTCATTTAAGAAAACAAGCCACCAATACACAGACAACTTACATCTATTAAAAATAAGTATTTTAAAACAACTTGAATGAAATTCTGTCCTGTGCCTTGTAGAGTTTTGCAAATTTTAAGAGAATGTTACAAAAACCAATTTAAACAGATCTCTTAGAGCCACAGCATAGAACTCTTAGCCCGGGGGAGGGTGACCAGGGGCGGCTCCAGGCCCCAGCACGCCAAGTGCGTGGTTGGGGCGGCATGCTGCGGGGGGCGCTCTGGCGGGAGGGCGGCAGGCGGCTCCGGTGGACCTCCCGCAGGCCACCAGAGCCGCAGGACCAGCGACCAGCAGAGCGCCTCCCGTGGCGTGCCGCCGTGCTTGGGGCGGCGAAATGGCTAGAGCCGCCACTGAGGGTGACAGTCAAGTGTCTACCCCTCTTGATCCTGGGCTGTTCCTGGAGGCTGGAGGAGTCCCCAGCGTAAATTAGACAGTCCTGGGTGTCTAAGTTACAAAAACTTCCCTATATTGCCCTATGGGCTTCAGTGCTGCAGCCCCACCCCTAGCATACCCCTTCTGGACTCAGCCCCACCATCAGTCCTGAGGAGTTACTCAAAAGGCAGTCTTTTGTCTGTCTTCTGCAGTGCCTGAACCAAGGGATTCTTTCCCTGGATAGATATGGGGCTTTTAAGACCCTTTATGCTGCTCTGGCCCAGGCATGGAGATCTTACTCTGCATTAACCTAGGTAATTTATTAAGGCACAATCTGCATATGGATACAATGTTAGAAAAGTTTAAGATGCAATAAGCTTCATTTCACGTTTTATGTCAAGTTCACACTGTAGGTAAAAGAAGGTCTTGTTAAAACTTGATTCAATATCTTTCTGCTCAGCACGTCACATTAGGTTGGACTTTAGCAGTTGGGTACAGTAACAATGCTAATTAATATGATTTATTTTTACGCAAAGTTCAGGCAACATGAACTAGCTCTCCAAAGTATAGGTCAGGAAATTCAAGAGATACCGCCCAGTCAGTCAATGGACCTAAAATTTTTCTCTTACACTAATTTTACATTGGTGTAGTTCCATTTCCTTCAGATTTTCACTGATATAAATCAGAGCCGAATGAGAGTCCAGGGCATGTCCAGATCCTCTGATAATGGCACCCTATGCCCTATAATCACAGCCATACTTAGGAAGTATTCTCACTTGAGTAGTTCTGATCACTGAAGACTGTATTTTTCTCTACTTTCTCCCCACATTTTCCAGTTAAAATTTCTTCTGTGAAAAATTTTCATTTTCCCATGGGAACTTTTGAACAGATTCAAAACAAGAATTTTAATTTCAAACTGACACTAAAATCCAAATGTCATTTTGTTTTGTTTTTTTCAAATTGAAAATGACATTTTAAGTCAAAATGAAAGAAATTTCTTATTTAAATTCCAAAGTGTTTCTCTGAAACAAAAAATTTCTTTTTGAAGTTTCCCCACAAGAAAACTGTAATTCTGCATCACAACTGACGTTTTTCTGTGAAAACTTTCAGTTTTGACAAGATCATATTTTTCAGCAGGAAAGCATTTGCACAAAAAATGTATACCTAAATCACTGGAGCTTGTCAAAGGTAGAAGCCAATCTGGACCATAAGAAATGTGTGTTAGATGGATATAAGAGGATCCAGTGCCTTCGTTTCCATTTGCGGTGGCAGCAAAGATACTAAGAAATCTGCCTCAAGCAAACATGGAAGCAGGAGACCTGTGAGGATGTCACTGGAGCTGCTCAGCTGAACAGATGCAATCCCTAGCACTCCCCAAAGTACGTCCCCTCTCTTCCACAGGGAGTAAGAGCAGAACAAAACAAAGCAGCAGAGGTCAGTAGAAAAGCAGAGGCAACACTGTCAGTAGAAAAGCAGAGGCAACACTGTCTTTTTACCCTAATTTTCATAATTCTCTCCAGCATCTTGACTCAGGCCTGGTCTACACATAAAAATTAGGTCAGCATATCCCTGAGCGCCATAGCTATGCCTACGTATCCCCTGGTGTAGATACAGCTAGTAGACAGAAGACTCCCACCACTGGGAAAGGTGGGTTACCTACAGTGATGGAAAAATCCCTTCCATTGCTGTAGGTAGTGCCTATACTAGGGCACAACAGTGGCCATAACTGTGCTGCTGTAGCACCCATAGACATGGCCAGCCTGAGAGTTGATTACTCACACGTAAGACCCGGTGTAAGTCATGATTTCAGAGTGCATGGAAATTGTGAAAATACCCAAAAAACGTGATTTTTCAATATTCTCTAAAGATGAAAATGTATATAATAGAATGTATTTCATACAAAAAAAATCACCTTAGCAAACTGTCCAGCCTGTACACCATAGAGTGCTGTACACATGTGTAGCATAGAGAGTTGTATTGTGAATAGATTGAAATGCAATCTAGGTGGGAAACACAAACAAGAAAATGGATGTCTCTAAAAGGCTAAAAAGGTGTCTGCACAGATCATGTGAAGCAGTATCAACCAAGAGTTTTATACACTGATGCAGGTCAGCTCTTCTGTACCTATTGTAGATGACTACCAAAAAGTGTCTTGACAGGCATTTGCCAAAAGAGAAAGGCAGAAACCCAAAGTGAAGCTTTACTTGGGAAGAAAAAAAAAATTGGGATTTTCTTGTTTCAAAATTCCACTGAAAACCCAGAAACATGTAGCTCCCTAATTTGACTAACAGAGGTGTTTATTTGCACAAATATCCCTCTTAAAAACTGGATAACCAAAACCTATGGGAATTCTTCAGACAGAATGTAGAAAATGATGGAGCAATTCCTTCATCAGCTCAGATGCGACCTAAAGTGTCACAAGCAGGAGATTATGGTGAAGCAGTCAGTCTAGATGCTTGTCCATGGTCACTGACCTATCAGTTGTGTTACATATTTTATTTGTTTTGCAAGGTATAAATGGTGAATACACATCTGACTTGGAACTGAAAGCTGTCCTCGCTGATCCAATTTACCTACAGTCTGTTAATTACAACATCATTGCATAAACTATTGCAAGTGCTTGAATACCTTTGAGGTGGATTTCGATGGTATCAGTGCATTTATCTCTGATAACGCATCCTATGATCAACTGCTTCAGAGATTAATGCCTAACTCAGTTCATCTTACCTGTAATGCTAGTGATATCTGGAGGCCCAATTTACTAGATGTTGACAAGCTAATAGGCAACAATCAAAAAGGTTTTTAAAGATTGTCTGAGCAGAAAATTGTGTTTTAAAGAGCAATGTGCAAATCACAGTCCAAGATATGGGTTCAAATCTTCCTATAAAATTGCCCCCAACCCAGGTAAGTGAAGATGGGGAAGCTGGTATGCTGCTACTGAACACGGTGCACAGTACATTACTTTTTACTTCAGTTTTGTGGAGGAGCAAATGAAAATTACACCAAACACAGAAGTGTTAATGGAGCTGAAACGTCTGTTGAACCATTCAGAAAAGTTACAGATTCAACTTGACTTACTCGCAAGGAATGGCAAAGAGCTTGTTGATTTAATCAAATAGTTTGAAAGCCATGAGAGTTGTGTTCATCAATTATACAATAAAGTTGCTGACTTAACACACATCAAGCACTTACAGGTGAGCAACACAGCAGCAACACAGGGATTCAAAACCAATTTATTAAAACTTTTATGGAAATTGCCAACTTACCAAAGTTAGTTAGCTTTTTCTTAAAGATCAGTACTTTGTATAGATGGAAAAGCAAAACAGCAATGCAAAAGTGCCCTCTGCTGGTGATTATATGAAATATTAATTACACATAAGCAGCTTGTAATTATTCATAATTAAACCTCTCTTTCACCAGGAAGAAAAAGTAAAAACCCTGACTCAAGGTTACTTGACATTCTTGCTGCAAGTTTCCTAGTCAAGTTGAAAAATGTTTAGTCCTGAATACTAAATGTTAGATAACTACTTTGAAATGCTTTTGTAAGTGATACTTTATGTTTTTAATTTAAGGATTTTGGATTGAGTTTCGAATATGGCTGCATTTCTCTCTTTGGATCAAATAAAATGTAAGGTTGCCTGTTATTAAATAAATACCTTTCCCAGTTTCAATGAATTCGTCTTTTTTTAAAAAAGAAGAAAGAACTAGAGTACAGGTTAGAGGCAAAATACTGGCTCTACTGAAGTCAAAGGGAGTTTTGCCATTGACTTCAATGGAGCAAGAATTTCACCCTAGGAGCTTTTGTGGAGCAAGATAGGACATATGGGTCACTGAACATATGTTCTGGTGGCTATTTTTCTTAGCTAGAACCACACAACACTGCTACTTGTATATGTTTGTTGTGGGCAGAGGAGGTAGGAAAGTATTACACTGAAGAATATAAACTGTAAGAATGTGAATGGCTGGGGGAATATGAAGAAGCCAAACCTTTTAAAAATCAAATTACAATTAAGTTATATTAGTTTTAACTGTAGCAAATATGCTACAGCAAGAAACCATGTCACGCCTAAATAACAGAGCAATCCAAGATCAACAGTTTCAAACTCTGAACATACTTTAAATAGATTGTACAAGAAAACAAAACCATCAACTATCTAGCTTTTTATACAATGGGCCTAGCATGACTTTTACATTTATACACTTTATTCTATAGATCAGGGGTCAGCAACTTTTCAGAAGTGGTGTGCCGAGTCTTCATTTAGTCACTCTAATTTAAGGTTTCGTGTGCCAGTAATACATTTTAACGTTTTTAGAAGGGCTCTTTCTATAAGTCTTTAATGTATAACTAAACTATTGTTGTATGTAAAGTAAATAAGGCTTTTAAAATGTTTAAGAAGCTTCATTTACAATTAAATTAAAACGCAGAGCCCCCCGGACGGGTGGCCAGGACCCGGGCAGCGTGAGTGCCACTGAAAATCAGCTTGTGTGCCACCTTTGGCACGCGTGCCATAGGTTGCCTACCCCTGCTATAGATACAGAGGAGAACACAAAATAAAGTGTTCTTTTAGGCAAACGTTGGTCCAAATACCTGTACATGACCACTGTACAGTGTTCTTTGAACTTCCTCTATGATTTCCCCCCTCACTTTTTCCATACTGCGAAGGCCAATACAGTTTCATTTGATTTACTTTCTTGTTTATGTACCAGCACTGCTGTATCTGTTCTGTCAGCAAAAATGTACACAGCTCTAGAAATAGCAGTTAGTGGCTGTTATAGCAGAAGCACAAAAGATGTCCCACAAAATTAGTGCCTTTTCATTTGAGACCAGTTTTTGATTTACAACCCTCACCCCATCCCAAACACACAAAACAGTATATTCTTCATCCTAACATACAATAAGGATGGATATTCCACCTCTACACAAGTGTTTACAATTTTTGTAGGCTTTAATAACTGGTAAGTAGCCTCTAATAAATTTGTAATGGTGGTAATTATCCTAATAAAGAGTTACCCAAGGCTCAAATTGGCAATAATTTTACTCTTTAGAAGTAGCTGTTATGCTCTGTCTGCAAAATTCATTGCCATTACTTGCCTCTGATCAGGTGTGAGCAAAGCTTTTTCTCTCAATCCCTTAAGTTTTCAATGCAATTTTATGTTTTTTAGAATTATTACCTTTTTTGCAGTGTTATAACAGAGAGGCTATAATAGGATGCTACCTTTTACACTGTTTTAGTTTCTTACATGGTCTTTGTGTGAAGTTTGTTTTTCATTTCTGACAGTAATAAAGTTTAAAGTTAAAATAATCCTACACAAATGGGCAGGAAAGCATTCTGTGCTTGGTAGTGAACAGTCAAAAAGGACACTGTTGAGATAGAAGTAATTTCAATTACTACACTGGCCACTGCCCCTGAATCCTCATTGCTAATTGTTGTGATTTTATAATTTTGTTCTACGAAGTGTATCTTCTCCTTTGTTAAGTTAAAAAAAAACAAACACCTCACACACGGACAGTACAGGAAAAGCTGCCATACTATGAATAAAATGCTGTCAAATGTGACAAGTAAACAGAAAAAATTCTTCTCCCAGTCCTTCAGTTTTACTGTTACGATTAATACCTAAAATCATACTATAACAAAACAGGTAAAATATTTTCAGATAGAAGTCTTATTTTTTAAGCTGATATTCCTTAAAGGGTAAAAAAAAAAAAAAAAAAAAAAATCATGGGCTAGAGCTCTGGACCCTGGACTGGAAGTCAGGAACTCCAGTTCCCCATGCTGGCTTTGAAACCAGCTCCCTGGGAGGACTTCAGCATGTCATTTTGTCTCTCTAACTCAGCACACCCCTCAGCCCACGCCGCTTCCCACAGCCCCCATTGGCCTGGAATGGTGAACCGCAGCCAGTGGGAGCTGTGATCAGCTGAACCTGCAGACACTGCAGGTAAACAAACCATCCCAGCCCGCCAGCGGATTTCCCTGGCAGGCCGCGTGCCAAAGGTTGCCGATCCCTGCTATAGAACAAAGGCAATGACATCACATTCAGATTATATGAACGTAATATTTGTTCTCTGTTTTGGAAATTAAAAGCATGGCAGTGAATAGAATAATTAATCATGAATGAATCATTCCTAAAAAAAAAATCAGTTTTATACTACCCTACTCAACACTATTCAGGAGACTTCTTAACTGATGGAAGAAATGTTCAGCATTCCAGAAGTTGAAATGCTTAAAGTGGTTAGAGCACAAAACTGGGAGCCAAAACTCTTGGATTTGATTCCCAGCTCTGTCAATTAGAAAAACTGGAGTGCAAGGCAACAAGGTGAAGAGCTTGCCAACAAAAGGATCCAGACTCCAGCTTTTCCAGTCCTGCCTAGTTTATATATTGCAAAAAGCTAAATGGTGGCTAAAATAGAGCTCAGATCATGAGTGGCTCAAAAACCATATAGAAAAATGGGTATTCATGTTTTACAAACAAATTTATCAACGAAAATCTAACCAAGGTACTTATTTGGGGCCCCCATTTCCATGGTATCTGAATGCCTCATTCTTTTCAGGTAGGGAAGTGCTATTATCCCCACTTAACAGATGGGGAACTGACAAAATGACTTGTCCAAGGTCACAGAGGAAGTCTGTGGCAGAGTAGGGATTTGAACCCAGGTCTGCCAAGGCTCAGGCTAGCACTCTAGCCATTAGAGCGTTTTTCTTGATTCTGTTAAATGCAAATATATTTAGGCAACAACCAGTTTATTCTGTAGTTTAACAGATACACCTAACAGGTTCAAATGGGGAAATACATGATTCTGTTTAATGTTTTGGAATATGCTCTGTTTTTTCATTAGATATGAAGAGCAAGCTCAGTATACAAAAATTTACATTTTACTGAAAATTTCGTGTCTCAATTCCCTTACCTAATGTCCTCATCCGTAACAATGAATGCTTTGCAAAGGGGCTGAGATGTATTGAGCCACACTGCTGGGTTCTTTTCCACTGCAGCAGAGAGTTGCCCTGTTATAGGTGCAGAACTGGTGTGCAAAGCACTGGCAACAGCAGATAAGAGGGTCTCATCATTGTTGCCTGGGCCAACTCCTAAAATGTAAATGACAACACAATTAATTTATTTAACCAGATGGCTATACAAGGTACACAAGGCTGTCTGCCATTTAAAGTCATAAATTTCTCCTGTTTGCAAGACAACTATGTATAATATGTCATCCAGATGTATGAGCATACACTTTAAGACCACATATTTAATGGCAATACTGACTATGAAATACAAATGACATTTTAACAAATGACTTTGAAATCATTTTAATGTAATTTTAATATACAGTAAAAAAAACTGAAATATCTACTATATTTGCTATTTGTAAAGTGCTAACTTACAAATTGGCTACAGTTTACTCAAAGAAGGTCAACCAATTTAATGATGTGGGTTCCTTCTTCAGCAATTATCTTGTCTTCAAGTACACTTATTAATGTAACATTTGGTCTTGAAATACAATTTCTCTTTGTAGCTTTTAACATTAATCTATACTGGTATCTCAATTCTCTTTACTTCAGTGCCACAAGGAACGAAGCCAATGCTGGCAAGTAGTAGTGAAGTCTTTCACAACTCTTCCAAATTCCTATAGATGTCTCCAATGTGGTAGAATAAACAGTTACTAACTGTGACCTATAACGTACTGAATTTCACATCAGTTGCACTTGTGCCAAGAAAAGAGTACAACTCTGAAATGTTCTTTATATTAGTTAAGTTAGTAACTCGATAAAAGAGAAAACTCTTTTGAGGAGACAAGTGTTTCTGCCAGCAAGCACATGTCAAGATCTGAGGGCTACTAAAGTAAATCAAAGTCGGAGATACATACTGTAAACAGCTTAAGAATATTTGAAAAGCTAACATGATCATTTTTTTATACATTCTGCTTCCTAGGCATAGTGTAGTTACTAAAGGCATACAGTACCTTGAAGACCTTTAGGTAGCTCCATGGATTTTATAATTTGTTCACTTACATCAGATGCACTTAGGCCTTGTAGCCTCTTCTCCCAGAAAAGCTGAAAGATGGAAAGTGAGATTGCTTGTTAGCCAAGAAAAATATACTTGGAAGCATAGCACAAACAGAATCATGCTTATATTAGCACAGAGTTTATTCACAATAAAAACACATAGGACACTTAAACAAGGAAAGTGATAACTGGTGGCCTACAACTGCACCCTATTAAATAAAAAGGAGTAATATCATTTTTAATATCCACACGACTTACTACATAAAGACTGGGGCATGATTATTCTTCCACTGATAGGAGCTTTGTCACTGACTTTCATGGCAGTGGGATCAAACCCTTAGTATTTTCTAATTTAAAAAGTTATCTGAAATATAATTCAAATGAAGTCCACTTTCTCTACCTCTGCCACCTGTTTGTCAGGTAAAAAAAAATGGATTAGTGGCCTGAGATACTCCTACAGAAGGGTACAGATTCCTTCTTTCTACTTCTATCGACCAGTGTTATGCCTTTTACGATACATCTACATTGTGTTTTAAAATCTGCGGTACCGAGTCTCAGAGCCCAGGTGTAGAGACTCAGGCTCACAGAGCTCGCACTAAAAACAGCAGGATGGATGTTGAGGCTTAGGTTGGAGCTTGGGTTCTGAAGCCCACCCCCTGCTTAAGCTTCAGAGCCCACATTCCAGTAAAGTCTACACTGCTATTTTTAGCACCATAGCACAAGCCCAAGACTGTAGACCCAGGCTTTTAGTCTCGCTGCTGAGAGTTTGTAAAACACAGCATACACATTCTCTTAGGCTCCTCCTGCCAGTACTTCTGAGTTCTTAATACAATACCAAACCAGCCATATTAGTGAAGTTCATTAAAAAAAAACCTAAAAATTCCCCCAAAATTGGCTAGAGGCAACATGTCCACTCACTGTGGTCTTCTTAGTTCATGCATGTATGAGTAGCCTACACTCCAGTTACGATAGAGCACCGCACAATTGGACATATAGCCGCCACAGCTATCACCTCTGAACACTGAAAGCAGGTAGGAATAAGTTCCATTTGAAATAAAATTAGGCATTGCCTTCATTCTTGGCAAGTTAGTAATGTACCACTTAGTTGGGATCTCCGATACAGAGCACATACAGTAAGGGATTAGCGGCTATAACATTTGATTTTCCCCCTCCTTCACCCATCACCTAACTTTGGAATTAATGAGTGTACTCAATATATTCAGGCTTCCTTCATTAAAAAAAAACAATCAAGTTCATATTGAAATGCAATAAACTTCTGAACAAGAATCATGAAAGAGAAACCATTTTCTCAGGGATAGAGGGCACTATCCATGGGGAGGAAAAGGTTAATGATAATGTCAACTGTTTTTAAGCACTGACAGGAAAATGTGACAAGCAATTGCTGTGGGAATTCTTGTGCTTCTTCCATCATGACATCTGGACCAGTGGGTGAATGATAATTTACCTACTCTGAATGCTGGAAGTAAAAAGAGATTAACTTTCTACAGATAGTGACCCAACAGCACTGCTCTCTTAACTGGACAACAAAATATTCATGATTGTTTTACAAATTGGATCTTAACTGCATAAGACCTTTGGATCATCCAGTTTGACCCAACACTTGTGTTGATTGTAGGACTACTTGACTACAATAGTTCCACTGACAGATTGTTCTAACCTGTTCTTGGACATCGCTGTGACTCAAGAATTTCCTTAGATACCTGTCACTCCTCATTTGTTCATACAACTAGGAACACTTAATCTGAATCCTAAAATTCTTCCTGTGAACTCTCACTCAATTTCTGAACTCTTATTTCTAGCTGAAGCTTTCCTTCCCTCATTTTCAGGCCAGGGGTTTCCTGTCCTACTCTTTTCTGAAATAGATTCCCCCTTTAAGTTATATCTCCCTCCCTTAAGTTATATTGTTACTGTACCTTGATGGTAGTTGAAGACACATATTATTTCCCTTGCATCTTATTTTTTTTAACTGAATACACTTAGCATCCTGAGTCTCATTTGTATTATTTGCTACTCTCTGTACCTTTAAAACATTGTATTCCAAAGAAGTGTAATAGATTTCCTATAAGAACCAATATCACTCTTTGGATAAAGTGACAATGCCTTTAAAATTCTAGAACACTGAAGAAATCCATGTTTTAGTTACTCTGAAAAAGTAACAACTCTATAACTAAGAGTACATTGAGATATGCATAAGCAGTGAAAAAGAATTTAAATCCTTCTAATTCAGTTTAATCATTGATTTTAGTCTCAGTTTGGCACAACTACTCTTCTGAGGACATATGAGTTATTTTAGTAAAATAACTACTAATTTCTGCAAAGGAAAGTTTTAAAAATACTCCCTTTCAAAAATGGTGCCCTGTTACTCTAGCTAAACACTCAAGACCCAAGAACTTCCATCTCCGCACACAGAGATTACACCACAGGGTATGTCTATACTGCAAAGAAAAACCTGAAGTACTGAGTCTCAGAGCTTGGGTCAATTTACGTGGGCTCCCAGGGCTCAGGCTGCAGGGCTCAAAATATCAGTGTAGACATTCAGACTTGGGCTGGAGCCTTGGCTCTGAAACCTGATGAGAGTTGGAGTAGGAATGTCTACACTGATATTTTTAGTCCTGCAGCCCAAGCCGTGTGAGCCCGAGTCAACTGACCAGGGCTCTAAGACTTGGTGTGATGGGCTTTCTTTGCTGAGTAGATTTTCCTTTCAGATACTATTGTTCTATGATGCCACCAGCTTGCTTCCCCAAATCACTCTCTCTATTCCTCACATAGACATGAGGTGCCAGGGAGAAAGGTTAGGTAATAGGAGACACAGGGGAGGCGCTGGGAGAAACATGGGTGCTCCAGGATGGATATCTGGAGAGCAGGGATATGCAAAGAACTTGGAGTAGGAAGCCCAGTGCCCAGGGAGATTAATAGTACTTCCCTACCTCACAGGGATGTTATGATGATAAATACTTTAAGAACTGTGAGGTACTCAGATACTATGGTGATAGGGACTATATAAATATTTAAAATAGATAAATCATTCTAGTCTGACTTCCTGCATAACACAGGCCATCGGACTTCCCTGAATTATTTTCTGCTTCAAGACCAATAGCTGTGCATTGAACTAAAATCATGTCTTTTTGAAAAATATCCAGTGGAAAAAATGCCAGTGATAGAGAATCCACCACAACACTTAGTGAGTTGTTCCAATGGTTATAAAACCTCAACACAAATTTGCCCCTTATTTCTAGTCTGAATTTATCTAGCTTCAACTTCCAGTCATGGGATCTTGTTATATCTCTTTTTGCTAATTAAAAAGCCCTCTATTATCAAATTTGGGTAGTTATCAAATGTAGGTAGTTGTAGACTGATGAAGTCACCTCTTAGCCTTCTTCTTAACAAACTAAATAGACTGAGTTCCATGAAACTTTTGCTAAAAGGCATGTTTACCAAAACTTTAATCATTCTCGTGGCTCTTCTCTGAACCCTCTCCAATTCATCAACAACCTTCTTGTATTGTGAATATCAACACCGGACACAAGATTCCAGTAGCTCTTGCACCAGTGCCAAATACAAAGGTAAAATAACCTCCCTACTCTGACTCAATATACCCCTATTTCTACACTAGCCACATTAGCCACAGCCTCACACTGGGAGCTCATGGTCAGCTGATTATCCACCACAATCCAAGTCTTTCTCAGAGTCACTGTTTCTCCGAATAGAGTCCCTCATCCTGTTAGTGTGGCGTACATTCTTTGGTCATTCTCCCAGCACTCCAGTGAAATAAGGAAGTATTCTTTTACAGAGGGGAAATTGAAGGAAAGAGATTATGTGACTTGCCCAAAGTGACACAGGAATCTGTGACAGAGCCAGAAAGTCAGCCCACTATCTCCTGACTTGTCAGCTCTAAGCTACCCTTCTTTTCTGGTGAGAGAAGTAATGAGGAAATCTGAAGCCACAGTTGCAAGGATGGGAAGAACTTTATTTCCTTGCCAGGTTTCCGTTGGTGATTTTTTGCACTTGTACAATTAGATTATTTTGATTTTTTCAAGTGAAGCCTTTTGTTTGGCAAATCATAAAATAACTTTGCCTCCCCAATATTTTCACTTTTCCAAGAAAAAAATGTGGATCATGTCTCTCTCTGGTCCAATGACTGAGTATTTATTCATAGTAGAACAAACACTGGGCCAAGAAAGCGAGACTGTGAAAACAATCCCTCTGCTTCAATCACTCTTTCATTATTTATCCACAGAGGAAGAGCTTCAACAGGAGAGATTAAGGAGGCCTACATCAGACTATCAGCAATTAGAGCACTCTCCTGAGAGGTGGGAGACCCCTATTCAAATCTCTCTCTCCCTCTGGCAGAGAGGGGAGAATTGAACCTTGCTCTCTCACATTCCAGGTGAGCGTTCTAAGCACTGGCCTTAAAGTGTACGGTGGCCACACAAACCACCTCCCTCATAACTCATAACCAGCACATAACTCATTCCTGCAGGAAATGCTTTAGGTATCTAAGATGCTGGACTCCAGGTAGCTGGTTCTTGTTTGTGGATTGCTAAGCTGAGATAGGCACCTCCCTGCAGCACAGACTTGTGGGCCTATCTCTGAGAGAGAGGTGGGGCTTAGCAAACAGCCTCTGGTCAGCATCTTCCTTTGGCTAGCTTAGGCAGCTCTGTGACTAGTGTGCTTCCTCTTGTGGATAGCATTCTAAGGGTACATCTACACTACGGGACTATTCCGAATTTGCATAAAGCGGTTTTGTAAAACAGATTTTATAAAATCGATTGCGCGCGGCCACACTAAGCTCATTAATTCGGTGGTGTGCGTCCGCGGTCCGAGGCTAGCGTCGGCTTCTGGAGCGTTGCACTGTGGGTAGCTATTCCCTAGCTATCCCATAGTTCCCGCAGCCTCCCCCGCCCCTTGGAACTTCCGGGTTGAGATCCCAGTGCCTGATGGGGCAAAAATCATTGTCGCGGGTGGTTCTGGGTAAATGTCGTTAGTCACTCCTTCCTCTGGGAAAGCAACGACAGACAAGCATTTCGCGCCTTTTTCCCCTGGATTGCCCTGGCAGATGCCATAGCATGGCAATCATGGAGCTTGTTTTGCCTTTTGTGACTCTCACCGTATGTGTACTAGATGCCGCTCACAGAGGCGATTCAGCAGCGCTACACAGAAGCATGCTTTTGCTTTTGCATGACAGCAGAGATGGTTACCAGTCATACTGCACCATCCAAACCCTTCCATAAATTGGAACTAAGGATGATCATGGCTACCAGTCCTTTTGTACCATTTGCTGCTGTCATAAGTGCCCCTGGCTGCTCTTAGCCAGGGGCGCAAAAGCCAAAATTGGGAATGACTCCCTGAGTCAATCCCTCCTTTTTGGTATCTAAAAATAGAATCAGTCCTGCCTAGAATATAGGCAAGTGTACTAGATAACCACTGTATCATAAAACCAGAGAGCACAGCTGCTCTGTGTCAGATCCTGCAGAAACTATGATCTGTATGCTATTCACAGGGGGTGCTCCTGTAACAACCCCACCTGTTGATTCCGTTCTTCCCCCAGCCTTTCTGGGCTACCGTAGCATTGTCCCCCCACTTGTGTGATGAAGTAATAAAGAATGCAGGAATAAAAAGACATGGTGACTTGTTAGTGAGAAATGAGTGGAAGGCAGCCTCCAGCTGCTATGATAGTCCAGACAGGACATTAAGCAGTGTGTAGGAGAGAAGCCCAGCATCCCTCTGCTAGTCCAGGGGCAACTGAATCTGTTCTTTACACATGAAGGGTGGGGGCTGATGGAGCTCAGCCCCCTGTTGCTATGATGACGATGGTTACCAGCCATACTGCACCATCCACCAGAAAAAATTAGGGCCAGGCGCCCTTGATCGACCTGACGGATGCTAGTCAGCATGGTTACTGCCCCATGTGCCAATAGGCTGATGACGAGGACGGTTACCAGTCCTTTTGTACCATCAGCCACCCATGGCAGGGGGGGAGTGAGGATGTTGGTGTTGACGGCTGCAGCTTCGTGTCTATCTGCAGCATTCAGTAAAGATAGGGTGACGTAAAAAAGTCAGAGGATTGTTTTCCCTTTCGCTTCTGGGGGTGGGTGGGTGGGGTGAGTAGATTGCCAAGCTATGCCCTGACCCACCGCGGACACTGTGTTTGACCCTAGAAGCATTTGGAGCTCAGCCAAGAATGCAAATACTTTTCGGAGGCTGCAGGAACTGTGGGATAGCTTCAGTCCTCCAGTCCATGAGCGTCCATTTGATTCTTTGGCTTTCCGTTACGCTTGTCACGCTGCAGTGCGCTGAGTCCCTGCTATGGCGTCTGTCTGGAGATTTTTTAAAAAGGATTCTGAATTTCATCTTCTGTAACGGAGCGCTGATAGAACAGATTTGCCTGCCCTTACAGCGATCACATCCGCATGGTCCGTGCTGGAGCTCTTTCTTTATTTTGATTTCGGACTGCATCGCCACCCGTGCTGATCGGAGCTCCACGCTGGGCAAACAGGAAATATTCAAAAGTTTGCGGGGCTTTTCCTGTCTACCTGACCACTGCATCCGAGTTCAGATTGCGGTCCAGAGCGGTCACTGCTGCACTGTGGGATAGCTCCCGGAGGCCAATACCGTCGATCAGCGTCCACACTAACCCTAATCCGATATGTTAATACCGATACTAGCGTTACTCCTCTCGTTAGGGAGGAGTACAGAAACCGGTTTAAAGAGCCATTAAAATCGATATATGGTGCCTCCTATAGTGTGGACGGTTGTGGCGTTAAATCAGTTTTACGCTCCTAAAACCGGTTTAAACGCCTAGTGTAGACCAGGCTTGAGGCATCTATTGCTTCCTGTTCTACATATAGGAAGATAGGCGCCTTGTTCAGCTTTATGGATAACAGTGTTGTTACTATCAGAGGGGTAGCCGTGTTAGTCTGGATCTGTAAAAGCAGCAAAGAGTCCTGTGGCACCTTATAGACTAACAGACGTATTGGAGCATGAGCTTTCGTGGGTGAATACCCACTTTGTCGGATGCATGTTGTTACTGTGATTTTCTAGGCACCTAATAGTTAGGTGCTGTAATGCTCAGTGTTGGAACGTCTAAATCTCTGTGCAGATCCTCTGATAGATTAGGCTCCCTATTACTGTAACCAGAGCTGCCAATTTTCCTTAGTGCAATAAATGGAAACAGCCTGTTTTACACAGTTGCCCCAAAATTACTAAAAAGAGTAACATGAGTGCACTGGCCTTTTCCATGTCATTCCTCATATTAAGTGTTACTTTTAAAAAGGTATCTAAGCATTGGAATCACTTTGCTAATAAGAGATTGCCCATCCAGTTAGAACAAGTACTCCAGAACACAAAAAGACTAAGGGTCTCAGGATATGTCTACACTGCAACTGGACACTATCAGCTGGCTCAGGCTTGCAGGGCTCAGGCTAAGGAGCTGTTTAAATGTGGCGGAGATGCTTGGGTTCTGGCTGGAGCCTGGGCTCTACGACCCTCCCACCTCACAGGGTCCTAGAACCCGACCTCCAGCACAAGCCTGAACATCTACACCACAATTAAACAGCCTACAAGCCTGAGCCCAGCAAGCCTGAGTCTGCTGGCACGGGCCCATCATGGGTTTTTAACTGCAGTATAGACATACCCTCAAATCTTGCAAACCCTTAGCATTGGAAGTACTCGCATGGAAGTCAATAGGACTGCCTACAGGAGTTATATTGTGCAGGATTGGGCCCTAAGAGGGCAGGGTAATCTTACTTATTATAATGTAAAGCATAAGATAGTTTACAGCTTAATTACTGAAAAGCTACACTTTAATCCTTCTTCTATGGTGACAGCTACAGACATGATGTCTCTTCCTGATATTCCTTGCATTAGTCGTTAGAAATGTAGGACCCCCCCCCTCGTTACTATACAGTTTAATAGAGAGGAAAGAGGGACTAGTTGATTGGGCACTGGCCTGGGATACAGGAGAGCCAGGTTCAATTCCCTGCTCTGCCACAGAGTTCCCATGTGACCTTGGGCAAATCATTTAGTCTCCCTGTTCCTCAGTTCCCCATCTATATAAAAGGGGGTTGAAGAGACCGGCACCTATGAAATAAAACTGCACAAGGAAATGTCATGAAAATGACACCCCTACAACCAAGTCAAATTTTATGCATGTATGTATTCTGTGATTAATAAGACATATTTTACCAGGTATCACAAAATCTGTGAAGTTGTTCAATACTGTATTCAATCAAGAAGTTCAATACATGATTTAGAGTCACCACAAGAGGTTTAGATGGAAACAGTAACTCTGCATAGAAGAGGCAGGGAGGCCCTTCTTTTGCCAACTTCTTAGAAGTAACTATCCAACAATCCAAGGGAAAAACAGAATGTGCAACTCACGCATTTACAATAAGCTCGTAGGGGTTCTTGTGCTCTGTTAGTATATATTATCGGTTTTTGAGAGTTGTTTAAAAAAAATCTTAACAGAAAATGGCTTTGGAAAATTGTTACAATATAATCCTTAGGTACCATCTGCCAAAACCACTTACAAGATTTTATTAATGAACATGCAACAGAGTGTCAGCTTCTCTAAGTGTACAATTTCCAAAGTAGATGCTCACTGATAAAGAAAAAGCACTAAATATTCACTTCCAGAAGGACCATTCTCAGGTTCAAATCTGTGGCCATTTAAGCTATCAGAACACAAGTTTCCAGTTGATGAAAATTTGTCCTGCTCTCACTTACTGACATCCACCAATCCAGAGTCAGAAATCTCTAAGATTTAACAATAATTTAAAAAAAAACAGCCAAACAAAAAAAGGAGGTCATCTACTCTATCCCCCTGAAGAGAAGGATTATTCCTCTTCAATATATATATTCCAGTGCTTGGAAAAAGCTTGAAGTAAATATGAATAAACATAAGGAAACATAAGCTTTCCAGGACCTTTCAAGCAAGGTAAGATTTCCACTTTGTAATGTTTAGTGAAGAATGCAGGAGTGTCCAAATTGAATCCCTACACAATAAATGTATGACTCATGATTTCTATCTATTAAATGGAGGTAACTGCAGATGTAGTTGGAAGTGCTTGTATTTTTAAGGGAACAGCTAGTTCAAAGAGCTACTTTAACACACTTAAAGACACTCCATTAAAATAGTCCCATGAATTAGCTATTTGTCAAAAACACAAATCCTTTGGTAAGATTTACGTCAAGTGCAAATAAGGTTTTTAATTTAATCTTTCAGACATTAATTGTGCAAGTTACTCTAAACCCCTGTGTCTGTTCAGTGTCTCAGTGTCATCAATGGGATTATGCCTTACTCCTTACCTGAGGAGGTTGTGAAGGCTAGGACTATAACAATGTTTAAAAGGGAACTGGATAAATTCATGGTGGCTAAGTCCATAAATGGCTATTAGCCAGGATGGGTAAGAATGGTGTCCCTAGCCTCTGTTCATCAGAGGATGGAGATGGATGGCAGGAGAGAGATCACTTGATCATTGCCTGTTAGGTTCACTCCCTCTGGGGCACCTGGCATTGGCCACTGTCGGTAGACAGATACTGGGCTAGATGGACCTTTGGTCTGACCCGGTACGGCCGTTCTTATGTTCTTATGCCTGGTTGAAGCAATTTGCAGGATTGGGGGTGTAAATTGTTACTTCATAATCTGCCTTCCATTTCCTTAGGGTTTTTTTTTTTTACATTCAAGAGCAGCAGTCAGTACAAAAGATACTGGCATCCTTATTACTGTCCCATGTATTCAACTTTTAAAGTAGTAGTTTGGGGCATAATACTGATGCCCTTTTTTGATCTGAGCAGCTAGTCAAATTTCAGGGCCCTGGGACAGAAGCACCGACTTTCTAATGTGCCGTGGAGGGTGGGTGGTGCTTGACCTCTGGCTCTGCCCCAGGCCCCACACCCACTCCACCTTTTCCCTCAAGGTCCTACCCCTGCCTCTTCCCACCCTGCCCCACCTCTTTCCAGCCCCTCCCCGAGCACGCCCCACCGTCGCTCCATCCCCTGCCTCCCAGCGCCTCCTGCACGCCGTGGAACAGCTGATCCATGGTGGGCTGGAGGCACTGATCAGCAGGTGGGAGGTGCTGGGGGGAGCAGAAGGAACGGCTTGGGGGGCACTCAGCACCCACCATTTTTTCCCCTTTAGTACCCGCAGTCTGCGCCTATGCCCAGGAGTATTTCCAGTTGGAAAATGGAAGTCCGGTATTCTGTTTAATGCAATCATGTATTTACAAGGAATGTAAAAAGTCCTGCTTCTCCAAATGCAGGAGAAACTAAGAACAAAAGGAGCCGTTTTTTAGCTCACAGCTCTAAATCTCTTTAGCCAACAGACGCAAAATCTCTCTTTCTAGCTTTTCCCAGAATCGTACTGAGCCCACAGGCTTCTGCTTGACTTTCCTGCTTCTCCCTCTTTCTCTCACTGTTCGTTTTCTCTGTCTGTCTCTGAGAGACAACATCGTACTAGTTTCTGGGCAGACTCTATTAGGCCTTATTTTTGGTGTGCCCCTGAAACTCTCTCTTCCAAGTAACTTAAATTAAGGGTGTGTTCACATATCAGATTGAATTAGGTTTTAAACTCAACCACAAGAAGGATTCACCCAGCTCACAACAATGTAAATACATGCAATGGTTTTAATTTAATACATTATTCAACTCAGGATCAGCCACTACATCCTATTCTGTACTACTTTTCCTGCTTAGTTGCAGAGTCAAAGTTCAAATCTCATTTCAGTGAGCATATATGACCCTTAGGGAACGTTACAAGGCCCATCTATTGCTCAGGATTATCCTGAGGTAAGTGGGTGAGGTGAAGAGAGTCAACCCCTTTTGGAATTTCATTTTGGGAGGATCGAAGAATCAGCTGGGATATATCATCTGATTCCTTAATTCCTATAATAGAGGATCTTTTTCTGGTTAGACTGTGTGAACAACCCTGTGTATGTTCAAAAGTCCAGAGATTCTCATGAATTATTTAAGCCAAATGAAATGTGAAGGCACTGAGATGAAACATTGGCAAGACAAATGTGATTAGCATTTATCTCATATTATACCAGCATACATAAAAAATTATTTTAAAAAATTAAAAATCAGATTTTATTTAAAACAGGTTTTTATTTAAATTAAAGAGGTTTATTTTAAAAAAAATATTTAAAATAAATTGGAAATTGACAATTTATTATGATCTATTTAAATTATTTAAATACAAAAAATAATATAAGCAATACATGTTTGCTCCCAAGTTTCAAAGAAAGTTAAACCACTGAAAAAGAGGAAGTCACTGACTAAGCACCTGGAACCAGAGTTTGCAGAAGTGCTAAACCAGCTTTAGATAGCAGTAGCCTTTTCTGCAGCTGCAGAGAGAATATTTTCTTCATTTCAGTTTATTCACTTAGTTCAGTTCAATAACTAGTTCATTCAAAGTTCAGAAACCAACTGGGAGTTAAAAAAGGCAGGAAACCTTGTTTTCCTTTTCCCAATTATGAATAAAATCTAGGTGTGAGAGAGATCATAATTTACTAGTTCTAAAATCCTGAAGGACATGGTGACCACAAATCAGTTAATTTCACTAACTACAAATACTTCCTTTAATCAGTTTTAACTGCAAAACATGTTTTAATAAACATTTTTTTCTTATTATCAAACACTTAAGTTAATATTTTTATTGCATAAAACTAAAATGCTGTTTTTGTGCATTTTAAGGGAATTTGAATTTCTATCCAAATTGGGCTTGACGCAATAATCACAAGTAAAAAAAAAAATTAATCATCTAGTTAATAAGGAATGCATCATTTACCATTTTCTAACATAATAAAAATGTAAAAATTAGGAATCTGAGTAAATATGATATAAAATTAAAGAGAATGTATGTATCTGTATGGTGTATCCTCCTGATTAGCAAAAGAAAGCACCAAATTTAGTGTAAATGTTATGTTGATTTTGCAAAATCAACATGTTTTAATAGTTACCAATTAACGAGACTCAACCTTTCTTTAGGAAAATACCTAAAAAGTACAAATACACAATATGATTAAAATCTATTATTTAAATCTGTGTTTTCTGCTTGTTGTGTTAAATCATTATTAAAATCAGTGATTCAACTAGTTTTGATTTAAATCAATCCATCCTGAATTATACAAACAAAACGTTTGCCCTAGGCTCTCTTATACTTAAAGGCACTACACTCATAACTCCAGTAGATAACTGGTCAAGTCTCAAAATATCCACTACCTAAAAAACCCTATTCACTAAGTGAGACTTGTGTTCAAGCTTTTGGGGAAGAAACAGGTGGGCTTTGTAGCATGCCCTGGAGGTCAAAAAGTTCAGGCTAGTTAGTACCAAGGAGTCCTGTGTTTTCAAGGAGAGAACATGTGCTTCACAAATAGTACAGCTTTTGATTACACCTTGGAGCAGTGACCTCTGGAGAGTGAAACAGAGCAGACACCTAGAGGGCAGGGATACTGAAATCCATGAGGAAGAAAGGAGTTTTGGTTTGCCAAGTCACTGAATATTCTTCAGTCAGATGTGAAACACTGAATAGGCAGCAGTACTAACTTAAGCAACTGATTGGCTAACTTATTGCCTGTAGACTTGAGGTCTTGCTCTTGGGTCTCCACTGGTCTATATTATTTTTCTTTCTTCTGGGAATCCCCACTCCAGGTTCAAAAGGAAGTATGTGGCAGGGGTAGAGAGTACTGCCACAGTATAGAGTACTGCCACATCTGGTGTCCTTTTGGTTGAGAAAGGAGAGAGCAGTAACTGGGAGAAGGTGCAGTTTGCTGACATTAAGCAAAATCATACTTAGTTTTAGAAATGATGAGGAAACAGGCTTTCTGCCTTTTACTGATGAAACTGCTCTTGAAGCCAATAGCTATTCTGACATTTTTCATCCACAGAGCGATTCTGGGTAGCAGTCCAAGGTTGACTGCTTAACCTCAGCCAAAGCTGAGTGCAATACAACTCTGAAGCAGTAAGACAAGCAGCAATGACTGGAAGACTGAGGGTTTCTAGTCCATGTAATGAAACAGGCAAGAAAATGAAGCCTGCAAGAAGGGAAAGAAAATGCTACAAAATGCAAGTAGTAAAAAATAAAAATCAAAGGAGTGAGACCCCAAAACAGGTTTTGGGTAAGAGAGTAATTTAGGAAGAGAGTGAAGTAGCTACAAGAAGACTGTGTGAATGAGACAGACTTGAAGTTTGGCAGCATGTGGGTAAACACACCACTGTGCTTTGATGACAAATATAGTTTTAGCAAAGTGCCTCTGGATTGGTTGGTGTCAGTGTATGAAAAAAAAAAGTTGTTCGAGGATTTTAAAACAATTCACAGAAGTTGGAAGTGCATTCACCGGTTCAGCAGCGGGGGGGAAAAAGAAGTAGTTTGTCAGCAAGGTTCGGTCTTCAATAAATAGACTCAGTCCCCTCCTAAGGATACAACATAGACCTGGGAATCCTGGATGTGCAGCTCTACCTTCTCACACCCTCGTGTGAACTCCTCCTTCTTGATGAGCAAGTAAGATAGAGAACCAAGAACTTAAGGGTTGTATGTATTCCAGATGTTCCTGTACTGTGGTCTAAAAGCCCTTTCCAGTGGCACATGAAGAGCTGCGCAGCCTCATGATGATCCTGGCTCCATCCTTTGTGTGCAGCTGCTGCCAGGACACCTAAAAGCATAGAACCACAGATGCCACTAGGGTCTGTTGCTCTATAAAAGGAGGAAGCTGCTGCTACAAGGTCATGGAGGAACTACCATCAGAGAGATCTGCTACCTGAAGGAGCTGCTGCCCGAAATCTCATTGCAACACCACCTAGGGAGCCACCAGATTGATTACTTCTGAAGCTATCACATGACAAAGAAACTACTGGGATTACTAAGGGGATAGCTATCACAAAAAGGACCCATTGAGACCACCATGTGAAAAGTCAGGCTCAGAGGGAATGTTGGCAAAATCTGGTTTCAACTTTTATTGTGAGGAGGGAGGTAGATGGGGGTAAAAAGGTAGAGAAGAGAAAGGAGGCCAGACCACGGTACCTAGGGGGAAAAAAAAAAAAGAGGGAGGTACCTAGAGGGAGATTTGGGGTAGAGGTGGGGGAATAGTGAGGCAAGTAGGCATAGAGAAACCAGGACGCCTGAAGGTAGAAGGTTGATTGAACTTGAGTTTTAGCACTGGGGAAATTTGTACACGTATGGAGCTCATGGGGGTGGCAACATCAACTGCAGTGGGAGTTTATTTTGAATGTCTATGTGAGGGAAAGTGTGAAATGGATTTTGTTTGGAGGGGAAACTGATTGTATGCGGGAGGAATTCACTTTGATTTGGAAAGAGTAATCACGAGATTGCCTCACTACTAAGAGATGCTCTACAATATGAAATGTTGGGAAACCCTGGTGTTCTCTCTTAGAGTCTAATTGAACTGTCAGTATCCAGTCCTGCCTCATTATTTTGTCCTGTAAAAGATCCTAACAGGGAACCAAATCCCTGCTTTGTGGAAAGTAAGCAGGGCCTAAACACTCCATTGGACTTCTTCTGTATTCAGCAGAATGTGCATAATTACAGAATTTGTGTGCAAATCTATTAAAATGCACAATTAGAATAAAATCTATCATATGCATACACACATATGCAAGTGATTGCAGATGTGCAATTGCACACAGAGGAGGTGAGCTGAGATCCCTCTGGACCATTTAGCAATTTATATACAAAAAAGACTTCGATCATCATCACGTGACAGATTATTTTTCCATGGAGGAGACTAATTTCTAAGAGATTTAAATGTCCTATATGAAAAGCATATAATCAATGGTCAAATTATTGCACTGATATTTGTTACAATGTAAATAAGTCATCTATTGTCTGTTTTGAATTGCGACTTTCCTGAAACACAAAGCACAGGAAAGTCTTTATAAACTCAGTCTCTAACACAGTTTATCTGGAGGTTAATTGGGAAGTGCTGGGAGAGTCTGCTTCCATCCCTAAATTTTACAGAGGGTTTTAGGATTCCAGATTATTTTCTTCCTTCCTTCCTTTTTTTTTTTTTTTTTTTAAAGTTGTTGTACCAGGAAAGTCTCTAGACATAGTTTGGAAGAAAGTTTGTATACTAGATACTTTAAATTAACTTCTTTGTTTACTGCACCATAATAAAAAAAATGTACTGTTTATAAATTTTCCAGCAGGGACTTTTACAACAATCCAAATTTATGGTTTGAAAATCTAACAACAGACAGGCTGGAAAGGAATACAAATACTATGGTGGGAAATATCTTTGAGCTGAATTTCACTCCCATGGTTGGTTCCCTCAAATCAATTATGTTAGCAATTATGAAAAGGGTAATTTTTTGTTACTGTACCCCACCAATCCAGATTAGTGAGTTTACATATCACAGGGTTAGTCAAGCAATTGAAACACTATGAATTTTAAGCTTTTTGGATTTTCTGCATACTGTTAACTCTGCACTACCCAGAACCACATGAGCTTTACTGAATAGAAGAAAAAGCTGGAATCAGTGCCTTTAAAGACCCAGGGAAATTGCAGACAAGCTGAAGCCACACCAGCTTGTGCTTTAGAAGTCAAATTTACACAAAAATAATGTCATCTCCAGGTTCTTGGGATCTATGTGACCATTCCAAAGAGATGAAGTGCATTGGAGAAAACAAGAACACAGCTTTAAGTTAACAACAGCCCTAAAATTCTTGTCTAAAATCAGCACTAAATAGGGAACCGGGGGTGGGGTAACCATTTCAAATCCAACTCTTCAAAAACAATAAAAAATGTCACCGATCTTTACAGAAACCTCTTCTGCTCAGAACACCAACATTTTGTTTAGCGATTTTATTCAGTGTGTCCTCTTACCAAGAAGTGATGCTGTAAAAGATGAAAATGGAATTTGTTCAAAAGTAACCAGGATGTCCAATATAGCAGGTGTTGCTTAGCTTTAGATCTCATTCCATCTTCTTAATTTATTAAACCCTCTCTTAGAGGGCAAAGACCTTGCCCAATTGAGTATTGAAAGTCATCTATAATGGGAATCTTTAGGAGGAGAGATTACTCTTTCACATAAAGATCAAGGGACTAGTTGTAGAAGACCTCAATCACTAAATTTGTGGGAGGTAGGGGAGCAGACAACCAGGGAAGGGTTTTGAGTCAGTCATCAAGGTATGAACTGGCAGAGATCCATTCCTCTAGAATGAAGGTGCTATAACTGCCACCCAGTTTGGTGAATATTAGTGGTGCAGCAGCCACACTGAAAGGAAAAGCCTGGCACTGGAAGTGTAGTCGCTCAAGGGAAACCCAAAGAATATGTGGTGATAAGAGGTTGTAGACCCATGCAGTTATGTATCTTTTAGATCTGGATGTGATACACTTACATGGCCCCTGCTGAACCTCGTGGGACCAACAGTGAGGCAAGTCGAGACCTTCAAATCTTGCTGAAAGACCTCTATAACAAGATGATCCAATATGGCTCCAAATTTCTTCTTTTCTGGCTCACCTGAAGAGGAAGAAACACTACACAGGATGTAGGATCCAAATTCTTTAGGTAGATTCTTTAAGAAAACAAGCCCAATCACGTGTGATAGGTCAAAACTATTTCTTAAAAGATCTTCACACAGGAACCTTGAGGGAGCAATGCTGATAGAAGTAGTCTGGATTTCATAGGGAATGAATGTTAAAAGCACGTTTGTCCCCAGAACTTAACCCCTGTTCTATAATAAGAAAGGGGCCATGAGAGTGTACCGAATACATAAATAAGTGCTGTAGTACTTTCTTCTTAAACAGCCAATGTATAAGGCATCTTAATTTGATGGTAGCAACCTTACAGGAACTTGATAAATAAGATTACATTGATCCTTCAGGTACTGTTTTTAAATCTCACTCACATATACACAGCACTAATAATTAGCTAACAGGGAGTTCCTGGAGACAGAGTTCTTGCATTTGTTCATTTCTTTTCAAATGAAGATCCCTTTGGGGTGAAGAGATGATCAAACATCAGTACAAAGAAAGGGATCTAAATGAAATCCTGTACAAAACAGAGTTTATAATAATATATTCTACTATTTTCTGAAAATGAGCATTCATCAAAAGTCTCCTTACAGGGGATTTAATGAATTTAAGAGACACAAAACAGCATTTTTTAATGTTTTATGTAAAGCTTTCCTCCAGTAAAATGCCTTTTACAAAGGTATGTTCTATCCCCTCCCCTTTATAAAACAGCAAACTTTTTAGGAACAAATGCTGTAAGGAGGACAACACAATGAAGTTTGATGCTTCATCTCAAAATACAGGGATATCTTTTAAAAAAGTGTTATGACTAAGTGAAATTCTCTAATTGTAGAACCATGAATGAAGGTACGGATTAAAGAGTTAGCCTCCTACACACTTATTTTAACATGCATGGAATCAAGCCTTTTCAGTTTCTTCTCCACTACACTTCTTTTTATTAAAAGAAGAGATACTTAATAGGAATCGCATTAAGGCTATAAATCTCCCCTGGAATGCAAATTATTCTGTCTTAAATTTAAACCAAAGCCAATTAGATCTCAGGTCATACTACCACTTTCTGAATCGTAACAACAGGGAACTGATGACCTCCTTACCTGTCGTGGCTGTTCAGTCACTCGTTGTGGATCTGATCTCACTTTATTGCTAGGATGGTTGGTAACTTTGGTTACTGGCTGTTTGAAAATGGAGGCTGTTTGTCTGATTGGCAGTGTCGTATTTAAGTCTGGTTTACCCTGTTAAAAAAAAAAAAAAAAGAATTAGCAAAGACCGTATAACAGATTGCTGTTGGATTAACCCATTTTTACTGACTTGTGAAAGAATTTGTTGTTACTGCACTAATGAGTTCTTGGATAGCTAACCTTTCAACCAACTCACTTATTTTAAAGAAAAAACTGAGGTTTAGAAGTTTCAAGGCTACTTCTATGCAGTGGAGAAATAAAGCAGCATGACAGCCCACCTTTCCTTATTTATTTAAATGACTTGTTGCCAAAGTGAGCTATTGTCAGAAAGCTAATGACAAATTCAGCCTTCCAATATTCAAAGCAAGTAATTTAGGGTTCTAATAAACAAAAGTATTATTCAGAAATTCACAGATATTAAGACCAAAATAGACCAATATGATCTAATTGAACCTCCTACATAAACACAGATCATAGTATATCCTGCATCAAGGATCTTCATAACTTTAATTGAGTTAGAGCATCTCTTTCAGAAACATTTTTAATCTTAGAGTAAATGACATTAAGTGACAAAGAAACCCTCACAACCCTAATAGTGTTCTAATAGTTAATTACCCTCACTACTGTGAAAACAGCTTGTTTGTATATCAATACCTTCTATATTTTTTTTTTAAAAATTATATTTTGAATTTGTTTCATCTTGGTGTGCTTTAAGTAACTTCTCTATCAATATGGAGATTTTAGAAGATAAGATGTTTGACCTATAATCTAGTTCCAAACTAGGATACTTACTGTAAAATCTTGTTTCCAAGAAGAATGAAAAAATTGCCCTTGTTTTAGATTAGCTCAGGCGAAAATGGACATAATGTATCTTAAGCGTGAACTTATTTTTATTTTACTGATAAATGAATGTTTGCATGACTGGCTCTGTTGTGCTCAGGTATTTTCATAAATGGGGATTATATTTTATTTCCCATAGACTGGTGACAATATTTTTAGGATATATGATCCAGATAAGAGTATGCTAGTTTCCTCACATGTGGTCTTATGCTTGATATTTTGGCAGTGGTATGTCATAGGTTGAAAAAACTTCTGAGACACAGAAAATACCAAATATTTTATGAATTGCTGGCTAACACATCCCACATACTTAAGAACTACCGCCAGTGTTTTCGTCCATGAAAACAGAGTAATTTCAGATATTCAAAACTTTTTATTTCAGAAATTTTGGATATGCATTATATTAATACAAAAAAATGTATAGACAAACCTGAGCAATATGTAATCATTTACAGCACAAAAAAGGTGGTAGCCGACATTACGTTTACAGACTTTTAAAAAAAACAACAACAACATTGTCAGTTTTAGAAAATTAAAAAATGTATTAAGTGATCATCAGTATGAACACAAAACAAAATTCTTGCCACACAAGACTATACAATTAAAATGAAAGCTGGATTATTGTTTTATGCAACAATCTAACAGCAAGGGGAAATTTGCAATAAAAAATACATTTCTGCTTATACTAACATTTTATTGCAAATATCTGTATATCACCTATATCAGCATACAAATATTCACTGACACACACTTAGGATAAATTAAAACTCTTTTGCGCATACATCTTCATACTTTCCAATCACATACAGTAACGTTGCGGGGTTAGCACTTTTTCAAGATTGGCGAAACTGCGTTCAGCATCACCTGAATTGCACTGGATTGACAAAACAACATGAGCAATCTGGCTAAGTCTTGGCAAACGTTTGTCCATGCTTTTCCAAAAACTGGAGAGAGAAATGTCATTGGTACTAGGAAGTTAATTTACAATGTTTAAGTAAACTGCTCGCTCACCCTCAGGTACAGAACTCAGCAGGGGTATACTCTCTTCATAGTCACTGAAGTTGCAGGAGAGTACACAAACTTGCTTGAGATCAAGGATTCTCACATCATGAAAAAAATCTATATGCTGGCTGTTTGTATTTAAATACCCCTGCAATTTCGCTACACAGCTCTGAAAAACTTGATGCTTGAGATTGTACAGTGCATTCTGTCCTCTGTACTGACGTATTGCCAGCAGATCAGACGCCACGTTGTACACTTCTGTTGGTAATGTCAACCGTGATTCAAACATAAGTGGTGTCTGAACAAGTGGAGTTGCATCTGCTTCAATAAAAATTAAATTTGCCACAAGCAATTCACTCTGCAATAAAACACTTAGCTCCTCTAAAACAGCAGCCGTATCATCCAATTCGATTTCCCAAGCAATGAACCCCTTGTAGTACTCCACATGATGGCCGTGATAGTCAATGGCTTTAAACCAAGTAGTCCATCTTGTTACAACTGGTTCCAGTGGTAATGTTGGACTTTAAACTCCAAGGGCGATAAGAACAGCTTTTTTGTTAGAGCACACAGACGGTCCACTTCCATATACAAATGGCACCGGCAATCACCTAGTAAAGCTGTAATGTGTGCCCAGCAGGCACATCAATGCAGTTGTTTAAAATGCTATTTCAACTGTCTTTGAATGACTTTTACATGTACTCTGCATTATCTGTCACACCAGCCACTACATTCGAAAAGTCAATTTCATGGTGTACAAGGGTCTTTATAACAGCTTGTGCAACTGTAGAGTAGTTTAACGTGTTCTAACTCTACTGTTTCTATGAGCATGGCAGCAGCTGGGAAATCTTCTGAACTTGCATCAGCTCCATTAGAACATTTGCAACATACTGGTGTAGGCTGTCTGTATATTCATCCACAATTATAGCTGCATGCTGATTCTTCAATTTAACAATCAGTTGTTGCTTGTTTAGTTCAAAGACGTGGGGAAGATAGACTCATCTCAGTGTACTTGCTTGCAGGATACAGGCCCCATTTCATATGTGTTTGTTTAGGAATTCTCTCATTTTGCGATTGTCTAGTTTTTCTAGCGGGATGTTTGCACTGCAACAGGCCTCTACCCATTCTTGTCCTACCTTTTTCTGTATTTCTGATTTTCATTTTGTCATGCAAGCACACCAGTAATTGTGAACTGTGTCTTTGCTACTGTCACTTCGCCACCCTCTGCCCTTTGTTTTCTGTTTTCTATGGCTACAACTTGACATGGACCTTTAATGTGGTTTACTATGCAGACCTTTTTAACGTGGTCAAGAACTTCGCTGCAAATTGTACCAAATAACTTCCCTACATCCATATGGAACATATCTTTGCCGAATTCTTTAATGTTATCCTCATGCTTAACCATTTAGACATTGGTAGGAAACGGCTCGAATGCCTGAAGCACAAGTTAGAAAGTCATAAGGAATCAGAGATTCCAGAAATGAAAGGTAATTTCAGGGAAAAAATGCAGCAATATTGCCAATTTCCAGAAAACCCTGGCCCTACTAAGAACATCCCAGCCTTTTTCAGAGTGTAAAAGTGAAAGTGTGGCTAGGTGCACACACATCTGTGCTGACACCTAATAAAGCCACACAGGATAGGCACTGGAAAAAATGAAGTTCCCCAGGATTAAACAGCTCTAAATATTTTCCCATAAAGTATGTTCTGTGTTTTAAAAAGTCTTGAGAGACTTTATATTGTCATCTGTAATTTCTGATAAATAATAATTGTTAAACTTGTGCTTATCAAGAATGTTCTGTTAACGATTGTATTTATAATATCTGTGCTGGAAGGGAGGAAAAGAAGGAAGCTTACCACGTAAGAAGGAAGCTTTATAATTGGCTCTGAGGTTGTAGATCAGATAAAAAGTGAATAACTGGTTTCAATATAAGCTTCAATATAAGTATATACATACTTAACCAGATGCAAATTATAGATCTGATTGATTTGGTGAAGTTCTTTTGTTTGGTTATAAATCCCAACTAAAGCCACATACTTAGACTCCTTAGAATTTATATAGGGATTATTTTTGTACTCAGCTGATCATTTACCTCCAATATTAACTTGTTTGATTTGATAGTTTTAGTGTTTTATTTTTGTTCAATATTATTAAGGTTAGCTCTGGTGATAAGTTTTCTTGATTAAACTTTAGTTTTAGAGTTTTAATAAAATTTATAAAATAGAAACTGATATTGAGTTACAATTCCTGAGTCAGATTTCCTTCAGTAAGGAAATGGGTCCAGAAGGCCTGGGTTGGAGGCCTGGGTTGGATACCAGCCACTCAACCTAAAGGCCTGACCTGCACCCCCTAACAAATCTATGGTCTTAAGCTACAACATTTTCTTATTTTTAGTCTGAATGTGTCTCTGAGCTTCTAATTGGATCATGTTATGCCTTTGTTCGCAGTTAAACAGCTTCTATTTTGAGAAATCTTCTCCCTGTGTAGAAGAGATTTTTACAGACTGTGATCTCCTTGTCTGTATTAGTGCCATGTGTTATAATAATGAATCCTCTAAATATTGCTGCCAATGACGTCAGACCCATAGAGCTTTACTGGATTCCTTTTTAAAACATGCACGAGTGTGCCACTTATTGTTCAAATCCTATTGAGCACTTTTCAAACTGCAGAACTAGATCTCAAATTGCTTGTTCACTTTCACAAGGCCAGAGCTACAGTAATCTGGCATGTTTGGATGTCCATGCATTGCATATAAGGACATCCTATGTTTACAAGTAGGAGGTCATTACTCTCCCCCCCCGCCCTCCCCATCCTCTCACTAAGGAATACAGTGGTCTCCTCTTGGAGGAGGATTAAGTTGCAGCAAAATAATTACTCCTGAACGACAGCATCCACACAGGGGTTAACATTTTTAATTTATGTGCACTGACTTCACACTTTTAGTTGATATGCCTCAACTTTGCTTAGTGTTTTGGTGCAGACATGCCCTAAGTAGTAGCCCAGTGAGTGGTAACAAATTAACACATGGTAACTTGCAAATCTCATTTTGAAGATGTTTCCAATGGGGAAGGGCTGGAAATTTTCATGGTGGACTGAGGGCATTAGGTTGCTTTGCTGAAGTCTGAAATATTGTTGTGCATTTGTTAATATAGTAAAGCAGCTTTGGACAATGAGGGTCACCAAAATGCAACTATGTTCTTACATTAAGCACCTCTAATTTTCTAGCAGGCAAAGAAATCAGATGTTTTGAGATTGCCTTCCATCCAATAACAGGAATTTGTGTGAGACTAATGAATATAAATGTTTCCATCAAAAACAGGGGGATTTTTTTATTTTAAAAATACTGTGTTGTCACCAATTTTTTCACAAATGACACAGATCTAAAGCTTGCACTGAAGCCAATGGAGTTAAGATAATGGATGTATTTGGCCCCATCATTTCTAAGTGTATTATATTCCACAAACACTTTCAATATAGACATGAACACCAGTCTTCCACAGCTTTTCTGAGACAATATCAAGTCTTTTGGCATTATCTCCAGAGACTTTTAAACCCAAACAAACTTTTTAATTTCAGAACTTTTACACTATAAACAACCAGGGACACTTAAAAATAAACAATCAAATAAATAAAAGGCATTTTGAGTTGTGTGTTCAAGACATTTTGTGCATGCAACTTGAGATCCTTTTTTTTTTTTGAAGTATTTCCCTCAAATTATTCAGTGAACTGAAAGATACTGTGCAAGTACTGTGTGATCTTTCATCTCATTCTAGTTTCAATTTTTATTTTAAAGATATGTTTCTTTAGATATCTTTCTATAGTCACTCAGGAGAGGGATAAACAAAACAAACTGTGATACTCTAGCACACTACTAAGAGGCAAATAACAAGCTACTGTATTTTGTGTATGTGATAATTCGTATAGAATCCACACATACACTTAAAAGCAGTGAATAGGAAGCTTTCCCTGGGGAATGCAAGAGCTTAAGCAATCAAATTCTGGAGTTGTTAAGATTTCATTTTTTAAAAAGCTTTTAGACCTTACAGTTGCAGAGAAATACAAAACAAGTATTAACTATGGGGGAACATAAGATTTACCAGACACCTAAATAGCCTGAAGTCAGCCAGGGTTGGTCTGGGCTTCAAATTTCTGTGGTGCCATGGCCCTGGAAAGTTCCCAGGCTCTTCCATATCAACCACTTTCTAGGAGGTTCAGTCTGACAGCTAGCAGGAGTCTGTCCAACTGTTCAAGCGACAAGTGAATCAATGTAAAAGTATTCTGTAACCATGCCTTTACCCTCTTCCTAGCCTGCTTTTTGTGTCCTGATTATCCTCACTTCTAATGTCATATCTGTACTTTCCACTGACTTCAGTGGGCCATCAAGGAAGTCCCTAAAGCCTCCCACTGATTTCAGTGGGCTTTGGATCAGCCCCTAGTAAGCAGGGAACTCAGCTTTACTTGTTTTGATGCAGCTCCCTGTATACTTTTGGATGTTCAGAAAATCATAATTAATTATAATTATGCAGTACAGTGTGCGGTTGATTTTCAGAGTGCAAACTGAGAATTTTTAATGAAATCATAAACTAGCATTCATCCATGGTTCATTTCATGGTGTTGCTCCAATAGTTGCATCCTAGCGGTGGATGAAGTATCATCTCTGTATTTCACATAGTCTACATTCGTATAGCACTTTGGAATCCTTCATGATAAAGGACACAATGTAAAATGTAATGAAATGTCTATAAATGGTCTAATAAACATCACTTCATTTAAGACACATAAAGTAAGTTATGGTATTCAGTTACCAATATACTTGTTAAAGAAAGCTCAATATTCTTAATCAGAATGGGCTTAAAGGCCAAAGACTTCTCTGCCAAGTTCTGCTGCTGCTTGATTAACATCCTTTAAAAGCAGCTCTCCTCACATAAAGTCCCTTTGCCCTTCTAGGAACTAAGGTATTATATCATCTGTCAGGCCTGTCAATGCATCGTTGTGCCACATATATGCCTCATCCAGCTGTATTCTTCCTTACATAATATTTCAATGCTAGCAGAAATGTTTTCCAGAAGGCCGTCCACTTTTCCTTCTGGAAAAGATACTTCATACTGAGTATGATTTAGAAAGTTCCCACAATATTATTTCCAAGCCTTTCCAACCAGATGATCCTTAGATCACTCATTACATAAATGTTTGGTTAGAAAGTAGTCTAATACACTTTTCTTTCAAAATAAAGCCAACCACCAATTTGAAAGGGCCGTGGAAGGCATTTTTACAGCATAACAGTAACGGCAAACAACTGTGTTTATTAGTTCTTATTCAAAACTACTCTGAATCTCCTATTCAGTTCTCTCTTCAGGAATCTCTAAAATTAGCAAAATAGTTTTAAATACTTAAAATGTCCAAATTAAAGGCATTACAAATTATTTGAAAAGATTACTGTAAGATTGAAGCAAAACTCCTCCTTCCCCTCTACCCTCAACAAAGTCCATCAATCAAAAGGGTTTTATTGTTAATTCTGCAAGTTCAGTAAGTGCACTAATATCTAATCAGGATGCCTTGCAGTTTGTGTAGAAGACCGGATGACAGACTGTAAGTGACCCATAAATGCTAACAGCACAAAGAAGAAGAAAACTTACTTGCAATATCTACATGCTGGTATCAAGCTAAAGTTATCAAAAAACTTAACTAATATGTTCAATTAATGATGGCAGAGGGGAATTTTTTTTTTAAACAGGATTTTTCCATTACCATCTGTATATAAGAACATGGAACATAAGAGTGGCCATACTGGGTCAGACCAGAGGTCCATCTAGCCCAATAGCCTGCCTTCCAACAGTGACCAATGCCAGGTGCCCCATAGGGAATGCACAGAACAGGCAAGTGATCCATCCCGTCGCCCATTTCCAGCTTCTGGCAAACAGAGGCTAGGGACACCATCCTTGCCCATCCTGGCTAATAGCCATTTAACTGCCTATTTAACTGCCTCAATATGGTTGAGAAAGACAGCTTAGCTGCAGTTTTATACTTCGTCCTTTGCAAAAAATATAAAACAGAGGCAAATGATTTAGAAACCACTCATGGTAAACTGTTTGTACAAGACTAACAAGAAGTACAGTAGGTGTGAATAAATGTATGCACAAACATGACAAGGTAAATCTGTTAGAGGTACTGTATAAGAATTCAGTTGCAAGGTTTACTAGAAGATGAACACCACATATCTCTCTCCTCTAACAACTGTGCGTTAGAACTCACAAATAGCAAACTTCAGGATTAAATTTAAAGTCCTTTTTACTGAAATAACTACTGAAGAAATAATCCAGTAGCCCACAAAGTAAAGGTTTTAAATAGCATAAGATCTTAACAAATGATATTTGCCTAAGAAACTGAACAAACAGTAGTGTAGATTCTGATCTCACTTACACAGCTGTAAACCCAGGATAGTTTCTGTGATTTCAAGAGTATTACTCACAATTTGCACTATTGTAAATATCAGAATGTGGCCCAGACTTTTATATATAAAATTCTGCAAAACTCACCGAATTAGTTTCCTGGTACTGTACTCCTCCTCCATTACTTGCCCTTTCAAAAAAGCGCATGTCTGGGGGAGGGGTTATTATTTTTTTTTTAATGCACTCATTAAATGTAAAAGATCAGCATGAACTGTGTGGTCCATGCCTTCTGTCATCTGCCATTAATTTAATCTTGGGAATCCATGTCCTGGAAACCAGATGCAGCTTATTATGCATTTTCATGCACTGTCTAAATATATAATTGCTAATTTAAATGAAAACATTGCAACTTGTTTTAAAAACCCAACAGACAACTTTTGGAAAGAATCCTTACAGTATAAGCATTCTTACTGCATCCGTCACTATGGTATCTAGGTGTCAGCAGCCACGGCTTTATTGGTCATTTTCCTAACATGCTGCATCTATTATCTTTGCCTGTGTGTGCTTTAGTCCCCCAGCTCCCTTTTTTTCGCCTAAGCACTATCCAGAAGAGGAGTATATTTTCCTATTAATAAAAAAGCCTGATGCAGTCTCGTTTCACAGACCCCAGCTTTTAAAAAAATTGCTTCTTTTGGATGCATAATTTTAAAAGACCCCAACGTTTGTATAAATATTATGTAACTGCCTCAAAAGACAAGCTTCCTGGCACGTATGAAAAAATATGAAACATTTTAGCTCAGAACAGGAAGATGAACATAACAAGGGCAAAAGCTGGACAAGTGAACAGGATAATCTCTTGACACGAACTAACTTAACAGGTCTAATTTAGAAATGTGCTTTAAGCCTTATCGGTCATCAGATGAACATTACTGAAATTTGTTCTCAAATCACACACACGGGTCAACTCTCTAATTATTGTTTAAATTTGATGTTCCAGGTTTAGCCTCACCTTGATTGTTCCCTGTAGTAGTAGAATATTGCCTCTATCAAAAAAATCTACACCTCCATGACAACTAAAAAGATAAATATACAGACACACACAACCCTCAGCAGCAGGCTGCTTTACGCAGAAAAAATTGCTAAATGCACTAGAGGAAAGGGCAATTTTAGGATCTGAAGTAGCATAGATACACTTAAACACAGTGTATTTACTAACAAACCTTATTTTGATTGAGAGAATCATTCCTTAGTCTCTGTTTGTTCTTCTGTAATTTACTGGGCATCATCTTTCCAGTTCTGAAGTCAAAACTGCTGAGATCAACAGTGTTTCCCAGGTATCTTGCCAACTGAGGCTTGCTTCTGAACTTCTTACCACTTGGACTAAAAAGAAGAAAACACTTTAGTATGTTTTGTTTTACGAAATGATACAGCTTTGACTTCTTAGAACAGGTTTCATACCTTTTAAATTGATACTTTAAGAAGCGTCCATATCTTTATTCCATGCATCATGTTCACTGTGGTGTATTTATGCATGTATTAGGCAATTGAGCCGAGGTATCATCGCTCTCCTAAAATCCAGTCCCATCCTTTGCTCAGGGTTCTAACCTATGTTTCAGGCTGATGGACACAAGTATGCACTATCGGCCTGGAAGGTATCTTTAAATGGAAATTCAAACTGAATGATTGCTTCAGCTACTCTAATTAAGTATAAAAAGCCCACAATGAGAGATTAGATTCTGTCCAACTGCAGGAAGTCACTTGCTCTGTACAAGATATAGGTCAGTAGAATAGGCTTCAACCGACCATCCATTAAACCCAATCATTAATACACCAACCATCTCAAATCTCTAATGCCGTTAGACTGATACAAATATATAAAAATAGGATATAATACAGCATGGCACCATATACATAATTCACTCACTAATGCTGGTATCAGAGGGTGGAGAAATAACTGACCAGTAAGCAAGCAAGCGGCAAGATAAATGATGCATGATATGAAGCGAATAGTTACAGCTTTGGACCAGCACGTACCTTATCAAATGAAATGATGCTGTTTGTAGCAATATTTTGTCTGAGGCTTTATTTAGAATTGTTCCATTTGCCCCATTTGGCCGATGAATTTTCAACACTACCCTATTCCCACCTGTTCTTTTGAGCACCATCTGTAAACATTTGGTTTACCATCATCCTAAACAATCTTATTTCTATCAATCTGCATGCAACAGAACTTTCTTTTTCCCCACCCACAGCCCTTAACTTTCAGTAAGGTGCAGACAGATGGACAAAAGGTTTTGCCCAAATGCACCTCTTTTTCAAGACCACAGGCCAAGCCATTATTCACTGAAAGAAAGTCAACTTAGAAAAAAATAATGCTGCCTTAATAAGACTTAGAAGTGTGGCAGAAACAAGGTATTAAGAGACTATAAACAAACTCCTGGTCTATGACACAGTAACTTGTGACGTCCTCACAGCATAGCTGTGAAACATGGATAAAATCAAAGCAATGATCAAGTGTCAGATGTGGTGCCAATATAGCATTCTTATTGAACAATGATACAGTGAAAAACAGGAGCCACCAGGATACGGAAATGCACAAATTAAATTAACTGAGAACATGGTGATATTTTCAGACAGACTGCTTTGCACTGGAAACTAACAAAAGCAAAGCACTTCAGAAGTTGCCTAAAGCTGTTTGTTCTTTCAAAATCATTTTTGACAAGATATTCAGCACTGCAGAATGCAAAGGAATAGCTAAATAAGCACTGCAAAGGAATAGCTAAATAAGACAAATATAGGAAAATGGGTATTATCTGAAATAATACAGCCTTATGGAGAGCCAGAATTAACAGAAAGGATGAGTGGAAGCACTGCTCAATAGGGAAAAAAGACATTACAACGTGAAGCCAATCACAAATGTGGGTGAAGGAAAAAATGAGGACATCTTCTAGTTTTGGTAAACAACAACAACATAAACAAAAAAATCCAAGCTAACGTGTGAGCAGAAAACAAAGTAACTTTCTACATTTTTAGTTCTAGGGCTGGCTGTCATTGCTCTAAGTTCAATCAGTGGGAAAAAATACTGCATCAAAGATCAGAGACAAAAGCAAGTTGCTTATATGGCAACAAACTTCCACATTAAAGATGTAAACTATTTGACACTTTGACCACGTTTACCCTCAACACTCACCTGAGCAAAGTTCTGTGTACAAAGGTTTGCCAAATTCCCTGTTTTCTGACTAAATGAAGAGGGCTGAATTTGCTGGATAAGTCATTTTGTTGTGAATTGCTCTCCCAGCTTTATTCACGAACATGAAAGAGACACTCAGAAGAGAAAAACTAGCAACAACCCTGCAATCAAAGTCTATATTGTCTGTTCCAAAACCATGCTTTTAACAATTAAAAGCTTTATAGATTCTTAGTGCATGTGTATATAGCCATTTTAACCAATGTTATTACACTTGGGGATGAACAAATGGATTCAGTGAGTAGCTATCAAACTTACAAAAGAATCTGGATAACCCATATGCGCTTTGCAAAAAATTAGGTGAAACACTTATTTTTTCCATTTCTTCTGTGTCACCTTTATTCTCTTGTACAGATGGCTGGGGATTTTTTGCTAGAACATTTTTTTCCAATGGAAAATGCTGAATCTTCAAAACCAAAACGTTTTGTGCAAATGTATCAATTTCAATTAAACTTTCATCAGAAAGGTTTCTCAATTTCAGGATGGTATTTCTGGTCAAAACCAGAAACGCACAGCCACTGACCCCAGAAGCCAATAATCTAGTGGTTTGGGTACGCACCTAACCCTAACCCAGGTTCTAAATCAGGCAGAGCAGTGACTTGACCCTGGGTCTTGTGACCCAGGGACCTCTTGGTGCCAACTGGCAGAGGGCACCCAGGCTGCAGAGGGCTTTACAGGGGCCCCCGGGTTAGATATATGCATAATAGTTCACCAACAGGCGGCATGTGAGGTCTCTAGCGAGAGCCAGTAGCCCACTGTCACCATAATCACTCCAAATGCATATACTGATAATATATAAGGAGTTATGCATCTATATTGAAGGTTCTTAAGGTCTTGGAGATAAGGCAGGTCAATAGGAGACATGTTCCTTTCAGGCAGAAGGTAACAGATGTTAATCTCCCTGTCTGGTCATGTGTGTATTGTATGTCTCACAATGTAGTCCTATTTGCAAAATGAGCCACAGGCAAAAGAAAAGTTTGTGAAATCTATAAAAGAGGAAATTCACAGAATGAAACAAACCAGTTTGTTTGGCCTGTTTATGACTAAAGACAAAGAAAGGATTGTTTGGGTACGTCTGGGGATGCAAGGAAACACACAGGATCCTTCACCTAGGAGGCAAGATGACAGTGTACTTGTCTTATGAAAGGAGGATCACAGCCAAACCCGACGGTAAAATCCTGCAAGGATGAACATTACTTCACAGGCCACTGAGAGTATCTAGTTAATTAAGTTTAGGTTTTAGAATGCATGTTATGATATTATTTCATGTGTAACCATTTGTTTCCAATACTTCTACTTGCTAGTAATTGAATCTCTATGCTTTGCTAAATAACCTTATACTTGATTTCACTAAAAACATATCTAAGTGCTGTGTGTTAAGTGGAGAGGTGATCTGAGGTGGAGGTAAGGTGGGATGTACCATTTCTCTGGAAGCAGCAGATTTGTGAATACTGGGAGTGTCCAGCAGAACAGGGGCTGGACACTCCAGGGAGACAGCAGGCTTGAGAGGCCTAGAGCAAAGTTCTTGTGTTACCTGTTGAGGTCGGGAGCTGACCCCCAGCAAGTACAGATAATGTTTCCTCATGCTGAGGGCAGGCGATAGCAAGGTGCCTCAAAGCCCTGACTACCCCGGGAAGCGTCACAGGTATCCCATGTCCTAGGTGAGTGCCCTAATCATTGGGCTATATGCTATACTGGGGGGAGGTGTCTCTCTCAACCACCAAGTTTCAAAATCTCAAACATTTTCAAGAAATGGGAGCAGCAGCACATGAGCCAGCAAACAGAGCTGGAAACAGGGGAGTCTGATTGGGAACTTGGGGGCGGGGATGTGCGTATGTGTGTTTTCTTTTTTCTCCTTGACAGACGCTTAGGAGGATAGGCTAGGACAGCTACAGAGGCAGCAGTGGTAGTGACCCAAAGAATGGAAGAGTCAGTGAAGATGACTGGATGTGGAAGCTACAGTGCACATTATCCTGGAGTGGGTATCTGAAATGTGCTTCGTTTGTATGGAGTGCTGCCTGAAGAGCTGATGGAAGAAAAGATCCGAGGTTTGGAGACACAAATAGAAACCACGGTTGAGTTTCAAAAGGGATTTAAGCAGATGGAGGGAAAGCAAGAGGAGGTTGAAGAGAAAACTCAAGACTCACAGATGCAAGCTGGACTGGAAAACTGCGAGGGTAGATTGCTGGATGAGGTAAGTGGCCAGAGGAAGCATGTGACTTTGAGAACCAGACAGAGAAAGAGACTGGCTAGTGAAGGAGAAATAGAACTCAGAAACAGGTTTGCTGAGATGGAAAATGAAGAAGGGGCAGAGCAGGCAGTAATAGAAGACGGGAGTGCAAGGAAGAAGAAGAGAAGAGTGGCTAGTCTTACAAGAAGAGGGAATCAATGGAGACACCCAGAATTAGAGCCCCAAAAGGATCGAGGATGACTCTCAGAAGATTGCAAGTGAGAACAAAAGACAAGAGGACTTACAACCAGGAAAAAAAACAGTAGAGGGAAGGCTGGAGAATCACACCCACACCAACACCAGGAAGAGGCAGGTCTGTGAGACTGGGGACTCCCTACTCAGAAAAATGGAGAGGCCTGTCTCCAGAGTTGATCCACAGAACAGAAGGGTGTACTGTCTGCCAAGAGCTAAGATAAGGGATGTGGACCAGAAACTGAAGAAGATCCTAACAGAAGCAGGAAAGAATCCACCGATTGCCCTTCATGTGGAAACAAATGATACAGTTAGATTTTTGCTGGAACACACCCTGGGGGACTATTTGAGGCTGAGGAAGACACTAAAGAAATAGAGGCTTTAAGTCTCTATTTCATAAGCAGGATCTAATACTCCATATCCCTACAGAACCTTCAAGTGTTATTCTGTCTACAAACATACAACTAAAAGGAGAGATGAAGATGTGTTCTGAGGATAAATCTAACACTCAAAAGCCAGAAGAGTTAGTCCCCATCCCCACAAAATATAAAATCTGACTAGAAATTGTAAGCAACATAACTTCCCAAGCACACTTCCCTCTTTCTGAATCAGATGAGGCACTTTGCCTTTGCCTTTTACCAACAAGGCTGAGATTTTCAAAAGGAGTCTAAAGAAACGTGAAACTCAATGGGAGTAACATGCCTGGCTCCCTTAGGCTGGGATTTTCAAATGAGCTTATTATCAAATATTGATCAGTACCTGAACGGTGTGTAGTGGAGGCATACAAAATCTATTCTCCAGACACCTAATAAAAAGCTTTGGCGTGTGAAGTTCAGTAAAGTTCATAACAAGCTGTTTTGCTGCACCCATTCACTGAAAGAAAGGTGTTAAGGGAACTATCAACCTAACCTAGACCAGTGGTTCTCAAACAGGGGTCCAGGGCCCACAAGCAGGTTTCAGGGTGTCTGCCAAAATAAGCCAGAGAGAAGGGCCGGCGTTAGACTCACTTAGGACTGGGGCTGAAGCCAAAGCCTGAGCCCTACTGACCTGGGCTGAAGCCGAAGCCTGAGCAACTTAGCTTTGTGGGGGGCCCCGTGGCATGGGACCTCAGGCGATTGTCCTGCTTGCTACCCGCAATGCCAGCCCTGGCTTTTAATCTACTGGATATGCAGAAAAAAAGTTGTTGCGGCACAGGCAGACCGTGGAGCTTTTACAGCATGTTGTGGGGCGGGGACTAAGAGACAAAAAACTTGAGAACCCCCTAACCTAGACAACTTTAAGAAGTTAGATTGGCCCCAGGTAATACAGCTCTTGTAGCAGTTTCTATGCTTTTACATTCACATTTCAGAGTTTCTGTCTTCTGCTGCTGTCAGAAAGACCTATACACACAGGATAAACCGATTCTGATATTTATCTTTGGTAATTACCCAGCCCCATTAACATAGCAACCAAAGATCCCACACTTTGTAATGTATTATCTCCATTTTACAGATGGAGAATTGAAAGAGATTTTTTTAAAGATACTTAGGCATTGCAACACCTAACTGACTTAGGAGCCTAAGAGCTTGTCTACATGGGGACAGCGCCCACAGCAGTGTGGACACTCTTACTGCCCACAAAATGTGCCTTTGTGTGCATAAGCTTAATGCACTTCAGAGGTCTATTAAGCTAAACTGCCTGAGCACATTCCTAGAAGTGAGCCAGGGTATAAATTTAGCAACTCCACATTAACTTCCTGTGACTCTCTATACCTTGGGGGTGGGGGGAGAGGCTGTAACCCCCATATTCCTCATCTATATTCAACTGTGATATTGAATATAAAGCATGCCCTTTGAAGTATCAGGGGAAAGGTTTTGATCCGCTGAAACCCATTGTTTCATCTAAGTATGTGTATCATTAATGCATATAAAATTGTAAGAATTGTGTTGTATGGTTTTCACTAAAATATGCTGTGGGTCTGGGAAGCGCCCAGATATTAGTTCTCTAAAGACAATGACAAGGGAGGTAACAACGCTCAGATGGGTGCTGAACAGACACCACTAGCCATTGTCCAGCAGAGGAGTTATGCTTACCATTCAGTGACTCTCTCACAGTAGACACACCTGGGTATTGCTTCACCTTGTGACTCAGCAATGCCCACCAGACATGCCTGGACTTGTGTTCTCCAAGCACATGGACTAAAGTCAGCTAGGCATAGCAATGCAGAGCGCAGCAATGCCTACAGACGTTTAAAAATCTGGGCCTAAGTGATAGGAAGTCAGCAGCAAAGCAGTGAATTGAATCTGCATCTCCCAAGTCCCAGGCTAGCACTCTAAACACTGGACCAGCCTGCCTTTCACTTGCACCTTTTTCATATGAGTGTAAATACACTGACTTCAGTAGAGTTGTTCCCAATTTACAGCAGCATATGGTGAAACGTACAACAATATAATAAAAGTTATATGGAGATCCCATGCTTGTTCAGATGGCTCAAAGGCCATTGGAGAGTTCCTTGTTTGAAATATATACTAGTAATGTGTCATTGAGAAATTATTTAAAAACTGATTGAAAAAAAGATAGCTTTCCAAGGTTTCCTAATGCCACATGCCTTTGCTAATTTATATTATAAAAAGCCTACCATGGTAGCTATAAGTAGTGGAAAGTGATTATTTTTAGTGGCTATCCCACAGTAGTTTGTGACACCTGGAATCTACATTTCAAAAATGTTTACGCTTTTTGAAACATAAGTGAGATAATTAGCACATATGTCCCACTCTTCAGCGCAGCAAAGAATGTATGTGGTATTAGGCATATGTAAACAGTCTCACAGTTAATGGAACATTGAATTATCAGAAGATTCCATAGAACTTTTAGGTATGCTCAGGCCATAAAGACTCAAAATGAGACATACTAGGTTCACAATGGTTAAATAGATCTCCATATGTGGAAAAGTTAAACATAGCTTCCTAAAACTGTTAAAGAGAATTTACACAGCTAGGAAGAGAACTAATACAATTTGCCTTTATGAACACATCATAAACATTCTATGATTTTACAGTGACTTCATTCATGCAACCAGAAGTCATAACGAATGACTTATCAGGATACTGGGGCAGGGAGGAAGCATTAGTATTTGATTAAATTAAAGTGTGTCCAGAACCAGAGAATTTGGATTTCCAAGATTAAATTAAATTATATAGAAACATGAAGCCCAGTGTATAAACTTGAATTTGGTATTTTGCATACAAGATACAGAAAAAACATCAAATAAACTATTCAACTAATGTGCATCATGGAAGTGGGTTTTTTTAGAGCGCCAGCGCTACGCCGCGACTACACAAGCCACGTTCCCTGGTGAAGACGTGCCCTTAAAAAGCCTATTGGAACCTATTAATGAGGTTGTTAATCTCAAAGTGCTACTTTCAAAACAACAGCAGGGTAAGTAAAGCCACTGCTTGATCTTGATTTGTTTACATTTTCTTTCAAGAAACAAGAGCTACTTTACAATTTTAGTGGACAAACTGTTCAGTTTTTAAAGTAACTTCTTAATATGTAGAAATATTTAAGGCCCTGTCTACACTAGGACGGTTTTGCTGTCTAAATATTTTGGCAAAATCCTCCTAGTGTAGATTCAGTGCCTCAAACCACCATAAAGTTCACCGTATAAGCACAGTTATACAGATAAAACTGCATCCATATTAGGGTTCATATAGCTATATTGGGTTTAAAAATAAAAACAAAGTCATATCCCAAACTGACACAGCAATATATAGTGTAGCTGAGTGCAGAGTCATTTCTATTGCTGTGTTTGGTTTTCAGATGAGGCACATTATAAGCAAAATATACGTACATGCCCGCATACACACACTCACTGGAGAGCCACATGTCCAACAATGATGAAATTCCCCCACTTTCAACAAGCTTTTATTTAAAAAGAAAGAAAGAAAGATCTCCTACCACAAATTTGTAGAATTAAAGGAAAGTCTATGATTATCTGTTACAAAGCTATTCAAGAAAAGACCTGTTTCTTTTTAGGTACCGATGTAATTATCCACCCCATCTACCACCCAACATAATATAAACTTACAATCTGCTTTATGGTATTGGCAGTATAACCACAAACTGAATTCATGTATTCTTTTAACTGTCAAATGCCATTTGCACTTTTTCGCACTGTAGAGTGAATAAACATGTTTAATGAATATGAGGCGGTTACTTTGTTTCAACAGAGCAAGACAATCTTTTGCTTTATTTCAAATATTTCTTATTTTTAAATAAAATCTCAAACATTTAATAACTAATATTTATCCATGTGTATATTAAAACATATACACATTACAGACAGCAACCTGAAATATGAATTTAAAAAGTGTGGGTTTACTCTGAAAATGGTATCTCAGGTTTCCAAAATTTCTCTCTGATGCCATGTTTCTTGTCATAATGATTTCTGTATCAAAGAGGTTCAGTTTACAAACAGATTTTTTTTTCTCCCTAACATCAGCCTATAAACAATTTCATCTACAAAAGAGCTGCATTTTTTATTCCAATGTATCATCACTATTAAAGTCTCTGCAGGCCAAACTAGGCCCTCAGTGACACCTGTTCACGGCCCATTATCATCAAATTATGCCATGACTGATACCTGTGCAAACCCATTTCTTTCCACGGTTTGCACAAACATAACTCATTGAAAATGAAAGCAGACAATTCTGCTGATGATACACGAGAGACTAGAATGCAGCACACATTTCCACAGTTGTTCTGGCTCTGTTTTGCTAAAAGAAGGAAAAAGCAGTACAAAACTTATTTTTGTCATTAAAATAAGATCTGGCTTTGAATGCACAAAGCAAGCAGATCTATCAAATAAAAAGGAGCCATTATTAAAAGTCACTTTTCAGAATCTAATCAAACATTAATCTTACTTGGCTACAGCCAAATCCTGAAAGTTTGTTATATTATATACAATAGTTAATTTAGATTTACAAGATCAGATTAAATACAACTGTAAAAGGCATGATAAAAATCACTTCATACCCAATTGCCATTATTAGCAATGTATTCATTCATTCCTTTAAGAAGAGGTGACAATCAGAGTCCAGATACCACAGGGGAGAACAGAGGGTCTGAACACCAAAGAATAGGTAGTTGAATCAACTGCTGTATACAATATTACTGTACCAAAAAATAAGTGTATTGAGTAGGTACTGTATATAAAAACTGGTGACATGCTGCTCACAAATATCACTGTGTGATGTACATAGGGATAATGTGTGAAGAGTTATGAATCTGTGCTGGAAATATGTTCCTAAAATATGTTTTGGGGACAGACTTGATAAATAAACCTTCCTTAAGCAAAAAAATGTGGATTTACCTATCTGAGTCCAGCTTTGCAAGCTGGAGACACGGGAAGTACATTTGCATCTAAGTTAACAAAGTATTCAAGCCAATCAAGAAAGCGAATTGACCAGACGGATGAAAAGGGGGTTTGGCTCCTGCACCCTGAAAAACAAGCACCAGGGGAGAGGAACTTTGTTGGGGTTTATTTTTCAAAGAATACATTTCAAAGGCTTTCTGAATTATATAAGGAAGAAAAGGGAACTCCTTAGTTATCTATCACTTAGGGAACAAAGGGGACAGCACCCTTTGATTCTGTGAAAATAGGATCCTCTGACCTGGAGGACTATAGTTGCTGGTAACCTGATGTAAATGAGAAAACTGCTTACACAAAAATGGTAACTTAATTTTAGTAAGTTTTAGTCACTAGAAAGCATGTTTTGTTTTGTTGGAACCATACCTGTCTCTTTTTCTCTTGCTTAGCAACACTTAAATCTCTGTCCTGTATTAATAAAGTTATTTTTAGTTTTACTATTAGCCATGTCACTGCTATTATATTGACATATAGAGTAAGTTCTAAGCTAACTTAACAGGCGGGTGTGTACACTGTCTCTTTAAGAGGGACGAGACACTACAGAGAGATGTCTCTGGGGAACTCAGGCAAAGTCAAAATTGGCAGAGTCTTGAGGATTTTGCTGGTGAAGCAGTCAAGACTGGTGTGGCATGGAGCTGATGCAGTCTAATTTCCAGCAAAGCTCACACCCTCTAGGCAGAGGGGTAACACAGTAGCTAGTTCTGAGCTGTCCCGAGGAAAGCATCACTGAAGAATCCTAGAGTCACAGGCTGTTTAAATGTATTTGGCCCCTACTGATTTACCTTACTGGATTTTTACTTTAAATATGGTATTACTGACATTTGCCTCACAGCTGAAACTGAATGGAATTAGACAAAGTTACATTTCCTAGACAAACCCTACACAATGTGCTAAACACTACTACACACTTTTTATATATTTTGCGTGAGTAGTCCTCTTGACTTCCACAGGAGTACAGTTAAGAATGTGTGTAATGTAAGTGCGAGTGCTATACATCCCACTGTAACCATCTGCAAGATCAGAGCCAAAGATATGGAATCTACTGTGCATGATCTGTATTCTCATTACTACTTCCCTTTCCTTTTCAAATCAATGTCTTTTATATCCAGGGATTAAAACAAAAACAATAATGTATTTATATACAAAGGAGCATGTCTGATGGTCCCCTAAGTGAAAGCAGGCCACTTCTCTTTTTTGGAATAAGAAAGATAAAATAATCTTGTTCCCCACCCCCATATTTTTAATATAATTATACTTTGGCACTTCACTAGTGCCATCCATCTGATTATTATAAAGCACTTTACAAATATTAGCTATCCAAACATCCCTATATGATTGGCATTATTAGAGAGAGGAAAACTGAGGTACAGAGATGTTAAATGATTTATTGAAGGTCATATAGCAAATGATTGACTACAAACTATTCCTCCTGACATAAATAACTGCTCAGTTTTTAATGCCCTGACATGTATAATGAAATCACCAAATTGCAAGCCACGAGTTGCCTGGTAAATTTTTAATTTCAATTTTGTGGTGGTTTGGCAGAAGATCTGCATTAGTGCTGACGATGCTGGAATGAGTCCTAAAATTTGAACCATTTACTCCTAATTCTTTCCCAGATAAAAAAGGCAGACTTTTTAGGTTAAAAACCAGATTATAATCCTCTTCAATTGTAATATATATTTTTTAAAACCCAGAGTTTCTTATTATGGCTTCCAGAATAAGCAAAAAACTTTTTCTTATTGAGATATGGACGACAGTGCACAACTAATTAAAATTAAAAACTACATTTTCATTTGGTACAGTATTTCTTAAGCAGTATTTCCACGCCACCAATATTTGTAATAAGTAGTTGGATTATAAAAGTTATAAATTAAATCAGTAGGACTAACTGGCATCTATCTACAGGAAGGGCAGACACTGTCCCACACAAAAGTGCTCGAGGGGGTCTACACTGTATTATCAGCTTGTTCACATGCCCAACAAATTACCAAACCATGTTATGTGAATTTGATATTAAAATTCTGAAATGCAATACTGAACCAAAGTGGATTTCAAGACATATATCATATTGATTACAACATATTGAAATCCTGCAAGAGTTCTGCTTAGCCACCATCATTGACTTAGTTGGTCATGCTACTGACATGCTTTTAAAACTTTTTCCTGTTTTTTCTTGCCTTTAGAAAAAAACAAACAAGCCCTCAGTTCTGCAGTGAGCTCATCACAGAGCCACAATGAGGTCACACGGCTCACTGCAGAATCAGGGTGAAAATTTGGTAGTATGGGCCCAGATGCACATAGGTATGTAGGTTCCTAACTTCCACTGAAATCAATGGATACTTTGCAGAGCTTGGCCATAATGCTTATTTCAATTAAACTGTTTTGTCCTCCCCCTATTTCAACCAGGGACCCTAAAATACAGAAATTTGAGCATATTAAGGTCCCCAGAGTTCTGGCAAGATAGAAACAGTTACAGAGGAGTAAACCATTTAAGTAGTGTTTTTCAGAATGGTTGTTTGAAGATATATCTATAATCACTTAGTTGTTCTGAATCAAATGCTCCTATTAAAATAATACTGTCCAGAATAAATGTACATTTTAAGCAAAATCTGGCATTTAAATCTGTGAACAGTGACTTTACATGTAAAGTGCATCTCCAGGCCCACAACCAACAAGGACCGACTTAGAAAATAAAAATCACGTTGTGGGCCTCAAGTTTAAGCTTTCAGACAGGCTTCACAATAAGGTGGTACTGCAGCAAGGAAAAGCTGATCGTGATGCCAGACGCTATCCAATCATCTGCCACCATATTAGCGTATGGTTAGTAGCTCAAATCAGACAAAGACAGTAATACAAGAACAATGGCAAATCAAACTCCTTTATAAAGAGGTTTCCAATGAGATTTATTTAAAATGCTAATGGAAATCAATGCTCCCCCTTCCACATGTATAAATGCTTCTTTTGTCTAGTGGCAACACGTGATGGGTCAAATGATCCTATGTGCAATGCTAATAAAAACTGGCTTCTAAATAAATTGACAAATAGACTGCCCCCAGTAGGACAGTGAAAAGACTAAGCCCTTTGCCCTTCACTGGGCTAAGAGAAGAGAGTCAGCCCTGCCCCCAAACACTACTTTAAAGTTAGGGAGAGGCCTTCAGGTGTGACTCATTAGAGACAGCCATAAATAGAAGCACTCTGGGTAAGAGATTGGCCATAACAGAAGGGAGTGTCCTTTAACATAGAGCAGTGTGGACTTGTGACTGACTGTATGTTCTACAGCCAAAGCATCAAGACATATAGTTTGTTTCCTTTCTCTTTTGAGAAAAGAACTAAGTTGTTTTTCAGTGCCTCTAATGAGGCACCTACAAAGAATTAGGGTAAAATGAAAGAGTAGGGTTTTTGTATTATTGTTGCAATTGTAATAGTAGTATTGAATATAGTTATAGAAATTGTCCATCTAACACCTATGTTTTCACATACTCAACTTACAACAGTGTTTCAATTTGTTTGTCTAAAAGTGAACTCTTCAAGGAGTTCAGCAACTTTAGAATCGAAAGTAAAAACAAGTAAATTGACAAACTTATTTTGCTAGAATAAAAAAAAACTCATTTGTGAACAGTATTTAATCTAAGTTTAAAAATACTGGCTTTAAAATAAGAGATCCAAGTTTATGACATGTTTCTCTTGGCACATTCCATTTAATTTCATTTTATGGGTATTCCATTTAATTTCATTTTCCCAAAAGGAAAAAAAAAAACAAGAGCAATTCAGCTTGCACCATTTACAAGCAACACCTATTGCTCAGGGGCTCATTTAGCTTCAAAGATGTTATAAGTGTTTTAGAACCTGGTTCTGCAATAAGCTGTTGGGGACAAACCATCACTGACTTTAATGAGATGTTGCATGAGCACATGGGCTCTTCCATATGGAAGTCAATGGGGGTGCTGCAACTAGTCCATCCGCAAGGACTGCACTGCAGGACTGCAACCTTAAACTGCAGTTGATAGCTGCACTTGCAGTACAGGCTCTACAAGCCCTTGGTTCAGAATTCAAATTTACAATACTCCTGCTTCAGAAACCGAGCTTGATGATTTCTCTAGTTAAATATCTGCACTGTTAACAGCCTGTGCATGCCCGCCACACCTGTAGTATAAAGTCTGAATTTGCAAATGCACGTATACAGAATTCAGATAAGAATATATACATAAGAGGGTGGAGTGTAAAATGATATGTCTCAAGTTGGCACTAATTCAAGCCTGATCAATCCAAGCTCTTCAGATGACCAACAGGAAGAAGTCGCAGTGGAGGGGAAGACAGGTGCTGTGACTTAAGCAGGAAGTGCTTTCTGCAGGCCAAAAACAGGCAGCAGGACAGCCTGTCAACTTTCCCCAAACCAATTATCTGCAGATCAAAGACATGGCTGCCTGAACGTGACTTCTTGAAGATGTTTTTTAGCAAGTCACTTGCTTTCAGTTCTTCCCAATGACGTGTGAGAATGTGAAAGTCTCCTATTCCCGTGGATGTGTACATGTCAGGGGGGAGAGGAGAGGAGAGAAGGGGACCGCATTGGGGGGGGGGGGGGGGGTCCTGGACCCGGAAGTGGCAGAGGGGGTCTGTCTGACAGCCCCTGGCCCCAGGGCGAGCACTGCCTGGTAGGATTGGTGGTGCTGAAGCCAACACTGGGAGTTGCATCTCCTCCGGGGGGGGGGGAGGTGGCTGGGGGCACGGCGCCCGAGTGCGCTGCCTGGCGCGGAGAGCCTGCGGGGGTGGAGGGGGTGCCCCGAGGCAGAGGCCTGTCCGGGGGCGGAGGGGGCCGTGCCCCGGCGGCGGGCAGCGAGGAGGGCAGCCCGAGCCCGAGCCCGGTCCCGGGAGGGGTGGGGGGCAGAAGAGGGGGCCTGTCCCGCAGGCCTGTCGGCAGGGGGGCGCCCGGGCGGTACCTGAAGTAGTAGACATCGCTCTTGCCGGCGCTGAGGCCCGACTTGCGGATCACCTCCTCCTTCTTCCAGCCGGGGGGCAGCGCGGGGCAGTCCATCCTTCCCCGTCTCTCCATGCACCGGGCCCGGGGCCCGACGCGGCAGCGGGGCGGGGCCTCACCGCAGCGGCGCTAGGGTGCCCGGACACGGCCGGGGCCGGGACCCCCCTCGCGATGGCGACCGCCGCGCTCTCCTCGGAGTCGGGAGCCCGAGCTGCGCGCGCAGCTGCCTACTCGCCGGGCAGCCGCTTCCGTAACTGAGCCTTGGAACCCGGTGTCATCGGCCCCCGAACGGGGCCATAGAGCGCGTTCTAGGGGGGCCAGAGCGGCCAAGCCGTAGACCATGGAGTCGGCGGCAGAAAGGCCAGAACAGCCATTGAGAGGCCCTGCACAGCTGACAGCGCCGGCAAATGGGCCCTAGCGAGGAGCCAGGAAAGCTGGTGTCTCAGGAGTTGTAGGCAGTGCCGGGACGAGGGGCGCCGCTGCACCCCCGGCTTGAAGTAGTAACAGCAGACACTAAATACAGTATATGATTTCCATCATCAGGACACCCACTATAGAAATTGTTCCAGCCCCCCTGGCTGTAGGAAACTAAACGAGTGATTGTAAAACTCTGTTAAACTCTTCCTAGAATAGCCGGAGTGCCCAGTTCTTGAATGACCTTAGAATGCTGTAGCATTACCAAGTCCATCCAGAGCAAAGAATGCATCCTAGAGCAGCCATAATTACGCAGTTCATAGCCAGGACTCTAACAGGGCCATCCGTTGGTGGGGAAGAGGGAGAGGATGCTCAACAATTTGCAGCCATAGACAGTATATTCAATATTAATATATTGGGATTATATTTTCCTCGTGGTCATCTTAAAATCTATTGTTTTGCATCCTCTGAAATAGAAAGCGTCACAATAGAAGATGGGGTGTTGGCTAGCAGTTTATAACACTCAAAAATCCACGATTTGTTGTGAATTTTGCTAACTGAAAAAAATATTAAAAAGTAAAGTTATGAATGAACATAAATAGCTTGTTGTACATGTTGGAACACAATTTTCCTTACAGCTTTCAGTTCATGTGGAGCATGGATAACCAAACCACTACACGGTCAGGTATGTATACTGGTGGTGTACTGCCAGAAAAATGTCCCCGATGGATCTTGTGTAACCCACAGTGCATATGCTTGCAGAGAGAAAGGGAGAAGCTGTTCATTAATTTAGTCTACTGATTTCCTCTTCCCTCCTCCACTCCTGATTTAAACACACATACTTTATCATTGTAACCATAATGGAAGAAGGAGGCAACATCATTAGGAAAACGAACATATTAGCTTTGTATACTGGGAACTTTTATACTACCTATTTGAAAACGATATTGTCTGTGTTAACAGTACAGCAGAGCTGTGCTTGGTTACAGCATTGTTGGAAATGGACTGGGGTGGCAGTGGAGTATCCTACCTTAGGAATTTTTTTTTTAAGTTTCTTGCTTTTTTGTATGCCCTGGTTCATTTGAAAGTAGACACATTTGTTCTGCTTATTTGTATATATCACGGGAATAAATTGTCCATAGAAGGATGATTTAACTAACAGAACCCAAGAAGTGAAGTCTATCACAGTTCAGTAGAATTTTATCATGTGTTTCTTAGGAACCACCAAAAGTTCACTACAAATAATCACTGAAAATATCCCACAGGACTCCATGGAGTTTTTTAAAGACCTTCTATGCAGATCTTCATTCCCTCCGAAGCACCCAGCATTGGCCATGGTAAGAAGACAGGATACTGGGCTAGATGGACCTTTGGTCTGACTCAGTATGGCCGTTCTTATGTTCAAGGGAGAGAAAACAATTTGCCCAGATCTCTCATTTAGCCTTTTGAAATTAATGTAACAGACGATCTGTCATTGTAGGGAGTCAAAAATAAGAATGTTAGCACTAGTTGAAGATACACATTACTATCAATGACATGTTGCAGCAACAAGACCTAACAAGAAAGAAATTCTGACAATGTACTGTAATGTGCAAACGATCTAAATCTTTATTCTAATGATGTCTTCACAACTGATACTTGGGAGAGAAATATATTTCCCTAAATCTCTCATTTCCTAGTTTGGAAAAAGATACCTGTATGGTTTTCACACCACTAGAGGTCATCAAACGCTGCCCAAATGAAACGTGACTAATAACAAATTAACCTACTGGCTTCATGAGGGCTGTCTCTTGTGATTTTGTAAACTGTAGGTCTTTTGTACTGACTGTGGTTTTCCAGCCCAACTGAGCTATTTATAAATGACAGTTGCGGGGGGCGGGGTTTAGCAGTTGCAGGTTGTGCTGTTTTGTGCTATTTTGCTTGTAGTGTCAGAAACTTCTCTCTGACAGAATTTGCTGCTTATGTTCTAATCTACGGAGCAGGATCACACCAACTGAGCATGCTCAGTAACATCTGCTGCCCTCGCTTGGGATCAGATTCTGCTGCCTGCTCTTAACAGGTATTAAAGGGGGCAAATCGGAGGGGGTGAGTGGGTGGGCAGGGTCTGAGCAGAGGGCAGAAAGTAACTGGCGTGGGGAGGGTCCAGCAGCTGGAGGCAGGGACAGGGGAGAGGCAAAATCAGAGGGGGAGTAGCAGGCAGGGTTAAACCCAGGGGTGAGGGGCTGCCAGAGGGTGGCAAAACCCCAGCATAGAGAGGGACAGAGAGGGGAGTGACAGTTACCCTGATGGAAAAGCTACCTGCCATGTGTGCAAAAACAGGGTTAAGGACAGAGGGGCTCTTTTATTTCCTCTCTCACAGGACAGACTAGGTCTCAGCACAGGCTTCGTAGGGCTGGGTTCTTAAAGGCACAGGCATCCCAATGCCTAGACAGAGCAGCTCCTCTCTATCTGATATACTGACGTGCTACAACAGACTCGAAATTCAGTGAAATATTTTACATACACCCCAAAAAATGATGTGTCAAAAAGTCTTATAATAATTCACAAATTTGTTTTATCTGCTGCAGTAATTCCCTGAACTGCACTCCTTTCTTTATAATCCATTTTAAATATAGTTTTGCTCCTTTTAATTGTGTACTTTTTAAAATGTTATTTTTATTACTCTTATGACTCTTTAGCACTTCGTCATTTACCTTTGTGCAGATGTATGTCATTGCGTGATTTAATTTATATTTTAATAGCAAATACTCATTGAAAATATTTATAAGTAAATAGTTGCTAGAAGTTTTAGCAATGACATCTGAGTTTCTAGTATAGCACTGGCCCTATATATGCCTCCCATTGATATCAGCATGAGCTGTTCATATGTTCTGGAGATTTATGATCAAATAACTGTCAAAGTGAAATGAAAATCCTAATTTGGCCAAAAATATCCATTTAAAAACAGTTAAAAGATTTAGAAAGGTAAGTTAATGGATGAATACAGTAAAGGAAATGTATATTTAAACTACAGGATCCAACCTAATAGTTTTGTAAAACACATTTTTTAAATTTTTTTACGGTATTAAGAATGTAATGCTATTTGGGAAAAAGAATAAATCAGTTGTAGAATAACTCACTTGCCTTTTTAATTGAATTTAAATCAATCCCTCAAATGCAATGTAATCTCCATGCTGTCCCTAGTTGTAACATGGCTTGCCCATACAATGACAATTTAATATTGTAAAGTTATTTCTTCCAGTTCATAACATGATTTAATAATGTGGAGAAGAGATAATTAAGACTGTACCTGCAAAAGTAATTCCTTGTATGTATCTTCCTGAATTCTGAGCCAAGTGGAACAAAGCATTACAATCCTACAAGCTGTTAGAAACAACTGACCAGGTAATACAGTAATTTTATATAAAGCTTTTATTACAGGTTTTAACTGTGTGCTGCCTGATTAGATATGGAAACATTCACCTCTAGGTGTCCAGTATCATAGAAATGTAGGGCTGGAAGGGACCTCAAGAGGTCATCTTGTCCAGCTGCCTGCACGGTGGCAGGATAAGTTACCTAGACCATCCCTAACACGTTTGTCTGGCCTGTTCTTAAAAACCTCCGGTTATGGGGATTCTACAACCTGCATTGGAAGCCTTTTCCAGTGCTTACCTATCTTTATAATTAGAAAGCTTTTCTTAATATCTAAACTAAATCTCCCTTGCTGATGATTAAGCTCATTACTGTTTGTTCTACAATCAGTGGACATGGAGAACAATTCATCACCATCCTCTTTATAGCGGCCCTCAGCATCTCTGAAGACTGTTTTCAAGTCCCCCTACACTCTACCTTTCTCAAGACTAAACATGCCCCGTTTTATTCAGCTTTCCTCATAGGTCAGGTTTTCAAAACCTTTTGTCATTTTTGTTGCTCTCCTCTGGACTCTCTCCAATTTATCCACATCTTTCCTAAAGTGTGGCACCCAAAATTGGACACAGTACTCCAGCGGAGGCCTCACCAGTGCCAAGCAGAGCAGGACAATTACCTCCCATGTCTTACATACAACACTCTTCTTAATATACTCCAGAATATTAGCCATTTCGCAACTGCATCACATTATTGACTTATGTGCAGTTTGTGATCCATTATAGCTGTGATTTTCAAACTTTTTTTCTTGGCACCCAGTTGAAGAAAATGGTGCCCACAACCCAACAGAGCTGGGGATGAGGCGGTTGGGGTACAGGCTCTGGGGTGGGGCCAAGGATGAGGGGTTTGGGGTGCAGAAGGGGCTCTGGGTTTGTGGGGGGGCCTCAGGATTGGGGCAGAGGGTTGGGGTGAGGAAGGGGATCAGGGCTCTGGGCTAGGGCATGCAGGCTCTGGGGCCAGGGATGAGGGGTTTGGGGTGCAGGAAGGGGTTCCAGGTTTGGGGGTGCTCAGGGCTGGGGCAAGGGGTTGAGGTGTGGACTTACCTCTGGTGGCTCCTGGTCAGCAGTGCAGCTGGGGAGCAGAGGCAGGCTTCCTGCCCGTCCTGGCACCGCAGACTGCACTGCACCCCAGAAGCAGGTCCGGCTCTCACCCGCAGGCACCCCCCTCCAATTCCCATTGGCCAGTTCCCGTTCAATGGGAGTGCGGAGCCGGTGCTCGGGGAGGGGGCAGTGCGTGGAGCCCCGTGGCCCCCCTGCTTAGAAGCTGGACCCGCTGCTGGCCACTTCCGGGGTGCAGCGCGGTGTCGGAAAAGGTAGGCACTAGCCTGCCTTAGCTGAGCAGCACCGCCAATGGGACTTTTAACGTCCCAGTTCGCGGTGCTGACCAGAGAAAGCCAACCCAGTGCCTTACATGCCACGACCCAGTACTGGGTCACGACTCACTGTTTGAAATACATTGCATTATAGTATAATGTACGAATGTTGACAGTGACTAAAAATATTACCATCTCATGACTTCAACAATCTCTGCTCATTTCTCAGTCGACAAGGGTTCACATTACAATGAATACTTTTAATTGTACCACTGGTGACAGCCTCACTGATGCCAAGGATTGAATGGACAGAGAAGAATGTCAAACGAGATCCTTCTGCTTCCGGGGAGAGGCACATTAGAGGGGCAATCAGGGGAAGCTTGCACAGACACACTTTGTACATTGGATAAAATAAAAAACAATTAGGCCACTCCTCTGAGCTTTTGTTTGAAATGTAACTGGAGGCTGGGCTGATATTTCAGATATGCCGAAGTCAGATACTGTGGACAACCTAGTTATTGATTTGGTATTGTATTGTACTAGCACAGCAGCATCTGTTTGGAGCACTTCTGATTTCAGATCTAGTGCCAATCTCGCTAAAAGTTAGGAACACAAAATATGTGATAAGCAGTCTCTGAAGAGGAGGATCAGCTCTTAACTGTTAAAGGTGAATTGCAAAAGAAACAAAAAATGTTTGGTTAGCCTTTAAGTATAAAGGAGGCCTCAATTTAACAAAATTGAAATTCCTCTACTAAAACAGGAAAATTAGCATTCAATATTTCTAGTACTAAAAAAAGGCAGAAAATAGCTTTTTGGAAAAACTAACATTGAGGCTGGCTTGTAATAAAGAGCACAATTTGTTTCCTTTGAGGTCCATCTTCCACAGCAGCCGGTACCTTCATGCATCTGGGAAGCACTGAAAAACAGACAGTGTGACAGACCTTGGGTGTAACAAAATAAAGATGACTGACAGTTCCCTTTAAGAGTGTTTCTTTGAGTCAGTTTTTCCTCACACCCCCATTTGGCCACATATCAGCTGGGAGGCTAGTGAGGGCAAGTAACAGATCCAGCCGTTCCATCTTTGTAGGAACCAGTTACATAAAAAAATATTAAATAGAAAGCTGATTAAATGTTACGAGTAAATACTGTGCACACACAAAAAGCAGGGCACAACTATATTATTTTTGTTTTAGTCCTCATTCCTTTGTGTGGGTGTGGCATTTGGGTGATGGTAGCATAAGGTGTTTTCCACACTGGGTACTTGTTTTGATCACTGAATAAGTACATTTTTCAAGCACTGTCTCATGCTATGTCTGACATAATAGAGCATGACAGTGATGTTGTGAAGACCACTGCAGTTAAGGTGCAACACACAGCAAGCATAGCTTCCTTCCCCTCTCCCCCCCGTTGCATTCACTAATTATTGATGTTTGCCAGCTGAGTGACTCTTCTGCCCTGAAATACTGCCATACCTTATGGTCTTGGATATAAAGGATCAAGTCTTAAAGGCATTCCTGTCACAACATACGTGCTCTATTAGAAATCTGCATTTAGGGCAATTGTTTGCACAATCAGTAGATATCTTTTTGAAATCTAGCCTAGAATGTAATTGCTAGAAATACAATAAAAAACTTAATACAGTTATCAATATATGTATCATTTGGGGAAAGAAATGTTTCCTTTTTAAAAACTACATTCAAGTCAACATGACTAGCTTGTTTAATTAATAGATTTTTCATTTTTAATTCTGGGTTTTGCTCACTTAGCTGTCAGTGTGGGCTATCAAAAATGCCCCCCATCTCCATCTTGCATCTGGGGTCATAAAAACCCTTGTGGATGTGTGTTCACCCCTGCCGGAATAAGTATTAATGTCTTATATAAAGCAAGGTCTCTGAAATACAGTAACCTTTTACCTACAAAAATTAAAACTGATCTGGTTTTGACTTGTATATATGAATTTCTGTGGTACTAGTTATACTCTGGGGCCACTTTGGATTTGATTGTAGATCCCAACTTTGTGGCTCAGACCTGCCTCTTCTGACATTGTGATTGAGAGCACCATCACAGGACACTTGCATGTGGTAACACTGGTTTGCTGAAGCTCATTTTCTATTAACTCTCTGTATACTACATCCCTTCACTTTAATAGAGAAGGTATTTCAGCACATACATTTTGTAGATCATATTCAAAGATTTATTCCTCTCCAGAATTCTCACTGTTGGAGAAATATGTATTTTATTTTAAAGCTTCAGTTCCCTTTCTTACAGGAATCCAGAACATTCCAAACTAATTGTGTTTATCCAGCCAGAACAGGGAGGAATGCTCCTATGTTCAGTGGTGGAGATAGCATTGCTTACTACCCTCATAAATGGAATCACTGAAACAAGGTCTGGAATAAAGATACTAAAGAATTATACACCAATGCCAAACATAAGAGGAAAGTTGTATACATATAAAATCATATGTAGCTGCCTTCATTTTAAAATTAAAGAATTTGAGATCTTTAATATTTTAAGTGTGGTCTATATGGAGAATGTAAATGTGTAGTTTAATTTCATGTACTTCTGTTAGTAGCAAAAATAATGATTATAATGATTAAGCACAACAGTACATTGCTATTTTTAAAGAAAAAGCTTTTTTTTTTTAAATCAGAACCCAAGTTGCCATCAAAACACATAAGATAGAGTCAGACTTCATTGTAACCTAAAGATACAGTGATGTGTTCTGTAACACACTTTCACTTTACTGTGTAAAGTTATTGTGAGATAATTTTGTTATGTAACAATTGTCAATTAGTATGGAACTAGTCAGTATTTAGGATTTAAGCATAATTTGATTTTGCCCTAGAATTAAAAGCATTGACATTTTAATAATAAAGTATCTCATTAGATTAATACATCTCAAAGTTATTTTATCTTGAATAAAACAGGCAAGGTATTAACAACTCTAAATGTGTTTATTACAAGTTACTTTGCAAGAATAATTAGCTAACATTTAAACATCAATTTTGTAATCAGTCTTCATTGGCCAAGATTTTTTTAAATTATACTTTTCCGACAATTACGCAAAAAAAAAAAGCTTACAGAACTTTTTCCGTAAGTCAGGTTTGCGTAACCCGGGGAACATCTTATTCCTAAAATCCATATTGAGGTAAATCAGCAAAGTAGTTATGCATGTTCTTAAGTATCTTGCCAAACTGGAGCCTAGCCTAATCAATGGCTGGAAATGCTGACAACTGTCTTGGTGGCTATTCCAGCTACAAATAGTAAAAGCCTATTTGTGGGTTAGAACTGCCTGTACATGATGCTCTGCTCACATTACTCATGTGTTTTACCTCTAGCAGTTAGGGACACTAACTACTAAGAAAGCAGTACTTTTTTTCTCCATATTCCATTAGTTTCACAAGCCCAACCATTCAAGTCAGTATTTTCTGTATTTCCAGTTTAAAAAATATGTTTTAACAGCAAGAACATCCATGCCCTAATGGATACCATTTGGTTGATACAAGAACAAGGGTAAGTGTTTCAAACTGGATTGCAATTTTTTAGTATGGGTAGTAACAACTGGAGGATTCATCACATCTAATGTGCATTTTAGGGGAAGTAAGTCTCCCTTACTGCTCTCTTTGGACTAAATAAAACATTAATCTGCTAGTTTAACACAAGAATACATAGTATTAATCACTTTTAAAAGGAATTATCAATAGTTTTACACTATTGTTAAGATGGTCCGTTTTTGTATGCTATTTTGTCGCATTACATTTTAAAATAGTGCATTTCTTTAATGCATGAATATGATTGTATTACCTCCTTATTTTATCATCACAAATGTTTTACACCAGCCATCTCTATATTATGCATATAATCATTTTGGTTTAAAATATCTTAATAAACTGTTAGACTGTGATGGACACAACACCACATTCTTTTTTCCTTTGTTTGTTTTTAGCTTTTCAGGTTTATTCAGATGCATTTTGGAAACAGGTTTTAGATTCTTCCATTCAGCCAGTAGTTCCTTTTGCATTTCAGCAGGTAGTTCAGAAAAAATATTTGGGTCAACATTAGGAGGAAATACAATTCTTCCTTCTCCTGATGCTTGCTCTCTCGGACCTTTATTCTGAGAGGCTGCTCCAATGGGCTGCTCTTGTCTGTCTGAACTGTGGGGCTGAAGAAAATGTTGACTTTGCAAGTTCAATACAATTGAATCAGTGCTACTGAAATTCAGTGATTCCTTAGGTACTTGTTCCATACAGTTATTTATTAGTGCACTTTCAGGGTACTCAGGAGGATCCTGTAGACTGAGTCTACAATTAGGATTAGGCCTGTGTACCATGGCTGTCTCCAGCTCACTGGTAGATTGAAAGTGTTCACTGCATACCAGACTGCTGATACTATGATCTGCTCTTCTGGAATTTGGGGTAGTGTGCATTTCTTCTTGTGCAAAAAATGGTAGTGCTCCTTTAGAAAAAGGTAATGGCTGGCTCAAAACATTCTTTGTATGGATCCTTTGCCCAGATGTGTCAGAAATAATTTCCTCTTTAATGTCTTCTGGAAGCTGACTGAAGACTTCCTGGTCAATGCCAGCAGGAAGCAAATGAATTGGGCAAACAGGAATTCCAGGTTCTTCTGCGCAGCTTTTGGTTTCTAGTGAAGATTCTCTAGTTCTTGTATTTCTAATTCTTCCATCTGGTACAAAACTGCAGGAGTTCACCTGGACTTGTGAAACATCATCCATTTTCTGCAGCAAAAAATATATTATTTAGCTACATAGTGCATATGAAAAATATTTAATGATTAAAAGGATACCATGACATAAATACAATTTTATTGATAGTGATCGCTTAAATCCTACTTCCATAAACAAAAAATTACTACTGAATCATCGGGCAACAAAGATTTTTCTATTCAGCATAGTATTTAGAGATAGATAACGGACCAGCTATTTAAAGAGTTTTGCTGGGGTTGTAAAACAAGTAATTTCAAAAGCAACATTAAACTGGGTATATCATCATACCGTCTAGCAGCCCAGCTACATCAACGTCTTTCAATATGCCTAAATACTTATTTACAGACTGTATCATTGAAGTTAGCATCTAAAGAAAATTTAAAAGGGAAAAACTTTCAAACCAAATTATGCTGCACCCAGAAAAAAAAAGAATGAGCCTGTGTGTACAAGTAATTATCGGAGAAAAGAGAAGATATGTGAGCATGGATACCTGAGAAGTCAGGGATAGGGAGGTAACAGAGCTGAATGTCTGCATATAGGTTGTATGACAGATTGTGGAAGGAAAGGTCGTCAGCTATGGACAAATGTGCAGTGAAAAAAGGAGAGAAGAACAAAGATGTAAACTTTGCACATCTCACCTAAGGGAGTAATTGCATACCAAATACTGATAATTATAGACACAAGTATCTGTTTGCATGTATAAATGTGTGACTTGTAGTCATGATTACTTGTATGTAACCAAGGACAAGAATTTTGATCATTTAACCTCAAGTTTCTAAATACAAAGTAGATCTTAAATGATAAACAGTACAATGGCTCACAAATACTATGAATTAAAAAATATAGACATCTGGGGTGAAGTGCTAGCCCCAATGAAATCAATGAGAGTTTTACTAGTGTCTTCAATGAGGCCAAAATTTCACCCATGGTTTTTGTCAACTTCCCTATATTTCCATTAAAAAAAAAAATCTATATTAAAGTAACACATCACAGTTGATTTAAATGATATAAGTGAGATTTGAAGATGAAATCCTACCCTTAACTCACGCCGTTCAGGCTAGGAATTAAGAGCATATGGAAAGTAAAGCAATCCAGTGTTTGAAGACACACTTATAGCTAAGTGCAAAAAGGTAAATTAAGGGCACTTTAACATGATTTAATTCAAGCTAAACAGTTAAAGATATTTTATGATGGTAAGAAATATTTAGGTCACTTCAGTTCCACCATGACCTATAGATCACACACTGCAGAAGCCAGGGCCGGCTCCAGACCCCAGCGTGCCAAGCGCGCGCTTGGGGCGGCGTCCCGCGGGAGGGCGGCAGGCGGCTCCGGTGGACCTCCCGCAGACGTGCCTGCGGAGGGTCCGCTGGTCCCGCGGCTTCGGTGGAGCATCCGCAGGCACGTCTGCAGGAGGTCCACCGGAGCCGCGGGACCGGCGACCGCCAGAGCGCGCCCCCGCGGCATGCCGCCCTGCTGGGGCAGCGCAAATCGTAGAGCCGCCCCTGGCAGAAGCACTGAGGTTTTAAAACCTGGATGCTGAAAAATTAGGCTCTTAATTAGATTCTTAAATATGAAGTTAAGTGGCCAGATTTTTCAGACATGCTGAGCAGGCAGAAGAGCTCCCATGAAAGTCTGTGAGAAACCTAATTTTAGGCATCCACTTCTGAAAACCTTGGCTCCACAAGCTCCTCTCTCTGTCCCACAGTAATAAAGTTTCATTGCCTAGTACTGTCCCATTCAAGACATGGCAATTGAAAACAAAGAAGGATAGTATAAACAAAGGATACCAAAGAAGGATAGCATAAACACATCTCGTAAATAGTTTGTACTCAGGAAAGCCCACAGAGGTCTTCATTTTTACTACCTAGATGATATTTGGGACTATAAAACTTCTTAAAGTATTTAAAAATCATTAAGGATATTAGAGCATATATATAGTCTCAGTCTGAATTTAATACACTTGATTTGATTGACAGTTTTTAATCATCTTCAACTTACTTTGCCAGAACTTGAAGGGGGTGACGACCGCGTTAAATAAAATCCTATGGATCCTTTGGTGAGGCTAGGCAGAGCTTTAAGATTTGAGAAGCAGACACTCAGAAGTGTAAGATGAAATGGCATCTCCACTTTTATCATCTTTCTAAACAATTTCATAAGGATACCAACCAGTGGGGCCACAACATCATAGTTTCCTGAACATGAAATGTAAACAAACAGCAGAATTAATGTAAACCTTTCTATAAGGGGCTGAATGGAATTAAGGTTTGTGCATGAGATAGTGTGGACTTTCAACACTTTGCACTAATGCAAAATAAGTTGGCATTTACCCTAATTGTTCAATGCAATGAAAAATCTCAGTTCTTAGGAAATGTGAGGGATTTTAACTACAGCTATGCCAAGTAAGGCAGCATTCATTTGATCATCTGAAAATAAAGAGGCCATTAAATTTACAGTATTTGATGCTTAAAAAGGTTTTCTGAAATGAATTTTATGACTGCAAGAAGTGCCAGACTGACAATACTAGACAGATGCCCACAGAATCTCTATAGCAGAGACATTAATGGTACTTGCATCTGAAGAAGTGAGCTGTAGCCCACGAAAGCTTATGCTGAAATAAATTTGTTAGTCTCTAAGGTGCCACAAGTACTCCTGTTCTTTTTGCGAATACAGACTAACACAGCTGCTACTCTGAAACCTGTCATTAAATGGTACAAGCTCTCCTGTTCTGCCCTGCCATCTCTGTTGATAAGTGATGTGATAATTGGAAAAGTGGTCAATTTAAACAAACAGAATTAAACTAACATCCTGCAAATGGAAAAGGCCTTTCTATACAACTGAGAGTAGCTCACTCTCCATTTCTATTAAATTGTCTTCAAACGGATCCAATTAATGACGACAATTTGTGTGATATGGCTATCTGACAACAAAGATCTAGACTGAGACCACTTATTTACCTTACGCAGAAGAGTGTGGACATATCAGATGGTAATAACTTTTGGTTTCTTCCAGTCTAGACTGGATTCAGTCTATTCCTGTCTATGATTATAGTATTTTATTAAACCCTATAATTACTGAGAGAAAACATAATGATCCTGAATAGTAGTGAAGTGATTGGTCAAATATGGGGAAAAGATAAACTTCATATGAAGTGGCAAATGAAAGACTGTGATCTCTATTTAGGATGGACAAACCCTGGCTTCAGAGGAGGAAGACTGTATACATGTCACAAACTGTTGGATAAGGAGTGATTCAGAAAGATCCTGAAATCTTATAGCTAACAGCCATACAAAATTCCTTTCACTCACTCATCCCTTGCATGCAATTTTTTTCTCTCTTCTTTTTGGGCAGTGATGAGTTACATTTAATTAATTTTTCAACATCAGGGTAAAAGGCAGGCAAGTATATTTTGTGCCTGGGTTAGTAAACTCCCATAACAATCTTGCAAGGCTGAGTAGGGTGACCAGATGTCTCGATTTTTTTTTTTCTTATATAGGCTCCTATTACTCCCCATCCCCGTCCCGATTTTTCACATTTGCTGTCTGGTCACCCTAAGGCTGAGTTAACAACTTCGTTACTTATTAAACAAAGTTATTCCTGCCAGGAAGTCCTGTGTTTTTAACATTGTTTCACTGAGGTACATCTATCGCATAAAATCAATGCAATACTTCAAATTTAAAAACATCATTGTTCAGAAACCTAGATTTAAAGTAACTTAAAGCAAAACAAAGGTAATGCTTAATGCCTGAAACTTTATTAATTTCAGTATCAATAGATTGATAAACCTTCCTTCCCAGAAGGAAGTATCATTTCACTGGTCCTATGAATGTGCCAAATACTTGGGCATCTCTACAGTCAGAGAGACCCTGGTTAAAATTTCAAACAACATATTGTGCACCAAAGTAACAACTGACCAAATACTTTCTGAAAACAAAAACTTCAGAAAAGCGCTTACCTGTCCCAAATTTCTGAATGACATGAGAGGGAATAGGACACTGACGACTCTCCCGACTAAACCATTTATTAGTTGATGAAAATTTACGGATGGTTAATCTTATTGTATGTGGCTTTCTTCCATCTTTGGATATTCTGAAGAAAATTGAAGTGTGCAGCACAATTAACATTACTGCTGCTTTACAAATACTTTCAAAGCAATTGGATCAAGTAAGTAATGTATATCTTTTTTAATCCATCAAGAAAGTGAAACAAAATAATGGTAATAGTATAGAACATAAGCAGCTTTAAAGCTTTATCTCTAATTTCTTTCCTGCCTCATTTTCCCCAATTGATACCATTCTAGTGCTTCCTAACTCAACTATTTATTGGCAATGTCTACTTATTTCTTCACATTTTTTACAAATGGTTTCAATAAATAGTTTTTGTTTAGTATTGCACACAGTTGAAGACTTATAGAAAAAAAAACTTACTGTTTTATTCACTTAAGGTAAAAATCTCTGCATTAGTAAAGAAAGTGGTGGAAGTTCCATGCTTGATATTTTTAGACATGGATTGCTGGAAGCATTAGAATATAGTTCTCAACCTAGAGATGCAACCATCGTCTCCATCCCATATTGCTAAGTGGTAGTAAGGTCCCAGTATTAAAAGGCAGTCCTGGTATGTAAAAGGTTGAGAATGACTGTACTAGAAAATATATTGAAGGGAACAATTCTACCCTGGCAGAGTGGAAGGCTAAAACCCTCCACCCCTGTGGTGTCCTGGAGCCCTGGGTTAGCACAATTTGTGTCTAGATGGAAGGGGAGTTAGGCCTGAGCCTGAATTCAAACCCTGAGCTTACACTGAAGTGTAGACATACTTGTGGTAGCTACAGTAATTGAGACAGGAGATAAGGGGAATGAATTAATTCTTCTTGTCTGTACAAAAAGAAATGGAAGTATCTTGATGATGATGTGGGAGAAGCAGAATTTGGATACTGCCTTAATGTGAGTGGCAATGGAAAGGGAAGAGTTGAAGATGACCCCAAGTTATAAGTGAGTAACAGGAATGAGGATGGTGATGTCTGTGGTTGTGCAGAACAGCAGAAGGCAAGATAAGGAGTTCAGTTTGGGCTACATTAAGTTTAAGTTGATGGCACAACTTTAAAGAGATGTCAGAGAAACTGGATCAGATGCAAAGTCAAACCAAGGGAAGCAGTCAGAAGTGGAGAAGAAGATGTGAGACAGAAGCATAACAATAGTAACTGAAACCATAAAAGTGGATAAGATCACCCAGGCACAGGGTAGAGAGAGAAAAAGAGGAGGCCTATGAAATCACCAAGAGAACAGAAGAGAGACTGGAGGGGACACACAAAAGGATACAATGCAGGATGATCTGAGATGTAGGAGAATGAGGAGCCGGCAGAATCATGAAAGCTAAAAGGAAGACATGGCCATTAGAAAGCATGATCAGCTGTGTCAAAAGCAACAGAAAGGTTGAGGAGGTAAGGATGGAAGAGCTTACAGACATTGGTGAGAACAGTTGCAGTGGAGTGGAGAGGGTAAAAGCCAGACTGGGGGAGAGGAGCAGAATACAGTTGCAGGAGCAGAATTTAAGGCAACAGTTGCAGAGGGCACATTTCACAAGTTCAGAGATAAAGGGCAGAAGGTAACGAGGAAGTACTTAGAGAGGCAAGTGGGGTTGAGGGGCAGCATTCTGAAGATATGAGACCCCAAAGTATGCTCTGCAAAATATGAGACAAATGTTACATATGCCCAGTGTTCTTTCAGGTCACAAACTGAATCAGCAATAAGAACAAATGAAGACAGTCACCTGTCTAAAAGGTTAGCAAGTAGTTCTTCAATTTTCTTTTTAACTTCCACTTCTGATGAACATTTTTTAAAAGAATCTTCATCACTAAGGGACTGTAAGAAATGCAATAGTCCTTTTAATTTTGTGTAATACCAAGTGACCAAGCAAATTCAAAAGATATGAAAGGGAATAGCCTTTCCACATAATTCACATATTAACCTATGGAACTCATTGCCACAAAATACCATTAGGCCTAGAGGTCAGCAGGATTCAAAAAAGGATCATACATTAATAGAGGTAATAAAAATATCATGAGTTATAACAGTAAATATAAATAAAGTAATTTTAGAAGGATTATGAACTGCCATGTTTTATGGCATGAGCCAACCTCTAGCTATGGGGAGTTGGGAAAAACTTTCCTGGGTGGCAGGATATCCCATAACTGTAGGATTTTGTGTACCTTACTCTGAAGCAGCTAGTACCGACCATTGTCAGAGACAGGATCCCAGAGCAGATAGACTACTGGTCTGATCCAGTATGACAACTGCTTTGTTCATTATGACTGGATTTCAGCGAGCTCAGCAAAACTGTACTGAAAGAGCACAATCTTTCTCATTCTGAAAAAAACTGTATTTTCATGTCATTTATACCTGAGGAGGTCCAGAGGAGGCCACAGGGGAGTCATCATCTCCATAGCTGAGCTTCTGAATGTGCTGAGCCATTGAAACTCCTAGTTCCTTTTCTAGTATTACAGGTGAAAAGGTCTGGAGATCACGCACACTGCTGAGACCCAGCAACTCTAGGCGCTTGGTAGTTTTATAGCCAATCCCTAGATGAAAAAGGCGTGTGATAACTTGAGTAAAAATTTATTTACAAAATAATACAGTACACAGGAAAGACATTAACAAGATTAGGCTATGCTTAGCAAGTTGTATTTATAAAATACTAAAAACTAATTTATTGTTTGGTTAATAAACTAAAATACTTTTTCCCTTTAAATTATATTTAGTTTTATATGGCAAGACCTTATAGACATCAAATTTAATCATTTTAATTATAGAACTGGAAGTTCTTTGAACCAACATTTTCAAGTAACTGAGACCCACATTTTTGGATGTGCACATTTTTTTTTAAAAATTATAGAAATATGGATATCAATATCCACATTTGGCTTTCAATGAAAACAGTCTGAGATTTATATATTCTTTTTAGGTATTTGCAACCAAAACGCTGCAGCACTTGTGTTACTGCAGAACCAAAAAGTGACATGGACTGGAGAACAGAACACAAAAAAAACAGATTTTAAAATTATTTCAGTTTTAAAAGTATAGTGTGTATATTAAAATTATGAATTCTCACAATGTCTATACGAAAGACTGTGGCACCAATATCTTACCAGGAACTTTGCTGATGTGATCGAGGCTGCCTACTAGGTCCTGACAGCTTTCAGGTAGAAGAATTGTTTGTTGATTTGGTTTGAAGGTGCCAGATACTAGTTTAGATAGTAATTTGTTAGAGGCCACTCCTGCACAGCCTGTAAGACCCAATCTATTGTACATGGCTTCCCTCATCTCTGCTGCAATCTGAGATCCAATGACAAGTCTTATATGCATAACATCATGTAAATTGACAGCTGTGAAGACAAAAAGGAGGTGGTCACTTCTCAGCATACAATGACCACTCACATCACTACAGGTCCATTCGCTAATAAGAAGATTCATATGCTTATAACCCATTAAAAACTTGATGGGAAAGAGTGTGGTCTACTGGGTAGATCAAGGGGCTGAATGTAAGGACTACTGGGTTCTCTGTCTGGTGCTGCCATGGAGTACATATTTAACCTCAGACAAGTAATTTAACCTCTTTGTACCTCAGTTACCTCCTCTCTAAAATTAAAAGGGTAATACTCTAGCATCACAAAATTATGGTGAGAATTACTTAATATTTGGAAAGCACTTTAAGGATAGATGCACTCTATAAATCTTTAAGAGTTATCAAAGAAGAATATTTAAATATCATCATGTAACAGACTCTTGCCTCAATATAACCAAAGGGAAAAGTAAATGAATTAGAGATTTAGTAATACAACATTTGTTTAATTATAAGGAAGGTGTCCATCTCTGTTACTAAAGTGTGAATGTTAATGAAATGAGATCTTATTAAGGCAGTTCTTTCTCAGAACTGTATTAAAAATTATAGCAACCGTTGATATTAACATCTGGTCTGGTAAAAATCAACTGCTCTTTTCCTTTATTCATGAAATGAATATAAATCTTGCTATGCCAACTGTGGGCACTTGTGAACTAGAAGGATCCCAGTGGAGAATATGAATCAGTCCAAGTTCTACAGTCAGCCTTCAGTGACTTCAGTATAAGTCTCCCATGCAGGCATCCTGTATAGCAAAACTTTGCTCTGTTTTTCTGTATACATTAAGGATATTTTGGATGAAAATTTCAATTAGCTGACACACAGTAGCCAAACACTTAAAACTAAATTTTCATGAACTAACATGAAAGCTGTTACTTCAAGCTCAATCAAACTAGATATTTAATTCTACATTTAACTGTCTTTTTTGAAGACCACATAAACAAAAAAAATCTATTCTCCCAACTCAGTGTGCATGCCCAACTTCCACTGACATTAATATACAAAGGTACACATTCCACTCAAAATAATCAGATTGTCAGATATGAAATTATGGTATATTGCAAGTCGGTTCCTGGCAGTCTAACCACAGGGAAAATAAAAGTTTCCAGGCAATACTGTATTGAATAGGAAATGTGTTTTCATGCAATTTTGGAAGTTTAATCAATTCAGTTATCAAGATACTTTTTGTACTAAGTTCTACTACTACTTAATAAAATATTTTAGCAAAATAGGGAATAACCACTCACTTTGATTATTATACACATGACCAGACACAGACACTTTGGAACAGCCATCTCTTTGCAGCTGTGCTAATCTCTTCTCTACCAACTCTGTGATATCCACAAAATTTTCATCAAATCCAAGTCTTTCTACCAGTGGACTGAATTCTTCCAATAGCTCTATGGGAAAAAAGCGAAGTACATAACGGGGACAGGTATGACAAACAGGCATATCTTTAGACTACTGTACCACTTGATAAATGTTAACTTTATCTCTCGTTGTATGCACTGTTGCTGTAGCCTTGTTGGTTCCAGGAAATTAGGGAGACAAGGTGATCTGAAGAAAAGCTCTGTGTAAACTTGAAAGCTTGTCTCTCTCATACCAGAAGCTGGTCTGAGTAAGAAATATTACACCTCACTCACCTTGTCTCAATTGTATCTCAGTGAGCCAGGAACTGTATGCTGGCTGGTGGGGAAGGTTATCAAGCTCCATCCAGGATCTAAAATTGCAGGGGAGCATAATTACTAGACTCTGGGACAGGTAAACCCATACCAACTGTAAGAAAAACTTTTGAAGGTGGCAATTTTGCAATAGAAAAGCTTCAAAAAAAGACTCTAAGGAGAAGCTGCTGAACTTGAATTAATATGCAAACTAGATACCATTAACTTAGGTTTGAACAGAGACAGTGTAATGACCGAGCCATTCCCAAATTGAATCTATTTCCCCATGTTAAAGTATCCTCACACCTTCGTGTCAACCGTCCAAAATGGGCCAACTTGATTATCACTTCAAAAGTTTTTCTCCCCTGCTGATAACAGCTTCTCTTAATTAATTGGCCTCTTACAGTTGGTATGGGTACTTCCACCTTTTCATGTTCTCTGTATGTATAAATATCTTCTTACTGTATGTTCCATTCTATGCATCTGATGAAGTGGGCTATTGCCCTCGAAAGCTTATGCTCAAATAAATGTGTTCGTCTCTAAGGTGCCACAAGTACTCCTGTTCTTTTTGCTGATACAGACTAACACGGCTGCTACTCTGAAACCTGTCTTACAGAAAGGTACCAACCCTATGATGAATTGCATATACCCGTTCAAACCAAGCCCTGCTTTTGATCCAACAAATTGACATGACTCTAATAATGTAAACTTCGGACTTCATATTCTCCACAATCAACAGTGGATTTCTCACTGATCTAAGTGAGAAATTTGCACAGAACTCAAAGGGAGAACATAGCCGCAAGGTAATACTAAAATGTATTTATTCAATACCTTATTATCTCTTCAGCATTCAATGAGAAAATCTGCTTCCCTTTAAGGCCACTGCTATTTTGCCATTTGATTTACTTCCTTTCATTGCTCCTTTCTCTCTTCTCTTTGTGAGTTTTCAAGTTTTTAACTTCTGTAATTCTTTCCCTGCAGCAACTCCAAATTCCCAATCCTGTGGACTTCATTATCAACCCCTTGAAGAAGATTAACAAGGGACAGGGGAGTTCATACTTCTGAGTAACTGACTCAGGCTATCTGCAGTCTCTGGCAGATGTCATGACATCAGTTTCATTTTTGGAAGATTCTCTCTGCAGCCATGATGCCTTGAAACTTACCTTTCATTTGAAAAATAACAACATTAAAGATTCTGCAGAGTCCAAGTATGTCATGCAGGCCATTTAAATACACCAAGTTGGCTGAATCCAGCATGCACCTCTAATCTAGATAATGACTGAGCCCAACTGCTTAGTTTGTGAAATCTGATGGAATCAGAGATGGCATCCCCTAAAAGCCTTATGACATTTTTCTAAAGCTCATATAAAATCAGAAGTCTATGTACAGTACTTATTTTCCACTATTAAAAAACTGTCAACCTGTACCTGTAACCTTGTATGACATTTCTCTGTATTGTGTCAGGTCCTCTCCATTAACTAGCACTAGCTCTGGGCATTTTTCTTTAGCATCTCTGACAGACATAAGTTTCTGAATTCCAAGTCTCCTGGCTTCATAGTTACAGGTAACAACCAAGTATTTCTGCTGAACACCTGGAAACAAAGGTAAAAAATCATAACACATTTTAAGGAGTCACTTGTTTATTACAGTACTTCCATGCCACTGGTTGACACTTTGCTATCAAAGCCTGTAATGCAAATCCCTCAATCAGTAAAAATGTAATACTGTTTTTAAGAAGAAATACACCCTAATTTTATTGTGCAATACTGAAGGAAGCAGCACCCTTGCTCATGTTCTTATAACATTTTATGGTAATAAAATATTTTTTCTTAAATGCCATATTAATTTTTAACTTATTAAAAGGTATTCTCACTACTTTTGGCCCTTATCATGCAACCTGCATTAGTATAAAAATCAGTAAAAATATATTTACTTCACTCTTTTTCTCCATTGATTAGTAAATTCACATGCAATAGTACCAACAGCTTTAAGCTCAAATGACTCTTACAACCAAGTGGAGTAAACTATGAAAGACCAGAGTATGAGTAAAAAAGTATCTTTGTCTTTCCCAACCACATAAACATAAACCAAACAGCAATAAACAGCAACATATAAATTTACCTAAAGGTTTGTCTCTTAATTCAGGATTATGGATCATTTCTACTTGTGCATAAAAGCAGTCCAGGTCAGTATGGACAATTACCCTGTGTGCTGTACTTCCTGATGGCACAGTCTTGTCATGACCTGCTGCAATGAAAATATACAACCAAGTTTAAAGATAACATCCTTCTTACCCTTGTCAATAATGCAGCAAACGATCTCACACATGAAAACTATGCTTGGAAACCAAGCACTGTGTGGCAAAGTAGAGAGTTTATAAATGGTACATTAATTAGGTCAGAAGCCAATTGGCACAGTGGGTTGGTATCAGTAAAAGATACTGCTGACTACATCCTGAAGACCTCTTTTAGATGGCCAGTGCCACCTCAATTCTTTTTTATTGAATAATTTTATAGTTATATTTCTGATGCCGCACCCTTTATATGGTATGCCTTGGTTTATTTTAATTAATGCTAGAAAATTTATAAGAATTTTCCTCTATTTAGAAGCATCAAGTGGGTGGGCACAAAAAAGTGACACCACCAAACATACTTCCTACCTCTTTCTGAGAATATACCTGCCTAGTATCTCTACAATTTCAGCTTTTCTGCTGCTACAGGTTTAAATAAATAAACCTGTCTATGGAAGAATAAGCACATGAACTCCACCTACTAGCAGCCCATGAGCGATGCAACTGATCATCAACCAGAGAGCAAAAATGCTGTCAAATGCAAAGAGCAAACTTTATAGAAATATATTTTTAAATTATATAGTAAGGCCCATACTATATAATTTCAAAAAATATATTTCTTAAAGTTTAAATCTGTTCTTCTGGTTCTTGACCCAAAGATGAACATTTTCTTAGGAAAGTTTAAGAAAAAGTGTACTAAGCTACATTTTAATACTCAAAAAATAAATTTTCCCCCTTCTAGAAACTTCTGTTTTGTTTTCTTTAGATGAAAGGGAATGCACTTTAAGTTATATGAAAATGTGCAACATTTAACTATTTCAATCCACTGAATTTTTTTTTTTTTTGCATGTTCCTAATGTGAAACAGGACTGAGCACTGGGAGCAGCACCATTTTCTAGATATTATTATTTATATGGCACTTCACGCAGATGTGGTGTTTTACAAGCAAATACGATGCCTGAGTTCAGCTACATTGTTAACATTTAAATAGGTTGGGAAGCATTACATTTGCGTAGGTAAATACTAATTTCCCCATACACACACAAACCAACAAAAATATTTCCATTGATAATAACTGAAATGTAGAGACATGCAAAGTAACAAAATGTATGTTTGAGAACTTACTAGTGTGTGATTTGAGAATATTTCCTTTATATATTTTGACAGGTGATGTTGACAATTTGTGTTTTAACTGTTACAAAGCTTTAACTTTTTAAATCTCACTCAGTCTATTCTCATTAAATTATTGTCTGTCACAGCCCACATTGTTATAGCTCCCCCCCCTCACAAATGTAAAAATTGCTAAACTCTGGGAAAATGCTTAAAAATAAGCATTGTTATTATCCATCAAATGTATATGAAAAAAAAAGTCGAATTCTGACAAGCTCCACATTTGAACTAGCCCCAAACTTGATGGGGGGGGGGGGCGCTGTGCGGAGACAGGGGCAGTGGGGACACTGAGGGAGAAACAGGGAGGGGAGGAACGGGGGGACGGTGGGGGAACACTGCTACGGGGGCAGAACGGACCCCTGGGGGAGCCACTCCGTTCCGGGCGGGACAAACACGCGTATCGGGGCCCCAGCTCTCGACGTCTGTCTGACTTTGCCGCCCGGCGGGCTCTAGATTCTCCCCGCCGGGGCAACAGCTCCAGCCCCCCCCTGTTCTCGGTGTGAGGCGGCCCGCGGGGCCCGTATTTACATTGTGCTCCGAGAGTGGCGGAGGAGCCTCTCCCGGGCGCCGCGTGGCTCCCAGGACCGCCAGGCTCCGGGCAAAGCCAATCCGGTTCCTCCTCCTCCTCCGGGAGCTCCATGCAACCGCCGCCGTAGCTGAGGGGCAGACACAGCTCCCGCCCTTCCCGCACGCAGAGTTCAGCCCCGCGATGGTCGACGGGGGCGGGGCTGGGCCTCGCGCGCGCTTCCCTATGAATCCACGCGCCAGCTTTCCATAGCCACGCCCACTGGGCTAGGGCCGCTGTGCGCCCCGTGCGGTCAGGCAGTAGCGGCGGCTGTGCGCTCTAGTTCGGTCCGACGCTAAAACCGCTGCAGGCAGGCGACAAGGGAGCTCAGCCTCCCCCACAGCAGCCGGGCTGGGTGTGTCAGACATAACGCCGCGCTGCGGCACCGCCACTTCCCCACCCAGCCCAGGGCTGGCAGGCAAGGTCCGCTGCTAGCAATAGCGCAAGCGGGGTATAGGAAAGCAAAGCCTTCCCTCGGCAACACCCTTCACTCCCCTGGCAGGTGTCCTCCGATGGTATCGCAAGCAATATTACTGCCAGGAGGGACATAGAAGGCCCTGGAGAGAGCGGTAGATAATCTGCAGGCAGCAACAGGGACAGGGAGGTGGGATGAAGAAAGAGGAGGGTTACTTCAGTACTAGCGTGACCAGATGGCCAGATTTTATAAGGACAGTCCTGATATTTGAGGCTTTTTCTTATATAGAGGCCTATTACTCCCCCCCCCCACACACACACACCCCCATCCCAATCCCAATTTTTCACACTTGCTATCTGGTCACCCTAGTTCAGTACAGCCAGTGGGGTGATTTAAGCATGTAGGCACATTTTAGTGGCTCAGCTTGATGAGTGGATAGACAAAATATTATTGGGTCCTCTATTGTAGACATCATTGAAGACGTAAGTTTTCAGGAGGGATTTAAGCGAGGAGTGGATACTTTCCCTGGCACACAGGAGTAGGACACCCAGACTCCAGCTCAGCTCCCTGAATCACAGCAGCGTGCGCATGCCGCGGCGATTTGTGGCAACAGCCCGCTGGGCATTCTGGGAGTTGTAGTCCCCAGCTTGCTCAAACGGAGGAGATAAACTACAACTCCCAGAAAGGAGCGCGACCTGGTGCTCCTGCGCAGTGACTAGCCAAGCGCCATTTTGAATAGAAGTGTCGTTGTACTTTAAACTAACGGGCGGCAACGGCGGCTCCCGGGTGCTGAGGAGAGTCGATGTTGCTACTGACCGTCCCGGCTCGTGCCTTAGGGCGCCCGCGGGGTGTCCAAGCTCCCCACTGGGGCTCAGCATTGTAGCCTCCGCGGCCGGAGCGGGGAAGGAGGTGCGGAGCGGGCAGTGGGGCGGAAGGTCTCTGGGGGCGGTGGGGGTCGGGGCTTGGCAAGAGCCCCGCCGCTCGTGTGAGGTGACCAGCTTGGGTGAGGCTGTGATTTTCAAAGACGCCTAAAGGAAGCTAGGTGCCTATTTTCCATAGGATTTAATTCCTTTAGGTATCTTTGAAAATCCCAATTTCAGCATTTAGTGCTATTCTATATTGATGACCCGTCTGTAAATTTCAGTCAATGGAATTGTGATAACCAAGCCAATTTGAATTGGCTTGATCTTAATTGCATAGCTAGGAGGACCTGAAAAGCTCTTACAGCCTGTCCAGTGTTACCCACACCTGTAGAAGGCAGGGGTCTTTAATACACCGTTCCCAGTACTGTTAAATCTAAATTGTTCTTAATTTCTGCAATGATAGTGCTTTTATCACTTTGGTATATTCAACTGAACCACTTGCTTATACTGTTAAAAAACATTTTTACTAATCACTTCAGTTTTGCTCTATTATTTTTTAGGTCGTCTGTGCTAGCTGTGATGTCATAGGATGACATTCCAGCTGAAGGCAGGGGTCTGGCAGACTTTAATCTATTCATGTGTTATGTGCCCCTCTTGCTTTTAAACTGGAACTAGCAGGGGTCTTTCAAAAAAGCTAGTTTAACTGTGTGGTGTCCGTACAGCATACAAGGTGCCTTTTGGATATGAACACTCGGATTCTTTCACTTTTCTCTGTCCAGATGCAGACTTATTTTGGTTTTGTGCTCTGAATGCCTTTGTTTTTCTGATATTGTCTACTTATACATGTATAAATAATAAACATTTTATTTTTTGTGAAGCTCTGAGGTCGGTAGCTAGATTGAATATCTGGCTTTTAGCTGAATAAAAGCTTAAAATTGCTGAATGGAATCTGATAGCTTTTAAATAGTGCAATTATCAAAATTGGTGAAACTCTTACTGGAAATTAATAAACATACAGATGCTTGATAAAATTAAATACAGATTCAGAAGTACAGTGTATGAGAGGACATCTCAGTATAGGTGATTGTTTATATTTTTATTTCTTTACTCAGACTCTTCAGAAAGATGAGAGAAGATTCCATTAGTCATTTGGATAAAAGCCATGGCATGCCTGTTTGAAAAAGACAGCATTTACTCGCCTGAATCTACTGTGTCTTCTCTCCTAGCAAGCTGCAGCCTTAATAGTAGTAACTCCTACTCAAACAGCTCAATTCAATACAAAGACAAGGTATACAACTCTGCATCTCAGGCTTTGGAGGCCTATATTGAAGATTTTGACCAAAGTCTTATGTCTTCAGAAGTAAGCACTGGAAAAATCTGCATAGGTCAGAGTACTCCTAAAGATAAGTCAGCAAAGTATGGGTCTGTACAAAAATACGGTATGTTTCCTGTAAATTAAGCTTAAATTGTGGTTTTGTTTAATATTTTTGACATATCCCTAAAGAGAACATCTCATGAACTGGTTCTGTCATCTTTAAAATTTTCAGTCTATTCTTGTTTTGTTACATATGGCTATAGATATTTTATTGAGATTTAATATTTTTAATTCCTTTTTGGAATTTGAAACGTCAAAAGTCTTAACCCTGATCAGTAATCTAATTACTTGTTTTGTACATGAAATCTATTTGTTTTAATGAATATGTGCTACATAAATTGTAAGCACATATTATGTAATAAATGGTGCTTAGATAGTGATGCTTCTCATTCTTTGTAATAGTCTTCAGTAAAAATGAATTTTTATATTCAGTCTTTTAAAAATAAAACCATCTAAATTTGAAATTAGAGACCTATGGTGGAAGTGGAAGAAGTCTACTACACTTCCTCAGTTTCATCTTCATGTAGAAGTTTTTAGGTGTGTAAAGGAACCTGATCTTCTGGACTGCAAACTGGGCTGGGGTGAAACTGCACTTCCATACTGTGCTGTTTACCTCTTACTTTCATATTAAAGATTAAATGAAACTTTTGTAAATAAGATTGGAAATCATAAGCAAATATAAGTAAAAAGTAGAATACTGCTGGAGTGGTGTATCATAAAGGGGCTACAGAATTTTGGTCTAATTTTAGTTGTTAGGTTTAGTGTGTTGGTGGCCTGTAATATATACAGGCACTAACTACATGATCTAGGGCTTGGCTACACTTACAAATTTGCAGCGCTGCAGCAGGGTGTGAAAACACACCCTCTCCGGCGCTGCAAATTGCGGTGCTGCAAAGCGCCAGTGTGGTCAAACCCCCAGCGCTGGGAGCGCGGCTCCCAGCGCTGTACGTTATTCCCCACACGGAGGTGGAGTACGGACAGCGCTGGGAGAGCTTTCTCCCAGCGCTGGCGCTTTGACTACACTTAGCGCTTCAAAGCGCTGCCGCGGCAGCGCTTTGAAGTGTAAGTGTAGCCAAAGCCCTAGTGATCCATTTTGGCCTTCAACTCTGTGACTATGTTTGGAATAGCTGTTATTGGCATATACATAAATATAGTGCAGGTCTTACCATGGGGGTGAATAAAACCACTATGCTATATATGCCACCCATTATATATGAAAGCATTGTTTTAGATCCTAATCCTGCATCAGTCACTTACCTGCTTAAAACTGAGAATGTGAGTAATACCACTGAAATCAATGGGATTATTCATTCTTAAAGTGAGGATGTGTATGTTTTCAGGACTGAAGCTCTCACTTTTTTAAAAATGAAGTTATTGGGTCTACTTTTGTGTAGCCATTGATCTGTAGTGCCTTTAGTTACTATTAGTCCAACAGTGATGAGCTTACTGGAAATCAAAATATCTTTCTGGGGACCCCAGAATATATATGTTTTTGAGATCTGAGAGATTAAGCCCTTAGCCAAAAACTAGTGTTGAGTTTTGTTGAAAAGCTGGAAAGTATCCTTATCAGGTGGCAAATGTCACTATGACACAATGGACTTAAATGCTATTTTTAAAATAGAAAACATGTTAGTGATACCGCAGTGAATATTGCATGTCCTGGATCTTAAGCAGGTGTAATTTTATGGAAAATTCTACATTTGGGGGGGAAAAGAGGAAAAAATTATGGTAGAACGACTTAATGAGTAACTAATGTTTGGAGCTAATCAGAGGCTAAGAATGTTAGAATGTGGTGAAATAGATTTGTGGATAGTGGGCTGATGACACAGTCATAGGTACAGGAATAAACTTACTGCTCTGCAGCTGACTAAATATAAATCATCTCCACAATATATCATATGCATGTATAGAAAATCATAATGTAAATCAGTGCCTAAACTTGGATCTTGACAAGGATTCAATTTCTGTTCCTAGAGTAACATCAGAATTATATAAAACTAATTTTCCTGAGCACCTCTTAGGTGCTGGTGGTATTATCAGTTCAGATAGTTGGGGTTTACTTATTGCTTTATCTGAACTAGAGTTTTTTTTGTCTTGCAGGCTGCACCATGACTAGCAACAAATGTTTGTAGAAGTTTTGCATTAGCCTTTACAGCTGTGTGTGTTAACTTGAGTTTATTGGCAATCAATTAACTCTGATTACCGCCACCAGAAACTCTAGTCAGAAACACCTGGAGATGTGAGGGTGTAAGAGAAACTGTTTTAGTGGCATGCAGTTTGTTTATGGTTAGATAAGGCTGGTATTCTTGTTTGATTAATAGCTTTCTGATTCTAGTGCTTGTTTAAAAACTTTTTCTGTTTAGAGAAAATATTTTCTCTTTCCCTTATATACTGAAAGCACTTTACAAACTGAGCCCCCAATTCTGCACTGGGCCTCATTGATGGTGCTCTACTGAACATATGTCTGCATGTTCTACATTTGCAAGACTGGATGTTTTTAACACAATAGATTAATACATATGCAGTTGAAACTGCTGGAAGATTTTAGGTGCTAAAATACCTAAAATGGAATTTGGCTAGGAAGGTATTCAGAATCTTAGCTTTAGAAATCTCTTCTAAAAGACTGAATTCTAACCCTGCATAGCTTGTGAGTTCACAGGCTGACATTCTGTAGCTACAGGCTATTGTCTTGTCCTTTCAATTCTACTTTTCTCTTCTAATATACTTGCTGCACTTCGGGATAGACAGGGAATCAGCTTTAATATTAGTGTATAGGTAACAGTCAGTCGCTATTCTTCCTGAAATATTATGGATGTATTAGCAAAATGTCTAACCTTGAAGGAAGGCATGCCCTAAAATTGGACATGTCTGTGTTTCATTTGCTGATGCTAGATCCTACAGTATTCATGTTGTAAGATTGGGAGGGGCGGGGACAGGGCCTGTCTTATTTCTGTGAGACTCCATGTGCACTTATGGTGCCACATACTGTTGTGATAACAGCTACAATTTACATATGATAGCAACTTGAGCGCTCTCTATAAGAGTTCAACATTTGTACATGAAAAAGTAAAGTTAGCTGTATTCTGTGTCCTAATAAAACTTGAAAATTAAAAAGCTAATTGCTGAAAAGGTTTCAGCATCCTGTGAGTTCTGGGTGCCCTGTAGATCATCGTTTGATATGTATTATGGGCAAAATGGACAGCCGTGCACATGAATTACACAGATTTTAGGTACACATGTTTATATACAAATGCAGTTCTTTGAAAATACAGTACTCAGCCCTGGTCTACAGTACAAACTTACACTGTTATCTAAGTTCCCTGTAAGCTGTGTGGCTGTGCAGCAGCCTTCTTAGTGCCATGCAGACACTCAGGGAACCCGCCCAGGGGACCTGCTGCAGCTGACCCCAACCTAGCCTGGCCTCCAACCTGCCGCGGCCAGGACAGCCCTTCCCCGGCCCCAAGTCTTCTGTGCCCAGACTGGCCGAAGCACCTCTCCCCTAGCCCGAACCCACCCCTGGCCTGGACCTGCCAGGAGAGAGGTGCCTATCCTGTGGCCCCAGCCCCAGAGCTGCTGCAGCAGGGAGAGGGGCCTCTCCTACTCCCTTCCCCCCCCAGCTCAGGTGCTGCTGTGGGAAGAGAGGGCTGGGGGGGGGAGGGAGTCCCCTCTCTCCCACCACCGTAGCCCTAGAGCACCCTCCTGCACCCCAAACTCCTCATCCCCGGCCCCACCCCAGAGCCTGCACCCCCCAGCTGGAGCCTTCACTCCCTGCACCCAACCCTCTGGCCCAGCCCTGAGCCCCCTCACCCCAGAGCCTGCACCCCCAGCTGGATCCCTCACACCCCCTGCATCACAAGCCTTTGCCCCAGCCCTGAGCCCTTCATCCCCACCCCAGAGCCTGCAGCCCAGCTGGAGCCCTCACACCCCTGCACCCCAACCCTGTGCCCCCTTCCACATTCTGAAACCCTCAGACCCACCCCAACCACATGACACAATTTATTCGACATGTGGGTGGGAAAAATTAGAGGGAACTGGTTGGTATACTGTGACTCTGGGATGTGGATTTTCCACACCCCTGAGTGACACAGTTATACCGACTGAACTCCCAGTGTAGACTGACATATGTCAACAGGAGGGCTTCTCTCATCAACATAGCTACTGCCTCTCAGGCAGGTGGAGAAGCACTCCCAGCGGTGAGGTAGTGTCTTCACTAAATGCTGTAGCAGAGCTATAAGTATAGACAAGCCCTTGGTGATTAATAGTATTTCTGACAGAAGACAGGGAGGTTATGTAGTTGAGCAAACTTTAAAAAAAAAAAAAAAAGTGACAATTCTCTTCTGACTAAGGATCTTTGGTTTTTTATACAGTGCTATACAAATATGAAAAGATCCTTATTGCAATCTTCTTTAAACAGCTTACACAAGTAGAGTTCAAATTGCAGACGTGTCTGTGTGACTACAAAAAAGATAAGTAGGAAAGCTCTTCCCAAGAGCTTCTTTTGGGAATAGGTTGGCTGCAAGCTTTTGATTTAACTTTTTTTGGGGGGGGGGGCAGGGGGGCTTATATTTGTGACGCAAATTGTAGTCAGGCACAGAAGTCCAGATGGCTTTCATTCCAACTCTAATTTCTGCTCAGGCAAGTAATTAAGTGGCTTTAGGAAAAAAGTGAGTATTTAACTGATACAACTTTAACTTCCTAAAAATACTAACAGGAATATTTATTGCTAATATATGCCAAGATTTGTTTCGAGGGGTTTGCATTGGGAGGTCCACCTTTATAAGCATGAGAATTCAACATCCTATAGGGAGAACAGTTAGTAGTAGTAGTTCCATTTTGGCTCTTGCATATGAACAAGTTCTGGATAGAGGATGGTTTGTATATCCTATCCTTATCCTAGGTTACCATTTTAGAGGAATGCACTGCTGTTGGGAAAAGGAAGGCTTGTCCATACCACTTTGTATCAGAGTTTATGCCTCAGCAGTGAAACAAAAATGGCAGCTTAGATCCCCTTCCTTCTAGGAGTCTGAGAACTTCTTGGTAGTAATATTTTAGCAGTATTTTCATTGTTTTTATCCCTCTGCTCTGCAACCAACTTTCTGGTGATGTTTGTGTTGGGGTGGATAAACTGTATCCCCCAGGATCCCCTCCCACTGCCAAACTGCATCTTCCTGGGTGTGACACAGTAGGGAGCGGGGTGGATTGACCTGGGGATATCATTTAGTTTTACTGGGACTGTCTGCATGGGGGATGGGAGAGCAGGGGATGACTTTAGGTGAGGGCTGGTACCTGAGCCTGTAACCTGAGCCAAGAAGGGGGGTGGGGTGAGTTGACACCTTTCCCCAGGAACCTGGACAAAGAGAGCGGGAGAGAGGAGGGGGAGAGAGAGCCTGCCGGAGGGTTTTGTGGTTTCAGTTTTGGGCTGGCTGGGAAGAGGTAGCGCCCTCCAAGTCTGGGGTCTAAGATCCTTGCCCTCCAGAGGGACCTGGCTGAGGGGTCCTGGTTGTACCTACAAGCCCTGCTTGGGACTGTGTTCCTGTCGTCTAATAAACCTTCTGTTTTACTGGCTGGCTGAGAGTCACGGTGAATCGCAGGAAGTGGGGGGTGCAGGGCCCTGACTCCCCCACACTCTGACACTGGGCATCAAACAAAATGAAGCTCTAGATCCATAATGCCTCCAGTCCAAGTGATGTCTGAAATATGCTGCCAGTTATAGTCAAAACACTTCTCTAAATGGTGCACCGTTTTGGTTTTATGAATCAGATAAACAGTAGAAAGAAGATGCTAGATTTTCCCCATAACCATCGCCCTCTACAGTTCCACAGGCAAGACAGGAGTATTTTGACTTATGGAGACTTTTAAGACAAAACTTTTAAATGACTTTATTTTGTTCATTTTTGTCACCAATATTTTGAGAGGAGTGGAGTCAGAATTGATAGACTGTGATGCTTTGAAACATCAGTATACAATATTCACATTGTAATTTAGATACATTTTTACATTACAGTTTTTACTATCAGGTTTTTTTTAAATACATGGTTTTAATGCATTTTTTAAATTCAGGAAAATATATCTTTGTTTTTCAGCTTTGGAGGGCTTTAACCAGCAAGGAAAACTCAACTCCATTGCCTCACCTTTTATGAGACAAACTGTTTGTGACCCAGACTTGATTAGTCTCACCACAGATGATCTACTAGCATTTCCATCAGATGGATCACTGCCTTTTATCCATAGGATTCCTTCTGGGTCAGGACTTCAAAGTGGCAAGTGGATTAGGAAGTCACTGAAAAAATCTGCCTTCTGTCCTTATCAAACGTCTTCATTTGATGTTGAAAAAGACTTTGATTTCCAAGACAATGGCAAAGCTGTGGATAATCGAAATCATTACAGAGACATTGACAAAGAGAAACACAATGTGTATAAATCTCACAAATATAATTCTATATTTTCTAAAGAAAATGCAGGGGATTGCCTTCTTCAACAACACTCTGAGTCCATCTCTGTCAAGAATTATCCAAGGTGGCTTACTAGCCATAAGTCTGACTTGAATGTGTCAGGGATAAGTAGTATTCCTGATTTCAAGTACCCAATCTGGTTAAAGAGTCATAACCTTTTATGTGATTCAGCTAATCAAAGTTTTATTCAAACATTTAACATGCAAGATGAATTTTCCTCTTCACAAATGTGTGAGAGTATGGAAAAAAAACACATTGTGGATAAATTAGACTGCAATTCTTTTGAACAAAATAGTTATCTGGATCCAGCAGGTGACCGTGAAGTAACAGGAAATTGCCGATATGTCAGACCAAGTGCAGACTTCCAACCTGGCAATGTTCTCTCAAGACAGTCCAAACAGCCATTCAGAGGTAACTGCATTACGCATAATTTGTTTTGAATGTTTCTTGAGAATGTTAAATGCAAAATGTTACTCTTTTAGTCACACATGACCGAACATGCTGCTGCTATACGCAGAGTGAACCACTGCACAATAAGACTATTCACACCTATCCTACATGGGGGAGTGGTGAAAAATCCATGCTCCGAGTATTTAGGCATACTGAAGGACTTTGATACACTCTCTAAATATTCTTGAATCAACCTAGCTACCACCTCTTGAGGGGGTGGTTTTACTACAGAGACAGAAAAACCCGGTGGTCTAGAAAGTGTCTACACTATGGGGCTACTGCAGCACAGTGCTATAGCTGTGCTGCTGTAGAGTCCATAATAATAACATTCTCTAAGTTAGAGTGAACAAAGGGCACTTAGCCCTGTATGGGTACTCTCATTTAGGAGTAAACACTGTTTTAACTTATGCACCTCGACTTCACACTTCTAGCTGGTTTGCCTTTGTGACCAGCCTCTTCCAGTTTCTCCCAAAACAGCAGCTGCAAATACTGCACTGAGAATACCTGTGAGCAGCTGTAACAGGAGAGAATGGAGGGAGCTGGACATTACTGTGCCCATTTGTCCGATGCGGGGAGAAGGACTCAGCGCCCTATCCCTTCAGGGAGCACAACGTGGCACTGTAGCTCCCTCAACTCCTTAGGGGATGAGAGAGCCAAGCTTACCCCATAGCCAGTTTGTGTCCAGTTTCTGATCCTCCCTGGGAGCATCATGTGGAGAAGGCGCTCTTTCAATTCCCAGGGTGGGGGGTCAGTTTGCTGAGCTGGACTCCATTCATAAAAAACCCAGCATATGATGCCTGCAGACCACCCCCAACAGCTTTTGCCTGTTGCTAGCTAATGTGGTTAGTCATGTAGCTCAAGGGGTAAAAGTCTGTGCTGCAGTGTTGAGGGTTCAGCATTCGCATTGCTGGTAATGTATGGTTGGGATTTGATTTATTTAAAAAAAACCAACAACAAAAAAAACAACTTGGAAATTCATATAAAATCCAATTTAAACCATTATTTTAGATGGCAAAGCCAAGCACTCAGAAGTTAGGAGATGCCAATTTTACAGATGCCTGCATAACTTTAGTTTGCATCCCTTTATGTATATGTATTTTTAATTATATGATCGCATACTATTTTTTTTTCTGCAGGACTCCTACCTCACTCAGTCCAGAGGCTGGTTGGACAGGTAGTTGAATTAAGGTTGCATGTGAAAACAAAAATCTTCCACTTCCTAATTTTCGAGTGCTTGACTTTGCAACCTAACTAATGCAGTTTTTGTATGTAATTACATATGGTGTGTGTGCGAGCAGAACTTCTTGAAGCACCTATTATGTAACACTATGAAGCAGAAAACTCACCTATTTGCCAGCATTTAAGAATCCTCAATATTAACGTAGATTTGATTAAATGATCATACTATCAGAGTGCTTTATAAAGTTAAGGAATCTTGAATGCTGTATTCTATAAATGAGTTATGGAAGGAAACATCTGACTGCCTGGAAAGGCTGTGGCTATGTTAATTTTACCTTTAATTCATATCTGACACAGATGTGCAATTGAACAATTATATGCCCTACAGCCACAATAAAGATCAGCAGTGGCACTGATGCTGGAGGTCCCCCACTATAAACAGGAGACAGTTGTCAGCAGGGCATTCTTTGTGAGGGATACTCAACTTTGGAATTCTCTTTTCCTCAAGTGTTGAGGTGGGTTGAAGGCTAGAGAGTTTTTGTTTACTGTAGAGCTTATTTTATCTTCTGGGATGTATTTTATGCTGGGAAGAGCAGTCCACTGCATTTGAGACTTTTCTGGGAACTTTGAGCTTGGAATGGAGGCCTGTTTGTTTTATAAAATCATGGCAAGATTTTTAAAAATAGGTGCCTAGAGTTATTTATAATTCCATATTAAGAGGCTTAATTTCATATTTAAGCTAAATTTTAGGCATCACACTTTGAAAATTTTGGCAATAATGTCTGTGAAAGAGGACAGACTGTTTCCAGTGAAATTGCTGACTTGAAGAATCTTAGTGTATAGTAACTGGTGATACTGTGTTGTGCTTTTTAGATGACCAGATTGAGTTGCTTATCTTGAAGGCAAAGAGAACTCTAGAGTCTTCTGTTGAGAATTTATCAAGTGCTCTGAAAAATGATGGCAGCCCTTGTACAGTAGATATACTGGAAGCAGAAAGATCCTGGGAAAATGTTCCAGTTGCTTTGTGAGTAAACAAAAATAAACATTAATACAATTTGTTCTTGAAAGTGTATCGTACTTAGACAATGTGGTGTGTATGCTGTAGTTCAGTGGTTCTCAACCTATTTATCACTGTGAGCTGCATATGCAGCTCTCTGTTATGTGGGCTGCATCCACACTATATATATAACATGTATGGCCCTGAGGATGTCACATGGACTGCAGCTGTGTGCTGATTGGGCTGCAAGGAGCCCGCAGGTTGAGAACCACTGCTATAGATAATTTTAGATAAGCATGATTTGCTCACATATAAATGCTAAGGAAAGAGAAGAGTGTTTTTAGAAGATATTTTATCATACGAGGTGGTACGCTACTGTCTCCTATTCAATCATATTATCAATTATCAGGTTTCTACTTTCACTAAACCCACTGTGATATGTCTGGATCACTAGTTTTGTAAATTTTGTTAGTGCTGGAAAAGTTTTGATGTAAGGGAACACACCGACACATAATTCATTTGTTTTATGGGGGGGTAGCGGGGAGTTGATAGCTGTGGAGGCTCCTGGACAGTTTCAAATATGAGTTTAGATTCTCGGACTGGGTGTTTGGAGTAGTCCTGGATGTAAAATTCCACTTGTACAACAGAAAAGGATTGTCTTCTACAGGGCCAAATAATGTGACCTACACTGTAAGGGAAAGTAACCTTAAATGTTCTGATGTGAAAATGAAGTCAAGGGGGGAGGATTAGCTAACACAGGAAAAGAGGTCCGTAGTATCAAACCATCCTATTTACGAGTTATTGGAAGGAGGAGAACGAAGATTCTTGGTGCATTTGTAGATGGGTATTGTTTCAAATGTAGGGAGCAGAATGAATTTGGTATAGTGGAAAGCTATAGTAAAAAATGTTAATATCTCATCTTCCTTCCCACTACACCCCCCTCCTTTTTTAAAATGACCATGAAGGTCTTGTCTACACAAGAAAAAGTGGAATTTAATCACCAGTGGTGGAAAGTGGTGCAGACAGGGCTCACCTGTCAGTACCAGTGGTGGAATTGAACTTGTGTTGAATCACATTTTGGCTAGAGTAGGCATGGGATCATAGAAATGTAGGGCTGGAAGGGACCTGAAGAGGTCATCTACTCCATCCCCACACACTGAGGCAGGATTAAGTATACCTAGACCATCCCTGAGGGTTTGTCTAACCTGTTTTTAAAAACCTTCAGTGATGGGGATTCCACAACTTCCTACGTAATGTATTCCCTTGCTTAACTAGTTAGAAAGATTTTTCCTAATATTTAACCTAAATCTCCCATGCTGCAAACTAAGCCAATTACTTCTTGTCCTACCCTCAGTGGATGTGGAGAACAATTGATCATGGTCATCTTTAAAACAACTTCTCCTCTAGACTAAACATGCCCAATTCTTTCAACCTTTCCTCCTAGATCATGTCTTTGAAACATTTTAGCTCTTTTGTTATTCTCCTCTGTACTGTCTCCAGTGTCTTTGTGTTTCTTAGTGTAGTGCCCAAAACTGGACATAGTACTCCCATCTAAAGGCCTCACCAGCACCAAGTAGAGCGGAACAGTTATCTTCCGTGGCTTATTTACCATGTATCTCTGTTAATGCACCCCAGCATCACGCAGTTGACTAAACTTGAAATTGTGACCCACTAACCTACAAATTCTTTTCCGCAGTGCTGTTGTCTAGCCAGTAATTTCCCATTTTATATTTTGCATTTGATTTTTTTTTCTTCCTAAGTGCAGTACTTTGCACTTGTTTTTATTTAATTTCATCTTGTTGGTTTCAGAGAAATTCTCCAATTTATCAGGATCATTCTAATCCTGTCCTCTGCAACCTCTCCTAGCTTATTATCTGCATATTTTATAAGCATATGAAACATTAGTCCCAATGCCATGTGAATGTATCTTACAGCAATTTGAGTTTGTAAAGCTGTTTCATACTTTCAATTGCATGTTTAACTTTTTGTTTAGCAAATCTCCAGTGCCTGTATACTGTGAGGAAGATGAGACCACTCTACAATCTCCCAAGGCTAACATTGTTAATGAATTCCTTGAAGACTGTTTAAATAATGACAATCAGGTAGGTTAAGCTGAATTATGTCTGTTTTGTAATATTTCTTGCTTATAGTGGTCTTAAAGTAAATCGTAAGCCTTTACAGTTCTATAAGTTGTTTCTAGTGCACAAATAGTAGCATGAAGAACACTTGTAGATTGGTTTCTGTTCTAGTTTTAATAATGAGTTAACAGCAAAAGGAAAAATTGTAATGTCTTTAAATAGTCACATAATTTTAATGATTAATCCCTACATTCTGACTCTTCTGTGATCAAGAATTGCAAATAAATAGCAGCTGGTCTTAACCCATTTTGGTAATAGTAATTGTTTCATTAGTTGCTTGAATTTTCTATCCTATATTTTAATGTTTTTCCTATCTGAAGTAACTAAATAGTGGTGGTCTCCATATAAATATCTGAGCCTACTAATCTCTTAGCCTTAGTAATAGCTTTTGTCAATCAGTTGAGTTCCACAAGTTAGTTATGTATTGTATTTCCTCTTGTACATAAGAATGGCCCTACTGGGTCAGACCAAAGGTCCATCTAGCCCAGTATCCTGTCTTCCAACAGTGGCCAATGAGGTGCCCCAGAGGGAATGAACAGAACAGGTAATCAAGTGATCCATACCCTGTCACTCATTCATTAGGGACACCATTCCTGCCCATCCTAGCTAATAGCCATAGATGGACCTATTCTCCATGAATTTATCTAGCTCTTTTTTTGAACCCTGTTGTGGTCTTGGCCTTCACAACATCCTCTGGCAAGGCGTTCCACAGGTTGACTGTGCGTTGTGTGAAGAAATACTTCCTCTTATTTGTTTTAAACCTGCTGCCTATTTCATTTGGTGACCCCTAGTTCTTGTGTTAGGAGAAGTAGTAAACAACACTTCCTTGTCTACTTTCTCTACACCAGTCATGATTTCATAGACTTCAATCATAGCTCCCCTTAGCCATCTCTTTTCCAAGCTGAAAAGTCAGTCTTATTAATCTCTCCTCATACGGAAGCTGTTCCATACCCCTAATCATTTTTGTTGCCCTTTTCTCAAACTTTTCCAATTCCAATATATCTTTTTTGAGAGGGAGCAGCCACATCTGCACACAGTATTCAAGATATGGGCATACCATGGATTTATATAGAGGCAACATGATATTTTCTGTCCTATTATCTATCCCTTTCTTAATTATTCCCAGCATTCTGTTTGCTTTTTTGACTGCCACTTCACATTGAGTGGATGTTTTCAGAGAACTATCCACAATGACTCCAAGATCTCTTCCTTGAGTGGTAACAGCTAATTTAGACCCCATCACTTTATATGTATAGTTGAGATTATGCTTTCCAATGTGCATTACTTTGCATTTTTCAACATTACATTTAATGTGCCATTTTGTTGCCTAGTCACCCAGTTTTGAGAGATCCTTTGGTAGCTCTTCACAGTCTGCCTGGGTCTTAACTATCTTTAATAATTTTATATCATCTGCAAATTTTGCCACCTCACTGTAATACCCCTTATATTAGCTTTATTGTTGCCTTTTAATTAAACCGCATATTTCAGTCTACCTTCTCTAGACCTGTAGCGCTCAACCTTTCCAGACTACTGTACCCCTTTCAAGAGTCTGATTTGTCTTGTGTACCCCCAAGTTACATCTCATTTAAAAAGTACTTTGCTTTGGTTACAAAATCAGACATAAAAACAGAAAAGTGTCACAGCACAGTATTATTGAACAATTGTTTACTTTCTCATTTTTACCATATAATTATAAAATAAATCAATTGGAATATAAATATTGTACTTACATGTTAGTGTATAGTATATAGACCAGTATAAACAAATAATTCTGCATGAAATTTTAGTTTGTACTGACTTCACTAGTGCTTTCTATTTAGCCTGTTATAAAGCTAGGCAAATATTTAGATGAGTTGATGTAGCCCCTGGAAGACCTCCGCGTACCCCCAGGAGTATGCGTACTCCCTGATCAATGGGTCTCAAAGCCGGTCCGCCGCTTGTTCAGGGAAAGCCCCCGGCAGGCCGGGCCAGTTTGTTTGCTGCGTCCGCAGGTTCGGACGATCACGGTTCCCACTGGCCGTGGTTCACTGCTCCAGGCCAATGGGGGCTGCGGGAAGGGCAGCCAGTACATCCCTCAGCCGCGCTGCTTCCTGCTGCCCCCATTGGCCTGGAGTGGCGAACTGCAACCAGTGGGAGCCGCAATCGGCCAAACCTGCAGATGCAGCAGGTAAACAAATTAGCCCGGCCCGCCAGGGGCTTTCCCTGAACAAGCAGCGGACGGGCTTTGAGAACCACTGATCTAGATCATTATTTTGTATTCTTTCCCTTCATATTCATCTCTTCTCTAAAGGAAACATTCCTGATATTTTCAATCATTCGCTTTTGTTAACTGAACCCTTTCTATTTGTTGTTTCCTAATGCCCTGTTAATAATAAATATTCTGTATATAAATAACTTCTTGTGTTAGTAATCAAGTTAGCAAGGTCATTACATTCCATGTTGGTACATACAGCATTTTGCCATTTACGTAGCAGTTTATAGATTCCAAGGTCAGAAGTGGAACCTTTGTCATTTCCTATATAATATAGGCCAGAGAACTTCTCCAAAATAATTCCCAGAGCATATCTTTTTAGAAAAACATCAAATCTTTATTTAAAAATTGTCAGTGATGAAGAATCCACTGTGACCACTGGAAAGCTGTTCCAATGGTTAATTAGCCTGACTGTCAAAAATTTACACCTAGTTTCCAATTTGAATTTATCTAGCTTCAACTTTCAGTCACTGAATCATGTTACGGTGATATTAGGAACTTACACTAGAAGCTATACTAACATATATTTGCATTTCACTTGTGTGCTTGCATTTAAGACATAAAAGTTTTCTACAAAACATTCTCAACTAGACGTTTCCTTAAAACTTCAGCAAAAAACGTGCAGAGCTCTTATTTGGGAGTGAGGGGGGGAAAAAAACCCTTGTTTATATCCTAGTTTTTGTGACTTTAACAGATCCGAACATTCCTTTTGGAATCTCTGAATAAAAAACATCTTCATGTTCTTTTATATGACCGGGTCTTTTCTATTTTTTTTAACAAAATTTGATGTAAGGATTATATCTATTACTCCTGAGGGAATTCTGCATCAAAAAAATAAAAATTCTGTGACAATATTTTAAAATTCTGCATATTTTATTTATCAAAATAACTCTCTAATCACGCCAGTTTCAATTATTTTGGTAATTTATTTCAAAGTGCTTATCTGCAACTAGGACTATAACAGTACAGACACAAAAAAAATTCCTCCAAGAGTAGAGTTGAGGAAACCCCTATGATAACCCAGTTCCTGTGTCTCTGCCCCCTCCCCCCAGAGCCCAGTAGGTGTGCCAGGCACCCACACACCCCTATCCCCCACACACACACACCCAGACACTTGCATGCCCTCCCTGCCCACCAGAGCCCAGCTGTGGGGTGCCCCAGTCCATATACTCTCACACACACCCTATCCTCCACCCCTCAGAGCCCAGCCATGAGACACCCACCCGCCTCCCCTCCTCCCCAGAGACCAGCTGTGCTCTCCCCCCAGCCCTAGGTTGACCAGATGTCCCAATTTTATAGGGACAGTCCCGATTTTTGGGTCTTGTTCTTATATAGGCTCCTATTACCCACCCCCACCCCCATCCCGATTTTTCACATTTGCTGTCTGGTCACCCTACCCAGCCCAGACATACGTACTCCTCTCGCTCAGGGATCCAGAGGGAGAAACAGCCTGATGCTGGGTCCCAGGGTTGTGTGGAGTTTCCTGCATGCTGCCTCCTTCCTTCAGGGCGTGTTGAGAATTGCAGTTGCTGGGATCCCTTCAGTGCCCTCCCTCTGGCAGTGTCTTCTACTTGCGAGCTGTGCTCTGCTGGGTCCAGTGACCCCTAGTGGCTGCCAGCAGTTCTGCAACCCATTTCTGTGGAGGAAAAGGAAATTCTATACAAAACCCATTAATTTCTGCTCAACTTCTGCACACGCAGTGGCACAGAATTCTCTCACAAGTAAGTATCTATACCAAACTAGTACCTTACACAAGAGGAAGATGCCTTGGTCTTTGAGAAGACCATCTTCCTGGTTTACTAGTTTCTTTCAATTATTCCAACACTCCCTAGAGTGGAAAGAATTGGTTAAGATTAGGCTAAATCTTTATGTATCTTAAATCTTTGTATATCCTAGGTGACTCTTAAAAGATCTATGATTTGCTTTGATCCTAGTTAAGTAGTACTCAATGGTACCTTACAGTATGGACTTATATGCACATGATATTACTATTAACAGTTGCACAAACATATCCACTCCTAAAAAATCTAGGACAGTTTTTTCCTATCAGGTGTCCCTGCACTGGTGTTCAAATGTCCCATTAAGGAGACAAAATGAGTAAAGTTTCTTAGAAAAAGTATCTGCTCTGTAGTTTGCTTGTCTATGGAGCTACAGAGCAACTGTAGTTTGGGGAACCAGCAATGTCTTCTGGCTCAGGTACTGACATTCTCAGGCTGTGATGTCTTTCTCTCTACTTTCCTTTGAAGGGGAAGTTGTGATGGACATTGCAATCCCATGGAGTATCTTTGGGGGCTACAGTATCAAATTTATGAATGGCTTATGTATGATTGTGTTCTACTCCATAGGGGATGGTTGCCACAAATAGACTACTACCTAAAAGCAGTGTGGGGTGATTACCCTGGGGATTGTTAAACAACTTGAGAAGCACCATCACCTGGTGTTTGCGTATACTGATTCAAAGTTGGCTTTCCAGATAATCAAACACAAAAAGGATTTTTGGTATAAAAAGCTGAGCTTAAACTGATATGGGGCCTTTGTTCTGATCCAAGCAATTGGATAGACATTCTGTTCAAGGGGGACCCTAACCTTTCCTGAAGCATTGGAAAGACGGTGGCCTACTAGGCTGTCAAAAGACTAATAAGTAACTTCTGGTATGTTTAATGTGTGTTTAAATCTGTTTGTTTTTAATGTTTTCTTGGTAATACTTTATCTTAAGAATAAATGTGCTTGCCTAGAAAGAGCTGTGTGGTAACTTGTAACTCCTGGCAGTACGCTGTTCATAGCCATCAGAAAGCAACATGCAGGCACTCGCTGTTAGACAGGCTTGCTGGGTATCCAAGTGTAAGGCAGGGAGCTCTGTAGTCTTAAAACCCCTTGGTCAGAAAATAGTGGGGCAAGGATTTCTGATCAGAGAGAAGTGACTGCTGGAGACCTAGCACCTAACTTGGCACCCCTGGATTGGACCACAGAGGGAGGGGGATGCAGGTGCAGTTACCCTGAAACTGTGTGATATCAGCATTTGAGTTGTCATTGTGGTGAACTTCCTCCTCATTTATCTGGTCTCTTATGAGTGAAACTCGGGCTGGTATTATCCCACAGGTCCTTGCCTGAAATCATCTGATCGATCAGAGGATCACAAGATTGTCACCCCAACTGCATTGCCCAATCATGAGTAAGTGATATCAGTCTGACTCTGGGTCCACTTTTGCGGTTCTCCTTTTAGGGCACTGTTTCTTAGTCACACCAATGAGTCTGTTTTTTTCCAGATAAGTAACGTTCAGGAAATAACTGGAGACGATGTTCTCAACCCCCTCATGAGTCTCAGCTGTTCACCTGAAACATTGGAGTCTGTTCCTGGTCATAATTTATTACCAACTATCCTATGACTTACAAAAGTAGTTTCTTACCCATTTACGTGCTTCATACTTTTACTTCCCCAAGGCGGACAAGCCCTTATAAATAAAATAATTTGCAGAATTGTTACTGTTTGGGGAACTGGGTAAATGTTTATTTCACTCTATCAAAGATTAAAGTCAGGCTGCTTCAAAGCTACTTATTAAATTCATTAACAAAAAAATATTAAAAATACTGGAGGTCTGCATTACTATATACCTGTATGTGCTACATCTTTACTTTCCTCCCCTCATTCTTAGACTAACAATTAGTGTAACATGTAAACTTATTAGTAACAATTACACATTTAAAGAAAAATAACTTGTTTTCTGCATAGCTTCATCTGTCTCAAGGTCTTCTGCCACTGGGATTGACAGAGGTCTTGCAATTCTTTGACCAAAATTTGGGACTGTGGATGAAGAGACAGAACTTCTACTGTAACTTGCACCTCACAATTCTTAGGAATAACATCATATGAAGGGGGAAAAAGTGAGTACACAGGAGGCAGGGCCAGCCTTAGGGATAGGAGTATATAAGATGGACTCAGAATATGTATGTCTTATTGCTGGAATTTAAAATCTGAAATGTCATGGGTTACCATTACCTCCACAACTTGGAAGTCTTTTTTTGGTATAGCAAAGTGCCTAAATTGGAATCCCTGGGGAAGAAAGTTCCTCCAGAAGCATCAACCATCTCAACATTTGACTCATAGCTCGGGGTGTTAGACCCGCAGTAGAGGTCTCCCTATGGGCTGCGGAGCAAGCAGATACCGGACACAGTGTTGGTATATAATATTCTAAATGCTCTTTATTGATTACAAAACAAACCTTACTCACTCCTCCTTCACACCCCAAACATACTATACCAGAGTCCAAAGGTCAGAATGGCCCTGATGATCAGTCAAGGTTCATTCCGTCAGGATAAGATCATAAGATGCTGGGAGCCTACAAAAACCACATCTATATTCACATGGGACACTGGATCAATAAGCAACTCTGATTTGCAGAAATCATAGGCATCCATTTATAGTCCATTCCATCGCGTCATCAGTTCTTTGCCTTTGTTCACTAGGCCTTCTACCCGCACAATTCCAAAGAGACAATCTTGGGCGGGTTGCCATGATCCAAGGCGTGCCATTTCCTCCAATTCTTATACAATTTTATATCAGTCCAGCTGGTGGTGTTTCCTGTCTATGATGATTTTCTGTATTTTTCTCAGAACATAAAATTGTTTTTGCACAAAGAGTTCTAATAGTCCTTGACCTGAAGTTCTTGCTTCGGTTGCTAACTTGCAACACACGCGTCATTCATACCAGGCCTCAGTGACCTATAACATATTACATGGATATATGAATCACAATGTGTATCTCCCAACTTTCCCCCCTCTTGATACATGATTAATGCCATTAATTATTGTATCACTTTACAATTTTGCAAGCAATTCAATTGTATATATCACTTGTTCCAAAATGTGTTGCCACTTTCTTATGCGGCAGTATAAACACAGCATAATAAATGTTAAGAAAATCATTAATGCAAATATCACAGTAGGATGTAGCATTAAATTTAGAAGAGCTGTGACACTGGGAGACCATCCTTTTAAAAAACATCGTACCAGTGAGAAATTACCAATCTTCCCCTTTTCCCAATTTTAATATTTGACCATTGTGAATCAATGTTTTTCTGCAGCTGAGCAGACTTAGATGATACTTTTGCATATTGCCTTATTTTTTTCACTTTCATCAATCAATTTTTCCCATTGTTCCCAATGTATCCCCAAATCAAAGGACCAGTCCACATAATTTCCTTTTTTTAAAAATAGAGGACCTTGCTAAATAATTAACCTCTGCTACATTACATTTACATGACTCAATTGGGCCTTTTTCTGTCATACTTCCCAAAATACATGTTTTTCAGTGGTTACCACACAAATACACCCATTGCCTAAATCAAACACTCTTGTGCCATTAAAGTTTTTGCATGGTACATTGTCTGCTTGAATGGTTCAAATTACATCCCTCTAGGGACCAAGTTAGTTGTGAGCACACCCATTTGCTTCGTCCTCACTCTTCACAATGTTTCATTAATTCTATTAATTTATAATCCTCTTATTCTTGAGTCAAGTGTATCCCACTTATTTTTATTTGTGATAACTTTCCATTAATAATTTTTAGCAACATCCAGGCCATTGCTGCTTTTCTTTGCTTCCTTGTGTTGTGTAACAGCATTCTACCTTTCCACTCTCCCCTCAGAGTGGCTTGATCCCAATGAAACTCCATATATTTCTTCCATCCTGTAATTCGTTGATTCCATATATGAGGATCTTTGAACCATTCGAAAAGCCATTGCCCATTACTTAACAGATTAACCATTCTTTCTATGTATTGTATCCCAGAAGTTTGCATCGGTACACATCGTATTGCTAGTACAGTTTTATTGTCAATCTCAGACACACCAAATAGATTTACATTTAGAGACGTTTTCAAAGTTTGGGTTTGTTTCAGTTGGAGTTCCACACTTCTTATTCCTTGTTCCGATAATGCATGTGTCTGTATAGCCCCCAAAATCTTACCCAAAGCTGACATTTTCCCTTGTAAGTCTCAATATCAAATGAGTTTAAAACTCCAGTTCCAATACTACCTACGAAATAGTCCCCTATACCTTTTATTTCATATAGTCCTGTCCTCCCCATTGTTGTGATGCTTGTAATAGAGGTAAAGCATATGGCATACACTCCAGATGTTGTGCACTTAAGTTTACTTTTGTTCCTTCCAGATTGTTTGGGCTCTAATTACTTCTTCACTACTATATGGGTGCTCATCTGCCATGATTCCTGGTGCAATCTTGTTTACTGGTATCTGATTAATAAACATAAAAAACCTAACCATATCCCCAAATATTCAAAAAACATAAAAGCCAAAAACCATATTTCCACCCTTTTTGAATTATGAGGATCCTCAATATTGAACCATGGCCCTTATTCCATAGAAATAATGTCCGATGCTTCCGGTCATATTATTCTAAATACTTACACTAACCTCTTCCATCTTTGCTCGAGCTCCAATATTTTTTTTCTTCCTAAAATATAACGCACATAACACAATTCTTCTAAGCACAAAATGCAAAGCAAGCTTAAGCAATAAACCCATTAAAAAAATTGCAGAACCATATTTACATTCCAAATCCAAGGTCTGTACAGGATAATTTCCAGTGCAATTGGGCATGCCTTTCCCTCTGTAAGATAAACTAGAAGAAAGAGACATTATTTAATCTTTAGGCCATAACTTTAATTGTGATGTGTGGACCCACTTTCCCTTTTCCCCCTTGTTAATCTGCACTACAGTATGTGAAATTTTATTCATGATGGTAAATGGCCCACCCCATTTAGACTCCAGGACATGATTTTTCAATGTTAATTTCAAATATATTACTGTCTCCGATTTTCCATAATTGAGTGTCCTGAGCCGCATGAGAATCCACCTAGTCTCTGGCTTTTTTAATGGCGCCAGTCAGTTTAAATTCCATTTTCTTATGTTCTGTTGGTAACTCCCATACCCACTGGGTAATGATGCCTCCACTTCTTCTTCTTCTGTATACCTTCTTCCTCCTCGTCTACCAGGGGTGCTTCTTCAACTAACTTGGGTTCAGTTTCTGAAAGTGGGCATTCATGCTCCTCTCCTTCCATCAGGAGAGCATATGGTAACATAATTGCTTGTTTGTTATTCTCATAAGTAACATCTCTGCTAATTAACATCAAGGTCCATTGGGCCATCCTGGTATATGATATTCCTTTCCCCTGCAGTTTTCCTGATTAAAATATACTTCAGGGGAGTGAGGTGTTTGTATTGTAATAGGGACTGTGCCAGTAGTCAAAGCAAAAGCTTCAATGGCCTACACAGTAGCTAAACATTCTCTTTCACAGATCCCAAACTGCTGCTCCATAGGGGTTAATCTTCTAGACTCCCATGCTACCGGTATTAACTTCCTGTCAGTTTCTTGCATCAATACCACCACTAGACTTCTTGGGTCGCTGCCAACTTAATTACAAACGGCTTGTTTATTTCTGGGAATTTCAATGCTGGAGGTTGCATCAGGGCTTGTTTTAAATTACAGAAAGCTTTTTCTTCAGGCCCCCACTCCCATTCTACTTTCTTTTTTAGTAAATGCCACAAAGGTCAAGTTATACTGGCAAAATTTCAGATGTGTTTCCTTAAATAGTTAAACTCTCCTAACATCACCTTCAACACATGAGAATCCTCTGGCCTTGGTAAATTCATTAGTGATTTCACCTTTTGTTGATCTATTGGAATTTCTTGGTCACCTACAAATAATTCATTTTCCTCTCCACTAGTTGGGCTTTCTCTTTATTAGCTTTGAACAGAGCCGGCTCCAGGCACCAGCCAAGCAAGCTCGTGCTTGGGGCGGCAGATTCTATGGGGCGGCATTCCACCCAATCCTAGGGTGGCACGGCTGCCTTTTTGTTTGCTGCTCCGGCCGCCCTGTAGGGGGTGGCGGTGCAGAGGAGGGGAGTGCCCTGCTGGGAGCGGGCTGCACGCTCCGTCTGCCCCAGCTGGTGCCATATCTGCGGCAAGCCCAGCACGTCAGCCCGCGTCCTTCCCTCCCTGCTGACCAGAGCGGTGCAGAGCCCTCCCAGCAGGCGGTGCGGCGGCCGAGGCCATGTGGTGAGCGCCCCGCTGAAGCCCTGGCCGCCCCCCTTCTCTTTCTCTCCCCACTCCCTCCTCCTCCTCCTCCTTCCCCTCCCCGCACTAGCCAGGGCACGTCTGCAACACAGGGAGTCCCCTGCACCCTGGCTCCAGCCACCCTGCAGGTTGTTGGGGGGGGGGGGGGTTGTTTTTTTTTGGCTTGGGGCAGCAAAAAAGCCAGAGCCGGCCCTGGCCTTGAAACCTGTTTCCTGGGTGAGTCTCCACACTTAGTCCGCTCAGTCTCCTCTACATATGAGGTGACAACTCTTCATCTTCACCACCTCCTCATCTACATATGAGGTGACATTCTCCTGATCCTCTTTGGATAATTGATCCAGCATTCACACCTCTCCTCAATTTCAAATACCTCCAAGCGATATTACGAATCACATTCATTCCTTTCTTCTGCCTTTTTACTCCTCACCTCCCCTTGCTGAATTTCAAAGGGCAAAATGGATGGAGTTGATTAATGTATACTCATCTGCGTGGTTTCTCCAAAGGAGGAGCAGCAGCACAGGAGCCAGCAAACAATTGTGAAAATGGGAGTTTGAGTGAAGATATGTTGTAGGAAAAAGGAGACAAGCCCCTGTTCCTTAGGGGCAGTGAATGAGTTCTTGAGAGTATGTGTTTGCTCGGTAGTTTGTTTTCAGTTTGTAAAATTTGGTAGGGGGCAGTGTGTTGAGAGAAGCAGAGCGTTAGATCATAGCTAGGCAAGCCCTACCCCCAGTCAAGGTTTAGCTGTGCTCTAATGCTTTGCTTCTCTCAACACGCACACATAAAAACATGGTTCTCTCAACAAACATATACAGAGGTATAAAGGCAGCCAACTGGCTAACCAGAGGCACAGGAGCCATCAAACGGAGCTGTGAAAACAGGGGAGTTGTAGTTTGAGTTTGGGGGAGGGTGTGTCTAGTGTGTGTGGGTTTTTTGTTCTACTTGTTGTTTATGGGAGCTTAGGAGGCTATGACAGCTACAAAGACCTAAAGAATGGAAGAAACAATGAAGACAGCTTGGTGTGGAAGCTGCAGGATGTATATCATTCTGGAGAGGGTACCTGAAAGGTGCTTCGTTTGTATGAAGTGCCTCTTGATAGATCTGATGGAAGAGAGGATCTTCGGTTTGATGGTGCAGCTTGAAATAATGGTTGAGTTTAGAAGGGGATTTGAGCAGATGATGAAGGGAAGGAGAGAGGAGGCTGAAGGGAAAACTCAAGACTTGAAGATGCATGCTGGACAAGAATACTGAGAGGATACATTTCTGAATGAAGAAAGTGGCCTGTGGAAGCCTGTGGCTATGAGAACAAGGCAGCAGAAAAGACTGGCTAGTGAAGAAGAAATAGAGATGAGGAACAGGTTCACTGAGTTGAAAAATGAAGGTGAGAAGCAGGCAGTAATAAAAGATGGAAGAGCAAGGGGAAGAATGGCTAGCCCTACAAAAAGAGGGAAAAGCTAGAATTTGGAGCCCCAGGAGGATAGAGGATGAGTCTCAGAAGATTGCAAATAAGAACAAAGGACAAGAAGATTTGCAGCCAGAAAGAACAGAGGGAGAAGGCCGGAGAATCGCACCAACACCAGGAAGAGGCAGGTCTACATAATTGGGGACTCACTGCTAAGAAGAATAGACAGGCCTGTCACCAGAGCTGATTCGGAGAACAGAAGGGTGTGTTGTATCTTAGCTCCCAGCAGACGGGATGTGGATCTCAGGCTGAAGAGGGCCCTGATGGCAGTGGGAAAGAATCCATCGATTCATTCATTTGGGAACAAATGATACTGCTAGAGTCTTGCTGGGACGCATCAAGGAAAACTACCCCAGGCTGGAGAGGGTGCTTAAAGAAATGAAGGTTCAAGTTCTGTTCAGTGAGATTGTACCCATCCCTAGAGGAGGAGAGCAAAGGCAAAACAAGATTATATCAACAGTTGATTAGGCAATGGTGCTATAAGGATGGCTTTGGAATGTTCGACCACTGGGAGGCATTCCCTGACAGGTGGAGTCCATACCAAACAGTCCTCTAAGTAGGGAGGGAAATAGACTTCTCAGCTGAAGGCTGGCACAACTGATTAAAAGAGCTTTAAACAAGGAATTTAGGGGAGATGTTTGGAAGATGCTCATGTAATATCCACACTCAATCCTAATGTAAATTTTCTGGGGGAATCAAGAAAAAGAGGATACAGCAATGGAGAAAGGAACAGCAGAGGGTAGGAGAATGGACAACAAGAGGAAATTTTTAATGCCAATACCAATGACAGGGTGATACTGGCAGTAAAATGACTGTACCTGATCTGGTGAGAAATCTGGGTAAGGTCAAACAAAAACAACTAAGATGCCATAAGAATGACCATACCAGATCAGACCAATGGTCCATCTACCCCAGCATCTTGTCTTCCAACAATGACCAATGCCAAATGCATCAGAGGGACTGAACAGAACAGTGCCATTATTGAGTGATCCATCCCCTGTCATCCAGTCCCAGCTTCTGGCAGTCAGAGGTTTAAAGATGCCCAGAGCATGGGGTTGCTGCCCTGATAATCTTGACCAGATAGCAATTGATGTACCTATTCTCCATGAACTTAGCTAATTCTTTTCTGAACCCAGTTATACTTCTAGCCTTCACAGCATTCCCTGGAAACAAGTTCCACAGGTTGACTGCATTGCAGCACATTAATTTAATTGAGTGATCCCTGGTTCTTATGCTATATGATGGGGGTAAATAGCTTTTCTTTATTCACTTTCTCTACATGAGTCACGATTTTATAGACCTCTGTCATATTCCTCCCCCCCTCCACTATCTCTTTTCCAAGTCTGTCTTTTTAATCTCTCCCTATACAGAAGCTGCTCCATACCCTCAATACTTTTTGTTGCCCTTCTCTTTGTTTTCCAATTCTAAACTTTTTTTTTTCGTGATGGGGCGACCAGAACTGTATGCAGTATTCAAGGTGTGGGCATACATAGATTTATATAGTGGCATTATGATATTTACTGTCTTATTATCTATTCCTTTCCTAATGGTTTCTAACATTCTGTTAGCTCTGCAAATTGAGATGTTTTCAGAGAACTATCCACTATGACTCCAAGGTCTTTGAGTGATAACAGCTAATTTAGACCCCATCATTTTGTATGTATAGTTAGAATTATGTTTTCCAATTTGCATTACTTTGCATTTATCAGCATTGAATTTGATCTGCCATTTTGTTGCCCAGTCACCCAGTTTTGTGGGATCCCTTTGTACCTCTTCACTTCTGCTTTAGACTCATCTATCTTGCGTAATTTTGTATTGTCTGCAAATGTTGCCACCTCCCTGTTTATCCCTTTTTCCAAATCATTTATGAATATGTTAAACAGTTCTGGTCCCAGTACAGATCCGTGGAGGACACCACTGTTTAACTCTCTCCATTCTGGAAACTGACCATTTATTCCTATCCTTTGTTTCCTGTCTTTTAACCAGTTACTGATCCATGAGGACCTCCCCTCTTATCACGACTGCTTACTTTGCTTAAGAGCCTTTGGTGAGGGACCTTAGCTTACAAAAGCCACGTTGACTTTTCCCCAAAAAATCATGTTAATCTAGGTGTCTATTAATTGTATCCTTTAATATAGTTTCAACCAGTTTGCCTGGTAGTAAAGTTAGGTTTACCGTCCTATAATTGCCAGGATTGCCTCTGGAGCTTTTTTTAAAAATTGGCATCGCATTAGTATTCTCCAGTCATCCCAAACACAAATCACAAGGCTAGTTAGACAAAGAATTTCAGGGTCTCAATGTGTGGATAAGACGATGTGTTGGGGAAAAGAATTTAGGTTTATTAGGAACTAAGGAACCTTTTGGCAAAGGAGGAGCGTATACACAAAAGATGGGCTCCACTTAAACCAAATTGAACCAGATTGCTAGCATGTAAAATTAAAAAGTTCATAGAGGAGGTTTTAAGCTAAGGGCTGGGGGAAAGCTGACGGGCGCAGAAGAGCATACAGATCGGACAGAGGCAGCTGTTGAGGGTGGATTTATTAAAGGGAATACTTTGTCCTAGTAAAGAGGAGAGGATAGGAGTTGATAAAGTACAGGTAGAAACTGAAGAGAAACAGTCAAACGAAAGAGTCTCATTCAATTAGATCACATGAAGGCGGACAACTAAATAGAGACAAATATAAGTGCTTGTTTAGAAATGCTAGAAGTCTAAATACTAAGTTGGGTGAATTTGAGTGCCTGCTTTGCGTTTGGCAGGCTTCGTGCTTCTGATGTACTTACACACTTTTTTTTAATATTACTTTGCGTGTCTCTTTGCTAGTTGCTCTTCAAATTTTTTTGGCCTGCCTAATTATACTTTTGCACTTGACTTGCTAGAGTTTATGCTCCTTTCCATTTTTCTCAGTAATATTGCCATCCAATTTTTAAAAAGATGCCTTTTTGCCTCTCACCATATCTTTTACTCTGCTGTTCAGCCACAGTGGCATTTTTTTGGTCCTCTTACTGCTGTTTATTTGGGGCATACGTTTAACGTGAGCCTCTATTATGATGACTTTTTAATAGTTTCCATGGAGCTTACAGGAATTTCACTCATGTGACTTCCGTTTGACTAGCTTCCTCATTTTTGTGCAGTTCCTCTTTTTGAATTTAAATGCTACTGTGGGGGTTCCTCCTCCCCACAAGGATGTGAAATTTAATTGTTATGGTAGTGATTTCTGAGTGGTTCAGCTAAATTTGCCTCATGGACCAGATCCTGTGCTCCATTTAGGACTAAATTAAGAATTGCCTGTTCCTTTGTAGGTTCCAGGACAAGCTGCTCCCAGAAACAGTCATTTATAGTGCCTATAAATTTTATCTTTGCATCCCATCCTGAGGTGACATATACTCAGTGAAAATGTGGATAGTTGAAATCCCTCATTATGATTGGGTTTTCTGTTTTTTGTAGCCTCTCCAATCTCCCTGAGCATTTCAGTCACTGTCACCATCTTAGTCGTGTGGTCAGTAGATATTCCTACTGCTAAACTTCTATTACTCAAGCATGGAATTTCTTCCCATAGAGATTCTATGGTACAGTTTGATTCATTTAAGATTTTTACTATATGCTTCCTTTCACATGTTTTGCCATTCCCAGGCCAGTTGCAACCTACTCTCATTCCTATATATTTTGTTTTTATCACATCTGTTGTGTGGAAAAAAAACATGCAAAGATAACTCTCTAGTTTCATAGCTTTCCCTTATAAATCACAATTTAAAAAAATCCTCATCTTTCAACGATAGTAATCTGAAGTTACTTGTTAACAAAGGTAGGCAAATAATTTTCAAACAGAGGTGATATTTGTTCTTAAGCTACTGATGTCCCTTCAAAAATTAAACATTCAAAATTAGAAAATGTGGAAATTCACAGTTCAGGTTCTAAACAACTCTTTTCCGAGGTGTTTGCTTTCCAAGTGTTGGGGAACATATGGTGTGCATGTTATGGGTGAATGTGGGATTGAGTTTGGTTCTGGATATATCATATTTTTATTAAAAATAATATTTGGAGTTAAGAATTTTAGTGTGCCCAGCTATGTTCATTAATAGTGTAATTTACATCTATCAAATAAAGTCAAGACATACTAAAAGCATGATCTCTATACCAACTTGCTGTCAGAGCAATTCCTATATTCCTTTATTTCTAGACCTGATTCCGCCTTTTGGGAATGTCTACACTGCAATTACACACCCATGGCTGGCCCATGTCAGTAGGCTCGTGCTATGGGGCTGTTTAATCAGTTTGTAAATGTTCAGGCTCCGGCTGGTGCTCGGGCTGTGGTACCCCACAAGGTGGGAGGGTCCCAGAGACTGGGTTCCAGCCCAAATCCAAATACCTACACCACAATTAAACAGCCCCTTGGCCAGTCCCTTCAAACCCGGGCCAGCTGTGGGTGTTTAACTGCAGTGTAGACATACCCTCTGTTACTCAAGGTCCACTGCACTGTACCTACATTGGTTCCATGGGCTGTACAGTGCCATACAATTGATGTAGTTGGGAATGAGGCCCTCTATATGCTATTTCTATATAGACTGACCAAAAAAAATGGAAAATCCACATAGGTCACAACTACCAAATTGTCCTAAAGAAAAATTAAAAGTAGCAGGTCTGATTTTTAAAATGTTACAGCTCTTGTTTCATTGCAAGATTTAAAATCTTTCTGCTTTTTGGTTTTAGGAAAATACCTTTTCTGGAGGGAACCACCATGGGCCAGTTGAAGCTTTAAAGCTAATGTTGTTCAACCTTCAAGCAGTTCATGAAAGCTTTAACAAGAATAAAACTGCTGAACAAAATGATGAATTTAAAAAAGTAAGCAGTTTCTTTCTGATATTGGGTCTTATTGATATTAATATTCTGTCTAATTTTTCTGTGGGACTCTACTTGTAAGAGCTAGAATTCCAGCCAGCCTACAAAAATGTGACCACAGTTATCCATATTCATTCAAATTGGAGATAAAGACCTATTTTGTCTTCTGGTCCATATACTTGACAATGTAGTATTGTTCCCAGTTTTCTACTGGTTTTTATCCACTCTACTGTAACTCTGTCACAAGTGGTGGAACTTGTACCAATTGTGTTGAGAGAACCTAATGGAGCTCAATGTTAGGAAGTTTTTTCCTGATACGCAGTATTCAGCCTACAATTTTCCCTTAATTTCAAATCACTACTTGTAGTCCCTTGGACCACCCTAAATTGTTCTCTTTCTCTCTCCTTCTTGGTGTTAACAGGGTACAAATATCTGAAGAGTAAATATGCCCTTCCTTTGTTAAAAGTTAGGCATATTGCACATATTATTACCGTGATTTTTCAACCCATGTTCTGCAGATCCCTGGGAGTCCACAGACTATATTTAAGATTTCCAAAGGAGTCCACACTCCCATTCCAAATTTTTTGCTCGTCTGCTTTTAATCCTTTTCCCATAAAGGCTCCAGTTCAGGAAAGCACTTAAACACATGTTTAAACCTATTGAAATCAAAGGGATTTAGGCATGTGCTTAGTGTTAAATACGTGCTTAAGTGCTTTATTGAAGTAGGATGTACTTAAGCATGTTCTTAAGCGTGTTCCTAAATTGGGGCTGAAGTCAGTTTCTCTGCCCCCCCCCCTTTATTTTTACCTCTTTAGTGAACTTTGATTCATCAAAATATCTTTTATAAAGAGATATTCAGAAATTAATATTCCAAATGTGGTCACCCCCCAAACCATATGGACAAAAACTGTCATGTTTTTGATGTGACTCTTTACATGCAGTCCATAATTTCTTACTGACTCTTTCTGCCACATCAGACTGCAAGATTATGTCTAACTTCCTGTCCCACTCTCATCTTGTGGTTTCTTTCATATTAAATTGGATAGATGGTATACTGTATTTTAGAGAACAGGGCTAGGTATCAGGAGATATTTTATTCTGTCCTTTATCTAGCTCTAAATTTGTTTCTTTTTAATAAGCTGGCACTCCTCTGTTGGTCTATTCATACATTTAATTGGTTCTAGAATTCAAATATCTAGAATATTTAATATCTTTGTTGTTAATATTTTATAAGTGTTCTTCACTGTTTCAGCTTACACACAACTCTATGCGAATTGTCTCTACATCCTTCAGACTCTCTCAGACCTTCAGTAGTTTGAGAGTTCTCTCTTCCTCAGTTACATGAAACCAGAATACTACTACTCACCAGTAGTCTTCAAAACTTTGTGCTAGCTACTATAGTGCCTCTGACGGAGGTCTCCATTTTTAGTGCAAGGCTAGTAATTTGATCTGTTTAACTCAAACATACTGATATGTAGACTGAGCATGTAAGCCAACATGAGGTGTCTTTTGCCATTTTGGTATATAAGAAAATTTTACCCTATACAGCATCTTCTTTGGCACAGGAAGAAAAGAAGGATTTACATGAGAAACATGGCATTTCAGATTAAAGGGATACATTACATAATATTTGTATTTGCTTTTTTATAATCGCTTCAGAAAGGTGGAAAGCCTCTAAGCATAAATTTAGATGAAGAAAAGTCATACTCAAATACATTTAATTGTCCTATATTACAGAAATAAAATGTTTAATAAAATCTGTTTAGAAATTCTTTACCTACTTGTTACTTACCATAGCCTGTCACGTTATGCTAGTATCCTGTCCTATCTCCCAAAGCCATGTTGGAGAAGGTCAGTAACTGGATGGAAGACTTCAAAGAACATGTGCTACAAGTAGTGTTTAATTCAGAAGGTGAATTAAAACACTTTTCCAGTGAGGCCAGCAGTTGTTAGGGTGTACTGTGCTGCTAGAGATGCTGTCTTTCATGCATAACGTGTTCTAACAAAAATATCTTGACCACTCCTTAACAGACATGACAATTTTCACCAGGGCAAGGAATTTTATCCATACTATGCTTACCCTGTTTTGAATTAGGCAATTCCATTTTGCTACCTTAGTTTTTCTGCAGTTTCAAGTGGATTTGATGCAAATTAGGAACAGGTATTGAAGACTCTGTTATGTTGCAGTGTTTTAAACTCTTCTACTTCACCCACAGAGCTCGATTCAGTGGCGAACATCCTTATAGTATGTGTATAATTTGTAAAGTTGTCAGAGACCCTATGGGATGAAAGATGCTATATAAACGTAAACTATTCGTATCTATACTGTTAGTCATTTGTTTATATTTGACAGATTTCTTTTTTAAGCTTTCAGAAGAAGCAGTTTCTGAATTAAACTTATGTGACAATGACGTGATCCCTATTACCAAGTCCCTTCAAAGGTAAGTGTGCTAATTCTCTTACTCCGCATAGTTAAACATTTCTCCTGTCTCGGAGTCTTGCTTGACAAAATAATTTAAATTAAATAACTGCGAGAGTATAATTCTGTTTCAAACTGTCCATCTTCACTGTGCACTACATTTTTGTATTATAATGTTAAATAAAAGTAAAATGTAAATAGTGAAAATAATATAACTCTTAGGTACAGAAACAATTTCCTAACATAGTGCACTACTTTAGCATCCTAATTTGACTTTTAGACCAAAGCCTGGTGTACAATACAAAGCAATGTAAGCCTCCTTGTATGGACCTAGTTGTGCATGCTTAAATTTGTCTCCCACTGATGTAAGCCCCTCCATTATGTTGACATAGTAACGTCACTTCCCCAAGTAGCAACTGAGCTATGGTCAATGTACTGAGGTTGACACAGCGTGAATATAGACACTGCATTACCTGTGTTGACCCTAGCAGTCCTCCAGCAGCTGTTCCACAATGCCTGACACTGATCACTCTGGTTACATTTGTGAACTCCACCTCCACCCCCCCCGGGGTCACAGTGACCGGAAGTCATCCTGCTCCCCTGCCTTTCAAGCCCTGCACATTTTTGAAATGCCTTTTCCTAATTGTCCAGCTTGGCACACCTGGCAGCTCTCCATTGCTGTGCACAACTGCCCAGCTAACCATGCTGGCTACATGCTCCAACTTGGAGTAGATCGGATCTCCTGGGCCTGTGGGGAGAAGAGGCTGTGCAGGCACAGCTACAGAACAGCTGTATAAATGTGGACCTCTACTAGCAGGTAGCACAGAAAATGCAGGAGAAAGGGTACAACAGGGAGCAGCAGCAGTGCTATGAGAAAGCAAAGAAACCTCAGCAGACGTGTCACAAGGCCAGGGAAGCCAACAATCAATACGGTGCCAAGCCACAGATCTGTCACTTTTACAAAGAGTTGCATGCCATACTTCGTGGAGACCCCTACCCCCACCCCGCACATCACCCTGCAGTTCTGTTTTTATAAACTATCTGTCTCTTAAATAAGTAATGAAAAGAAAGGACCAGTCCTCTCCCATTAAAACTCATTGACTAAAATGGAAATAAGATCAAGCCAGACGTTGGCAATTGAGATTTATAAAATTTAAAGTATTGTGTGTTGCTAGGCAAAATCATTGACCCTAGAAGAAGCTGAGGTTTTTATATAACACAGGCTAAAATGTCATCCTTACTTGCTTTTAACAGTAGTAAATAGGAAAAATAGACATCTGTAGAAAAAAATGAAGAAATGCAGTGTCATGAAAGTATGTCTACAGTTGAATTGTCCCTTTACATCAGCATTTAATTTGTTTTCACAGTTTTACATGTCAGTATGTATTAATCTGAAGAGATGCCTCAAAGCTGATTAAGTGGTGTTAAGGAAGTACTGCCATTTCTGTTAAATATATGTAACTTAAATCATAATATATACTTGTTAATAAGGGTGTGTTTTGTTTTTGTTTTTTAAATGTAGGGCTTTACACCATTTGTCACGGCTCAAAGGCCTAGTTGAAGATACCAGTGGCAAACAAGATCAGAAAGATTGTCATCAAGAAGATGGAAAGGAAAAAAATCTACAAATAAGAAATATTTTGTTGGAAACTGAGCAGTCTGTATAAATAAATATTAGTACTTGTATAATAACCATTAACTTTTTTCTTTGAGAGCAGTTTCATAGGTCAAATATATTTTTATTTTTTTAAATTTGAGAGAAGTGTGTGTTATTTTAAAAGTACCATACAGGATTTCTACACTTTTTTTAGCATTGAGGTGAAAACTCCAAAATGCATGAGTAATAATTAGATTTTACTAGATTCTATATTTATCTAGCAAGATCCATACTATCAAGAATATTTATTTTATTAAAATAACTTGAGCAACCATCAAGGAAAATGCTCTGTGGTCTATAAATAAAATAATTCAGAAATTCAAAATGCTATGCCACATTTAGTGGCCCCATTACATCCCCCACACTCTGCTACAAAATTAATAGAAATAGGGAAACTGAAGAGTGAGGTATAAACTTACGCAAACAGGAAGGCTTTGCAACAATATTACATAAAAGCTCTAGGATCATTGCTTTCTGATGGAACATTATTTTGACATGATTATAGTCAGGAGCAAAGCCTACAGATTATTGAATTTGCTAACTCTAGAAACCCTTCTCTGGCATTTCTCTAATACAAGTCATGTAATCCCCTTTCAGCCATTATTTCTAGTTACAGTAAGACAATATCATGACAGATTTATAGGATGCTCCTCAAGAGGCCAAATGAGTCTAGCTGTGACCTATTTCTTTGGATAGAAGTGCCATAAAATATCACCTAACTTTGAAAAGTAGTAGTCCTTTTTAAGCATGCATTCACATAGCTGTGCATTTTCCTCCATGCACTTTGTCAGTTGAGAGATTAATAGCTAAAGGCCAGTTTTACCTTTTTGTACTAATACAGTTGTATAAAATCTCCTCAAACCAAGTCAGTAAAGAAGTTTGAAAAGAACCAAAAGAATGCATTTAAAAGTTCCAGAATTCTGCATCAGTTCTTCAGGCTAAAGCAGTGTTAAATAGATCATTCAAGGAAAAGCTAGTTTGTCACTTGAAGCCTGGTGCAATGATGTTTGAAATTAAAAATAAAACAAGCAAGAAATTTTTCAAGTCCCAGGATGTGGGAATTCTGTATTTTAATTATGCCTGTTGAATACTTCCTAGAAAATAGCTGATTTGGTCTCTAAAGATATACATTGATAAATTGGTAATGAAATATATACATTTTTAATTAATTAGATAGGGGCTCATTATGTCTCTTCACCACTATGTACATGCTTGTGGCTAAGTGTTAACAAATACTATTTTACTTCTACAGCTCACACGAAAACATTGTTTGGTATTTGTCATTTGCAGTATTTTAATTAAAAAATATTGTCAGCAGTTATGATTCACTATATAGACACTTTATTAATATCAATGTGCATACTTTTTTGTCCAGGTTTTCTCAGTTAGCCTGCAAAGTCTAAACCCAAATCGGTAAAGAAAGATGTCTGGCTATTCAGTAAAGTGGAGTATCTGTGAGTGGAAGTAAAGAATAGGCCACTTAACATATGGGATAAACATAGCTTTTACACATTTTAATTGACACACAATACATATAAATGTCTGTGGTTCTAACAAGATCTTTCCAGAGCCAGCCTTCATGGTTCTGCTTTTTATACTAGTTCTGCATAATTGAAATAGCTGGTTGGAAAGTGAGGGAGGGGCTGACTTGGTATATTGGTAATAAAAGTACAAGAAGGCCCTAATTCCTAAGTCCAACCAAGCTCTGCTTCACACAGGACCCAAGAAAGGGTATGCCATTCTTGTAATTCCCTGATCTAGGAACTTGTGTTGCTGCATCTTACAACCCAGCTCCTTATGGCCCCAATGGACCCTTCCATAAGAGAATAGAAGTACACCATATAACATGAATTTGGATATAACGCGGTAAAGCAGCGTTCCAAGGAGGTGGAGCTGCACACTCCGGTGGATCAAAGCAAGTTCAATATAACGCAGTTTCACCTATAACGTGGTAAGATTTTTTTGGCTCCCGAGGAGAGAGTTCTATCGGGGTAGAGGTATAGAGATACTCTAGCCATTCCCTATATACAGTGGAATTCCCAGCTTTCTACTTTACTTGTTTTATAGCCCTATCAAACTAGTAGAACAGCACAAAAGGATATGTACCAGACTCATGAATTGGGCCCAAATCCTTTGACCTGCGTCTGCTTGCTTGAATCTGTCCCAGGGTAGTAATGTCATCTGTCAATGGTCAGTGAAAAAGTTGGTGTCAGTCAAGTTGTGTGTGAACTTGTGTCCACATTAAAATACATTTTTTTTAAATTACATTTATTTATTACTGAAAAGACAAGAATTAGATGGGAATGAAATCTGAGCAGTCACCACACCCCTATATGTGGTCCCTCAAGGTCTGGGTTGAGATATATTGACAAGATATTTGTAGGAAGCCTTTACAGCAGCTCTATAAGCTGTACTTGTTCTGTAACTAGTCCAGTCTCCTAGGCTATCAAGTCAACATTGTATCATTACTAAATTCTCTGTAAATAAAACACCAGATGAAACATACGTATCTCCAAATGAAAACAAAATTTTCTTGCAAGCCCCTGTCACATGTACATATGAGACCTCACTGTACAACAGATTTGGATAAACTCAAAGCTGCCAATTTGAAGAACTGAAAGATACTAAAAGAAAAATAGGATGATTAGTAATAGAAAGGAGATCTAATAATTTCCCCCTCTTGGCTCCCTGCAAGTTAATGAGTAAGTAGATGGGAAAACCTACAGTTGCAATGACTTTAAATACCACTTTACTGTATCTGTTACTTTACAAAAGGAAGTCTGGTGATTGTCATAATATGAGAACTTCTGGCTCTGTACGTGTGTTCAAAAGTTTGGATTATACAAATGTATTGAGTAAAATGTCTGGATGTAGAATCAGGGTCCAATAAATGAGAGGACTGTTCTACTGGAAAAGACGGTCTGTAAAAGCTTTTATGTAGCAATACACTGTAAGTACACCAATGACGATACCAGATGATGTAGTAGACCCTACTTAGTAGCTGTATTAAGACTATCTTTGATTGTCAAAGATGATTATACTGAAGATCTCAAGACTTCACAGGAAATATGATGCTATTTTTCCATAGATTTAGTGTGACAAAGGAAAAAAACTGACAGGGAAGGTGTTGACCTGATTCTCTGCTTTGCACACTCATTCATATCTCTGCAAAGTGGATGTAAAACACGGCCATTTTGGTTTTTTTAGCATTGTACACCTACTTTGCATTTATTTGCTGTGGGTATAAATGTTTCCACAAGGGTTAAAGCAGTGGAGAATAATGTCCTTTGACTCTGAGGAGTTTACAAGTCAGTATACCTTTAATAGGGCACACAATTAGCACATCCAATTGCTGATTTTCCAAAAAAAAAAAAAATAGAAAGCAACAAGGTACAACCACTCTCCATGTATCTTGAATACAAGATGAGAATCCCAAAGCATCTGATATTACAGAAAAGTGACTATAGGAGTTTTCCATAAAAATGGGCCCCAGGTGCCAAGCGCCTACAATCAGAAATGTTATACATTTTGAAGACAAAACAGACTCAACCAAACAGGTTGTGCGCATCTCTCCACTGGAATAGTAATACATTTTTGGATAAAGAAATCTTAGATCCCCTATGTTGATACAGATTAGTGGGCGCCAGTCATGCTGGTAGCTCATATGAGCTGAATAGAATATGTGGTTACAACAACCCTGGAGAAGGGAAAGAGCATTATAGTTGGTTAAGTACCACCTTTGCATCCTGTTGGGAAATTATCCTAATAAAAAATCATGCTTACAAAGATGAGGATTTGTCAGAGAAGACTTATTAGAGTAATTATTGTGCCTCCTCACTTGTAAAAAATAATATAAAATCATTTCTGATTCAGTCAATCTGTTTGGTAGCTCAGGATGATTGAATTTTACAAAGAGGGTTGTGTAATGAGTTTCTTCCTGGTAACTAAATCTCCTTAAATGAAAATTTACAAAAGTAAATTGAGAGAGACAAGTTGGGTGAGGTAGTATCTTTTATCAGACCAAGTTTTCAGACTACATAGAGCTCTTCAGAGCTCAAAACTTTGGTCCGATAAGAGATATTACCTCATCCACCTAGTCTCTTTCATATACTAGGACTGACAGGGCTACAACACTTGAAGAAAAAGGAAATTGACAGGTAGGGTCAATGTTCCCTCTAATTTTTCCATCCATGTGCGGAATAAATTTTATGTGCACCGAGGTATGTGTGGATGTGCGCCACTGGTAGAAACAAAAAACCTAGATATATATTATTAAAAAGTTACAATAGGATAATTACTCCAGCCAGGACAGGTTAGGTATTTTAGAACTCACTACTCAAAGAATTAAATTTAAGTGTAAGAGAAAAATTATGAAATGCACAGACCAGACAAAAAACTAACAAACTTTGAAAGAATAAAATTATAGAGAATATATGTGCATTGCAGGATAGTATCAAGACAACAATAACAATAGTAACAACAATAATAATACAGGTATGTGTTGGGAGGTGAGTGCAAGAGACTGTGTGTGTGTGAGAGAGAGAGAGAGAGACAGACAGACAGTTTGTATGCTGGCTGCTGAGGAAGTTTCTGAGAGATGCCATGCACTGTTTAAGGCACTCACTGAAACCTGTCCTGAGCCCTGTCTCTCCTCCCCTGCTCTGTGGAGATGGGGTACATGGGGAGAGGGGGAGAGAGAGAGTGTGTGTGTGTGTCTCTCTCTCACACACATGCAGACAGACAGACAGAGAGACTGGGTGAGCTGGTTGCTGGGGAAGTCTGAGAAACCATGTGCTGTCTCTTTAAGAAAGGCACTCAATCACTTCAGACCACAGCAGCTTCTAGTCCTCCTGAGACAGGCTGTTCTCTCTCTCCTGCTCTGCAAAGATGGGATACAGGGGTGGTGGGAGGGGGACACCCTGACCCTTCCCCGCCACTTTGCACAGCCATCAGGCGGGTCTTGGGAGAAGATGCAAGGCAGAGCAACGTGGCTGCAAAGCAGCAGGGGGAGAGGCACCTGAACACACACTGCCGGATGTACACGCTCTGCTAATCAACTGGGCAGCCCTTGAATCTCTCTTGGGCAGCCACCCAAATGCGCAGCTTACAGGGAACTGTAAGGATTCAACTTTAGAAACTGTAAAATGGAATTAATACTTGATCTATAGAAACAATAGCTGTTTGACCTGCCAAAGAGGCATATTAAGCATCAGTCAGGATGCTTATAAAAAAGTTCCAATAGTCTTTAAGTCTTTGAAGTTGTCTATAGATAACAATGTATAACTCAAGTTTTGCAAATTATACAAAAATGTCCATATATTGAAAAAAGCGTGTTCAAACCACTCGTAATTGTAAGACTAAGTGAAAGCGATACAACATCAAAGCATTTAAAGACCAAGCCTGCTGTGAGACTTTCCAGCAACACTTGTCTGAGAAACTCTCTAACTTGCCTGACATCACTGACATTCAAGAGCACTGGGATCAGCTTAAAAATAACATTCACAGTGCACGTGCTGAAACCATAGCCTATTCCACTGATCGGCATCAAGACTGGTTTGATGAAAACAATGAGGAAATCCTAGCATTAATTCAATAGAAAAGAAATGCATTCTGTTACTAGCAAAATGATTCCTCTAATTAACAAAAACATGAGGCCTATCACCTGCTCAAAGCTGAAGTCCAAAGGAAGCTACGTGACATCAGAAACAAATGGTGGCAAGAGAAGACCTCTGAGATCCAGAGTTTTGTAGACCAAGATGACGTGAGAAGCTTCTATCAAGCAACAAAAGCTATATACGGACCAAGCTCCAAAGGCCCAACCCCCTTACATTCCCAGGATGGCTTTACCCTCCTCAAAGACAATGCAGCCATTAAACAATGCTGAAAGGAGCACTTTGAGAGCCTGCTCAACTGTGAATTCAGTCTCTGAAGACACCATCGAGTTCATTCCCCGATGCTCAGCAATGGAACACCTTGCTGATCCTCTATCTTTTGAGGAAGTCTGGCATGCCATCACCAAGACAAAAAATCACAAGGCACCAGGCCAAGATGGCATCCCAGCTGAGGTTTTAAAAACTGTTGGAACAATGCTCCACTATTTGTTTCTGATGTCACATAGCATCCTTTGGACTTTGGCTTTGAGCAGGTGATAGGCATAAGCAGGAGAAAAAAAATTTGAAGTGATAATCGAGATGACCCATAGAAGGTGTAAGAATACTTAACATGGGGAAATAGATTCAGTTAGTGTAATGGCCCAACCATTCCCAGTCTCTGTTCAAACCTAAGTTAATTGTATCTAATTTGCATATTAATTCAAGTTCAGCTGTCTCCCTTTGGAGTCTGTTTTTGAAGTTTTTTTGTTGTAAAATTGCCATCTTCAAGTCTGTCACTGAGTGGTTAGAGATGTTGAAGTGTTCTCCCACTGGTTTTTGAATGGTTTCAGAGTAGCAGCTGTGTTAGTCTGTATCCACAAAAAGAACAGGAGTACTTGTGGCACCTTAGAGACTAACAAATTTATTTGAGCATAAGCTTTCATGGGCTACAGCCCACTTCATTGGATGCATGTTGTGGAAAATACAATAGGAAGATATATATATATACAGAGAACATGAAACAATGGGTGTTACCATACACACTATAAGGAGAGTGATCAGTTAAGGTGAGCTGTTATCAGCAGGAGAGAAAAAACTGTTTGTAGTGATAATGAAAATGGCCCATTTCCAGCAATTGACAAGGAGATGTAAGGAACAGTGTGTGTGTCGGGGGGGAATAAGAATGCAAAATAAGTTTTTGAATGTTATGATTCCTGATGTCAGATTTGTGTCCATTTATTCTTTTGTGTAGAGACTGTCTGGTTTAGCTAATGTATATGGCAGAGGGGCATTGCTGGCACATGATGGCATATATCACATTGGTAGATGTGCAGGTGAACAAGCCCCTGATGGTGTGGCTCATGTGATTAGGTCCTATGATGGTGTCACTTGAATAGATACGTGGACAGAGTTGGCATCAGGCTTTGTTGCAATGATAGGTTCCTGGGTTAGTGTTTATGTTGTATGGTGTGCGGTTGCTAGTGAGTATTTGCTTCAGGTTGGGGGGCTGTCTGTAAGCGAGGACTAGTCTGTCTCCCAAGATCTGTGAGAGTGAGGGATCATCTTTTAGGATAGGTTATAGATCTTTGAAGATGCGCTGGAGAGGTTTTATTTGGGGGGTGAAGGTGACGGCTAGTGGCGTTCTGTTATTTTCTTTGTTGGGCCTGTCCTGTAGTAGGTGGCTTCTGGATACTCTTCTGACTCTGTCAATCTGTTTTTTCACTTCAGCAGGTGGGTATTGTAGTTTTAAGAATGCTTGATAGAGATCTTGTAGGCATTTGTCTCTGTCTGAGGGATTGGAGCAAATGTGGTTGTATCTTAGAGCTTGGCTGTACACAATGGATCGTGTGATGTGTCCTGGATGGAAGCTGGAGGCATGTAGGTAAGTGTAGCGGTCAGTAAGTTTTCGATATAGGGTGGTGTTTATTAGCACAGTAGTGCTTTTTCTTTTGTTTTCATTACTGTGTCCTTACCCAAAATACTTTGTCAATCATTATCATGGGAATGACTCGCATAGTAGGGGGAAGCCGCTCTTCACAGGGAAAGGAGCGGACCATTTGTTGCTGTTGCACTGCTTCCCAGCTCACCATGACCCTGGTGTCACTGCTTGAGCTGTCCACTGTTCGTTCCCCACAATCTTCAGTTAACAGAACCTATCTGTCTTACTGTCTTGTCATCTCACGGCTTTTGTGTAATGCAGAAATGAGTTGAATAACTTCAGTCCTGAATTTGGAAATAGGCAGATCTTTCCTGTGACAGTTTAGAAAAGGACACTTCCTGGATTGCAACCAGTTTAGTGATCATTCCAAGTGTCGTTACTATTTCTATGCAAAATTAAAATTAGTTGTTTCTTGGTGCTGCAGCTTTAGAAGTACTGAGCACAAATTAGAATTAACATTATTTTTCAATCAGATCTTTTTTTTTACAAAAGTCTGTTCCAGTTTCTTTAAATGGAGAACCCAGGATTTGAAATGCATGAAGAGAAAATACAAAGTTCCTCAAATATGAAAGAACAGACAAAGCAAGAGGTACCGGTAAGTTTCTCTTTTGGAATTATTTAGAACTTTATCAAATAAGAATCAGGGTTGGGGCTTAACATCTTGTTTCATGGTATAGCAAAATTATTTATACAAATATACTATAAAGAGTTAAATAAAATAAAATCTTCCTAATTTTCACTTTGCTAATTGGCAAACATAATACTCAAGAAATCACCATGGCCTCACTTCACTTAGCAAAGATGTGATAGGAGAAGGCTTAGGACTAGTTTACACACAAATTCAACTGATTTAACTAAATTCGTTTCTAGATTGAAGTTAAAGTGCAACACCAACCATGGGTGTTTCGTTGCAGTGTAAACATACCCTAAGCTGTTGCGTTATAGGGAGCTTATGGTGAGTACCGAAACTGCCTTCCCAGCAGCTCTAGGCTATAAATATATCAGGGTTAGCAACCCACAGTGACCCAACTGACTTTACCCATTGGGGATTTTTAGTGAGACCATATGTGCTATATTAGTTACCATGATGTAGAATATCTGGGTATTTTTAATAAAAGTATAGACTTGTGTGGGATTGACAGGGAGATACTATAAGGTAAAGTGAGGGCTCTGGGTTGGGGGGGCTCAGGGTTGGGGTAGAGGGTTGGGGCACAGGCTTATCTCTGGCGGCTCCTGGTCAGCGGCGCAGGTAGGGACTAGCCTGCCTTAGCTGGGCAGCACCACCAACCAGACTTTTAATAGCATGGTTGGTGGTGCTGACCAGCACTGCCAGGATCCCTTTTCGACCAGGTAGTCCGGTCAAAAAACAGACACCTGGTCACCCTATCTCCATAGCCCAAAACATACCTCCCTTCTCCCAGGGAGTGATTCCAGACAACTCTCCTGCAGCCCTTTTCTTCTCTGAGCACCTGTGCTTTATACAGGCCCCTCCAGTTCCTGTCCAGCAGCAGAGCCTCCTTATCAATTCCCTGCTCCCTGGCACCTCTCCAGGTGATGCCTGGGCAGTTAATGGGCCTACCTGGCCAGCTTAACCTCTTCCAATTTTGTGTAGGGTGAACAAAGTTTAAAAAAATGTTGGTTATCTTATATTGTTACGGGCAGCAGAAGTTTAAGCAGCAGCGGTTTGAAAGCTTAAACAGTACAGTTTGAAAAGTGACCATTAAGGATCTAACCAGGTTAAAATACACCGAGGACTTTACATTTTCCCAAAAGATTAAAAAAGTAACCATACAAAGCATATCTTATCTCATCATCCCTTTAAATGGTTAAAAAACAACAACCCATGCTTAATGTATAAAGGATGCTTTGTCTTGTTGCAGTTTGTAGCTTAATCTGTAAAACTGGTGAAAATTTCAGTAGCTCTTTTGCTTTTTTTTATTATTTCACTTTCTGGTGAAAATTAGCAGCTTGTATTGATATTCCAAGGGAGATCTAGGCTCTGTTCTGCACATTGATGGGCACTAAAGAAAACTCCTAGATAGATCGATAGATGGATCGATAAATCGATCGATCGATAGATGGATCGAAAGAATACATGTGTGAATAAAGTCTGTGGTATCAGGCCTTTTGTGTGAAGTGCTTCTAAGATTTATTCATAATTTCATAAACATCAAGCCTGAAGGGGCCATCAGAGCATCTAGTCTGACCATAACAGAGGCCAAAAAAATTTCATCCAGTTACTTCTATACTGGGCCCACTAACTTGTCTGACAAAAGCATATCTTCAGGAAAGGTATCCAGTCTTGATTACACAGGTACCATTGCATTAACTGTTGTTCTGATTGCTAACTAATAACTTTGGTTTTTAAAATGTCTTGTAGGAAAGAAAGAACCACTGGTCGCTAATGAACATCTTTCTAGTTTGTCTCTTGGCCTGCATCATCTCCACCATCCTAGGAGTGCTGATTATTTCTTTGGTCTACATTCGTAACATTGGATTTGTGACAGAGCTAAACATTCAAAAGCATGAAATAACCTCTCCAAAAACACCAATAAGAATGTCAGACAAAAAAAGAGTAGATGTCAAATTCCAGTTTCTGAATCATCTGGGTAAATCTAAGGTAGCAGTTGTTCTTCTTACAAAACAGTATTATTGTACTCAATATAGAAGTTTAGGGCCAAATTTTCAGACTGGCCTGTTGTTGTTTTTTGTTTGTTTTGTTTTCTTTTGGTTCTCTCCTTTTCTGCCCACAGAATTGCAGTCACAAAGAGATATTGATTCATAAATTATCCAAAATGCAATTTACATCTTTTGGACATATCATTATTTGCAGCTACAAATTAGATGTCTAAATAACCAAAATTACAGAATTTAAAAGGAAGTCAGCTTTTGAAATCTAGCAGTGAAACTACACAATGTGAAACATTTTCAGAAAGCTTGAATACAATTAGAAGCCAATTAGCTGAAACTGGAAGTCTTGAGAACCGAGCTAAAATGTATTCTTTGGTCACAAATAAAAATGAATGTGATGGTCTCATTTTAGGCAGTAGTAGCCTCACTCACCTTGCTGGACTTATAGCATTGCAGTTCATGTACAAACCAAACAGTTAGATTACTTCAGAGTTTAGTCTCTGTATTTCAAAACTTACTGAATTTTTAGAAATTGACCAATTTTAGAAGAATTTTTCATAGAGCCAGATGTTAAAGTGTATCCTTAAAAAGTATATTTATATGGATTTTTCTGACCCCCATGTTCATGTTTATAAGGGTTTTCCTGCAAAGGAGAAGATGATTGATTAGACACTTCCCTAATGTAAGGTGACTTTTTAAAATTACTGGATTTATACTAGATGGAGTACAAATAAATGGGAAGGAACAGTCCCTAGCACAAAGAGTTTACAATCTAAGACCCTGCTTCAGGAAAACATTCTATTTAGGAAGGGTACTTACACATGTGCTTAATTGTAAGCATGTACTTAAGTGCTTTCCTGAATCAGTGTCTAAAAAGACAAAGGAAGAGAAGGGGGAAGGGAGTACAACATAAAAGTAGAGTGGTCAAGGTGATGATAGGCCATGTCAGCCTTATATTTGTTTAGTTTTTGGTAGCAGATACACACTGATTGACTCTGCTGAAATCCTGGCCCTCCTAAAGTCAGTGGGTGTTCTTCCATTGACTTCAGTAGGGCCAGGACTTCACTCCAGGTCTTCCACTTTTTTTGTTTGATGTACCTACAAAGTGATTCCTAGCCACCAATTTTTTCTGAGAATTTTGTCCTTAAAACCATTTCTTATCAATCATTGTAAAAAAAAAAAATTATAGCAATTTGATGTATAAAGGTATGTGTGGAATCATCAGAAGTGTAGTAAACACATAGAGAGAGAAGCCTCACCAAGAATTCCCTATGTTTTCCACAAATTTCATATCTACATATAAAGTAATGTTCTGAAATATTCCCTCAATATTTTCCCTTCATTTCTCCACTGGCCTTGCCTTTGTCCAATACTTATAAAGAATAACTTATGTCTATGATTTGCTAGGTATTTCAGTTTCCTGGGGGTGATATTCAGTGGGCAAGATTTAGGTCTGATGTAAAGGATTATCCAAGTGATGAAGAAATGGAATTTGGAACAAGCATCAACAATCAGCGGTCTAAGATGACTTTTGGAACATTACGGATCAAAAGCAAAGGGCTCCGGGCCCCCCACTGGCACTTTAATGCCAATGAACACGGCTTTCTCCTAAAGGTACAATCTGATTATTTTAATTTCATCTGTTGTAATTTTTGGAGTAAAGCATCATGCCAACCTATGGTCTTATATACAAATGCTAAATAATAATAATGACGGCATTATCACTGGTTAACGTGTGTCACATTTTCAAACCTTGGTGCCTGAAATTATGTTCTTAAATGGCGTGATTTGCAGACATACTATACACTCACAGCTCCAACCAAAGTGTAATAGTTGCAGTCAGTGGAAATTTTGTGTACTCTGCACTTTTAGAAATTCAGCTACTCATCTGGGTGCCTGCACATGAATTAGGTGCTTAATATTAGACACACAAATTTGAAAGTGTTTGTCTTATCTCCTCTGACTATCCATTTCTCCATGTGTAAATCAGGAATAGTAAAAGTTACTTAAAGTACTAACTCATGGGGTATTGTGAGGAATAATTAGAGATTGTACATAATTTTGAAAACAAAGCATTATGTATTTTGAAGAATTGACTCTTGGCTATACTTAGAATACTAACAATATTTTTATTATTAAGTATTTAATATTTTCATAGTAACACTCACAGGCCCCAGTCAGGATTGGGGAGCAATTGTATAAGACAGACACATGGTCCTTACCCCCAATAGTTTGAATCATCTTAATCTATAATCATAACATTCACAGCTTTGTTTAAACAAGGTAACGTTTTGTGTGTGTGAGAGAGAAAGAGAAAATTTGTCAAGTGTTTCTTAAAGAAATTGGGCCTTCCAACAATTTATTGCTGAATGCACTATTCTTGCTTTCATATCTCAAAAGCTGAATAAGAATGGGACTGTCACCAGAGTGGGCTACCATCAGTCACATGGGTATGTTAGAATTATTAAAATGTAGGTAAATACAATTTATGAGCTCACTATGGAAAAACCAATGTTTGTTTGTTTCTTTCATGACTGTGTTCTGTCGCTCTACCTGTGTTTCAGGGTAGTGCCTGGATTGGCGTTGTTGATGCTGGTGGTAGCATAGTAACCACATACAATGTTACCGCAGGCCAAGTGATTTTCTTCCCTAAAAACACATTGCATTGGGTAAAGAATGTGGGAGAAGATGACTGTTTGTTCCTGCTGTTTTTTACAACACATGAAGAACTTCAAACCTTGGATGTTGATGATGTGTTTTTCTCTACACCAGAAGATATAGCAGCAAGATCATTAAAGGTTTGAACAGTAGCATACACAACTCTGTCTTGCTGAAAGTAATCATAAAGGGCCCAACAATGCCCCTTATCAATTTGTGGAGGATCCCCTCTTTGCCTGGATCTCCTGTCTCCCGACTGGAAGGATTTCTATGTCTCCAGTGTAGCAGTGTCCTCTCATATCCTTAGAACTAGTCCTTGTCACCCTTGGGGCAAGGGTCTCTGGAGCCAGCATATAGGTCATAGTATCTGGATCTGCAGGGTCTCATGGTGGAAACTGTGCATTCTATAGGGAGGGAGCAAACACTCCCTCCTTCATAGAACAATTTGTAGCATCTACTCAGGTGAGAGAGGACTTACATTTTGATTCCGTTTCAAATCTTTTTAGGATTTGAACAAAATATAAAATCAAGTTAAAATATGTATAGTGCTAGGAATTATATGGGATAATGCATGGCAGCAAGTCTTACCAGATCAGACCTTCAGAATGTCTTAAATGTGAAAAGCACATTACTTGATCAAGCAGCTCTACTTTCCCTGTTTGCTTCATGCATTTTCTAACATAACATTTTTATCGTGTGTATTTTAGCCTCAAGGTGGAGTGAATTTTATTAGAACATTCAAGAAACAAACAGAAGATCAGGCCATTAACCTTCCACCAAACTTAGTAGAGCTTGTTCAGAATGCCAGCTATGTGCAGTCTCCAGACAAGCTAGTGTGGCGATACTTCTATAATCTCAAAGGTACAAACTAAGAACTTGGTATATAAAAGGGGTATTTGTTTGTTTTGAAGGAAGTACTTCTTCACACAATGCACAGTCAACCTGTGGAACTTGTCAAGGATGTTCTGAATGCCAAAATTAGAACTAGGTTCAAAAAAGAATTACTGGTAGATAAGTTCATGGAGGATAGACCCATCAATTAATTTTAGCCAAGATGGTCAGGGATGCAACCCATTGCTCTTGCTTCCCTAGTCTTCTGACTGTCATATGCTGAGACTGGATGACGGAATGGATCACTTGATGATTGCCCTGTCCTGTTCATTCCCTTTGAATCCTCTGGCATTGGCCACTATTGGAAGAAAGGATACCGGGATAGGTGAACCATTGATCTGACCCAGTATGACCATTCTTATATTGATAAAATGGAGTAAAAATTAAATGTGATAAAGGGGAGAAGTAGTAATATAATAGTCTAGAAACAATTTGTAAATTAATAAAAGGGACGATATTAACCAGAGGCCTCAGGCAGCCTCCTGTGGACTGTAATATGTTGTCTAATTTCAGTTGTTGCATTTAGTGTATGGGTGCTGGGTGGTATTGGTGGCCTGTGATATACAGGAAGTCAGACTAGATGATCTGGTGGTCCCTTCTGGCCTTAAACTCTATGATTCTGACTCTGAGTAGTTCAACTGGTATGCCTATACATTAGAAATTGAAGCCAATGGAACTACAAACGTAAACACATGCACACCTTGGGGGTTTTTTTGTTGGTTTTTTTCCTGAACTGGGGCCTTGGTCTGTATTCATTAGTTTGTCTAAAAACTCAGATTCAAAAGTACAGGTCAGAAAATAAGCTAATTATTTAATCAAAAACTAAAAGTATACGTAGATTCAAATCTGCCTGTACGACACAAATGCAGCTGCATCTATGTAATACACCAAGAGTCTATTATTTCAGCTGAGAATTGGCCAGGTTCCACTGATACCCCAGCCATGCTCCCTTTTCCCTGACCAAGCTCTCTCTGACTTCCACAGTGTGTATATGAGTGGCATGATACACCTTCCAGAGGCATAGCTATAGAAGTGGCCATGCTGGCTTTAGGCTATTGGAAGGTCCAGCTATACCAGACATACCATCCCATAGTCAGATATGCCAGCTGTTTTGCACTGGCTGCCTTGTGTTGCAGAAACAGGGCCATAGTTTAGCATAAATTCACATATTGAAACTGAATATGTTCTTTGTGCTCTAGTGAGCAGATACCACATGATGTCACAGAAAAAATGCCATGTAAAGGCAGGTCATAGAATCATAGTTTAAGGCCAGCAGGGACCACCAGATCATTTAATCTGACCTCCTGTGTATCACAGGCCACCAACTGTACCCAGCAACTAAACCCAGCAACTGAAACTCGACCAAAGTATTATAATCTTCAGGTTACTAAGCTATGGTGTGCCACAGGCAGAGAGCAGGAGGGACTGAGATGCACCATCCAGCCAAGCATATGGGAGAATGTCCACTGCCATCTCAGAGCAGTGATCCATCCCATCCAGTATCCCATCTCCAGCTGTGGCCATCTCAGATGCTTTAGGGAAAGGACACACACACACACACACACACACACACACACACACACACACAACTCTGAGAGAGAGGAAGGAAATCCCTTCCTACCTCTGTTCCTACCTCTGTGTAGGTGAAGAACTGAAGCCCCAAAGCATGAGATTTTAGTAGCAACTCCCAGGGCTGCCATGTCCTGCCCCTCCCCCGCACCAATGGCAAGCAACCTCATCACCCAGTCCCACTCTAAATTTCTCTAGCTGTCTCTTAAAACCAATTGTTTGCTCTCACAACTCCTATTGGGAGGCTGTTCCAGAACTTTACTCCTCCAATGGTTAGGACCTATAACTGAAGTATAGAGCTGATCACAAAGCTTCTCTGGGAAGCCTCTCTCAGAAACCAGTCCTATTTTCTGCCACACAATAAATGCAGCTGACTTTGCAAAGTTCTTCTTCAAGTATGCGCCTTCCCCTATGGGTGCTCCACTTCAGGTGCGTATGCCCCTCTCGAGCCCTTGATCAGAGATTTTCCTTTAGCATTGTCTGTTTGGCCCATGCATGCGTCCTCAAGCTGCACACCGAGTCTATATAGGGATGTGGGGGTGAATTGTACTCAGTTCCTTCTCAACAGCCTCAGCAGGAGACAGAGCCTTAGCCTGTCCACCTTGAGTGTGCCTGGGCTATCTTGTGTACAGTTTTCTATAGCTGTTAGTTTAGAGTTAGTTTGCATAGGTTAGTTCTTCTTTGAGTGCTTGCTCATGTCCATTCCAATGTAGGTGTGTGCTCACCCTGAGCACTGCCAGTGGAAAGTCCCTCCCCCCCAGTGATATCCATCGCGACAGATCTGTTGCCTCCTGGAGTCGCACGCTCATAGAGCAGGTATAAAAGGTCCTGCTGACCCACAGCTCCTCAGTTCCTTCTTACCCCCTGTGATGGCCACTGGAGCTGCCTCATCCCTTGCATTCACAAGCACTCCTCAGTGGATTTTCTAACCTCATTGTATATAGTTATGTTTTATTCTTAGTAGTTAAGTTTCAGTTGTTAGGTAAATAGTTAGGTTAGCGAACTCTACTCAGCTGGGTTAATCCCTGCCTGGTACCGGGGCATGCCTCAGTCTCTGAGGTTTAAGTGTTTGCTTCTTGTCACAAGCTTATGTCTGTGAGTGACTCCCATTCCAGCTGCCTTAAATGTCTGGTGGGAACTCATGTGTGGGAGCGCTGTAAGATCTACAAAGACTTACCAAAGACTGCACCAAAAAGAGTAGAGACACTAGCTCAGATGTATCCTCATGGAGGCAGCACTTCGACCTCCCTTGGAGCTGGGTAGTTCAACCACCATAAGGAGTGCCCTGGCTACTGTTTGGGAGACTCAGCGCCGTTCCTCCTCTTCCGCACTGAGAAAAGACGCTCCTGCCTCTCAAGAGACTCAGCACTGTCCATCCTCCCCGGTGCTGAAAAAAAGAGTTTCAGTGAGGGAACCTCGGCACTGCTCTCTATCATCGGTGCCAAGAAAGAAGCAGAAAGAGACTGTTAGAGGTCGATCCCCAACACCAAAGTTGTTGGAGCAGAGGGATTCTGGTAGAGTGCGACCCACATCGGGCCACTCTGAGTTCCAACAACCCGTGTGGCGCCATTGACTCTGGCCCTGGAACAGGTACCATTGAGTCTGGCGTCCCTCCAGCTGCCCTCCTTCCACTCTGCTTCAGACTGTTTTCTATGGGACATTCAGGTAGAGAAGGAACTGAGGGCAGTTCACCCGCGTATCCCTGTATAGCCTTGGTGTGTGACATGAGGAGGAATAGGGTTCATGTGCAGACCGAACAGACACTGCTAATGGAAAATCTCATATCAATGGCTCAAGAGGTGCATTAGCACCTGAAGTGAAGCATCCACAGTAACACGCATCTTGAAAAACCCAGTTACTGCACAAGGTGAGCAACCTCTTCTTCTGTAACTTCAAGGAAAGTGCCAGCCTGTGATGTTCTCTGTAGTATGGAGTGTGTGTATTTAACTAATTTTTTATTTTATAGTTTTCTCTCTTTCGTATATTGCCAATAACACTTATTTTGATGGGTCCCTGAGGAGTTGGCTGGTGATAGACCTGAGGAGTTGGCTGGGGCACTCCAAGGAAAGCCAAACTCTGTCCTCAGGGGAGGTAGAGCAAGTTGAGCCAAAGGAAACTGTCTGGAGAATGGGTTGGTCTGCCAGTGCCAGAGAATGAATAGAGAACACCATTGTAGGCACAAAGAAGTCCAAATTACCTAAAGGAAATAAGGCAACAATTACAACTTCCTGGGACTTTTAGTATGCTCACGGTAGAATACTACAGGCATTTTAACATCAGTATGTGAATAAGTGCCTGTCTGATTCAGGAAAATGTTGTCAGTGTGAATGACCGGTTTAAGGTGAAATGTTGTCCATCGATGGAAGGTGTATAGAAAACACCACCTTATCATCTTCAAGATATTTTGTATAAAGTGGATCCAGCCACTAGTACATGATACTCACACACCGTGCACTCAATCCTGCAAGCTGCTGAGCATTTCCTGGGAGATGCTGAGCACCCTCCACTCCTAATGACAAAGCACCTTGCAGGATTCAGGACAGCTGAAATGATTGCTATCGGAACAAATACTTTTCATGATAAAAAGTTTGAGCTCACAGCTAATGGGTGAGTGGCTGGAAAGAAACTTTCAGTGTTGCCACTAATATCAATGAATACACTGCTAGTTACTAGTCTTAATCTAAACTCAAGAAGAAATTCTGATTTCAGATTTCTTATTATTTGTACAACTGCTCTTGCATGTGTCAGAGTGGGGTACCGTGCAAGTATAAACTGCTGGTGAGTCTGTGTTATGCATCCTGCACTGGCGGCTGCTTCACAAAGGATAGGAGTCTATTAACTAGCTAAAGGTAGATGCTCATGCTTTTAGCACTGGATGTCCCAAATTCAGTGTCCAGTGAGGACCCATGATCTTGGTCGATAAACAAGCAACATGAGCTAAAAGCAGATCTTCCGGCAATTAATTACCAATAACATATGGGAATATTTTCTAGTAATTCTCATTTAACTGTCATTCATTCAGATTCAACAGAATTCAAACTTCCAGGAGGAATAATTCAGTGGGCTCGCTTTCGCAAAAACGGAGCTGGTCTAAATGACAATGAGAAAATCTTCAGTGACTCACTGCAAATGGTACGTATGTTCAGTAGAGCATTCTCGTTGCTGAAACGTCAGGTAACATTTGCAAAGCATGTGAGTTCGTCATCACTGTCACACACAGCTAAGATGTTGCCATATGGGCTCTTGTCTGACTGTTGTGCTTATTTTGACTTCCAGCATGAAAATGCTCTTACCTTAGCAACTATCAGGATATACAGCAATGGACTACGGCAACCTCATTTTCATTTCAATGCTAACGAGATGGGCTATGTCATTAGTGGCTGTGGAAAGGTAATTTGTTACATAAACTAAATGAGGGTTTTGTCTGAGTTAGGACTGCAGGATTGGAATGTTTTCAGAAAAATGTCTGATTCTTGTTAGTATTGTAAAACTCCAAAATCCACACCCTTCCTCTTAGGGTTAAATTTTCTCTGAGCTATGCTGATGGAGCTCTAGCAAGTAAAAAAGAAGTTGCACTACCACAACGGAGAGAAAAATTTAGCCATTATTGTTCTGCATTCAGGGAAAAGGCAGAAAGCTGCTTCAAGTAGGAATTCTTATGGTTTTAGAAAGAGGGTAGACAAAATAAGAGGGAATCCTGTTGATTCAACGCTGCTGAGGAACAGGCCCTAAACAGAGGAAGTTAGTTGCAACAAGATTTAGAAAACAATGTTTCACTATGTCCCTATCACCACATGTAAGTACTATATAGAAAGGAAAAGGGGTGGTCTTGATTCTATGCCAAGAGGAAGGCCCAGATAATCGTTACTGCTCTGATTAGTATTAATTAACATGACTTCCCAGGATACTTGAGGCTCTGTTTTGATATAATACAAACAAACAAAGATACAATAAGATCATAATTGAAAACCACCCTCTTTAAACTAAAGCTGATAAATACAACAAAGGGATCCGATGTAAAAGAAGGGAAGTAAAGGATGGTGAAGGTACCAAACACTTAGTCTAGCAGTGGTCACAACCCTTTGAAAAACAAAAAGGTTTAAAGGTTCTTTTTAAGGGTCCTGTGTTTCAGGTGAGCTGACCCATAATGTTAATAATCCTTCTGCCAAGGTGAAGAAGTTGAAACTTCTTCCCTATACGGAGAGTTGAATAATAATAGCCACAATCTTCCCCTGTGGATACCTGTGCCTGTCTGGTGCTCCTCTGACATCATTGGGTCTGCACTAGCAGATCTCAGTGCAGAATTGGAGCCATATTCTTAATTAATCTTATGATGAGTGGGCTTGGCATGTACTGTTGGATATTTGAACATTTTCCAGCAAGGAATAATTGCTGCGTTTCTTGTTTAGGTGGGAATTATTGTTTCATCTAAAATTACCACCGACTTTGACATTGGGACTGGAGATGTTGTATTTTTCCCCATTGGAACACAACATTATATCAAAAGCACATGTGATGAGGATTTGCTTATGATTCTAGCATTCAGCACGGGCAACCAGGTGAGACTTCATAATGGCAGTTACTCTATAAGCAGGCGTGGCGGGGGAGGGGAATCAGGGAGGGAGAGAAGCATAAATTGGACTTATTCCCTGATCGGTTGCCTTATGCTTTGCTACACAACCAGTAACGCTCAGCTACACTGACGGTGAGCTTCACTTCTGGTGCGAAGGGCCTTCATGAGGCACCACTAAAGTACCACATTGGAGAAAGACTATGTACTGCGTGTGCGTGTGCATGAGAGAGAGCTTGTTTGCTGGTCATGCTGTGGGTGGATTAGCCTGCAAAGGCCACTATAGCCCCTGTGCACCACAGAAAGGGGATCTGCACAAGCATTGACCAGGCCTACATGCTTGATGGTGAGCATGGGTGGTGCCATGGACCTGTGATTACACATATCCTGTGATCCTGATATCCAGCAAAGGAGTGTGAAAGCAACTGCTATTCTAGCTTAGTTCCTTATCTCATAGGACATTTACCCTTTTAAGTATTGCCAACTCATTAACTGGTCATTGTGTGCGTGTTTATGTACACATGTGTGCATGCACACACACACACACACACACACACACACACACAAACTTTACACACTCAATCTCTCTGATTCAATAATCTACTTGTATTTCTAGCATTAGAAACTATTGGTTTTCAAAGAACACAAATATTCTTAAACACATAGCTCAGAACTTTCTCTGTTCCCAGTCCAAAAATAAAAAGTGTGTCCAGAAATAGTTAAGATTTTAATAGCTTTGATGAAAAGTGCCATGTAAGTGCTATGCTTTTTATTGTTTATGATATTTTTATTGTGTGTGCTATAGCTCTCATAAACTATGTGGCTTTTTACTCAATGTATTTTAATATTCTGTGATGTTAATAGTCTTATACAATGATCATCTAATAATAAATTATTTCCATTTGAAATATGGTATTTCCGACAGCTGCAAACCCTTGATATGGATGACTACTTCCATGCCACAGCAGATCATATTCTAGCCCAGCTTTTCTTCAAGAAACAGGAGGAATTTAAGAAGATCCCAAGGTTTAGTGAGGATCAGGCAATTAACCTGCCACAGCAGCTAAGATTAATTGCCAAAAATAATTAAGTTTCACTGCCTTATTTTTAAAAGTACTTTTTACATTTCTTGCTGTTTATCCAGGGGAGCTGGTCAGAAAACAAAGTAATCTCATTTTAACTTTTATGTAGTTATTTTAGTTGGTATTTGAGTAACAGTGTTTTGTAAATAAAGGTGGCTCCTGCCACTCAAATTAATTTTTGTCTGTATTCGCTCTGTTCCATTTATTAATTCATACACTTCATCTCACTTTACTTTTCAGTCAAAGTACTGAAATGTACATTGCTACACACATTCACTGTATTTAAACTCCTCCCCACCCCCATACAGTGTGGACACAGTTCTTTGTCTCTTGACTAGAACTACTTATAGTAGCAAGCACTATACCCAACAGTTTTTTCAGGAGTGATCTCTCAGTTGCCCTGTAATACATTCAGGCCATACCTGCTTTCCCTCCACTAGCTGTAGTTCAACAGATAGGGCACTGGATAGGAACTCGGGAGACCTGGCTTTTAATCCTTGTGCTGCCAGCAACCTGCTGTGTGACCTTCATCAAATCACTACATTTTTTTGTGCTTCTGTTTCCCCTTTCGTTTTGTGTGTCTCTTGTCTGTTTAGACGGTGGCTTTTGGGGGGCAGTGGCTGTTTCTTATCATGTACAGTGCCTAGAACAATGCAGCCCTTTCCTAATTTCTAATGTATAGACATACCAGTTGTACCACTCAGAGTCGGGGTCATAAAGATTAAGGCCAGAAGGGAACACCAGATCATCTAGTCTGACCTCCTGTATATCACAGACCACCAACACCACCCACCATCCATACACTTAAAGCAACAACCGAAATTAGACCACAATATTACAGCCCACAGGAGGCTGCCTGAGGCTTCTGCAATGGCAGGGAATTGATCATGAGATGTAGCTGGATAACTCTATAGCCGTTGTCAATAATGATAACTCTATAGTTGCTATAGTGGGCTCTTTGCAATGTTTTGGTTAAGACATTGGCTCCTGTTGCTGAAGTAAACGATTGTGCACTCACTGTACTAGTCACAGTAACAGAAGTCTATATGCTGTCATCTCTCTGACTGGAGTCCTTTGGAAGTCAGTGGGTGATGGCAGGACAATGACCAGAAACCAGAGATTACTAGTATAAATCCACAATTAATCCATAATCTGCTATCAGTTACACCTGTGAAACCCTTGGTCCATTAACTTACATGGGTTTGCATGCGTGTATCGCTCAATGTTTGCTCTATTGTGCTCTCCTGCTTTTTCCCGATGGAGTCAGAAACGAACCAACTGCCCAGAACACACAGATCCAGATCCTCAGTCTGTGCAAATCAGCACAGTTCCATTGAAATCTATGGCGCTACACCAGTTTCCATCAGCTGAGGATCTGGCCTAAGGAACTATTGAGCAGTGGTGGCTGGTAAACTTTGGGGCAGGTGGAGCTCTAGGAGAGTCAAGCCCCCATTTCAAGTGGCAGCAGCAGCAGCAAAAGGGGGGACTCTGCTGGGTGCTGCAGGAGTGTCAAGCCATATGAGAAAAAGCCTCCAGTGGCAGGGGAATGACCTTCCACCAATTATTTCCCTCCATTTCAAGCATCTCAACGATATCAATGGATATGTATGCCTTTGTTGGACCTTCGGGGATTTGGGACAGTTTACCTCAGCATGGCAGAACAGTAAACTATTCCAATGCATAGGATAGAAAGGAAGTATGGTAAGAGACCACCTGGCTTAACCAGGAGATCTTCAATGATCTGAAACTCAAAAAAGAGTCATGCAAGTTGTGGTCTGGTAGGAGAGGAGAAAGTTGCATTAATCAAAATGGGTGATAAGGACTTGTAAGATGGTTTTTGCTGTTGGGACAGTGAGAAAAGGTTAGATCTTTGAGATGTTGTACAGGAAGAAGCACATGGATTTGAACACTTTGAGGACCAGATAGTATTTAGGAGAGGGAAGAGTTGAAGATAACCACTAGCTTTTGGGCCTACATGTCATGAAGGGTGGTGGTGGTTTTGTCAACAGTGACAAGAAAAGGGGAAAGAGAAGAAATTCTGGAGGGAAAATAAGGAGCTCAGTTTTGGTCTTATTCAATTTAAGTTTTTGGTGAGCCATCCAGGAAGAGATGTCAGAGAGACAATATGAGATCAGGGTTTTGTGCAGGTCTGGTTTTGTGCCAATTAATTCAATGAGCATGATGGAACTAGACTAAAATAAAATAAAAATTCTGTTTGTGGATAATGACAGATCAAAACCACAATGATCCATGTGTATAAACTAGTATTGCCTGATTTCACAGTCATACTAAGGTCCTTTTATACAACTCTGGTAGTGCAGAGGGAGGTCAAAGTGAGTATATATGTAATGTGCACCCACATTAAGGCCCTTTTACACTGCCAGAGCAAAACTCCCATTTAAAATAATGGGAGAATGCAGGATAAGGTGCACACTGTATTGTGGCTTTACTTACCCAAACCTGTACTACAGTAATTTAATTAATGTGAAACTGGAAATATTTTAAACAGCGAAACAAAAAGCCAAACCCTTCACTTCCTCTGAAAATTATTGCATTCAATTGATTGAAACAGGAAGCAGGAAATTTAGCTAAAAAAAGTCTGCAATGCCCCCCTGTGGTGAATGTGAATTATGGCAGAAAATACATTTTAAAAAGGAAGTTAACAGAATATTAAATAGAAAAGAACCCAGCACCTACAGTTAATTGTAAGCAGAGGCAATAATGAGCAGTGTGATATGTTTTTATTAAAATATTAAATTCATTCAGTGTGTGTCATGGGATTTACTGACATTGTATGATTAGTTCAAGGTTTCAAGCCACATATTCAAAGGAACAGTGTTCCTAGTAGGTGAAATTCATCCTCACGCAGGGAGACAACATAGATTTTATTGGCCACTTAAGGGGCCAGTGGCTCATAGGACTGGAGTATAGGGGTGAAATTCGCCCCAGGTAAATTGTCTCATGTCTTATATTAAAGAGACAAATCCTGCCCTTGGTTACATCACCATAAGCCCAGGGTAACTCTGGGAGCACAGTCTGACCATGTAATGGCACAAAGAGAGTCTTCACTGCAGTCGTTTAGAAAGGCAGTATCATTTGGACTTGACTGTGAGGCCTTTGTAAATAACTAACCAACCAACCTCTAGATGCTTCTAATCTAGAACTACAGCAGTGTAAGGGGAAGAAAGACGTGTGCAGTGAGTCTGAACCTATGCTCAGTGTCGCAATGCCTAGGTTTTGGGCATGTAGAAAAATCACTGGAACAATAAAGGAATCCACAAACCCTGAACTGTGCACCCACGCATCCTATGCAATGCACGGAGAAAGATAGGTGCCTAAAAATAGGATTCACAAAAGTTGGCATGCTTAGCTGCCTAAGCTAGCCAATGGAAGATGCTGGTGAGAGGGGTTTGACCTAAACCCCACCCCTCCCAAAGAGTAAGAGCCTAAGTCTGGCCTGGAGGGAGGTGCCCATCTCTGCTTACAATCCACAGCTGGGGATACCATTCCTTGAGTCAGGTCACTTGATCAGTCTGTGGCTCAGTTTCCTTCCTGGGGTAGGTCACTGTGGCAAAAGAAACCCCAAGGGAAAGGGCTGGAGTTTGCCCCAGAGAGTAAGGGAACTGCTAAGGAAACCCCCCGCCCCGAGCACCATCAGTGAGATAGGCTGTGGTGAGGGGGTGGAGAGCAGCTATACGAGTCCCTAGACCAGGGGTGGCCAACCTGAACCTTAGAGGAGCCAGAATTTACCAGTGTACATTGCCGAAGAGCCACAGTAATACATCAGCAGCCCCCATCAGCCCCTCCCCTCCGCCATCCCCAGGACCTCCTGCCTGCTGGCAGCCCTGCCAATCAGCACCTCCCCTCCCTCCTTGTGCCTCCTGCCCGCCGCGGTCAGCTGTTTCGCAGTGTATAGGAGGCTCTGGGATGGAGGGGGGAGGAGCAAGGGTGCAGCAGGGGGTGGGAAGGGGCAGGGGCCTTGGGGTAAGGGGTGGAGTGGGGGCGGGGCCTGGGTTGAGCAGTGGAATGTTGGCACCTGTAGCTCTAGCCCTGGAGTCAGCACCTATGCAAGGAGCCACATATTAACTTCTGAAGAGCCGCATGCGGCTCCGGAGCCACTGGTTGGCCACCCCTGCTGTAGACCCAGTGATAGAAGCAGCTAGGGGGCAGCACAGAGCTGGTCAACAACTCCTTTATACCCAGTGAAAGAAATTCTACAGGAATGAATTACCTACCACACAGCTACAGCTAGCTCTGCTAGTAATGTTGGTCAGTTAATGGGGGCAGAAATTTAGGTGCCGTGTGAGTTTAGGTGCATATAGGATTCAGCAGAAGTTTTGTGGATCACAGTGGAGCCTAAAACTGGGACTTAGGCACCTAAACCCCAGATTTAGGCACCTATTCACAATGGTACTTATGCACCTAAGTGCTTTACTCAATTAGGGCTGGGCTTCAGGAGGTGCCTAAAGTTAATCACACAATTAAGTCTTTTTTCTGAGTTAAGACATTTAAGAGAACAGCTCATGAGATATCAATTCAATGCCTGTGCATGTTGTTAAAGAAAAAGAAAATAAACTCTACATACTCTTAAGAATATTAGACTATGTGCCATTTAAAATTAAAAATTAATATTTAAATATTCTGCATAAGAAAGGTGCAGAAATAAGCATTTTCATACATTTCTCAACAAAAGTCCATGAGGACTTAATTATGAGGAACTGCAGAAACTCACCTAGAAAGAATTTGGCAGGAGCAGCTAATCGGCAGGCTGAAATCAAAGAGAACACTGATTAGATTCCCCGGAATCAGACTACCTTACAAGAATTTTTTCCAGCAGGTGGCATCAGACATCAATGAAATTAACAGATGGGTCTTGTCTGTAAAATCTTCAGTAAAGGAATTAGGTTGAAACAGCCTAAAGAAAGGAGTCAAACCTGTAAAAACCCATAGAAAATAACAAGAATATATTACCTCCCATGACTGATCCAAAAACAGTTGGGAACAGTCAAATTTTATATAGAAAAATCACAGCCACCAAAATGATCTAAAGGGTTTTTGGAATGGGTGCCTCAAAGTGCTTTAGAATTCAGTTTGAACACTTTAATGCAAGCTTGGAAAACCACTAGTGACTGGCAGAAAGGACTTTCACTTAACTTCTTTTCCCAATAGGCAGCACTTATAACAAGTTAGCTCCTTTCCAAAAGTGCATTGTGCTATCAGCAATAGTTCCTAATGCATCAAGAGTACTAGCAACTTTGTGGAATTCATGAAGGTTTTCTCAGTATTTCAGAAGTTTGTGGAAATATGAAAGGTTTGGGAAGCATATGATGATAATGGGTGTAACCCAAAACTGTTTTGCAATCTTAATCATAGTGGTTACTATGTGTGCACACTGTAATGTGATTCCAGGAAGATACCTGCAATTATGTCAAGAGTTTGTCAGCCTTTCTTCACAGTCCTGTTATAGTCTCACATACTGTCACTCAATTATACCTACCCTGTGGAATTATATAATTTAAGGACTCAACATTGTAGTAAAATGGAGTTATATTATAAATAAAATTATATCATTATTTGTGGACTTAACTGATCTAATGAAACTATTTTTCCCATTGTTAAAGAACTCTTTCCTTTAGTTTTGCCTTCCTTCTTTCCATCCATAAGAACAGCCATACTGGGTCAGACCAAAGGTCCATCTAGCCCAGTATCCTGTCTTCCGACAGTGGCCAATTCCAGGTGCCCCAGAGGGAATGAACAGAACAGGTAATCATCAAGTGATCCATTCCGTCACCCATTTCCAGCTTTTGGCAAGCAGAGGCTAGGAACACCATCCCTGCCCAGCCTGGCTAACAGCCATCGATGGACCTATTCTCCATGAATTTATCTAGTTCTTTTTTGAACCCTGCTATAGCCTTCACAACAGACTCTGGCAAGGAGTTCCATAGGTTGACTATGCATTGAGTAAAGAGAAGTTAAAATTGAGAAGTTAAAATTCTAGTTGATCTAACAAGTTTGTTAACTCTGACTGTTGTTAAAATTCCAATTTGCTGACATTCTCATCTCCCCTTTGATTTCTGTGATTTAAATCATCCATGCATGCAATTCACCTCCATGGATAATGCTTGTAATAGCTCTCTTCTAGTTACAAGAAAAGAGATTTCAGTTAAATAATGAACACCGAGTTTTGTAAATTACTGGCTCATTGTTTCCATGAAAAATCTAACAATGGAGGAGCAGGAGCCATATCCACGGGGTAAATTCAAAATACCACTTTGCAAAGCTGTTCATATTTTGATTCTGACCTATGCGATCTGATGTGCTAACACTGGTCAGGGAGAAACTTGAGCAGTTGCTAGCATAAGGAGCAGAAGAAAACATCAAAGGCAAATCATGATCTTTACTAGTTTTGGACCTGAACAAATTGTTTTCAGTGATTAGGTCTTCCTGCCTTTGAAGAGTCAGAGAGGAAATGTGCAAAGAAAGAAAGTGGGGGTCCGATCCTGAAAGTTGTTTCTTTCCCACAATTCTCAGCAAAAGGCAACAGGAGTTACGGCTGTTCAGCACATCTCAGGATTAGGCTACAGAAGAGCTATTTCCACCAACACTATCAGACATCACCCCATCCTGTTATATGGACTAATTATACAGAGAGGTTTTTCTGTGAAGTCTGAACAGAAAAATCAAACAGAGGGTATGTGTACACTTGGAGCCACGGGATGTGATTCCCAGTTCAGGTGGGCATACTCGTGCTAGCTCCTTTCAACAAGCTTGCCTATGAAAAATAGTAGGCAGCCTCAGTAGCATGGGCTGTGGCAAATGGCAGCAAGGGCTAGCCGTACTGAGCACAAACCAGCCTGGACCCTGTGGAAATATACTTGGAGCACTTAACCCATGCTGCCACTCACTGCTGCCCTTGCTACCGAGGCTATACTATTATTTTTAAGGCACTAGCTTGATTAGAGGTAGCACAAATATGTTGACTTGAGGTGGAAATTACACCCCAGCCCCAGGGTAGATGTAACCAAAGATATTTAAAGTTATGGTGCTTTCAGAGTTTAGCTACAGTAAACTTTTTAAAAAACAGACTCATGCTTTTTTTAAATTCATCATATCTCCAAAATGGCTTGGCCTAGAAACTGAAAACGTATTTTGTTAGTCTCACTAAGAGAAGTGTTGGTTTTGCTTTGATAACCCATTGAAAGTTAAACATTCTTTGTAGGGCTGTCAAGCGATTTAAAAACTTAATTGCGATTAATCACACTGTTAAACAATATTTTTGGATGTTTACCACATTTTCAAATATATTAATTTCAATTACAACACAGAATACAAAGTGTACAGCACTCACTTTATATTTTTTTATTACAAATATTTGCACTGTAAAAAACAAAACCAAAATATTTTTCAATTCACCTCATACAAGTAGTGGAGTGCAATCTCTTTATCATGAAAGTTGAACTTATAAATGTTGAATTATGTACCAAAAAAACCTGCTTTCAAAAATAAAACAATGTAAATCTTTACAGTCTACAAGTCCACTCAGTCCTACTTCTTGTTCAGCCAATCACTCAGACAAACAAGGTTGGTTACAAATTTGCAGGAGATAATGCTGCCTGCTTCTTGTTTACAATGTCACCTGAAAGTGAGAACAGGTATTCGCACGGCACTGTTGTAGCTGGTATTGCAAGATATTTACGTTCCAGATGCGCTAAGGAGTCATATGTCCCTTCATGCTTCAACCACCATTCCAGAGGACATGCTTCCATGCTGATGATGGGTTCTGCTTGATAACAATCCGAAGCAGTGCGGGCTGACACATGTTCATTTTCATCATCTGAGTCAGATGCCACCAGCAGAAGGTTGATTTTCTTTTTTGGTGGTTTGGATACTGTAGTTTCTGCATCAGAATGTTGCTCTCTTAAGACTTCTGAAAGCATGCTCCACACCTCGTACCTCTCAGATTTTGGACGGCACTTCAGATTCTTAAACCTTGGGTCGAGTGCTGTAGCTATTTTTAGAAATCTCACATCGGTACCTTCTTTGCGTTTTGTCGAATCTGCCGTGAAAGTGTTCTTAAAATGAACATGTGCTGGGTCTTCATCCAAGACTGCTATAACATGAAATATATGCAGAATGCAAGTAAAACAGAGCAGGAGACATACAATTCTCCCTGCAAGGAGTACAGTCACAAATTTTATTGATGCATTATTTTTTTAATGAGCATCATCAGCATGGAAACGTCCTCTGGAATGTTGGCTGAAGCATGAAGGGGCATGCAAATGTTTAGCGTATCTGGCATGTACATACCTTGCAACGCCAGCTACAAAAGTGCCATGTGACTGCCTGTTCTCACTTTCAGGTGACATTGTAAATAAGAAGCGGGCAGCAGTATTTCCCGTCAATGAAAACAAACCTGTTTGTCTTAGAAACTGGCAGAATAAGAAGTAGGACTGAGTTGACTTATAGGCTCTAAAGTTTTACACTGTTTTGTTTTTGAGTGCAGTTATGTAACCAAAAAAAATCTGCATTTGTAAATTACATTTTCACGATGAAGAGATTGCAGTTCAGTGCTTGTATGAGGTGAATTGAAAAATACTATTTCTTTTGTTTACATTTTTACAGTGCAGATATTTGTAATAAAAATAATCATATAAAGTGATCACTGTGCACTTTGTATTCTGTGTTGTAATTGAAATCAATATTGAAAATGTAGAAAAACATCCAAAGATATTTAATAAATTTCAATTGGTATTCTATTGTTATAAGTGTGATTAATCACAATTAATTTTTTTGAGTTAATTGCATGAGTTAACTGCGATTAAGTGACAGCCCTAATTCTTTGCTATGTTGTGTAAGTGCAGCTGGCTAGTAATGTGTACAAAGTGCAACAAAATCTCACCCAAACTCTTCTATCTAATGTGCTTAGCACATTAGATACATAAGTAGTCCTTAGTAGTTCTAGCTGATTTTGCTTTAGCTTATTTTGGGGCAGATGGATAATGCCCTGTATGCAATTTTTCAAAGAAAATAGTAAAATGATTAATTTTACAAAGAAATTTCGTTGACTGTGTCATGGAGCCTCAGGTGTCCTAGGCTCAGATACTACGGGGACAATTGCCAGTATAAAACCCAAGTCCATGCTTCGGATAAATGAGCCAAGCAATGGCTGCTTGCTATAAAGCAAAATTTGTAAACAGTGACTCTCCTCTTTAATTTTGCTAGGTATTTGGATAAGAATGACCTAGGCACAAAGTCACACAAAAGCGTTAATACTAGTAGCATCTCCCAACATATGAATACTTAAGATGGGATTTTCCAGGACCGCCCAGAGTGGGGGGGAGGGTGCAAGTGGGGCAATTTGCCCCAGGCCCCTAGGGCCCCCCATGAGAATATAGTATTCTATAGTATTGCAACTTTTTTTAATGGAAGGGGCCCCCGAAATTGCTTTGCTCCGGGCCCCCTGAATCCTCTGGGCAGCCCTGAGATGCATTCAGCACTGGTCTAACTCTGGTCAAGTAAGCAGAGTTAGGCTAGTGCTGAGCACTTTTGAAACTCCCAGCCTTGGTGTACTACATTGTCATCTTTTCCCTAAAGTCAAGATAAAGGGCAAAACTCTGTTCTACGTTGACTAAGGTAATCCACTGTTTCACTGGGATGACATAATGTGTATGTTTAGGCAGAAAAGGGCCTAGACTGATTAAAATTTCCATCCCAGAGCTTTCATATGGAAAGAAAAACCCAGAAAATCTGGGCTTCTTTCCAGTTCCTAAACTGAAACCCTCCTGCCCATGTCTGATGCACTTATGCTAATTTTCCCTTAAGTGAAAATTAGTTTTTGCTTAGGGAGAGCAGATCTTGAGTCCCACAGCAGGTGAGGAAAAACATGAATATTAGCAAGTAAATTCTGCTTATGCCACTTGTTTCTGGAATTCAATTTTGACTGCTTGATATGCACCACTGATGATCACACAGTGCAGAACCAGGTGCAACACCTTTGATAAATCCTCAAAATAAATTGCTAACAGCTGCTTAAAATCACCTACATTCATATTTCTTCCATTTTAATTATACTTTTTAAGTATACGTTATAGAGCTCCAAAGTACAGAAAGTCATTGAAACACAAAGATTATATTGCATAGGTTGGTGTGTTTTCTAAATTACTGTCTGTTTGACGTACAGCACAATAGTCAGGTACCACAGTGATCATGGCCATATTAGTTCCTGAACAGATACTTTATCAGAGCACTCTGCTTAAATTCTGCCATGATGTGGACCAGTATTACTATTTTAAATAACGTGATTATAAAGTTGGTTGGTTCCCATAGTGAACTGCAGATATCTAGTGAGTGAGAATGTTGAGTAGGGTTCTATGCTGATGGAGTCCCTGGTCATTGCTGGCCCTGTCTCAGCATTCCTGCAACAAGTACAGAACATACTCTGTTACAACCTATTTCATTTCCCCTCCCCTGTACCATGTCTCAGTGCAGGTCATAGATCAGAAGTGACTATAACATGTCCATCATGTCACTCTGATGTTCACTGGTCTGAGATGCTATTGGCAAATGATGGTTCTTGACTGTGATGGGGCCTTGGCTCCACGCTGACCTCTGAGGGATTAATAGAGTCATAGGGAGGATGCACAGGAGGCAGTCAATTAGAGAGGGACTGAGAGGAGCATCCAATCAGGGCCTGGCAGGCCCATATAAGAAGACCTGCAGGGCACACCAGGGTCAGTTACTCCTTGGAGCTCAAGGAGGAAGGATGGGGTGCCTGACAGGCAGAAGGCAGTGACCATCCTGGACAGAGTAGTGCTGCTAGCAGGGACCAGGGGGAGCTAGAGAGAGCTCCTGGCTGACTGCTGGGATTTGCAGGCTGAGGCCCTGAGGCAAGAGTGAAGAGGCTACGGGGAAGTGGCTGGACAATTGGCTGCAGTTGCCATTGGTGAAGTGGCAGGAAAGTTGGACTGCCACACTCATCCCTGGAAGAAGGGAGCACAGATCATGACATGGATGAAGGGCGGCATCATGAAGAGGCCACTGTGGTTCTTGGAGTGACATGGTTCTGGGAACATAAGTGATGGTGGGGGAGGCACCACCAGGACAGGGTGTACCGACCTGTAGAGTTAATCCCCAAGATGGCCAGCAGGAGGTGCCAGCATGGTGAGTGGAGCCCTGTTACCAACACAGACTTGTGTTTTTATTGTAATGTATCATTTTGAACTAAATGGTGGCCCTTTATCTGGTGTACATTCCTTATCTGCAACATTTTTTCCTGGACCAGGCATAATATGAGGGAGGTGATTAACTTCTTATATTCATCAAAGCAGTGTTAGCATTGTTGGTGTCTTTGTTTCTTGAGTCTGTGTGGGTGCTTTCTGTTACCCAGTGATCACCATATAGATTCAGTCTGCTTTTCTGTCCAGTACTTGAGGGCCTAAGCAGTGTAGGGACAATCTATATTTAGCAATATGTGGGCACTGCAGTATCTATTGTGACAGCTGCCTTTTGAAGATGCTGGTGGCTAGTGCTCAGCTGGAGTCAGAGTGTCCATACAGCTTGAGTGCCCAGATCAGGGGCTGAATTTTCAGAACTACTGTACCAGCAACCCTTGGCTTTGAAAATTCCCCTGAAGTTTTGAGAACTCAGAATTGAATGTTCATGTTCTCTGCTGTGCAACTAGATTACCCCCTCTGAAAATTCCCCCATAGTTATATTCGTCCCTTTTTTAAAAAGTGCTATTTGATCTTTAATTCCTATCTAAGTAGTCACCAACCACAGAGATAGGAGACATTAATTTAATGTCTCATCTTAAGGACAATGCTTCTGGCAGTATGTTATGCTCCTAATACCACACCATCAGCATGGTTTATTTATACTGAGCACAAATATGGAACTCAAATGTGTGACCTTTGAGTGATCCAATGCCAAAAGTGTCATTCTGTACTTAACCCTTCTATGACACGTATGTAACTTTACTATAAAAACAATTTTAGTAGAGAAGGGTACAATACTATTGTAACCAATTGTCATAAAGTATCAGTTTTATGATCCCAATAAACAGTTTATGGTTTTAGTTACTGGGTAATAGACACTTGCATGCTTCAGGTCATTTCATTTTTATCCTTTTGTCTGAGAGTGTCTAGGTATGCCATTATTAAACAATAACACATCCTAAAGTGGAGGTGCAATTTATCCAAACTATATGAGCCCCTTCGGTCTGAAAAGGGTGGAAATCTTATGCCCAGTCTTGCAACCCTCTATTAATGTGAATAAATCTTTCCTCATGCAAAGGGTTATCAGGATTGTGCCTAAGAGGGAACAGGAAATCTTGTGCTTTCTCGTGCATTCTGATTCCAGCTGAGGTAGAAATGACCAGCAATATTTTAATCCTTTACTTAACCCCAACCAGAACCAGGAAGTGTAAATTCCCATGCAGATTAGTAACTTTAAACTCTTTTGAACCTATAACTCATTTGATCTGAGTGAAGTTTCAGTTTTGGGTGATAATTCTCGTTAGTTCTTTCTTTATGATGTTCTTAAAAGTGTAAAAAAATGTAATGCCTATAATCCTATTTATCCACACGTTTTCAAGGGAGTTGTTTCTTAGCCTCCCTTAGGAAGGCACATACCAATCAATATCCATCAGTAAAGAAATCTATTAGTCCTCATTACCTGGGACAAACAAGGTAGTGTTTTATTCACAACTGCAGCACTGCAAGGTACCCTTTGCCTTTGGTTTAAGATAAGCCAGGAAATCATATTGTTAATACTAGCACATTAGAATGCATCTAGACACCAGTAGGTAGCAACAGTAGGTTGTGGCATATTGAGCACTATGTTGGAATTGCAAGCTATCTCTTTAAGGGAGGTTTTCCTGGTCCTGCTGTCAGGCTATGGGGCTCTGTAGGGCATCTTGGAGTCAGACAGTCTGGGAAGAGACAGCCTAGAATAAGGTGAGATGAGTTGTACCTCTCTGCCTTAGGAAACAGCTTGCCTTGTTTTTGGATTCTTGTGTGTTATTATTCTAAATTCTAAGAAATAAAATAGTGTTATGTTGCAACCGTCTAGCAAGAGCACTTTATGTTTTTTTATCCAACTTCTTTGTTTGTATGCCCTGAACATGACATAAATCAAAGGTGAGCACTGAACAGATGAGAGATTGAGGCAACTGGGAGAAATGTGTTATCCATATACTATGCTGTCACAGACACCAAATATCACCAGAGATTTAAGTGCATAAAGTTAGCAGGATTAAAGATGGCAGGAATGGAACGTGGCACTAGGTAGAAGACCCAGATGCAGGAACAATCATAGGACTGCAGTGTCTAGGTTATTGAAGACCAACTTGCTGTAGATTTGTTATGTGATATAACTGGTCTCCAGGATGAAAGGTGAGGGAAACCACCTGCTACAAAGTTAATGGAGAGACATTAATGATCTAGAAGAAGTTCATGCACAATGTTGCTGTAACCCACATGCCTAAGAGGGAGATATCTCTTTAAGAGCTCTAGAGAGACATGAGTGGGGCAGAGGAATGAGTTGTGCCGAGTCATTGTTGCTCTGCAGATGCACAATTAGGAGATTCCATGCCCAGAAGTTTCTGGACTGGGTGTGGTAGTTTTGGGCATGCTCAGTAGGCTCCTTGTAGCTGGATTAAGACTCCACTGAGGTCAAGTGGTCAGGGCTGATGCTTGTCAACAGGACACATCGTCTCTGGCAGGGGTTGGGAGAATCTCAGACATAGGAGCAGAAAGCAGGTTGTTTTTGCCTAACCCTGAAGCATTTTGTAGCAAATTAATGATATTGTTAACTTTCCCACGGGGAAGTCCTGGCAGTGTTAGTTATAGAAAGGGGGATTCTATACCTTGAATGTTATTTGGTTTTAGTGAAATTGTCTTAACCAGTCTGGTTCACCAGCTCTTTTCTCATTTAAATCTGGTGATGGGGAAAGAGTCGTCTATATTTTGCTATTCTCAGTTTTGCTTGTAAGAGAGTTATTCATTCACACACTTACTACTGATTGGTTGGTTAATTAGTTAGCTGACTGATGGAGTGATTTCCACAGCCCAGCAGGGCAGAAAGATTTGTGTGGGTTCCAACTGGAAAGCTCTGCAAGCAAGAGAAGGGAAGTGCTTTGGATTCAGCAGACTGGATGGAGCTGATGAACAAAGACTCTAACTCAGATTCAGATGAATTCAACCTCAGCGTTTGGAACTCGGAGTTACTTCTCACTGGGTTTCTATGGGGACTGACCTGTTTAGATCTAATTCATTTAGACTTGTATATAACCATGAAGATAATGTGTGTGGATTAGGAAGCTATTAGTATTGTTTCTTTATCATTATAAAACTTTACGAAGTTGGTACTTAAGAATTCAGTTAATTCCTTTTGTTCTTTTTTTACTTGACTCTGTGGAATACATGCTGAAAATCCTCAATGACTGAATTCTGGCTCTCTGTGTACCATTCTATAGGGGTAGTGCTGAAGCATTAGGAAAGGGGCAGTAAAATAAACTCTAGCCCACCCAAAGTTTTCAGTGCTTAAGCTCTAAGGGGGGTATGCACATCATCCTTCATCTGGTCCCATATGCATTTCAGGGAAAAATATGATGAAACCTGGTGATATATTATCTCTTTTGCAAAGCACTACCTCCCCTGCCACAAGGAGTCCTGGAGGCAATTGTAGTCAGGGCGCTGAGATCTACCAGGGGACAGAGCAGCTGCGGAGACACGGCACCTCTGTATGGATGACCCTTGGGATTCTTGAGGACTCTTGGATTTCTGGGTCAGCCTGCATGGCCTGAAGGAAAAATGCACCCTCCAAATGGAATTTTTTGGGAGGAATGATGCAATGGCTTCCTCAGATTTCCTCCCTCAGAGGCTAGGGACACCATCCCAGCCCATTTCAGTTTTCACCCCAGATATACACTCTCTTGCTGCATACATTTCACATATGTGCTATGCAGCTGCCATATTATCATTGGAATGCTTATGACAAGGATCGGTTGCTAATGACCAGAGAGTGGTAATTTTTGGATAAATCATTTGTTAAGTACTTTCCAGTGCTTTTTATCTCCCATCCCTCCCCGATCACTTTCTGACAATCACATACCTATCATCTGGTATGACCTTTTCAAATAAAGATTTCTGATATGTCTTCCCAACTCTAAAATCCATGTCTTACAGTTATTTAGTGACACTTAGTGGATGGTTGGAATAGCTGTGGGTAGTCTATTCATCGGACTTGTCATAGGTTTCACCCCCACTCTGGACTTTAGAGTACAGATATGAGGACCTGCATGTGAACCTACTAAGCTTAATTACCAGCTTAGAGCTGATTTTGCTGCCACCATCCAAACATTCCATGTTTGAGTCATCTGGAAAACTCTGTCTCCCCCCCCACCAAAAACCTTCCCCTCCCTGGGTAGCCTTGAGAGACTCCTCCACCAATTCCTTGGTGAACACTGATCCAAACCCCTTGGATCTTAAAACAAGGAAGAATTACTCCTTCCCCCTCCGTTTTCCCCCCCACCAATTCCCTGGTGAATACTCATCCAAACCCCTTAGATCTAAAAAACAGGGAAAAAATCAATCAGGTTCTTAAAAAGAAGGCTTTTAATTAAAGAAAAGAAAGGTAAAAGAAGAAAACCTCCGGGAGATAGCATACAAGCTGATCTCACAGAAAACAGATTTAAAATGCAGGATGTTCCCCTGGCAAAAACCTTACTACACACGAGAATACCCAAATGTGATTATTCCCCTAATTGCACAAAGACACATTACAAAAGAAAATAAACATAAACCTATTTATTCTTTTCTAGAACGTACTACTCTGATAAGAGGCTGGTTCCTTGATCTTTTTCACTCCGGCTGAAACTGAAATTGACTCTAAACAAAGGAAACTTCCCTCCTTCCTTTCGAAACATCTTGTTCCCCCATTGGTTCCTCTGGTCAGGTGTCAGCTAGGCTAGGTGAACTTCTTAACCCTTTACAGGTAAAAGAGGCATTAACCCTTAACTATCTGTTTATGACAGGACTATAATACAATTGTTAGCTATCCAGGAGCTTTTCACAAAAATGCCAGTTAAATTTAGGTCCAGAAATATGTTAAGAAATTGTGCACATATAAAAATAAGATGCATCATCTGAACCGGATTAAAAAGAGTCTTTATTTGTTTGTATTCATTCAGAGAAATGAACAACATTGGATTTTAAAATGTATCAGCATTAATCTTTAAGAAATATTTTTGCTTCTTTTCAGTATATCCACTATGGAAAAGTCTTCTAAAATTTAATAGGTATTAAAGCAATAAGATTGTACAGAAATGCATAATGTTTTATCAACATTGTACTGATGACTTATGGAGTTCTACAGCAAAGATACCATTCTTAAATGCTATGAGATGATCTAAAAGTCCTATAGAACAGCTATTCTTCTTCAACTTCTATAGGAATTTCCCAAAGGGTATGTTTTTTAAGCAGTGTCCCTTTAAGATTCTGTTTCAAAATGAAGTATAAAAACCTAGTGATAAAACATAATATTGACACGTGGATACCTTTAGCTGCAGTTGTCTATGAAATATGATATGTAGAAATGCAGTGGAAATTTTGTTTAACTGATTTCAGTGGTGTAGATAGCTGTGGATGGTTTTCCATGGATTACATTTTTAAGAGTAAGAAAGCTGTGGGACAGGACCATAACTGGATTAAAGATGGAGATTGAACAGAAGGAGAGACATACTGAAGGGATAATGGGAATTTTGCCATTGACTTCAATATGACCAGGATTTCACCCTCAGTTTTCTCATGGAGAATTTTCATTTGTTCATCCTTTGTTAATGTAAAATAATAGTGACCTAGACTAAAGGGACTTGTTTTGCTCTTTGTGCATGGAGAAACATCCCCATTATACCTCATTCATTTTGTGTGTGTGTGTTTTCCTCCTGATGGAGGACAGTTTGTTCTATCCAACCACTTGTCCCTTCATGCTAATTTTTGCTTTATGTAGTACTGAATCTAGTAAGAAATTCCTCTCTTCACATTACATTACATTTCATGGCTAGTGTTATGCTGTTGCTAAATACAGTGAGATGTTCATAAAGCCATACCTCTTTTTGCTTAGTGCGAACACTGCAGAAGATATTTGCTCAGTCCACAGCAAGCCTCAAGTCACTAACAAGAACTTAATTTCTCTTTCAGGTGTGCTGACCTCATGTCATCTACATTGTTTTTCATTACAGCAGACATACTGTAGAAACTCCCTCATAAAAAGATTTTTTTTCAAGTGATAGAGAGAAAAAATGTACTGCGTGGAGAGGAAGCAGGAATAATTAAGATCTGAGCAGGGGAAGAATACCTAAGTGGTGAATTTTGTTCAACAGTAGAACAAAGTGCTGAGTCAAAGAAGATCAGTAATGTAAATTGATGTAGCACCTTGCCAAGAAGCTGACTGAAAGGGAGAACACTTAAGAAGTAAGTTCCTATAAATTCCATAACCACTTCTGAGCTAGCTATGCATGTGTGTTATATTTATGTATGCAGTGTTGCTGTTGCTGTGTGGGTCTTAGGATAATAAAGAGAGAAGGTGGGGGAGGTAATAGCTTGAAAGCTTGTCTCTCTCATGAACAGAAGTTGGTCCAATAAAAAAATAACCTCACCCACTTTGTTTTATGTATTTTATTTTTTATTTTATTTTTTTATTTTATTATGTATGAGGCATTCTGTTTAAATGGTAACAATGCAGGTGATTCTTCAGTCTCTTTGCCATCCTGGCACTCTAAGCAATCAGCATCAAAAGCTTTATAACTGTGCTTCTCAACAGAAATAGTTGCCTAATAGTTTATGTTCTCTCCCCTAACGCTAGAGTTAGTACCAAGAGACTTGCTTGTGCTGGCATGGAGCAGAGGGCTATAATGCAGCTGCGTTCATGCACTTTAGTTCTTTGTACCTATGTCAACTATTCTAAGATGAAACTGAATATAATTTTTCCTTCCAGCTGAGAATGGGGCAGTGATAGTTCAGTGGTTTGAGCATTGCCTTGCTAAACCCATAGTTGTGAGTTCAATCCTTGAGGGGGCCATTTAGGGATCTTGGGCAAAAATCTGTCTGGGGATTGGTCCTGCTTTGAGCAGGGGGTTAGACTAGATGACCTCCTGAGGTCCCTTCCAACTCTGATATTCTGTGAGTATTGTCAAATCTTGGAGACAGAGGCATTATCAAAAAAAATCTGAGAACACCCAAGGATGTGGGCAATTGCACATTTAAGTACAGATCCAAACAAGCACTTAATTGTATGCTTAAAGTTAAGTATGTTGCTGGACTGGTGCTTGGATTTGCACTTGCAGTTACTCAGATTGAACATACATATTTGGTGTGCACATGCAAAGGCCTAGTTAAATGCCTAATGGCCATTTGTGGGAGCAAATTCTATTATCTGTATGTATCAATTAGGTGCATAAGTCCACATGTGCTTTTTTTTTTAAAGTAACCTTGGGCTTCTCAGGGTTTGAAAATCAGACCTATCTGCAGCTCTCTTTTATTGTTGGACTTCAATATGCTGGAAATGGTGAAACTGAGGATACCTTAGCTGGAGGGCTAAAGCACCATTGCACTGGACCCTGTCAGAGGAGGCAATTAACTGTCACAGACCTTGTAACAAGCTGAGTAATGCTCCATTGGGCCACAGGGGGGCGGCACGGAGGTAGGTCATGTGACCTGGGTTTGCACTAACATGGGGGTATAACAGAAATGAAGAGAAGAGAAGAGAGTTGTTAGTACTATTCCAAGGACTTAGTCTAAAAGAGGGTAGCCTACCAGGTCTTCGTGAAGTCAACAGAGAAAGGGAAAGCAAATGAGGGGACTACATTTCTCATATGTTATATGACTTAAATTTTGTCTTGACAAATTTGTTTCCATCAGCTACTTTGGAATGCCAAAAAAAAAAGTAGTATACAATAAGCTGCCAGGAGAGAAAATCATAAACTTCCTTTGTATTTAAGATTTTTCACTGTTTATATTGTTTACTTTTTTGCATTCCACTTGGCTGATTGGAAGAAATTGGTCACTTTCATTTTATTTTTAGTCTGTTTCACTTTCTTTTCCTGCACTTCCACAATGCTATGACTTTTTGTTAGGTTCCCAACAAATAATGAATATTTGAATAATTACATATAAAAAGATCTTATTCATTTTTTTGGACATATGGCCTATTAAGGTAAACTCTTTTCCTACCTACACATTTGACCTGAAATACAATACTTTGCTGCATCCCTTTGAGGTTTTGCCTTAGGGTCATTTTAGCTAAGCACATGTACTTTGTATGCCAATGTAAGTCATTTTTGCTTTCTGCTGTTTGTTCGTCCTCGTAATTATAAATGCACAAGTTGTAACTGTTTTTGTCTATATCCAAAGAGCAGAACAGGTACTCACAATTGTTGGGATATGTAAGGGTTAAAGTAAAGACCTGGGAGACCGCTGGTGTGCTGGCATGGTATTAGGGAGTAGGCACAGGCATGCACTGTTCCTTTGCTTGATGGATAAAGTATCATCCTGCCATAAAGTTCCCTTCTGCTCATTAAGGATTGGTAAGCATTGCAGCTGCAAAAAGAATGTGGGGATCTAAGGGATACTCTTTGGGTAAAGCAGTGTTATCTGCCCCTCCCTTCCTTTCCCAGCTACACAAATGAGCTCAGGGTCATGACACCTTTCTCCCTTCCCTGCAAACTGCTGATTAAGGGAATTCCTGGTGGCAATTATAGCAAAAAATGTATTTTCAAAGTAAAATGGTCTGTAAAATATGCTAATGCTGTAAACAGTAATCAGGGGCCAGAATAATTATATTCAGTATATAGCTATTAATATTCATTGTATGGGTGTTCATATTACTCAATAAGGGTTTTGGGGGTGTTGTAGTAAATGTGGGTATTAACATACTAATTTAGATAAAAGAGTGTGAGGTAACTAATGTAGTGTTTACTCAACAATTGGGTCAAGGGGAAAAAGTACCACAATAAAGAAGCCCATCTACTCAATCTGCCCCGGTCAGCCTGTTCTTTTAACAACAGTATGAATGATTCTTTTTTTTTTTTTAGATTAAGTAAAAAAAGAACAAATGTAAAGTCTCCATGAAAGAACAGTCTTTGACACTTTCACAAACAACTACTTTTGGGTACCTTTATTTTTGGGTGACCAGGCTGGGACACTTTTAACAGGACTGATTTTTTTTTTCCAAACATCGGTGCCCTTTGGTGTGGACCCAGGAACAACTCTTTAAAGGAGCACTTCCTCCTGGCCACTCTGGGGATTAGCTCTTTCCAGGTCCAACATCCCCTTCTACTGCTTGTTGCATGCCTTGCCACCATGCACTTTCCCTCTCGCAGTCTGTGACTCAGGGTGCGCTGTCATTGTGGCTTAGCCCTCCAGCCAGGTCACTGTGTTTTCCTCCTTCCAGGATATCAAACCCTCTTCCTCCAAGATGGCAATTTCCCCTTCATTGCCCTGATGGTGCCACTTTCCCAGTGGCTGGTAGGGAAAGCCAAGCCTGCTCTACTCCAGGTTCCAGTTCAGGGTCCCTCTAATCAGCAGCCAATGTCTGTACCCTCTTAAAATTTACCGCCTTTTCCTACAGCCTGTCCCCCAAGTTTTTTCCTTTGTCCTTCTATACTGGCCAGAGCATGGCCTCAGGCTCCCTCACTGCAGCCCCATTCTGCTGCCAGCTTCCTGGCTCTCTTAGCTCCCCCTGTTCCTTCCCAGCTGGGTTCTGGCATTATTCAGGGATTAGTTAGGACAACGAATTCCCCTCAGACGCTGGTTAATTGGCCTCTCCGCAGCCTCGTTAACTCCTTTTAGTCTGGTGTGTATGTGTGAGGGGGTGAAAACCCCATTATAGGTGTCTTAAGGTTGGTGTCTAAATATTGAGGCACCCCCATCACTTCTGAATATCAGTGTGACTCCCTATGTCACAGCAGTTCTCTTAAACTGAAATTGCTCTCCAAATGGAGAGCCTGACAACAAACAGACTTGCCTCAGAAACTTACACAGAGAATCAGAACAGGTACATAGTACTTGTACTATGTCTATTATATAATCTCCCTCCAGCTAATCATATTCCAGACTTTTCTTTGCATCTGCATAATTCCATTAGCCCTGTGATGTCCGTATTTGCCCTGGAAGATAAATCAGATAAGAGCTATTTTCCAGCTTTACTGGTTGCCCTCAATCAGAAGGATTGCAATGGATCCTTTATTCCAGGTAGCTTGCATAACTGTGTAAGCAATAGCCTTGCGACCTCTTCACTCTCCTTTCGGTGACCTAAATTATATACTGACATTTACTAAATATACTGCTCATTTCACTTAGCATTGTAATTGCAATATATGGCCCTGGGGAAATTTAATGATTTCCCATGAGAGCTCATTAATTTACAGCTGTAGTAAACTCACCGGGGCAGATTGTGAACTGGTGTAAATTGGCATAAGACCATAACTTCATTGGCGCTGAGGATCTGGTCACTTATGACTAGTAAGCTACATGTTAATAGGTATGAAATGATTTTGCCTTAGTTCTGAAGTTCTCTTCTTTTCTTTTAAGTTAAATGAACAATTAATTGAAATTTATAAACTAGCTGCAAAGCTAGGATTGTTTGCACAACAGAATCCAATCAAGTGATGTTTTGTAAATCTGTAAATGTTTTATTTCAGAATTTGCAAATTTGATATTTAGGACAAACTTATTCCTTTTCTGACATAGACATTTAACCTCCAGTACAACTTGAAAAATAACATTAGGCTGCATTGGCTTGACCTGGATTTTTTTTTTTAAATTAAGTTGGAAGTGTAATAAGTGAAATAGAGGTTTCATTAACTATGGTTTAAATGGAAATTTGGTTTGCAAAGTCTGTATTTTTCTCTGCAACATTGCCAGTTTCCTCTGTCCTCTTCCCCAATTGTAACCCCATGCAGTGCCTTTAATAAATTCCTCCCAAGAAAAGAGTCCCTTCTGATTCATAATCCAAGACTAAATCTGGAATATGGAGCTGACATTCAGATGCTATGCAGATGAGCATGTTAGAAAAAAAGGTAAGCTGAGGAAATAGCAATGAAGATGCGATCACCACCAACAAAGCATGTTAATTCTTCTTCCCCTGCTCATAGAGACAGAGCATATGGCTCCGCTGGGTCTCATGTCCCCTGCAGGTTGCAAAGAATCATTTTCAAAACACACGGTTAATTCGTTTTCTTCCTGGTGCAGTAATATATTATATGGACAGAACAAGAAAGAACAGTTTCATTCCCTGGGAAATGACTAGGTGGTTCAGGGTAGACTTAGCCAGTGTTGCTGCTAGTTACAATCTCCCACCGCTTCTCAGGATAAGCCAATTTATTCTCAGGACATGCTGTATGTAGCATGGCAGGCAGCATGGATAGTGATAACAAAAAGTAAAAGTAGGACTACGGTGATGTGGGTGAACATTGCAAGAGACGCAATGCTGGCCCAGTGATAAGGCTACTGAAGACCACACTTTGTTACAAAAAAGCCAATAAGGTGAAGGAATATAGGATGGGAGAAGACTGGGGAGCTGGCAAGACTGTTCTCAGCAAATGTCATAAGGCACTGATCAGCTGTCTGTGAGGGACAGACAATATTTTTAGCAGACAAGACTGAAAATATTACAAAAGGCTTTTATGGACTTCACTGGATTGCATTTAAACACCTACATCCTGGCCATGTCCTCTCTTTTGTCCTGCCATGATTTCCTCATGTTCACAGCAATGAAAACATTATCATGTATATATTTTTAACTCTCTAAATTAGAAAAGCTATACTAAATTTAGTATACCAATCAGGCATGGCTTGCATGAGAACACTCAGGTAATTTAAACTCTAACTGGTTTTTTGTTTTGTTTTTTTTCCCCCTCCACATGTGATAATGCTCATCCCAAAGGGATGTTGTGAAGATTAATTACATGTATCTGAAAAGTACTTTGAGATCCTTCAGAGAAGGTGCTGTCCACTTAAATGGAAAGCTGTTGGTGGGGGAGGGGGAAAATCTGCAGGAAATTTTGAATCTGAAGTGAAAATAAAAAAATTCAATTTGGAAATGTCACTGCAGTGCTCATGAGATTTGGCGTTTAGGCCCCTCAAACCACCATTCTCCTCTGTGGTCTAGGGTCCCCAGGCAAGACTACATTTCCCGTAATGTACTATAGTATCCTCTCGTACTAAGCCACTGCCGTACATCATGTGAGATCCAGTCTACACAGGGAGCCTATGGGGGCAGGAAATGGCCAAACTACATCTCCGATGAGGCACTGCAGTGGCATTTCAGATAAATACTTTTTTTTGTTTTGTTTTCAGTCAAAATCTCATCTTTTTTGAGGCACTTTTTAAATGAAATGTCAAATTTTTCCATGGGAAGCAAACTTTTCATGATTTTTTTTATTGTGTTGAAAACCTAATTTCCAGTTAAAAAAACAGCAACCAAAAAACAGTTAATGGAAAATGTTCACTCAGCCCTACTTGAAAGTACTTCTCTGAAGGATGGCAGGGTCAACTTTTATAGGATCTCAGTGGTATTGAATAGACATCTATGGATGTTGTAGAAAACTCCTTACAGGGAGAAGAATTTTCAATTGAAAGAAATTAAGTACAAATAATAATTTTAAATTCAAACTCTCAATCTTTTTGGAATTCTGGTTGTGGATTCAGAATCAAAACACTGCAACTTTGGCCCATCTGTATTTGTTACTGAACCTACTAATTACTGTTACATGTCAATCAGGTTCTTTTCTAAGTAACTGATTGCAGTAACATTTCACTTCTTTAAAAATAGCTTTGAGTAGTAGTAATCTGATGTCAAGGTAGTCATGGTACCCAGCATAGTCAAAGACAGCCTCAATGGATGAAGTATACACACAAAATGCATGAGTCATATTAATCTGAGACTGGAGAGCCAATTCTCATTAAAGCTAGTGGGACTCTTTCAATTGACTTGAATGAGAGCTGGCTCAGACCTTAAGAAAGCAAGCCACAATCCGTAACAGTTTCTGTAACAGAATGCTTTTCATATCCACTAACTGGGTATTTGTAGCAAATTAATTTTTTGTAACATAACTTCATCCACCTATGTTTTAATCCACCATTTTATAAGATGGCATCACACATTAGGGTATTAAATTAACACTGTTCATTTTAACACAGGAGGTTTTTTCCTATTTTGAAACATAACCTCCAAACCAAGAGATACATCTGACTATTTAATAGGTGAATGCTCTTTGCAACAATAGAGTCCCACACCTTGTTCCAGAGATTTGACAGGTATTATATTTGTACCATAGATTAACCAAGGTTGTAATAACTGTCTGTGGTCTATCATATTTCCTGTGTGAGGAATAGCAGAACTTTGCTGAATTTTCATCTCACCAGTCCTTTGTCTCTTATCATTGTCTCTGTAACTCTGTCCCTGTTGCTCACAGTTATAATAAGATTGTTCACTCAGTCACAATGCTGAGTTCATAAAAGGCACAATGTGCAAAAATAGGTTGGCTTCTAGAATGAAACATACCAATGTTTTGATTCATCTGCTCTTGAATAGCAGGGACCTAATTTAATTATAATTACTTTTCTAGTAATTCCTTTCTTTGGCTGTCTACACCTGAGATCTCGCTTCCTCTCTCAGCCCTTATGCCATCTATCTCTTTCTCCCACTCACGACTCCGCACCTATTTTCACATCCCATGTATGCCCAGGGAAAGGAGGGGAACCAGAAGTGTAGGAAGTAGTCCAGGAAAGGAGCAGTGAGGGTGGAGAGAGGAAAGCCCAGAAATGCTGAACTGAGGGTTTCATAACTGGAACCTGGAGAAGATGGCAGGCCTGGGTTACCCTGCCAGCCATTGAGGGAGTGGCATCAAGGCAGTGGAAGGAAGACTGCCTAGGACTGTTGATGGACTGAGCCCCAGAAGGGAGAACACCGAGTGACCTAGCCGAAGGGCTAAGTCACAAAGAAGATGCTGTGGGTCCTGGACTGAGAAGAGTTGTAGAGCGGAGTCAGAGTGACAGCGACAGTGTGCAAACTACAACTGGAGCTGTTGGCCTTGAGAGCTAATCCCCAAAGTGACCAGGAGGAGGTGCCAAACCAGTGGAGAGTGGATTGGTTGTTTGCCTATTGTGTTTGTCCTGCATTGGATTTAGATTGGTTGAATTTTACATATAAAAATATATTGCCCTGGGTTAGGTTAAACCTTTGAAACTAGGTGTAACAGCTGCCCTTCATTTGTAAGAAGCCATTAAGCTCCTTTATGTAACCATGTAGCTGAAACAAAGAGCCCGCCCCAAAACAAAGGCACACATGGGCAGAAGGGTTTCACTGGCTACAGTTTTGTGAATGTCTGACAGAAATAGCAGAAAGACCAGAGAAGCTGGGAGAAGGCAGAAAGGAAACTCCAGACACAGCCAGAACAGCACTGGTAGTGACCCTGAGAAGAAGCTAAGAGAAAGATGTTGGGCTGAGTGCTGGCTGGAGGAGGCTTGGAACTATGAGCAAAGAAGTTATCTCCTGCTGTTGGGTTTTTTCTGTGTTCAGGAAAGCAGGTCTTTGTACATCCTTTTTAAATAGGCTTGCCTCAAAGATAATTGATTGCATCATCAATTTCTCCTCCTACTGAAAACAACCTGCAGGACCTGTACTTTGACTAACTGCTTGGGTGAAAATAGTTACAGTATTGTACGGTTTTTATGGGTGTATGGCACTTAGAGACCTACTACAAGGCGCCCTGTAGATAGATGAACATGAAAATAAAATGACCAATAATAACTTCTGAGTGAGCATGATGACTCCTCAGAAACTTGTGGGAATTTATATGTAGTACGTGGCCATTCGTGCATGGGAGTAACAAGGCGTAAGACACCCTCCTGTGGGATACCTGTACAATAGGTAACAGCACTGGAGGTGAATTGGGCTCTTCAGAGTCACTATGCCTCCTTCATTCCTCACCTAGGTGAGCAGGAGGGGCGAGAAGGATTTACATAGTGGCTTTGTGCCCCCAGCTCTCAATGCTCCAGCCAGTAGAGCTGTGCTGACATGCTGCAGGGAGGGAGACTGTGACTCAGAGAATCACAATCGCCCCTCTTAGGATCCTCCAGGGACAATGTAACAACATGTCGCCCCTTGCTCGGGGCAGATAGTATAGTTACGAAGTAGCACATGAGATGACTGAAGACCTTTTGAAGAAAATAACCAGAGCCATTTGGCCTGAGTTAAAAAGGTTGCCTTACTAGTACAGCCAGTAGACATCTCTGTTGTGCTTCTCCATTGTTTTAGTCCTTCCAGGGCAAAGAAGTTGTTTTCAGGACTGTCCCAATGCACAGTGAATGTCAATGCTGAAGAGCCCCATAATCCAGGCAAAATGGCTTATGTTCTGTACAGAAGTGGAGCTGTGAAAACTCCAGAAAGTCTCCTCAGTGAGCCAGTCTTACTTGTTAAAAGCTTTCTGAGAAAGGGAACAAGTGCTAGACCTATGGCTGTGCTTGATCTGCAGAGCTTGTGTCACAGAATGTGTAAGAATTGAACCCAGCTGTTTAATTCTGAGGTGTTGGAGACAAATCAACCCCTGTCGGTTCACTTGGACTGTTAGGTTTGCTTTAGATGAACTTGAACTGCTAAAACTGCACCTACACTAGGCATTTTTTGGGGATGTTTTACGCTATTGCTTTACTATCAGTTCACCCAGTGGTAGCAACTTTAGGATCATGTACTGATGAGGTTTTATTTATCAAGCTATCAAACTGGTAAGTTTCTTTGTCCAGCAGTGCCTTGAGGCACCTCTTGAATTCTGTCATCTTTAAGGCCACTGGAACCTAACATCCCCTAATAGATCTAGATTTTCTAAACTGTAGGTTGAGTGAAGAAAGTTAACAAAAAAATCCTATGTATGAAAAAACTTTCAGAGGTCATAATTTCAAAACTAAACCAATTTTCTTCAGACTAAGATATTATTCACTTGTGTTATGATAGCATCCAGAGACCCCAATAAGGGTTACTGCTACCTCCCATGTGCCCCACACTGTCAAAACGGAGAGGAAAACATCATCCTTATGCTGAATACTTTACAATATAATCTTCAGTTTTCCTCTTCCTTAGATCTCACTGAAATCTACCAAATAAACCAAGGTTAACTGAATTCAGTTCATTGACTGACTTGTACATGCATGGCACTTCTGATTGGAACATTTGTGACGTGTGCAGTTCTTTTTTATTTTGCTTCTAGAACTCAAAAATAGGTGAATTGACTTTGCTGAACCTTAAAAAAAGAGGAAAAAATAAGGTGGGAGAGGTGAGTGGAGGGCATTGGGCAGAGACCTAGCGTAGAACAGTTCTGTCACAAAGAAATTTGTCCAGAAAAGTACTGAGCAACTGAAATAAGGTAAATCTTAAAATGCAGCATCCCATGTAATTCTAACTATTGTGGTTGCTGCTGTTCCTGCTCTAACGCTCACGGTACTATTGCTACTATGAGTTACAAACAACCCACCATTGTTTACAGTATATAGGTCAGATTTTCTCCAGTACCAAGATCCACCAAAGGCTACTGTAATTTATACCAGACGGCTGTAGCTCCTAAGGGACATTATACCATCTGGGAAATGGAAGAGCAGAGCAAAACTCTTCCCTGCCCCAATATTCCCCTTCTGACCCTCAACACATTCTCCCACCACAGGCTGAGAGGCAGTTGGCATAGTAGCCAGTTCTGCTGGCTTTGCGCCAGCTGAAAGCCCTGAAGACATATTGAAGGAAATCGTAGCTGAGCAGCTGTGGTTAGATTCCAGCCCCACTGCACCACCCAGAGACAGAGAGAACCTAGTCTTATGTATAAATAAATATATATACATCAAATTGGTCATTTTGCTGTTTATAATCTGTATCAGAAACAGAGGATGAAGTCTTTTTTTTTTTCAAGAGGAAAAGGATAATCAGGGTGAGAAAAGAAATTTCTATTATCTAAGCTAGCTGCAGTAGAGAACTGAAAAAAGAATAGGAATGGTTATAAAATACTTGGCAGCATCACTTTGAAAACAAATGAGTAAGGAGGAAAAATTCCGGGGCTGGATTCTGTGACCCCCCCACCTACACTCAGCCTGTCAGTAAGAGAAATCACAGGTTAATTAAATGAGTTGTGTGTTTCCAACATGTACTGTTGGTTAATTACATGAGTCTAGTAAATGATACATATTTCTGAAAGTGCAAAATATTGTTGGATAACAAGCATGTGACTGTAACTCATTATAAACTGGGGTTTGGAGATCACAGTTTGAGAATTTCTATTAGAGGCAATACTGCTGCAGTACTTAAAATCCCGTTATAATGACTTGGCTGGATTAATTTAATCTGCTGTACTTGAAGTCTACTAATGGATGCTGAATTAGTTATGAACTCTTAGGAAAAAGACCTAGATGTCTTGATAGATGTGCCAGTGGTGGTGCCTACTCAATGGGCAACAGCATTAAAAAAGAACAAAAAAACCAAAGAATACAACTGCATTTTATTTTGGTCACCTTGCAATCCCAATGAAAGTTTTGCATGCATTGAAATTGCAACCTGAAACTTGTGCTGAACAACTGCTTTTGTAGTGAGCACTGGGCATCCTGTGCATTGAATGAGACAGGGGTCCTGTGGAAAAAATTGTATGTATTCATGATTAAAGACTGTGTCATAAGACATATGCACAAGAGGGGCAAAATAGTTGCACAGACAACCTTAATTCTGGCATTTTTCCAACTTTTAAGTGCTTGATTTTATTAGAGTTGCAATGTTCTTTTAATTTAGGATTTTTTGTGTAACACATACTGTTGTCGTAGCTTCCAGGCAAACGTTTGGACTTCTGGGATAAAATCCTGGCACCAGTGAGGTTAATGGTAAAACTCCCTTTGACTTCTATGGAGGCAGGATTTCACCCCCAGAGTGGGATACTTCCTCACTGGGGGAGAAATGAGTAGACCTAGTCTGAGGATTCTTTTCCTGAACTATTCCTATTTACAATAAGTGTATAGGCTTTGTTATTGCCGTAAGCAAAATGGATTATCAACCAAAGCATAAGATTGCAATTCACAGGTAGACGTAGATTTGGAACTCTTGGGGTGTAAGGAGGGAGAAACCAACTGCAATCAGCCAGTCAGGTAGATCATTCAAATACACTATGGATTTTGTGCTGCAGCATGTATACCTATATATATACATAGGTATATATGTGTATATTTATAATGCATATATACACAGCCTAGCGCGTATAAATACCAGAGTGGGTATTAATTTACAACATATCAAAATTTCTCTAATACTTAAATATATTTGCTGTTTGTTTATTTGTATGGTGAGAGAAGAGTGAACACATAGTTAGATCATAGAGTTCTGGAGCTAATGTAGAGGTGTTCCAGGATGTGATGCAAGAAGTAGGTCAAAGTTCACCGTTGATGAGATTTGAGCTTCTCTGTGCCTTCTTTATGTCATTTCAGAAGTTGCACTAGCTCTGTATCCATAACAATAAACTGAATAAACCCAGATTTTCTTTCTTTCTTTCTTTTGAAAGCTGTACCAGATTGTCAGCTGGAAGGGTGATTCAGGGACAGACAGTCTGTGATTTACTCTGCAACAAAAAGTGCAATAGAAAGCTAATCAGAAAAAATAGATGACAAAAATTCCTCCCTGTGGGAATGTTTGAAAAATGGAAGTCAAGTGTACCCATAGACAGATCCAGGCTGTGGAGAGAAAGATGGAAGCCAGTTGTAAAAAGAAAAAAAATGGTCAAGTTAAGGGAATCTACATACAACTGCAGCCCAGAACTGGTTGCATGGCAACTAAAAGTGGAGGAACATCTCCACAGCAACAAGGAGTAGCAACAGCCCTAGAGGTAGATGAATTGTAAGACTGACAAAGTTTTAAAGGGGAAAGAACCAATCACAATTGAAAACCAAACAAAACTTCCCCCAAATCCAGCTATTACCCAATAGTAACACCATTTCCAGAGTTGCTGCAGAAACAGGAATTTAGCTCGGATGGGCTAGAAGAGTGATCACTTCTGGATAGTGTCAGATCTTTGACAAGGAAATTCATGAATGCTGGGTAATACTTTCATTTATGCAAAACAATGGCTGACACTCCTATTGATGGAAGCAAACAACTATCCTCAACAAAATGACTAAAAGTGTCACAGAATAAGTTACAGGGTAGCATGTCAGCCTACAAGAGTGGGTTATATGGGGATCCTAAAACAACAAGGAGTCCTTGTGGCACCTTAGAGACTAATATATTTATTTGGGCATAAGCTTTCGTGGGCTAAAACCCACTTCATCAGATGCATGGAGTGGAAAATACAGTAGGTAGGTATAAATATACAGCACATGAAAAGATGGGAGTTGCCTTACCAAGTGGGGGGGTCAGTGCTAATGAGCCAATTCAGTCATGGTGGATATGGCCCATTCCCAACAGTTGATAAGATGTGAGTATCAACAGAGGAAAAAATATTTTTTGTACTGAACCAGCCACTCCCAGTCTTTATTCAGGACTAATTTGATGGTGTCAAGTTTGCAAATTAATTCTAGTTCTGCACTTTCTCATTGAAGTCTGTTTTTGAAGTTTTTTTGTTGAAGAATGGTCACTTCTAAGTCTGTTATTGAGTGTCCAGGGAGATGCAAGTGCTTTCCTACTGGTTTTTGAATATTACAATTCTTGATGTCTGATTTGTGTCCATTTATTCTCTAGTGTAGAGACTTTCCAGTTTGGCCAATGTACATGGCAGAGGGGCATTGCTGGCACATGATGGCATACATCACATTGGTAGATGTGCAGGTAAACAAGCCCCTGATGGTGTGGCTGATGTGGTTAGGTCCCATGATGGTGTCCCTTGAATAGATATGCGGACAGAGTTGGCAATATGGTTCGTTGCAGGAATTGGTTCCTCGGTTAGTGTTTCTATTGTGTGGTACATAGTTGCTGGTGAGCATAGAGCTAATCTTGTCACCTGCTCTCCAGCCCACTTCTGGTTCCTCTGCTCCTTCTCTGCATAAGAGAAGTCCAAGCTCCTCCCACCTCAACACTTAGCACAGTTCCAACCCTCCCACTATTACTCCTAGCCCTTAACCCAGATTTAGGAACTGGGCACTTCTATTTCACTGTCTCCCACCTTCCCTGCCTCCTCAGTGGGAAAGCTCTGTGTGCCCAATCTTCCTCCAAAACCTCCCAGTTCTTCCTGCGCAGCTCCAACATTTTCCTCCCCATGAATAATGCTGAATTTATCTACCCAACACCTTTGTGCTGTATTATTATTGCCATTTTTCAGCAGAGGAACTAAAACAGAGAGATTAAGGCCAAAGTTAATAGCCAGCTCCAAACCTTCTGGCTTCAGTGACTTGCCCTGCATCCCAGAAGTAGTCTGTGGCAGAGGCAGGGATAGAATACAGCTTTTGAGGATACCACTTTATTGCCTTCAATTTTGGATTACTCTTTTTCTTCTCATAGCGGCCTGCCTCATTCACTGCATAGATATTCCACCCTATGAAACTATTTGCTAGGCAAATTCATTGGTGTACCTCACATTGTTTTGCAGGAAAAGGCTCATTGCACAGGAAGTACCAGAAAATATGTAGATTTCACCTAACCTTTCAAAGGGTTGGTTTTGCTCTATGTAGGACCTCAATTCTACTCCTGGCTCTGCCAGGAATGAACTGGTGGCATTTCTCTCAGGATCCCGATCTACCCATTTTTCAGACAAATTTGGTTGTTTTTTGTTTTGTTTTTTCTCCTAAATTTTTAGAGAAGAGGCCAAGTTAGCGTTTAAATTTAGCTGCAACTTTATTCAAAGTGGCTGAGGGGGGAAGGGAGGAAGGAAATTCTGTCCCGTTGAACCACAATAACCTCTGCATTAGGTCACCAGCAGTTTTTGAATGAAGGACCTTCAGATCCACTCCAACTCCTCTATCCCTACAACTAACACAGTTTTTCAAGAGATTTGAACAGCTGCTTGCTAGACAGCAGTAGAATTTTGGAAATCCTGAAGTCCTGAGTTCTGTTTCGGGTTTGGGCTTTGGGGACCGGTGTCTAGTGGTAACAGGCTAGGCAAGTTCATAACTTTGGCACATTCATTCACAAAGATAGAGTGGCTAAGTGGATCAGAGTTGATTCTTTCATATTAAAGCAGTAGGTTATGTTTCCAGTTCTAGAAGTCACCTTGTGCAACCTCTCCATTATCTTATCTGAGAAATAGAGCTGAGTGCGGAGATATTTGCTTGCCTCCGGTTATAGGTATGAGGTTTTGATCAATAATAAAGATTGTAAAGTGCTCAGAAATATGAGCAGGCATCATCTGAAGATGAGTCAGGTGAGCCTAGAACTCATGATCTTGTTGACTGTAGTTCAGTGCACATTCCCCTAGGAAAAAGGGTATTTGGTAGGGGAAGTTTTTTTTGTCTTTCCCTCCTACTGTAGAGGAAGGAGCTGTATCCTGGGCACCCCTTGATCAATAGCATCAAATTTTCTCCATCAAGTCTACCCTTGCCTTTGATCTACCTTATTAAATTAAGCCAATCTGATTATGTATGTATATTTTAGATGCACAATTCTGATTTAAACTGAAACTTAGCTGCAACCTTAGCTATGGAGTGGTGATAACCGTTCCATAATGCTTATACCAACATTACAGATGAGAAAACTGAAGAACTCTGAGTTTGTGATGTGCTCCAGGGCATTCAGGAAGATTGTGGAAGACCTAGGAATAGAGCCACCATCTCTTGATTTCTAGACCACTACTTCAACCGCCACAGGAGTTTTGGGGTTAAATTGAGGGAATAGTATTGATTGGAATTTTAGTGACTTGTTCATTAGCTTATTCTGTGTTCTTTTCAAACATCTACTGAATAGTTTGAGCAAAGAATTTTTAGATTACTGGTTGGTGTGAATGGTTCACTACAGCTATTTGTTATGCATTATGTGGCTGTTCTCATGAGCTGGGTTCTGTTTCCTGACTGGATGACTGAATTATTTTAAACAGGAGAATAATGAACAATTGTATCAGAAGCTCATCCTACAATACATGAAGACGTTGATATTACAAATTCTTTCACAGCAATTGTCTATAACAAAGAACATAAGCTCAAACCAGTGGGACCCGAACATGGTGATTTTATTTCTGAAAATATTCATGAGTCCATTTTTTTTAAAACGATTTGATTAACTCTAATGGGAACCCTCTGAAACAAATCAACTATTGCACATCTCCAGCAAATCCTCCTGTAGGTGTTTCCAAATCTAAGAACTTGTGAGGCTACCATTAAGTCTGCCACTGAAGGTATAGAAAAGAGAACCGTAGCTGTAGACAAAACATGCTCATGGTAGGTTTTGACAATAGGCCGTGTTCTCTCAATTACACTACAACAACTTCCATTGGATATCACTGAACTTTTTTTTTTTTTTAATTGACAAGAAAGAAAATTCCGGAGAAATGCTTTGTGAAGCTGAAAGGGTTAACAATAAGTTACAGACCATGTAGTTTTTTGAGGCCCTAGCTTAAAAGTGGTCTAAAAGCTAGAGATATTAATGCCTACTTTCGGTTATCCTCGGACTGTTCTGATACGGTGCGCGCTCTCTCTCTCTCTCTCTCTCTAATTTAGAGACAAGGTGGGTGAGGTAAAATCTTTTATTGGACCAACTTCTGTTAGTGAGGGAGATGACAAGCTTTTGAGCTTTCACAGAGCTCTTCTCCAAGTCTGGGACACGTACTTAGAGTGTCACAGTTAAATACAAGGTGACACAGTTTTTTTTAGCATAAGTAATTAACACATATTTCAAGGGACCATTGGCGAAGCAGTCAGTTAACACATCTCCAGTCAGAAGGGGTGGAAGGAGAAAAAATAATATATAAATAGCATATTTGTCAGGAATACAAATTATAAATAACAAAACTAACAAGAGCATGGGAGCTTTTTTACAGTCAACTACTCCTGTGTTTTAAATGTAATATTCTGAATGATTTCCTGTGTATTTTATGTAGTGAGCTGTATGATCTGTATCTGGCATAGGTTATAAGATTGGGACAGGAGTAGAGGCAGTCAAACTTTTTGTTGAAATGTTTTTAACAGAAAATAGCTTCAATGAAAACACGAGAAATTTTGAATTTTTTGATAAAAATGAAAAATATTTCTTTCATCAACATTTTTCATGGGGGCCAAGAGGGGTGGAAGTGTTTCCTCATCTAGCCATAGATGGGAGCCCCGTGTTTGTACAGTGCCAGACATACTAGTGATACTTATTAATTCTTATTGTTATTTCTTTACTAACAATAGCCTCGCTCATGTCTACATTTGAGGAAGAATCTACAGAGATTTCTGTTGCCCGGTTTGTTTAAAAATGTGACTGACTCTTCAGTTTAACATGTTGATTTCTTGTTTGTGATAGTGAATTCACTATTACAATAGTGGATGAGTAAAGTAAAATACAAAAGCAATTAAACTTACCACGGAACTTTTATGAAATTCCATAGACTTTAGGTAATAGTCCATATAGCTTTGGAGGAGAAAAACAACAGACATTTTGGCTTGAACCCCTGTGTAGATATTTGTTATCCCTGATCCCCATTCTAAAAAAATAAGCTATGCCCAGGCTTCCGATCCATTTGCAATTGTTTATTTCCATTGGCTTGTTCTAAATAACACTCAGAGTTCACCACCTCTTCAGAAGTGATTTATCCTTGAGACTCATAAAAGTACTTCTGAAGATCTTTGGACTGCACCAGCTTACATCAAGTGTCAGGTATTTTAAAATGTTTTCCCTGCAGGGGAATTACCATTTTCCCATAACACAAGCCAAACACTGTGCTGTCTTATCAATATAGTCAGTACACTTTTCAAGAACAAATTCCAGCAAAGTGCTCTTAATGTAAGTGATGTCAGTGCACTCGCTGTAAGTGGTGGTGTCTCCCTTCTTGATTAGGGTTATAAGAAAGTGTTTTTGTTTGCAGGGCCAGTTCAGATCCAAGCCATGAAGGGTCAGGTTAAAAGCTGGTGGAACATTTAATGCTCCTGCTCCAGTGCCACGTGGATAGGAGTGTGAGCCACTGCCTGTGGAGCGAGGGCTCCCAGGTGATGAGTAGAGGTCCCTGGGGAATCAGGATATCTTTCATATCTTTGAGCCTGGGGAACATGACGGGCTCTTTTGTTCTCCTGTTTAACAAGAACCCTGAATCCACTATTTCCTTCATGCACCCACAAACTCGTGTAGTTCTGGGCACATTCCCTTTTACACTCCCAGATCTTTCCCACTCCCTCACATCTTGCATGGCAGAATAGTTTGGGGCACGTTGATGTGGGGAAAAAAATGACACAATGAAATTTGAGCCATGCAGCAGGTGGGAGACCTCAAATGAGTGGTTTCATAGGGAGCCTCAAATTTGCTTGAATGTCCCCACTTCCTTCCATTCCTCCCTGCTAGTGTATTTACTTGGTGGATCACAGTCTAAGAGGGGAAATTATGCATGAAGCCATGCTATGTGTAACTGTGATTCTGATTTACAGAGGTTTGTCCAGATCTAGTCTTTAGTTTTGACCAATGTATGTTTGCACCCATTGTGTTTTGCTTTGTGCTTCAGGACTGAATGAACCCCAAAACTGAAAGCAAAACTAAGTCCAAAATGTGAAATTCCACCTGCTTTCATAGCCTGACTGTGCAAGGTTGCAAATGTCACCTACTTTCCCCAAGAAGCCATAAATCAAAGGTCAGGTATCAGAGGGGTAGCCATGGTAGTCTGGATCTGTAAAAGCAGCAAAGAGTCCTGTGGCACCTTATAGACTAACAGACGTTTTGGAGCATGAGCTTTCGTGGGTGAAAACCCACTTCGTCGGATGCATGTCATAAATCAAAGGCTTACTCAATGGGAGCTGAGTTTGCAGCAGAGCCAGGAACAAGTCATGTGGCTGTTCTTTTGCAAACTTTCTGTGCAGCTGTAAAGGTAGAAGAAACTTACTGCAAAGAGGGAGAATCCCAAAACACTACGGAGAAGAACCTCCCTCCTCTCTGCCCCTACTAATACATACAAAAGAGAAACAGCACATCAGCATCAGAAACTGGAAGGTCAGTAAGGATTCTGTCACTGGCACCAGATCAGTGAAATGTGAACCTATTTGAATATAAAAGGGAATAGAAATATCTTGGGTAGGCACTAGGACCCCACGAATGCCTATATGAAATGCTGCCTGGCAGCATGTCAGTGGCACAGAGCTTCCTTAGCTGTTACACAAGACAAGGAGCAGCATTTGGAGCATCATTTTCATCCTGAAACCTGCAAGGTATTTATTTATCTACCATTAATCATAAGGATTCTTAGATTATAAAAGCCTTAGAGCTGCTTATTTCATCCTTATTTATTGCCAGCATCTCAGTCATTTATATTATTGTTACATGTTGTTATGTTTTTATATTTCTGTAGCTCAGATGGGAGCAACAGTGCCATAAAGAAATGGGCTAGTTATTTCCAGCTAGTGAGACCTGGGAGTATTGTACACCAAAAGTGTAAGTATGTGTTTTCTATCTTTATTATGCTGTTTATCACTGCTTGTTCCTTTTGGTTTGCATTGTATTCCCCCTTCAGAGAGGGGAAGGAAACCGTTGATGAGCTGATCTAGGAAGAGAAACCTGGATCTTCTGTTCACCCATTGTGGAAAATGTCTAGCAAATGCCTGAAAAATCCTAAATACTGGGAAGACATTGTGCATTTTCTTCCAGTTTGTGAGATGGTAGATTCTGATGAGGATAGCAGATTTTTTTTTCTCCCCATTGTGACTTTTTCTTCCTTGCCTGGGATGGGAAATGGATTTTGCTGGATGTTGTGAGCAAAGCTCACAACTGTTTTACGTGTACTCCATTCGCAGGGTTGAAGAACTGTTTATTTTCTTTGTAATCACTCATGCGATTCAGCATATTTCCTGAACATATCTCTGGTTTTCTCAAGTCCCATCAGATATGTCATTCATTCCTTGCTAGAAGGGTACAGAGATATTCATGAATCTTAACTGTGAAGCCAATGGATTACTTCCTACGTATAAAGTTCACATTCAATGCCAACAGTAGTCAGATGTAATCTTGGAAACAGATCATAGGCAGTTTTTCCCTATCATTGGAGCAAGCTGAATTTGGTCTAGATGTCCAATTTTGTTGGCCATTAAAAGGTTTGTGATCTTATAGAATTGATTGCAATTTCCCTTTAACTACACTGCCTGTATAGACATAGCTTCCACAGAACTGACATACAGATTGCTCAAGGGCATATAGAGCACTGGATGCCAGTTGGAAAGAAGTTGAATGAAAGAAGTTTTGATTGCAGTTTGAACTTCAGTGGATGTGACTACTGTTTGTCAATGGACCGTGTGTGTGTGTAAGGAGAGAAGGATTTGGCCCATCCCATTCTATGCTAAAAGCATTTATTTTACTAAGAGTAAAAATAATTTGATTGGATTTTAGAGAAATGCAAACCACCAATATGACTTATAAATGGCAACTGTACACTAAAGAAGAATCAAGTTTTATAACTTTAAATTGATTGATTTAAAAAGTCAGTGTTTTTAATTTGTAATGATCAAAATTCAACTGGCAATGGGCCAAATTCATAGGTGAGTCTAAGGCCTGGTCTACACTGGGAGTGGGAGGGATCCATCTAAGTTATGCAACTTCAGCTACATGAATAACGTAGCTGAAGTCAACGTACTTAGATCTACTTACCACGGTGTCTTCACTGCGGTAGGTCGACTGCTGACATTCCCCCGTCAACTCCGCCTACGCTTCTCGCTCCGGTGGAGTATCGGAGTAGACGGGAAAGCGCTCGGTGGTTGATTCATTGCGTCTTCACTAGACGCGATAAATCACCATCCCCCCCGTGGATCGATCGCTCCGGAGGTAAGTGTAGACATGCCCTTATAGGTAGTAAAAGGGCTGTAATTCATAACAACATGTGCATGACTGCTAAATTTGGGTCATGATTTAAACAATCCAAAATATATTTTTGCAGAGAGGGATAAATTAAAGCCTTCTCTGGGGTAAGGGATGGAATGTTGTATTCCATGTTCATTTGTCTTTTTAAGAGAGTTAGAGCACAACTTAGATGCAAAATTCCCATAGAGTCATAGGCGGCAGGTTATATATATTTGTGGTGCTCGAGCACCAGGAATATTCAGGGCCGGGTGCCCTGCTCCAGCAATATTTGGAGCTGAGTCTCTCCCCCGGCCCTGCCTGGATTGGGCCCCGGCCCCCACAGGCCTCTCCCCCCCACCGCATTCCTGCCTGGAGCAGGTCCCAGCCCCCGCCTGCCACCCCTCCCCCCTGCGTGCCCCGCCCCACCCCACCGAGTCCCTGCCTGACAGAAAGCAGCGTGGCGCCTCTCCCCTGCCTGCTCGTGCTGCCGGAGTAGAGCGGCTCCCGGCAGAACTGCTGTCTGCTGCCCCAGGGCCCTAGCGCCTACCCTCCACTAATGGCAAGGCAGGCTGCCCTTACCCTGCCCTTCTGCCTCGCCCTGAGCCTCCCCAACGCCCCAAACCCTCTGCCCCAGCCAGAGCCCTCATCCCCCCACACCCTAATCCTCTGCCCCAGCCAGAGCCCTCATCTCCCCGCACCCTAATCCTCTGCCCCAGCCAGAGCCCTCATCCCCCCACACCCTAATCCTCTGCCCCATCCCTGAGCCCCAGCCAGAGCCCTCATCCCCTCACACCCTAATCCTCTGCCCCAGCCCCGAGCCCCCTCCTGCATCATGAACCCCTCATCCTCAGCCCCACCCCTGCACTCCCTCCTATCCCCAAACTCCCTCCCAGAGCGTGCACCCCTCACGCCTTCCTACGCCCCCACCCCCAGCCTGCACCAAAACTCCATCCCAAAGCCTATACCCCTCACCCCTGCCTGCACACCCACCCCCTCCCCCAGCCCAGAGCCTGCACCCAGCACCCAAACTCCATCCCAAAGCCTGCACTCCTCACCCCTTCCTACACCCCCAGCCCAGAGCCTGCACCCCTCCTGCACCCTAATCTCCAGCCCAGGACCTGCACCCCAGACACCCCCCCAGACCCGTCCTAGAGCCGTAGGCAGGTGGGGGTGGAGTTTGGGGGGGCCGGGTTCTGGGCACCACCAAAATTTCTACAAACTTGCCACCCACGCATAGAGTTAAGAGTAAGATGTCACAATGAGCCCTGAGGATTTATGAGGTTTTTTGTAGTGTCCCTTAGAGCTATTTTAAATACAGTGAATAATTTCCACATGATTTGATTTAATAGCTAGTTACAATTCAGATTATGTGTTACTTGGTAATAAAAGTCCATGATCCAATATTTTCTGCAGACAGGAAACAGTAAAATCAGAATGAATCCTCCAATGTCATACTGTGGGGATGTAATGAACTAAATAACCTCTTTAACCTTTCATGTCTAATATACATAATCTGTGTATTTCTATGTTTTATAGTATATTATAATATAACTGTATTCTATAATCCATAAGAACATAAGAACATAAGAAAGGCCGTACCGGGTCAGACCAAAGGTCCATCTAGCCCAGTATCTGTCTACCGACAGTGGCCAATGCCAGGTGCCCCTGAGGGAGTGAACCTAACAGGCAATGATCAAGTGATCTCTCTCCTGCCATCCATCTCCATCCTCTGACGAACAGAGGCTAGGGACACCATTCTTACCCATCCTGGCTAATAGCCATTTATGGACTTAGCCACCATGAATTTATCCAGTCCCCTTTTAAAGTAATTAGAACTGTGCAAATAATGAATTTTTTGGTTCACTAGCAATTCTGAAAAAATACAAAAGAAAAATCATTGTGGATCAAACTGAATTGAAAAGTAAGTTAAAAAAATTGTTTCAGGTCAAACAAGGTTTCTTTTGAGCAAAATCAAAACGTTTCACTTCAATTTTGATAATTTTAAAACATTTTTTATTTTGATTTTAATTTTTTTAATTAAAGTCACTTTGAAAATGTCAAAACGTTTTGAGGGGTTCTTTTTGAAGGATTTTGTTTTGAGCAAAACAATTTGGTGAAAATGATACAAATTTGCTAAATGTTTTGGTGTCACTGAATCTTCATTTGTCACTGGGGGGAAAAGATATTTTGGCCAAAAAATGTTGCCCAGCTCTACCCTTAGATTAGATGTAGATTAGAACTATGTAGTTTCGGATATGGATCTAGATCTCCATTTCAACTCTAGTCCTCCAAAAATTCAGGAGTGTATGAATTCGAAGGTTTGGCTCAGTCTTGTTATAGAGCTAACACCCATAATGTGAAATTTGAATCTGGGTCCAAATTCTTACCCACTTGCCCCAGCTGTGTGAGGTGTTAAGGCCTGGGGCTTTCACTTGAGCCTCTGTGTCTCAGAATTAATGTATAACTGTGTGTACCTGTCCTACACTTATAATTATATACACAAAAGCTATGTTCAAAAGAACATTATTAAGGGTGCACTATCAAGCACTCAAAAGTTGTCACCTGCCTTTGCAACTTTAATTCCAGCCTTTGTGCGTGTGCATTATGATACAGTCTTTTATTATACATTGCCTCATCCTGCTCTGGGGGGTGACTCAGGGTTGTGCAGTGAAAAAGACTTTTGTCTGTAGGACCCCTTCTTCATTTACTACAGAAGTTGGAAAGTGAGTAATGATTAAGGCAGGGGCCTGCAGGAAGAGAAAGGATGGTCTTGTGGCTGTTGAATGCTGGCCTGGAGGACTGGATTCTATCCCTGCCTCTGCCATGGAGTTCTTGTGTGATGCTGGGCAAGTCACTTAAGCCAAATTTTCACAGATGGTCACTAATTGTGTGTTCCTTATTTTCTGGGTGCCCAGCTTGAGACCCTGGCATCTGCTAATCACTTGCTGCTGCAACTGGACTTAATCAGAGCTGTGCTTTGGATATATAAAGTGTTATAGAAGTATCCTGAAAATTCAGGTCCTAACATCTTAATTTAGATGCCCCAAATCAGTGGATACTTTTGACCCTGATCTCTTTGCCTCAGTTTCCCATTTATAAAATGAGATAATACCCTTCCCCAACCCATCTCACAGGAGTGCTGTGAAAATAAACGAATGTTTGTGAGACACTCATGTGAATCATTTGGGGGATTCTTTGTCTGTTTTTAAAAAAAATTTAGTCTGAAATATGCCGGATTAACACTCCCGAAGAGCAGATGATGCCTCACTGCAACTACTCTGACCGTGCTTCTCCTTTAGGTATTAAAAGGTCGTCCCATCTCCATACTCATCCTCTCTTTGGCCTCTTTGTAGAGAGTGATTACTAGACTGCCCAGGCTGGTGGTGATTTTTATGATGACGCTGCCTGTGCACGACAAATGAGTCGGAAGCCACTAATTAATGTGTTTCATTAGTGATATGACGACAAACAACTTTCACTTAGGCTGAATTCATACTGGCAACCTGGCAATTATGATGTGAAAGATTATGTATCGTATCCATCTCTTGCATGATGCATTCTCCACAACTATGTTTACAGTTATTATTATTTTATTATTTGTATTATCATAGTCATGGACCAGGACCCCATTGTGCTAGGTGCTGTACTAACACAGAGCAAAAAGATGGTGCCAGCCCCAAAGAGTTCGCAATCTAAGTATAAGGCAAGAGACAACAGATGCATACAGATGGGGGAGTAACAAGGAAACAATGGGACAATATTGGTCAGCATGAAATGCAGTGGTATCAGTGTCACTATTTTTGTAGGCATCACAGCAAAGGAGAGCTTTAAGAAGAGTTTGGAAGGAGGATAATGAGATAGGTTTATCAGAAGCTCTTCTCAAGAGTGAGGGGCAGCCTGGAAGAAATCACAAAGGTGCTACTTTGAAAACTTAAGAGTTGGGCAATGGAGCGTGGCATCCTGGGCTGGTCAGAGGGGAGAGGTGACATCTCAGCAGCAAATGAGATATGATAGGTAGGGTGGAGATAGACCATAAAGGGCCTTGGAAGTTAATAGAAGCCATTTACGTTTGATACGATATAGAAGAAAACCCCAGTGGAGGGAAGCAAAGGTGATCGTCAAAGTGACAGGCTAGGAAAATGATCTTTGCAGCAGCATTCTGAATGGATACAAGTGGGGCAAGATTGCATTTGTCAGGGCCAGACAGAAGCATGTTGCAGTAACCGACATGCAATATGATGAGAGTCTGGAATAGAATTTTAGCTATGCAGATGGCTGGGAAAGGCCATGTCTGAGAGATGTTTTGCAGAAAGACTTGTCAGGACTTAGACTGAGCTTGGATGAACCTAGAGAGAAGTCCAAGTCAAAGATGACACCAGGTTATGGGCCTGAGTGACAGGCAGGATGGTGGTGATGTCCACAGTAATTGAGAAAGGAGGTAGCCGGGAGAGCTCAGGAAGCAAAGATTAAGAGCTTTGTTATATCCATGCGATAGCCCTGAAGTCAGTTGGGTTTCCTGGGTGCCACTGAGAGTAGAATATGTCACAGCATGTTTGTATTTTACTAAATTATATAGCTATAAAATAATTTTAAATCTATCAAACAGCCATAAACATCATCTTTCATTTGGAATGCCAATGAGACTAATGCACTAGCCTGTTAGCCTGTATTACTATCTCAAACTGTCTAGAAAGCACCTGTAACAGCACACTGTGAATTGCTAAGTAGCTGTATCTATGGGCAAAGTATTTGTAGATCATTTACTTAACAATGGAACGTATTTATGCCCTCTTTAAAAAAAATCTTCAAAGATTTTATGCTCTGCAACTGATCATTTTCATTTATGATGCAGTATGGAATACAGAGGAGACATGATCCTGCCCCCTAGATGTTTACAGTCTAAAAAAAAATCTACTGTAAGCTGAAGAAAGGCTCTGAATTCTCTCTAGGTCTTTTTTTTGTTTTTTAATTCTACTATTTAATGGTAAAGAAATTAAAAACCAAATTGGGTCAGCATTATTGATGTTGGTATACAAAACAATGTTTAACATGCCCTCTGCTGGTCTGAAGGCAGCAGTTATTCCCAGGACTATGCATATATTAGTGGGTCTTTTGACACTGCATTTGTTAAACACAAACAGACTGATGGATTTCAGCTGATTGGAAAATAAATGGAATAAATGTTTGCCAAATGGAGTAGGACACAGGGTCCTATCTGGCAACCCTTTCTCATCCGAGTAGTCTGTAGTCATGCAGGTACTTGCACTGAAGGCTATTGGCCAAATTGTGTTTTACTTGTTTAAATCACAAGTAATTTCATTGATTCAATGAAGTGACTCCAGCTTTAAACTAGTGTCAGAACTGGGGAAACCTGCAGGAGTGAAAGTTACAGGTTGTGATGTAATGTGGGGTTGGTGATTCTGACTCCCATTATCCCTCTCTAATTGCATTACCGTTAGGGCGACCCAGCCATTGCCCATTCAGAGAGTACCAGTGATCTAGTAGGACCTGTGCTGATTCTGGATGTGAAGGTACCATCTCAACATGTAGCCAGGCTTTTTAAGTGGAAGTAAATATAGCTATCAAATTGTGAAAGCCATACTCTGAAGGCAATCTATAATATTTTTACTGGGCACTATTTCTACCTGAGTAACTCCACTGCATTGTTCTGATCCAATGTTTCTGTTATTTTAAAGCCTTTTCTAACAAGAAATCCTCTTCAATATGATTGCCCTTTGAATGATAGCTAAGACCTATTTATCCAGTATATAATAGCATGTCTGCAGATTTAAAAACTGGAGCACAATTCAGTTTTTGTGATATGTGGTTTTCTCCTTATGGTGTATATATGTAAGTCCTCTATCTGGTCCATTTGCTGACTTATAAAGCATGCTCCTTTAAAGGAGTCATAATACATCATTTTTAGCAATGTGGTAGCCACACTTTGAAGCATTCAGTCACTGGGTCAAAAGCCATCCATTAGAGAATGAAGGAATACTTGTCTGTGGAACAACAGTATTGTAAATATTTTCTGTCTAGTTGAGTGGGTAACCAGCGGATTTCACTGTCTTACTAAGCTTGACTCAAGTGCAAAGAAGTTGAATTTTTTTGTAACACTACTCAGTTCCTGTTACTATTTTGTACTCTTTTGGTAGCTCAGTCATGGGCCAAATTAATCCCTGACAGAATGCTAGTGACATCAGTGGCGTTACACAAGAGATGAGTTTGTCCTAGCGAGTCTCCATTTAAAAATCTCTGGCTATGCATTTTAAATGAAAGCATCATTATTTGTATTGTGTCAGCCCAGACTTTAGCAGATTCGACTTTATTTTCAGTGCTTGTTAGCTGGGGCTTAATAATGATGAAACAGTACATATTGTCTCATAAATATCTAATCCACATTTTAAGCATTTTACAAAATTATTATTACTGGTGGTACTTGGGAAATAGTATATTTTTAAAGCATAACAATTCAATGATAAGAAATAGCTAATTTATTGTGTCAGGTTTGTGCCAGGTTCTCCCTTGTCTGCTCTTCTAGGGCCTGATCCAAAGGCGGTTGAAGTCAATTGGTATCTTTCCATTGGCCTTTGGATTAGTGTGATGGGTTCCCCAGGTACAGCCTCTAACTGGGGTACTGCTGACCCCTTTGTCTTACCAACCTGGGATCCCTCTCACCATAGGCGACAACTTCTCCTGGTGCCAGTGGGTGCTCAACTCACCCCTGCCCCAGGCCCGTCCTGACTCTACCCTTGCCCTGCCCCCATTCCAAACCTTTCCCCAAAGTCCCTGCCCCTATTGGACCCCTTCCCCAAATCCCCGGCCTCGCCTCTTCCCCACCTACACCCCTGAGCGTGCCACGTTCCCGCTCCTCCCCCTCCCTCCTACAGCTTGTTACGCCACAAAACAGCTCTTTCGTGGTGGCAAGCACTAGGAGGAGAAGTGGGGACACCGCACGCTCAGGGGAGGAGGTGAAGGCAGAGGTGAGCTGGGGTGGGGTGGGGAGCTGCCGGTGGGTGCAGAGCACCTACCAATTTTTCCCCGTGGGTGCTCCAGCCCCACAGCACCCACCGAGTCGGTGCCTATGGATCTCACACTGTGATGTTTTGACAAGCTGCAAACCCCTCCAGGTCCTGCACTCACACAGCCATCCACAGGCAGGGACACACCCATATTAGTTACATGAATGCTTTCACCAGCCCCTCATGAACCAACAATAGAGAGGCTCCAGCCAATTCTCCCCAGTCTAGGACCCCAGAGCTGTACTGTCTTGCCCTGATCAGAAGCCTGGCCAGTGTAAATTTATTACCCAGTCCTCCCCAAAGTGGAGAGGACCTGCACCAGCCCTTGTTCCTGAGAAGATTTCCCTTGCACATCAAACAACATACTGTTTTAGGTAAAAAATATAAAACAGATTTATTAACTACAGAAAGATAGATTTTAGGTGATTATAGTAATAAATGTACAGTAGTAAGTGTACAGATCAACCCTTCTAGTACAGTCATGTAGTTTTCATTTGCCATTTGTTTCTAGTCCTTCATGGGGTTTTTTTTTCTTCACTGATGACAACAACCACAATTTATAGACCACTTTTCATTGTAGCTAAGATCAGAATCTAGGTGCCAACTCAGGAGAACACTTAAGCATGTGCTTAACATTTGTCATGTACTTAAGTCTCAAGGGACTAATGCAAGTGCTTAAAATTAAGCACATGCTTAAATGCTGTCCTTAATAGGGAGACTTCCTCTTGACTCTGGGTAAAAATTTCAACTCAAACTATGTCAATTGTATGAAACTGGAGAACCTTGCTACATAATCCAGGGCTTTAGGGATAATGTAGCTACTGATAGTGTGTTTGGGAAATCAGTCAGAATAAGCACCAGATGTGTTAGTGTCAAAGCAAAAGTGGGAGCAGTAGTAAAAAAACAAAACAAAAAAACAACATGAAAATCCACTTACAGGCCTTCAGGGAAGAAGAGACTGATAGTCATCCTTAATTTACCCATAGTCTTCTGAGCAAAAGTACTGTGCTTGAACTTCATCTATGAATGTTTCCATTATAAGCTCTAATAATAAGGTTTTGAAAGGAAACCTACTCTAAGCAATTTAAATGTGTCAAAGAACTGTTCACAAGACATACAAAAGAAATGTACTGCCTTTCTCCCCTCTGCAAAAAACGAGTCATAACTATAATTGGGAAGCCATGACACTGCCCTTTTGAAATAACAGTTCTTTGATGGGTTATGATATCTCATCTTCAACTGAAGTGATGGTTGTCCTTAATGGTAACTTTGGCATAAAGTACAGTTTGCAGAAAAGCAACTTCCTTTATTAAAATATACATATCAAATAACAGAGACTTGGTGGGATAACTCACATGATTGGAGTACTGTCATGGATGGATATAAACTGTTCAGGAAGGATAGGCAGGGCAGAAAAGGTGGGGGAGTTGCGTTGTATGTAAGAGAGCAGTATGACTGCTCAGAGCTCCAGTATGAAACTGCAGAGAAACCTGAGAGTCTCTGGATTAAATTTAGAAGTATGAACAACAAGGGTGATGTCGTGGTGGGAGTCTGCTACAGACCACCAGACCAGGGGGATGAGGTGGACGAGACTTTCTTCCAGCAACTAACAGAAGTTGCTAGATCACAGGCCCTGGTTCTCATGGGTGACTTTAATCACCCCGATATCTGCTGGGAGAGCAATACAGCAGTGCACAGACAATCCAGGAAGTTTCTGGAAAGTGTAGGGGACAATTTCCTGGTGCAAGTGCTGGAGGAACCAACTAGGGGAAAAGCTCTTCTTGACCTGCTGCTCACAAACAGGGAAGAATTAGTAGAGGAAGCAATAGTGGATGGGAACCTGGGAGGCAGTGACCATGAGATGGTCGAGTTCAGGATCCTGATACAAGGAAGAAAGGAGAGCAGTAGAACAGAGACCCTGGACTTCAGAAAAGCAGACTTCGACTCCCTCAGGGAACTGATGGGCAAGGTCCCCTGGGAGAATAACATGATGGGGAAAGGAGTCGAGGAAAGCTGGCTGTATTTTAAAGAATCCTTATTGAGGTTGCAGGAACAAACCATCCCGATGTGTAGGAAGAAAAGTAAACATGGCAGGCGACCAGCTTGGCTTAACAGTGAAATCCTTGCTCGTCTTAAACACAAAAAAACAGCTTACAAGAAGTGGAAGATTGGACAAATAACCAGGGAGGAGTATAAAAGTATTGCTCAGGCATGCAGGAGTGAAATTAGGAAGGCCACATCACACTTGGAGTTGCAGCTAGCTGGAGATGTTAGGAGTAACAAGAAGGGTTTCTTCAGATATGTTAGCAACAAGAAGAAAGTCAAGGAAAGTGTGGGCCCCTTGCTGAATGAGGGAGGGAACCTAGTGACAGAGGATGTGGAGAAAGCTAGTGTACTCAATGCTTTTTTTGCCTCTGTCTTCACAGACAAGGTCAGCTCCCAGACAGCTGCACTCTGCAGCATGGTATGGGGAGGAGGTGACCAGCTCTCTGTGGAGAAAGAAGTAGTTCGGGACTATTTAGAAAAGCTGGACGAGCACAAGTCCATGGGGCTGGATGCACTGCATCCGAGGGTGCTAAAGGAGTTGGCTGATGAGATTGCAGAGCCATTGGCCATTATCTTTGAAAAATCATGGCGATCGGGGGAGGTCCCGGATGACTGGAAAAAAGCCAATATAGTGCCCATCTTTAAAAAAGGGAAGAAGGAAGATCCAGGGAACTACAGGCCAGTCAGTCTCACCTCAGTCCCTGGAAAAATCATGGATCAGGTCCTCAAGGAATCAATTCTGAACCACTTAAAGGAGGGGAAAGTGATCAGGAACAGTCAGCATGGATTCACCAAGGGCAAGTCATGCCTGACTAACCTAATTGCCTTCTATGATGAGATAACCTGCTCTGTGGATGAGGGGAAAGCAGTGGAAGTGCTATTTCTGGACTTTAGCAAAGCTTTTGATACAGTCTCCCACAGTATTCTTGCCAGCAAGTTAAAGAAGTCTGGGCAGGATGAATGGACGGTAAGGTGGATAGAAAACTGGCTAGATGGTCGGGCTCAATGGGTAGTGATCAATGGTTCCATGTCTAGTTGGCAGCCGGTATCAAGTGGAGTGCCCCAAGGGTCGGTGCTGGGGCCGGTTTTGTTCAATATCTTCATTAACGATCTGGAGGATGGTGTGGACTGCACCCTTAGCAAGTTTGCAGATGACACTAAACTGGGAGGAGTGGTTGATATGCTGGAGGGTAGGGATAGGATACAGAGGGATCTAGACAAATTAGAGGATTGGGCCAAAAGAAATATGATGAGGTTCAACAAGGACAAGTGCAGAGTCCTGCATTTAGGACGGAAGAATCCCATGCACTGCTATAGACTAGGGACCGAATGGCTGGGCAGCAGTTCTGCAGAAAGGGACCTAGGGGTTACAGTGGACGAAAAGCTGAATATGAGTCAACAGTGTGCCCTTGTTGCCAAGAAGGCTAATGGCATTTTGGGTTGTATAAGTAGGGGCATTTCCAGCAGATCGAGGGATGTGATCATTCCCCTCTATTCAGCTCTGGTGAGGCCTCATTTGGAGTACTGTGTCCAGTTTTGGGCCCCACACTACAAGAAGGATGTGGATAAATTGGAGAGAGTCCAGCAGAGGGCCACAAAAATGATCAGGGGGCTGGAGCTCATGACTTATGAGGAGAGGCTGAGGGAACTGGGATTGTTTAGCCTGCAGAAGAGAAGAATGAGGGGGGATTTGATAGCTACTTTCAACTACCTGAAAGGGGGTTCCAAAGAGGATGGATCTAGACTGTTCTCAGTGGTAGAAGATGACAGAACAAGGAGTAATGGTCTCAAGTTGCAGGGGGAGGTTTAGGTTGGACATTAGGAAAAACTTTTTCACTAGTAGGGTGGTGAAGCACTGGAATGGGTTACCTAGGGAGGTGGTGGAATCTCCTTCCTTAGAGGTTTTTAAGGTCAGGCTTGACAAAGCCCTGGCTGGGATGATTTAGTTGGGGATTGGTCCTGCTTTGAGCCGGGGGTTGGACTAGATGACCTCCTGAGGTCCCTTCCAACCCTGAGATTCTATGATTCTATGAAAGCTAAAGGCACAAGTATGAGAAATAATACTTTACAATCTATCTCCTGCACAAAAGAACGTGCATGTGTTGGGACTTTAGTTATATAAATTCATTAGTTTAAGGGGAACTACATGATAATAGACTTGTGAATTGAGTTAGGACCATTCCCCCCAAGTCTGCATTGTCAAATCAGCGTCACAGAATAAAATCAGTGTTCATGCACAGAGACCCACAGTGCAATAACTCAGTTGACGTTAATTTGAATTTATTCTCCCTTTCCCCAAAATACAATAATTTACACCTGAGATGATTTTATGTCACCTAACACCAGAAATCATTTTCCCTGGAGCCACAAAGTGGCTTTGATTATCCAGATTTGTTTGTTTCCTGCTAGGACACTTGACTAGACGGGGATAGCTAACATCATATCCAGCGTTTACCTAGTATTAGATGGTAAGGGCCAGATTCTGATCTCAGTTACATTGGATAAATCCAGAGTAACTTCACTTTGACCATTGCATTGCCGTGGTCTCTAAGTCCCTGACAAACTGTCCTGTAAAACTTTGACATTGGTTCAGAGCCTAGTATGGCCATTGAATATGGACTTGGATTCCCAAACTGTTTGCAAGCTCTAATGTGCATGTGTTTATGCATACACATAGTTGAAACCACTTTGACAGGATGTGGATACCCTTTGACAGGATACAGAATTTGTAATTTAGCTGGACAGATTAAACTTAATGAGCGTGCTGTCTGTTGAATGCGGTGCTCAGAGTTGCCGAAGCTACTTTGTAAAGACAATTTTTGGCATTAATTGGCTTGTCAATCACAATGAAAGGGGCTACAAATTGCTCTCAGAATTCCGCTCTGTGCTGCATCTCATCTGTGTGCACAGAGTAGCATCCAGGAGGTACGACTTCTTCCTGACTGAGAGTGTTTGCAGTTCTGCTGTTGCTTTCCTTTTCCCAGCCATTCTGGGATCACAGAAGCCCAAGTGGTTCAGATCAGTCAGAAGAATTTAAATATGAGTGGTTTTGAATGAATGCTATCGCAGCAGGAATGTTAGTTATGGGACGAGACTAGGTTGTTTCTATCTCAGTATATGTAAATAGGCGTACTGTCTTACCAAGGGCTTGTACAGTCACTGTTGCAGTGAAGCTACATTATTGCTTGCTGCTAATACTCTGGATCTCATTTTAAGGCAGGGTTGGAGGTGATGGGTCAGCTGAAAAGAATCTGTCATGGTCACCACAGAACTCAGAATTGCATCTGAACATGTACAATTTGAAATTCCTTCACGCACTTAAGGCTGATGTACAGCAGTGTACTTTCTTGACAGTGTCATTGGCGAGTCTCATCAAATTGGATTCTGTGATGTTTTCTTGCTGGCTGTAGGCAGGTGGGAGTGACTCGCAGACATCAAAGCCATAGTTTCCTTCGAGAAGGTTATTTATTAGAGAACACAACAGGCTCAGAACATCTGGCTTGTTTTGGAAGCCTTTATTAAAGGCACTCGCACCGTCTACATCTTTGGGTTTGCCTTTCTGAACTCAGACATGGGTTATGTATTTAAAAAGACATTAACATTTTTAAGAACACTGCTTAGTTCTTCGGTGACCCAAACAAACCTATCATCCATTTTCACTAGGATGCTCCAACTGCTTTACCCAGTTCCAGTGATGCACAATAACAATAAATCTGTCTTAACAGGGCAGTTAATGTGGGTTTATGGCTGCTTTGCATTACTGGAGCAGCACAATCAGCCAGAATGTACTGGTGAAGCTGGTCCATATGGTTCTGTGATTTAAAAACCATACAATTGGGATGCTCAGATACACTCACATTTGTACAAAATAAGCAGCCATCTCAGTTAAAAGGGTTCTTCAAAATGGAACCAAGGGCTACTTGTTCCCCAGTTAGTTCCATTGCAATGAGGTTAATTTTGAAGAGTCCTTTATGTGAAATGCTCAATAAAGGATTTCTGTAAATTTAAGTGAATAAATTGCTATTCATGGTGTTTAAGAAATATGGGTCATATTAAACTCTTACAAATACTATAATCATTACATTAAGAAAATCCAATCATTCTGCTTTGCTTTAATTCAGAAACTGCTGTTTTGTAAAACTGTAATCTCACCAGTATAACAAGTAGGTCTTTGCCATTCACCCACATTACTGGCGCTTCATTGTTGTGGACAAGCAGTAAATTGTTTCAGCAGCATGCCTGGAGCAGAAAGTCTCCATGTCATTCTCCTCAGTCTCTCGTCTTCTATCCTCTGGAATATCTCTCCTTGCTGTGGCTAGCACACTTCATCTGTCAAATCTTCCACTGTAGGCTTGTTGGTATCCATGCTAATAAAATCTCTGAAGTCGTCTTCACCCACAAAGAAGGCTTATGAAGTTAAAATCCACCATTAATCTCTGTGGTTGTTCAGTTGCCGGGTAGAATGAGGATGGTGAGGTAGGCCTGCAGAGAGGTGGGATGGTGAGGGATGATGGAGGAGTCTGGGTAAAGGGCACTTTGCCCTGGAAAGGGGGTTTTATTGGACTGGGCATGAAACTACAACAATAACAAATTTTGTACATTACAACCACGTTAGCATGTGAGCTTATTTGTGCAGCCTGTTCTGTTTCTCACCTGTTTGAAGCTCGTCTGTGTTCTGTCATATCTACTACAGGTTAAGGGAAGGACGGGCTAGGGCTAGAGTGCGGAGAGGAAAAGCACCGCTCTCCCTCCTCTGGTAAAAGTGGAGGGAAAGAAAGCTCCCGCTTCTCTCCCTGGTATGGGGAGTGCTGTTCCCCTATGTCTCCCCTCCTTCTCCTGTGTCTATTCCATATGGTCCGCAAGGTGGCTAGCATACTGTGGGTGCTATAACTGGTTTATGGTGGCTCTGATCACTAAGATGCCCCACATCTTTCACGCTTGATTTTTAACTGTAGTAATATACAATGCTGCCGTTTTCACTACCACATCTGTCAAGCCTCTGTGGGGCAGAGTGGAGCTATAAGCACCAGCTGAGCTACTTTGCAGTAGGAGCCTGAGGAGAAGTGACATAGATTGTAAACTCTTTGGGGCCGCAACCATCTCTTTGGTCTGTGTTATAATCAGAAGGAGGAATTCTGACTGGCTCAGCCAGAATTCTCTTGGTCTCTGGGCGAGCACACGATAAACTGCAGGTTTCTGTAAGTCAGTGGTTCTCAACCAGGGGACTGCTGCCCCCTAGGTGGACGTGAGCTGGTTTTGGGGGGCCATGGGGCCCTGCGACTGAAGCATGGGGTCCTGAGCCCCAGCACCCCCATGGGGCTGAAACCAGGAGCAGAACCGCAGGGAGACCCAGGCCCCAGCACCCCTACGGGGCTGAAACCTGGAGCAGAACTGTGGGGCTGAAGCCCTCAGCCACAGTGCTCCCACTGACCTAAAGCACTGAGCCCCAGTTCCCCTGAAGTGCAAAAGCCCTTGCCCCCCATCCTGAGCCCCCAGGACCCCTGGTGGGGCTGAAGTCCCAAGCCCCTCACCTGGAGCCTCTTGCCTCCCTCCCACACCAGGGCTGAAGCCCCAGCCCCCTTCCCCTCTCCCTCCACCTGGTGGCTGAAGTCTGGAACTGCCATTCCCTTCCTCCTTCCCCCTCCTCAAGCCCCACAGGGCTAAAGCCCTGAGGCCCCCACCACACACGGTGGCTGAAGCCAGGAGCCCCAAGTCATTCCCTCATCCCCCGCTGGGCCCTGATGTTTTTATATTGGGGGGGCGGGGGGCTCAGAAAGAAAAAGATTGAGAACCCCTGCTGCAAATTACAAAAGTATCTGCTCACTCTTGCAGTAAGCTGCGAGTGAAGCTAATTGTACTGCCTTTACTGACTGGCAGAAATCTGCTGAGCAAGTTTAAATTGGACTAGTGTAGAGTACCATGTATTGGATCCAGCGGAGGAAATATAAAGGAAAATAGAAACATTTTATGTATTACAAACATGGGGTTAGTAAAAGGTTGAACGAGGTGAAGCAATAATGTAGCTGAAAGTGTGATTTCGGTATTCCTAAAGGTTCGTGGGAACATTAGCATTGCTATATAGGGTCAGACCATTGGTCCATTGAGGTCATCTGACAGTGAGAAGTATCGGATGCTTCAAAGAAACCCAATACTGGATCGGTAGGCAAAAATCTGTCCATAGTAGAAACATCTTCCTAATTCTGTAGCCTGATCTATAGATTATGAATAAGAATTTCCAGTTATCACTTTGAGGATTGGCAGGTTCTTGTCCCAAGATCAGGCCCAGTATTAAAATTATTATACAGTTGGGAACCCCGATGTGCACAGGTGCAACACTCACACTATAGGAACTCTTTTATACTTACAAATAAAGAATTCATTAATACATTTAGCAAAGTCACACACCTTCTAACTCAATAAGAGAGAGAGAATACAGAAAGTAGATCTGAACCCCCATACTTACACCATCCCTTGCAGAATAAGCTGAAATGTTAGCCATTATTTTCCTCATCACTGTCATCTTCCTCAGCTTCACCAATGGCCGTCATTCTGGCCCCTCTCAAGAGCTACATCTCCCTCTCCTCCTGCCCACAGGCTGGGCTGACGTTTTTATAGTATGTTATGCGGATGTTACCATGTCTAATGCATATTCAGTAGGGGTTTCTCCCCTCTTCTTTATTTGTATTTCCTCCCTTTACTAATATTAAGGTGTCCATCTATAGGTTAGTATATTTCTGATTTTAACTCATCATATACATCAATTCATTGCCATGGCACTCTTGCGATTGGATGTTCCATCCAAAATCTTCCAGAAGCTGGTGTTAGTTCTGTGGTTTGCTAATGTCATTATGGACAAAATTCCCCATTACACTATACTTCCTGTTCCCCAAAATGTATGGGTTACCTAAGTTTATCTATGCCAAAGTTCATAGGCCTCAAGCCTCATGCTAACTGCTGAAGCCAATGTCTTACAAGATACAAGCCTGTAGGTTCCTTGCATTACAGCTGAATATAATAAAGCAGAATATACTGTAAAACCATGAATATAATAGAGGTAAGCTGGCCCACTGGGCTACAATCCTTGGTAATTAGATTATACCCTGAAGCCTGAGGTTTCCTTATTTGTTATGTTATTTTAATGCAATTCTGTATGTACTTATTATTCACGTACAAGTTCAATACTTTATGCAGTCTGGGGAGCTCTTTGCTTCTGGGATATCTTGTGGTAGTGAGTTCCACAGATTAATGTTGCTCACCTTGCACTTAAGCTACAAATGTGATTCGACTGATGAATATGGGGTTAATTCTTTTACTCAGAAATCAGGTAGTTCCTAAAAGTCTTTCTCCCTTGGCATCCATTTTCCTTTCAGAACTGCAACATGTTCATATACCTTTTAATATTTGGTCTTTAGCTTAGTGCATTTCTCCAACAGGAAGTCACCATCTGTGTGCTCTAAAAAGCAGAAGGCCAAATGATATGACAGGTGGGCCCAAATCAAAATGTTAGAGCTTCAGTGGTGGTCAAAATTCAAACATGGATCCAGATCCAGATTTTGCAAATGGCTTTTATTTTTATAATGAACTGAAAGCCCTGTTCTGTCCAGCTCCACTTTGGGGTGCTCAAAATTCAGATCTAAACCTTTTTTCAGAGGCAAAATGTGCAGTTCGAGCTCATCTCTAGAATATAGCATATCAAAATCAGGCCTACTTGCATGATATACAACTGCTTAGGACATTCTTCTCTCATCCCAGAGGAACTCTGTGAGAGCCTCGTTGAAATTCCCAGAGTTCATCAGCGACACGAGGAATAATGTCCTGAAATAGGTCTGAACACTTATGTCAAATTATCATTTTTATTAGTTTGATTGTGCCAGCCTGAAAGAGAGAGAGATGAGTAATCCAGTTCTCCAATTCTAAAGGAAATTGGGTCAATAGGGGTTTAAAATGAAAGTCCTGTTGTCTATTAAAATCAGGAATAATAAGAATCACAAAGTAACAAAAGAAGTTGACCGACCATGAAGCATCCTAGCAAAATGTAATGTGTGATTGAATTGTTTGTGGGCAATAGTCCAAGCTATTGTGGTCATGAGAACCAATTTTCTCTTGGTGGATTGTGAGCTGGAATGCAAGGGCTGCATTATCCTAGATGCTCTGTGCAGTCCTGCATCCCAAAGATCTCATCTATCCTGCAGGAAAGGATTTTAACCATTGCAGTAGCTCAGTGGCATGCAACTGGCAGGCAAGAAAATCCTCTACAAGAGAGGTGGAATTTTAAGGCTCCAGGTTCCCTAAGGATTTATGTTAAGATTTATACTCAGAGCAGGGAGGAAGCCCCTGACAATTAAAGCAATGCCTTTAAACTTATCAGCATTTTATTCAGCAGCACAGACATTTACTTTCTATATAGTTCTGTCAATGAAGCCCAAATTATTATTTTCCTATTACTAAGCAGAAGGAATTTTTCTGGACAGCTTAATGTTTTGGTGGTCTCCTGTAACTTGTACAGATTTTTAACTAAAGAGCAGAAAAGCAACGCTAGGAAACCAAGTAATGTGATTGGTGAGCTCAAAGCCAACGCTACACAGAGCACTGACATTAGTTACTTGTAAAGGCGTAAGAAGTTCTTTACCAAAACTCCTTTCTTCTACACAACAGAACCCACTGGAACACTTGCTCCATGCTGATTCCTCCTGTTATGATGCCAACATCACTCTCGCTACAGCTCCTTGTCTCCCCTCCCTAGACAACCCATGATACAGATTTTAGCAACTTGGTCTCCTGCCCAGCTTGCTTCCTTTTTAATGCCACTCCGGCTCCCCACTAACCCCCACTGTAGTTCCCTGCACAAACCTTAAGTCCCTCCCCAGCCTCCCATGGTCACCCTCCCAAAGACCTGCTGGTTGCTAACCCCATGACTGCAATCCTCTCAGGCCTTTGTGTGTGGTGCACAGGGGAAGGGGAATATAAAATGAGCGTAAACAAGAAGAGAGTGATGGTATGCATGGTTGTAGAAGTTTTGCTTAGCTGACTGTAGAAGTTGTTCGATCTTGGAGAAATGCTTTTTGTTAGTTGTGGTGTAATTCTTTTGGGAAATTGTGCATACAGTAAAGTCTGTGTCCTATCTTGGAGCCAAATCCAGTTTCACTGAAATCAGAGGGAGTTTTGATATTAACTTCAATGGGAGCAGAATTTGTTTCTCTGACAAATCAGTGCTTAAGTGCATGGCTGATGCTTATAGGGTTTACCCAGAAAAGCAAACAAAAACATTCCTTGTTACCAAAACATTGGAGGAAAAAATCTGTTTCTGCCCTCATCCTAATTTCCATGAGCACATCTAGATAGGGCACTATTTAGCCCCAAACATTCAGTAGTCTATTTATCAGTATGCAGCTCAGGCTGAGGCTGATTCTCAGCTGGTGCAAATGGTCATAGCTTTAAAGTTGCCTCATTAAAGTCAGTGGGAATACACTGATTTACACTATCTGAGAATCTGGCCCACTGTACTCTGCATGAGATAAAAATCTATCAGTTATCTGAGCACCTAAGGAGGATTGCAGAAAGTTAAGAAGGTCTGTATGTGAGCCTTTAACCTTGCCTTATGGATTTCATCTGAACACATTTTACTGGTGTCTCATATCGTACAGCCCTGCTTTCTCCTTGACGCATGTGGGCAGTGTATATTCATTTTTGTCAACAAAAAGAACATCTTAGCTTACTGAAGTTTGCTGGGATGTTGCAGGTACCATGATGTCTGAGGTCTGCGGGGCTGTTAAAAGAGATTATTATGTTACATATTCTACCTACTGAGGTAGTGATGGCTATTAAGTGGAATTGAAACCACTGAGGCTATTGAAGTACATCCATAGAGAATGATCACTTTGAGGCAAAGAAAGTAAGTTTTTTTTCCCCCATACTATTAGTTTGTTATTAAAAAGTCCATAACTCTGTGGCTTTCATACATCTTAAGTCTTTATTTTTTCTAAAGGTAGGTCTTGTGGCTAAACTGAATTTCTGTTTATTTTTTATAAGGTCCATCATCAGGGGATTGGACTAGATGACCTCCTGAGGTCCCTTCCAGCCCTGATATTCTATGATTCTATAATTCTATCCTTAATGCTTCTGGATTTGGGTTTAAACAGAATCAGCATGATGAAAGGGAAAGACAGGCAATTGATTCAAATCTGAATAAAACATGAAACATTGATTACTCCTGATTTGTCTGCCCCCCTTATTTTTTCCTTACTAAAAAGATACTACAGCCAATGTTCTATAGCAATGTTCCAAATGTCATAGTAACACTTTTCTGCAAAATGTAGGATTGTGAGCCAATTCTACAGCACTTTTCTAAAAAGCATCAAGGTTATGGTCAGTTTTATTCTCAGTTTTTGAATTCTTTACTTAGGCAAATCCCACAGAAGTCCAAATGAGTTCTTAAGAATTTGTATTGGGATTGCGCCTGGAGACATGCAGACTTGAATTAACCTTATAACTTGTTGAACCTTCTTGTTTCTCTAAATGTTGATTTTTCAGCCTCCCTAAACTTGTTGCAAGAGTACAGTAGTATTTAAAATGTGTCTAAACAAAGCTTAACTGCCACAGTAACACCTGTTTTTTAATTATGGCTGGTGTTTAAATTGCAGCATTTAGCTTTAAACTCAAGTTCACTATTTCTGAGGAACAAAAGGTGGAAATTGGAGATTATGATGGATACTGGAATAATTGACAATATGCTATTGTTCCTATTTCTGTCATTAGCACATTTTCTATTGTTCTGAGTTACTCCTCTGTTCTAGTTTAAACAAACTCTTTTTGAAACTCACCTATGCAAGAACTTAGATAGCTGGATATTTTACAGCTTGTTGAATTTATACATATAAAACACTGCATGAAAGTCCCCTGGACCAAGCCACTTCTCTTAAAGGAATAGTACTTGGTTAAAAATCATATTTAAAAAAAATTATTTCCTTTTCTGATTATTAGGAATTAGATTATTAACATTCCCTTTTAGGAAAATATTCTGAACATTCAGCTTAACCATTTCCTTTGGTTTAGATTTTTAAATAATTCATCCAATTTACTTTTCATCATTTATCTTGTTTTTCACTGAGTACTAACAATTTTCAGTACCTTTTCCCATGCTGTTTCTATGAAATAACCTCCCTCTTTTCAGGTGAAAACTAATAACCCTTCCCTCATATCATTGTTTCTCAGTGGGTCACAGCTGAGGATGCCAAATTCAGGACAAACTGCTGAGAAATAAGGCAGACTCACCCCAAACTGGTGGTTATTCTATCATTAGTTTATACCACACCAGTAAACTTCTGTCTCACCACACTGGTTAACAAGAAGCCAAAAATGCAGTCTTTGTAGGCATTCCAGTCTTTGGCTCAGCACTCACACACTGGACTCTACGATGAGCAGCTACTGAAAATCAATTTAATCAAATATAGGATCCTTCTAATTCCAAGAGATCAGCCACTTAGCCAGGTCAATATATAATTCATATATTACCTCATAATCATGATGCCAATCCTTTAGTAACTAAAAACTAAAGGTTTAATAATAGAAGAAGAAGGGGGTTAATAGATCATATACATACAAATAATTGTAGTGATGGAATAGACTGAAGGCTTGTAAAGTCTCTCTGGTAATTTTCAAAATATTGGAAAGTCCTCAGTCCATAGTTCAAAATGCATCTTTTAGTTGCAAATCCACAGTCCAGAGAATCAGGGCAGGAAAGAGGCAAAATGGAGATATCTCAGGGCTCTTTTATGTCCTTTGCCAAGTGCTGTCTGAAACAAAGTCTTTGTTTGTGGAAAGTTACTGGCCCAAGATGGAGTCCAGGGTCACATGAGCATATCACATGTCCTTACATGCTTTGATGCATGGGGCGGCCACTGCCTATATTCTTTTTGAGGCATCCACATGAAGACTCAACTGGGCAAGATGAGTTTCTCTTCTATGTGTTAGAGAGAAGTGTCCTTAATGGGCCAGTAACATGTAGCAGTCTACCCTTAATGTAAATCTTGTCTGGTGAGTGTTAGCCAGGAATACAACACATGTGTTAGATACAGGTCCATAGCAAATATTCATAATTTTAAATATAAAGATGATACATGGATTTAACCAGGATAATCATATTTAATAGATCTGTAACTTTTCACTGACACCTTTGTACATACTTTGTACAAGATTTGTTGCAATTGTAGAACAGTGGTAATATCAGTGATATAAATGGTCATATTCAATCATACAGCATACACCTTGATCAAACCATGATTTAGGAAAGCACTTAAACCTGTAGTTAGTTTAAATCCATCCCAAGTCAGAACAGTACTTCGGCATATGCTGAAGAACTCATTGACTTCAATGAGACTCAAACACATGCTTAAGTGCTCTTCTGAACAAGACTGTTTGAACTGCGTTCTCAAATTTCTACCTATAAGCCACACCTTTTGCCTAATCTTCTACCACTAAGAAGCTACCACAATGTCTACCAATTCTCCACTATTTCAGCTGTATGTATATGGGATCTGACCAGTATATACTTTGTTTTGTAAAGCACTATGCATGCCATATGAGTAAGAACAAAAGGGAGACTGTCTCTTCTGTTATTTATCAGATTTTAGGCAGTCACGCTTCCTGGTTGTCATGCACAAACACAATGCTCTATAGTGTGGGTTTCAAATCCTGCAGGGATCAAGTCAAACCAAAGTAAAAAAATGACTTCTTTTTAAATGAACCTGTATCTATTAATTTTAATTTAGTTGTAAACCATTTCAGTTTACATTTCAGTTTCAAGTTTGAACTTAAAGTATCTTGCAGTCTCGCTTTAATTTTTTTAAAAACTCTATTGTTTGTTTACCCCCAGAAGCTTTAAAATACAATTTCTACTTCTCTACCAGTTTTATTTCACTCTGTCTTAGAATCAGAGAGATGAATAAAAACCAATTGAATCATATTGTAAATCTTCCCCCCTCCCTGCCAGTGCTCAACTATTCTCTACAGTACGTTTAACACTATCTCATTTGGTCTAAGTTTTAAATGACCCAGGCAGTGAGGCTTCCATTGTTTCCATTCTAAGAGAATTTGCTCTTGCCTTCACCGGGGCTGCTCTCTCTCCTTCGAGTCCTATTCCTTTTCAGTTCCTTTCCTGGGTGCAGTATAATTCCAATATTGGTACTTGTACATGATTACCATGTTCTATCGCTCACCCCATGGGGCCTGCAGCTGCATCTGTCCAGTCATCAGGTGGCCAACAAGTGCAGCTCAGTCACAGCAGAGCCTCCCTATTGACTGCAGTCATAGGTGGCTTGCTCGTAAGCCCGACAGCTGCAGAGGACCAGTGGCTGCTTAATGCACGTATCTGTGGAGTCTCTGTTTCCCTGTCCTTGCCTCACTCCAGCCTAGGCCCTACCCTGCACCCAGCCTTGTCCCAGTCTTATCCCTGCCTTCCTTGATTCCATGAAATCTGGTTCTGACCATCTTCCCATAATCTGGTTCTGACCATCTTCCCCGGTTCCTGGTTCTAATTCTAGCTCAGCTGTGGGCTCTGGCATTCGGACTCTTCAGTTCTGACCTTTGGCTCAGATCCCCAGCTCTGACTCTGCTTTGACTTGGGTGCCGGTATTTGGATTTTAGGCCTGACTCCTGCTCTGACTGCTAGGCCTGACAGCATACAGGCCGGTCTCCTGATAGTTATCCTTCAGAATGGTGGTATCTGTCGCTGAAGTCTACACATAGATGTGTCTCTGATACTCAGGTGCCCAGAAGAAAGGGCCTGATCCAAAGCACATCAAAGTCAATAGGAGTTTCTTCAGTTATATTCTAGGACTGTTCTCCTTAGTGAAGTGACTCACAGAAAGAAACAAGTAGCTTGCTTGTCAATGATGTAAAGCCAACCACGGTATAGGCCATACCGGCTTTTTCTTTGTTGTTTGTTTCTTACCATATCACATTGAAAAGCTAATATCCAGTCTTCTATTCACTAGGCATACAACTCCTATGCAGAGAGCCCACAAGAGGCCCATATACCACTTAAGTCCTATTAAACTATCAAAATAGGGCTGTTATGAGTTGTACACAGGAAGCTGTTTGCAGGGCACAACATCAGGTTTTACTGGTCTTCTAAAATCCAGCAGTTGCTACAGTGTTCTTAAGTACCATCTACTGGCACTTTATCAATCAACTATTTACATATGTACAGGCCTAGAGCACTCCTGTAACAAGGGCTTGTGTAGTGTAACAATGGTTACACATGCACCTTGTGTGGGCCTTGTGGACAGGAGTGAATTTTACTGTATCACCTCAGGTCTTTTTCAGCATCACCGTTTTTAAACTCTCTCCCAGTGAGGCACAACTGCAGTTCCTGCTTCCGCTCTGCAATTAAAGCACTTCAAAAGTGGTGGGGAGGAGATGATCCCACTACACATCAGCCAGAGGAGATGTCTGGGCACTCAGAGAAGGGCTGGTGCACCCCTTGAGAGGTGTAGCAGTATGCATTCCCCATATCATGGGATACCAGGGTTGGAAGGGACCTCCGAAGGTCATCTAGTCCAACCCCCTGCTCAAAGCAGGAGCAATCCCCAGACAGAGTTTTGCCCCAGATCCCTAAATGGCCCCTCAAGGACTGAGCTGACAACTGTAGGTTTAGCAGGCCAATGCTTAAACCACTGAGCTATCCCTACCCCCAATTAGGGAGGGATATGAACTGGGGAGTCTGCCTCTGTAAGTTTCCTATGGGGCTGTGTGGTTCCAGTTCCCCCAACGTGGGGATGTGTTTTGAAAAGAGCCTCTTCAGAGTTATCACAGTTTAGTTATTCTTCTATATTGCATGGAAATAATTGACTTTGGATGTTAATAAAGCACAGGACATTTCTTCTGTGGACCATGAAATTGTCATTTTTTAAGTAAGATATGCTGATCAGTGAAGACAAGTGACTGCTGTATCATTGTCTGAATGCCAAAAAAGTCACTTTTTATGACCTATAATAAAAGCAACAATGTATTTAATTCATAAAGGATCTTGTCTGAAGGATAGCAGGGATTTCATCTGTGCATCTATTAGTTCTCTGTCCTGTGCATAAAATATAATTAAACATATTGGATGGATAGTTACGGCATCTTCAGTGTCTATTTTAATACTTAATAAAATGCACACCCAGTAGAAATCATTATCTCCTGCAAGAATTAGTAAGCTGACTTCTAGTGAAGTCCTATAATTAATATATTCTGGGTTTTGATTAATATTTGAACAACACACTTCCCTTCTCTGTGTCCAGGAAGCTATACTTCACAGTGCCGTGTTGGAATGCATACTAGTATTCCTAGTATGTTCTTCCAGGTACTGGACTCGAGTCCACTATGAGCGTGTGTGTGTGTCTTTCTGTCTGTCCCCCCTACCCTCACCCCCACTCACCTGGAAGCTGGGAAGGGCTGCAAGCACTTTGGAAGACAGGATTAGAGTTTAAAATGATCTTGACAAACTTGAGAAATGGTCTGATATAAACAAGATGAAATTCACTAAGGACAAATGCAAAGTGCTATAATTAGGAAGGAATAATCAGTTGCACAAGTGCAAAATGAGAAACGACTGCCTAGGAAAGAGTACAACAGAAAAGGATCTGGGGATTTAGTGGATTACAAACTAAACATGAGTCAACAATGTAATAATATTGTTATTTAAAAAAAAAAAAGAGAGAACATAATTCTGGGATGTATTAGAAGGAGTGTTGTAAGCAAGAGGCAAGAAATAATTCCTCCACTCTACTCAGCACTGATCAGGCCTCAACTGGAGTACCGTGTCCAGTTCTGGGCACCACGTTTCAGGAAATATGTGGACAAATTGGAGAAAGTCCAGAGGAGAGCAACAAAAAAAGCTTAAATGTCTAGAAAATATGACCTAAAAATAAAATAAGGAGGAAAGACTGAAAAATTGGGTTTGTTTAGTCTGGAGAAGGAAGACTGAGAGGGGACATGGTAAAAGGCTTCAAGTACAGTACATAAAAGGATTTTACAAAGAGGGAGGTGAAAATAGTTCTCCTTATCAACTAAAGTCAAGAGAAGAAATAATGGCCTTAAATTGCAGCAAGGGAAATTTAGATTAAACATTCAGAAACATTTTCTGGCAGGGTAGTTAAAAGCACTGGAATAAATTATCTAGGGAGATTATAGAATCTTTATCATTGGAGATTTTTAAGAACAGGTTAAACAAACACCTGTGAGGGATGGTCTAGATAATACTTAGTTCTACCTCAGTGTAGGGGACTGGACTAGATGACGTGTTAAGGTCCCGTCCAGTCAGACATTTCTATGATATAGATATGTGTGTGAGTATACAAACACACACACACACACTATAAAGTGCTATGGAATCTTTTAATATTTAATCTCAATTAACTAGTAGTATATGTGTATAAATGGTATATAGCAGGAAAGACTTGCTGATATCTCTTGTGAAGTTTTTATAGACTACTCAAAGTTCTTGAAGGAGATGATGCAAATAATTTGTGTTAATTTAGAATTATAGGGTCTGTTGCAAAGTCCATCAGAATGTATCAAATGTTTTAGCGGATTGGACAATTACAATTACCAATTAATATTACCTCCTGCATCACAAACTTTATAAAGTCTGTCCAACCTGTACAGAGTTTAACATTCCTTTCTGGAATGTGGAGAGATTTCAGTGGTCTTTGGAAAACTAATGCTGGAGTGTGTTCAGGATTACAATTGTATAGTTCATTCCAGGCTTGGCTGTCTAGGGTGCGTAAAATCCTTAGTGGCGTTTTGGCAGTTGTCTTGTTGGGAAAAAAAGTAGTAGAGATTCTTTTTCCTCGTTTACCTTTGTTATGTCTATTGCAAACTCAAACTTTGTTGGTACTGTAAAATCTGACAGACTTTATACTGGTTAACAATTGTAAATAATAAATAAATTAAAGCTTAATAAATTCTCACAGACATTACAAAGTCCTAGAAAGGATGAATGAACTACATTTAGTTGCTTCTAACTTAGCAATTAATTGAAATCTGTTTCACAGTGGTTGATACTGAATAGGTAACATTTACCACACCACATTATGGTATCCCAGATACCACAATAACCTTCTACTGTAGGTAAAGGGAAAACTGTGGTATCTCAGATACCCCTGGGGTGGGATGTTACTATTATCTTTTAATAAAACCACTGGATTTTTCACTATGAAGAAGCATTGTCTTTAAATGCCTCCTGAATTTAGCAAAATCTATTCTAACTACAGGTGGTCCACAAAGGTGAGACAACCTGGTGTAATAAAACCCACTCATATCTGTATAATGAAGTATATAATGAAGCTGCCACCTAGTTTAGGTTTCATTGGCACAGCCAGATTATTATTAAAGAGGAAACTGTTACTTCAAGCAAGTTATCCTGTAAATAAATTCTTCATGATGATAGTGGGGGATGGGTGTCTGAAATTCTCATAATTTCTTGGATTCACAGATTAAAATATATAGTTTAGGGCAGTTTATATAGTCAGTATAGACTCCTAGCTGTCAAGTTTTGTGTCTTGCTTAAAACTCTGATGTTGTGACCTTTCATTTTCAAACCAATGCCTCTTTCTAGTTAAATTGTGGTCTTTTATCTTTGCCATAATTTAATAAACATGGTTACTGAGTCAATGCTAGGATCTACACTGCTGTTTGGTGCACTTTTAACTACTATGAAATATGATTGGTTTAAAAGATATAAATCAGTGATTTATAGCAAAATTTCATTGAACTAAAACTGAGTTTTTCTGGACGAGTCACGCCTACTTATTTAAAGAAAGTTACAGATTCTGCACTGTTACACTGTATATAGGCTTGGTGTTGCACTTCCTCTGGGAAACTGCCAGTTCCTAGTTTTAATTAAGTTGACAGAGTGCAGTCGTTTTCCCACAAATCATCGAATCAGTGTTTGCTTTTTAAATCTGGAAAATGCCCCAAAATGCTATTGTGGAAGAACTGGAAAGAGTCCAGCAGAGGGCAACAAAAATGATTAGGAGGCTGGAGCACATGACTTATGGGGAGAGGCTGAGAGAACTGGGATTGTTTAGTCTGCAAAAGAGAAGAATGAGGTGGGATTTGATAGCTGCTTTCAACTACCTGAAGGGAGGTTCCAAAGAGGATGGATCTAGACTGTTCTCAGTGGTAACAGATGACAGAACAAGGAGTAATGGTCTCAAGTTGCAATGGGGGAGTTTAGGTTGGATATTAGGAAAAACTTTTTCACTAGGTGGGTGGTGAAGTTCTGGAATGGGTTACCTAGGGAGGTGGTGGAATCTCCTTCCTTAGAGGTTTTTAAGGTCAGGCTTGACAAAGCCCTGGCTGGGATGATTTAGTTGGGGATTAGTCCTGCTTTGAGCAGGGGGTTGGACTAGATGACTTCCTGCGGTCCCTTCCAATCCTGATATTCTATGAACCTTTGTTAGCAGTTTGGTTTGTGATAGAGAGGAACAAATTAAGTGGATGTTTGCCTTATGGTTTCAGTTGTGACATGGAGCCATTACAGAAAGTACTCAGACTATTCAAAAATATGACTTTGTGTTCTATTTTCTCTGATAACGCACTTTGTATGAATAAAAAGGTAGGAAAGAAAAGGATAGTCCACTCAGCCTAGAATTGTGGGAGTTTTGTTTGGTCCATTCCATAGCACAGCAGGTGCACTCTACTGAACATACATGGGAACATGCCTGGTACATTCAGCAGCCCAGAGGACACATTTACATGCACATCAAACACACTTCATTCCTGAACATGCTTGCTTGAAACTTTCAAGAGCAGAGCAGGTTCACCCTACATTGATATACCTGCTTAATACATTTAGCAGTAGGCCTGGGTTAAAACCTAAAACTTTGTGTTCATTTAACTTAGGCGTTATCTATCTCTTCCCAGCCCAGCTGCTGGCTGCAGCTTCTGTAGAGCTTTCCTCTCCACTCCATTGTTCATTTGTGTTGTACTGGAATCTGTGAGAGGAGAAGACTGCAGACAGAAATCTCTATTTCCTCTCAGCCTGAGACTTTATATCTTTCAGAGTCTTTGAAGCAGTGATGTGATTTGGTAGCCGGCTAGGCTGTTGTAATAGGTGGGGATCAGAAATGAAGAGCTAGTACTTTTTCTAACAGCTTGAGAATGGTGTTTTATTCATGGTCGGGTGCATTTTTCCTCTCGGTTTTTGACCAACCTATTTCCATATCTGTGTTTTTCCTGTAAGTGTATGAAGAAAGATATTGAAACTTTTATTTTTGTTTTGGAAAATGTAGTGCACACCTTTCTGTTTTGGAGCAGAATATGTTTGTTTTATGTGAGGGCAGATTTGTGGTTGGGAGCAGATGGCTGTTCAATACTGTTCATCTCAACTCTTTAAAAAACAAGGGTTTTTGATGCTATGGTCTGTACTGCAAAACTATCACAGCACTTTTGATTCTGTGCAAATGACTCTCCACCAGCTAAAACCACCAGCTAAAACACCTTCCTTTTAGACATTAGTGCATTACTTTTAAAGGGTGTGATTCATGATGTTCTTTACTAAGATCTCTATCAGAAATCTGCATTATTAGTAATGTTATTTCTCTGCTTTCTGGGCCAAATTTTTAAATGTGGGCATGAATATGCATTCCAAGAAGTCCAGATATCTGCATCAGGAACAGGGCGTTTACTCCTGCAAGTCTGATAACTATGTGCTTAGCTAGCTATGTGGTATGCATGAATACATGTTACTTCTGTCATAACAGACACACATGCTTTTGGGGGTGTGCTCATTTCACCCACATCTGAAAACATGGGCCCATATGCTCTATATTTCCCAACATTCCTCTCTATATTTTTAATTCCTTTGTTGAATAAGGCCTGGTCTACAGTAGAAAATTAAGTTGGCTTAACTACGTTGCTCGGTGATGTGAAAAATCAACCCTGAGTGGTGTAGGTAAGCCAACCTAACCTCCAGTGGAGACACCACTAGGTTGACAGAAGAATTTTCCCATCAACCTATCTACCACCTCCTGGAGAGGTGGATTAACTACCGTGATGGGAGAACCCCTCCCGTCGGCATAGGTAAGGTCTACATTGAAGTGCTACAGTGGTGAAGCTGTGCTGCTATAGAATTCCAAGTGTGGGCAAGCTCTGAGCAAAGCACTACTGTATGTCGTGTTAAATATTGATAAGCTAGTGGATGATGCTATAAGACGTAAGTGACACACAGGCATGTATGAGGTGTGACATGATACCTTCTAACTAATAAAAAAGAAACATAAGAATGAAGTTATATATCCTGTGTACTTCAGATGGTTTATATTGTATATATGACAGTCCCTCCCTATCTCTTTCTCTCTTTATTGTGGATATATTTATAAAGTGATATGCTTTTTCTTTTGGCTGCTTTTTACTGAGTCAAATTTGGTGAGGCATGTGAGGCTCACACTTCAATAGGAGTCACTTGTCAAGTTAAAATTTGGCCCATGATGTTCATAACATGATTTTATCCCTTTATGTTGCCATGAATTATGCCAAGATCAAATATTGTTTGACTCTATTGCTTCCTTGTTTCCCCCGTTTCGCTAACTGAAGTGATTTACAAATGATTCTGTCCAGTAATGTTAGAAGCAAACACATTTCCCCAGGTAGCGAGGCATACTTTATCTACACCACTCACTATCAGGCTGCAGCAAACTGAGCACATCACTGAGGAGACCATTAGGCAATGGAGGGGGGCAGGCTGCATTGAAAATCTTTCTTTGACACACTTGCTTTCAGACTTAACTATTTCACTTAATTAAGTGACCAGACTGAACATGGTGACCGTTAAGAAATAGTCATGTGAAAACAGCGATTAGGGAAGTTTGCTCCTCATCTGTAGAGTCAGATGCTGGATGGATCAAATGTGCTCACTGCAGCTGTGAGTGGTGGGTACTTGTCCTGCTGCCTAGAAGAAAAGGAACTGTTGCCCTTTCAAGGGCCCCTTCTATGACTGGTAGCAGAGGAGGAGGAAGGGGAAAATTTACCTGGAGTAGGGAGCATCAGGAAGCAGGGGATCAGGCCCGGGGATGGAGTGGGGGCTGGCACTGTCCTTTCAGCTGACTGGAAACGGGGCTTATTTATAGCCCAGGCAGTCCTGGGATTTGAGAGTCTGTGCACGGAACCAGTGAATTGCCCATTCGGGTGCAGTGAGACCTCAGAAAGCCTGGTTCTTTATTCACCAATTTCGTCTTTATGCAAAACAACTATTACTCTGAACATTCAAGTGTATATTTGAATTGGGTGGGAATTTCCTCCACTTCACTATCAGGTTAATAAGGGGTTTGGCAAGGAAGGATTTAGATAGGGATTTGGAGGATTTTCAGTGGGGAAAGGGACCTGACACCCTGTGTCTCAATATGTAAATAAAACAATTAAGACATAGCAAGGAAAGTCATATTACTATCAGAGCATGGGGGAGGCTAGGATTTGCCCCATCAAAGCAGCACAGACTTGCTTAGTATAGGTGCCATTTTCTCTTCACAGGGAAAGGAGTTACCTTGGAGAAGGAAATTTCTGTTCACGGCAATGTCAAAGAATACATATTGTTGAGGTGCCTCTGGCGAATTGCTTCAGGATTACATGGGTTACATCTGCAGCACAGCCTGGAATGGCAGGCCAGCACATTAAGCCTATCAGTGGTAGCATCCAAATGCATACAAGGTTGGAGCCCCCTGTTAAGGAAGATAATTCAGAGGCCTACGTGCTAAATTCTCTGTGTTTATTCCTTTCTTCAGGATCACCTGAATAGACACAGGAGATGGATGTGTGGGAATATTGTGCCATTGGCCCACAGGTTCACTACTGGCCTTTAGCAGTGAGGCAGCTCTGAGTCAGCATGGATGGAGAGGCACTGTCAGGGCCAGACTGTGCGTGGCCTGTATGCATCGATCAGTTACAAAGTTGTAGTCAGGAGACAAGTAGCAGGTTGGGGACAAGCTGGGTCAGGATACCAGGGAGTCAGGGCCAGGCACCAGGTTATAGCCAACAGACAAATAGTAGAGTCAGGGACAAATAGATGTCAGTAGCCAGAATCAGGGCTGGAGGCAGGAAGTCTGCATTGCTTCCTGGTTTACAGGTCTTCCATTCATCTCTGGGCCTTATGCACACTAGATTGTATGCCCCCTGCAGAACTGGTTTAGTGAAGATCCTGGCAGTCCTCAGGCGGTTCAGCAATTCTGGGATAAGGTGCAGGGGGTACCAGATACGAATAGTCCCCTGATTAATCGTGTGGTAGTCTACACAGGGACATAATGATCCCTCCTTTTCCCTCCACACAAAGAGGGCTGGTGTCCATTCTGAGAGGTAGATCTCCAGATGAAGCATTTTGCAAGATTTTCCTGGATATACTCACATAGTGCCTCTAGGTCTGGTTCAGCCATGGTGCATATCCATCGATAGGGCACCTTTGCACTGAGTTGTAGGTCTATTGGACAGTTGTTGTCCCTGTGTGTGGGGTAGTGAATCTGTATTTTTCTTTTCAAACACATCGAGGTAGTCTCAGTACTTGTTGGGAGGCCAAGGTCCTGGTCTGGAACTGCTCCCCTTCTGGTTAGCACCCACCATCCAGGGTCTCACTATCTGACTAGGGAGTGGATATATTTTTTGTCCTATATTAAGGAATGAATCAGTAAATATCTAGGAATCCAGTGTAGGATGGAGGTAGGCAGCCAAGCTAACTACTGGTGCATCCTCGTGGCGGATGTCCATTGGAGGTACTTGTTACAGAAGGGAAGCAGTAATTGTATAAAATGGATTGGAAAAGGATTTAAAGTGAAGCATCCCTTGAGGGATCTGGGGAAGTGGGATTCAGTGCTCCTACATCAGGTGCAGTGGAGAGCCAATCCCCCTCTTTTTTTTAGCCCCCTTAATCTACATACAAGGGGAGGATGGCAGGGTCCCAGCAACAGGATGTCTGGCTGAGGATTATGTGGAAATGCTTAAGGAAATGCAACGGCAGACAATCATTTTGCGCCCTTTTTCCCTGGATTGCCCTGGCAGGCGCCATAGCATGGCAACCATGGTGCCTGTTTTGCCTTTTGTCACTGTCACTGTATGTGTACTGGATGCTGCTGACAGACGCAGTACTGCAGTGCTACACAGCAGCATTCATTTGCCTTTGCAAGGTAGCAGAGACGTTTACCATCCCTATTGCACCGTTTGCAAATTGTAAATTGGCGATGAGATGATGGTTATCAGTCATTTTGCACCATTTGCATTTGGAAATTGGCGATGACGGTTATCAATCCTTTTGTACCGTCTGCTGCTGTCATGGGTGCTCCTGGCTGGCCTTGCTGAGGTCAGCCGGGGGCGCATGGACAAAAATGGGAATGACTCCCCGGGTCATTCCCTTCTTTATGTTTTGTCTAAAAATAGAGTCAGTCCTGCCTAGAATATGGGACAAGTGTACTAGAGAACCAGAGAGCACAGCTGCTCTGGGTCAGAGCCCCAGAGATCCCGCAGAAATGATGAGCTGCATGCCATTCTAAGGGGTGCCCCTGCAACAACCCCACCCGTTGCTTCCCTCCTCCCCCAACCCTCCTGGGCTACCGTGGCAGTGTCCCCCCATTTGTGTGATGAAGTAATAAAGAATGCAGGAATAAGAAACACTGAGTTTTTAGTGAGATAAAATGAGGAGGAGGCAACCTTCAGCTGCTATGATAGTCTAGGCAAGACATTAAAGGGTGGTGGGGAGAGGAGCGCAGCCTCCAGCTGCTATGATAGTCCAGGGAGTACAGAATCTTCTTTAGACATGAAAGGGTGGGGGGCTGATGGAGCTCAGCCTCCAGCTGCTATGATGAGGATGGTTACCAAGCCTTCTGTACCGTCTGCCGGGAATGACCGGGAGTCATTCCCATTTTTACCCAGGCGCCCCCGGCCGACCTCACCGAGGCCAGCCAGGAGCACTCACGGGCTGATGATGACGATGCAGTCATTTTGCACCGTCTGCCACTGGGAAGGGGATGCTGGTGTTCAGCGCTGCAGCACCCCATCTACCAGCAGCATGCAGTAGACATAGGGTGACACTGAAAAAAGGCGAGAAACGATTTTTTTCCCTTTTCTTTCGGGGTGTGGGGGGAAGGGTGTAAATTGAAGACATACATCCTGAAACACCCGGGAAAATGTTTTTGACCCTTCAGGCATTGGGAGCTCAGCCAAGAATGCAAATGCTTTTCGGAGACTGCGGGGACTGTGGGATAGCTGGAGTCCTCAGTCCCCCCTCCCTCCCTCCATGAGCGTCCATTTGATTCTTTGGCTTTCCATTACGCTTGTCATGCAGCACTGTGCTGAGTCCCCGCTGTGGACTCTATCATAGCCTGGAGATTTTTTCAAATGCTTTGTCATGTCGTCTTCTGTAACGGAACTCAGATAGAAGAGATTTGTCTCCCCATACAGTGATCAGATCCAGTATCTCCTGTACGGTCCATGCTGGAGCTCTTTTTGGATTTGGGACTGCATCGCCACCCATGCTGATCAGAGCTCCACGCTGGGCAAACAGGAAATGAAATTCAAAAGTTCGCAGGGCTTTTCCTGTCTACCTGGCCAGTGCATCCGAGTTCAGATTGGTTTCCAGAGCAGTCACAATGGTGCACTGTGGGATACCGCCCGGAGACTAATACCGTTGAATTGCGGCCACACTAACCCTAATCTGATACGGCAATACCGATTTCAGCGCTACTCCCCTCATCGGGGAGGAGTACAGAAATCGGTTTAAAGAGCCCTTTATATCAATATAAAGGGCTTTGTTGTGTGGACGGGTGCAGGGTTAAATTGGTTTAACGCTGCTAAATTCGGTTTAAACGCATAGTGTAGACCAGACCTGAGATGTGTAATCTCAAATAGTTGCACGGGCTTCTGGTCTGAGATGGTTAAAAAATCTACACAAGAGTGGGTTCTTTTCTGGGTACACCAAGCCTTTTCCGCTCTTTAAAAATAAAATAAAAATCTTAAATTTGGTTATTTACATAACACTAAATACTATTTGTTCCCTTTAAAATTCTAGGCACTCAGATGCCAGATCAAAATATTTTGCAGATAATTCAACACATTTGTGGACTAGTAAAATTTAATCAGATATAGTGCTGAACAGATACTGTACTACATGTTTCTACTGCATGTTACTGTTGGTTATTAGCATGAAGTTACTTCATACATCATGTTAATAATGTCCAATAATTAGTTAATTGCATCCTTTCATGGTTAAATAGGGGAGTAGTGAAGAGGAGTAAGGAGGCAATTTTACATCTGTATTCTGCGTTGATAAGAACAATACTGGAATGCTGCATCCAGTTCTGGTGTCAGTGGTTTTAAAAGGATGTTGAAAAAGTGGAGAGGATGCAGAAGAGATCCATAAAAATGATTTGAGGGCTGGAGAAAATGCCTTATAGTGAGAAAATTAAAGAGATCAATCTGTTTAGCTTGTCAGAAAGAAGATCAAGATGGTGTGTAAATACTTGCCTGGGAAGAAAATACTGGCTGCCAGCAGGCTCACTAATCTAGCAAAGAAAGGCATAACAAGAACCAGTGTCTGGAAATCAAAACCAGACAAATTCAAACTGGAAATAAAGCACAGATTTTTAACAGTAACCATTTAACCACTGGAACAAACTACCAAGGGAAGAATTCTTCATCCCTTGATGTCAAACCAAAACTGGGTGCCTTTCTGGAAGATATGCTTTAGCCAAAACACAAGTTATTGGACTCAATGCAGGGCTAACTGGGGTGACAGTCTATGACCTATGTTATACAGGAAGTCCGATGAGATGATCTAATGGTCCCTTCTGGCTTTATAATCTATGAATCTGTTCATTACTTGCTGTGAGCAACAAGGACTCATTCAACTAAATGAGATAGCAGAAATGTAGGACTTGATTCTCATTTACCAAGGCCCTTTTAATCTTCTCTGATGGTGTAAATGGATGTCAAGGTGGATGGAAAGGGGGTCCCTGGATAAGAATCCGGCCCATAATCTATGTCAGTCAATGATTACATTAAAATACTTTGAGCCAAACCCTGCCATCCTTACTCAGGAAAAAAACTGCCAGTGAAGCTAATGGTCGTTTTCCCTGCGTGAGGACTGCATAGAGAGAGCGGGGTTTGGCTCAGTATATAGAAATAATTTTACATTTTAATTGAACTGAAACAAAGACTTACAATGGTCTTCTTTCCATCAAGTGTCACAGTGCATTATAAAGTGGGTCGGGGAAAAAAGGATTGTCTGACTATTTGATAAGGACTCCAATCTGCATTCATATCATATAGCAGGATATTGTCTGTGCCTGTAACTGATTTCCCTGTTATGCTTCCAAGTGAAAGATATAACTTCTTACACTCTAGGCCTCACCTTCAGGCACCGCAATGGTAACATTTTTCAGGGCCTGTGCAGAGATTTTTTTTAAACTGAGCTTTAGTCTTGTACATGCTCCCATTAAAGTCCGTGACAGAATTCCCATTTCTATCAGTGGGATCAGGCCCAGGCCCATTATGTTTAACAGGAACATTTGTAGATGTCTGATGCTCCTGGTTTAGTTCCGTTCCTATTCTAAAAAAGTGACAGTTAAGTGTCTGGCTATGGACGAGTCACTCTTGAAACTTGAGGCCGTGCCGCTGCCATTCAGAAGGTGTCCACAAGAAGCTGTGGTAGGAAGAGAGCCTGAAACATAAGGCCTTGCATCAGAAGCCTGGTGTGAGGCCTGAACTAAAGTAGTGGTCAAGCTTTGCTGATATGAAGCAAACTGAACAGAAGTCAGGCTCTGCCTGCCTGCAAGCTCACAGAATCTGGCAAGAACAGGGGTGATATTGTAGGAACACATATTCCTAAGAAAATGTCAGGCATAAAACACACAGGCAAACACATTCCAGAAAGGTGGTACCAGAACACCTCGATACCAACACATTTCCCCAAAGATAACAGGAACAGGCTGACCCATCCTAAAGATAAGGTCGGGATGATAGCATGATGGATAAAGATGTTTCTATCAAACCAGCAGGTACAAGGTAATGGGTGGCAGAGGGTTAACACGTAACTTGTTTGTATTGGTGTATAAAATGGAGTCTCAGAGGGAGTGTCTTTGGCTGGCCTAGGGGATAATGAAAAGTCCTGCCATTAACTGAGCTAGTCCATTGCAACAGGCATACATGTGTTAGTGTGCCTGTAACCATTGAGCCAGTGCATTAGGACCAGGCTTTGTTGACAATAAATCTGACCAAGTTCTTTCGCTACAAATGGGTCTGTGGTTATTGGGCTGTGCAATTGAGGTCTTCTGTGCCAACTATCTGCACAGAGCTGGGACAGCACATGGAGAAAACACACACACAGCCAAACATCTAACAACATCTATCAACAGTAGCCTAGAGTGTGTTAGTTCAGATGGGGCTAAGAGAACTGTAGCAGAAATGTTCTGAGCCAAGTTTTCAAATGGAGGCATCTCATGCACACCTGAAGAACTTACAGATATATCCATTATGTCTGCAAATTCTGTTTATGCAAACAGGCACAGTCTATGAAACATGGTAACTGGGAATGCCTGATTTATGTGCATAAGTGAAGCATTGGATTTGAATGCACAGCAGGTGAAAACATACCTCCAGCCATTTGAAAATGAGTATAGCATTCCTATGCCCTCCTTTTCCAAAACCAGCCAGACTAGTAACTACAGAAACAACAATTCCATAACAATGAGTCATGCTGACGTGAGATACTTAGATTAATACAACAAGCCGTCTAAAGATTTTTCAAGGCTCTTTGCATTTAAAGTGTTTCCCAGTTCAGTGGCAATGAATTGCTCCTTAAATTCTTATTGTATTTCATTCACTGTATCAAACTAAAACATACACCCCACCACACTGTCCAATTCAATATTTGTAGATATTCCCTTTTAAGGATCTGTGCAGGGTGAATTTAAGAACTGGGCAAAAGGCACAGCACAGTAAGGAGTCTGATAGATAATGGTCTCCTAATTATTATTTCATTCCCTTACACACACAGAACGGCAAAGGAAAGCTAAAATCATTCTCTGTACTGCATTTGGGAATACCTAACTAATCCTCACAATACTTTGTGAGGTAGGGAAATAAGCCTGGCTATCTTTATTTTACATATTGGGAACTCGAGGAAGAGAAGTGAAGTGATTCGCCTAAAGCCACAAAGGGAGTGAGCTGTAAGAATTGGGTTTAACAGGTTCCTGATTTTCAGTGCCATGCTCATACCACTTTACCACACCCACCGATTTCATAAAGGCATTTAGACTCTTCATTACTGTATTCTGTGTTATTAAAAAAACTGCAAAGCATTAGAGATCGTTATTAGGAACACTCTTACTCAGCAAACTTCCTCTTCAGTTAGAGAAATAGCACCACTGGACAAGTTCTTGTGCCTAAAAATGCAAATATACTTTTTGAGGCCATCCCACCCACTGAAATGATTATAATGACAGGGCATGCATGACCAGCAAATATTTTTGCAGAATAGTCAGAATTGCTGCACCTATAGCTATATTTTATTTATTTTATTTCTGTCTGGCATTCATTGTATCCAAGGCCGGCCCTAGACCAAATGGAGCCCCTCATCTGTTAAACTTTTGAATACCTTTATTTTTTATTGCATTTGTAGCCCATGTCATGACTTTGATGCAAGATTTGCAAGCATGAGTTATCCCCACCATATAAGACGATAAATTTGCATGCTAGGATCTGTAAATCTGTATTTATTCATGCCATATATAAGCAAATAAAAAAATCATTTTTCTAAGCTTCTATAAACTTTTTAATTTTAAGAATAATTGAAATGTTACTAACATCAGGAAATAGAACTGTATACCAACGTTAGATGGACCAGTATTAAATAGTGTTTCAGTAGGTGACAGACTTAGAATGTTAACCCTAGTCCTTTCGTTCTAAAGGTCGCTTTTCTCCTCTTTGCCCTCGTAAACTGAAGCACAGTGTCAGAGGTCCAAAGACTGGCCAATGGCATTTTTAAGCAATAAAATAGCAAGCAATGTCAGTCTCTTGTTGGCCATTGTCAGTTTGAAGATATGTATTAATGAGCCTGAGCTTTGAAAAGCCGCACTCACCACTTGTGACTATGACCGACAGTGTGAGCAGAATCCTCAAAGCTATCCACACATTAGGAAAAGCGTCCTTGAGCTCTGCATCATGAATGAATTGGAGAGCTTGGAGAGGAGAGTGCTTCCCTTGTTCATGTGTGTTTTCCTGTCTGTCTGCAGCTTACTAAGGTCATACAAAACCCCACAAGGCTTTCTGTGGTGCTTCATTTGTCTGAACCTTTCTTCGATGGACTCTCAAGCAGTGTCAATGAGCAACCAAAAAACCTCCCTCTTGAATTTTTCTTCCGAGCTTCCCATCACCTCATCTCTGCCCTCATAACCAAACTGTCTCTTCTTGTGATGAATACGATTTTCCTTGAAGATCAACTTAACTCCTAAGTTTTCCACCATTTCTTTGTTAGCTGTGATGGCATCTTCAAATCCATTGTCTCCATAGGCCACAATGAAATCAAGGTGGCATCTCGTCAAAGTAGTAGTGGTTGCGATGTCCACTGGCTGAGTTTGTAATGCCTTCCTTACTTGGAACAGGATATCTTGCCAAACCACAACTGAAACCAGAAATTTGAAGTCAGTGATCTAGTTTGCCAGGCTTAATGCTGTGTGTCGGATTCTGGCTTTGGCTTTACTGCACCAGTTCCATCAGGACGCTGTAAATCTCAGTTATTTGGTACCTCACTCGCCTTGCGCTGTCAATGCAGCTCTCCCAGCGAGAATCACTTAGCGGTCTCATGGTCAGATTTGTAACATTATCTGTGAGCATCTTTCACCTGATGCTTGAAATTGAAAACAGGATGTATATCCTTTGCAGTGTTCTGAAGAGAGATACTGAATCTAAAGAAGATGATGCTGCATCTGACACAGCCAGATTGAGGGAATGGAAGCCATAAGGCATGAAGAAAGCTCTTGGATTCATCACAAGGATCCTAGCCTGGACACCACTGTTTCTTCCCTTCATGTTCACACCGTTGTTGTAGCCTTGGCCATGGCAGTCCTGAAGCTTTATTTTATTCTCATTCAAAATGTTCATAAACAATGCTGTTAGGCCTTTTCCAGTAAAGTCATCCACAGACCGGAAACAGATAAAGTGTTCCTTTACTTGGATACAGCCATCCTTGTCATCAACAAATCTTACTGTAAATGACATCTTTTCACTGTGACTAATCAAGAGTGCATTCCATTATTACGGCATAGTACTTTGCTTTGCCGAGTCACATCAGTATGTTCTCAAGCACCTTCCTTGCTATAAGGTCTATCAATTCGTTTTGAATTGTTTTGCTGCAGTAATGGTCCGTAGCTTCTTTATGAACTACTTGACATAGGTGCTCATGCATGACATCATATTTCCCAAGGAGCTCTATCAAACTGAGGAAATTACCATTTTTTCAATGAACAACTTGTCCGACGAGCCCTGGAAAGTCAAATTATTCTTTTCAAGGAAGAGGGTAATTGAGATCAGATGCTCGAGCACGTTCCTTCAGTGCTGGGTTTCTACATTAATAATGCACTAGTTTTCTGCGTCTATGCATTTATTCAGCATGGGCCTGAACATTTGGAGTAGGCCGTAAAATGGCCAGGTGACTTTTCATGTTGCTTCAGAGCATCAGCTAAGTTATGTCAGTAATTGTACCAGCAAAGCACAAGCAATGAGTTGGCATTTTTGTCAAATATGTTGCAACAAAACCAGAACACTCTGTCAGTTGATTTCAAGTAAACTAGCCAATGATGATTCAGTTTCTCATACTTGAGCACTCTCTTGCAGTGTGACTTTGAGAAGTGTTGCTTCTGCTCAATTACTGGAAACCTCATATCCTCGATTTTGCCCAGCCCGTTCAAAATTGTACGATCAATATTGGCAGAGTTTAGGATCGCCAGCCATAAAGCAGGATCTGATGTATCGATTTGTGGTGTGCAATTTTTCTCATTGCTATTTCTGTCATCATGTGAGGCTGATTCTTCTTTATCGTTTCTCTTTTTTACGTAAGCCAAATTTTTTTGTCATTATTCTCCTTTTTATATGAGCCATATTCTTCTTTATCATCACTCTCCTTTATGCCACCAGGAAAACTTGATGATTCTCCATCACTTTCCTCACATTTCCATTCCTTATCTTCAGGTAAATCTGCTAATTCCTTAGTAATAGGACTTCCGTCATTTACACTTCACTCCTCAATTTCTTCTGCACTGGGATGATCGCTATTGCCTAAAGCCTGGTCTATGTTGTTCTGTTTCAGATATTTTCTCATCGGGTTTGCCCCTAGCTGAAAACTAGATTGCAATTGAACTTTTCGTTTCTATACTGAGTTCCTGAAATCTTCTTTGGGGACATCTTTTATTTTCTATGGGGGAACACAGACAGTATTAGGGGGAGCAAAAATCTACATTCTGCAGTTTTAGAAAGTCATTAAGCATGGCAAAAGAAGTAACAGTATTTTATATTGTTGCGTAGATAGGGGTTCAATAGATATCTCTGGCATCTCATTAAATATGTCCTTTATTAGTTGCTATATCCACTCTTCAAGTCTAAAAAAACACAAGTACATTTTCACAATTATACAATAAAACAAGGTTCACAGTATCACAACTGGGCTCTCACTTCACTTCAGTTTGTTCTTATATCTCACTGACTGACTGGCAATACCCCTGGCCTTATATACCCATGAGGGCATGGCTGACAACATTCTAGGAGGTTTGAGGTAAATTCTCATAAAGTCTGGAAGGTTCCATGAGATTCTACAAAGGTCCAGAACATTCTAGGAGGTTAGTGAAAAATGAATCCTGAAAAATTTTACTTCAAACATTCTATTTTCTCTTTTGTCACTAACAAAAACAGCACCCTCAGTGTGGCGCCCCCCACAAACCAAGCATCCCAGGCATTCACCTAGGTCACCTGCCCCTCAATCCAGTCCTGATTGCCAAGCCTGCTCACGCAAGTGGTAGAGTCATGAGAACAGAGGGTTCTCAGCATCACTCAGAAGGTTCTCAACAACTTGCAGGTTTGGGCCATAAGTGAATAACTGTAGATTTGAGTGGAATTCTAAAGGATAGGATTTTATTTCCCCTATTAAATGATTTCCCTTTAAACACTGAGGGTATATTAGCTAGAATGATGTTGATGTTGATTGCTCTATTACAGGTGCTATCACTAACATATTAATGGAACTAGGGCCTTCTGATTTGTGACTAGCTATCACTGTCATTACCATCTCTTCATGCTATCTTGCATTAGGCTCTGTAAGGAGACTGTTTTGGCTGTACTTGGTTTCGGGCCTGCCTACATGAGAGATTGCCTCTCTTCACAATAGCCTGGTGGGGAGCTGAGCAGATGTACAAGGGGTCCCACGGCGACGACTGCCTTTATGCAGCCTCCCACATGGGAAGGAAGACAGAAAGATCTGTGTAGGCAGGGCTGGATTTAGGGGCAGGGATTCAAGAGGGAGGTTTTTTGCTCGCTCATTGACGCTGCTCAAGTGTGCATCAAAGAAAGGTTAGGACACATGAAGCACCACAAAAAGACCTAGGTTTTTTAATGACCTTTTAATAAACTTCCAGCAGACAGGGCAACACTCTTGAACAATTGTATGGACCTTCACCAGTTGCTGAAGGAATGTTCAGGCATCAATGATAAAGACCTCTATGTTGAATTGGACAACATGTGTCACATTTTGCCACATGGGAAGCACTCTCCACTCCAAGTTCTCCAATTCATTCATGTTTCAGAGCTCAAGGACACTTTTCCTAATGCATGGATAGCTTTGAGGATTTTGCTCATGCTGTCGGTCACAGTCGCGAGTGGTGAGAGCAGCTTTTCAAAGCTCAGGCTCATTAAAACGTATCTTCGATTGATAATGGCTAACTAGTGACTGACATCACTTGCTATTTTATCACTTGCAAATGCCACTGGCAGTCTTTGGATCTCTCTGATGCTGTGCTTCAGTTCACAAAGGCAAAGGTGAGAAAAGTGACCTTTTGAACTAAAGGACTAGGCCAGGGTTAACATTCTAAGGTTCCAATTCATTCATGATGCAGAGCTCAAGGACACTTTTCCCAATGTCTAGATAGCTCTGAGTATTTTGCTTACACTGTTGGTCACAGTTGTTACCTACTGTAACACTATTTAATACTGGTCCACCCAGTGTTGGGGTACAGTTCAATTTCTTGATGTTAGTTATTCTTATTATAATTTTAAGAATAACTGAAATAAAGTTTCTATAGGCTTAGAGGAAATGAATTTTTGTATTTGTTTATATGTGGCATGAATAAATACAGATTTACAGATCCTAGCATGCAAATTTATCATCTTATATGACAGGGATAAATCATGCATGCAGATCGTGCATCAAAGTTGTGAAATGAGCTACAAATGCAAGAAAATTAAAGTATTCAAAAGTTTGACAACTGGGGTGGGGGTGTGTGTACAGAAGATGCTCCTCGCCTGGGGTGCCATTTGGTCTAGGGCTGGCCCTGTGTGTAGGGATGGATGTTTGGCCTGTTCCTCACATGCTGCCCCTTGTAGTTAGGGGTTAGTTCACTAATGTTCACAATATGCTGCCAGAGTGGTATATGAGGCCTAGAGTGGGGGCGGGGGTCACATGAGTGCAGGAAAGGGATAGCCATTTTGTCTTGATTGTTCCATTCTTCATTTTTCTTCCTCTTTTTCTCTCCAGACTATTCTATCCACCTCCTTACCATTCCCCCAATGTATGTTCTTTTAATATCTCCTTTCTCTTCTCTTCTGTTTGAAACCTCCCTTTCCCTCTGATTCTTTATCTTTCACATTCACACCATCTTTTACTGTCCACTCACTACTCTCCCTGCTTCATTTTCCTTTTTCTTGTTCTTTCGTGTATTTCCCTTCTTCCATTTGGTCTCTGCATGCAAATTTCTGTCCTTTTGATCCCTTCTTGTGTTTCTCCACAGTCCTGCCCATCTATTTATTAATTCAACCTCTTGTGTATTTAATTTATGATACCATCAGGAAATACATGATCATATACTATCTTTTCCTGAGGACCTCTGCCTCATTCATTGCATTGGATGAAGGATACTCAGGGAATGAATCAGGATTGTGTAGTGAGTGAAGGTGTGGCCTGGAGGACCCCTGCCTCATTTACTGAAGAGGTTGAGAAGTGTGTCTTTAATGAGAGAGGAGACTACAGGAAGTAAATGGAAGTGGCTGGGTGCTCAGTAGTTTTGAAAATCAGGTTATTTATTTCTGAGCCTAAACACAGGCTTAGGAGCCTTACTTTAGAAATCTATTTTGAAAATCTAATGTTGTTGCTCCCAGCAATGGCAGTGACATTAAGCCCCCACAGCAAGTTTATATTGCTTCTCACTGATCTAGTGTGCTAGGTCTGGGAATCAATAATATCTTGGCTGGGAAGATTAAAAAGTGGCTTAGGGCTCAGAAATGCCTAGTGATAAGATCAGTATAAAAACCTGGACAGATTTGATTAGGTGGATCTTCCTTAGGTGCTAGCATGTGTGACTGCATGTTCTTTTTTCATCATATCTAATAACTAGACTCAGCCACACCCCAAAGGCAAATACAGTTAATCCCATTTACTAAGCATCTGAGGTGAGTTGAAACAAGGCAAGCAAGGGGGTTAGCAATTATGTAAACTATTGAAGAGTAAAAATGCTAGAAATGGAAAATAATCATTGCTGTGGAAAGCAATAAGAGAGGGTTGTACAAGAAATATAAATTAACAGCCAGTTGCACATGGGGAAGCATACAAGCACACAGTGAAAGAATGTGAATAAAGATCAAGAAAGCTAATATTAATAAAAAAGACTGTGCTGGTTGAGAAGACAAATGAAACCTGTTATAAATATGTATATGGAGGAAAAGTTAAATGAGAGAAGCTATAAAGACCTTAACTCTTATGGGAATATGATGTATATTTGGTACTATTACATATAAGGCAGATATTGCTGTGAAACAGAACTGCTGCTTTTCCTTAAAGTTCACCAGAGAGATCAAGGAAAAAATGCTGGAAATGGAGATAAATTTTCAGGTGTGCAGAAAATGAAAAAAATTAAATACAGACATAGAAGATTCTTAAATAGGTGACAAATAATTGGAACAAATGAAAGCTCAGAAACTTTTAGGACTAGAAAGATGAATCTCAGAATCCTTAAAGGGATTGCACCCAAAGGGCCTGCACTCCTTACTTAGGTGGGGTTCCCCTTCAAGTCAATGGAGAAGTACAGGATTGGGATCAGATTAAAAAAAAAAAGAACCATTTGCTGAAAACCAGAGGTACCTAAAGACATTAGAGTAGATAAGATCACACCTATATTTAAGGTATCAAGAAAGGAGAAATGAAAACTCTTTGATTTTGAATGCCATACTGGAGTGACTGGAGTCATGGACTAGGGACAATTAGGAATAATTAGATATATAGAAAAGTAATTAACATCCAGAAGAGATATAAAAAGGAGAGATGACAATGATAAAAGGAGAGTTATATATGAAATTTCTAGTGGAATTTTTAACTGAGTAGATTTTTCCTATCAGAACTTCTTGTCTGAATCCTAAAATCAAATATTTGAGATGAAAAGGACCTACAATATCAGGTCTTCTAATCCAGTGGTTCTCAAACCAGGGCCGCTGCTTGTTCAGGGCCAGGCTGGTTCGCCATTCCAGGCCAATGGGGGCTGCAGGAAGGGCGGCCAGCACGTCCCTCAGCCCGTGCCGCTTCCTGCAGCCCCCATTGGCCTGGAGCAGCAAACTGTGGCCAGAGGGAGCCGCAATCGGCCGAACCCACAGATGCGGCAGATAAACATACCGGCCCGGCCCACCAGGGGCTTTCCCTGAACAAGTGGCGGCCCTAGTTTGAGAACCACTGTTCTAATCTATCCCTCTACTAGTACAGGATTATACCCTATGGTATATTTTTCTAGTGCTTGACTAATCTAGTTTTAACTGTTATGCTTCTGCAGCAGCAGTAATATAAGTACATTTTCTCTATATATTAGCTCTATACATATTCTAGGTTGTGATTTTACAGTGAAACAACACAGAATAAGGCTTCTTCAGGGAAATAATTGCTTTATAGCTGTTTTCATCTTTTGTATGAACTCAGGAAGTCAAATTCCATCCTCAGTTGTATCAATTAATCCTCTTGCAATCATGTACTGCAGTGATGGGCGCATATTAAATGCCTAGACATATAGATAGCCCCATGTGTGGTTGCCTGAAACATTTGCCATTTTTGCCTTAGATAGTTGAAGATACCTCAGTATTTAGAGTATCTCCCAGCACCCACTTGCCCCTTCCCAAAAAATGAAAACAGCTAAAAACAGGTTGTGATTTTCTTGAATGTTTTCCTAATTAAGAATTTGGCGAATAATTTCTGAAAATAATTCTTGTTCATGAGAAGCTTGTTACAAGTATTTGATATTTTAAATTCCAGTAAAATGGTCAAGTGGTGAGATGATACTCAGTTTTTCTGCTAAACTGTGATCATTTTGTGACCTGATCTTCCCATTGTCTTGTCAGCCTGTTAAGTCCTGTCTGACACCTACACCAAATCATATGTCCAGCACCTAGAAAATGGGGTCTTGATCTGTGATTGGGGTTCCTAGGCACTATTGTGATATAAATAATAGGACACATAGGTTACATTAAATGTTTTTTGTTCCCTGATTGGATTAGAATACATCTTATGAGGCTTCTAGTGTGAATATGCATGCTTACAAATTAAGAATTTTTTTTCCATTACTATTTTGCAAAATCTACTTGAACACTTGCCAAAACAGCAAAGATTGTGTCAGTAAACTCATTTGCTAGAATATTCACAGAAGGCAATGGGGCCTTGAACAAAGTCAAAGTGAATTCTTTTAAAAACTGAATTAATATTCATAAAAAATATTTGCAATATTCACTTAGTTCTGTTCTGGACCCAAAATTTTTAAAAAGACCCCCTTTCACAGGAAACTTAGAAATTCTTTGTTTTTGTTCTGATCTGGAATGAAAACAAATGTCACAACTGTGGAATTTCCTGGGCAGTTGAAATTCCAATTTCTGCACAATTCTAATAATTACTGGGCCTAAGTTGCTCATTGTTACACCCATGCAAGTTCGGGAAGGAAGTGAATTTACACAGGACGATTGTTGCATTGATTCAATGGGCTTTGGATCTGGCCATAAGTAAGAGCAGCATCTGTGCCATTCTGGTTAAATCATATTTTACAGAAAGTATCTGGCTAATATACTGTGCTTCCTCAATGCTAGATCATAATTTAACAAGGGGCAGCACTTTGTTGTGGTGCCCAAAGGATGGTTTTGTGATGCTCAGAGAGTGACAATTTCCCTGCCAGTCTCCCTTCTGCTCTGGGGAAAGAGGGATTAAACTATGCCAGCTCTATACCTGGCACAGCACACATCTGTAGATTGGACTGGCTCAACTACACTGCCTTTCCCCTCCCTTTCCCATGCACCAATTCATGCTCATGGCTCTGCAGAGATTGCTTCCCTTCCTGCATTGTTAGGCCTTGTCTGTACTACGCGTGAAAGTCGATCTAAGATACACAATTTGAGTTACGTTAATAGTGTAGCTTAGAGCTACTTACTGAGGGCTCCACACTACACTGTGTCGACGGGAGACACTCTCCTGTCAACTCCCCTTACTCTTCTTGTTCCAGTGGAGTACAGGAGTTGACGGGAAAGAGATCTGTGGTCAATTGAGCGGCTCTTCACTATACCCGCCAAATCAACCCCCGATGCATCGATTGCTGCACGTCGATCCCCCGGTAAGTGTAGACAAGCCCTTAGGGTATATCTACACTGCAGCTGGAGGTGTAATTTCCAGCTCGGATCAACAGAGACACAATAGCTTAGACTGAGCGAGTGCACTAAAAATAGAAGCATAGCTGCAGCAGTGGGTGTGGCAGCATGAGCTACCTGGCTGAATACAATCCCATTCGAGGCCGTAGGCAGGTACGTGGGTGGCTAGCCTATGCTGTCGCCACCTATGCTGCTGCAACTATGCTGCTGTTTTTAATGTGCTAGCTCAGGGATGGGCAAACTATGGCCTGCGGGTCACATCCGGCTCATGGGACCATCCTGCCCGGCCCCCAAGCTCCTGGCCTGGGAGGCTACCCTCCAGCGCCTCCCCTGCTGTCCCTCCTCCCCCGCAGCCTCAGCTAGCTTGCTTGCTTCGCCACCGGCGCAGTGCTCTGGGTGGTGGGGCTGTGAGTTCCTGGGGCAGCACAGCTGCAGAGAGCCCGGCCTGACCCGATGCTCTGTGCTGCGTGATAGTGGCAGCGGTGGCAGGATGGCCTGGCTCCAGCTGGGTGGCGCGGCTGTAGCGCCGTCAGCCACCAGTGCTCCAGGCAGCACTGTAAGGGAGCAGGGGGGTTGGATAGAGGGCAGGGGAGTTCAGGGTGGTGGTCAGGGGGCGGGGGTGTGGATAGGGGTTGGGGCGGTCGGGGGGAAACAGGGGGTTGAATGGGAGCAGGAGTCCCGGTGGGACAGTCAGGAAGGAGGGGGTGGGGTTGGATGGGGAAGCAGGGGGCAGTCAGGGGACAGGGAGAAGGGATGGTTGGATGGGCCAGGAATCCCGGGGGAGGGGGCGTCAGGGAACGGAGAGGTTGGATGGGGCAGGAGACCGGGGCGGGCAGATAGGGAGGCCGGCCCACGACCCCTTCCCCTAACCGGCCCTCCATACAATTTATGAAACCCGATGCCCGCCCTTGTGCTAGCTTGATCAAAAGTAGCACATGTACATCTACCTGAGCTGGAAATTACACCTTCAGCTACAGTGTAGACATACCCTGTGAGTGGTGATGCAGGGCGGTACAAGCGGGTCCTACCCTTTGCAGTTCCACAGGTCAGCCCACCGTCTGGTCCCTCCATTTTCATATGCCTTGCAGCTTCAATTCCCCACATTAATCATTTGAAATATTACATGCAAACCCTGATAATATTGTCATATACCTTGTCATGTACCTTCTACAGCAGTGGTGGGCAGCCTGCGGCTTGCAGGCCACATGTGGCCCATCAAGGTGATCTGCTGGCACACCGCGAGACAGTTTGTTTACATTGACCGGCCGTGCCCGCAGATGGTCAATGTAAACAAACTGTCTGGCGGCCAGGCCAGCCAGTGGATGACCTTGATGGGCCGCTGGTTGCCCACCACTGTTCTACAGGGTTTGGGGATTTATGCTATTCTATATTCGCTTTACATTGGACACCTCATTTAGCCTTGTATAACCATGTTATTTTTTCCCTTTTTTGTTTTGCTTGGAAAGCTTTTCTTTCATTAGCTTAAACTATGTAGCTTGCCATCACAGTTTAAATGCCTCATCAACATTTCTGTGCTTTTTAATTGACTCAGACATAGGACATAAACTAAACAGCAGGTTTTAAATAATTAAGTTGCTGCTAATCCTGAAGAAATGTCAGAAAGTCCCCAAGTAATGTCAAATTATATCTGCTTTCTTGTGGACCAGGTAATCAAAGAGATCCTTTTTATTGGAACTAAATGACTTTGTGATGTCATCTGCAGCAGAATTCTTAGGGGGGTGGAGGAGGGAGGGGAAAAGGGGGAAAGAGGCCTGAATTAAAGACAAAACAATGGGATTGGAATGTGGTGCTTTGATTTCCCTTGTAAAAATGGTTAGAGAGGCCAAAAGTATTTAAAAAATATATATTTGTAGTGTGTATAGATTGGAATACCTTTTGAAACAAAAGTCTGTTTTTCTCATGATAGAAACAAGAATGTTTCAAAAGCTTCAGACAACTTGTTATACGTGCTCCATTGTGGGCAACCTACTTTTTCACCTTTAGCAGACAGTAGAAAGGAAAGATGGTCTTGTGGTTAAGGCACTGGCCTGTAACTCTGGAGACTTGGATTCAATTCTCAACTCTACTACAGACTTTGTTTGAAGAGGTCATCTAGTCCAGTCTCCTGTGCTGAGGTACAATCAAGTATACCTAGACCATTCCTGACACATGATTGTCTAACCTGTTCTTAAAAACCTCCAATGATAGGGATTCTACAATCACCTTCAAGCGTGGCACCCAGAACTGGAAAGAGTACTCTAGCTAAGTTTTCACAAGTGCTGGGCAGAATGGGACAAGTAAGTCCTGTGTCTTACATACAACGCTCCTGTTAATATACCCCAGAATGATATTTGACTTTTTTGGAACTGCATCACATTGTTGACTCATATTCAATTTATGATCGACTGTAACCCTATATGCTTTTCAGCCGTTGTACCATCTAGGCAGTTATTCCCCATTTTGTGTTGTGCATTTGATTTTTCCTTCCTAAGTGTAGTACTTTGCACTTATCTTTATTGACTTTTATCTTGTTTACTTCAGCTCAGTTCTCCAATTTGTCAAGGGAGTTTGCATTCAAATCCTTTCTTCCAAAGTGCTGGAAACCCCTTCCAATCTGGTATCGTATGAAAACTCTATAAGCATACTCTCCACTCCATTATCCAAGTCGTGTCTGAAAATGTACAGATGCAGGACAGACCCCTGGGGGAATCCTCTAGGTATGGCCCCAGTCTGACAGCAAATCATTGATAACTACCGTTTGAGTCTTTAACCAGTTTTGAACACATGTTATAGTAATTTAAGCTAGATCACATGTCCCTAGTGTGCTTATGAGAATGTCAAGTGGGACTGTGTCAAAAGCCTTACTAAAATCAGCCTTTCCCCATCCACTAGTGACCCTGTCAAAGAATAAAATTAGGTTGGCTTGGCATGATTTTGTTCTTCACAAATCTATGTTGGCTATTACTTATGAAGCATGAAACATTTAATATCTTTGTGCCTCAGTTGCCTGTCTCTAAAATGGGGATGATACTTCCCAACCTCACAGGGGTGTTGTAAGAATACATGCTTGTGAGATGCTCAGAAACCATGGTGATGACGCCCACACACATAGATAGAACAGAGGAGCAGCTTACTGGAAATCAATAGGAATATTCACAATAAGAAGCACTATGTTCAGTACATCTACAGTACTAAATACTAAGTCATTCCCATCTCTGGATTTCACAATGGGTCCCATCTTCAACAGTGTCTATCTGTAAAATTCTAACTCTCCAGAACAGATACTGTCTTTGTTTATTTACAGTGCCAAGCACATTGTAGGTATTAATATTAAATGATTGTTGTAATTATGGTTATTACAGTGCATTAATAAAATATAAAAGTAAAAATAAAATAATGATGACAATCAGAAGATATCTTCTCGGTTACATACAAAATAAGAAGTTAGTAAAAAGAATAGTAGATTCCCTCTGAGATAAGTGTAGTGACACATGCAATAGACATTGCTTAGAAAAATTAGATGAATGATCCGCCTTGATGTTTAAAGAAGAGAATAGAGGAGAGATGCTGGAAACAAACAGAATGTATATTTCCTTGAAGAAATATTGCCAAGGATTTAACTCCTGCCAGAAGAGGTGATCGAGAAATTAGTACCAGAAGAATCAACAAAAATCCCAAAGGGAGATAGATCCCATGTTGGCATTTCCATGAAACGGATGGGGAAATGTCTTTTAAAAACAAACATCTTTGGAAGCAGTACTGAAGAGAAGCTAATGAAACACTTCTGTTTAAGAGTATAGCTAGGGGAGAGCCAATAAAAACTTATAGCCCTAAAAGCTTGATTTAACCGTTGAAGAAAATAATGGAAATATTACTCATGGAAAGAGTTTAAATTTTTTTGATGAACTCTTATTAAGTTTACAATTAATAAAAAATAGGGTTTGTCCAGATTAGGAAAAGAGGTGGAGTCTACGTTGGAGCTTTCAGTGCAAGGCTGTAGCAAAAAGGACTAACGTGATCCTTGACTATACAAACAGGGGAGTTAGGAGTATGGGCCTGTGCTTGGTCTTACTCTTGTATTTGTAGAATTTTTTTCTTTTACCCTTTATGTCTCCAGCTTGTTTAATCTCATTTTGTGCCGTGGCATTTCTAATTTTCTCCCTACATACTTGTGTTATTAGTTTATATACATCCTTTGTAATTTGACCTAGTTTTCACTTTTTGTAGGATTCCCTTCTGAGTTTCAGATCATTTAAGATCTTCTAGTTAAGCCAGGGTGGTCTCTTGCCATACTTCTTATCTTTCCTACGTAGTGAGATAGTTTGCCCTTGTGCCCTTAATAATGTCTCTTTGAAAAACTGCCAACTGTCTTGAACAGATTTCCCCTTTAGACCAGCTCCAGGTAACAGAAGTTATTGGGCTTGGTAATGGGGAAACTAGGTGAAATTCTATGACCTGTGTTATATGGGAAGTCAGACTAGATGATTTAATAGTGGCCCCTTCTGGCCTAAATATCTGTGAGGCTATGAATTTAACCACTTACACCTGTGCAAATGGATTCAAAATAAATGTTAGATACTAACATTCTGATTAGGTAGCCTTTGAAGCTCATTTTGCACTGGCGTAAATGACTAGATGAGGTGCAAGACCATGGAGAAGCTGGTCCAAATAAACATATTTGCAAATAAAATAAAAGGGAACTACTTAATTTTTATTCCCATATAGTACAAGAGTATATTATTTTGCTTAAAAATCAGTGTAGCACTTAACATCAAATCAGATTACATTATCAAGTAATTTTAATTAGCAAAGTACACTAGAAAGCTCTCACTGAGTTCCCCACACCCTACAACTTACTTGAAAATACCATTTGGGTTTGGAATTTTTTAAAAACTACTTTTCAATCCTTTCATCTGACAAATACAGAGAGGTTATTTTAGGCTCTGTGACATCCCTTTTCAAAAGGAAAGAATGAAAATGTTATTTTTGAGTAAATTCCCATCATTTAAAGGAAAGATGCTGTCACAGTATATTTAATTATAACTGGAATTGAGAGCCCTGCCATCTGCTCAACATGTTGACATTTTGCTTGTAGTTAAAATTATCTTTAAACTATCCCACTTCCCGCTACGTATGTAGTCACTCTGATGAGAAGAAATAGAAGTGTGTATCTTTTTGTTCCCTTTAATGGAGCTGTGTGAAAAGCTTCTCATTAAAGTGGTACTCTCAGAGGCCAGTTAGAAGGGTTTCATGGAAAGGCAGGGGAAGAGAGGGAAAGAATCATTTTCTTTGTGTGGTTTTGCCAGTTTTTCCCAAATAGAAGGCAATTTTCATCAGGAAATAGTGCTCTTCATTTGTGGTTTATGGGGCAAATCTAGTTCCTAGTGCTGAACTTGAGCATCTTGATTCAGCAGCGGCATTCTCAGCAGAGCCATTAGAGAAGGAAACCTTCCCCCAAGGCCATGCAGTAGCCACTGTAATCCTAGTATGTTGCCACACTGGGTAGGTCTACACAGCTGCTGGAGTGAGTCTCGCAGCCCAGGCAGACACGCGCACTAGCAGGGCCTGGGCTAGTGCTCTGAAAATAGCTTTGAGAGTCATGCTTGGGCTGGAGCTCAGGCTCTGAAGCCCATTCCCCTCCCTAGGCTTCAGGGCCAGGCTTTGTGGTGGGCTGTATGGGCCCCCACCCAGGATGGGCCACCCAAGGGGGCGCCGTGCTCAAGGTTTGGATTCCCACCTGACTTGCTGCCGCCGAGAGGCCAGCTGGGCTGATGGAGGCGGCATGGCAGGCAGGCAGGTGAGCAGTGGGGGCGTTGTGGAAGAAATGAGCTGCAGGGGGCAGTTGGACGACCAGCCGTTGGAGCCAGGTGACTCCTCTGGAGCAGGGATGCCCCTCCTCCGCCCTGCTCCACATGTGCAGCCACTGCTGTTCCTGTCCCGTCCCTGCATTCATCCCTGGAGTCACTCCTAGCCACTCTGGACTGGGAGAGTCCTCCTGTCTGCTCTGTGGGGGGAGGGGCAGGAAGCTGATGGCATGTGCACCCCTCACATGTGCGCCCGATTTCCACTGAGCTGGGGTGATGGGACAGGGAGAATCTGTGTGTGCTGCTCCTTCTCTGGGTCTGGAGCTGCTGGCAGCTGCTTGTGTCTGAACAAGCCTAGTTCAGGCTCCTGACCCTGAGTGCTTTCTTAAAGAGACAGTGCACTCACTTACTCAGGCACACACACATTCTTCAACACAACACACACTCTCCTTCACACAGTCCCCCAAACACACACACCAGGTCTCCCTGCATCCAGGTCACTTCCCCACCTGGGTTGTGCTGAGGCATCAAGAGCTGCTGCTCTCCTGCCTTCTCCTTACACATCCCACAGGGAAAGTGACCTGGATGCAGGAAGCCCTGACATCGCTCCTTGCTCCCCCTCTCACAGCCCCCTAAGGCTGTGCCAGACGGAGGAGCAGCAGTTCAGTGGGGGAGCCAAGGTGATTCACTGGGTAATGTGCTTACTGCTGCACTCTACCTGGTGGCCCCTCTACTGCAGAAATGTCAAATTCTCTCACCATTTAGTGGCTGGCCCACAGAGGAGGTAAGCTTCCTACTGATTCCATTAGTTCTTGGGAAGGGAGGAGAGTTTGGTTTTGGTTTGTTTTTTAAATGAAAGCTAGCTTTTCCTTTAGTGAGGAAGTTGAGTGACACTGCAAATCTTATTAAGAAAAAAGAAATACTTCCCCATATTGAATATACTTTAGTGCTACCTTTTTGTTCATCAGCCTAAACAAGAAGTGGAAAGATATAAAGACCAGTGATACATGTTAAGGGGGAAAGAGTTGCCTTGATTACCACATAGGAAAATGTGGAGAAATTGGTTATTCATCTCTCTGCTTCTGAAAGCTTACATGGGAGGCATAAAAAAGCTATTTCAGTAAATGACCATACTGTTAAGAGCTGTGCACAATGCACTGTTTGCAATGCACAACAGTAATTTTATTGGCCAAGAAATTTATGAACAATATCTCAAATTCTCATGTGCCTGTAGAAGGCGTTTTGACATTCATTGTATACATATACAGTTATATTTCGTTTATAAGCAATGCCCAAAATACACCTCTAGTCCTCACCAAGTTTATTTCAAAATATTGCTATATGGAAACAGGTTTATAGATTGCACAGAATAGGTGTGACGTTGCACTCTATATGAGTTTATAAAAATATGCTAATGAGTGAATATAATGTAACTGGAATATGCTTCGTGCAAAAGGTCTCTTGTAAGGTATCATTACAAAGTTTATAATCTACTGAGTGTGATCATCTTATTTGTATAAAAGTATCACTCTTGTATCTGAAACTAAAAATATGAAATATAACTCAGAGGGCCTATTGTAATTATGCAGTGTGGGCCATTAATGGTTGTTTGGAATCTTGATGGCTCCCATTAACCAGGACAATTGACTGTGGATGGCTCTGTTTGCAGGCAGGCCTTCCTGTGAGTCAGGCTGGGGGGAATGAAGGCTTGGGGTCTTACAGTGACATGTGATCATGTCTCCTGAACTGGAATCCATCTTTAACCTGGTGTTTTTCCATTGAGAAGTTGGGGTCGGGGGGAAACGTGGGAACCCAGAGGGACAAAGGATTCCCGCCTTATGCAAAAGATATATAAATAGATGGAACAGAACAAAGGATGGAGCCATCATGAAGAATCCTCTAGCTACCACCTGAGCTGGAACAAGAGCTGTACCATGGGAAAGAATTGTGCCCAGGCCTGGAAGGTGTCCAGTCTGAGGAAAAAACGTACTGAAGCAGAGATTATCTGTATTCAGTTTGATTAGACATAGATTTGCGTGTTTTATTTTATTTTGCTTGGTAACTTATTTTGTTCTGTCTCTTACTACTTGGAACCACTTAAATCCTACTTTCTGTATTTAATAAAATCACTTTTTACTTCTTAATTAACTTAGAGTATGTGTTAATATCTGGGTGGGCAAACAGCTGTGCATAACCCTCTATCAGTGTTATAGAGGGCGAACAATTTATGACTTTATCCTGCAAGTTTTATACAGAGTAACAGGGATTTATTTGGGTATAGAATCCATTGGGGAGTTGGGCATCTGAGTGTTAAAGACAAGAACACTTCTGTAAGCTCCTTTCAGTCAAGCCTACAGCTGTTGGGGGACGTGGTTCAGACCTGGGTCGGGGTTTGCAGCAGGCTAGTGAGTCTGGCTCAAACCAGGCAGGGCACTGAAGTCCTAAGCTGATGGGGCAGGAAAGCAGGGGCAGAAGTAGTCTTGGCACATCACTTGGCAGCTTCCAAGGGGGGTTCTGTGATCCAACCCATCACAGTAGGCATCCACGAAACAGATTACTGGGGATTTGGGAAAGTGTGCGAAAGAATTAGACCAAACTAAGACACCAGATAACCTTATTTTAACTTTCTGAAGTCTTAAAAGAGAAAGTGCTTTCTTCTTTTCTTCTGTCGGTTGTAAGAGACCTATTATAAACATGGAGCATTGCATTTGCATACACACAACTGGATAAACAAGTAATAGGTCTTGTCCCTGTGTGTCTCGTGCAATGTTTAGAAAATCCTCCTAGCAGAAATTCACAGCAGGTTTTAATATTTCTTCACAAGGAAGGAAATAACGGGTGCCAGAGTTGGGACTGTTTAGCTTTTCTCCCTCTTAGGAGGAGGTATAGCAATTAGCCCCTTGAAATAGGAAAGCAGCAGGAGCTTCTGGTGTATTGACACTATGTCGTAAAGTATCATAATGGATCTTTAGACAGGCTCCTGAAAAACTGCATAATTCCTTGCTGTGGAGAGCATTGTCCATAGCTGCATGCTGTCCTTTTTTAATAGACATGAAAAACAGAGATGAGCCATTTTCAGCATCTGAAGATCTATAGTTGCATGCATATGTAAACCAAACAGTAATTACTTCACACACTACATGTGTGAAACAGGGCTCAGAGGTATGGGGGATAGAACTTTCAATCTTCCATTCAAAAAAAAAAGTCCTCTAGCCAGTGAATTGTTGAAATAAGGCCTGCTATACTATGGTGATGGATGACTGTATATAAAGCCATAGGTAGACCCTACAACGTGAAAAGAATATGAAAGTAGAAATCACCTAACAGCCTTTGGGACATGGCCATTTTGCATACTATGCATTCATTTCAATGCACCTCCCAAAACTCCAGATGACTATATACCAGCTTTCCATAGAATAAATGTGGAGTACATTTTGCTATTTTCCAATCTTAACTGCACAGAAGCCCAGCTGCCATATATGGCATACCACAGAAATACTGAAGATGAGTAGCTTAATTAAAAACTATTATTATTTATTACTATTTTTCTATATTTAGAAATTATTAATAAATAGGAGCTTTATAGCATTTTGGAAACAGCAGAACAGTGGTCTTAGAAAATAGGGCAATGCTACATGCACAGCGTTGAATATTTTATGCAGCAACAATAAATTATTCCTTAGAAGTTGGAAGTAGCACAAGGAAATAGAAGAATTACACTTTTGGTTTGATTTCTGGCAGGTCAGAGTCTGTTTGCTTCATAATGGTATGTTTTAATACTAACCGATTACTTATTTTGATTAATATCAAATCTATCTGAGGAAAATAAATAACCAGAAAAAAGTTACATTAAGACTGACAAGTTGTTTTTTAACATTTAACTCTTTTTGCAGTCCTAGAACTCTGAAGAGGTAACATGCTATTTACTGCACCCTTCTGATATTAAATGACCCAGCAGAAATGACAGCACAGTAGCTGTGTTTATTACGTACCTCAAAAATGTAATGTTGGCAGTGTCATCTGCTATGTTATACTGGCTAGATATTTCTATGCATGGATGATTTGATACTCTTGCTTTAATAGGAATGGGGCATGAGGAAGCAGCATCAGGTTAGAAGATAGAGCCAGGAACTGGGGAACTAGGAAGCTGCTCGGCTTGCATGTGGGTCACTGCTCTGCATGCGCAATAAAATAAGGCTTGAGAGGCTATGAAATATTAAAAGTTAGTTTGGAATAGGCATGTTTATTATACTTTGGGATCTATGGCTGTTTGGCATTAATTTGCATGTGTCTCTGTACGTTTTCTGTTCATATGTTATTTGCTAGATGTTTCTAAATAATATATATTAAGAGATAAGACCTATTCATTAACTAATATTGTGTAACGTTATTACAAATAGAATTAGGGACCACATTTATCTCACTGACGTCAATGGAAAGACTGACTTCAATCAGCTTTGGGTCGGGCCCCCTAGTAATGTAACTCTGAGGGCCTACAACAAACCTAAACAAATGCCTTGCTACTTTGCATGTGGGCTCTGGGCTACCTTTTTAAAAGGCCTCAAGCTGGCCTCCTCTTTTGCAGGTACATATCATAATGTTCCAGATAAATGTATTGTTACTCCTTTTATTTATTTTTTAACCCTTTTGACTCAAGCAGTTATCCAGTGTTCGGGACGTGCATGTTGTTTCTGCTAGAAGGATAAACTGATGATGGAGTCATGCAATCCTGTTTATTTAAAGAGTATACACAAAGTCCTGTTTCCTTGAACACAATAGGAATCAAACACTAAGAGACAGTTCCTTTGCTCACAGTTCCAAGCCTCTTTTTCAGCCAGCACTCTGTCCAAAGCTCCTTCTTTGTTTTTTCTGTGTTATGCGCTTCTCTGGAAGTCTGTTGGGCTTCCTTGATACCTTCTCTATGTACTTCTGTGGTATTTCTGCTGTTTTTCACAGAAACGTAGCTGCAATGAAATCAATCCCCTACCCCAGTGTTTGTTACCAGAAAACTCCTCACACAGCATGGCAAAGACTTGCATGCAGTCTAGTCCTTGGGTGGTGGTTTTCCATTCAGCTATCACTAAACAAAGGGTCATTTAATTGTTCCCTCATTTAGTTTGATTGGAAGGTGGCTATCACATCCAACAGCTTCAGTGAGGTGATGTGATTGCTTCCCCCTCCTTCCCCCCCCCCGCCCCTTTCCCCAGCATAACAGTAGTGGGGTGATCAAGCTTTGGAGTTGCAGGTCTGAGGAAACTCAGACTTTATACAATGTATAACATTACATTTATTGTATTACATCGTGTTGGCAAAGGCAACTTCAAATTAATGACTGTTTCCTTTATCAATGTTAAATTAAAGTGCAAAATACTATTAGCACTGTTATTATTTTAACATTGTTGAAATTGGCTGATTTCTTTATTGCTTTGTTGGCTGCTTTTGTGCTCTTTTATTCTTTAGTATATAGAACCTGATCCAGAATCCATCGAAGTCAGTGGAAAGATTCCCATTGGCTGAAGTAGCTCTGGTCAGGGCTTTATACAGCTTGGTTTCCAGATTTGGGAGTATTGTACAGAAATGGTTTGTGCATGTGTGTATTTAATTACTTAAAGGAAATCCATTCTTGTTGGTTGGTATTGAAAACTAAGATATACCTTTCTGAGTAGTGATGGATCTACAACCTATCCTGAAGGACGATCTATCACTCTCACAGATCTTGGGAGACAGGCCAGTCCTTGCTTACAGACAGCTCCCAAACCTGAAGCAAGCACACCAGCAACCACACACCACACAACAAAAACACTAACCCAGGAACCTATCCTTGCAACAAAGCCCATTGCCAACTCTGTCCACATATCTATTCAGGGGATACCATCATAGGACCTAATCACATCAGCCACACTATCAGAGGCTCGTTCACCTGCACATCTACCAATGTGATATATGCCATCATGTGCCAGCAATGCCCCTCTGCCATGTACATTGGCCAAACCGGACAGTCGCTATGTAAAAGAATAAATGGACACAAATCAGACATCAAGAATTATAACATTCAAAAACCAGTCGGAGAACACTTCAACCTCCCTGGCCACTCGATTACAGACCTAAAAGTCGCAATATTGCAACCAAAAAACTTCAAAAACAGACTCCAACGAGAGACTGCTGAATTGGAATTAATTTGCAAATTGGACACCATTACATTAGGCTTGAATAAAGACTGGGAGTGGATGGGTCATTAAACAAAATAAAACTATTTCCCCATGCTTATTCCACCCCCCCACCCTACAGTTCCTCACATCTTCTTGTCAATTGCTGGAAATGGGCCATTTTCATTACCACTACAAACAGTTCTTTTTCTCTCCTGCTGATAATAGCTCACCTTAACTGATCACTCTCCTTATAGTGTGTATGGTAACACCCATTGTTTCATGTTCTCTGTGTATCTATATATATCTTCCTACTATATTTTCCACTACATGCATCCGATGAAGTGGGCTGTAGCCAACGAAAGCTTAAGCTCAAATAAATTTGTTAGTTTCTAAGGTGCCACAAGTACTCCTGTTCTTTTTTTAAAATATACCTTGTTCAAGCAATCAGCTAATTGTTTGGCTTGAATAAATTCCAGTTATTCAGATAGGGCCCAGTATGAGCAGGCACAAAGCTAAGTGTAACATCTAAGTAGCTGGAGAACTATGCTGTGCAGTAACAGCGGTGTTTAGGGCAGGCTTCCCGGCAAGGAGTGGGTTTTGAACATGAGGTTAACAAAAAATGCTGTCAGGGAGCTATTTAAGAGCTAGATTAATGTGCATATTACATATATATTCTATTGCTACTGAGGGGCCTTCTTGACTATTTGCATGTAACTGGCTGTAAATTTGTGCGAGACCGAGAAAGACTATAAAATAAAGCCTGTCCTCCTTTGTGTGTCCTTGGGTTCCTCCCACCCAAACAGGTCAAGACAAATTTTTGGCTCTCAGATGACTTTAAGCCAAACAAAACAGGCTTACAAAATGGAGAAACCTGTTATGCAGGTTGGTGCATCCCTAAGAGATGGTAAAGTTCATTCTTATCAGCATCCCATGGTAGATTTGCTTAGCTGAGATAGCATTCTATTGAGTTATGCTATGAGGAATGAAGGTTTTTCAAATAACTTTTTAATTAATACCTTCTTTAAATGTAAGCTCTTGAGGAGGGATTGTATCTTCATATGTGTTTGTACAGTTCTTGATGGAGGCCTGTAGATGCAACAGCAAAATAAATACTAACTAGTGATAATGAGAACCACATATTTTAAATAAATGGGCCTCAGCTTGACCGCTGAAACTGCACCCATAATTTTGTGCACGTGTAATATACACACTGTTATTTGCACCTGTAGTTTTGCAAATACAAATCTTTTCAGGTGCATATAATAAAATGTAGATGTTTAATATCCTCAGATAAATGTCCCATTTCTATGACACACACACATGATTAGAAAAACAAGGTGAGTGAGATAATATCTTTTACTGGACCAACTTCTGTACTGGACCAACTTCAAGCGTGTGTCTCTCACCAACAGAAATTGGTTGAATAAAAGATATTAACTCACCCACCTTGTCTCTCTAATATCCTGGGACTGACATGGCTTCAGCTAAACTGTACACACAGGTGATTGCATTAAGAACATTATGGGCACAACTATTTGCAGATGAAATGTTAGATTTTGTTTTCAAAATGTATCCTGTAATCTGGGATCCCTGTTCTCCCCCAAAGTGGAAATAACTCATGTAAGGGAGCGGCATTTCTTTTCTTTTGCCAAGGGTAAGGGAGGAGGGCAGGTTGTACCTTCAATCACTATAGAAGCATCTCAGAGTTCTACCTCCAAGAGCACAGATTCCCTGAGAGCCCCTCCCCTGCATTGCCGCTCCTCCTTCCCCACCTGCTTGGCTCCCTCTGTAAATGCACTCAGGAGCTGATTCCAGAGCACAGAGCAGGAGGTAGCATACATTGCAGTACCTAATGCTGTTTCGTCCTGTTGGTTTTGGGGTGGAGCATCTGGTGTAGACTTTATTAGCTCCACTTCTGTCTCCTGAAGGGGCCCCATGGGAAGAGGGAGGAGGGAGCCTGCCTTGGAAATGGCACTCTGCATCTCCATGTCTCCTCAGCAGGAACCCTTGGGTGCAGGCTCTCTTCGGCTCAAAGAAACAGAGGAGATCGTAACAAAGGAGTGCCATAAAAGTGTAAATTAATAAGTGAAAAAGCAGGCACGAATTTACAGTTTTTTAACTTTAGGTGCATTACAGTGAGAGTAGAATAACAGAGGGCATATCCATAATAATACAGTAGTTTTTTTAAATAGTTTGTTTTATTCCTGTACTAGAAAAAGAGATATTGTATGTTGCCAAATCTCATTATATTTATCATGACCCTCCATGATATTTTGTGTTTTTTCCCTTAAAACCCCAGCTCCTGGAGTCATGTGATTATGGGAGACTCTCAACTTTCTTTTTCTTTTTTAAGTTTCTAGTCCCCATGGCTGCAGAGACAATTTTGAAAATGTGAAATCTAAAGGCTCAAAAAACAGAAGGCAGTAAAAGAATCCCACAATTATTATTTTTTTTAAAATCTCATGATTTTTGAGCCAATGTAATGACAATGTTAAGAGGGCCTGCCTCATGATGATTAGAAAGCTTTGTGTTGGCAATACTGACTTACAGACCTTATGTCAGAATATAACATTCACAGTAAAGCTGGCAGGCCATCTCGAGTGGAGTTCCACAGGGATCAGCCCTGGGTCTGGTTCTGATCAATATATTCATCAATGATTTTGATAGTGTCATAGAGAGTGCCATAGGTGCCGACTCCGTGGTGCTTCAGGGCTGGAGCACCCATGGAAAAAAATTAGTAGGTGCTTGGCACCCACCAGCTGCCAGCGGAGGAGGTGCTCCTCCATAAAGGAGACACTGGCAGGTATGGGTAGGAGCAGGGAATGGGGCGCGCACAGGGTCAGAGGTGGAACTGGGTGGGAAGAGGTGTGGCGGGGTGGAGCAGGGGCAGGAAGAGGCAGGGCAGGGAGGCTTGGGGGAAGGGATCAAGTGAGGGCGGGGCCTGGTGCGGAGCGTGGGGTTGAGCACTCCCCGGGCCTGGGGGAAGCTGATGCCTGTGGAGAGTACACTTATAAAGTTTGCTGATGATACCAAGATGGGAGGAGTTGCAAGTGCTCTGGAGGATAGGATTAAAATGCAAAATGATCTGGACAAACTTGGAGAAATGATCTGAAGAAAACAGGATGAAATTCAATAAGGAGAAATTCAAAGGACTCTACTTAGGAAAGAACAATCAGTTGAACATGTACAAAATGGGAAATGACTGCCTAGGAAGGAGTACTGCAGAAAGGGATCTGGAGATTATAGTGGACCACAAGTTAAATATGAGTCAAGAGTATAACAGTGTTGCAAAAAAAGTGAACATCATTCCAGGATGTATTAGCAGGAGTGAGGATGGAGTGGAGGTTAAGGATAATATAGGCATGGCCCAATATCTAAACAAATACTTTGCCTCAGTCTTTAATGAGGCTAATGAGGATTTTAGAGATAATGGTAGGATGACAAATAGGAATGAGGATATGGAGGCAGATATTACCACATCTGAGGTAGAAACCAAACTCGAACAGCTTAATGGGATGAAATCAGGGGGCCCAAATAATCTTCATCCAATAATATTAAATGAAATTGCAAGCCCATTAGCAAGAATTTTTAATGAATCTGTAAACTCAGGAGTTGTACTATATGACTGGAGAATTGCTAACACAGTTCCTATCTTTAACAAAGGGAAAAAAAAGTGATCTGGGCAACTACAGGCCTGTTAGTTTGACATCGGTAGTATACAAGGTCTTGGAAAAAATTTTAAAGGAAAAAGTAGTCAATGACATTGAGGTCAGTGGTAATTGGGACAAAATACAACATGGTTTTACAAAAGGTAGATCGTGCCAAACCAACCTGATCTCCTTCTTTGAGAAGGTAACAGATTTTTTTAGACAAAGGAAATGCAGTGGATCTAATTTACCTCGATTTCAGTAAGGCATTTGATACGGTTCCACATGGGGAATTATTAGCTAAATTGGAAAAGATGGGGATCAATATGAAAATTGAAAGGTGGATAAGGAACTGGTTAAAGAGGAGACTACAACGGGTCGTACTGAAAGGTGAATTGTTAGGCTGGAAGGAGGTTACTAGTGGAGTTCCTCAGGGATCAGTTTTGGGACCAATCTTATTTAATCTTTTTATTACTGACCTTGGCATAAAAAGTGGGAATGTGCTAATAAAGTTTGCAGATGACACAAAGCTGGGAGGTATTGCCAATACAGAGAAGGACCAGGATATCCCACAGAAAGATCTGGATGACCTTGTAACCAGGAGTAACAGTAATTGAGGACTTCAATGGCTCAGACACAGGTTTGATACAGGAATGGGTGGGTGAGATTCTCTGGCCTGCATTGTGCAGGAGGTCAGACTAGATGATCATAATGGTCCCTTCTGACCTTAAAGTCTATGATTCTATGAGTGTTGTAAGCAAGACACAAGAAATAATTCTGCTCAACTCCACGCTCATAAGGCCTCAACTGGAGTATTGTGTCCAGTTCTGGGTGCCAAATTTCAGGAATGATATGGACAAATTGGAGAAAGTCCAGAGGAGAGCAACAAAAATGCTTAAAGATCTAGAAAACATGACTTACCAGGAAAGATTGAAGAAATTGGGTTTGTATAGTCTAGAGAAAAGAAGACTGAGTGGGGGACATATCAGTTTTCAAGTACATAAAAATTTGTTACAATGAGGATGGTGAAAAATTGTTCTTGTTAACCTCTGAGGATAGGAGAAGAAGCAATGAGCTTAAATTGCAACAAGGGCGGTTTAGGTTGGACATTAAGAAAAGCTTCCTAACTGTCAGGGTGGTTAAGCACTGGAATAAATTGCCTAGGGAGGTTGTGGAATCTCCGTTGCCGGCAATTTTGAAGAACAGGTTAGACAAACACCTGTCAGGAACGGTCTAGTTATTACATAGTCCAGCCTTGAGTGCAAGGGGTTGGATTAGATGACCTCTTGAGGTCCCTTCCAGTCCTCCACTTTTGTGATTCTATATACATATAGAGCATTAAATCTGATCCCTGAGGTAGTGTCGTTTTGAGTTCTGTCCTCTAAAGGTTGAGTTTAACAGACAGAGCATCTGGGTGGGGTTCTGTGAAGCTCTTGCTGTTATGCACAGCAGTTGGCAAGGTCAAATAAATATATAGGCAAAATAGGCACATGCCTAGGGCCCAAATACATGGGGCCCCCAAAATGGTTATTTTAACTAGGATTTATGTGTGAACCAAAAGAACTTCACTCATTTGAGTCAGTGGCATTGCAACCTGTAGCATGGGGTTGCAATGCCACTAATATTTGCCCTATCTTCCCCTCTATCATGACCCTCCACCCTCTCAGGTTTCATTTTTGAAGATGGGTGCAGGAGAGATTAGGCCATATATATTTTTGGCCTAAAACAAAAGTTTTGCATTGTGACCTTTCACCTAAGCTGACCGTATTGAAATTCTTTGTGATTAATCACAATACAGCACTGTCCATTTCCATTATAGGTCATCTCCATAGTGGATTTCCACTTAGTTAATTGCACTGGGCAAGCCACTGGTGTTGTGACAGCTTTCAGGATTGCAGTTCATTTTCTTCTGTGTGGTATTGTGGTATTGTTACCTCAAACAGATTACACCTACAGATGGACTGATGCCTTTTTTTTGGAGCAACAGGCAATCTGTGGGGCTTTCTACATTTGTGTTTCTTCATAATCGACCACTAGTAGAGGTACTGTCAGTCACTCTCAACAGATGTTATCTTAGAGGTGACCTAATGAATGGACAGCTTCTAGCTGATTAAACACATCCTTATTTGGATTGAACATCAATAAGGACACTGTGAATAAGACACACCAGGAACTTAATTTGTTGCAAAAAAATAATAATTAAATAACATGAATCATGGTTAGGCTGCGTGATCACAGATCCCAAATCTCTAACTGCAATATATTATAATTTTTGACATTTTATTAAACATTTAGCTCTCTCTTTTGCATGTCTTTCAGTACCTTTTGGACAATACCAATTTAAAAGTTGCTCATGCTTAAAAAAACTTGGAACTTTTCCCAGTTCGAAAAATTGTGAAGGACTAGTGGTGGTTTCTAACAATTCAGAACAAATGTTTCCTTCCCCATATAAAAGCAGCAAAGAATCCTGTGGCACCTTATAGACTCTTTGCTGCTTTTACAGATCCAGACTAACACGGCTACCCCTCTGTTACTTCCCCATATACTGATTCCTTTCTTGCTTATTAACTCTATTGGTTAATTTTAGTTTGTTTCATTAAGCAACTGTGCTGTTTCATGCACACTATAAATCGTAATCCTCTCTTCAGTTGCTAAACCTTGTATTTCTTGCGATACTGGATTAATCACCTTACTGGCTTCTTTCTGAAGTTAAGAGCAATGTGTGTGTGAGGGGGAGGGTATTTACCTTGCTAAAAGGGGTTGAACCATAAGTGCCCGATTAGAGTCCTTTCCAAAATTAAATTCACTGAAGTAAATGAAAAGACATCAATAGGCTTTGGATCAGACCTGAAGTGCTTTGAAAGTGCTGGATGTCATAACCATGATGTCATTACAGTAGCAATTATGTGTTGACTATGAAAACATTACACAAAGACCTAACTTTGGGAAGGAGGTAGGGCTCAAGATGATTACAATATTTTCACTGCCCAGCACTGATGTCAACAAAGAATATTCTTGAAGGTGTATAGTGCTGCTGGCAGTCAAGCATCTAACACTGAGTATTAAATGTAATGACAATATATTGCCACAGTGTTAAATCCTTAAACAGTGCAAAGATTATTTTAATTGTATTTTTCTTCATTTTTACAGGGTCTCTTTCAACCTAAATATCTATATTCTCTAGACTGTACTGTCTCACCAAAGGGAAACCTGAGGAAAGTAACAGCTATAAAAGTCTGGGGGTTTAATGAACTACAGTCAACCCAAATTAGCTATTAATCACGTGGAACTTGTGAATGCTCAGCTCCCCTTAGGGCCAATGAACAATTCAAACCTTGAATGATTCTCAATCTTGCTGTGGGTTTGTATGACACATTCTCCTACACTATGGCACAGTAAGCCTGAAAATGTAGAGGCAAGAAAGCCTTTTCACATGACTGTTCTTTCCGAAAGGTTTAACTTGGTGTTTGTTATTCAGATTAACCATATTCTCTTCAGACTTGTTCTTCAGGCTTGTCAGTCATAACCTGCACATTTTTTTTAACCTTTTAACTGGAGCTAAGAAATTTTCCTCTTAAATATGATGCCTGCTTCCTGTTTTCAAGAATGATCTTGGAGGTCTGCTTTTCAAACCTTGAGAAGTCCAGGGTGAGTGGAAAATATACATGTATAGTTGTTACCATGACTGCAAATGCAGGTGTCAGTTGCCAGTGAAATACTAGGACTTCAAAATCAGGCCTTTGTGTGTGCGCGTGTGTGTGTGTGTGTGAGAGAGAGAATTATTATTAAAAATGCCCTAAGACTATAAGGGCCACATTCCCCTGTCCTACTCACATACAGAATTGCCTGCTTTGCAAATAGCCTTACTGATTTTAGTAGGACTACCTGTGGCACAAATACACCTCTCAACATGATTAATAGGTAGCAGAATTCATTTCTTAGAGCTTAGAACAAGAATTTTTATACACAAATAAAAGGCAAAATTAGTAACCATCGGCATTCAGTGTATCTTATATATTGTTATATATGGGCAGCCACTGTATTTTATTATACTGTGGTATGCATACATGATCAGTTACAATAACTGACTTCAAATACTTGGCAAATACACAGGGTTATCTCAGTATCTGTAGTATTCCTGATACTTCCTTTCTTTATAATTGGAGATATACCAATCTCCTAGAGCTGGAAGGGACCTTGAAAGGTCATCAAGTCCAGCCCCCTGCCTTCACTAGCAGGACCAATTTTTGCCCCAGATCCCTAAGTGGCCTTCCTCAAAGATTGAGCTCACAACCCTGGGTTTAGCAGGCCAATGCTCAAACCACTGAGCTATCCCTCCCCCCCTTTCACTTGCTATAAGGTATATTGCAGATTCTGAGGAGACTTTTGTAGTTGTCTAAAGCTACTATTGCCTTTAGTTAACTAAGTGACTGACACATAAATCTTGAAATGTGGTACACTCATTAATTAATTAATTAATGGGCCTCTGGGAGGAGACAAGAATCCCAAAGTATCTGACATCCCAGGAATCTGACATTTCCATTGGAAATCAGCAAAAGGTCATCAGTCATTTTTGCAAGATTTCATCCATTCGAGTGGCCTTACATGAGTTATTTTTTGTCAATGTTAATGTTACCCATAAAAATCATTTACATTGACAAAACTATTTACAAATCTTCTGTTAGTGATCATGTTGGATAAAAGTTTATTAATTTTGTGAAAATAAGGTCATTTCAGGAAACCAGTGCTATTTATTGGATTTCAGCCAAGAACGTTTCAATAAATAAATGCACTGGGTAGCAGATTACAAAAATTGCATTAATGTCAATGTTACATGTCGAGGTGCTTTGCAAGTTTCCATTAGAAGACTTTTTCAACAAGAGCTGGAAAAAAATTAATAAAATAATTGAAAATGGTTTTTTCCTCATATTTTAAACCAGCTCTATTTACGGGGCTGCTGTCTGCAAGTCAGTATATGAGTGTCAGGAGCCTGGTGTTGAATTCAAGCCCACCAGGTCATCAGGTAGCATCTTTAGCCAGTGCCCCATGGTGGTAGACTGAGCTGCTGCCCCTGACCACAGCCTTAGTGTGAAAGGACCACAGCAGTCACACCCCAAGCCTCTGATTGGGTACAGAAGCAGCACTCTCCCTGGGTATCTGGACTATACAAAGACCCCAAAAGGACACAGAAGCTCTCTGAGTAACTGACCATTGTCAGCTGGTTGCTGCCTAGACTGATCCTGCCACTTTGCAGAACCTTGCCTCCCTAACCTGCTGACATGGCCTCCTGGATTGGATCTTCTGGCCACCGGCCCCTGCAAAAACTCTGACCATTGCCCTGGACTGCCTGTGATACTGATTGACCTCCCGACACTTGACTACTGCTCTGGACTGCCCCCTCGCCTGCCTCAACCACCAGGCATTACAGTTTGCTCTTTGGCAGTTGTGTGTTGCCCTAGGGTGTATTTGATTGTGGGCTGTTAATACAGTATTAGAACACCAGAATAAGGAGAACGACCTCCTACACTTGGGCAATATTACTACTTCCACAACACTGAAAATGGCCTATTGTTCTTGGTGATATTAATATAGGGCCTCTTAAGTTTGCAGTGTTTTCAGGTACAGTGACAATGACTATTTTGGTACTGAGATATGAATGCTGCTGCTTTGGGTAAGAATTTTGCACACATCTACCTTTTTTAAATCCTGTCTTCTCCTTTCTACTGGTCTGCCTCAGTCAGCTATTATGCCTTCCTCTTTTTTAGACTGTATGCTCTTTGGAACATTTACTGAATGTCTGTACAGTATCTAGGGCCAGTGGGGCTCTGAGTTGGTGGAGGCCTCAACACAGATGTACTTTTACCGTACATGAAGAAATTGCAAGCAGAAATACTAAAAGGCTGGAAATCTGCATGTTTATGAATAAGAGGCTCAGAGAAACCCTTCCCTTTACTGACTACCACCCATCTCTTTGATTCAAATTAAGTTATGTCCCAACCACGTTTTAGTGAGGGTCAGCAAGTGAACCACAGACACTGTTAAAAGCCATGATAGACTATCAACTAGTGTGTGTATGGGTGGCTGTATAAATATATGTATATAATGAAAACAGTTCTTTGATCCTTTTGAACCCCTTAGTCCTAGTTTCAAATCACTGAAAATATTATATTGTGTTGAAAAGGAACTGACAAGATAGCCTAATAACTTTCTCCATTGGAAATATTTATGGTCTATATGCTCACCTCCATTATAGAGTGTGGAGTATGGAGAAGACATGGAAATAATATGGAAAATATCCCTGATCTGCCATAGAGTTCCTGTGTGACCATGGGCAAGTCACTTAGCTTCTCTATGCTTCAGTTCCCTGCCTGTAAAATGGGATATTGGCACATCCGTACCTCTCAAAGCTGTTGAGACATTAAAGATTGTTGTATTCAAATACTGTGGCAATGAGGACCACATTAGTACCCAAGATGGACAGATAGGAAGAGTGTCTGAAGCCTTTAGAGCTGGGTGTCCTGTCCTGCTAAAGTTTGAGATTGCAGAACTCTTTCCTGTTCCACATCAGGATGAAAATGAAATGTTTTTGGTGATGGGCGGGTGGAGGTGGGGGCGGGGAAGGCGTGAAGAGAGAGATCCACAATCAAACAGTCCAGAGGTTAGGGCATTATCTTGGGGTATGAGAGATGCAGTTTCAAGCCCCTGCTCCAAATCCGGTAGAGAGGGACTTCAACCTGAGGCACCCACATCTCAGGTGAATACCCTGACCACTTGACTATTCTAGGGTGATTCTCTCTTTAACCAGAAATTCCATCATGGGCCTGAGAAACCTTCCCAATGAAACTTTCATTAAAACCGATCCTTTCCTGAAAAGAGTTGGATTTTACGACTCAGATTTTACACACATGCAAAAATTGTCAAAAAGTTCCTGACTGACTCTAGATTTAATCACAGAGGGGAAATATGCCCTGTCCCTAGCAGATCATGCTACTGTGCAGCCAGGCTCTCCCCTCCAATTTCATGAAGAGCCCCACACCAAGAGGTTGTGGCCCTCAAGAAGAGGGAGCAGTCAGGAAACAACAGTGGTTTCTTCCAGTCTGAGAGCTATTGTTGGTTCTTAGGGTGTTCCTCATATTACATATAGTTAATCTCGCAAATCAGGATAATGGAAGGTAGTTTCAGAGGGTGACTGTTGTATATAAAATGTGCTTCCCTGTAAACGTGGTGCAAATTATGCTCTTTCCTGTGCATGTTAATGCAGACTGAGTCAGTTAATATTAATATCATACTTGCCCTGTGAATCATAGGAGCACAGCTGCCATCTGGGAATCAGTGAAAACACAGCAGTGCTGCCACAGCTGTGGGTGAGATAGAACACACTCCCATACATAGGAAAGGACATTATCATAGAATCATAGAATATTAGGGTTGGAAGAGACCTCAGGAGGTCGTCTAGTCCAATCCCCTGCTCAAAGCAGGACCATCACCAACTAAATCATCCCAGCCAGGACTTTGTCAAGATGGGCCTTAAAAACCTCTAATGATGGAGAGTCCACCTCCTCCCTAGGTAACCCATTCCAGTGCTTCACCACCCTCCTAGTGAAATAGTTTTTCCTAATATCCAACCTAGACCTCCCCACACTGTAACTTGAGACCATTGCTCCTTGTTCTATCATCTTCCACCACTGAGAACTGCCTAGCTCCATCCTCTTTGGAACCCCCCTTCAGGAAGTTGAAGGTTGCTATCAAATCCCCCCCCACTCTTCTCTTCTGCAGACTAAACAAACCCAGTTCCCTCAGCCTCTTCTCGTAAGTCATGTGCCCGAGCCCTATAATCATTTTTGTTGCCCTCCACTGGACTCTCTCCAATTTGTCCACATCCCTTCTCTAGTGAGGGGACCAAAACTGGACACAATACTCCAGGTGTGGCCTCACCAGTGCCGAATAGAGGGGATTAATCACCTCCCTCAATCTGCTGGCAATGCTATTACTAATACAGCCCGATATGCTGTTGGCCTTCTTGGCAACAAGGGCACACTCTGACTCATATCCAGCTTCTCATCCACTGTAATCCCCAGATCCTTTTCTGCAGAACTGCTGCTTAGCCAGTCGCTCCCCAGCCTGTAGCAGTGCATGAGATTCTTCCTTCCTAAGTGCAGGACTATATATTATATATGCAGATGATCAGTGTTTTCACTAGTTTTTATCTGCACATCCCCTGCCTACTTTATCAGTAGTGTGCAGGCTATAACCTCCTTCAAAACCATATAAGCTCTTTCTATAATGCACAATGAATGATGCAATAAATATGCTGACTCTGGCAGATAAGATTGCATGTCCTATCTGAGTGCTTCTTTGTGGAACAGAAGAATAGCCATACTGGGTCAGACCAATGGTCCAGCTAGCCCAGTATCCTGTCTTCCGACAGTGGCCAATGCCAGATGCTTCAAAGGTAATGAACAAAACAGGGCACTTATCAAGTGATCCATCTTCTGTTGTCCAGTTCCAGCATCTCACAGTCAGAGCGAGGGACACCCAAGAATGGGGTTGCATCCCTGGCCATATTGACTAAGAGCCATTGATGGACCTATCCATGAACTTACCTAATTCTTTGTTGAACCTCATTATAGTTTTAGCCTTCACAACATCCCCAGGCAATGAGTTCCATAGGTTCCATAGGCGGCTATGTTTCTATGGTGGTTTGTGAAATAAGTCTAAGTCTACCTTACCATTTTAATCATATAATGCAAAAAAATGTGCACAAAACAAACATTTATATGGAAGTGTATTGAAGATGTTGTAGGCTTCATCTTGTATATAGCACCAGGAAATTGGCTTTGGAATTAGTCATTGTGTTGGAATAATTTATGGTGTTTCATTTCCTTTTTCTCTCTTGCTGAAGCTATATCACCCTAAGTAAATCCAAGCTTCATCTGAAAGTGCTTAAAGTGCTGAAAGTGCTTTATTCACCAACTTTCTTAGAGTTTCATTACTATTTCGTGATGACTCTGAAGCTGCTTAAGATGCCTATGGCTTTCCTTTGTGGTTGAGGTAGATATGTATTCTCCCCCTCCCAGGAGACATTTCCAGTAAATCAAGTGAATGATTGTCTTACACTGGGATGGCATCACCACGTGATATTCAGACTAAAATATGCACGCTTGTCATATACTTGCTTTTCACCTCAGAAAAAAAAAGGAATAGCTTTCTTTCTTCAGGTTACACTTCTCTCTAGATGATGCCCATATAACTGCCCCTAAAAAGTAGCTGAACTTATAAGTAAGTCTAGAGTCTGATCTGAATTCCATTACATTTGCATGGCTCCAGCAGTACTGCACTACAGTAAGTGAAGTTTATTTTAGATTTACACTTGTGTAACTGAATGTAGGATGTGACCCGAAGTTTCTAAAATGTAGAGCAGAGTGTTGGCCAGTTGACACAGACTTACAAGTCAAGGTGTAATAATTACTGTTAAGGATGGGCACTAAGGGGTGCCATTAGTGAAGGATGGGGAAACCATAGAGAGGCAGGACAGGGCAGGGAACTACTAGAGGATGGAAAGAAATCAATGGCTAGATTGAGCCCTCAGGCAGATCCACGGATAGGGGGCAGTGCATAATTTCACTATGCAAGGACAAGCACATTGTGCTACAGGGTACATCTACATTAGTGACCGTACACATGTCCATGCATGTGGTTGTGCCATACCCCCCGTATTGTCCATATCTAAATCCAGGCAGAATGTGTCTGTAGTTGAGTATGGGGTGAGTAAGGTAGCACCCCTGAGGGGTTATGGGTAAATACACACCTCGGGTCTGTAGCACGGCCCTGTACTCATGCTATTGTGCAGTTGGATATGGGCATAGGGATATTCCTCTGAGGAACAAGTTATCTGGAGCTTGCCTTTTCCATTCATGGGGGGAGCCTGCTATGTCAGCCCTTTACAAGGTGCAGCATACTTGCCCCACTTGCCTCCAGACACTTTTCTGGATAGGGCATAGGGGTAATGCAGCCATAGCTATGTCTATTCCCTGACCCTCTCCGCCCACTGACTCTGGGGGAGAAGTATAGGGTGCACATTCCATGGCTTTTCCCCTGTGCCCGGGGCTGTAAACTGGGTAGGTTTTATGCAGGCACAGGTGGGTGTGGGGGCCTTACTCACGCACACAGTAGCCTTGAAGGAGTGGCAAAAGTGATTGTGGCAAAAGTAGCTGCCTAAATAGATTGTCCGCAGTGCTTAAGTGATTTTCCCAAACGATACAGAATTATAGCTTTGGAATAGTTTATGTGCTGGCAGGGCCAGTGCAATCATTTAGGCGACCTAGGCAGTTGCCTAGGGCATTAGGATTTGGGGGGCGCCATTTTCTTCAGCAGCGACCGCGGTGGCCGGATCTTCGGCCACCCTGGTCACCGCCGGCATTTAGGAGGAGGGAGCTAGGGCAGGGGAGCGCAGGGAGAGCCGCCTGCAGCAAGTAAGGGCAGGGGGGCAGCACACAGGGGAACCCGAGCATGCCATGGCTGCTTCTCCCACCTCCCAGGCTTGCAGCACCTAAGCTGATTGGTGCCGCAAGCCTGGGAGGTGGGAGAAATGAAGCAGCAACGGCATGCTCAGGGTGGAGATGGAGCAGGGGTGAGCTGGGGTTGGGGGAGGTGCCTCAGGGTGGGGGATGGGGAGCTGCTGCAGGGGGAGGGTGCCTCAGGGCGGAGTGGGGGAGCTGCCGCGGGGAGGGGGGGCACCACAGGGCGGGAGCGGGGAGGACGCAAGGTGGAAGTTTCGCCTAGGGTGCGAAACATCCTTGCACCAGCCCTGTGTGCTGGTTCAGACAACCCATCCCCATCTTAGGTGGAATTAACTGTATTCATCTTGCTGGCTTTAAAGCTTTCCCAGAGGGAAGAGGCCCAGAACATTACAATATTTTTAGATGTTAATTTTTTTGTGCCAGCCGGTGTGAGAGTAATATTTTTATGCTTGTCTTTGTTTGATTTAGTATTATAATGCCTTTCACTGCACAACCACTCAACCCCCCGTTTTCATCATTTTCAATAAGCTTGATTTGCTGCCATAAGGGAGAAAAAAACACACAATTCTCTCGGCCTTCCAGTTTCGTGTAAGAATGTGTCTTTAATCTAATCCAAGCAGACTCTCTCCTGCCCTTTGTTTTATTAACCCCACTTGACTCATGATCTGAGCAGGCTATAGCTGGAGTTTAAATATTGACTAATTTTAAAATATACAATATTTATTTTTTAGGTGGTCCCACGCCTCAATACGCTTGTCAGAATATGCTGGGTAAAGTTCAGAAATGCACAGTCATCACTAGTCTTTATCCATTCAAGGAAGGAGTGTGAATAGCTGGGGGCCAGAATCCCCAATAGAGTAAATTTTGAGGGGCTCATGTACAGTATTTTGAGAGAACTGCAAGTAGGTAGCAGCTGATGTGAAAGGAGACTGGACATATTGATACAACAGTGGTGGATTAACCACTGAGACAACAGGGCCATGCCCAGGGGCCCTGGCCAGTTGGGGGGCCCTGGAAAATGGATGCCCCTGTGCCCCAACCCCACTCTTCGTCGGGAGCCCCAGTTCCATTTCCCTGGCAGGACCGCTGGGGCCGGAGCAGGAGCAGGAAGGGGAGAACTACAGGCAGAAGGTGTGGGGAGGGGCCCCCACTTGCTCTGGCCCAGGGCCCTGGATACAGTGGCAGGGAATAATGTAACTAAGGCTGATCTACACTGTTCTTGTACTGATATAACTTGGTCAGTTAGGGAAGCAGTGTTCTAAATTGACAGTGGTACAGCCCATACCACGGACACAATTATATTGATATGAAGGTGCCTTATAATGGTATAGTTTATTCCTGTATGGAAAGGGGAATAAGCTATAGTGGTTTAACTGTGTTCACACTAGGAACACCTTTCACTCTGCTGGTAAACTGCTGGTAAACTTAAAGCTGTGTGTAGATAAGGCTTAGAAATGCTTTGTCTTCTAAGGTGCTTGGCAGCATTTTATCATATTTGACACTTTCCTTTGAAGCTTTTTCATGCATGTAAGTATATCTGCTACTGTATGATCAGCAATCTGATTATGAGGTTAGCTGTAGGCTAAATCAAATCGTACCCACTCTCTCTCTCTCTTGTTTCTAAATGCTGTCTGGTCTTCTCTCAGCAGCTCCACTCTACAATTTCTCTGATGCTTTAATCTCATTTCTTTTGCACTGTTTAGCATAATGCTGGGGCACACCTAACTGTAAATGGCACAATAGCCACAATTACATTCCAGAGGCAGCAATATGTCATGATGTCATTCAAGGAACATAACTGCACTAGCTCTCTAGCTATTGTAAACCCCACTGCTTTGTAAATTGTCTTTAAGTTGTACTAGGAAACCAAGCACCATCATCACCTGAAGCTCAGAAATCCAAATTTGGCACCACCCAACTTTGCTCAATACCCAAGATACATATCTATTACTGGTGAAGGGGTGCATTGGTGTAAGCACAGGATTGAGAGCTGGGAACTACTGAACTCTATTCCCTACTCACACTAACTTTGTCTGTCACCTTGGGCATGTAGGCCATACCTTCCAAACTTAGGTCCCCAACTTTAGGCACCCAAGTCAATATAAATGAAGATAGATAAGTAGCCTGGTTTTCAGAAATGCTGAGCATCTGCAATTCCCATTGACTTCAATAAAATTGACATTTTTGTTAATATATAAAATACATTTTAATAAGCATTTCACTCACCGACATTTTTTTTTCAAAATTGTTATCAAATATTTGTTAACCAAAAACTGGTTTTGGTGAATGAAAATGTTCAGTAATGGTTCAAACAGGATTTTGATAAAAACTATTGGCAAAAAATGTTGCATGAACTTGAATGAAAAGTTGAAAATTTCAAAGATGTAGACCAGGGTGACAAGGCTGGAACTCTAGTGGTGTGGAAACATGTCTGTTTGTGTCTGTGGTTGTGACCGTTCAGTTTAATAAATGCCTCCCATTTAACGTGGACTATGATTCCCTATGTCATGACTGTATGCATTAATATGCAGCTAATCTCTGCACCACAAACATTATCCATAGGCCTAGCTTTTTAAAGGTCCTGTGTTGCAACGCCTACGTCTCATCTTCAGAAGGGAATTAGGCATTTAGCCAATACATATATGTGAGGTGTAGTATACACCACGTTAATGGGTATTACGTGCAGTGTATTACTATAATATTCATTTTATATAAGAGTTGGGAAGCTATGTTAATTGAATATACTGTATTATGCTCTCGCCACAATTCTGTTCACCCATGTCAAGTATCCCATGACACTTTGCAAAGCTGTCAGCTTTCCTATGATAATATAGGAAGCCTGTAAAAACCAAGGTACATGAATGGTGTGTTCTAGCATGGGTTGGGATGTACCTCTACATCCAACTGGTTTGGAATGTAGCATCCAAAACAGAGGTAAGAAAAGTACAAAAGAAAAGAACAAAACAGCAAAGTAAGGAAACGTTATGAACTGGTGGGCTGGATTTTAGTGACATGTAAAGACTTTTGTAACTTGTAAAATCATACTATAAATGCGTATCTTTGAAGTATACCTTCCACGTAAGGTGAACAGTCTGTGAAAATTTGCTTTGCAGAAGGAGGCGTTGTATCATCTTTTTCGTATTGATATTGCTTTGACTTTCAACAACAAATCTGGCTACATTTGGTTATTTGGTCTCTTGAACAGTTTTAAGAATGAAGTGGAAGTGTAGTCAAATGGTGACACCTTTAATCAATAAAGCCACAATCCCATAGAAAATGAGTAGCTATTTTATGCAAAAATCAAGAGCAGACCAGACTAAGACTATGTCTGCTTTTCGGACTATGGTGGTGTGACTAGTGAAGTGCTGTGCTGTAGATTCCCTGTGTGGACTCTGTGGGCACAAACCAAAAGGTTCCTAGTTCACATTAACATAATCCTACTTGAAGAGGATTACATTAATGTGAACTAGGAACCTTTTAGCTTACGCCCACAACCTCATACCTGGGAGTTATAGTGCAGCACTTTAGTGCATGCCACTGTTCACACCCCTGTAGTCTGAACTGCAGGGCAGTGTAGAGAAGTCCTCAGAGGGCTAAATATACGTACGTGTCCATGCACATGTGCTGGCTTCATGGTAGTAGCATCACAAAGCACTAACATGCTGAAGAATTAGAAGTCAGGTCTTTAATGCTTGGCCTATCTGGTTCCATGCCTGTAAGGTTTGAGGAAGGGGAGAGGTTTGTTTCACGCCATCCCTCCTGTGCTCTCAAAGGAAAATGTAACTGAGGGTATGTCTACACTATGAAATTAGGTCAATTTTATAGAAGTCGATTTTTTAGAATTCGATTTTATACATTCTATTCCATATGTCCACACCAAGCACATTAAGTCGGCGGAGTGTGTCCTCACTACTGCGGCTAGCATCGACGTACAGAGTGGTGACTTGTGGGTAGCTATCCCACAGTTCCCGCAGTTTCCGCTGCCCATTGGAATTCTGGGTTACGCTCCCAATGCCTGATGGGGCAAAAACTTTGTCACGGGTAGTTTTGGGTACATGTTGTCAGGGCCCCCCTCCCTCCCTCCTTGCGGGAAAGCAATGGCAGACAATCATTTCGCGCCTTTTTTCCAGGGTCCCATCCACCGGACCGACTCAGCCTGCTGCTGGGCTGGGACTCTGTCAGCCGGCTCCTGCCAGCCGGGGTCCCGCTCAGCCCCGCTCAGCTGGCAGACCTCGGTGAGGTCCATCAGGGGGTGCCTGGACAGACATGGCTATCCTCCTCTTAGAGCACCGAATGGGAGTGACTCCAGGTCATTCTCTTCTTTAAGTTTCGTCTCATGGAGATTCAGTCCTGCCTGGAATATCATGCGAGCTGGAGGCTCCTGCCTCAGGCTGCTCTCCCAGCCGGCATTACCGTGCGGTCGCACCTACCCCAGCCTGCCCCTAGCTCCCATGGCTCATGAAGCCTGGACAGTAGTAAGGAGCAGTTCAACTTGTGGAATGACAAATCCAGAGTGAAGGATTGCACTCTATGGGCCACGTTAAGATTATTTCAGAGTCCTAGATAGCATTTAGTCCCTATAAAAGGCTTCATGAAAATTTCCCCCTGCCCCTAACAAAAATGTTAATTTATCAGAGCAGCTGAAAGAGTAAGGAACCCAGGACGATAACAGAGAGAGCGTCCATATTATTTAACTCATAGTTGATATAATTCAAAGTAAAATTTCACAGCATGGTCTGTTCTAAGACTAAAAATGCAGGCGGGGAGTCAGAAAAAGGAAGTGACCTAGACTTTGCCAAATGCACAGGAATGTTTTCTCTAGCTACAGAAGCTACCTAATGCAATGTCTATATCTATGGCCTTCCTGCTCACAAAGCGACCATGCTCCCACCCAAGGCTCACACAACGCAGAGTGCATGTGACACAGCGACCTGGCTTGGGCAGGATCGCTAGCGAGGCATGATACTTTTGCCGTTAAGCAAACACAGCAATTCTTTCCTGGCCTCTGCCACTGAATGCCTCCATGCATTACGCTGTGCCCTAGCAGTGCGGGAGGACTGCGTGAGCTCGGAAAACATGTCGTCACGAGTGCATTTTTTTCGCCTTCTAATCTGCGATAACCTCAGGGACAGAGATGATAGGGGGAGCATAGAAACATTCTTGGGGGGGACTGCATGGTCACCTGTGCTGCTGAGTGCTACTGAGTTCGCCACGCTGGCCAAACAGGAAATGAAATTCAAAAGTTCCCAGGGCTTTTCCTGTGTACCTGGCTATTGCATCTGAGTTCAAAGTGCTGTCCAGAGCGGTCACAATGGAGCACTCTGGGATAGCTCCTGGAGGCCAATACCATCAAATTGGGTCCACACTATCCCAAATTCGACCCGGCAATGTCGATTTCAGCGCTAATCCCCTCGTCGGGGAGGAGTACAGAAATTGATTTTAAGAGCCCTTTAAGTCAACAAAAATGGCTTCATCGTGTCGACAGGTGCAGGGTTAAATCGATCTAATGCTGCTAAATTCAACCTAAACTCGTAGTGTAGACCAGGGCTGAGAAACAAGATAGAAAGGGAGCTCAGCTTCCTTCCTCCCTGTGTGGCAGCTATAGGAAGTTACATTCTATCCTTTGCTTTGTGAAAGAGATTGAGGAGGTTCTTCTTGGAGGACTTATGTCCTTTATCAGGGAAAGGGAATAATTTAAAAGAAAAAGATAGAGGCTTATGGGGTCTACAAAGCTGGACTGGAGTTCACCTGCTTAGAAAGGGAGACAGAATCAATTATATGGTGGATTTGAGAAGGGTAGATGCTATCCCTTTAGTAGCTTCTGTAACTATAACATAATGAGGCACAGTTGACTCCCTTCAACCTATCTGGAAAGAAAGTAATTTACAAAAGGACCTACTTGCTCCACCTTCTATACATATGCAATGGTGGATGGCTGCAGGCCCTTCTTTTCTCAACCCAGTACATTTTATTGCTGCTGATGTTGGTGACCATCACTTTTGCCTCAGGGATGATTTACCTCTGATAACCTCAGTATTGTCAAACAGCATTGGAAGAAGTTTTCTATCTCTAAGTAATATTTGGCACCATGAATTCCACATGTAACCTAATATCTTTAATTGAAAGGAGGTAGGGGGATTATGCAAGTTTTATTAGACACATTCATTTCAATCCCTATTTAATATACCCATAGATGTTAACAAGGTGGCACAGGGTAAGGTCTCTGTGGCATGGACTGTGTTTGTGTTTGCACAGCAGCTGGTGTAGTGGGGTTCTGGTTCATGACTAGGGCTCCTAGGCTCTATGGTAATACCAATATTAAAAGTCTGTGAATTAAGGCTGAGAATCGGAGCCCATTTTGTCATTCTGGAAGAAGGAAAATTAGACTCACATTCTCAATACTGCTTATGAATCAACTTTGACTGCACTTGTGTTGCTGTGTGTTGTCCTACAATGCATTTTGTTTCATACTTAATCTCAAAGAGCTTGTCTTCACTACCGGGGTAGTCGACCTAAGTTACACTACTCCAGCTATGTGAATAACATAGCAGGAGTCAACATAGCTTCGGTCATCTTACCCCGGTGTCTTCACTCCGCTGTGTTAATGGGAGACACTCTCCCATTGACTTACCTTACTCGTCTCAGGGAGTTGGAGTACCAGAGTCGACTGGAGAGTGATCTGCCATCGATTTAGCAGGTCTTCACTAGCCCAGCTAAATTGACACCTGCTGCATTGATTGCAGTAGCATCGATCGCCCTGGTAGTGAAGACAAGCGCAAATGCTGTCCAGCTCTTACTCAAAAGTTCTTTGAGGAATGAGAGGCTTCTTATTTCACAGGGTGTTTTTTTGTACAGCACATGGAGGTCAAGTTCTCCTCTACTGAACTCCCATTTTGGATTATTGAACCTCATATGAGGATGGGCTGGGACGTCAATTTTTCCTTTTACTAAGAAAAACAAATGAACATTTTCCCCCTTGTAGAGAGGGGTAAGTGGTAGAATACAGTTAAATAAAATGCAGTGACAGCACCTTGTTGGACAGTGCTAAGCAAGCAGCAAAGGAATTTGACTGACTGGGAGAAATAGCATGTGAATAAATCTAGGATGGCCCGGATCCTGAAGCAAGTGTGGAGCAGAGGAGCTGCCTGCTGTGGAGTTCAGTAGTCAGTCTGAGCCAGGGAATCTGCTGGAGGTCTGCTTAGTTTGGTGGCTGGGTTCTAACTGATCAGCATCATTGTGATAAAGAAGGGGAAGGGGGGATAGCTCCCTTTTATGGATACCCAGCCAGCCAGTTAGCCACAAAATCCCTGTTAGTAGCTGTTCTCTACTTGCTTTACCTGTAAAGGGTTAAAAAGGCCCATAGGTAAAAGGAAGGGAGTGGGCACCTGACCAAAAGTGCCAATGGAAGGGCTAGAACTTTTTAAAATTGGGAAAAAAACTTTCCCTTTGTCTGTCTGTCTGTTCTCCAGAGAGATGACACAGAGCAGCAATACTGGAAGACGCGATTAGGTTTATCACTTTTATTTCTGTAAGGCTTGTGGACTCCTCTGTGCTAACCCCCAAATGCTTTTGTTTTGCTTGTAACCATTAAGCTGGACCTCAAGAATACCATTCTTGATGCTTATTATTATATTTGCTCTTTTTAAATCTAGCAATAGCCTAAGTTCCAAATGTATTTTCTTTTTTTTTGTTTTTTAAAAAAATTATCTTTTTTAAGAACACGATTGGGTTTTTGGGTCCTAAGAGGTTTGTGCACATGTTGTTTAATTAGCTGGTGGCAACAGCTGATTCCCTTTGTTTTCTTTCTCAGCTCTTTCCTGGAGTGGGGGTGAAAGGGCTTGTGGGTACCTAACAGGGAGGAATTCCCAAGTGTGCATTTCTGGGTCCAAAGGGTGAGGGTTTTTTGCACTTGGGTGGTGGCAGCATCTACCCATCCAAAATCAGAGAGATGCTGTAACCTTGGGAGTTTAATACAAGCCTAGAGTGGCAAGTATTAATTTTTAGAATCCTTGTGGGCCCCCACCTTCTGCACTCAAAGTGCCAGAGTGGGGAATCAGCCTTGACAAATGTATAATGTGAGCCTCTGCATAACATAACTGGTTCCAACTTGCTCTTGACAAAGCCTCTGAAAAATATAAGAACGGCCATACTGAGTCAGACTAGTATTCTATCTTCTGACAGTGGCTGGTGCCAGATGCTTCAGAGGAATTAACAGAACAGGGCAATTTATCAAGTGATCCATCATCTGTCATCTAGTCTCAGTATCTGGGACAGTCAGAGGCTTAGGGACACCCCAGCATAGGGTTCCAGTCCTGATCTAATGGCTAATAGCCATTGATGGACCTATCCTCCATAAACTTCTCTAATTCTAATTCTTTTTTTAAATTCAGTTGTAGTTTTGGTCTTCAACACCCCCTGTCAAAAATTTCCACAGATTGACTGTATTTTGGGAAGAAGTACTTCCTTATGTTTGTTTTAAACCTGCTGCCTAGTAATTTCACTGGGTGGCCTCTGGTTCTTGTTATGTGAAGGGGTAAATAACTTTCTCATTTCCTCCACACCATTTCTGATTATAACCCCCATAGTTATCTCTTTTCTAAAATGAACAGTCCCAGTCTTTTTAATCTCTCCTCATATGGAAGCTGTTCCATGCCCCTAATCATTTTCATTGCATTTCTCTGTACTTTTCCCAATTCCAATATCTTTTCTGAGATGGGTCAAGCACAACTGCATGCAGCATTCAAAGTATGGGTGTACTGGGCTCTATATAGTGGCATAATTATATCATATAGTTCCTCACATCTGCAAGCATTGAAGCAGACTACTTGCTAGCATCTGAGAGCTGCAGAGTGGGCAACTAATAAAGAAAGAAAATAACGCTGGTAGAAACTGTGGGGGGAAAGTATAGCTCTTGGACTATGTAGCAAATAAAATTCTTCATAATATATATTTTGGCAAATGGACAAACAGCTCAGAGGTGGTTCAACAATTCTTTTTAATTACATTAAACCTAAAGGCTAAGCCTCAAATATGATCCTAAAGAATGGTTAATGTCAGCCTGTGGAGAAACATGCCATGTGAACATTTATTGCCTTGGGTATCTGATTCGTACTGACTCATTATAGCTACAGTTCCTTGTTTACCACCTTGTATAGTCGTAGGAACAGAGAAACGGCCACACTGGATCAGACCTGAGGTCCATCAAGTCCATTGTCTTTCCCTGACAGTGGCCATGTTTTAGAGGAGATTCGTAAGTATTCTATCTACTGTCTTTTTTTTTTCTACCATGGAAGGTAGTATCACCTAATTCTGCTGCTGAAATAGTCTATTATCTTTCATTTATTTTGATGTGCCTTTCCCCAGCTTGATTATTCCTTCAACTCATCCTTCTCATTAGACTTTCATGTTTATATTCAAAGGACCTTGTACTGCCCTACATGTTCAGAGGATTCTCTTGATGTCAGTGGAAAGGATCTAAGGATTTCTTTTTTGCAAGGATTGCAGATAGAATATGGCTCTAAGAATTGGCCAGTTATTGGTAACGTATTGCCTATTTAGTTCCTTTCTCCCCTTCCTCTGCAAGCTTTGGCTTGTGGTTTTTGTTTTGTTTTGTTTTTTTAATTTCTGTAAAGAGATTTTTATCTTAAAACAGGAACTGCAATGACATTTATTAAAGGAATTCAAAATTCTGGACATGAACTACCTCTTTTGATTAAATGAGTGCATCTTCTACAGTCAAATTAAGGTGTAATTGTAGCACTGGTAGACATACCCACTTTAGCTATAATTTAGCTAATGCAGGTAACCATAGCAATGAAGATGCAATGGAACGGACCAAGATATGATCCAACAACTCAAGTACATACCCAGTGTCCCCAGAGGGCTTGTACTAGCCCATGCTGAAGTCCATGCTGCCACATCTTTACTATTGTTATCTGCACTACGCTTGCCCGTACTACAATCACACTTTAATTTACAATGGAGACATACCCTAAGTGATCGCCTACCCTAGTCACTACTGCCTGGTATATATGCTCTGATAGAACTATTTTCCACAGACATGGAGTTCATACTTAGTACTCAATTCATGCTGTAGAAAAATGTCCTTTGACTTTAGCTGATTGAATAAAAACTGAAAAAAGGTTTCAAGGCACTAATTTGTGAGCCCAATGTGAGTGAGGATTTACTCTCATCAGTATTCTTGTTGAAGTTATTGCTTGGGCAAGTAACAGATCACTAGTAAGCAAAGAGTTCACAACTTCCCCAGTACTTGGTTCCATATTTTTATTTCTAGTTTCAATTTCATAACCTGCCATCAGAGCTGGTTGAATAGGGGAAAAAATACACAGAGAATGCATTACTTGACTGTCATTGTTTGTTAAAAAACAGTCACTCAATAGTATATATGAACAAATATACAGCTGACTTAATGTAGAAAAATGGGCAAACAAATATGTAAAGTTTGTCAAGGAAATTATTTACCAAAACTATTCTACCAACTCCACCTTCAGTGGAACTTTCAGACATAGTGTGCAGCATTATATGTGATTATAGTGAGTTAGTCACTACCTGGGGTCAAATCCTATTTATTTTGTTTCAGTAGGATTGAAAGAGTGGTCAAAAAGAGGACTTGATTGGTCAAATTCTCTGATTGTCCCACACACAAAGTAATTAGAAGAGACTCTTGAATTACTTTATATAAAAATTATAAACAACCTGCATTAGCCTTAACGTATACAATTTCTTTACTGGTTTTCCTAAATATAAAAAATACTAAGGCCCGGATCTTGTAAAATACGTATGTATATCAATGAAATCAATGGGATGCTCATGTGCTTAAAGTTGGGCGTGTTCTTCAGTACATTTCTGAATTAGGTCTAAGTGCATTCCTAGATGCAGCCTAAAAATATAGCCAATGTACAGTAGAAAAATGAAATCATTCATAGAGCTGCAGGAATAACAGACTTTTTTTGGTTTGCTGGCAATTCTGAAACAAAGAATATTTTGGGTTGATGCAAACTAAATTTCAAAATTTTTGGTGAATTAAAAAGTTGAAGGTTGTTTTGTTTCAGAGCAATTATGGCCATTTTAAAAGGGTTTCTATTTAAATTAAATGAAATTTGAAAGCAGAGTCATTTTGAACCAAAAATCAAAGTGTTTCCCTTTGAAAATGTCATAATTAAATGTTTTGATTTTTCAGATTGTTTAAAACAAACAATTCAGCAAACCCAATTCAAATTCCCAAAATATTTGTGTTGCCAGATGTGCATTCTTCTCAGACAAAAGTTTCAGCTGAAAAACTTTGCCCTGCACTAATCATTGGGCTTATTTTCTGCCCTAACTCACATGAGTGCAATTCTTATTCAACTCAGTCAAGAAGTTATGCCTGTGTCAGAGCCCAGGAAGTTTTGGGTCAATGTTTGCAGTGCATGTTGAAAGGAAGAACTTCAGTGAAATGTTTCCTGATTGAAATATTTGAATATAAATGATTATATACAGAATACAAAATAATAATGAAGTGAGAATTTGAAACTATATTTTTCAGCACAGTAGGTGAGGATTTAGTGCCATGACTCCCCAGAATGCTACAACCAATATACCTCTTTGAAAATGTCTGAGTTAATATTTTATGTAGTCTTGATTATATTGGTGACTCACATTATTTTTAATGTTTACATGAGCTAATGCTGCCAAGAGTCATGATCTCCACTGGAAATACTGCTCTTTGGCTTATCTTTTAATGTGAGATATAGGAAAGCCTGCAAGTAATGGGTGTGAAATTAAATCTCTTTACTACCCCAGATAAGCATGTTTCAGTTATGAATTTTGATCCTATTATCCATCTCAGTTCTGAAAGGCTGTCTGGTTTCTAAAGAATTCCTGTGTTATCTTCACTTACAAAGTTATTCCCAATAGCATATTTCATACACTAGCTTAAATAAACCATTATGTGCATGCAAATCAGATCAGTAAGGATCTAACTAAGTATTTATATAAAAAGACTTTCCATTAAAAGTACACAGAAGGAGGCTTAAATATGTTTCATCATGCCGCGGCTGGAATGTAACCTCAATCTATTCACTGGAAGCCAATTAGTGGGTTTGTTGTTTTTTGTTTTTTGTTTGTTTTTTTTGCTCTCCTGCATTTTAAAAAATTATGAATGTAGCCCTCACAAACAATGTCAGATTGACAATCCCTTAGACAGAAGGGTCTTACAGTATTTATCCAGAGAATAACAATAGCAGTAACACTGCAAACTTCCGTGGCTCACCTGGGTGCTTCAATCCTATTCGGGAGGAACCCCATATTTGGATCAAGTGGGTACTATGGTTCTTGGCTTCACTTTCCATCCCACCTCCCATCACTTGGCACTCTTAAAACTAGACTGCAGAAAACAATAGAAAGTCCACTGCAGGGAACAACTCTTTTTGGCAGAGAGATGGACAGTTAGCTAGAAAATGATCTATCAGATCATATGTTTTTTTAACTGAACGGGTGCAGTTTAAAAGGTAATATTTTGTTCAGTGGTAAAACTGTGCTTATATAGTATGCTGAACCTGAAATCATAACGAGAAAGGTACTAGAAGTCAATGGCTACTGCAGTTATATATGCACCTTATAAATGAAACACCCTAAAATAAACTACATGTATGGAATCATACAACTGGAAGGGACCTCAAGAGGTCTTCTAGTCCAGTCCCCTGCACTCAAGGCAGGACTAAGTATTATCTAGACCATCCCTGACAGGTGTTTGTCTAGCCTGCTCTTAAAAATCTCAAATGATGGAGATTCCATAACCTCCCCAGGCAATTTATTCCAGTGCTTAACTACCCTGACAGTTAGGAAGTTTTTCCTAATATCCAACTTAAACCTCTTTTGCTGCAGTTTAAGCCCATTGCTTCTTCTCCTATCCTCAGAAGTTAAAGAGAACAATTTTTTTCCCTCCTCCTTTTATGTACTTGAAAACTGTTATCATGTCCCCTCTCAGTCTTCTCTTCTCCAGACTAAACAAATCCAATATTTTCAATCTTCCCTCATAGTTCATGTTTTCTAGACCTTAAATCATTTTTGTTGCTCTTCTCTGGACTTTCTCCAGTTTGTCCACATCTTTCTTGAAATGTGACACCCAGAACTGGGCACAATATTCCAGTTGAGGCCTAGTCAGCGCAGAGTAGAGCAGAAGAATTACTTCTCGTGCCTTGATTACAACACTCTGGCTAATACATCCCAGAATGATGTTTGCTTTTTGTGCAACAGTGTTACACTGTTGACTCATATTAAGCTTGTGAAATATTTAGCATAAGCATGCTCTTAGGGCAGGTCCATACTCACCGCGCGGGTCGACTTGGTGAGTTCGACTTCTCGGAGTTCAAACTATCGCGTCTAATCAAGACGCGATAGTTCGAACTCCCCACACGCTCCGGTCGACTCCGGAACTCCACCACCGCGAACGGCAGTGGCGGAGTCGACCTTGGAGCCGCGGAGTTAGACCCCACCGCGTCTGGACGGGTAAGTCAGTCGAACTAGGGTACTTCGAATTCAGCTACGCTATTCGCGTAGCTGAACTTGAGTACCCTAGTTCGACCCCCTCCCTTAGTGTAGACCAGGCCTTAGTTGTATCAGGAATACCCACTTTAACTATCATTAACATTCATTTTAAATATGCTCTACCATATGTATTTTTTTTACTGTAAACCATTCTTCAAAGCAGCATTGAAGTATTGACCCATATGTAAACATTAGTGACTTCCTTCATGGCAGGAACAGTGGTAATTTGTTGCTAGGGCAACATTTTCCCCCTAATCATGGGATACTTCATGCTGTTTTTTATTGCAACTCTAGTAATGAGGTTAATTTACAAATTTGGTTTGGTGTGTGACTAGGCCAGTGTTGGAAGAACCTGCTGGTGACCTGCTCATTAGACACTGTGCTGTATCAGACTGTGAACAATGGTACTTTAAAAATGAATGGCTTTAATTACAATCCTCTTGTGCTGTTATGATGTTTTAGGGGCACTGAAAGACTTTTCACTCAGAGTGTAGCATAATGTGTGCATGAAATATTTCACCCATAAAAACATACCTCGAAAGCACCTCGCACATTATTAGTGCTATAAAGAACGAGAGATGCAGGGTGTTTTGGTTTTGCATTTGGTGTAGATTATATTGGACTTTTCGGGGGAAAAAAATCATGTTGTGTAAGACCAGAAGATCAAAAAGTGAGTTAAATAGTAGAGCTGGCTGGGAAACAGAATTTCCATTCTGCGCAAAATGAAGTTTTTGGGGGAAAATTTTCATCCCAAATCAAGATGAAAAGCCAAACACTAAATTTTTCACAGTAGTGAAATTCCATAATATTCTGGGGATATTATTCTGCCTGGCAGGTTGCAGAGGAACCAGGGAGCTCAGGGAGATGGGTAGCCTGGCAGGAATCCAGGTAATTTTTCTTGTTTTGCATAGAAAGTTTAGATGGAATTGAGAGGTTGCTGTGGCATATTTTGATTGTGTTGAATCAGCATTTTCTGATGGAAAATGGTTCCATCCTCCTCTCACTTTGACCCTCCATATGGCCCATTGCCTCAACTCACCTAGGTGCTTTACTAAGAGCATATGCTTCCTCATTCCTTCTTTAGGAGTTGCTAAATGTCCCGTTTCCCCATCCCTAAGTTGAACCTTGTTGGGAGCCAGTAGTCTTTGTGATTGACTCCACTACAGCAGCTCTCTTTCAGGATTCTAGAGCCTGTTTGATGCTCATCCCATGTGATTCTGAGGATGTTAGAATTTCAGAAATGCACGGTATACTTGGAGAGCAAGAGTTGGCACAGCGCCAGCATGCCAAGACTATACTGCTCAATGAGGAGACTGTTGCATCCTGCCACACACCTGTTGCTACCAAAGACGGAGAGATAACAAACCTACTTCCCTCCACCTCTAGGACTTGCCACTGGAGTAACAATTCAGCCTTTGATATCTCACCCAAAGACTATCTTATACTGTATGCAAATGTGGGGATGGGGAAGGAAAGGTACAAGGCACGTGTGTAAAAAAGGAGGTGTGCAAGGGGAATAATTGAACCTCAGAACAACTTCTTAGAAGAGGTTCTGGATTAGGATTGTTCTATTTTCCAAATATTATCAGTAATGGTGACAATTTGCAAGCTAGCTATAGTGAAACATAAAGGGATGTTCGCATTCGTTGGGCAATGATGAGAGAAAATATAAGGAAAATCAATTCTAGCAAATAGAACATTGTTTTTTAAAATACACACCGGCATTGTCCATTTTTACTAGTTCTCTATATAGTCTGGGGACCAATGTCACTTCGAAAGACACGGGTAAACTAGGGGAACTGATGTCCAACAGTATGTAAATCAAATACATTTCTAGAATGAAGGATTGGCAGACACAGAGTTTAAGAGAAGTTGTACTGTCCTTTTATTGTAGATCAATACATTAATGTGTGTAACATTTGTTATTTTAAAAGGTGTTTGTCATTAATTAGAGCTGGTCAAAAGTCAATGTCCATCCCGTGGGAAATTCCAACATTTCAAATCTGATTTTGTTCCGATTTGGAACAAAAAACAAATTTTTGGGAATTCCCTGAAAAGCAAAACTTTCAAAATTATTTAATTTTTGGTCAATTGAAATATTCTGTTTCAATTAAACCAAAATGTTTTATTCTGATTGACTTTTTATATTATAATTGATAATATACATTATAATATGAAATATTTTTCAAAATGAAAAATCATTTTGAAACAAAAAATTGAAATGTTCCATTCTGATAACCATAGAAATGTAGGGCTGGAAGTCATCTAGTCCAGCCCCCTGTGCTGAGGCAGGACCAAGTAAACCTAGACCATCCCTGATAGGTGTTTGTCCAACCTATTCTTAAAACCCCAAAGGGGATTCCACAACCTCCCATAGAAGTCTATTCCAGAGTTTAACTACTCTTATAGTGATAGTTTTTTCCTAATATTGAACCTAAATCACCCTTGCTACAGATTAAGTCAATTACGTCTTGTTCTGCCTTTAGTGGACATGGAGAACATTTCGTCTCCATCCTCTTTATAACAGCCCTTAACATAATTGAGGACATACCAGATCCTCCCTCAATTGTCTTTTCTCAAGACTAAACATCCAGTTTTTTTAACCTTTCATCATGGGTCAGGATTTCTAAACCTTTTATCATTTTTGTTGCTGTCCTCTGGGCTCTCCCAATTTATCCACATGCTTCCTAAAGTGTGGCACCCAGAACTGGACACATTACTCCAGTAGAGGCTTCACCCTATCGAGTAGAGCAAGACAATTACCTCCTGCGTCTTACCTATGACATAACATTTTTTCCAGTTTTTAAAAAAAAATAAACAAAAATTCAGATTGATACATTCCTGCAGAAAGTTTTGACTATAATGAAATGGCATTTGATGTTGCAAATTTCCTGATGCAACTGTTTCCAACAAGCTGTAATCGTTAGGCAAACCTGGGAGCCTAAATTGTACTGAGGGGGTCTGAGTAGCTGAGGTGGATGAACGTGTGGCCTAACACTTCTCCTATGCATTGTGTGCTGCACCCCTTCAAGAGTCTATTCTCACCTCCAGATGTCAGCATTTTTAACAATACTTTCCAGATGAGGAAACTGAGGCAGAGAGAGGTTAAGTGATTTGCTTATAGGCACATAAGAAGCCAATAGTTTAGCTGAGGATTAAAAAGGTGTCCATACTCCTAGTCCTGTGCCCTAATCACACAACCATCCTTTCTCCCTGCACACACATGATTACGAAAGAAGCAGGTGGAAATCCATAAGCATGTTAGCAAAGACTGCTGAAAAATGAGACATTAAACAAAAGTCTGCTCAAGGGAATAAGATCCAAATTTCATATTCATAGCTATACCAACTATTGGCAGAGGTAACATGGTCAGACACCCCTGGTATGCCAGAAATTTAAACTGTAGCTGAATATGCTTTTATCCTCAGATGGAGTTCCTTTGTGTTTTGTTTTGTGCTTTATTTAATAACTTCCTCCCCAACACTTTATATGCTGAGTCTGAGGAAGACATAAAGTAATACGTTTACAGCACTTCTCTTCTGAAAGCACTGAAGTTGAGGTTGAGTAGGAGGAAGAAATTGCTTACCACACTGCAAATGAAGGATGTTCACTTATTCTGTGTTTTGTAGGTAAATCCCATATGTTTTAATTCCGCAAACTATTGCTGATGGCTTTTATTTTGCATGATCAACACAACTTCAGTATCAGTGTTCAGAAGAGATGCCCTCCCTTTAAAATTTGAGCTGCAACTCTTACTTAAATCTTGAAGCTACTGTACTGTAGCCAGTGAAAATAAGATCCCATCCATATCAATATTAGGTTTTCAGGAAACTTTCGAGTCCTGCTGTAAAAGTGTTAATACATTCTGTAGTCAATTTTGTCTAAGCAGACATAATTGACTGACTGATTTTTAAAAGTGCTATTATCTGAATTATACCCTTAAGTCCTTTCACAAATTTCCTGGTTTAATGATAGAATCATAGGACTGGAAGGGACCTCGAGAGGTCTACTCCAGTCTCTTGCACTCATGGCAGGACTAAGTATTATCTAGACCACCCCTGAAATATGTTTGTCTAACCAGCTCTTAAAAATTTCCAATGATGGAGATTCCACAACTTTCCTAGGCAATTTATTCCAGTTTTTCCTAATGTCCAACCTAAACCTTCCTTGCTGCATGAGAACAATTTTTCTCCCTCCTCTTTGTAACTACCTTTTATAAACTTGAAAACTGTTATCATGTCCTCTCTCAGATGTCCTAGCATAGCTGTTTATGCAAACATAAATAATCTACAATGAGCTAATTAAAAGGAATTCTTTCAGAATAACCATCTAATGTAACAATTATAATCATTACATTGCTCGTTGGTATCGCTAATTTGCCATCTACAATATCAATATTGTCCAAACTAGTGTTACGTAACTGGGGGATGCTTTTCTTGCTTAAACAGTAGTTATATTGCTGGAGATGCACCATAAATTATACACGAGCAGGAGTTTTGTTTTTTTTTTAATCAGTCCTCATTAAAAAGTAATATTCTACGGCATACTTACATGAACAGTCCTTGAAGCAGATAAAACACATTCGGTTACAAAATTACATGAATGGCAACATGACTAAGCCTTATCCATCTTTATTTCCATGTCATGGCAGGCCTGAGGCCACAATGCAAAAAGTAAGATTCCATTTAATAGATGAATTTCAGAATTCCATTCCACAGGGGAATGAACCAGCTGTATGTACACACTGAATTAAAGAAATGTAATGAGCTGCCCCTTTCATCTATTGCTCTGGCCATTGTAACACACATTATAGTGTTCAGTGACCAGGCTAAGAAGTAAGGTTGCAGCTGCTCAGGTTCATATTTCCTTTCCTAGTTTGGCCAGTGCAGGACTGGGCCCTCTGTTAAGAGTTTTCTTTAATCCCTTCATGTTTAACCAGATCCATCAATATTGCTGAGAGGAAATATATTGATTTGAGCATGGCTGCTTGAGTATGAAAAGGCATTAATATTTTGGGTAGCATTGGCCAAACCATTAGAAAAAAATCAGATTCTCAAATATATTCTCGAATAAACAACTTGAATTTGATTCATTTGTTATTCATAGGGTCACCCTATTCATTATTCGCAAGTGTATAGATATTTGTGGGGATTCATGAAGATGTTTTCAAGTCCCAACAATGTCAGGAATCCCTACCAGAAGTATTTTATTTGCTGTTTGTCATTCATTTTTCTCATGTTAAAAAAAAAAGTCATCCCATCAGGGAACACAATTAATACTGTGTGACCAATCACTCTTCGAACAGCAAATAGTTAATGAGAACAAATCACAAACAACCCATAGTCTGAAAGTGTGTCTGAACTTCTTGGTGACTACTTACCAATACCAAATTTTTTATTTGGAAAATACTAGCTTTTCCTTTCTAGTATTCTTCTTCTTAGCATATACACAATGTGCCTCCACTGGCTCATGACCAGGATACATGACCGAATTTGGTCTGCTGGTTGGATCATTAGCTTCCCTGGCCCAGATCAGGTACTGGTGGGGAGTGCAACATGAATGATGATCCATACCCTCCTTTATAGTATTGAGATCAGATTTAGGCTGGGGTGAGGCACTGTAAGGATCTGAAAGTAAGGAGGAGAAGCTACTAGGAGATGAAAGGCCTGTAGAGGAACTGTGCTGCAATCAATACCAAGAAAGACATTCTTAGCAGCAATACTTTGGACAGATTGGAGGACAGTGAAAGGGATGTCAAGAGCTAGAGATGAGGAGGCTGCAGTAAATGAGGTGGGAGGGGTAGACAGATGTTTTAGCCATTTTTTATACTGTGGGAAAAGAACTGAGCTTCATAACAACCTGGCAGAAGAGTTGAAGAAGTTTAAGATTTCCCTGGGGTTATGAGTCTGAGTGATGGTGGTGTCCAAGCTGACAGAAAGGTAGGAGTACAAAGGGTTTAGGAAGAAGAATGAGCTCAGCTTAGGCTGAATTTAGCTTGAACTGACAGCTGGTGATACAGGATAAAGTTTCAGATATTTGCAGGACTGGATAGAAGGAAACAGGAGAGGTGTGGTGAGACAAACTTATGAATACCAGCATAGAGATCATAGCAGAATCTCTGTGAATGGATAATGGAGAAGGTGTAAAGAGAGAAGACACCCATTTATTGTAATTTTTATACAAATCAATAATACAAAGTGTTACTATCATATTTTTTAAGACTCAATCTTGTGCTGACCTGGCAGTCTAATAATAATGTAACTTGCTACCACATGTGGATACCTTGATTTGGGACCAGAATTACAAGGCTCACAAGAAGGTCAAGTGCAGAGATTCTCATTCACACTAAGATCCCATTACACGGCTCTGGGCCGACTTTAAGACCCATTCCCACTGCCAGTGCAGTGTAAATGACAATCCAGCCTGCCACGTTCATGCCTTACAGAGATGGAATATTTCACATTATTTTGTAGTGTCTTCTCTGGCTGACCCCACAAGCAGCTTTAACGGGTATTGGGGTTACTTTCCACTCTCTTCTAATGAGTTGCCAAAATGTGGGACTACTTCTAATGAGTTGCCAAGAGATGGGGAAGTAGAAAAGAAACACAGGGAGATTATTCAGCTCTGAGGGAAAGAAGACAGGCTCATCTGATTTATGACGAGGGCTGAATCAAAGCTCCCATTGGCTTAACCTTCAGTGCCAGTGGTAAACCCTTTTCTTTACATCTGGTCTTCACCTTTGTTGGTGCTGAATAAGCCAGAGCTTTGCCTATCACGAAAACCGCTCATAACCTTATGTAACCTGGAGCTCAGTTATCAGAACTCCTTTCTTACAAAGCACTATTGTACTTCATATTTTACAAAAAAGCCCTTCATTCACTCACTTCAGTAGGTCCAAAAATGCTTCCTCACATTTGCTAGTGTTATAATATGCATGCTGTACTTTGTGACATCTGCTTCCTCCACTGAGACTGCTGCCTTCTTAAACATCAAGAGCAATATGCATTAGTATTTCTGTGTATGAGTTCTGAGGACTTGGTGCATTGAAACCCTCTCATAATTGTGTTTTTGAATGCTGTGTAGATGGTTCTTTCTGATCATGGCTTTGTGCTCAGTAGGCTACCCAAAAGCACAGAAACTCCCACTACTAATAGAGGTCAAAAGCTTTCTGTGGCACATGGAACCATTGACTTCAGTGAAGTTCCACTGATTTACACCAGCTGAGCATCAGTCCCGGTGAATGAAAAGCATACATAAGGCACATACATGAGTTTTTTGTGATTTTTACATAGTAAACTATTTTAGGGTGGGTGTGTTTGGTTGGTTTGTTTTTTCTGTTCCTCTTTAAGTATGTGTGGGCTAGCAACTGGGGAAAGACCCTGTGTTATGAGCACTCAATTACTGAGCACCCTCAACTGAAGAGTTTTGGATTCCCGCAGAGCAGTTTTCAATAATTTGTAGATTCCTGTGGGCAGGCCTGCTGACAGCAATTCTGAGCCCCAGGGCCAGGGACATCCCAGGGGTGACCTGGGGTGGAAGTGATGAATCCACCACTTCCGAGACCAACCGCGCTGGCCTGCGGGGCCTGGAGCGGTCACGTGCATCTAAGAGCCCTGGGGCCCGCCCGTGCGATTGCCCCCTTTGCCCCCTCTCCTCCTCCATCAACGGGCCTGCCTGTGGGTTTGTTCTGTTCTAGAGAATCCTGGCAAAATACAAAACAGACACTTTGCTCAGCATTCTGCCAAGTGAACAGTGCAGGTTCTCCCCTCTAGTGCAAAGAGAGGGAGCTGGATTGTGATTGGTTGTGGAGCAAGTATGGGGCTGGGAGAGTCTGTCAAAGTGTGAAATTCCCTCTCCCCCAGACTTGGAGAGGGCTATTCAGATTTCAAATATTTCAGTTACAGCATTTGAATATTGTATGCCAGTACATTCATTCAGAAAGTCCAAAACATAGGCATAGAAACATAGGACTGGAAGGGAACTTGAGAGGTCATCTAGTCCAGTACCCTGCATTCATGGCAGGAGTAAGTATTATGATGTTATAAAGAGAGCTTGTTCTTGGTTTTTCAGAGGGAAGCTTGACTGTTTAAGTGTCTTGAAATGTATACTATTCCTTAAGACCTCATATATGTATAACAGGCCATTATTGCTGGAGAGCCGGACTTGGGGACTTCAGGCAGTATTTTTCAGTGTCTGATTTGCTTGCCCAGTTATAATTTATGGAGTTTGATATTGATATTATTTCTGCTCTGGTGCAACCTCCTGCTTATCCACAGGCATTTCAGTTACACGGAGTTTTGCTTCCTGCATGCTGGGCTTTTGAGTGCTCTGGATTTCTGACGTTAGGATATTTTGTACCTCATTAAAGGTCAGTCACTATCTTTGCAGCTGGAGAAGCCGTTTCCTATTCCAAGGAGGTGCTTTTTCATTCAAGAGCAGCTGCATAATACTAATTACTGCCTTAAATGTCTGCATAAGCCTGACACCTTCCCGTGTGAGCAATTGGGCCCTACATGATTGCCATATATGCACTGCAGAAGTAGCGCAGAGTGGTGGCAGTAGCAGAAAGAAGGCTAACATACTTCTATGCCAAAGGAGAAAGTTTTGAGGTCTTCAGTGTCCATAATGCAAAAGCAGAGGTTTCTAGTAGACATTTCTCTGCCTCAGTACATTTACTTCTCACTTCTTAAAAGCTTTGGGGCCAAATTTTGTAGCGTGTGTGGCATATTACACAGCCTTTATTGGCTTATGGATCAAGGGGAAAAATCTATTGACACCCATTGGGATTAGACGGCACTGCTTTATAGCATATAGGGCTCAGTCTTGAAGGCTTCATCTGAAATCAAAGAAAGAATGGGAGGTGCAAAACTTGAAGATTGGGCGTGTAACAAGCTTTCTACCCTCTTCTCCCCATTCATTAACTCACACAAGTGCACCCTTCATCCATACTTTGACTAATGGATTCACAAAGTGAAACGTGTGTTGGCTTGTGTTGTGAATTCCTCAAATGATTATTTAGGACAATGACTGAGCCAGGTTTTGCAACATGGTGTGGGGTGGGATGTCTGAGGGGGCACTGACCACCAAGAGCAGCATCCTCTGCCCTAGCATCACAATGCTAATCAGAGTATGGTGCAGAGTGGAGGCTGTGCATGTGTGTGTGTGGAGGGGGGAGTGGGGGTGGCAGAGGCTATGACATCAAGGCTCCTTGGCAAAGGGTCCCCTGTTCTTTGAAAACAACTCTTGTCTCAGGCCTGATAAACTCATGACACCAAACACACGTCTTGCAGGATATTTCTCCATAAAGAGTAATATGTAAGGTATCTACAGAAAACTCGCAACTTGTCAAGATTAATAATCATGGCAAGACGTGTGTGTAGGGGTAATATTTAAGGAATAATGTAATTATATTGAAAGTATACTTTATGGATTTGGAGTAAAAGTTAGTCACCAGGGAATAATATGTCTCTTTGTGATGGCCCATTCAAGCTGGAGAGAGCTGTTACCCCACCCTGGTTAGCTGGTAATGTTGCAAGGCTCAGTTGTCTAGCTTTGCTCTGTCCCAATACTTTTGTAACCCTTTTGCCCCTCTAAGTTGGCAGCAACAAGGGCCGGGTTCAGTATCCAGGGGTTCCGTTTCAATAACACAATGCAAAACCGGCTGGAGCCCCCACCCAGTGACCTGGGACAATTACCTACCACCCCCCCGGGCGCCTCTAGGAGGCAATACTTCCCCACTCGCAAGCACGGAGTCCAAGTGTAGCAAAATCTTTTTAATAAAGGAGGGAACCAATGTGGCATCAAGTTGGAGAGACACCACAAACAGGACTATACACAAACCATAAGCAAAAAACCCACCTCCAAGTACATTTGGCACTGTCCTTTCCCCCTTAGGGTCTTAAGTACAATCACCCCAAAGTCCAACAACCCAAAAGTCTCTGTCTCTGGTCAGTGCCACCCCAGAGTTCAAAAGTTTATCTGCAGAGTTTTACCCCCACCCCCAGCCTGGGTGGAAATGGTGGGGGGCACACACAGGGTGTTAAGGGACACCTTACGTGGGCCAGGGCCGACTGCCCCACTTCTCCGTGGAGTTCTGCTACAGCCTTCACCATGACTGGCTCCACTCCACCAGCTGTGCTGTTCCTCCAGCAGACCCGTGAACCATGTCAGCCGTCCCCGCAAACCGCTCCACACTGCTCACTGTTCTATGGGCAGCTCCAACATGCTGCAGACTGCTCCGCTCTGCCAGCCGCTTAGCGATCGATCTTCAGGCTCCCCCACTCAGTGATCTCAGCTCAGTAAGCTTAGCTCTTTTAGTGATTTCAGCTCTTAGGGGAGCCCCAGTGCCACATTGGCCCAACGTGAATTCAGGTCAGCAGCCTCTAGATGGACTCCTAAAGGATTCAAAATTAGCTCTGCTCTTTAACAGTGGAGAGACAAGGATGTGCAATTGGTGTTCCAGGCCCTCAAAAGGGGCCCATACCATCAGGTACACACACCAGTCCCCAACCTCTCTCCCTTCACTGGGTTTTGGAACCCATGTCCCTTGTCTAGCAAGTACTATTTAATGTAGGTTGAGTCATTTCTGTCATAAAGCAGTCTCATAGTTCCTCATTCACATAATTAAGGTGACAGCACTTTTTTTCCTTCCTGCCCCAATAACAAAGAAATTGGGGATCCCACAGCTATGAAAATAACCATCCCAGGCTGCTGTGTGTTATGCTAAGTGGAGTCGGTTTACCAATGCAAATGCACATTCTTGAAATTCCTTTGCCCACTCCTCATAATTTACCACTGGATGTCAGGGTAGAGCTCATCCTGACTCTGCTTACACTTTCAATGAAAAATCGTGAGAGACAGCTGCCAGCAATCAAACCACTTGGAGGCAAAAGAGGAACATTACGACAGGCAGACAATAACCCTGCCTATGAATAAAGACAAAAGGCTGTTTCAGTATAATACAGAGTGCAGGAAAGGCACTTGGGATCCATTCGCTGAGGAGACATCTTGGGTGTGGGGATGTTCTCATGAAAAATTGGATCATGGCTTCTTGAAGCCAGCGAGCTCTGCAACAGACTGAACTTCGGGAAGAAAACCTACTTTATTGATAAGTAAATACCCAGAAGTGCATTTTATAATTTTGTTTCATATTGTAGTCATGTGTTTCCATCACTCTCTTATTTCTAGTGGTATCTCTATTTTTTTTTAAAGTAACCCTGCTTTTGTTCTATTATAAGTGCTGTGTGGTTTACAAGCGTGGTGATTTAAGGTAGAACTAGTAAGCTGAGGCACAGGATCTGGGATTCCTCTGAGTAACCAGCATGAGCTGGCTATCACAGGGGAGCAATTCAAAGGGACTTTGGGGACTGGAGTGCACCTATTGCTGATGTTCATCCATCGTTTTCGAAGAAGACCTTGACATCTAGCAGGTTGTGAGCTGTCCACAGTGCGTCCGCAGGTGGCTGGCAAGGCCAATACGGGCACGGAATGTTCTGCCACATGTCGAGCAGACATGCGTGGGCACCACTGTTACAGCATTTGCAGCTCTGGCTTTACGAAGTGCTCGCTTCTCTTGTGCTATGGTTATCCTTCTGGCTTCAGATGTCTGGCAGCCTTGGTGGATCAGCATACGCCATGTCGATCGATCTTGTGCCAAGGTTTCCCAGGAGGTGATGTCAATATCCAGGGACTTAAGAGAGACTTTCAGCGTGTCTTTGTATCGCTTCTTTTGTCCCCCGTGCGATCTCTTTCCTTGAGACAGCTCACCATAGAAGAGCTGTTTGGGGATGCGGTAGTCTGGCATCCTTACAACATGGCCTGCCCAGCGTGTCTGGGCTTTCATGAGCAGAGTGTAAACTGACGGCAGGGCTGCTCTGGAGAGGACTTCTGTATCTGGCACCTTATCCTGCCACCGGATCCTCAGAAGTCTGCGGAGGCAAGTCATATGGAAGTGGTTCAGCTGCCTAGCGTGCCTCCTGTTTACAGTCCAAGTCTCACTGGCATACATCAGGGTAGTTAGCACTACTGCTTGGTAGACTTTAAACTTTGTAGCAAGGCTTATTCCACGGCGGTCCCACACAACTGTTGGTCAGCAGTCTGCCAAATGCAGAACTTGCCTTGGCGATTCTGCAATTGACCTCGATGTCAATTGTCACTGCGTGAGAAAGGGTGCTGCCAAGGTATGTAAATTGGTCCACTGCTTGCAGCTTTTGTCCCTTCACTGTGATGGTGGGCTCTTGGTGTTGGGCTTTCGGAGCTGGCTGGTGCAACACTTCGGTTTTCTTTATGTTGATGAAGAGGCCGAAATTGTCACATGCTGCTGCGAATTTATCCATGCTAGCTTGCATTTCCTGCTCTGATCCAGCATTCAGGGCACAGTCGTCAGCAAAAAGGAGGTCTCGTAGCACAGTCTCCTTTATTTTGGTGACAGCCTGGAGTCTTCGCAGGTTGAACAGTTTCCCATCAGTCCTGTATCTCAGGCTGATTCCCAAGGAACTGTTCTGAAAGGCGTCTGACAGCATAGCTGAAAACATTATGCTGAACAGGGTCGGTGCCAACGCACACCCTTGCTTGACGCCTATTGCTAAACTGCATAGTAAGGACAAGGCTGGCATAGCCCTGAGGAAAGTGCTTGAGTGGCTAGAGGGCTGGTGATGTTAGGGTGCTGACACCCAGCTACCACGGGCAAGATTCCCGCTTGCTGGAGGCAGGAAGTAACGAGACGACTCACAGTCTTGGATACCCCGAGAACCATCATAGGAGCGGGGGGCTGGAGAGTGAGTCCACCCCACACCTTGGAACGGGGGCTTCTTTCCTGCGGGACTCGGCCCAGCTCCCCACTCTGGGTATTAATCCTGACAGGATGGAGGGGTGGCAGGCTAAATCTTAATGAGTGGTGTTGCAACATGGTGCACAGGGTTGTACACCATGTTGCAAAGCCAAGCAGGGAGCTGGGCCTAGGTCTGCAGGATAGGAACTGCTGCTTCCAACCCTATATGAAAAGGCACCCCCCACATACATCTAAAGGCTGCCAAGGGGGGTGGTCCCCGGCCCAATTCCCGACAGCCCCTGTGTTAGCTCTGCCACTGATTTAGGAGCTTAAGGGGTGCATTTTATAGGTGCTTAACATTGTCCTAACTTTGTCTACTCCCATTACATTTTTATGAGAGACTTCACTGGAGCAGAATTAAGCCAAATCTAAGCACTTCTGAAAATCCCACACTGAGTTCATTTTGTTGCCTGATCTTTAGCTTATGTATTAATTATATTGATTACTTAAGAATTCCCAGTTATCACTTTGAGGGTTGACAGGTCCTTGCCCCAAGGTCAGGCCCAATATTATTCAAATTATTATATAGTTGCGAACCCCGATGGGCACAGTTGTAAAACTTAGACTAGAGGAACTCTTTTATATTTACAAATATAGTTATTAATACATTTACCACAGTCACAAACACCCCAACTCAGTAAGGGTGATCAAACCCTACCAACTAGGGTGATTAAAATAACCTGGCTATGTTGCATTCATATGAAACCTCCTTTGTGATTTTTAACGTATTTTTATGCTGTGTTTTGGTTGACCACAACTGGGTTCCCAGAAATTTTGGCTAATTCTACTCCACTTATCTTCAACTTCTACTTCAAATGAGCTTAATTAAATTCTACTAGGTAGTCTAATTAGCACTTCACGCTATACATATGTGGAGGCTTCCCTGCTTAAATAATTAACCCCTTAACCAGTTTCAACAATTACTTAAAGAAGTCCCAAGAAAAGCAGGACTTTGAGGGGTGACAGGTCCTTGCCCCAAGATCAGTCCCAGTATTATTCAAATTATCATATAATTGGGAACCCCAATGTGCACAGTTGCAACACTCACACTATAGGAACTCTTTTATATTTACAAATATAGTTTATTAATGTATTTAGCACAGTCACAAACACCCCAGCTCAGTAAGGTAGATAGAGATAATACAGAATGTACATCTGCACATCCAAACACTCACACCATCCCTTGTAGAACAACCTGAAATGTTAGCCATTGTCTTCCTCATCACCATCACCTTTCCCATCATCATCAGTGGCCATAATTCTGGCACCTCCCAAGCACTACATCTCTTTCTCCTATTGCCCCTAACCTGGGATGCCAGTTTTATAATATGTTATGCTAACGCCATTATGTTTGCATATTCAGTAGGGGATTTTCCCCTTTTCCTTATATGTATTTTCTCACCTTACTAATGTTGGAGTGTCTTTTTTCTCTAGTTTTGTATATCAATGATCTCAACTTATCATCATACATGTTAATTTATTACCATGGGCCTTTTGTGGTTAGGTATCATATTTGTTATTTCTGTCCTAACTGGTTATTTTGGTTCTTTTCAAGTTTGGTGTACCTGTTAAGTTTAAAGGGGTATGAACTTAGGAAGCCCCTATGCCAACCTACTTCTCTATGTTAAAGGTTGCAACCATATATGGACCTTATGCTTTAGCTCATCACCATCTATTTAGGTGAAAGGTTCCAAGCATATGTACGCTAACTTTGCCTTAGCTCAACATACAGGATGTGGCCTGTAGGTCCCTTGCATTATGGCCCAAATATACTCTAATACAAACCTATATAATATAATAAAATGAATAATCAAACCCATAAGAATGTATAAGAAAAGATATATAGACAAGCACATCTAAGGTTAGCCTGCTTATCTCATGTACCTGTTATGTACATCAGTTTGTTTCCAGGGCACTTCTGTGGTTGAATCATTTACCGATGATCAGAACTTTTCCTTGAAACTCTATTTCCAGCTTCCCAAATACTTGGAGTTTTCTGTTGGGCCGTTTATCTGTGCAAAGTTTATCTGTTCCAAGTTCATAGGCCTCAAGTCTTATGCTAACTTGCTGAAGCAAATATCTTACAGGATATAGGCCTATAGGTTTCTTGCATTACTGCTGAACATAATGCAAAGCAGAATATAATGCAGCTCAGTGAATATAATAAAGGCAAACTAGGTCATTGGGCTACAATTTGAAGTGGGATTTTCATAAAGGCCTAAGTCCCAGATCCTCAGAGGTGGTTAAAGACCTAACTCTCATTGAAATCAATGGGAGTTGGGGGCATAAATATCTTTGAGGAGCTAAACCTAAGTGATTTAGGAGCAAAAATCCCACTGAAAGTCAATGGAATGTGTGCTACGAGTCCTGAGTCACTAAGAGTATATTTATGCTGCAAGCAGAAGGTGTATTTTTAAGTCTGGTTAGCTAACCTACATTACTTGAGTTAACATAGCAATGAAGGCACAACAATTTGGGTTTTATTATGGATTAGCAGCTTGAGTTAAAGCCTATAGGGGGTTGAACTCAAGCTGCTAACCTGAGTTAAAACCTGACTTGCTATGTCTTCACTGTTGTTTTACCCTGGGTAAGTTACTGTGGGTTAGCTAACCTGAATTAAGAACACATCTTTTACTTACTTCAGTGGGTTTGAAAGCCTTCCCCTCTGTCACACAAGTGTGCAATTGCTATACTCTCTTTTTGTTATTTTAATTTTTTCATAGAGTAATCAGTGTTATAAAAACATAGTAATTCCTTAATTTTCCACAGAACATTTTATTTACCTTATAATGTCATATCAAATATCCCATAAACTGCACAGGCAGAGTCTAGACATTGCAGATATTTGAAACCAACCATAACACAGTAGCAGTCACAATTGTAAATATGTACCTTTTTCTATTGTTTCTTTGGGTCATTTTTGCTCAAAATTGGCCTATTTGTTATCCTGCAAGCTTTCTGCCTAGTTTAATCTCTCTCAAAGTTCATGCCCAAGCTATAGATGAAGAATATAATTATGCTGAAGCAAAGTTATTAATGATTTTGGTTGAAGCTTAATCCTATTTTCATTAATTTCATTTGAGCGTCTCTAGGTACTAGGGTCATTTTGGAATGGTTCTATCTGATGGCAATATTATTAGATTACCATATGTCAAGTCATTTAGGTCTGTGTCAGTCTTGAAGTGGCCTGTGCTGTCATGGGACTCCTTGTTTAGGTTCAGGGCCATTAGCAGAGACATTTGGCATTTTATTTTAACCTTTCCTTGGTGTATGACTGGAAGCTTCTTCAGAGGTTTGTCAGGTGAAGACAGTCATAATGTTTGCTATTACTGAATGCAGATACACTTTTCAGGAAGTGAGTTCAGAAAAGAAGTCTCACTTTCTTGCCAGTAGAGACTTGTGGGGCAGGGTAATGAAAAGTGTGCAGCTTTCCCCCTCATCCCCTTTACTTGAATAAATCTGAAGTTTGACTCGGTGGTCAAGTGCAAAAAATAGCAGCTCTTCATTAATGCTGTTTAGCTTGCAGTCTGCACTTAGCTACTTTTTTCTCTGTTGTGGAACATTCAGTTTCCTACCATCTCCACTGTCATTATTGATTGATGTAAATTCCATCCACTTAAATCCAGCTGTTAATTTATTGCTGGACTTCAAAGATGTTGTCAGACTTGGTCAATAGGTTTTCTAGGTCCTCTGGGGCAAAGAGTCCACTGCATTCAATTTGACATTCCCTCTAATCCTGTGATTTAACATGTAATGATTTTCATTTAAAAGCTTACTCAAGCACTGTTCTTACTTTAAATGCACAATCCACAGCTTGCCAGGACCATTGCCAACAAAACATCACCAGACTATTTTTAAACATTTACAGATTATGCTCTAATTTCAGTAAAGCCAGCCAGGAGCAATTCATAGACCATTTTCTCTGGATTTTACCAAGCTCACTGCCTGTAAAGAGTTCCATTATGCTAAATATTTACAGATTTTTGTATTAATTTTATTTGAGCCTGACCACTTATCCTTCTCTCCACCCCCAGTGTCCTTTATGTTCTGTGTTGTGCTTTTAGATCAAACTGGAAAGTGGACGCTCTGCCAGATTAGTTATACTTATTTAAAATGTAATTACTGAAGAAGGATGCAGTCATGCTTATTGCCATTACAGGAAATGACTTTGAGTGTTTACCTGCAACATTCCCAAAGAAGGAAATTACAAGAACTCCAGCAAAACATCAATGTGCTGCCATTGTGTCCATAGAGGTTGTATATGTGCATGCATAAACTAGGGATTTGTTCATGCAAATGGCTCTGCTTTATGAACACCTTGTTGTGCAATCTCCCTGGGGCTTTGAGGAATGCAAAAGGCTCTGCTGTAGTCCTGGGGACAGCTTCTTTCTCACCTATTATACTCTTTCTTTCTTTCTTTCTTTCTTTCTTTCTTTCTTTCTTTTTGTCTGGAAGTTACTTTGGCCACATAAGAAAGATTTGTCTCTGGATAAAGCACAGGATTGAGACTCAGGAGCCCTTCATTGTGTTCTCAGCCCTGCCACAGACGGTGTACCTAGGGAAGTTGTTTAACCGCTTTGTGTCTCAGGGCTGGTCTACACTAGAATCCCTACAATGGCACAGCTGTACTGATGTAGCTGTGCTGCTGTAGCGCTTCTAGTGCAGATGTTCCATGCCGATGGGAGAGCTCTCTCCCGTTGGCATAATTACTCCACCTTCCTGAGCGGCGGTAGCTATGTGGGCGGGAGAGCTTCAGAGTGGCTTTTTCACACCCCTGAGCAACTTAAGTTATACCGAAGTAAATGCTAGTGCAGGAGTAGGCAACCTATGGCACGTGTGCCGAAGGCGGCACGCGAGCTGATTTTCAGTGGCACTCACACTGCCTGGGTCCTGGCCACCGGTCTGGGAGCTCTGCATTTTAATTTAATTTTAAATGAAGTTTCTTAAACATTTTAAAAACCTTATTTACTTTACATACAACAATAGTTTGGTTATAGACAGATAGAAAGAGACCTTCTAAAAACGTTAAAATGTATTACTGGCAAGTGAAACCTTAAATCAGAGTGAATAAATGAAGACTTGGCACACCACTTCTGAAAGGCTGCCGACCCCTGCGGTAGTGTGTATGACCCCTATGTCTCCTCTTTCATAAATTCATGAGAATTCAGTAAAATGTAGAGATCACTCTGAAATTCCCAGCTGATAGGTGCTAGATGAGTGTGGAGTATTATTATTGTAACATAAGGCAAAAATGTTGAATAGTTCAAGAAAAACAACTAATTTTTGCCTTACAGCAGCATATTCTCAAAGGATGGAAAACAATACAGAGGAAAGGGGTCATCATTCATATTAGACACTATTGTTGAAAGGAAGGTATAGCTAATAATTTTTGCTCCCAAACCTGCTTTGCTTCCTTCATTTTCCACTGCTATTGGCACCTTCCAATGCCACCCAGGCCAATAATCTGGATGGCATGGTTGAGTCCTCCCTCTCTCCTCTCCCATCTGGACAATGAGACAAGCCTAGCACTTGTTATTCCACAATTTTTAAATTTGTCCTTTTCCCTTCCCATTGCAAAATCACTTGTGCACGCCCTAATCAGCATCTATATTGACCACGGCTACTTTATCCTAGATACTTATCTGACCCTCTCTTCACTCTCTCCAAAATGCATGGAGAAGAATCCTATTTCTCTCCCATTGTTTCGACCATGCCACTGCCTGCCCTCTCTTTGAATCTTTCCCCTGGAATCAGCGGTTAACTAGAGCAAGCTATTTTCTACCCGTGATTTGATAGGGCCAGTCACTCCAGGTTCTCGGAGCACTTCAAAAACTTTGATTAAGCTGCACAGCTCCAGTGTGAGGAAGACATGATCTTCATTTTAAAGGTTGAGGCACTTAGTGGTGAAGTCCATTTGCCAAAGGTCACAGGTTTGGGAATAGAACCAATGAATCCTGAACTCCCCTGCTGTGACCACAGTGAGTAAAATTTTCAGAAGCACCAGAGTGACATAAGAACCTATGTACAATTGACTTTCAATGGGACTTAGCAGCCTAAGTCACTGAAGAGTTTTGAAAATTGCACGATATACCAATAACCCCAGGGGCTCAACAACACACATCTTCCAATGTTCTTAGTGCCCCACAGCCTGCAGTCCTTTTTCTGCCTTTCCAAGATAAAACTCTCATTGAATTCTGCCTGAGTCATGAGTAATTGTTACGGGATTTAGCCCATCCATTTCAGAGCTCTTTGGCTACATACACTTGGATTCTTAGTCAGACGGTAACAGCCCTAGTTTATATTCCCAGAATATTTGTCTGCTTAATGAGATTAAATTGTAATGCATAAATCCATAGGGGGTTAAAGTATGTTTAATTAACATTTTTATATCAAACTGAAAATTCCAGAAAAAAGTAATGGTGGCACAAGAACAAAGAACTTCCAATATATCAAAGCTATAGTGAATAATGTACTTCCTTGCCTAGAGCAGTACTGTTTCCAGCTCTATAGTTATGGAACATAATGTACAGTGTGATTTATATAATGCCGAAAATAAGTGATCCTTCTAAAATATCCCAAGCTAAACCCTATTTATTCACTGGCATTTGATCATGTAAATTCTAGTAATTAAAATTCAGGTGTTATGTCTTGTCCAGTGGCCTCTGGGATTTTAAACATTGGATAGAAAAATATATATAGATATTCAGTCTGTGTCATCTAAGACTACACAGAACTTCCTGGAAGACAACAGTGCTCAGTGTCTGTTTCTTTATTACCATTTTTGCCCCTGGTATCTCACCATAAGTACAAAAAAATAGCCACACTGGCTCACACCAAAGGTCCATCTAGCCCAGTATCCTGTCTTCCAACAGTGGCCAATGCCAGGTGCCCCAGAGGGAATGAACAGAACAGGCAACCATCAAGTGATCCATCTCCTGTTGCCCATTCCCAGCTTCTGGCAAACAGAGGCTAGGGACACCATCCCTGCCTATCCTGGCTAACAGCCATTGATAGACCTATCCTCCATGAATTTATCTAGTTCTTGTTTGAACCCTGTTATGGCCTTGGTCTTCACAACATCCTCTGTCAAGGAGTTCTACAGGCTGACTGTGTGTTGTGTAAAAAAATACTTCCTTTTGTTTGTTTTAAACTTGATGCCTATTAATTTCATTTGGTGACCCCCTAGTTCTTGTGTTATGAGAAGGAGTAAATAATACGTCCTTATTTACTGTCTCCACACCAGTCATGATTTTATAGACCTCTATCATATCCCCCCTTAGTTCCAGTCTTATTATTATTCTATACCCCTAATAATGTTTATTACCCTTTTCTGAACCTTTTCAGTTCCAATCTATCTTTTATGAGATGGGGCGTAGTAGGCGCTTACGAAACACAGAAGAAGGAGTGACTCTGGTGACTCACTGACAGGCAAAGAAAGAGACAACGGGGAGGGAGGGCAATAAATAAATGGAACAAATAAATCATACTCAAGTTATTTGATCAGCGTGACAGTATCAGTTTGCAAGTTTCTCATAGGTATCAGAGGTGAGTTAAAAAGGCAATGACAGCTAAGGGGAATTCAGGAGGAGCATTCTGAGTCATTCTTGTGGCAAGTATTGTTGGTTTAACACTTACGTTCACACGGTTGGGAAAATGCCCTTAAATCCAACCTGAGAAACCTCCCAAATACACCAGCTTTTTTTTTTAATGTCATTTCCTTTTCTCTTTGACAATGCCTGTTGATCCATGCAGCTGCAGTAGGCTGCCTGTGCATTCTGAAAGTGCAGCATCACTATAACTGACATTCTTTATCTGATATATATGTTCTTGTCAAACTGGTCTCCAGCTGTGCTGTGAGTAATCTTTACTGCTTGAGAATGAGATAATCTTAGATTGGTTTCTGCAGGCACTTGTATGAACTAGAGACAGACTACTGAAATTAGACAGGCTATATTTCCTTCCTGTCAGTTATGCCTTCATAGAACCTCTTGGACCCAGGAGTCAAGGCATCAGGTATACTATATTCCAAGCACAGTAGAGTCACATTTCACAAATAATACAAATTCCTTCAACTTCTTTCATCCAAATGTCTTCTGGCACTTAGTTAATATTAACTAATTAAGCCGTATAAAGCTCCTGCAAATTATGTAAGAGATGCATAAAACTCATTTGAATCATCATTTAAATGGTATCACCTCTGATGTGGATACAAAAACATGTGACAGCATATAGCAACACTGTTCTTATGCAACAGCTGCAGATGGGGAGTGCAGAAGAATTTAGGGTAGTCAGAATTTATTTACCTGAATGGAAATGTGGTCAGTAGAAGCAGGGAGAACGCCACTACTCTTCCTGAAAGCACTCTGACTCTGGGATCTTTTACATCTGATCCAAAAAACTTCATCTCTACCAGCAAAGTGCCTCCTAGCACCAGGCTATGGACAATTGTTCAGTACAGACGCCCGAAGGAAGAATGCCAAGAAATGAATCACCCAAAACAATTCGGTGCAAATGTTCCCTATGTACCAATTTAGCCTAATCCTATTTGGCTTGCAGGATCTAATGAACACATAGTGCGAGGTGATAGGCACACACTTAATAAAAGTGATTTAAATCAATGGAGTCCAGTCTCTGCTATTGCAAGCAACCATGGGATAGAAACATGTTTATAAATTTATCAAGTTATATCTTAAAACCAATCAGGTTGCTTGCCCCGCAATGCTTCAAGTGGGAAGCTGTTCCACAAGCTCACTCCTCTGACAGTTAAAAGCATTCTTCTAATTTTCAGCCTACATTTACTCATAGCCAGTTTATACCCATTTGTTCTTGTATATTATGGCTAAACCTGAGAGCTTGTCACGGAGGTCATGGAAATCACGGATTCTGTGACTTCTGCAGCAGCCACCACCCCCTCCCAGCAGCAACAGGAGTTTGGATGGGGGGCTCAGGGCCGGGGTTTGGGATGTGGGAAGGGGTGAGGGCTCTGGGCAGCCCTTACCTCAGAGGGTGCTCCCCGGAAGTGGCAACATCCCTTGGCTCCTAGGTGGAAGCGCAGCCAGGAGGCTCTGCATGCTGCCTCTGCCTGTAGGCACCGCCCCCGCAGCTCCCATTGGCTGTGGTTCCTGGCCAATGGGAGTTGCGGAGCCAGCACTTGGGGAGGAGGCAGCACACAGAGCTGCATGGCTGCACCTCCATCTAGGAGCTGAGGGATGTTGCGGCTTCTGGGGAGGCATGGAACTAGGTAGGGAGTCTGCAAGCCCTACCCTACCCCCCCAGAACCAGTGGGGGGTCCCAGGTCATGGGCTGCCCCCCAACACCAGCAAGGGTCCCAGCCACCCCCAGCACCCATGGTGCCCCCTGAACCACCCCATGAAACACCCACAGAACCCCCAAGATTTAGTCAGGGGTCTATCGTACAAGTCATGGACAGGTCACGGGCCGTGAATTTTTTTTACTGCCCATGATCTGTCCATGACTTTTACTAAAAATATCTGTGACTAAAATATAGCCTTAATTATGACACCACTGAAACAATGTGGAGGATTTGTGGATGATGTGGTATATTATTTCCCTCTTTCCTCATTCTCTGTCCCTTACAGCAAAGCTAGATGAAATATATTTATCAGGGACAAGATGGCTCAGGTAATATCTTTTTATTGGACCAACTTCTTTTGGGGAAAGAGACAAACTTTTGAGCTTACAGAGCCACTTTTAAATATGCTTCTCCCCAGGAACCTGTTGAGGCGTTCTGGTTGCATCAGCCCTTACAAACAGAATTTTTTTCAGTTAGAAAATTGTCATATTGTGAAAAGGGGGCACAAATGAGCACTCATTTAGCACAAAATAAAGATGTTGCGCTTTAAATTATTCAAGGCAACACTGGACATGAAATGAAGAAATTCCTTAACTGCTTAGAAACTAATGGAAAGAGCGTAATAAACATGAGCAATTGGAATTGCTCATTTATGAGAATAAATTCAACACAGTTGGCATTACTGAAACCTGGTGGGAAGATTTGCATGATTGGAATGTTAAAATCACTAGTTAAAGCTATTTAGGAAGGATCGAGGGGATTAAGGGGAAGGGATGGGTCACTCTGTCAAAAATTGCATTATCTGTTTCCGGGTCACTGACAACTCATGATCTTTCCAGGTTACATATCAATGTTCTGTCAGATAAAGTGAATGATGAAGTACTAGATGGTGGCTGATTCAGATTGCAAAATCACACTAAAGAAGAGGGTGAGTGGCTCCTTATGCACCTGGCTACAATGTAGAGGACAAAAAGCTGCATTGTCATTGGGGACCTCAATCTGAATGACATGTACTGGAAGTCTCATGCAGTCAGTCCTAAAATGTCCTCAGAATTTCTAAAAATTATAGATGACAATTTTCTAACTGAAAATATTGCATCCACTATGAGGGAATTCTATATTAGACCTCATCTTGGTAGATAAAAAAAGAAAATGATTCCAGAATTAAAAATTAGTGGCTGCTTGAGCGCAAGTGATGATGACTTAATTACATTTGTTATATGAAAACAGAATAAAGTCCAAAGCAGAGATATATACATTTGATGCTTTAATTTCACAAAGCCGGAAAAGAATTGAGAGACAAATCATGTGGGAGAATTCAAACCAAAAAAAAATTGGGAATGTTTTAAAAACTGTTAATGATCCATAATCCCATAATCAAGAAAGGAGGCTACATTGCTTAAAAAAATATGTTTTAACAGGGAATTAGATAGCAGTAAATACAAATGAGAAACTAGAAATTGTAAAGAATTGATTGGGGAAGCAAAAGGACACAAGAAGAAATCTGTGGCCAATAGTATTAAGGACAATAAGAAAGAGTTGCTAAGTATATTAGGAACAAAATAAATCCTAACAATAATATTGCTCCATTACCAGCTAGAAATTGTAGGATCATCAATAATAGAAAAAAGCAGAAATGTTCAATAAAGATTTCTGTTCTGTATTTGGGAAAAAAAGCCAGATGATGTATTCATATTGTATGTGATTGATGATGATGTAAATATTGTCTATTTCAGGATTAACTGAGGAGGACGTTAAACAGCAGCTACTAAAGTTAGACATTTTTTAATCAGCAAGTCTGGATATCTTGCATCTAGAAGTTTTGAAAGAACTATCTAAAGAGCAGTCTAGACATTGATTTTTTCCATAATTCTTGGAACACTGGGGAAGTTCCAGAGGACTGGTAGAGAGCTAATATTGTGCCAGAATTTTTAAAAGTGTAAACAGAATTACCTGGGTAATTATAAGCCTGTTAGCAAAGGCTAAATAATGAAATAGCTTATATGGGACTCGATTAATGAAGTATTAAAGGAGGTAATATGATTAATGCCAATCAACATAGGTTTGTAGAAAATAGATTTTTGTCAAAATAGCTTGATAACTTTATCATCCAAACTTGTAACTTCATAAAAAAATGATAATGTTGATGTAATATACTTAGACTTCTGTAAGTCTTGATATTTCACAACAGTTTGTTTAAGATGCTAGACGAGGGGTGGGCAAACGTTTTGGCCTGAGGGCCACACCTGGGTATGGCAGGCCATGAATGCTCACAGAATTGGGGTTGGGGTGCAGGAGGGGGTGAGGGCTCTGGCTGGGGGTGCAGGCTCAGGTGTGGGGCCAGAAATGAGGAGTTCAAGGTGTGGGAGGAGGCTCCGGGCTCAGGCAGGGGGCATCCGGTGCCGGGGGTGAGGGCTCCGGCTGGGGGTGTAGCCACATTTTCTTGTTTACCAAGCAGTCCTTGATTTATATCAGTAGGGCTTTTTGTTTAGACTAAACCAATCTGTGCACCTTCCTTTTGTACCTTTTCCCATCACTATTTGTTATTAGAGGTTATTGTGACATCTTCTGAACTTTCACTTACTTTTTATAATTGAGCTCACAATTAGGTTAAATTTGTTGGCCCAATTATCACAACAGGCCTTAGCTGGTATTTGGATCTAGTTTATGCTGTATATGACTTTTTTTTTAGCCTGGCTTTGAACTATCACCTGCTGATTTTGAGTTGGGGACAAACTTTCCCACTGGGGTGGAGAATTTCTTTTATTGATCCAGTTTTGGAGGCTTATGGAATAGTTTGGTTTCAGATAGCTGGGAGGAAGATTTCTGTGGATCCAACAGTTACTACCCTCACTATTAAATACTAGTCCATTATTTCTAGTCTGTTTTTGTAGTTTCAACTTCCAGCCATTAGATTTTGGTATACCTGTGTCTGCTAGGTTGAAAAGCCTTCCCGTTATTATAGAATCATAGAAGATTAGGGTTGGAAGGGACCTCAGGAGGTCATCTAGTCCAACCCCCTGCTCAAAGCAGGACCAACACCAACTAAATCATCACAGCCAGGGCTTTGTCAAGCCGGGCCTTAAAAACCTCTAAGAATGGAGATTCTACCACCTCCCTAGGTCACCCATTCCAGTGCTTCACCACCCTCCTAGTGAAATAGTGTTTCCTAATATCCAACCTAGACCTCTTCCACCGAAACGTGAGACCATTGCTCCTTGTTCTGTCATCTGCCACCACTGAGAACAGCCCAGCTCCATCCTCTTTGGAACCCCCCTTCAGGTAGTTGAAGGTTGCTATCAAATCTCCCCTTGCTCTTCTCTTCTGCAGACTAAACAAGCCCAGTTCCCTCAGCCTCTCCTCATAAGTCATTTCCCTAGCCCCCTAATCATTTTTGTTGCCCTCTGCTGGACTCCCTCCAATTTGTCCACATTCTTTCTGTAGTGGGGGGCACTGGATGCAATACTCCAGATGTGGCCTCACTTGTTCTGAATAGAGGGGAATAATCACCTGCCTCGATCTGCAGGCAATGCTCCTACTAATGCAGCCCAAAATGCTGTTAGCCTTCTTGGCAGCAAGGGCACACTGCTGACTCATATCCAGCTTCTCATCCACTGTAATTCACAGGTCCAGAACTGCTGCTTAGCCAGTCGGTCCCCAGCCTGTAGTGGTGCATGGGATTCTTCCGTCCTAAGTGGTCTAATACAACATTACAATTGTCTTTTGCCCACAATTATCTATATGGCAGCTCCCAGACACGCTTTTCCCACAGGTCATCTTGAGGCAAATGGTTAGAACTCTGGTGTTTGGAAATCTAGGGCTGCTCCTGACCATTTTTAGAAATACAGAGGACTTTAAATCTTATGCTAGTGATACATGAATCATTTTTTTCTGTCATTGTGTCTGTGAATTCCTTGTCAGCCGACCTGTTCCAGTTAGTGCAGTGGTTCTCAACCAAGGGTCCGGTGCCCCCTTGGGGGTTGTGAGCAGGTTTCAGGGAGTCCTCCAAGCATGGCCAGCGTTAGAGTCCCTGGGGCCCAGGGCAGAAAGCTGAAGTCCCACTGCATGGGGTTGAAGCCTGGGGCGTTGAGCCCTGCCACTTGGGGCTAAAGCTGAAGCCTGAGCAACTTAGCTTCGCGGGAGCCCCTCTGGCATGGGGCCCAAGGCAGTTGCCTTGCTTGCTAACCCCTAACGCCTACGCTGGCTTTTATATGCAGAAAGCCAGTTGTGGCACAGGTGGGCTGTGTAGTTTTTATAGCATGTTGGAGGGGCCTCAGAAAGAAAAAGGTTGAAACCCCCTGAGTTAGTGGATAGTTGGTTAATCCTCACTGACTCCATTCAGCAGCAAAGGTCATTATTTTTCATTGTGCTTCGTGGATAAGAAGGCTTCAGATTTGGCGCTTATTCTGCCAGAGAAGGAGAAACATGGTAGATATGCAGGGGTGGCTGGAGAGACTTTTAGTGAGGAGGTGAGGTTGGTTTAACAGCCTTATTAGGGGGGTTGATTCTTTTTGTTATCAAGTAGTTTACAATATCATTAGACTGGCTCTTTTTTTCTTAAGTCTAAATAAAAATGTAGCACTGTGCAAGGCTATTCATATCATGCATAGGGCACCTATAGGGGTATGTGCAGTGGGAAAGGGTAGAAACTTCTCTAACATTAGAAGATTATAGTATTTGCATTCTCTTCTTTAAGCACTGTTAAAAATATTAGGTGGCTATTCTGCAGGTGCCTCCAGATAGCTTTTATGCCCAGCATTTATTCAACACATCTATGATTCTCACTGACCTTGGCATCACTAGAGGATGGATTGTTAAACATTTTCTCTATTATACTAGGGGCAAAGAGGCTTTTACTTAACATTGGGTTTGGGTTTGTCTTCAACCAGCATATTGTATGCTAGGCTGCCATTGCAAGAAAAGCTGACCTGCTTGTTAATGATCCCCTGTCTCCCTCCTACAGTATCACAGGAAACACTGTGATGGAAAATAGAATTCTATTTTTCATTTCCCTGCTGCTTTGAATGGTTTTCCATTAAGACCCCACTTTAACAGAGTAATTAATATGTATTATCCTTTAAAGAATAGTGCACATCACAAATCATGCACCACAAAACTGCTGCCATTGGCTGGTACAATGCATTGTTGCAGAGAGATGTAGCATTGGTGAAAGGCATCAGGGCAAAAAAAAAGCACCCCTTTTTTCTTAGGAAATTATCCTGGGCTCTTTAATGTTCATGCAGGGAAGAGAGGACCTATCCACAGTAAAGAATTGCAATTCAGTTTATTTGGGGATTTGAACCTGTGATTGCAAGAAGTCTAGATATTGCAAACATAATGCTTAGACCATGAAGCCATCCCTATTTTCATAACTACTGCTCAGGAATAAAGTAATGGAAGAGTATTGAGACTGCATTGTTTTATCTGGGTATGTGAAGATTCAATGTGTGCTGTTTTGTTACTTTTTTTTTAAAAGAAAAAGGCCAGGAACAAAATAAGTTCTCAGCAAGCACTCATCTTGATCATCATGGAATAGAAAATTAATGGGAACAGGCTAATGCAGTGCTTAGAGAAAAAGAAAAATCATCATAAAATAAATCATAGAATATCAGGGTTGCGAAATGCCATCCAAAATACCATATTCCATCACTTCTCACCGGCAGGGCCGGTGCAAGGAAGTTTCGCGCCCTAGGCGAAACTTCCACCTTGCACCCCGCACCCAGCTAACCCTGCCCCCCCACAGCAGCTAACTGAGCCCCCCACCCGGGGAACCCCCGCCCCGCAGCAGCTATCCCCCCCCCAAGACAGCTAACTCCTCTCCACCCCCATCCCCCCACAGCAACTAACCCAGCTCGGGAGACTCCCCCTGTCCCCCCACGGCAGCTAACCCCACCTGGGGAGACTCTCCCCCATCCCCCCGTGGCAGCTAACCCTGCCTGGCCCAGGATAGGTCACACGTGCAGCATAGATATATTGAATTATTCCTGAATTCATCTCCAAAAAGAAAACAAGATTGCTAGTGACAGTGGCACAAACCCAAACTAGGATGAAGCAAGAACTCATTTGCTTATCTCTCTTGGAGTTAGAATACAGGTGCTCTTGTTCAGTGGCAAAGATAAACCATAAAAGACATCCTTTTTTCAAGGGCAATTCAGTCTGTATCTAAAATTATTCAGTATGGGTTTGTGTAGTAAAGTGCACAATAAATTGTGTTCACACTGTGGAATTTGTCTGTAAAAAAAAAAAAGAGAGAGAGAGAGAGACTTCTCCCCCACCCCAGCAGCTAACCCTGCCTGGAGAGACTCCCCCCTCCCCCGCTACGGCAGTTAACCCTGCTCACCTCGGCTCCGCCTCCTCCACTGAGCACACCGGTGCTGTTCTAATTTTCCTCCCTGCCCAGGCTTGCGGCGCTGATTGGAGGAGACTTAGAGCTGGGCTGTGGGCTCAGCGGAGGAGGCGGAGTGGACTTAAGCTGGGGCGGAGCTGATTCCTGTGCATTTCCCCGTTACTGCAGGCAGCCCTCCCTGCGCGCCTCCCCCAGCTCGCCCCCCCACCCAGCTCACCTCCACTCCACTTCCTCGCTTGAGGGGACTTTTAGGTGCGACCGACCACTAGGCGCTCGAGGCGGACGCCTAGTTTGCCTAAATGGTTGCACCGGCCCTGCTCACCGGTTCTTAGTATGTAACAATCTCTTGTTTCCTTGAGCAAAGATTTTATGAGAGGGTCTGAATTTCCATGCACTGAATGGGTGTCACACTGTATTGCTCAGAGTAAGTGTCCTAAGGGGAGATACCACATTAAGTTCATTCTCCAGAGTTTTTGCATAAAGGCTTTTATCCAGACATGCCATTCTTTCATCTCTCAAACACTGGTACCAATGGCTCAGGATATACTGGAAGCAGTGTTCACACCCTGGAAGAGGAGCAGAAGTGTGGGAAGGCTTTTGTCAGTTCTAAACACCTGTTTCCAGTAAATCCAAGTAGCTCACATATATTGTGCAGGACCGTCTCTGCATCCTGGTAAGAGAATGGCCAGACTTACAGTACGGCCATTTAAGAAGTCACAGTTTACCAACAGTTATCACACTACAATGTCTAAGGGCTTGGCTACATGGTGCAGCAAAGTGGATTAGAAGGGTGTAATTTGTAAATTACTCCAATGTGCTGGGCTCTAAGTGCTCCCTGTAGACACTGCTGGCACACTGTAAAAGATACCTAGTTCACGTTAACATAGCTGTGCTTCAAACAGGACTATAAAATCATAGGAATGGAAGGGACCTTGAGTGGCCATCTAGTCCAGTCCCCTGCACTCATGGCAGGGCTAAGTATTATCTAGGTGATATCTGACAGGTGTTTGCCTAACCTGCTCTTAAAAATCTCCAATGATAGAGATTCCACAACCTCCCTAGGCAATTTACTCCAGAGCTTAACCACCCTGACAGTTAGGAAGTTTTTCCTAATGTCCAACCTAAACTGCCCTTGCTGCAACCAATATTCTGGTTCTGCAAGAAAGGTGTGGATGCACATAAACCAGCAGAGCCAGAGTAGTGTTCATAATGAGAATTACTATTCAGGAATACAAATGCTACATGTCCTATATCATCTTCAATGCATTGGTGCCCTGGGGTATTATGAATATTTATGAGGGTTACATTAATCATTTGTGCCCTTACACTCATTTGGTGTGAATAATATAGCATAACATTTGCATTTTTGCTGTATATTATAGGTTAAACATGTTTGCATATTATTTTACCTAAATGCCTTTTATCGTAACCTTTTTAATGCGACCTGAATTTTCAAAGCTACATAATATGATGAGGATGAACCTGGAAAAGCAAAGAATGGGTGGCATCACAAAATTAAAAGCCTATCGTTAATGTCAAATTAATTCAGAGCATGTAGCTATAGCTTCTTAGAGTCAGAGATTCCAAAGCCAGGAGGGACCACTGTGGTCATCTAGCCTCAGCTCCTGTAAAACACAGGCCATAGAACTTCCCCCAAATAATTCCTAGTGCAGATCTTTTATAAAAACTTCCAATCTTGATTTAAAATCTGTCAGTGATGGAGAATCCACCACAGCCCTTTGTAAATTGTTCCAATGATCAATTACATCATTAAAAAGTTACACCTTATTTCCAGTCAGAATTTATCTAGCTTCAACTTCCAGCCACTGGATCTCATTGTACTTTTCTCAGCTAGACTGAAGAGTCCATTATTAAATATTTGTTCCCCACTTAAGTCCTTACAGACTGTAATCAAGTCACTCCTTAGCCTTCTCTTTGTTAAGTGAAATAGATCAAGTCTTTAAGTTTAGCACTATAAGACATGTAATCAGGGCTGGCGCTTCCATTAGGCGACCCTAGGGAAATCAACACCTGCAGTGTTGATCTCCTCAGTAGTGAAGACAAGCCCTCAGTGTCACTAAATCTGCATTTTTCACTAGAAAAAAATTCAGTTAAAAAATTTCACCCAACTCCAGTAGTTGCTTCTCTTGAGGAATAGCCTTGGACAGAAGTTATGATTTGTGAAGTCAATATTCCTCTCCTGCTCCCACCTTCTCTTTGGGAAAAATCTGCACTAGTCCCTTGCCAGCAGAAATCACTTCCACCTCTCCAGGCTAGCTGAGATGTGCAGGCTGGAACTTGGATGTAGAGAGACAGTCAAAGCAGGCACTGCCCTCTTCCCACCCTCTGGCAAAAAGCCTGATGGAGCCTGCTCCTCCTCCGTGCAACTTGCTATACAGGGAGATCATGGAGAGGAGTGTGTCTGGTGGGGTCTTACCCCCATCCTTCCTTACACCTCTGCACAGTTATATAAGGTGGGGCCACAATCTGACTTTACAAAAGGAGGATCCTGAATGACAAGAATCAGCCCAATTTCCTTAGCACTGCTATATTTTTCCCTTTATAAAGAATTGTTCATAACTCTCACATCTGATGGATTTTCAAGCAGTCTTGCAGTATCTTCCTACCTAGGTTTCTGCTCTAGTTTTACTGGTCCGGCTTGGGATAGCTCTTGAATCAGAATTCCTACTTTGTACACTGTAATGGGAAGATAAACATTTACTATCATGGAAATTCCTGGATTATCTGAAAAAAAAAGACAATTTATCACAAATCAGTGTAGCCACTGTTGGAAAATAACCCCAGTAATTATATATGGCATCTTGCCAGAGACTCGTCGTGTTGAACCATGTTGTTTGTCAGTAACCCTTGATGTTGATGATAACTCTTAGAGCAGTATAGGAGCCTCTTACCATGTTAACAAGGACCATACATGCTTGTCACAGACATTTGAATCCTGTAATATATTTCATAACTTACAGGTCATTCAGAAAAAACCCTATGTATAATTAGTACTGAAATTAGATGCTATTAACTTGGCTTATACATTCCCTCTTTAGATGGAGACTTTGGGGAAATTTTCAGCTCCTTTCAAATTTGTAAATATGTATCAGCTCTGTAAAGCATTATAGAGAGTCCCCTATATAACTTCAAAATGATTCTTCTAAAATTGTATTATAAAACAACTTTCAGTCCAGTTTTGATCAGCGTAGAAGTGTGCAGGCAGGAGTCACAGGAATGCTAGCTAATTTCTTTACACATTTGGCATCCTTTCTAATGAACTCATGTGCTGCAGCCAAAAATCCCAACTCCCTTGTTTGTTTTCATCCATTCAACAAAGACTCAAGAAGCTACGTAAGTATGTGCCTAACAAACACACGAGTAGTCCCGTTGACCAATATTTATTTGGGCTCCATTGAATCAATGGGACTACTCATGAGTTTAAAGATAGACATGTGCCTCAGTACTTGGCTGAACTGGGGACATAGATGATAAATTCCCCAAGGCAAGAACCCATCATTTTGTATTTGTCATGCCCATCAATGACACTGTCTAAATGAGAATTCTAGTACTTATTTTATTTATTATATAAAATCTTAAAGGTCAGCTTTTAGATCTGCTGATCCCATTGTGATAAACCAACACAGGAATGTAAGAATCACAGTGTTTGAGCACGGCACCTCCTTTACACTGTATACATGCAGCAGCTATTGGGGATGATGATTACAATTACGTGTTGGTAGCATTGATTTTGGGGGGATTATAACTAGCACTTAACTTTATTTTAGCCCAGGCAGAGTCTTCACTGTCATCATTAGCATTGGAGGGCAGTAAACTAGCATATTCTGCTCTGAACGGCACAAGAGCTTGTAAGACCAAGGCCTAAGCCACTGATAAGCCCTTAATATTCTAGATCAGAGGTACCTGATTGCCTCTCCCCTGTGTCACTCCAAGGCAAATGGGATCAGTTGTCTATGCTGAGGTCCTTTTAATTTGGGTGGAGTCTGGGCATTCTTGGTAGAGGATCCCATCGGTATGACCTATTCTGTATACATCCTTTGTAACTGTCAGCATGGATCATGTGGATTCCTTCTTGACTATTTTGGCCTTCTGTTTTCACCAGCTTTTTCTCACAGACTTTTGTCCCTGTTGTTTGTTTTCTTTTGCATGTGTCTTTTTTAACTGGATGATTTCTGAGTGATGGTCCGGCGTTATTTTCCCTTAAAGTGTGTGCAGCATATCAGATGGTTTTGACACACATTTTCATAACAGTAAAATAAATTAAATATGAGGAGTTGCCATGACAGTCATTCTGCTTCATTTACGTAGACTTGCACGTATGGGATGGAGAATTAATTTCTCATTTTAAAAGTTGGTTTTATTGCTTGACTTGAGCAATGGCCTGCCATGATTACCATGATTAGGGCCCTACCAAATTCACGGCCATAAAATATGTGTCACTGATCATGAAATCTGGTCTCCCACCGTGAAATACTATGCAGATTTTGTGAGGGAGACCAGCATTTCTCAAATTGGGGGTCCTAACCCAAAAGGGAGTTGAGGGGGGTCACAAGGTTGCTGTAGTGGGGTCATGGTATTGCCACCCTTACTTCTGCGCTGCCTTCAGAGCTGGGCAGCCAGAGAGTGGCGGCTATTAGCTGGGCACCCAGCTCTAAAGACAGCGCCCTGCCAGCAGCAGTGCAGAAATAAGGGTGGCAATACCACACCATGCCATCCTTACTTCTGCACTGCTGCCTTCAAACCTGGGCTCCTGGCTGCTCTCCAGCTGCCCAGCTCTCAAGGCAGCGCCGCTGCCAATAGCAGTGCAGAAGTAAGAGTAGCAGTACTACAATTCCCCCTATAATAACCTTGCGGCCCCTCCCCCATAAACTCCTTTTAGAGCCCCCTACGATTACAACACCGTGAAATTTCAGATTTAAATAGCTGGAATCATGAAATTAACAATTTAAAAAATCCTATGACCATGAAATTGACCAAAATGGACCCTGAATTTTGTAGGGCCCTAGCCATGATGTTACACCCCTTCATTTATTTAAGAGTGTACAGCATCTCATGCCAGGTCAAGGTTTTTCAGATGCTGACATTTCCATTTTCATTTCCTGTCAGAGACCAGGATATGGGCAGTCATGCCCAGTGCTTGGAGCAGGAGTCAGTAGCTAGGAATAGGAGCTCAGGGTCAGAGCCAGACTCAGAGTCCAGAGCCAAGAGTCAGAGCAGGAGTCAAGAATCAGAGCTGAGGGTCAGAGTAGGGTTACATGGAGAGAAACGAGGTTGGAGCTAAGGCAGGAGCTGTCTCAGCCATGGACAAATAGCTGCCAAACTGCTGCTGCTGGTCTTAAGAGCTGGTCTGCAGTGCTGACTCTGTGCTCATAAGGTTGCCCAAAGACTGGATGTGCTACAGCCCTCCTGATTGACAACTCCCCACCACCACCCATGTCTCTGAATATCTTTCATTCCTGCATTTGCCAGCATATTTGAATGTTCTTAGAGAAATGAATATGCAAATAATTAAGGGCACCCTAAAATCATTTAATCCTCAACCTTTCACAGTTTCCTGAGGCATTTTGTTTTGGCTGTAAGAGGTAAACTCCATGTCCCCTTTCTTCTTTTAGACGTAACAACAAAGTATTACACTTGGAAAGTGTAGCCTCCTTGCTTTCTTTAACCCTTTTCTTTTACTTGGCCTGTCTCCTGCATTGATGGATTTCCATATCTCCAACACCTGCTGTCCTGCATCATTCCTGTAGTACCACATACAACATATACACAAATCCCTCTTCCAGGATGATGGATGTGAATATTTCAGGAGCCATTAAATCTATGGCTTGCCCAGTAGAGGGGGTTTGGGCTCCCTGTGGAGATTCCTCAGGTCACCTTCACTTAGTGGTGAGCTGGAGCCAGTTCCCACAGGTTCCCAAGAACTGGTTGCTAAAATTAGACCTCCGTGGAGAACCGGTTGTTAAAGGGCCAGGGGCTGGGCAAAGAACTCCGGTCCATGGGCCGGACCATACTGTTGCTCCCAGGATTTCCAGCTGGGGAGGCTGAGGCGCCCCCTGCCCCTCCCCCACTTCCCCCCAGCTGCAGGATGGCCAGCTGCCGGCATCAGCTGGGCAGCTCAGCTAAGCTTGGGAGTCGTCCTGCTGACGGTTTTTGAGTGGCCCAGCAAGGTGTGTGTATGTGTGTGTGTGTGGGGGGGGTGCTGCAAGCTCCAGGGCTGGCCAGAGGGGAAGGGAGGGGAGGAGGCAAGTGGGGCAATTGGCCCAGGCCCTGCAGGGGCCCCCAGCCCCACGAGTATGTCTCCCCTCCAGCCCCTCCTCCGCCCCTCCCCCTTAAATCAGAACTTTTTATAGGGAACCGGTTGTTAAGATTTTGGCAGCTCATCACTGCCTTCACTATCTCAAGACTGGGAGGGATGAAACGCTCTAAATCAGCTGATGGGTGTCTGAATGACACATAAGACTAGCTCCTAAACTGATTTAAATCAGCTGAACTCCACTGGAGTTGATGCTTATGTTCATGCCCACAAATACATTCACCCACCGTCTTGTGCCCATGGTTAATTGTGAGCACAGTTATTTTCATTTGGAACTTCCAGGCACAAAGGAGAGCAGCTTTACAGAAATGGGTCTTTGATTACCTGACTGCACCCCTCCTCTCTCTCTCTCTCATCCTGAAAGGCAGAAGGCGGAGGGAATTCGAGATTCTTTTTCTTCTACTCCATGTATATGACTAGGAAAATGATGGTTATGCATAATTACTTAGTTTTGTGGGACAGGGTTGAATTATTGGGGTGGAAACGGGGTGGATGGGTAGAGTTCACCTACACAGCTCAGTCCAGCAGGTGTCCAGAAGAGTGAATGAGCAAGAGGTTTTATCTCAGCAACATGCACTAAGTAGAGTGAGTGAAGCATTTATCAAAGCTCCCACTATACACTCACCCTGCTGCTCATTTGAGGGACCTGCCCACTGTGCACATATCTAGCAAACCACAGTGGGCTTGCGGAGCGGTGATACGGGACGGTAAATTTAATTTCCAGTGTCATATGGCTACAGAAATAGCCAGTGCAGTTTAAGGCTGCATGAGCAAAGGCAACCAGTTATAGACTAGGAAAGCAGGAGTCCCTTTTCATGAGGCTCTGGTGTCACCCTACATGGACTAATATCTTAATTTCTGAGCAGTGCATAACAAGAATGGTTTTGATAAAATGGAGGGAGCTCAGGGACAAGCAACAAAATAATCCGATGGAAGGATGGACTGTCTAATAGGAAAGGTTTGACATTAAATATGTGTAGTTTGGCTATGCAGTTACCAAGGGGCACATGGTAATCTTCAGATATATGTGACACCAAGGCAGTAGAGGAATTATTTAGTGTGGTAGAGGACATAGTGAAATAACATGAAGTAATAGGATGAAACTAAGAATGAGGAAAACTTCAACTGAATATTGGGAAAAACTTCCTAGCAGTGCTGTGGAAAAATTCACATGGGAAGTGTTTCAAAGCTCATTACTTGGGTCTTAAAACAAGGTTGAAAAACCACAGTGAAATATACTTTAGGGAACAATGTGCATTGGCTCCAGGGAGAGGAACTGGTTGGTCTACTAGGCTTATTCCATCTCTAAACTCTGCCTCCATGAATTGTAAGAGATCCTTCAGGCAGTGTCAAAATGCAGTAATGCTGCATGCTTCTGGAACGTATAATCCACGAGATACTAGTGACATGCTTTGACAAGTGGTAATTATCATTTCTCTACCCCAAGGACAATGATAGCAAAGCCTTCCATGTCCCTCTTGGCTTGGCATAACTAAAATAAAAAAAGCACCTTGAAATTATAGTGTGCATCTTTGTACAGAGAGTGTAAGCCTTTATAGCTTTTCTGCATACCTTTCTTTAGATCACTGAATAAAGCAGGGAAACAAAAGTTTCCATGATCAGATAAAGAAAAATATTACCCTTTTTTCGCTGTGCTTACTATCAGCAGCCATCTCCTTCTGTAGTGAAAGCAGACACTGAATCTGGTGAGTTGATAACAATAAATGACAGCTCTTGTTTTTTGTTCATATGATCCGCCAAGCAATTTCCTCTGTAACTATTGCCTACCTCCAGATACCCAAACAAGAGAACTGTTGATTATTAATAATGATTATTTATTTGTATTAAGGTAATGCCTTAAGTTCCAATCAGGAATTGGAGTGCTGTAGGTGCCCAGAGCACTGGAAGAACACTTACGGTTGTATTGAAAAAAAAGAAGTAATAATAATACATTGAGCTAAGCACTTGGTTATTTAGTTAGTTGAAATGGTTAATTCAGCAGAATTAGCTGACTTTTTGGCATAAGAAATGGACCTTACCATATGCATGAAAGCAGCTTCAGAAATGCATTGCTGATACTGGATTTTCCACCTGCGTAGCATTCTATTTGCCAGTTAAAAGATTTTTAAAGATGAGGATTGTGGAATCAGTGCAAATATGACTTAGGAATCGACGAGAACAGAGAAAGTTGAATCCAGTCTGCCGTTACTTAAGGGATTTTTTTTTTTTAAATTCAGAAACTGTAAATTCATGGGTGATAAAGAGGCATGTTCATGAAGATGATAAAACTATTGCCTTACAAGTGGGTTGGCATGTAATCCAGAAGGAGAAGCTATCCAAAAATTCTTAATGACATTAGAAAGGACCCTACATAACATATCAATAAAGCATCTTTGAGCAGAGAAAAGGCTCCTATCACAATAAGAAACTTTCTTTTAAACCCGATATTTGATTGTATTATTTGACATACCTACATTTATATGTTTCTTCTTTCCTCAGTGTTTTTATGATTAACATTCCTTTTGCAGCGATATATCAGAGCAGCGAGATATAACTATTTGATCATTTAGCCTTGACCAAAATGAATTTATTGGCCTACGTACACCACAAGGTCCAAAGAAAGTCTGTACAATTTAACACTACTGTAAAATATGTTAATTTGTGTCTTGATTTCTATCAGATCTAGTAGTAGTGGGTCCCTAATAAAAGGCAGTAAAAGTGGGTGTCTGATACTAGTAGCATTTTTTATCTCTAGAGTAAATTGTTGGTTCCCACACTTGCGTGTGCTAAAGATAATCAAGACAGTTCATCTCTGGGCATAGATTATGCAGTCTGATTGGTTCTGAAACAAAACCAACTTTTATCCTCTGTTATTGTAAGTGAATGCATAGTAGTTAGTATAACTGGTGGAGGGGGAAAGCTTTGTTTGAAAAATCACATTTCAGTTTCTGATACGCATTATGATTTATATCCCCTATTATGCAACCCTTAATTTCCTCTTTTAGGTGCAAACACTAATCCCACTTTGCTTCCTCATACGTTCTTTCCTGTAACACTCCATTCAGCAATGTAGTTAAAAGCACTTAGTGACAGTAGGGTAATTATTGGTTTCTGACTAGAATGTGTCTTAAAAATTACAAAACATAGTAGTTCTTATTTTGCAGCTCAACGTTTGATAGGACTGATTTTTTTAAATCAATTTTCAAGTAGGATTATTGTTTGTTTGTTATTGTGCTAGTGCCTAGAAACATCAGTCATGGACCAGATCTCTATTGTGCTAGGTGCTGTACAAAGGCAGAATAGATCTAGTGCCTGGCTCCTTAAACACGTAAATTGAAGTTTATTGATATTTTAGCATGTCTGTCTAGACATCATTTATTTTTCAGTTTTATCAGCGAAGTATCCTTCTGTGTCTGATTACTTATTAATAATAATTCACATCTTAATTATATATTGCAATATATTGTATTAACACATTCTTAATAATTGATTAGTGTTTACGATTTATACTTTGTTAGTTTGTACAAAACACTGTACAAACACATGGCATGAGACAGACCCTGGTTTGAATTGCTTACAGTATAATTTGAGGCAGAAGTGACAAATGAAAGGAAAGAAGGAGGATGAGGGTAATGAAAGTAAGATTGTGTGGTTATACTGATAACCAGGTTCCTGGTGGCCCTCTGCCTCAAAAGAACAGATTATCTGATTCCCATTTGATCCTTTCTTCTAGATAACAAAATACTGCCCCTAACTCTCCTTCCTGTGGAAAATTTTGGTAGGGACAGTTCATAGATTATAAAGCCAGAATGGACTGTGATGATCTGGTCTGGCCTCCTGTATAGCAAGCCACAGAACTTCTCTGTATTAATTCCTGTTTGAACTAGAGCATATCTTTTAGAAAAAAAAATCCAATCTTGATGTAAGAATTTCTACTGATGGAGAATCTACCACAACCTTTGTTGGTTCAATAGTTAATTACCCTCACTATTAAATATTATCCTTATTTCTAGTCTAACTTTTTCAACTTTCAGCCACTAGATTTTGTTATATCTTTGTGTGCTAGACTGAAGAGTATTAAATGTCTATTCTGCATGTAGGTATTTACAGAATGGGATCAAGTCACCCATTAACCTTCTCTTTGATAACCTAAATAGATGGAACTCCTTGAGGCTTTCCCTGTAAGGCATGTTTTAGAATCCTTTAATCATTCTTCTGGCTCTTTTCTAAATCCTGGCCATCAGAACTGGACACAGTATTCCTGTAGTGGTCCCACTAATGTCAAATACAGAGGTAACAAAACCCCTCTACTCCTACTCACTAGTCCCCTGTTTACACAGTCAAGGATCACATTAGCCCTTTGGCCACAGCATTGCACTGGGAGCTCACATTCAGCTGTTTATCCCTTTCAGAATCATTGCTTCCTATAGTCCCACATTATTGGCCAACATTATTTGTTTCTAGATGTCAAACTTTACATTTAGACATATTTAAAACACATATTTTTTGCTTGCACTCAGCTTACCAAGTGATACAGATTGCTCTGTAACAGACACCCGTTCTCTTCATTATTTACTACCCTACAATCTTTATCCGCCAGCTTTATCAGTAATGGTTTTATATTTTCTCTCAGGTCATTGATAAAAAAGTTAAGTAGCATAGGGCTAAGAACTGATCCCCGCAGGACCCAGCAAGAAATACCCTCAATGGATGATGGTTTTATATCATTCTAGTTTTTTAAATCATGCATTACCAAGTCCAGTACCTTACAGAAATCTAACTATGTTATATCGACACTCTTACCTTTATCAGCCAAACTTGTAATCTCAAGAAAAGTATTCCATAAACCCCATAGCTTAAGGCTATTCTAGTCGCAAGGTTATTGTAGAGGGGGGTTGCAGTACTGCTACCCTGACTTTTGTGTTGCTGCCTTCTGAGCTGGGCAGCTGGAGAGCAGTGGCTGCTGGCCAGGAACTCAGCTTTGAAGGCAGAGAGGCCAGCAGCAATGCAGAAGTAAGGATGGCCTGGTATGGTATTGCCACCCTGACTTCTGCACTGCTGCCTGCAGAGCTGGGCCCTCAGTAAGCCGCCGCCACTCTCCAGCTGCTCAGCTCTGAAGGCAGCATCACCAAAGTAAGTGTGGCACAGTATGGTATTGCCACGCTTACTTCTGCGCTACTGTTGGCGGGGCGCTGCCTTCAGAGCTGGGCGCCTGGCCAACAGCCACCACTCTCCGGCTGCCCAACTCTGAAGGCAGTGCAGAAGTAAGGGTGGTAATACTGTGACCCCCCCTAAACTAACCTTGTGACCCCCCTGCAACTCCCTTTTGGGTCAGGACCCACAATTTGAGAAATGGTGGTCTCCCCCCACAAAAGACCAGATTTCACAGTGGGAGACTAGATTTCATGGTCTGGGATGCATTTTTCATGGCTATGAATTTGGTAGGGCCCTAGTCATGATGATGTAACTATGCACTCACCTTTAGGGGTGTTCTCTCTAGCTCAGGGATGAGGCACGTTGAACAAGGTACTGGAGGATGGGGAGAAGCACACTGTTGTGTTGCCTGCAGAGAAGTAGTGGTCGCTACTGGTTAGAGCATGGCCCTGCACATCGAAAGTGCTAAGTTCTAGTCCCAGTTCTGCTATGAAATTATGCTGTGTTCCCACGAGCAGGCCAATGTGTCTGTCTATGCCTCAGTTAACTTTTTATTAAAATGTGCACATCATAATTAGTGAAATTTAATTCCTGAATGTTGTAGCAATAGAGTGGCCAGTGGTAGGATTCCACCCATCATTCCATTGGGAGCCCAGCTACTCTGGTTTGTCGTTCAGATAGGTTTCTCCCTTCCGAGTGGATTTGCTTGGAATGTATTTTATTTGTCATTGATATTAAAAGTACACACAGCAAGGGAAAAGGTAAATGTTGACGTGAAGACTTGTAGGAGATACAATGCAGTTTGATCACTGTTCCTGTTGACTGCATGTTTTATGTCTGTAATTTTCTGGGAGTTTTCATTTCAAATTCAATAAAAATGTTTGCTATCTGAATTAATTTGCTGATTTAGTACCTATTTCTGCTGCTTTACCTCATACTTTTTTTCAGCAATAACTGAATAAAATTGCAAGGGAGACATTGTGAAAATGTAGCTATCACATAGTGACAGGTTTCAGAGTAGCAGCCGTGTTAGTCTGTATCCGTAAAAAGAACAGGAGTACTTGTGGCACCTTAAAGACTAACAAATTTATTTTAGCATGAGCTTTCGTGAGCAGCTCACGAAAGCTCATGCTAAAATAAATTTGTTAGTCTTTAAGGTGCCACAAGTACTCCTGTTACTATCACATAGTGTTTCTTTCTGAAGTCTTTTCTGTCCTTGTAGGACTGAAACTACTTTTCCATTTTTAAGATGCAGATGAGCCTTGAAGGAGTACAGTCAGGTATTGCTACATCATCATCCATAAAGATGGGTGAAATTTTTTTACCATAACTTTGTGAAAATGCAGATTCAGTAACCCCAAAGCATGTTGAGAATTTGTATCAGTTTCACTGAATATTTTCCATTGGAAAAAACACCTGAAAAAAATTATAAAACATTTCATAAGTTTCATTTCAACATTTTTTAAATGAAGCATGTGAATTTTTTGCTTCAAAATTTTTTTTTAAAAAAAAAAATTAATTTTTTTTAAAAAAAAAAAAAAAAAAAAAAAAAAAATAAAAAAAAATAAACTGTTTTTTTTTTGCTCAAAAAAATTGTTTTTTTTTTTGATTTTGAAATTTTTTTTTTTTTTTTTTGATTTTAGCGGATTTTTTAAAAAATCACTTTTATTTTGACCTGAAGTAACATTTTTGTGTGTGACTTTTTTTTTTTTAATTTTCAGTGAACTTAAAAATCCATAATTTACATAGCTGTAATCACTAGTATTACTAATCTTGGTGTATGCTGTGAATATTTTACCATTCAGAAGTTTACAGTCTCATAGTACCTGGCTGTTCATGCAGAAGACATTAGACCACAAAAACAAACAAACAAACAAACAAACAAACAAAAGCTAGATATCATCAAGCAGAATCACACATTCCAAAAAATGCAAGTCAGTGAAAGGAAAAGACACAGTGAGTCAAATTCATGTCTGTGTAACTCTGCTGACCTCAACAGAATGACACCAGGTGTGAATTTGACCCATTGTATTCATCACTTGACATCCTCACATTTACTGTATATTCACTTTTTCTCAGTGCACAGTGGAGAGATGCACTTTGCTCAGAGCATCCTCTTCTTTTTCAAGTGCCTAGAGTTAACACTGCCTTGAAAAGCAGGCTGCGTGTGTGCACTTGGCAGATGCAACAGCTGTAGTTCCTGATTGGTTACAGTTCCACTGAAATAGCCACCCTCATTAAGAAACATTTATACCTAAATTTGAAGAATGCAGTGGTGTTGTCGCTGTGTCAGTCCTAGGATATTAGAGAGAAAAAGTGGGTGAGGTAATATTTTTTATTGGACCAAGTTCTGTTGGTGAGAGAGAGACACTTTCAAGCTACACAGAGCTATTCTTCGGTTCTGAGAAAGGTACTAGGGCTTGTCTACACTGGCAAGTTTTGTTGCCAAAAACTGCCTTTTGGCGACAGAGCAGCAAGAGTGTACACACTACAATGGGACTTTTGTCCCAAAAAACACCCAGTTTTGGCAAAAAAAAAATGTCCACCCCTACAAAAGACTTTTGGCTTTTCCCCTCCTTTTATTGTCAACAAAGACCCAGTGTAGACACTGCTGATTATTTTGTCGACAGAACTGGCTTCCGCCAGTATCCCACAATGCCCTGCCTCGATTGCTCTGTTCAGTGTTTTGATCACTGCTGCCTTGCAGGCATGTGCCCCTCCCCTTTCAAAGCTCCGGAAGTATCCGTGTGCTACTCTGTTTGGGGAACAAACAAAGAGCAAATCATTGGAATGCTCCTGTTCTGCCCTGCTAGGAATACAGCAGCAGGCAGACTGCTGCTGCAGGGGGAGGGGGACAGACTGCAGTGCTGCTTTGCCATTCCTCAGCACGGAGAGCTCACAGAGGCTGTGGGAGAACTCGGAGAGAATCCCAAGATGCGCAGTGATCAGCTCGTCCTTCCCACAACACCGCACTGTGGGATACATACCCACGGTGCCTTGCTCACCCTGTCGATGACGGTGTCCCCAATGTGGACATGATCTGTCGACAGAGGGAGCAAGCATGGACCCTCTTTGGCGACTTCTGTTTTGTCGACTTTTGGGTGTCGACATAAGTTTTGTCAACAAAACTTGGTAGTGTAGACAAGCCCCAACAGTGTCACAGCTAAATAAGAGGCTGAACAAGTAGTTAGTACATATTGTAAGAACCATTCAAGGTGAAGTGGCCAACTAACACTCCTGTAGTCACAGGATAAAAAAGAGGGGCTAGTGAGTTATAGATTGTTGTAATAAGAAATAAATCCAATGTCTTTATTAAGACCATGATTTTTAGTTTCTAGCAAAGTTATGAATTAAGCTCCCAGCCTCATCTTCAGGTTTCATTTGTGGATGAGGACTGATAGGTGAAATATAAAGTGATCACTTTGTGAAAAGTGTTCACCCACAGGTTATATGGTGTTTTTGTCTTTTATCATTTTCCTATGTGAGTTCATTGTCATATAGTGGTTATTGGTACATTTAGTGCACTGGATGATGTATACCATATGTTGTGATAGGCATGTGTAGGACCTATGGATCTCAAAAGGTGCGTTGCAAGGGATGTTGATCATTTTGAAGCAGTCTTGTCAGTGTATAAATGGATGGACTGAAATAATGACTGCTAAATGTCCTGGCATTATATTGTGTGTGTTGAACTTATTTATGCTTGTGTAACATTATACAACTGTTGATGCCCTCAGGCAGCTTCCCGAAAATGAGATCTGTATCTCATGAGGCTATCCCAGTGTCCCCATGCAAAATAACCACAGTATATCGAAAAGGAGGAGTATGAAGAGAAGTCCCAAGAGGACAAGGAAACAGTGACTCAAAATGCACAGTACACATTGATATGCTCTTCCCTGAGCTCACACTGTTAGCATTATATTGCTCATGGGAACATAGATAATCAAAAGGACTGAATAGTAGTGCCGTTGCCCTAGTGTGCAGTTGTTTTCCTTCAAGATGGACTAGGATGAATGTGAGCACACTGAAGCCATCTGAGTATGCCCCTGAGCTTTGGAATAGAAAAAAAATAACGTGGTGCATTGTCATGAGGCTGCTTGCATGATGTTGAGTGTGGAATCCCAGTCCCAGAGTAGGAATACAGGCATGTTCCACTTGGCTTATTAAAAGCATCCAGATGCTCTGGGACAAAGAAAACTGAACAGTTTGCTCCCCATGTGAGAATGGAGAGGGAGAGAGAAGAGAATACTAGCTCTTAAGCAAGAGAATAATAGATTTTATGCCTTGTTTGGAACAGGTTTATGGCCAAGCCTGAGAGAAATATTCAAGGGGAGCAAGAAGGGAGTGAAAAGGGAATGCAGGAAAACTGGAGTAGGTGCTGAGCAGGTCTGGGGTATATCTGACTTGAAATCATTGTGGCTGGATTAGCTTTCAGTCTGAAATATTAGTCACTGTCTGCCTACACTATCAATTTGGGGTGTGGCTGAGAGGAGGAAGGAAGGATAAGGCTTGACTCACTTGTATGGACTTGATATAACTGTATTTCTAGCAAAGGTCAGTGTGGAAGAATTCATTTTTTTAAAGGGCGGACCGACTAGAGCCTAGTCCAGGGGTGGGCAAACTACGGCCTGCAGGCCACATCCAGCCTGTGGGGCCGTCCTGGCCATTCCCCAAGCTCCTGGCTCAGGAGGCTAGCCCCGGGCCCCTCCCCCACAGTTCCCCCTTACCCGCAGCCTCAGCTCTGGGTGGCTGTGAGCAACTGGGGCAGCGCAGCTGCAGAGCCAGGCCTGACCCAGTGCTCTGTGCTGCGTGGCGGCGGTGGCAACGTGGCCCAGCTCCAGCCGGGCAGTGCAGCTGTAGCTGCCAGCCACCAGTGCTCCAGGCAGCATGGTAAGGGGGCAGGGACGGGGGGATTGGATAGAGGGCAGGGGAGTTCGGGGTGGTGGTTGGGGGGCAGGGGTGTGGATGGTGGTCGGGGGGGAAGCAGGGGGTTGAATGGGGGCAGGAGTCCTGGAAGGCAGTCAGGAAGGAGGGGGGGATTGGATGGGGCAGCAGGGGGCAGTCAGGGACAGGGGTTCCGGGGGCAGTCAGGGGACAGGGTATGGGGGTGTGTGGATGGGGCAGGGGTCCCAGAGGGACCATCAGGGAACGAGGGGGTTGGATGGGGCAGGAATCCCGGGGGAGGGACAGATAGGAGGTGGGAGCCAGGCCACGACCCCCTCCCCTAACCGGCCCTCCATACAATTTACAAAACCCGATGCAGCCCTCAGGCAAAAGTTTGCCTGCCCCTGGCCTAATCAATGGTCACACGCACATAGTTCTTTTCGCCCCACAGGGGCTAGGTTGGGAAAGATCAAAAAACGTTGGCACTGCACTCAATGCCACTCACAATCTCCTCATATGTGAATCATCAACAGTGAATGAGTTAACGATGTTGATAGATATCTTAATTATCTTCATTAGATGTCAGAGTCAGCTGCCCATTCAGATGAGCGGGGCAGGTCACACCTCCCTCCCAGCTATTGGGCCTCATTCTGCAATAACTTACTCCAGCGTAAAATGGGAGTCACTCTGCATGGGTACAGCATGGATCTTCCAGCGTGTAGTAGCTGTCACAAGCTTCCCTCAGCCTTTACAGCTGGGAGTGGCGCAGTTAGCCCCGCAATGCTAGTGCTGCTCACTGGAATATCAAATCAAATTCCTTTCAAAATTCATAGGGAAATGGCAGAAACCTTCCAAGAAGATTTCTGCGTCTTCGGTTCAGATGTTGGATCCAAAATCGGTATCCATATAGCTGAGAGTGAAATGAGCCCCAAATTCTAATTCTGGTGACATCTGCATCCAGATATTACTGTGTCAACCCATCTCTAATAGCAACATTGTAAAAGAACAGAAGCTGGTATGTCCAGAAAAGTTCATGCAGCTGGGCTGTCAAATCAGAAGTGCAGTTTTTCTGGAGGACATCATGTTCGTTGGCCAATCTGTCACACTTCTTTTCAGTCCCAATGCATATGTCACAAAGCTTCTTCACATCTGAGTCTCAACTGCCGAGATCTTTCAGTTTGATCAGTTAAGGGCTTGCTCCTTAATTTAGCTGAAGCAAAAGGGACAGCTCCTGTGAATAAGGACAGCTCTGAGTAATGGTTTGTAGGAGCAAACCTTTAGTCACTCAGATTATAAAAGTACTTAAGAATGCTTCTCTGGAAAGTACAATATATTAGCTTTTTACAGAGAACAGGATCATTCTGTGCAAAGCACTCGATATTGTTTGTGCTTCAGGCACTATTGGTGAAAGAGCTGAAACATTAAGAAAAAAACAATATAAGAAAAAAGTGACTGTAAGGAATAGATAAAAGCCGGTTTGTAAGGATTTTATTTTTATTATATTTTTTACAGATTTCAGTTTTTTCCCAAGTTTCTTAAAATTCTTTTTAAAACGACATTGAACTATATCTATGGAAATGATTTTGTCAGAGTAAAATTAGGCAAAATTCACAGAGCAGTCATGGTAAAAATGTACAAAATCAAGGTATGGTAACGGCGGGGCTGAACCCGAAGCTGGAGCCCCACTGCTGGGGGCTGAAGCTGGAGCCAAAGAAGTCATCGAGGTCTTTTAAAGTCACAGGATCTGTGACCTCCGTGACCAAAGCGTAACCTTAACTATATAGTACTATCACTTTTCAATCAGAATTCTTCATTGGAGGAGAAATGTTTCATATAATAATTAATGGGAGGAGAGGTCAGACCATTTTCTAGTAATGGTCGATGCTAGGCAAACATTTGAGAAGCCCTAATCTACAGCTTTATACTCAGGAAGAGCAAATAAAAAGTGCAGATGCAAATTAGGAGACAGCGCTCTGGAAAGCAGCAAGACCTAGATTTAATAGTAGGGAGAGTCAAAATATTTCTGTTGAATAATAATACTAATTAATGCAGGGTAAAATATTTTAAAAGCCAGTACCATAAAATTAAATGTGAAAAGCACTACAACTCATACAGAGTAAAAGAAATTTGTCTGGTAAGTGGTTCCACACATTTCTGTTGCACTCCTTGTATTGGGGTGTGGCCTTGCAAGCACATCCTGCCGCAGTTTACAGATTTGGCAATCAGTCCAGAGCAGGCCATAAGATCAGCAGACAGTCCTTACAAGGTTAAACAATAACCAAATCAGAATCTGGCTGTCCAGGCCTATAAACAGACAAACAAACAAACATAAAAGACAGGTGCCTAGCTGCAGTGCTTTAAGCCCAAGACCTGACCTGGCACAGGGGTTCTGGGTTAGCACGGAGGAGCTCCTTCTTGCCTTGGTCTCACCAGCGCTACTGTCAGAGGAAGCAGGCAAGGCTTCTTAATTAGCTTGCTGGCTCTCTATAGATTTATGTCACCTCCTGTCCTTTCTAGGCCTCTGGTGGACTAGATCTTGCTGGTAGCCCAGCTTTACCTTAAGCCAGAGGTGCCTGAGTGTTGACGTCTGGAGCAGGGGGCTGATACTTCCTGATAGATCCTGTAACAGTGTCTTTGATGCGACTGCATTTGGAAAATCATAAATAGTTGTAGTCCCATGGCACAGAAACCAGAAACTTGGAAAACAGTGGGGTGGGAAGTCACACACACACACACACACACACACACACACACACACACACACACACACACACACACACACTAACAAAAATCTCGTAGACATTGGAGGATGATTTGAGAAAGCTAACCTTACACACACTTTTATCCTAAACAGAACAATGCTTATGATTAGAGAGACTGAAGGAGCTAAACGTATAGAAAAGATTAGAGCAGGACATGATTATAGTATGCACTGAAGAAAAGAAAGGAATTATTCACTGTCACAAGAAAGGAGAAAGAAATAGCCTGAGAGTAAAGAAGGAAATCTTTTAACTAGATTTACAATTAGAGGAAACGGGCAGTGTCAGAACTCGAGATGTTTCTGATAAGACAAGAGACATCATTGGTGCAGACGTCCAAGAACTAGTTAGATAAGACCTCAATGGGAAGCTAGTGGGTGTGACACTGGCAACCAGGTGCCAGCTCAGGCCAAGGACCCCACACCTCATTTCAATACTGACAAATACGTCACTGAAATCAGTCTGGCTCACTTATGGGTTAGTATTGCTAAAAACAGGTATTAGAATTATAAGAATGTGTTTAGTGTTTAGACTACTGAATGCTTGTAAGTTGCTGCATGCAGGGTTGCCGGAACGGGATGGGGGAACAAGGGGCCATGGCCCCATCCTATTACCTGCCTGAAGGGTGAGTGACGGAGGTCAGGGGTGGGGAGGAACAAGCAGGAGGTGGAGCCTCGGGGGAAAAGAGGGAGTGGGGACAGGGCCTCAGGGGAAGAGGCAGAACGGGTTGGGGACAAGGAAGGCCCATCGACACCAGGCAGACTAGAGTGGAACATTACAGAGACAAAAGACTTCGTCGTCTGCTTGCCCCCAATGAAGATGAGTCATGCAAATGAATTCCTTCTATTGGCTGAGTTTGCAGTTCAAAGCAGAAAAGAGGAAGGATATAAATCCCCTAACAAGGGAGAACTGTATTTTTATGCTGCTTGGACTCTGGGAGACAAGGACTTCCTGGCATAAGCAAAAGATCCTTAGTGCTTAGCCTGAGTTTGTCCTTAAGGACATATAGAGTGTGCTTATTATAGAAGTGTCTTTTACTTTTTGAAACTTAAGTTTGGAACTCATTTGCGTATATATATGTTTACCTGCTTTAACCTTCTAAATAACTCTCTTGTTTCCATTTTCTATATAGTAAATCTTTAGATATTGGCTACAAGCATGGTCTTTGATGTGAGATCTTAAGCACAATTGACCTGGGGTAAACGATTGGTCCTTTGGGCCTGGGAATAACCTAAATATTGCTGTGATGCTTGGTGTAAGGGACCATGTATCACAAAAGTAAGCTTGCCTGGCTAGCAAGACAGATCGGAGTACCCCAAGGGACTGTCTGTGACTCCACGTTAAGGCTGCTTTAGTGCCTGAGGAGTTTACACTTGATAATTGGTTGGTGAAATCTGAGTTGGGGTTTGTACCCCGGGTTTTAACAGTGTGGCCTGAGGTTGGTACTCATGCTCTTGAGCCATCGCAGGACATCTTGACAGTGAGTTTGCTCCAAAATGCAGCAGTCAGACTGGAAAACTTACCTGGTCATTTTGGTCATTTCTACTATTTATTAAACCTTTTAATCTGAAGTGCTACAGCCCACTGTGTGTCAAAAGTTTGCAGCTCTCCCACTGTGTTGCAGATTCTATAGCCTTACCTGTTCCTTTCTGGCCAAATCTCCTTCTCCTTCTCCTCTTCCTCCTAACTGGGCATCACTTCGTTTTACCCAATAAATCCCTCCCCTTGCTTCTGTTGTTTATAGTCACCTGCAGTCTCCAGCACCTTCCTCAGCCACCTTTCCAGCCTTTGTAGCTTGTAGTAAGGCCATGTCTCTAACATATCCCTGCCTTATCCACTCAAATTGCTCCACATTCCTCTCTAATTTTTATGAGGCTCCCAGGGGGACTGCCACTCCTGTTCCCTCAACACCTCTCCTAATTGCTTCATCAACCTCTTTTCCACAGATTTTTTTCTGTAGCTGATTCCTCACATTTAGCACGCAATTTCCCCCATCATTAGAACTTCTCTGGCTGCTGCAATGTATCTAATTTCCCTGAATGTTGAAAAGGGATCAATAGTTGGTCCAAGCATTTACCACTAGGCTTCTTGTTGAGAGTGAGGTCAATATTCATTACTTCCAATTCATAAATCCAGGACCTCCGCTGTATGAGTACACTGGGGAGTAGTTTGGTCTCTTTGTAGAAGTGTTGAGCGGTAGGTCAAAATTGACATTATATTTTGTCACGCATTACACTGTAATCCTTACTCACAGCAAATGATTATCTGGAATCTGTTAACAATAACATTATCTTGCAGCAGTTTCACAGAATTAGTCATAGATATATTTAGAGGTTCTTTTTGAGAAGATCATGGTTTCCTGACAATCTTGTTAGATTAATCTTTACAATGAGTGAAGAGTTCCTTTTGCTCAGAACTCCATAGACTGAATAATATTTTCCATTGACCAGCAAAGTTTAATTAAAAAGCTCTCATTTTCTAGTATTAAAGATTTAATCTAGTTTAAAGCATTTTACTGCATATGGCATAAAAAATGAGAGTATTCGGTGCAACGAAGGGATTCATCATGCTTTTACAGTTAAAAAGGGATCCATTTGTGTGACATTCCCCAGGGTACAATCTGGACTGCTGAATAGCTGTGTCCCTTCAATTCTCTAACCTGAGGGGCCTTTTACACTGTTGTGCTGTGAGAGCACCTATTCCGGGCTTGTTCATGCACAGCCTCAAGCATGCAAAATCACTCCCAACTGAAGGACATGAGTGCTGCTAGCCAGTCACTCCTGAATTATATTACAGAGCAACACAAGCAAACTCCAAGTCTGAGACATGTCCCCAGAAATGTGTCTTTTTCTGCCCAGCACCCTCTTGGACAATACTAACTCATAGAAAGATCATCATTTTATTAATGACATGCACACATCTTGTTAACTCAAATGGAGGTTCCCAAACACACACAGGTTTAGATAAAACAATAAAATAAGTTTATTAATTACAGAAAGATAGTTTTTTAAGTGATGACAAGCAATGAGGCATAAAAGTCAGAATTGGTTACAAAGAAATAAAAGGTAAAACGCTAACTAATACCTAACTTAACAAGCTTAGGCTATGTCTACACTAGAGACCTTACAGCGGCGCAGCTGTACTGATGCACCACTGTAACATCTCTAGTGTAGCCACTCTATGCCAACCAGAGAGAGCTCTCCCATCAACATAATTAAAAAACCTCCAACAAGTGGTGGTAGCTATGTCAGCGGGAGACGCTCTTCCACTAACATAATGGTGTGCACACTACCACTGATGCTGGTGAAACTTATGTCGCTGAGGGAGGGTGTTTTTTTCACATCCCTGAGTGACATAAGTTTTGCCAACATAAGTGGTAGTGTAGACTTTGACCTAAGTGGACTTGAAGCAAAAAGTTTTTTCTCACTGAATGCTTGCAACAGTCTGGCTGGATCTCTCAACCAGGATCACTCCTCCAGTTTAATTATGCTCTTTGTCTTTCAAATGTTGTTGATGCCATGAGAAGAGCGGAAAGAAGAGAGATGAATTGTGTCCTCTGTTCTCCCTTTTTATAGCATTTATTTTCTTTGAAAATCATCTCCAGCTGGGTACTGGCAACAGTAAATCTGTTTTGGATGGGAACCCCCAGCTTTTTATTTGCCAACATGTACATTTCTCACCTACGCTCTTCTTCCTGCTAAAGAATAGCTGCTTACCCAGGTGATCGCCCATCTGATTTTGTTGACACCTGGCTGAGGTGTCAGTTTGCCTTTTGTCTCTGATGAACTAGTTTGTGCCTCCTTTTCTAACCTGGGAGCATGTCTCAGTAATGTCCTACAGTAGAATCTTATATCTTTACATACAATGTTGCTACACACATTTTATCACGGCAATAATGGTCAGTGAATTATGAGTTTTCAAATTATACCTCACAAGGTATACTCTGTACAAAATTTATCATTGTCTTGTAAGAGTGGTGAACATAGGGTATAGATTGTCACAATTTGGTAATATGTATGGGAGCAGATATGAGGAACTACTTACATAAAGGAGCTAGTGGCTCAGACAAAGCTACATTAGTACAGTCAAGTGATTACAGTTGGAACTGCTAATCAGAAAATCTGGGTTCTATTCCTGGCTCTGCTGCAGACTCGTGGGGGTGGGGGATCTTAATTAAATCACTTTCAAAGATTTTAATGCCAAAAGGAACCATTCTAATCATCTAGACTGACATCCTGAATAATACAGAGCATAGTTATTCATGCTGAAATCCCTGCATCAAACTCAGTAACTTGTGCTTGAACTAGAGCATATCAATTAGAAAAACATCCATTCCAAGATTTCAAGTGATGAAGAATCCAACATATCCATTATTTAAATCCTCTGGAAATACTTTTCCGACAGTTAATTGCCCTCACTGTTAAAAGATTTGTACCTTATTTTGAGTTTGAATTTGTCTAGCTTCAACTTCCAGCCACTGGATCTTGTTAGGTCTTTGCCAAATTAGAGTACTCTATTTGTTAACCTTCTATGGCTTAGTTAACCTTTCTATGGCTCAGTCTGTAAATGGGCATTGTAATACTTCTCTCATGGGGATTAATAGACACTGAATTATCTTTACAATATGGGCCAGATTCTTTGGTCTGCCAAAGAGAGCTGGTCAGGAATTTTCTGCTGGAAAACCATTCCATCAGAAATTCAGCTTCCACAAAATATGTTGCTTAAGTTATTGCTTAATACGCCTTTGGAAAGCACTCAGAAACTATGATGACAAGACTGGTATAAAAATGCATATAGACTAGACTAGATTAGAACATGAACTTTTTCAATGTTTCCAGAAGTTTTGATCTTTCCGTTGGGAAAACCAAAACAAAAACTCCCAGGTTCCCCAAGATATCCAGCTCCCTGGCAGCCCATCTGGTGTATCCCCACTTAAGTAAAAGTGTTGGCCAAAATGTACAAATTGGAGTGCCTAAAGTCAGGCACCTGCAATGAAGTGTAGGGGTTGGCTGACAAATAAGGGATTACCAGATTTGTGCCTATTACATGGCTGACCTGGGATGAATTATAAAAGGAAAAGGTAAAAGGAAGCTATCAAAGACATGGGCCATAGAAGATATACATTAATCAAACACAAGTTTGGGGCTCAATAAGAGGAACTGGATGAAATTCTATGGTCTGTGTGTTACAGATAAGCCTGGATGATCTGATGGTCCCTTCTGGCCTCACAATCTATGGATCACAGGGTAATACTGTATCCTCTCTCTTCTCAAAGCTGGAAAGGCCTTGGGTAATTATCACCCAGTAGCTTGAGCTGATTGGTTCTGATTTTGAGTTTGTGTTTTGGAACTACAGCAAGCCCTGAAGAGACCTGTAACTGAGCCTTTATTTTCCCCTCTTGGGGTGATGACTCTGTATGCTGGTTTACAGCCATTTAGACTACAGAAAAATCAATTCCCTAAAACTGTATCATAAAACAACCAAAGTATTATCTTTAAGACAGAGTGAGGTTAAGGCGAAAAGTTGCCAACAGGAGTGGACTGTGCTAAGCACCTGAAATAAAGTGGCCTAATTTTCAGAGGTGCTTAGCACCCATAACTTGCACTGAAGTTAACAGGAGCAGCATCCTCTGAACAGGCCATGTTGATTTAGACACTGAACTTTAGTCACTCAAGTTTTCCAATTTTGACCCTAACTTCTCAGAGTCTTCAGTTCCTCTCTAGGGACAATGGTATTTGCCACCTTTGTAAAGTGCTTTGGGATAGTTAGGTATTGGACTTGATTTTCCATGGCCTTGCACCTTGTGTAGGGTTGCCAAACCTCTAGGATTGTCTTGGAGTCTCCAGGAATTCAAGATTAGTCTTTAATTAAGGATTATGTCATGTGATGAAATCTCCAGGAATTTGTCCAATGGCAACCCTAACCTTGTGGCGTCATCTACTCCAGTAGAAATGGATGTAAACTATCAATTCAGAAAGATATTGGAAGAATGGGGCAGCCGGGCAGGAGATACTCTTGTGCAGTGGCTGGTGTGTGTCTTGGAGGGACTAAGGAGTCCATTTAAAGTGGCAGTCATCCTCTTTCTCCCGGAGAGCTGCGAAAGAAGTGGCCAGACCAGAGCTGCAGTGGTGCAACAGCTTTCAGCACTAGCCTTGTAGCTGGTGTGTGTGTCTGTTTGCTTCATGGGGCAACACCCTCCTCAAAAGTACCTTTGGGATGCACTGTTCCAAGCCATTGCTGTGGGTATGGGGATACCCTTTAAGGTCCCAGAGCCTGGTTGGTGTGGCGGGGAGGGGAGGAGTGGTGGTGCTGGGGCAGAGGCAGCAATTTAAAAAACAGCATCCAGGGTGGCCAGTTATTGCCCTTTACATTGCACAAGCATTAATGACTCCGAAAGGTGCAAGCTGGTGGTGAATCAGGACCCAAACGTGTTACATAAGTGCCAAATGACATAAGTGCCAAGCGCCTGTAGTTAAATGATGTAACATTTGAAATATGCTATTCTAATACTCTGCTCAGACTTTGAATGTTTCTCAGGCGTGATAACAACACGAATGTCTTGTAGCTGCATGGAAACTTTTTGGTTCTGCCTAATTAATCAAATCTGGACCTTTCTTACAGCAAAGTTTATAACACGTCACATGGCACACGCTAGTTCTGATGACAATTGCTGGGGAGTGATGATAATTATTCAGTTTCTTTCTCTTTCACTCTGTCCTAATTAACTCAATGGTTTAATCACTAAAACATCTCTAATTGTGACATGTATCAATCTGTCTGCCGGCAAAGTTACAAGAGGTCTTGTCTAAATATGGCAGTGATTGAATATGGTAGATTTTCTCGGCTGTTGTTTGTTGGCTCATATTCCCCATCTGCAGCTATCAGGACAGTCACTGATTTAGTCATGAAAATGTTTGTGAATGTCAAATATTTCAGATACTAGCCCAAACGTTTATTCAAAAACGTTTTCTGGAGGTGCACGACTAGGGCTGGTTGAAAATTTTCCATTTAAACTTTTTTCTGAGGGAAATATGGGTTTTCTATTAAATGGAAATTTTCCTGGGAAGTGGCTTCCTTCCTCAAAAAAAAATAATGTTTTTTTCATCTGGAAATTAAAACACAAAAACATGTGCTTGGGGCTGCACCTTGGGGCAGGGCGGCACGCCGGTTTTTTTGTTTTTGTTTTTTGGTTCGTCGGGGAAACGCTGGAGGGTTTTTTTTGTTTCGGAGGCATGGCGCTCGGGGTGGCGGGGCTTCGGGCGGGGCTTGGGCAGTGCAGCGTGCGGGGGGCGGGGCTTTGGGTGGCACTTGGAGGGGCGGCATGGCGCTCAGGGGGCAGGGCTTTGGGCGGCGTGGTGCTCAGGGGAGCGGGGGTTCGGCAGCGCTCGTGGGGTGGGGCTGCGGCGGGGCGGCGCTCTTCTTTTTTGCTTGGGGCGGCAAAAAAAGTTAGAGCTGGCCCTGCAAACCATTTATTGGTTTTATCAGCTTTCGGATAAAAAAATTTGATTTCCAAAAATGTGGCCTACCTAATGAGTCTGTTACCCAGAATTGATGCATTCACCCTGATTTTCAATCTAATGTATATTTTCTAAATTAAATAAATCTTGTTTTCAGAGAATTGGTCTTAAAATAATGATTGTGAGTCAGGAATTGTTTTTGTTTATTTTTACAGTGCCCAGGAACATGCTAAATGCTTTACAGGGCAAACCGAAAGATGCAGTTTATGCCTCGAGGATCTAGCAATTGAATTTGAGAGGTGATGAGGCAAGAGCAAATGGGAAACTATAAATCATGGGATAGGAGGATAGAGAGTAAAAATTACATTGGTGAGATTATGTCATTACTCAGTTTTTAGGCATGTGCATTTCTGGATGGTTTAATTTCTGAGATTTTAATAATAATTATTGACTGACTTCTTAAACATATTCAGGAAGAAGTAAATCTTCTTCTGTCTACATTAGAAAAGTTGCATTGGTTTAATTACATTGATTTATAATCAGTCTAGCTAAACTGGTGCAAACCCCTAATGTAGATGCACTTAAACTAGTTCACCTCTTGCTTAATCTGTTTATCTTAATTTAGTAATTTACACTAACCTGATTTAAACCAGAGTTAAACCAGTTTTAGGAGTTTGCATGAGGGGTTTTCATCAGTTTAACTAGATTGAATATAAATCAATTTAGCTTGCATCAGGAAATTACAAAATTAAGCTAAACTAATTTAAGCCAGAATTAAATTTGTTTATGTGAGTCTTCACTAGGGGGCTTGCATTGGATTAACTAGATTGAATTAAAATTAATTTAATTATTCAAATGCAATTTTTTTCCAATGTAGAGAAAGCATTAAAGAGGGATTTGAATGGGGAGAAGATAGTAGTTTGGACCAGATAAAGGATCAGTAGTCAAGTAATATATAAGGGGAGAGAGATGGCTGCAAACTGCTCTTAAAGAGAAGGAAAACTTATCTTAGGATTCAGTCAGCAGTTGCCTGGGGACACTCAGTCAAATATGTGGGTACTCAAAGAAAAGGTGAAATAATGTGTTTGTCTTTTAGCGTGGTGTAATATAATAGTTAATGCAAATATTCTATTCAGAGGGATGATAAATTCAGATCCAACCTTTCTTCTAAGAGAAGGTTCATTCAATACATGAGATCTATTTATTTTTTTACTGTAGTCATTTTTTAAAGTAATTGTTTAGTCACTATGTACAGTATGACATTTCTCTGTATCTGGAAAGAATAGGGTCCATCCACATTTCTTGTTCTTGAAAATAATACTTAATTTTAATTAGCAGAGACTTAGGCAGGAAACCGAGGTGGTCCTTGAGTGAGGGACATTCCTTTTGTTTAAGAGATCCACGGAAGCAGAACATATGGACTGTTACATGTACTCACAGCCAATTCAAACTAAAAAAGAAAAGGTATCCAGAAATTAGAACTTTTTTGTGAAGGTACTTGTCTCTAAAGTCTCTTGTCAAAGCAGAACATTTCCAGCAATATAAATGGAACCAGTAACCTGCAGCGTCAGTAAATGTCTACATGACAGAATTGAAGCACTGTGAATTTTAAGCCAATTTGGAGGAGGCTTTAAGGGATCATAGAGTGTCTGTTTTGAAGCAGGGGGTCTTACCGAAGTGTTTGCCAACAGAGTTTGATTTCATCTGCTCACAAGCACTGGTTGTTACTGTGGAGACTACAGGGAAAAAAACGTACCAGGGGAAATGACCTGTGGGAAGAGTGATGCATGCCACATGAGCGGAAGTGAGCAGCTGTCATTTCACAGGTGAGCAGTGTTGGAACTGCCATAAAAAAGGACACACCCAGCACTACGTGTAGAAGCCCAAATGAAACCAAAAGAATAAAGCTGTTCAGGATGTGGGTGAGAGACCATCTGCCAGTGGTAGTGACGGTGCAATTGTAAATGCAGACAGTAAACAAACTCCAGATATAATTTACACAGAACTATAAGAAGCTGATAATCCCTCAGTCCTGGACATAGCATGTGCATTTCGACCAATTGCCCAGAAGGATTATGAAAGTTTACTTGCAGCTATTCCACTTTGCATGCCTCTCTGAACCCACTCAATTACAAACAAACAAACAAACAAAAAAACAGAGTCAGCAGGGGTCCTGCATGTTAAAACTGCATACTAGAATCAGCCATCACAGTGTTGTCTGTGCTTCTTACTAAGGCAGGGAGCTCTAGACAGTCTATAACAACGAACTGAGACCCCGCTACAACCTGCCCCCATCTGTTCTGCCCCTTTGCAGGTGACCTTTTGTTTCTCCAGACACACCCCACCTCTCTACAAAACAATAGCAGCTGCTCCACACAGTTTGTCATGTAAATCTATTCAGGCCCCCAGCCAAGATCTACCAGGCCTGAGACGTGAAGAATGAGTGGAGCATCTCTGGGTATGTCTACACTGCAGCACGGAAGTGGGGTTCCCAGCATGGGTAGATGGACTCATGCTAACTTTGCTCATGGGAGCGCATTAAAAAGAGCAGTGTGGATGTTGCTGCATGCTTGGCGGCTCAGGCTAGCTGCCTGAGTTCAGACTTGGGGGTCAGGCAAGCTTGGACTTGGGTGGCTAGGTCCATCCACCTCAGCCTCACATTGTCCCCTACACCCCTCCTCCCACCTGAAAGCTACCCCATGGCTGGGTCTCTGCCCCGTTTCTTCCAGCTTTGAGAATTTCACTGCCCTCTTCTTCCTTTGTATTTATTTCTCACCTCTTTTCTTTCATATCCTTCTTGTTTTGTTCTTCCTCTTATCCTTCATTTCTTTCAACCCTGCTCCTCACTTCTCTGCTCCCCTCACTTTCACTGGAGTCCACTTCTCCCCACCTGTAGCTGCCTCTTCTCTCGCTCCCCTTCACTCTGCCTGCCCTACTTCTCCCATTCTGTTTTCCCCCTTTCTCCCCTGACTTGTAACCCTACTTTTTTTTTCTTTCCCAACCTAGTTTGTGCCCCACTATTCTCTCTCTCAATGAGATAAACAAGAATTATAATCGTTAATCCTAAAAAAGAGCATTAAAAGGGATATACAACTTCATGCTCCAGAGTTTACCCAAACTCTATGAGGGATTAGGATAATACACTCATGGGGGACTGATTATCCCACATCTACCTACTGTAGTGTTTCTTGTACCTTCCTCCGAAGCATACTGGCTGCTGTCAGAGGCAGGCTGCTGGGCTAGATGGACCAAGGGTCTGATCCACTGTGGAAATTCCTATGCACCTCTTCTTTCCCACCGTTTTTGGCTCTTTGAGGGCGAGGAGGGGTGACAGGATGGCAGAGGACAAAGGCAAAGGACCCCAAAGAATTAACCACCAAGAGACTTTAATGGAAACCAAAAATGTGCCACAGGTACCACTCACTCACCATTAGGTCCAGCATTGTAAATAGAAAAGGCAAAAAGGCAAAATTCTAGCGCTTCATCAATGCTAGTTCAAACCAGTTTCACCAGTGGCATTAGTGGGCAAACATCAACAGATTCTAATGGAGTTTTCCACGGGTAAGTCAGCAGAGAATTTGGCAGTTAGTTTTCTGATCTCCCACATACAGTTGTATTATATGTACAGTCCTCCTCAATCTATCTAGGTATTTATACCATGCTCATCACCATGGTATCTGAGCTCCTGGTCAGTTCTGAGCTCTGAACTCACACCAATAGACAATTATGCTATTATATGGAAGGCTGCAATTTTATCAATGAATTCCAGGAAAACTATAACTCCTAAGTGAAGATTTTTCATGAGAGCCCCAAGATACAATTATTTCCTTTTATGTAGTAAGTAGAAAAATAAATAAATAAAGTAAGAAAGTGAGATAATCAAAACACTTGTTTCTTATTTACTGTTATTGCTTTTCCTTTCCCACAGCTCTGCCTCTCTCTCTTCCTCATGTTTTTATTTTTAAAATGGAGAGTAACTTTGCTTGGGGTCTCACATGTACCAGTTAGTAGTGGTGTGATGCAAGTTTCTTCATCCTACCATCAAACGTCCCTTCACAGCATTGCATAATATACTGATCTAGAATACATTTCACTGTCTCAGTCCTGGGCTGCTGCTTGAGTGGACTAAGGTGAGGCCAGCAAATTCATTTTCAGTTGTGCTGGGAGATGGATTTGAACCCAGGTTTCAGAAGTTGAAAAGTTAATGTGCATTAACACATAGTGTAAACCAGCCTCCTTAAGCTCCTCTTTCTCTCATTTGTTATTATCATATTTCCCGGTGTTTGTCATATAGTTTGTTTTAGGTCACACCATACTGTAACAACTTTATTGCATGGCCTAAAGCAAACTATATTCAGAGATTCTATGACCAGGAGAGACCACTGTGATCATGTAGGCTGAGTTCCTCATGCTACTCCAATTTTGTTCTGAATGCAATAGTTATTACTCTGATTGATTACAATATAGTGAGGCTATAGAATATACAGGCCTCTTATCTATGTGCTAACTAGTGACTTTGTATACTTAGTGGGACAGTATTCCATAAGAATATGCTTTCTCCTCCCATATTGACTAGTTAGACAATCATAGAATATCAGGGTTGGAAAGGACCTCAGGAGGTCATCTAGTCCAACCTGCTGCTCAATCTCCAGACAGATTTTTACCCCAGTTTCCTAAACGGCTCCCTCAAGGATTGAGCTCATAACCCTAGGTTTAAGCAGGCCAATGCACAAGCCACTGAGCTATCCCTCCCATACAGCAGGTCCATGGGGTAAGACGGTGCCATTTTTACAGATGCTTTAGATAGAAATATATTATTTATATTATAGTAGAAACATCTAAAGTCCTCAAGCAGGTCAGGACCCCTGACTTGTGCTAGATACTGTATATACATTTAGTAAATGACAGTCCATGTCCCAAAGATCTTGTAATCTAAAAGACTGCTATTCCTTAATGATTTCAAAGACTGATAAGAAGTAGATGAACGGGTTGAATGTTTAGGGCAGTGCTTTGTTCTGAATCTCTCAGCCTTTACTTCTGATAATACTACAGTCTTCTTTCTCAGAAACACAACTGTATTGCAGAATCCAGGTGCCACCCCCAGAGGGATTACAGATCAATGTTGGACACACGGACATGAAAGCTGGGTCTCCCACGGGCTGAGACTAACTATGTTGTTCTGAGACTGAGCTGCAAGATGTTCCTTTCTGCTTGCATTCTGTCTTATTTCCTTCTGAGATGCCACAAAGAGCAACTCAAGGACTTATATTAACACCAAGAAAGACTCCTTTTAGGAGTCTAAATGATCTGGGAAAAGGGTAAACAGTGAGGTGTCAAAACTTGCAGATGATACAAAATTACTCAAGATAGTTAAGTCCAAAGCAGACTGCAAAGAGTTACAAAAGGAATCTCACTAAACTGGGTGACTGGGCAACAAAATGGCAGATGAAAATCAATGTTGATAAATGCAAAGTAATGCATAATCCCAACTACACATACAAAATGATGGAGTCTAATTTAGCTGTTACCACTCAGTAAAGAGATCTTGGAGTCACTGTGGATAGTTTTCAGAAAACGTGTTCAGTGGGTTTTTTTGTTTGTTTGTTTGTTTTGTTTAAACTAACAAAATGTTAGGAACCATTAGGAAAGGGATAGATGATAAGATAGTAAATATCATAATGCTACTATATAAATCCTTGGTACACCCACACCTTGAATACTGCGTGCAGTTCTGGTCACCCCATCTCCAAGAAAGATGTATAGGAAATTGAAAAGGTACAGAGAAGGGCAACAAAAATGATTAAGGTTATGGAACAGCTTCCATATGAATAGAGATTAGAAAGGCTTATTCAGTTTGGAAAAGAGATGACTAAGGGGGGTAATGATAGAGGTCTGTATAATCACAGATAGTGTGGAGCAAGAGAACAAGGAAGTGTTATTTACCCTTTCACATAACACAAGTACTGGGGGTCACACAATGAAACTAATCAAGGAAATAAGGATTCACCCTTTGCTCTGCTATTACAGACCTTTTGACTATGTTCCTTTTAATGGGCATATAAGAGTCAAGGAAAATGTTTTTTGACTTTATTTTGTTTTGCTAAAGTGGTGGCTATTTGAACACCACCCATGCATGGTGCCACCTGTGGAGCGGATGATATGCATACCTCTCAACTTTACCACATTTGGAGAGAAATTACTCATTTTGTTCTCAAAATTGCTAACATATTTGGCACCCCCTTGCTTTTATTATAGAAAATCATTTAAATCAGACATAAAGAGTCAGGGACCAGAGGAAGAATCATTTACACTAAAAAAAGGGCTATCATGGCATTTTAAGTTTCCTGCCTGAATAATTTTTGGTGTCTTATGGGTCTTTGTCACTCACTGTGCCCCATGTTTGGCCTTTGGCAGGCTCAGAGGTCTGGTGGTAATGCAATAAAACATATAGTTACATAGAAATGATTGTTAAATGCAACACAGAGTACTACAAACACAAAAAGTAACCCTGAATGCCGAAATACCAACCCAAGCATACTAAGTGGTATCTCTGTCTAGATACTATCCTGGTAGGTTAATCAATGCAACCCCCCATGCTAAAAGAGGGACTTAAATTGGTGCAGATAACCTGCAGCAGCTGATCACATTTTATTAAGCCTGACACTGCTACCACACAGCTGTTAGCCTGTGTGCAGAACATCAAACAGGGCAGAGCCTTTAACAAAGGGCAGAGTGTGTATTTAGCAGTTAGTACCTGCAGTTGAGTCACAAGCAAGATTTGCCCGAGGTTAGTGCCTCACATCCGTGTGCAGGCACTCAGGGCACGCCTTCTTCTCATACAAGCCGTGCAGACAGAAGCCTTGTCAGGCTAGCTCCCAGGGGTGGTGCTAAAACAGACTTCAACGCCTTCGCTGCCCTGACAGCAGCGGGATCACATAATCGCTCAGGACGATCAGAGTAAGTTTCTTGCCTGGCACTTTTAAACATTTCCCACCACAATCTGGGTTATGGGGGGAGGGTCTGCCTGGGAGGAGTTGAGCAGGGGACGGAAAGGTAAAGCCAGCATCGGTCCCTGAAATCCGACACCCAAGTTCACACGCTGGTGAGTTTGGCAAGCAGGGGAGAGAAAGCGAGAGAGAGTGTGTCTGCTCGCTGGAATGTACTCACACCCATCTAGCGTGTTCCGAGCTGCTCCGTAATTGTGGGAAAAGGAAGTTAGGCCTAACATGGCAAACAGCTTTTTTTATTATTATTATTTCTTTGCTTCTACCTTTTGGTCATTTCAGATTATATTGGAGAGGCTTTTTTTTTCTTTTTCTTTTTTTCTTCTTCTTCAAAGATCACACTTTTCTAGGGCATGGGCCTTTATATGCCAGCAGGTAGACCTCTTCAGTGATGGGTCACCAGAAAACTGTTGCTTGGTGCTCTCTGCTTAATATTTGCATATCAAACAGCTGGTTTTTAAAAAAAGCATTGAGGTGTCCAATGCTTCCATGTTATTGCTGTTAGAGATTACACGTGTGCTTTCTGACGAGCTCCAAGGAAAACAAAGGTTGGCACAATGTTTTTCCCGTTCTTTAAACTTTTATTATGAACTTAGTTGTGATTTCCCCCACCCCCCTGCCACTTTGCCCCCCTTTATTGTTTGATTTTTGTATATGATTTTATAACTTACAGCACTTGGGAGGGATAGCTCAGTGGTTTGAGCATTGGCCTGCTAAACCCAGCATTGTATTTTCTGAACGCTGATAAGGTTCTGCTTTACTTTAATAAGAGGTTACTGCTGATGTTTGCTGAAGCGTTCTTGTTATGTTCTACCTCCAGTTTTAAATAAAAGTATTTTGTCATGGTGGACAGTAGTTTTTACTCCTTGTCGCGGGTGATTGTACTTAAGTACTAGCACTTTTTTTTTATAGCACTAGACAACCTGGAAAACATTTTGTCCTCAGTTATGCCCCATGAAAGTCAGTAGGATTGCATGACGTGTAAATGGAGCAGAACTGGTCTCCCTAGTTCTGTGTTTATTTAAAATGTAGGATGGTTAAGGGCAAGGTCTGCTGATGGGTAGTCCGGATTTACATCAAGTTTAGCTGAAGGATGCGGATGAATTTACAGCAAGTTTTACATTGGCATAAAAGGGAGTAGAAATTTGCTTCTTGTTTATAGTGGCTAGTTTTTGTATATAAAATGTGAGCAGTTCAAATTCTGGCTTCCATACCAAAATGGGCATTGTCTCCCTCCCTCCCCTCTCCCCCATGTTGTTGTGTCTGGAATAAATTCCTGCTGCTGAACTGTCAATGTATTAAGAGGCTTTCCTGGGGGAGCAGAGAGGTTTCCTTGCAATCAATAGCGAGTTGCTTCACAATAATGAAAAGGTTATATTGATTCTGCTACGCTGAAGGGCTATTTGAGTTTCACCATTATTGCTCATGAGGGGGCCATGCAAACTTGCAGCAGAAATTGGATTATCCTATTCTCCTGGCAGATGTCACTTAAATGGACACTGTCAAGGCTGACATGCACAAAATGTTTCGTTCCCCCTCTCCCCAATTTTTTTTGGCTCAATTAGCTTTCCAAATAAAAAATAAACCACAATTCAGTGATCCACGTAGAATAACCCTAGAGCAGTGGTTCTTAACCTGGGGTGCACGCACCCCCTGTGGGTGTGAGATTCCTGGGGGTGCAAGATGTGCCAGATTTTTTTTTCTTTTTAAGAAGGTAAATAGTTGAAAACACAAATTAAGCGCAGGCACAATTACTTTGTTTCAGTAAACCTATGTATTTATTAACATTATACATTTTTTTAAATGATTACTGTAATATACAAACAAATATATCTAGGTTTAAGGGGTGCGAGAACATATTTTGAGAACCAAAGGGGTGCAGGCTGCAGTAAAGGTTAAGAACCACTGCCCTAGTGCGTTGGGTTTGTTGTGATTTGTGGATGCACTAATCTCCTTAGCAGATAGGAGTGGAGGGTCATAATCTTAGTGTGGGATGGACGGGATTGAGTGTCATGGGGTTTTAGTAAGGGACATTGGACCAGTCTGTATATATCTGGATATAACTAGTTTAATTTTCTCTTTTAGAGGCAGGAGTGGACACGATTATATATGTCTAAATAAATTAAGTTAAATATCATGCCAGCTGTTTACTCCTCTGGAAATCTGTTCTTGAGGAAGGAGATAAGTGAAATCGACAAGTGATCTCTAGAGAATTCCTGTCCATTTCAATCTCAGAAGGAGCAGAACAGCCACGAGTACAGGAAAAGAGGTGCAAATCCACTTTGGCAACTCGGACTATGTCTACACTACTGCAGTAAATCGACCTATGCTATGCAACTCCAGCTACATGAATAACGTTGCTAGAGTCCACGTACCTTAGGTCGAGTTACCGTGGGGTCTACACCGTGATGGGTCGACGGGAGAAAATCTCCCATTGATTTACCTTACTCTTTTCGTCGGGGGTAGAGTACAGGGGTCAACTGGAGCGCAATCTGCAGTTGATTTGGTGGGTCTTTACTAGATCCACTAAATCGACTGCCGGTGGATCGATCTAAGAGCATCAGTCCCCACTGAAGTGTGAACCTGCCCTCAGTGCCCTGCACTGATCAGCTCAGAGCTGGGATTTTAACACTATTGTAGGTTGATAGTTGTTTTTGCTTTCATTAAAAGGGGTGATATAGATATATTAAATCTGTTTTATAGGTGGATAAATTTGTGGGATGTTTTACCTTTTGAGTGGCCCAATTCATTCCTTTTGAAGCAGTTGATCTCTTGGGGGAAGGGAGGGAAGAGGCTTCTTGTATATTTTAAGAATAAATTCCCTGTTCTGCTGAGATAAAACCTGTAATACACTCACTTGGAGGCACAGGGTTATTCTGAATTAGGGGCAAGAGAGACAGTAGTTGCAAAACCAGAACACAATACTCTTATTCTGGAATAAAACTGTCCACACAAGGAATTATTCAGAAATAGCTATTCTGGAATAACTCCATATGTAGGCAAACGCATAAAATGCCAAATTCTGCTGTAATTAACACTTCTGCCCCACTAAAGGAGAATGAGTAAAGCTAGAATATAGTGTGGCGTGTACAAGAAAATCAGCTATCTAGAAGTAAGATACATTGCTTTTCATTCACCATGTTACTGATTGAGAAATATTATTGCCACAACATATCTGTAATGGTGTCAATTTACTCTAAACTGATAGCATTTCATGCACTTGCAGCCGCAACGAAACATATTTAGTCTTTTAAACGATAACAAAGCAGAACTCCTAGCTATAACCTCATTCTTCAGTCTGTTTTTATGTATTTGGGAAGGTGTAGAACTACACCATTATTTTATATCCCTCCTGAACTCTGTTTTACAAGATCTTTTAAACTAATTGTGCACATTAGTCTGGAGGCAAAAATCATTCACCCAAGGGTAAAATAAATCATATGCTTTCAGGCATGTGAAAAGAGAGGGCTGAACCCTGGAGTTATGCCCACTGAGACCAGCTGACTATCTGTCCCAAACGTTTTTAATTCTTGATTCAGACTTTTTAAAAACAGGAGATAGTTTTCCCAAGCTCCAAATGCTCAACTGAGCAAAACATTTCAGTGTGGCGCAATACTCTCAAGTCAGGGGTTGCATGTGAATGCTAAAGAAGCCAGAGTTGGTAGCCCTGCATACAGAATGTTTGCAGGTCCGGCTCAGTTGTGATGTTCAAGTTTGAACAGCTGTAGAGATAAGCGACAGCTCTCATGGCACTGCACTTTATTTTTGCATTCAGAGAAACAACACTATATTGCACCTGCTGACAAATCTGCATCAGGGTGTAGCAACCCATTTAAAATGTCCTCATAAACCCTCCCTTAGTATACCTAGAAACTCTGAGGGCGGACTCTAGAAAACACAACGTGCTTGCTGCCAGAGTACATGAATTTAGATGTAGAGGTTGCTATTTAGAAAATGGCATGGTTAAGAACTGCTGGTAAAATACATTGCCCCTAAGAAATTGCAACTGTGCACTATGTGGTATATCAGATGCCTTTCAACACTCATGATTTTTATATACTATTGTTATGGCTTTTAGACAGAGAGAGTGGAATTAAGCCATGATGTCAGAATCTCTACAGTCTTTTTTCCCCTCTGTGCTGAACCTTTAAATTTCGGAGCTCACCCGGTGAACACAGTACAGCTATATTTTATTCTCAGATTTGCTGTGGAGACCACACACACTGCTCTTTCTCATTGAGACTTTACTTTTGTTGTTTCTTTTAGGTTGTTTCCCCCTTCAATCTAATACATTCTTTTTGGATTGAAAGTATTTGTTTTGCACTTCGTACATGGAAACATTAATGCAATAGCATTCACTTCAGTGGATTTATAGCAATGATGAATTTGGCCCTAAGTGTGTCAGAAAAATAAGTTTGATTTTTCTTCCCATTTACCCCATCCTTTTGTATACAGCTTAGTATCCTGTATTGTAATACAAATCTGCAAAGTGTCTTTATTTTAGCTCATGTTTTATTAAATGACAGATTTAATTGCTGACCTGAAAGAATGAGGAGATAGAATTGCTTCTGTGGATTAAACCACAGCAAATTCAGAATGCAATAAATGATTCCTTGGTGGATCAATAGATAATGGACTACATGCTTGTTAATCTTGTAGAGTTCACATTTAAAAAAAACCCCTACATTTTCTGTACCAAAAGAGTATCTAAGATGTTGGCTTTCATTTAAACCTTAAGGAATTGTTTAGTTCCCTGATATCTATTTAGGGGAGGGATAGGTCAGTGGTTTGAGCATTGGCCTGGGTTGTGAGCTCAATCCTTGAGGAAGCCATTTAGAGATCTGGGGCAAAAATCTGTCTGGGGATTGGTCCTGCTTTGAGCAGGGGGTTGGACTAGATGACCTCCTGAGGTCCCATCCAACCCTGATATTCTATGATCTAACACAGCCAGTTGATGGTTGTCACAAGGGTTCTGGTATCATCAGGAAGGGTGATGGGCAGTAGGGAGGTGGAGCAAATTGCTAATCTTCCCTGATACAAGTCCTGACTCACTTCACCTCCCTGCAGCCACAGTCTCTCACTGATCTCAAATCTACCTGCCCTAAGGAACCTGTATCTCCACCCTTGGGCTGGGCAATTAGCCCGGTGAGACCAGAAATGGATGTTTCTGGAGGTTAGAGAGGGACCTGCTGGATGCAAACTTTAAGGGCCTGGTTCTCCTGTCACTGACACCTGTATATATCTGCAGTAGCTCCATTGAAGTCAAGGTAGTTCCACTGGTGTAAAACTGTCATAAGTGAAAACAAGGCACAGGATCTGGCTGGCAGCAGGCAGGAGAAGCTGCGGCTGGGAGACATTAGAGTTTAGATTGCTGTTGTTTGTGTGTGGAGTCCATGCATGTTTTTTTTTTTTTTGCCCTGGGGAAAGATGGTGAACATGTTAGGGGGCAATTCTAGGATACGCTGAAAGATTTTACTCTTCTTTGCCTCTGTGCAGCTCACTGAGAAGGAGCATTTTTTTTCCCCTCTCTGGGCACTGTAAAGTGTTAAGCATTCTGGTGTAGTCACTTGTGTCTGCAGAACGGAATATGTTTTAACTCCAAGAACTTTTCACTGAATAATCAAATTGCTTGAATATTCATGTGGGCCTCCCATAGAATGGAGAAATAATTGACTATTTCAAAAGTGATGATTTAAAGGCATAAAAGACCTCAATGCTTTAGAATTCACTCCTGACTAAAATGCTGCTTCCAATGAGAAACTTTCCTTCATTATGTGCAGTCCTTTAAGAGTCTCACTAAATAGAAGATTATTTAACAAACCAAACAATCTTTATCGCTATTGTACTTTTTTTTTTTATTTAAACAGAACAATACAGGAAACGTGAATCTGTCTGAACATATTGTAGGGAGAAGGATCAACAATTATCATTGATCTTAGTTATTAATATTCTTATTTGTTTCTGATAGCACTTACAATGCGTGAGGTGCATTCCAAACATTAAAGAACGTTTATCTTACCCCATAGAACTTAGAGCCAGAGATGAAGGACCTGATATTCAGTTATGCTAAGGCCCTTTTATGCCTTTCTGGTAGCATAAAGAGGCCTTGACATGGATGGAAATTACTCAGAAGGTCCCAGGCAGGTGACCAGCGACATAAGAGTGCTACATTGGTCTTGCTCCAAACCCCTAGCATTGGGGGCAGATCAGGGACATTGTCAGTGCACTAACATCATTCTCTGCTCCCTAGAGGGCCATGCAAAGCAGAGCGTAAATCCAAGTCTGGAGGCTTTTTCTAATTTACACAACATGCTGGATGAGCCTTTGCGTGGGCCCAGAACACTGGAAGTGAGTTTGTAGTTGCCTTTGCTCCCTTCTGTCCCAGCCCCAACCTCAAGAATGGAGGAACTGAAAATCAGGCCAAAAAGTAGGGGAAAGACTTGCAACATACAAGTGCAGTGGGTCAAGCTGGTAATTGGCCTTGGCTTGGTAGTACAATAATTTTACAACAGACGTTTGTTTCATTTTGTTAATCTAGAATATATTTATTTATAAGAATTGCAACCAAATTTTCAAATGTTACTACAGATTTTGGGATGCCTCATTTTTAGATGTGTCCAATTTGAGACCCCATGGTTTCCGGAAGTGCTGAGCACCGACCACCGCAAACAAAGGCAACGGGCACTGCAGGTGCTCAAAATCTCTTCAAATCAGGCCCAGGGTGACTAATGACAACTCCAAAATGAGTATGGTGCAGCTCGTGGGCCAGCTTAAAACATCTTGTGGGATGGATCTGGCCTGTGGGCTGTAGTTTGCCCTCCCCTGACCTGAAGCCTTTCACAGTGCTTGGAAATTAATTGCTGCAAATGCATAATGGGGCCTGATCTTACTCACAGAAGTGTCAATTAGGAGTAACTCCCTTAACATCAATGGAATTACACTGGTGTAAAACCAGTATTATTGAGATTAGAACCAGGTCAGAAATGTGATTCAGCAGCGTAGTGGCTCTTCAAATTTTAAAGAAATGTTTAGAAATTATTTAATTATCCTTAATATTCCCAAAACCAAATGATAACATGCATTCTGATTTCTCCCACCCATTTTGTCAGACTAGGCAGTAATTAAGGTAGACAGGGCTGGAAAACTTTTACCACCTTCTCATCCAAGCCACTAAGTGGGTGAAAAATGGCACCCCCAAAGCCACACCAACTCTGCACATCAGTGGATGTTTAATTTCCATTACTGGATCTTCACTCCCCCATTCACTATTGTGCTCAAGAAATAAATCCATTCAGTCCCAGTAACTTGTGTCTATTTCTATTCCAATTAAATCTCTCCCCAATCAGTTCTGCCTCCCTACTCAGTCAATTCTTTTCCTAAATCAAGGAATATTTCCTACCCAGCCAGTCATTTTAATGCTGCTAGTCAATCTGTTTGGAGCTCTGATGCTCCCATTTCTGTTTTTCTCCCCAGGCACACAGAAGGGTCTTGATATGTCAGATTCCTGTTTCCAGTTAGGGTCTTTCTTTCCTGCTTCATCTCTATCCTGTGAGCAGAGACTGTTCTGTTCCTCACTTCCTGCTTCTGAAAGTAGGAAAATATTTTTATCTGCCAATAAAAATATCATGGGCCAAATTCTACCCTTGTATAGATAGGAGCAACTCCTCCTTGAAGCCATTGGGAACTGTGTAAAAATACTGTATACGTGCAAGAGTAATTTTTTGGCCATGTATCTTTTCTTCTGGCCACTGACTGGACAGCGCAAAGTGGTATGACATTGCAGATAATCCATTCTCAGTCTAAAGGCTAATGTGGAATGATTCTGGATTTAGAATTCTGGTATAAAGAATCTAGATTCTGGTGTATAGAATACAGTATTTAGCCCTAGATATGTAACAGGTCAAAATGTTTCCTCATTTCCTTTGGTTAAGCACATTGTAGTCAATAACCAGAGATGTCTGAAATGTGGGATTTCCAGATCATGGGAGCTTTTGTTATTTAGACATTGCCCCTCAAACCTGAAATCCGTCCCCTCTCCTCCTCCCCCTCTCCCCCCCCCCCCCCAAAAAAAACCCCACACCCTTTGTTTTGGAAACACTGACACATGGTGTTTCTGAAACAAAATTTGCTCCCAGCTGCAGCGTGAAATTGACATTCTTGTCAGTGTCAGTGCTGCAATTAGCAAGAAGTGAAACCGGCCTGTGATTCCATAAGTTTGTTGGATCCATCTTGCTTTCACAAGAAATTTCAGGTTTGACGAACTGGCATTTTCCAACTAAACCGAGATCCAGCCAGCTCTAGGGGTAATGCTGTGGGAGCAAGAGGATAATTTAGTTTCATCTCTGTCAAAGAAGGCGCTGTGGTTAGCGGGCCAGGTTTGTAGTCCGAAGCGCAACATTCCATCTGGCAAATGGCAGCTTTGTCACCAGAGGCCAAATTCTGTGCTCGGATACTCATACCTTTCCTGTTAAACCCCGTGGAAGATGTTTGTGTGAATCTGAAGGTACAGTTTAGCTTCAGGTGCCTTCCCTTTCTTATTCCCCTGATCCAACAAACAGTTGATGATCTGTGAGATTTGCCCTTTTCTTTTATTTACAGTTTAGGCAGAAAGTTTGAGGACTTTGAACACTCAGCTACAGAAACATGTCACACAGAAAATTATCAGTTTGTCCACAGAGAACCAGAGCAGAACCGCACTGGAGCAATATAGGAAATGAAACCTAAGATGTGTTTAACTGAGATCCACATGTCAAAAAATGACTTAAATATTCTTTAAAAATTAAAATATTATACAAATAAAGGAAAACTAATCTCTTTCAAGGGTCCCACCAGCAGTTTCTGAAAATACCAGGTATACTAATCTTCCATTTTATTGCTGTGTGTGCTTTTTCTGTCCTTCCTTTCTTTGATTACTAAGGGCCAGATTCTGATACCCCCTTACTCAATACCTTACTCAGACAGTTGCCCCATTTAATGCGTCTGTTCAAGGTCAATTGAGGGTATCAGAATCTGGCCCAGCCTTTTCCTGCTGTGCTCTTGGTGGAGGTTTGCTAGACACAGTGGATGAATCTAGCAGCTTATGCTGTGTCATTAGAAATAATGGAGCCTCAGAAAACTGCACCACCCCAGGAGTGGTGGTAAAGGGTGACTAGATATTTATTTATTTATTTATTTATTTATATTTAAATACCAAACCAGGAAACCTATAATGGGGTGGAGCTGAGCAGAGAGCTAGAGAATGCACACGTGATCCAGCATTAACAACTGGGGTGCGCAGGGCTGGGAGGAAGGGATGAGATTGACTCCTCAAGTCCACTCTTCTACCATACAACCAAGCTCACTTCCTCCTGTTCCCCTCTTTCCCTGACCCCTACCTTACCAGCCTCTTTGTCCACTGTTAGACACTTCAAGCCCTAGCTGCCTTCACTGGACCTGATGCTGCTAATATGCATGTAGTGAGGCTACAATGCAATGGATTGTAGGGTATGTCCATTTGTACATGTAATACAGTGTGTGGTAACACACTGCAATTGTGGTCGACAGAGGTGGGTCTGGGATGGTTGAGACGTAATATTGGGAGAGGTGGTTGGACAGGCAAGGAACAGGATGGGGTGGGGAGAGGGAGGCCAAAAAGTTGAAACTGGAGGAGATGGGGAGGAAACTGCTGTTGATGGGACTAGCCAGGACACTGAAACTATACGAGACAGTCGGGTGATCCTGGAGCCACTAGGCACTACTGAATAGAAATAATAACAGTGCCTCTCTCAAGTCTCACTGTCAGGATGGGGGGCAGGTGAGTCCCTAGCTAGGTGGATCACTAGGTCCAATCATTTTCAGCTCTGTATTCCCACCTCTTTACTATAGCTGCTTCCAAAACATTTAGTTTAAAAAAAAAAAAACCCTAAAAAGGGATTTAGGAGGGAGGGATAGCTCAGTGGTTTGAGCATTGGCCTGCTAAACCCAGGGTTGTGAGTTCAATCCTTGAGGGGGGCCACTTAGGGATCTGGGGCAAAAATTGGTCCTGCAAGTGAAGGCAGGGGGCTGGACTCAATGACCTTTCAAGGTCCCTTCCAGTTCTAGGAGATTGATATATCTCCAATTATTACTTATTACTAGGATAATGAAATTGATCTGGGTGTACTCTGAGCTGTATCCTAGGCTGGGATGAAATCAGCATGACTCCTTGTACTTACACCAGCTGAGGATTTGGCCCCAAACAAGTGCTTAATTTCCATTACAAATTCTAAGCTTTAGAGTGTATTCCTTGTATCTGTCTGTAACCCTGGGTTACACCTAGGCACTCATTGTAAAGGAAGAGGTGGGAAGATTAATAAAACATGAGAAGCTGGCAAATATTCGGGTCTCTTTTGTGTAATATTCAGGTTTGGATTCTTCACCTCTGCTTCAGAGTTTTGAATCACCATATTTCTCTTGGTGGTTTGGTTTTTAATTGTCCGCATTCATTTAAAATATGGCCTAGCCAGTGTGCTCAGTCTTAATGACAGGACTTTGTCTTTACAAAGAAGTCCTATAGAGATCTTATGATTTCAGATTTAAAATCTCTTAGCTATGGTCAAACAGATGAAATATGGGTAATGATATCATGCTTATGCAGTTATATGGGAAGTCTAACCCAGTTCCTGTCTTTCCGATAACTGCACTAGCTCACAAGATTTCACAGAATTATTTTTTCCTAGCACTCTGGCAGATAAATACCAAAATTAAGGATAGTTTTCACTTTGATAGCAAGGGATTTAGAGGTTTTGATCAGCAACCAAGTTGCAAGTCAGCAAAAAGCAGCTAGAGAGGTATTTTTGAAAGGCTCCCATTAACTTTACAATTAGTTGGATTCAGCCCCTAAAGCATAAAGGAGAGGTGACATCACACTTGTAGTAGGTATCCTGATCACACCTACACTAGGTCTGATTACCCCATGAAGATCTTATTACATTGTTTAGTCCTTGCACAGCATTTAGTCTCAGATGATATGACTGCCCCTGGATTAGATTAGGTAGATATGATCTGTACAATATCCCTCTGAGTCCCCTCCATCCCTTTTCTTTTCTTCTTGATGATATTGATAAAAATCTGCTTAAATCTCTATACCTGTTTCTTCCTTCTGCTATGTAGGTGAAAAACTGGAAATATTTCATCACTTTTCAGTAGCAGTTTGCTTCTGATATTGTCAAAATCCTAGCATTTCTATATTTTTATAATCTTTGTAGGTATTTCTATACTATTACTTTTATTGCCAGTAATCACAGTTACGCTATTCAATCACTCAAATATGACAGAATAGATTGCACATTAGAGGCAGGCATACCCCAGATTAGTCAACCACGGATCTGAATTATCTACTTACTGAATAGGTTTTTGAAATGGAGAAGAATTTATATGGTCCCTTGTGGTATAACTGATCCCTTACCATGCACTCAGCACGGAACAAAAAATGCCAAGTGTATTTCTAAAGGATGATAACTTTAAGAAACAATCAACTATTTTCTTTATTTCAGTTATTTTTCATATTGTTTGGTACTAAAAAACTATTACTGTATTGCATTAGACAATCAGACTCTCTTTGCATCAAAGGTGCAAATATGGTGAGGGAACCAGTGCTACATGGAACATTTGTTTAGGGAATTGGGGAAGGCATTCAGTGTTGCTTCAGGCCTATTTAAGTCTGGCCCGAGGTTGTAAAGAAGACTGTTTAAAAGCAAGAGCCCAAGAAGCTGCATTAGGAAATACTGATGTCCTTGGATGACTCGGAACATATTTATAGTGTATTATGAATGACCCTTAGAATAAAAGTGAATTTGAATGGGTAATTGTTGCATTTTTCTTTGTTTAACCACCACAATTAAAAGTGGTGTTTGTAGTTATGTGTATATTAATGTCTGAATTTAGACCCAAATCCTGCTGAATACTTGCATGAATAGACTCATTGTGGGGCTACTTGAATGAGTAATGTGAGCAGGATTTGAATCTTAAGATCTGCTGGCTTCTTTGCAAGTCTGTGTATTATAGTATGCGTTCTAAATTAATAAACTGGCCCTTGTAAATATTGGCATGTGATGTTGAAAGAGATGAATACAAGGTGTACTTTAGAGTGTCTTCCTTTTTTGTTGTTGGTGAGCTGTCAAAGGAAGTGCATTCGAACTTCTAAGTGTTGATGGTATGTTGTGTTTAAAGGGACACTTTCAATTGACAGTATATACATCTGTATCCGTGCTACAAATAACACCGTGGCTTATTAACCCAGAAGGAGTGAGAAGTCTGTTCTGATCGTAAAAAGCTTTTCACATGTGAAAGCCTATTGATTTCAGTGGTGCGTACATGTACTGAATTTCTGCCCTCCAGGGTCCCCAGTGCTGCCCAGTGAACCAAACTTACTGCTTGGTACTCTTAGGGACTTATTTTTGTCTTCTCTGAGCTTGGAAAATGACAAGAGATCCATTTCACTTTCAGATTGACAGGCACCGGAATGACACATTTGGATTGAAAGGGTTCCAGTATAGCGTGTGTGTGTGTGTGGTTTTGGTTTTCTTTATGTGAGAGAAGGGGCCCTGATTGTGATTCCCACACAATTGGATGCTGTTTCAATTCCAGCAGGTTGAGTATTCCTTCAGAAAAGATGACGGTGTTGGCTCATTGCAAAGGTTTTCAGTTTTATTTTGTGGGGGTTGATCATTTCCTTTTTGGCCACACACATGATTCCAGATGAAGTAGTTTTGAACTTGGTGTGATTGGTGGAAAAGGTTTTATCTTCAGTTTTGATCGCTTACCTTTCTGTTCTATCTAGTTATTCCCCTTTTCAGGAAGCAGCCCTGAGGCCATCCATGGGTAACTCAGACCCTTAAAATTTGGCTTCTGCACCTTCATCCTGTTTTGCAACCATTACCTCACCCTTTTTCTTTCCTTGGGGAAACATGTCTCAAATGAGGAAGAGAGAACTCTGGGGGGTTTTCAGTGCATTTTTCTTTTTTTAAAGCACTTCCATTCTGAACTAAGAATGAAGTTTGGGCTATATCCAAAGTCCAGGTTCTGACATATGCTACTCAAAACTCCATGAGACTCAGTCCTAGACACTGGGCACTTTAAAGGCTTTTTGAATGATGATCAAAGTTCTATTATGGAACAATCCTAGTAGCAGTTGGTTACACTTATCTGCTAGGATCTGGTTTGTGGTAAGGTACTTACTTCAGTGATAGAAAGGTAGGGAAATCCCTTTGCCAAAGTGTGCCTGAAAACTGAAATCCATCTGGAAAGTTGCTTGTCTCATTGAGTGGCGCATAAAGAATAACTATTGTGCATATGCTATATGGAATTTACCAATTCTCCTGTATTTTGCAGGAGTTTTAAATTTAGCTTGTGGTGGGGAAGAAGAAATAACTTGATGTAATTTCAGAAGCAAATACAATTATCAACTCTTGAATAGCCTTCCATATTTTTTTTTCTCAAGGCGCTACTTCTCCTGCTTCTGAATGGGAAGAGTAGAGGAGGATTCTCAGTAATACTTTATTTTCTATTAGTTTTGCTTGGCAAGGGGAATCCAAGACTATTCCTCTTAGAGACTTGCTCTAGGGAGGATGTTTGCATAAGCAGTCTCTAATCCTTCTAAATCCATCCTCTCCCAGGGCCTGTTTATTTCAGTCACTAGATGGAGCTACTAGTCATTTCCAAAATTACTGTTGGCTGGGATTTGCAGACATACATGTAGTGCACATTTCATCTCTGAAAGATGCATCTCATGGTAAAGCTGATGACTTAAGGCAAAAGGACAGGGTAAAATTTTGGAGATCTCTTAAACGCCAAGAGCTTGAGCAAATACATTATACATACCCTCAACCTTTCATTTATGTGGCTGACTCTCACAGGCTGCCATCCTCGGTAGAACTCCAGCAGTGTTGCCAGTGTCACTCCCACAGAAGGGATAGTGCCCCACTAGCACACTTAGTGCCCTGTACCCATATGTCTAATGGGAATTTATCCAGCTCTCTTAAGAGCCAATCATGTTTATGCAATAGATTCTTGTTTGTGCCGCTCTTCCCTGATCTCCCACTAATGACAAACACAAGATCTCTTGTTTTTTTAAGAGCTCATTTTTTCCTGCTGCTCTAGGAATACGCTCTGCTTAGTGACATCACAAATAATTACTGCAGGGGTTGAATATTAAGAGATCCTGTCTTCACACACATCCCTGTTAACAGGGAAAAAGTGACCGACAGAAAATCTGATAAGTACATTTATTTCTTACATAGACATTTTTGTTTTCAAAGTCTCTGAGATACCAGGTGTTTACTATTAGGTTCTTGGCAGCTTCTGTGATGAGGGTAGGAATAATCAATATACATGTACAGTCTTAATTGGAAGAAGAAGAAAACAAATTGGTAAGTGTTCCTCCCTGTACCTCATTCCCTCCCTTGCATAGAAAAGCAGCAATATGGGGCACCTGCCGTAATCCTGTGCAGTCCACTAGGGAACAGTCTGGTTCATCCAGAAAATATAGTTGATTGAATCCTGCTTTCTCTCACTACAGAGAGAGACGTAAGAGTAGCAGTACTGCAACCCCCCTACAACAACCTTGAAATACCTTCCCCTTCACACACACACACACCCCTCTTATTTTTGGGTCAGGATCCCTCCAATTACAATACCATGAAATTTCAGATTTAAATAGTTGAAATCATGACACTTGCTATTTTTAAAAGCCTATGACCGTGAAATTTACCAAAATGGGCCATGAATTTAGTAGGGCCCTAAGCATGAAGGGCTGGAGGAATGAGGCTGGCTGGGAAAAATTAGTGCCACAGCTTTCATTTTGTCTGATCTCAAACTGAAAAAGTAAAATTTTTCAAATATTGGCAAATTCTTGTAACAGTTTGGCTACATTCCCAAACCTACACATAGTCTTTGACCACAAGCTGGCTTTTTAAAAGAAATTTTGAAATAGCCTGGATAATTTGAACAGACTGACCCTTTTCACCTAAATTATGTGGTTTGATTCAGCTTTGTTTCAAATTTTCTGTAGAGCATTGGGATCAGAAAGCACTCTGACAGACTAGCATACACAAATAAATGAATCAAGACACCAATTTCTTTAATGTGGCAAAGTACAACAGCATGTTAACCATGCCTTGAAACAGATATTTGAAAAAGCACTCTGCTTCAGCTACAATGATGGATCTACACATCCATGCATAAAAGGAGCAGATATCCTCCGTTTGCAATTTTTATAGCCCAGCCTCCAAGATATTCAATTGACTTATTTGAAGCAGTATCATCTACGTATTGTAAGTAATCATGATCCAACGCAGATGCTCTGGAGTATCTGCTGACAAATGGCAGATTTTCAATTATCTGCCACACTACAGTTAGGGAAAAATCAGTAATCAAGACTGGAGAGGATGATGGGCTGGATGAGAGCCTTAGCTGTCTGTACAGCAAGAAAAGATCTGTTCCCTCCTCCACCTTGAATTAGACTTAGTCTGAGTGTGGCAGGGGATGGGGAGTGTCAAAAATGACATGCACCCCTCCCTGGTTACTGGCCTGATTGACAGGAGGGTTTTGGAGGAAAGGTAAGGGGGTCAGTTTGAGGCATGTTAAATTGTTTTAATTGACAGTATGCCATCTGGGAGGAGATGTCAGGGTGACAAGCTGAGAGATGGAATTGGCTAGAAGGAGAGATTGCATGGTGAGGAGTAAAAAGTGGAGCTGAGTCATCTGTATATAGGTGCTAGCTGGAAGCTGTGTGAGCAAATGAGACAGCTAGACAGGATGTAAGGGGTGGGAGGGGGGAGTTTGGGGGAGGAAGGGCAGGCAAGGTTTCACTGAATGGAGGAGGGCAAGAGATGTTGAAGGAGCAATTAGAGAGGTGTTAGGAAAACCAGAGAGGCTGGTCTGAGAAATGCCGCACTAGTGGAACAGGGCATCCAAGAACCATGTCAGTGACTGGGAAGGAGCTGGAGGAAGTTACAATAGATCTTATTGACTTTCTTGTGTGAATGAGAGAGGAAAGGGAGTTGAGGAGGGAATCCACTAGGTAATATGTGGAAATATGGGTGGGTCAGTGATGTGGCTCTCAGCCCTGGGTTTTAAATGCTGCAGTTCTAATACTATAACACTGCTACTGACAGTACTGGGATGAGCTCAATGAGGTTGAAATGCTATGGTTCTTGTACTGGTCTCTGCAATAGACAAATAGAGTTGTACTATCCCATGTGTACCACGCTCATTTATCACAGGTCAGGGAGACGTGACTCAGGAATCGCGATTCAGACATAAGGCCATGCCTCCCCAAGTTATTCATGAGTGACCGGTGGAGATCTACTATTAATCACTTCTCTCTAAATACTGTTCAGAAAAAGTGAGTTAGTTAAGCTGTTTTTAGTTCAGGGGAAATAACCATCATCCAGGTGCACCATTGAATGTGTCTGACCTTTGGTGTTATCTAGCACTGCTGGTGAGGTTATACAATTATTGGCTGGCAACTCTTAGAGAAGACCTTTCTCATAAGAGACAATCCATTAGGTTGTTTATACTGTGTAATATCAAAACACAAACCATGCACATTAAACCAAAGTAAAAACATTCCTTGTTCTGAGTGCACTCCACATAAATGCACTGTAGTAGTGCAACTGTAGAGGCAAACCAAAGTGGATTTGTAAAATACGGTGTGCTCAATCGAATACATTTAAGTACTTTAAAGTTGGTGGTGTAGAGACTGAGTTGACAGGTTTAAAGCAACCTTTAAAAATACAATTATTCAGGACAAATCTTGAATAATTCTAATCAAGGAATGCAAGGGCTGCCATTGGTCTGGGATATAGAAAACTTCAATGCCATAAGATTTTAATTAGCACAACAAGCAATACAAGTGTTTGATGGTTTGTTAAAATAGCCTTTGGACACACGATAGAAGTAGGGAAATCTAGTCTGTCATTGGAGACCGGATAATCATGCTTCAGAAGAAGGTGTAAAACTCCCCATCAAACAGCTAATCAAGCTGCCTGATTTTAAGATATGTTAACTTGAGGAGGAAATTTCTATCTGCAGCAGGGATGAATTTTTAGCCCAGTGGTTCCTGTTTTAAAGTGTGAAAAAACAAAACAGTAATATATTGGACAAACGATCATGTTTCCTCTTTGTCTACAGAGGTTTATAGTAGATTGGCTATTAACTCTGCACTCAGCCAGTCCTTTTCCCTGATGTGATGGCGGATGGTGGTTGCTCAGTTTTCTTATTGTTAGGACTACAGCTATTGAGGTGTGTGTGGTGTGTTTCCCCCCCCCCATGCTTTTATAGACCTGTGCCCTCAGTCAACACAGCCTCTAGTGTGCTTATCAGTAGACTTTGAGTGGAGATGACCTGATGCCACTGGTAGTGGTCTCCCATATGCATTCCTGTCAGTAGACCCATAAATTTAGTTTTCACACCCAGTTTGATAATCTGGTAGTATCTTTTGTCCAGCACCTGTAGATCCAATGCATTCTGACAATCAAACCCCAAGTAGTAAGTTGTAGTTCCATCCGTGTACATTTGACCATTCACTTTGTACACTGAAATCTTTTTATTTGATAGAGAAATTTAAAACACTCCTTTCAAGCAACATGACGCTCGGGACTAATGCTGAGTCTATAGATTATGATAAATCGTTTTCAATGCTCTATTCTGCCTGATCGAAGATTCAGCTCTGTAAGCCAAGGCCAAAGTTGGGCTTATGAGCCTCTAATAAATGGCTCAGAATAGTGGAGAACAGAGCACCACAGTAGGTGTAGTCAGGACTGGCTCTACCATTTTTGCTGCCTCAAGCAGGGAAAAAAAAAAAAGCCGCCTGGACTGCCAAAGCATGCGCGCGCGCACACAAAAAAAGCCGCCCGGATTGTGCTGCCCCGAGAATGGATGGAATGCTGCCCCTTAGTATGTGCTGCCCCAGGTATGTGCTTCCTCTGCTGGTGCCTGGAGCCGGCTCTGGGTGTAGTACACAAAATTTGTACACAATAGGTGTCGAGTACACACAACCTCTACTTGAGTTTGTGAACGAATAATGGCCACTCCCAAGTTGCCTTTCTTTGCTTTATCTAATAGGTGACGTGAGATTATGGTTGTAAAGAACAGTACTTCAGGCCATGTAATTCTGCTCCATATTTTGAATGCGTGCTAGATGAGAGAAACTCTATGTGGAATCTCTTGTCATGCAATTGGCTTGTTGTACTCTGGCAAGAACTAGAATGATCCAGTGAATTCTCTGCAGTGTACAGCACACAGACAGCTTGGTGTCTCCTTTGAATAGACTGTCACAAAAAGCTGACGCTGCTAGACTTAAAAATTCTTTTGATCTTTCCAAAGTCGGAAGATGCCAAATAGCCTCTTGCAGCCGTTGGGCTGCTTCGTATTTGTCAAAGAGCACGTATGTAGGCGAAACTGTATTGTATTCGGGAAGCTCTCACAGCCATACAGATAACAAATGAAAACACATTGAGTTTCAGGTTGGTCAAAATTTGTTAGTTAAAGCAAGCTGGCACTTCCTTATTCATGTACCAAGGGCAATAGATTCTGTTCTTATCAAAACTACTGGAATTACATTGGTGCAAATAGGAGTATCTGAGCACAGAATTCGACCCAGGGAATCCAGCGCAGATGCCATGGTGATGCACGCAATACAAGAGTTTGAATAGAATAGAACCTCTTCTACACTAAGGATTCACTAAACCCCATTCATAAGGAAGCAAAAGCTTTTACTTATGAAGAGTACGAAGATTGAGAGGCAGTGTAAAATGGCTTGCACATACATAGTCTTTCATGTCATGATCTCAAAGCATTTTACAAAAGTAGGTATGTACATATTGTTACCCCTATTTTATTTATCAGCCTCTTAAGGGATTGCCAACCTGATTCAAAGTAAAAATAAAAAAAAACACATTGCATTTACTATAAAAGTAAGAATAAAACATATCTGATAACAATAGGCCCATATCATTTGTGCGTGTTAGAGAGGTTGATGGAGCAGACCACAGGGAATGGGGAACAAGATTTCCTTTGCTTTAGATCGCAATAGAATTTTCAATGCCTTGTGACCCCTCCCCCCCACTCCTCATTTGCCTTTTGGGACCCCTGGGGGTCATGGCCTTGGAGCTGAGGAACATTGTTACGGATAGTTTCCCTGCTGCTTTAAATACCCAAGATAATGCAACCAGTCCTTAGCAGAACTTGGAATGCAATCCAGGTCCACTGAATCTCAATTCACCCCTGTTTTCACTGCTAAACTATGGTGCCTCAAATTTGAAGTTGATGCTAATCTGAAGATTTGATTTTTATTCTTTTTTTTTAATTTGTCAGATTTGGGACAATAGCCAATGTCTAATTTTCATAAGTGCTTCTTTGAAAGAACAGATGGTTCACATGTTCACCATCTTGCAAAACTGCAGTTTCTTAGCCATCAGGCACATACGCTAGTGTAGTATTGACCAATTAAGAGTTCACTGTCTGGTTGCAGGACTCTCTGGGCTTGCATCCTGCAAATTAACCACAACAGAGGGCTAGTTGGGACCCCAATTGGTCAGAACTACTGTTAAGAACTGCGATCATCTCTTTCCCCAAGCCAGTAAGAGCCATGGCTACTAATAAATGGCACTTGATCTTTGCATACCACCCTCATGCTTTCACCACACTGTGTCCTGCTGCCCAGGACCTGCTGTGGTTATTCATCAGTACAGAAAGATGCTAGACCTTGTAGTGTACATCTGAATGGCTCAGGCAGGAACCAGTGCCACCGAGTGCTGCATCTTTTCCTGTTGCTTGGGGGGAGTTCCTGGTATTGAGGTTGCCATCAGCATAAGGAGAGAGAGCAACTGAATGAATAAATAAAAAGTGGCAGGGAGAAGTATGATGAAGTAACTAATATACCTCCTAGTTCTGGGTAACCATGTCCAGCAACTCAGGTTACTGCAAAGAAAGCAAAAGAGCAGTTTCAACCAAGGGCAGATAAGTAATTAACCTTAGGAACAATTTACTGAGGATCGGGATGGATTCTCCATCACTGGCAATTTCTTAAATCAAGATTGGATGTTTCCTGGAAAGAGATGATCTAGGAATTATTTAGGGGGAAAAGTCTATGACCTGTTAGACAGAAAGTCGGACTTGATCACAATGGTCCCTTCTGGGCATGGTTTCTATGAAAAGAAGAGGAGAATCAGTCAGCTCCTATGAATATTTTTGATGTTGACCTCAAATTCTATAACTAAAGCTGTACAAAACATAGCACTTTGGAGATTTACTGTACTACTTTCATGATGATTCCTGGCATACTGTAGTTCCTGTCCTGGTTTGGAGAATAATACTTCTGTTGGCTTCGCAACCATCCTTTCCTCTCTGCTGAAGCTGTATTTGGGTTCCCCAAATGAACTCTGCCAACCTGCAAAGGCCCTGCTGTGTAAGTAACAAGATTAGACCGCTGTTGTGTGGGGCAAAGGAAGCCCCTCAGAAGTGTTACTGTTGCAGCTCTTTGGTTCTAAGAGCATCTGCTCGGTGCAAGCCGAACAGGCCTGGCAGATCTTGTTCAATGGTTCTCACTCTTGCATGACTCTGTGCTATCCTCCTATAAATTAATGATTTAAATATTCGTAGCAGAGGTGTATGATGATGCAGCTTCCATAGATCTAGTCCATTGGTCTCTTTAGACATAGAAACACAACATTAAATTCTGAGCATTTATATTATAAATGATAGTTGGTTTTGTGTTAACATTACCTATTTGGAGTCTATGCAAAATTCTTACCTACCTTCAATACCTGAATAACTTACCATATGTATACACGCTCCCTAAGCAAGTAACTACCTGAACATATGACCTTCCTCATGCCATTCATAGAATCTGAATCATAGAATCTCAGGGTTGGAAGGGACCCAACCAGTAATAAGGTTTTAGTTTAATAAATACTGTTGGTTTAATCATTTTTGTTCTTTTTGGCGGGGGAACGTAGAGGGAGAAGCGGGAAGGTAGGGAGTCGAGCTGAGTGAACTATTTCTGTTTGGGTACTGTGACGTTATCTGACTAGAGTATGACCATGCAAATCCTTGTTGCTACCACTGTTGTATAATTGCAATGAATCTTCTATAAAGTGTGACGCATAGCTTGCAAGCTGCTTAACCCTTTCTGGCCAATTGACCCAGATTGAACCCTTAGACATTTTGGTAGATAATATTTTGTGTTTTTGTGTGTTTACATATATATTGTTAGAGGTTAACAATGTAATGAAACAGTCCCTGTCTGCTGTATTCTGTTAATTCAGGTTTCAGAGTGGTAGCCGTGTTAGTCTGTATCAGCAAAAAGAGCGAGGAGTACTTGTGGCACCTTAGAGACTAACAAATTTATTTGGGCATGAGCTTTTGTGGGCCAAAACCACTTTCCACTTCATCAGATGCATGGAGTGAAAATGTGCCAGCAGTGTCCCTATGTACATAAGAACATAAGAAAGGCCGTACCGGGTCAGACCAAAGGTCCATCTAGCCCAGTATCTGTCTACCGACAGTGGCCAATGCCAGGTGCCCCTGAGGGAGTGAACCTAACAGGCAATGATCAAGTGATCTCTCTCCTGCCATCCATCTCCATCCTCTGACGAACAGAGGCTAGGGACACCATTCTTACCCATCCTGGCTAATAGCCATTTATGCACTTAGCCACCATGAATTTATCCAGTCCCCTTTTAAACATTGTACATGGACACAAATCAGATGTCAAGAATTATAACATTCAAAAACCAGTTGGAGAACACTTGAACCTCCCTGGACATGCAATTACAGACCTAAAAGTTGCAATTCTTCAAAAACAGACTCCAACAAGAAACTGCAGAACTGGAATAATTTGCAGACTATTCAAGCCTAATTTAATGGTGTCCCGTTTGTTGCATTTTGATTTGGTCATTTTAGGGTGCTTCTTGGCTTTTATACTGGCCAATTCCAAAATGGAATGTCATTTTGAAATGAAATATTTTGACATTTTTGAATGTCACCTTTTTTTTTAATTAGCCAAAACTATTTGAATTCAGCACCAATCCAAGAAATACTTCAGTTTACCCAAAATCTATATTTTTAAAGTTTTAAAAAAACATTCATACTAAAAATTTCACTCATCTCTAGTATACACCACTTGAAATCTACATGACAGACACATTCTGTCCATATAACCATGCCAAAGAGTAAACTTGGCTTTAGATGTGTTCTTGCATTTAGTAGTGACCTTTGGACAATTTCTTACTGAAATTTAACTTTAAATCATGGAGTAGCAAAATAGACCACCTCCTACCAATGTGCGTAAGTATAGTACTGATCGTATCATCTGATCACGTACAGCAGTTGAGCTCTGAGATGGAGTCTTTTTCCTGTTGACTGTCTCCTTTGATCTTGAAGATACACATTTATTTCTTGTATTTGGAAAAGGAAAACACTCCCCCCACCTCCCGGGATTTTGGAACATGAAGGTAAATCCGGTTTTTAAGCTAAGATGAATTTTCACACACACCCTCCCATGAAGCATCTGTAGAACAGGCCACACAACTTGTACAATACAGAGGAGTTTACAAAGCCATTTGTAGGAATAATCCAACAATCTAGAGGAATGTTTTGATTTTAGCCTGGAAGGCCTATTGCATACCAAATCACCGAGAGAAAAGAATGCCATTTTCCTCTGTTACCCAGTTACATTCTAAGTGATGTGAAGAAGACTTAGTTTGTGTCTGACTTTCCTACAGCACTGCTGATTTTTAAACAGTGTAAACCTTAGCAAGTGGGAGCTTCTTCAGTGTGAAGATTGAGTACAGATGGCATATCCGTTGAACAATTAATAGGATTATTATTGTCTATAGGATTAGAGGAATTTAAAGAACATGCAACTACATCTGCATTACCTTTTTTTTTTTTTTTCCTTTACTGTAAAATAGTGGGTTGACAAGAAGCTTGTATCCCTAAGTTTTGGTGTTACCCTGTGGGTACCAGAAGGTACCTCTCTCTTCTGTCTGTGGCACATTATAATCTAGTCCAGGGGTTCTCGGACTTCACTGCACTGTGACCGCCTTCTGACAACAAAAATTACTTCTCAACCCCACGGGGGACTGAAGCCTGAGCCCCACCGTCCCAGGTGGTAGGGCCAAAGCCTGAGCCCCAGCGCCCTGGCTGGAGTGGGGGTCAAAGGCAAAGCCCCAGGGCTTCAGCCTGAGGCAGGGGGCCTGTAACCTGAGCCTTGCTGCGCAGGGCTGAAGCAGTGAGCACCAGCAAGTCTAAGCCAACCTAAGTGACCCCATTGAAACGGGATCGTGACCCACTTTGGGCTCAAATAGCAGGTCAGGAGAACTGCTGGTCTAGTCTCTTGTGGGCTGTAATACTTTGGTATAATGTTGGTTGATGGGTTTAGTGTGCAGGTGCTGCATGGGGGTGGTGGCCTGTGACATACAGTAGATGATCTGGTGGTCCTTTTGGCCTTAAATTCTGACTCAATTGAGGTGTTTGAAAGTATAAGTGAAATTTTGTCCCAGCCTCCTCCAACTCACAAGATTTAAAAATTAGACTCGCTTTGGCCATGCTCTAAAACTTTTTTTCAAACTAGGATTTGAGTTCTCATGTAACATGGGCTGAAACAGGGTTTCTCAAACAGGAGTCGCTGCTTGTGTAGGGAAAACCCCTGGGGGGCCGGGCCGGTGTGTTTACCTGCCCCGTCCGTGGATCCCACTGGCTGTAGATCACTGCTCTGGGCCAATGGGAGCTGCTGGAAGCGGCGGCCTGTAAGTCCCTCAGCCCACGCCGCTTCCAGCAGCTCCCATTGGCCCGGAGTAGCAATCTGCGGCTAGTGGGATCCGCGATCGGCCAGACCTGTGGAGGTGGCAGGTGTAAACACTGGCCCGGCCCGTCAGGGGCTTTCCCTACACAAGCAGCGACCCCAGTTTGAGAAACCCTGGGCTAAACCCTAAAACTAAAGGCTTCCTTCCTCTACTCTCTTCCTATGTAAACATTTTAGACCATCTTGAGTACAGACAATAGCAATTAATTAATTCAGTCAAATGAACAAAAGTTGTTTTAAAATTTAAGTATACTAAGAATTCATTTGTTGAACCCAGTTATACTTCTGGCTTTAAAGAATTAGACAACTTCATAGAGCAGGGGCAGGCAAACTTTTTGGCCTGAGGGCTGCATCGGGTTTTGGAAATTGTATGGAGGGCTGGTTGGGGGAGACTGTGTGTGCCTCCCCAGACAGCCAGGCATAGCCTGTCCCCATCCCCTATCTGACCCCACCCCACACTTCCTGTCCCCTGACTGCTTCCCATCCAATTCCTTCTCTTTATTCCTGACTACCTCCTGCTGCCCCCATCCACCCCTCTCCTTCTCCTTCCTGACTGCCCCTCCAGGACCCCTACCCCCATTCAACCCCCCTGTTCCCCACCCTCTGACTGCCCCAATCCCTATCCATACCTCTGCCCTGACCACCACTCCAAAATCCCCTGCCCTCTATACAACCCCCCACCCCAGCTCCCTGCCCCCTTACCACACTGCCTGGAGCACCGGTGGTTATCAGCACGGTGCTCCAGGCTGGAGCCATCCATGCCACCACGCAGCACAGAGCACTAGGTCAGGCCAGGCTCTGCTGCTGTACTGCCCCGGGAGCTCGTAGCCCACTGCCTGGAGCATTGCGCCAACGGCGGGGTGAGCTAAGGCTACGGGGGAGAGGGAATAGCCTCCTGGGGCAGGAGCTCAGGGGCCAGGCAGGAGGGTTCTGTGGGCTGTAGTTTGCCCACCTCTGTCATAGAAGATAGGTCCATGAGTGGCTATTAGCCAAGATGGTCAGGAATGCAACCCCAAGTCCCTGATTCTCTGATTGTTAGAAGCTGGGACTGGACAACAGGGGATGGATCACTCAAAATTGCCCTGTTCTGTTCATTCTCTCTGAAGTATCTGACATTTGGCCACTGCCAGAAACAAGATACTGGGGTAGTTGGACCATTGGTCAGACTCAGTCTGGCTGTTCTTATGTTTATCACCATTTTAAAACCAGTTCTTCCTCTCTCTGCAGGTTCATAAAGATCAGCACTATGACTGATGGGGACTATGACTATCTGATCAAACTCCTAGCCCTGGGGGATTCTGGGGTTGGGAAGACAACATTCCTTTACAGATACACGGACAACAAATTCAACCCAAAATTCATCACAACAGTAGGAATAGACTTTCGGGAAAAACGTGTGGTAAGTTTTTCTCAAGTCATCAATGTCTTCACTTCTTCCAGTTTGCAATAGTGTTGAGAATGTGCTTTACGTTAATGTATAGCATTCGTCTTACTAAAAGGTTTAAGGTGTGTTGAGAATGCCTTTTCAGCTTTAGTTTCTAGCTTGAGTCCTGTCAAAATTAGAAGCGAGTGAGGGAGAAGCTGCCCTCAGATGGCTACCTGGTATCCTAGTGGGGTATTATCTATTTACATTACATTAGCACCAAAGGCCTCCAGTGGGGCCCCTTGTGCTTAGCTAGCTGATGTACACATTACAGAGACCGCCTCTGCCACAAATTAGTTTGCGGCCTAAAGAGAGAAGGTGACAGGAAAAAATAGAAGGGGAAAGAGCACAGCAAAAGTGTCTTGCCCAAGATCACATGCCAGGTAAATAGTAGAACTGGAAGTAGAACCCATGTCTTCATACTCCTGCCCAATGCTCAGTCAACTAGATCTGGGGTTGGCACGCGGCCCATGAGGGTGATCCACCGGCAGGCCACGAGACATTTTGTTCACATTGATCATCCGTAGGCACAGTTCCCCGCAGCTCCCAGTGGCCACAGTTCACCGTTCCCGGTCAATGGGAGCTGCGGGAAGTGGCAGCCAGCATGTCCCTGTGGCCCATGTCACTTCCTGCAGCTCCCATTGGCCAGGAATGGTGAACCGCGGCCACTGGGAGCTGCAGGAGGCTGTGCCTGCAGATGGTCAATGTAAACAAAATGTATCATGCCCCGCCGGCGGATTTCCTTGGTGGGCCATGAGTCGAAGGTTGCCAACCCCTCAACTAAATACTGCCTCCCAAGGTGTCTATAGCACAAACTATTGACGACTTTGACTCACTTTAGTAATGTTGCTGTAGATTGAACTATCTTCATGCCTCCTATAGGTGGCCCTTTCAGGCTACAGTTCTACACTTGTAGAACAGAGTGGGTACTGTGGTGTATTTGTTCCTTAATGTTAAATGGAAGATAACAATCTTCCATGCTGTCAACCTGATTCCTTTCATGTGTACTAACATTCATTGCCACTGTTTTTAATAGAACACAACTATTGTGCATATCCACAAACCTTGACAAAAATGGATTTGTATTTATTTATTTTTTTAATTGCACAATGTAGGAAACAAAGTTCTGCCTTCAGATAAGAATTCTCTTTGCTTGCTTGAAGCACAATAGCAATCATAATAAAGCATGGGATCAGAAATCTGGGCTCTGTTCCTAGTTCTACAACTGACTTGTTCTCTAATCTTGGATGTTAATACTTGCCTAACTCAAAAGGAAGTGCCTAAACTCACTAGGGTATGTAAAGGGCTTGCATGGCATTGCAAAGTGTTTTGGACGCATTAACCATAGCCAGAATGGAGCATTTACAAAAAGCAGGTCTTCAATGCACAGCAGACCATATTAAAGAAATTAAATCTAGGAGGTGATTTGTATACGGAGATGAGCAGAATCAGGGTCTAAATGACAGTATACCCAATCATCTTCAGAAGACAGTATTGGTTTTCTGGTTTTGAAATATTGTTTTGTGAGAGGCCCTTTGAAGTGGAATATTCGTGAATGTGAATCTCTGTAGCAAGTATAAGCTATATTTAATAAACCGACTTATTCTCCGTTTGTGTGTTGAAGAATTTTTTGTTTCAGTACAGCACTCTGTGCTAAGGGCAAAATTTTAGTAATAGGGAAAGACATTCATAAATTAAGCAAAAGACTTCTTGTGTATTGACTATACAATCAGCTGATTCTACTCTGTGTTTGTCAGATATACAATAGCAGAGGACCAAATGGATCTCCAGGAAAAGCCTTTAAGGTCCATCTACAGCTCTGGGACACCGCTGGGCAGGAAAGGTAATGTACAGAGTTCAGGATCTCATATCCAGTTAATCAGAATCCTATTATTTTTTTCTAAAATTTAGACAGGTGAGTCAGAAAACACTGATCTTCTGTCACGGATTTTGGTTTTGACAACAAATGAAAATCCACCTCTTGTTCCTGAAGGAGAATTTTTAAACTGTTGCTGTTTTGCTGTGATCATACTGAAATACTCTATTCACTTCTTTTGTAAGCTTCCCCCAAGCTACCCTGGAGTAGCAGTAAAGTTCATGGTGGTTTGTTAGCATATAGTATATAGCTTGGCCTACTCTTGATTAAATATTGGCTGTGCCTAGAGACAGGAAGTGGGGAAAGGGAGGGAAATCAGTCATGTAACAGGAAACAGTATTGAGGCACTGGAGTGGGAAACAGCCTAAAACAACTCATTAAATGGAGAAAGGGAAACCATGAGTACAAGCTGTCTTCATGCTTCTAAAAGCATCCTGAAAGCACTGAAGGAAAATTGCTTACGGCAAAATTCAGTGGATAGGAGAACAAAATCAGACCTGAGGAAAACAAGTGTCTGTGCCTTTGTGTGGCTTCCACACCTGGAAAGACTAATTTTGGTTTCAACCACCATGCTTCCCTTTCAAGCCCTCCTGAAGCACATAGGCTCTGTACCCTAGGCCTCCCTTGAGAGAGGTCACAAAATAAATGACTGGCAAACAAGGAACTGGATGCATGCTAAATGTCACAGCTAAAGCACCTATCCCTGTGTCCATAGTCTGTGGTCTAAATTATAAGTTCCTCAAAGTCTTCATACTTCAAGGTCCTTGTCTTCATACTTTTTTTTGTAGATCGCAAACACACTTACTGTGGCACTATATTAAAATTGACCTCTATTAAGACACACCCATTTTTCTGATTTGAACCTGTCCCATTGTCTCTTTGACAACCACATTTAGCTATACTGTATAAAAGGCATCACTTCTACAAAAGAGATCTTATAGTGGCACTCATGCAGCTAACTTGTCATTGGGAAACCTCACGCGTGTGGGGCTCTCTTCTGCAGCAATAGTTTGCTTTAATTTTGATGCATGTGCCCTGGGGTATCTATCTACCACATCTGCTACTGATAGATGTGCCAGATTATGTGGTGGCTTAAGACAGAGCACCAAATTCCATTTTCTGTTTTCTAGCTCTATATGAAAGTTTCTTAATGTGTTTTGGTTTCCTAATTTATTTGAGACTCTGGCTTGTAGTCCTGTGGCAGCAAACTGGGGCTATATTTTGGGTGCTGGGTCCATGGCTTTGTGGAAAACCTGCAAAACGTTTGGTCTTTGTGCATTCAGAGATGACTCAAGTTTCATTTGAGCTCAGCTTGTCAACCACAGGTAAATCAGGGCCTCTGTAGATGAGCTTCCCAGTAAACTGTTTTTATTCTAAACTATGATTAAATGGCCAGATACTTCTAACATGGCAGAGATGAAAGGTGGTGGTTAACCATCAATTTCCTCACAATACTCTTCTTATGTTCATCAGTTGAACCGATTTTGTGTCCCAGTGGTTAGGGATGCACTCAATGCATATGTATTCTTGTGATTAAAAAGCAACATGTTAACTTTTAGGCTAGTCCAAAGAACAGAGAATTTGAACTAGAAAGGTGGTCATTGGCAACTTAACATTCTCACACATCTAAGCATCCTCTGGTAAATTACACCCACTTTGATAAGTAACTACGGATAGCTACGATAAACCTAGCCAAAAGGAGGGCCACAGGCTTTTGACTATTATGAGAACATTTGACTGATAAATTGTGCAACTTCTCTGGGTTTGGATTTTATTTTTTTAAAACTGCCTGTTGCAAAAGAGATTCAGTAAAGTGTGGGTTGTTGTGTGAGTGGTTTGTTTCCCCCCCCCCTTGTATCTCCCCTTGGATGGATGGTGGGGTTTTTTTGGGTGGGTGGGTGGGTGGGTGTGTGTTTTGTTTGCTCCAGTAAGTCATTCACTAAAAATGATTACCTAGTAATTTTAGAGGTCAGTCTGTGTTAACAGAGCTGCGTATTTGTTCCTTTCTTCAGATTTCGAAGTCTCACCACAGCATTTTTCAGAGATGCCATGGGTTTTTTATTAATGTTTGATCTCACCAGCCAACAGAGCTTCTTAAATGTCAGAAACTGGATGAGTAAGTAAAACAGAACAGCTTGCATGTTTCCGATAACTAGCAGCTTCTTGTGTTTTTTAGGATACTGTATATTGCATGTTTCCATTTACGTAATGTTAATTTCAAAGAGTGGTCCAACATTTTTCAGGTGGTCATAAACCTATGGCTTGGGTAGGTGGGCTCTGAAGTCCCACCTCTGGAAAATTACATAAACTTGTTAAACTTCAGAGCATTCTGCAAAGCACATCTATTCCTCTGGCCTTTTCTGGGATGGGTTGGAGGTTGTGTGAAGAGGTTTGTGGTGATCAATTTTTCAGACTTTTAAAAGAAAATCAGTCATACCATATATGTGCTTTATTATGATTTTATGTACTGGTTATGGACTGTTACATTTTGTATTATCACTATTTGGGCTGTGTTGCATTGTACTGTTTTTTTTTACGTGTATTTTTATTTGTATAAAGGATATTTATTGGTCTTTAATACAACACAGTGGCTAAGGTTTGATTAGGTATTTCATCAGATTTTTAAACACAGCCTACCAAACAAAATGAGAAATGTGTATTTTAGGCATATTTCAATTGAGGGGTTTTATTTTATTTTATTTATTTTTGCAAGGATGCAGAAGCAACATGTGAGAGAAACTGAAGCGAGGGTTGAAACAAAATTGCTAGAGAGCATGGACCATCCTGATTTTAAAATAAAGGTGTTTAAAAGATAGGGGTGTGTGGGTGTGTAATCCTGTCCAGTACTGCTTAAGCTACTATAGTGGAGGAAAAAACATGCAAAAGGTGACCAGACTTAATTTCAGGTTCTGTATAATTCAAACTTGTTGGTTGTTAGTAAACTAACTTCTGCATGCTCGTTGGGAGTATTCTGGCCTGTGTGTACAAGAAGAACACTGTGAAAGACAATATCAGACTACAAATAAATCTCTTCATAGTAAGCTATAGCTTTATTAATAGAGATAACAATAGCCATACTCCCACTTCAGTCCGCTGTTTGGCTACTGAAAAGTTAATGCATTGGATTCTATCTGCTTCAGTGGTTCCTTTGCCACACTGCTCCTCTAAATTTCTTCCACGTATTAATATATACTGCAGCTACTCATTTCTTCTTACCCCCAATTTTTTGACATAAGAAAAGATAAGCGTAAGGAAATTACTTAAATATTGAAACCAGTGAATCTACATAGTTATATCCCAGCTGAAGATTTGGCCTCAAATTTCTAAACAACTGCTTGTGAAAAGCATTTGGAATTTATTTCTGTGATCTCCTAATGGGCAGGGCCGGCTCTAGACCCCAGCGCGCAAAGCGCGCGCTTGGAGCAGCATTTTACTGGGAGGGTGGCAGGCGGCTCTGGCGGACTTTCCGCAGTCATGCCTGCGGGAGGTCCACTGGTCCCACGGCTCCAGTGGACCTCCCGCAGGCGTGCCTGCGGATGCTCCACCGGAGCCGCGGGACCAGCGGACCATCCGCAGGCACGTCTGCAAGAGGTCCCCCGGAGCTGTGGGACTGGCGTGCTTAGGGCGGCCAAATTCCTAGAGCCGCCCCTGCTAATGGGTTTCTTTGAATAGGAAAATGTCTGTCCATACTAAAGGAAACCTAACCAAAATGTACTGATGTCTACTTGTAGACTGAAGTACTGTATGTAGAACACATTTTTGCATTTAATTCTCCTCCTTTTTCTCTAGGTTGTATGGAGGGGAAGTGAATAGTTCACTGGAAATAAATTCCTAATCACATCTGTTCCATTTTCCCCTGTAGAAATTTACTTTAATGAGCCAATGTATTATGAAATGTCCATATGGTACAATAATTCATTTTTTGGGAGTTTTTTTGTTTTTTTTTTAAATCTTGGCATTTCAATACTTTTTACTCTAGGTGTTTTTTTTGTTAGGTCAACTGCAAGCCAATGCATATTGTGAGAATCCTGATATAGTATTACTTGGTAACAAGGCTGACTTATCAGATCAGAGGGAAGTCAATGAAAGACAAGCACGAGACCTTGCAGATAAATATGGGTAAGTAAATTGTGATGGAAAATTACTCCAGCTGATTTCTACATCAGTGTAATGTTTTTAAAACCTAAATGGCCACCATGCCGTTTTGAAATTTGGGAAACCAGTTATATTGGTTAGAGATTTACAAACATTGAGATGCTATAGAAATTAGTTTGGTGTCCAAAATCTTCTCCAGTGCTGCCCACCCCGTCACACTTTGAAATGAGTGGTCCACATGTTTCCAAATTTGACAAGTTAGATAACACTGTAGAAGATGAATCGTGTTATGGCGTATTGATGCTTAAACAAAATATAATTACTACAGAGCTACATTCTAATTCAGCTGGTTAGTCCTGAGAACTAGGACAAAAAATGTCAAAAGCATATGCCCTAAAACTCTCTGTGAGAAGGACTGCATGGCTAAAGAGACTGGTAACATGCTCTACCCTTCATGATTGCACCTAGTGTCCACAAGATCTTACAAGTGGAGAGTGTAATGCACTCATGGCCTCAACTCCTTTTCTATTGGACAATTTAGAATCGTCATATTTTTGCATGATCACGCCCTGTACTATTTTTAAAAAAAAATTTAATTTTTTTTAAGATGAGCAATGATTAATACAAGAAATGCCCTCTTCTAATTACAGTAAATTTGGTTAGAATTTTGGGGATTCATAGCATGAACATTTTATTAAAACTAACTTACGTTGTTTGAACTGCCTGCTAAACTCAGAAAATAGCTCTGAGTGTGTCTCATTAAATAGATAAAAAATGTCACTTTTTCCCCCCTGAACTGATTCACTAGGGCTTAATGTGGCTATTCACAGAGAATTTGAGCCAAAAAAAATGAGGAAAGTTGAGGGACTACAACAAGCAATCAGACAAAAAAATCTTATTTAGATACATGAGAAGTAGAAAACCTAAGAATTGTCCTTAGTCAATGAAGGCGTAAGGACACTGCAGTGAAGTGAAAGGACTGCATCAACTTGCATAAGAGTATTTGGGGGAGATCAATGAGATATTAACAAAGATTTGAGGGGTCAAAAGTGGGGGCACTGGAGCAAATTGCCCTCTAGTTCTGTTGCTTTTTCTAACAAGTAATGATCATTCTTCTGAATTCCAGGTTGGATTTAAGAATGAGGCAGCTAAGCTGCGTGCATAAATAGACAATCTCTTTTGAAATAGCCACTTGACTGGGGAGTAGCAAATGTTGTTGTACCTATCTTGATTTTTTGCAAAAGCATTGTTCATATTTTAGATCAGTATTGCTTATTCACAATCGGGTAAACTGGTTGAAACTCTAATCAAAAGCAGTAGAGTTGTAAACCCCCTAGAACATGATAGTATAATGCAGCTTGGCTTCTGTAAAGGAAAACTCTGTCTCATCTCTAAGGATTCTATGCTTGTCCACAAAACAGTGGAGAACCACTTGCCCCGGCACTTTGACAAAGGTATTTTTGAAAAAGTCCTTCAAAAGCGATTATTAGGGAAACTAAGTTGTCAGAGTGACAGTTTGTTGCTCGTGACAATTCTGGATCTCGGACAGAAAATGAAGTAAGAATTAATAGTATACTTCATAGCAAAATGTGAAGAGTAGTGTAACTCCCTATTCCGTAATAGGGCGGCACTGTTTAATTGATGATTACATGTTCTGAAATGCACGTTCATTCACATTGAAAGGGATAATTTGAACTACTCATACATACTGCTGCACTCTAAATGGACTGTAACAACTCAAAAGTGAACTGGTAATAATGGGTGACCATGCAGTGGGAACTTCTGCTTGCTGTTGCTGTTTGACGGCTGATGCAAAATACTAGAATGCACAGAGAACGAGAAGAAAGCAATACTGAAAATATACTGCTGTTACATAAATTAATGGTGTGCACCCCTCCCCCTGCCCCAGAATGCTGTGTTCAATTCTGGTCATTCATCTAAAAAAGAAAGGGATTTGTGAGGTAGACAACAACGATCATAGGGAAGTTTTTCCATGTTTCTGAAGAGACTAAACTCCTCTCTGAAAAGATTAGATAACAGGGTGTGTGTGTGTGTGTGTGTAATATATATAATTAAAAATCCTTGTGGCCACTCCTGCTTACCTGTTCTCCATATGCGTTCCATTAAAATCAAAAGGCAACAATTTAAAATCTGTAAAGCAGGAATCTACCTGTGGAACTCACAGACACAGGATATCAGAGGCAAAGATCATACTGTCCACAGCTATAGTAAACAGAATCCAAAAACAAAACCTTCAAATAGAAATTAAAACCCTCTTGCTCTCCACAGGAAATATTTAATACTATCTCATTATGGGTCACCTTCTCCATAACTGTCTAGTAGATAATTGTTGCACCTGTTTCCTGATGCTCTGATAAATGCTTCTGTTGGAGATAGACCACAGGTCTATACTGATTATGGCATTTTCCATGTTCCTTGAGAGTTACTGTAGATGCAGACAGTCTTCACTTTTCACCCAGAAACTTTTGGTGACAGAAAATGGACTGCCTGTGAATAAAAGTATGAAATACTTCAAATTTGAAGTACCTGCAAGATCTGCAGTTCTGAAGCCTGGAAATCCCATGTTGCCAAATATTGAGGGAGGGTGACTGTAGAAATTTAACTGGAAATGCTCCTGAATTCACTAAACAGTGATAGTCAATACTTCTGTTTCCTGTTCCATCTCTCTGAGCATGCACTGCAGTTCTTCTTTACAGAACCTTGGAAAAAGTAAACTTTTATGAAGGCCTGTTTCTTTCAGCTGTAGTTTTATGCAAATGTTGCCATTCTGGTTTGAAGCCAGAACTTCCAAGTTAAAACGGGCAGTTGGTTCAAGATGCGAAACTTACCTTGATATTAATACCCATTTCCCCCAACCCTCTATGTTAAAGATCTGGGGTTTTGTTCAGCCCACTTAATGCAATAAAGGCCAGCCAGATTTGAATTCCAAAACTCCCTATCCTCCACCAAGAAAGTTTGTTCAGGGGTGCTTGGATCAAGAGTTTTGCTTGGGGCCTCTCTCATTTTAAGCCCTTTCTAATGAGCGTTTTAATTTTTTTTTCATATCCTACATATTAGCATACCATACTTTGAAACAAGTGCAGCTACTGGGCAGAATGTGGATAAAGCTGTGGAAATGCTCCTGGACTTGATAATGAAGCGCATGGAACAATGTGTTGACAAGACACAAATATCTGACACAGCCAATGGAGGAAGCTCGGGGAAGCTAGATTCAGCAAAGCCAGAGGAGAAAAAGTGTGCCTGCTAGACTTCACCTCTAAACTGTGAGAACCAATACGAATATTTGATCTGAAAATGGCTGATTTACCACTAAATTCAAATCTGGCCATGCATAGAAACAAAGCTGTCTTGTTTGGGTTTTTGTTCTTCTCCAGAGAACTGAGTTTTCAGAGAGGCTTCTGTGCTGGAACTAATATTCCTGATATGGCACCATGGAAGATCTAAAAGAGCCCTCATCTTTATCTTAGTACAATCAGGCTAGAAAATGTAAGAGACGTTCCCTCCTTCCTTGGAAGGAGAAAAAACTATAGGGGGGGAGGGGAGGGAAATAATTAAATTGGATAGTGTGATAAACTAAAAAGGGGGTACTTTGTTAGGTCTCTGTCTGTCTTAATTGAATCTTGCTTCTTTATACTACTTTGTATTTACATCAGAGACCATATATCTGCTAAAGTGGAGATATGAGTAAAGAGAATGTTATGTGGTATATTACTTGTGCAAAGGAAGCAATGGTGTGACTGACTAATAAGCTAGTGTGTGAGGAGAAAGGGGTGGAGGCTTTTTTTTTTTTTAAATAAAACCAGGGAAACATGCAACATTTATTTATGTTGCTAGTAAATAATCAAGCAGGGTTTGGAGGGGGATAGGGAGAAGATACTCACTCACTCAAATTCCACCGCTACATGGAAAAGTGGCAACACTTGCTGTTTGAGGCCAGCAGAATACATTTCATGGTGTCTTGCAAATTTCACCATAAGCAAAAGCACTCTTGCTAGTCAGAAAAATTCAGTGTTCAACACCAGAAAACAGGCTGTGTGCATCAGGTATGGCGTGCGAGGGGAATTGTGAAAATGGTGTCACTGTCTATAAAAGAGTTGCAAAACTTGTATAGCACTTACTGATTCTCTAAGAAGTTAGTCAGTTGTTGACTGGGAACTCACCACCTGCCATGATTTTGTGTTGTTGCCAGTATGCTTTGCTTTCAAATGAGCACAATTTTTGCATATAGAAAGTGGACCCTCCTTGTGAAATACTTCTGAGGTGGGGATTTGGAATGCCAACATATTAAATGTGATCTAACACTAGATAAAATGTATTGTATTGTGTAAGCCTATACAAGTGGGGTGGTATGGCAGGTAATTAGAAGACACCACCAGTTGCATTAAAAAGTAAAGCAGGAAGGTAAAAGGTGAGTAATTTTTTGTATTGTCTCCAGTGTATCTGAGTGTGGCTGAGAGAAGGAATGAGAGAGTTCTTCTACAACAGTATATGTCTCTCTCCTCACTGGTTTCTCTTTTAAAAGCAAAGAGTACAAGAAGATATTTAGGGTTTACTTCTATTAAATAGGTAAGGATCTAACAACATGTTCAAAGGACTCGATGAATTTGTACTTCCAGACTCATTTTTAAAAATCACTCTAGGGAAAAATGTTTCACAGACGAGCTCTACCAAAGAGCAAAACTAAATTGGTTGGGTTGGGGGAGATGGTGGAAAGGAGGTAGACTTCCTCTGCTTTAAAATTAAATCAAATGTGAGGTTTTCAGTTTTAGTTTTTTGAAGTACTGTGATTTTTTTGAACCAATTAAGCTTATCAGGTGGCTAGTCCACAGACTATCTTATTTGATACCTTTTTTTGAAAAATATTGAGGGTTTACTAGCTGCTTTGGTGACTGGGCAGCACACTTCCTGCCCATCCCTCCCAATGATATTTATTGAAAGATTTGGCATGTAGAGAAGGCAGATGGTCTGACAATAAGGGTAGCCATTTTTGTAGGGTGAGTAACCAAATAGCCACTATAAACAAATTGGAGAAAAATTCAGTTTGCTAAGTGTCTAAATGAAGACACATCCTATGCAGCAAGTTCTGAAATACCTGCTGCCCTTTTGTAACCCAAAAGCACATGTTACGTATGAACTTCGGTGGCTGCAAGACAGCCACTGTTATCATTTGGTAGCTCTTGCCTAGGCAAAGAATATAAATAGTTGAAGTAGGCTTTGAAACTTCAAGCACACTCCCAAAAAATAAATGGAGGGAAATGGAGTTTTAATACTAAACAATACCAGAGCTTTGTTCTGCTAAGTCCTCCAAAGTCTGTGATAAGGGTGGGAATGGTTGTAACCTGGGATTTCCCGCCTCATCATTTTTTAAAATCCTCAACCATGTAGAAAGTACTTAATTTACAGTATCTGGTTTTGCCCATTCAAACAGGGTGAGGAGCCTAGTTCAGAGCTCACTTGTTTACTTTCAGTATGAATACATTTCCTAAAGTGACATAAGTTGGTGTTTAGAGTCTAAAGTTGTTAGCGAATTCTAATGGCTGTTGCTAGCCTAGCAGAGTAGTGAGATAGGGAGACTACTGCATGCAAAGCTGTGAAGAGTTCATACCCCCAATTACAAAGCAGCCTAAGGGGGGCGATTCAGCATCCAGTTAACAGCTTCCCCGTTTTGGCCAGCACTCTAGAATAAGGATGACATGAGGGCAAAAGCCAACTGCTCTACAGCAGGACCCTACAGTCTTCCTCATTAAACTCCATTGCCTGACAACTCCCAAGGGAAAGGACTGTCTCAGAACTGGTGATCCCGCTAAATGTAACTGTTCTAAGACATTCCACTGCTTGAAGGTTGAATGTGTAACAATCACAACTTGAACGGTAGGCAGTTGAGTATGATATAGTCTCTATTGCCTTAATGTATTAGCTCATCCAAAAAGCTCACATCAATCTTTTTAATTTATCACTGTCTTGCTGCCATTATAAATTATTTTCAGATATTAATGTGGATGGGTTGGTAGCCACCAAACCGTAGTGTGGAAGGAGGTAAAGTAAATCTACCTTACCCCTTAGAGACACTGGCAGTTTTGCAGGGTAGCATTCAACTATGGAGTTTATATTTAAATATAATCAGCTACAAACTGCTTTATAGAACTCCCAGATTCATTTTCTCTGCAAGAAACTGGATAACTTGCTTATTTCTTAACAGTCTCCCCAGCTTGCTTCTATTTCTCCACACCCTTCTTGTTCCTCCTAACTACTGTTTTTAGGGTCACATTCTAGTGGAGAGAAGGCTGCTATATTCGTGTAATTGCCTTTTGGGCCTGATCCTAATTACGGAGCAGGTGCAATCCCCATTCACTTCAATGGGTGATTTGAGATGCTGAGCTTCTCATTGGGATCACTCCTTTATGTCAGTGAAGATGTCTCCATTGCTGCATGTAATGGAAGTGTGAAAGTTTCCATGCTAGTGTCCTTTTACTGTAAGCTACCCTGAAATGCTTATCTTTAAGATCTTAAGGACACACTGCTCTCAAGTGCCTGTAGCCAGTGAAACTCTAATGTAGTGAAGTCTTGCCCGACTGCCCCAGCTCCTATACTCCTTAACCACTTCCTCTAAGAAAAGAGGGGGCATGGCTGCAGTTGCAGTTTGAAGCCTTTCTGATTTTCACTAACTGGAGGTTCACTATGCACAGATCCCACTATGTAATTTTTCCATAACTGGCAACGTACTGAGCTGACAATACCGAGTGACGTATAACTGGTTGTGACTCATTGTTTGTGCACCAATTAGTTTCCAATCTCCACGTTGCAGCCGAGACATTAATAGAAGAGTTCAGTTTCTACACAGATGCGATGATGAAGTAGAACTCAAACCCCTTGCCATGACACTACTGTTTACCAGTTCAAACTTTTAGGTTTTCATTCTACAGCTGCAAAACTGGTTTTTACACCAATATTCTTTGGAGCACTGCATTTGAGCATAATCCTTCTTTCAAATACCCCTAGGATCACATGGCCCTAAAATGAATTCACTTCCATGTACCATGTCCAGCAAAGAGTGACCACTCTCATTTTCAAGTAATCTAGACTCGCTATTTCAATTTTGCTATTGCATAAATTATGTGGTACGCAGTTAGATCAGAAGCTCAACATCTGCTTTATGTACAAACACAGAAGGCTTGTAGCTTGGTTAACTATCCCCAGGGTATTGGAACAATGAGTCCTGCAGTTATACATGTGTATACATAAGTACTTAATATCAGTATAAAACTTCTGCTCCTGCTAACCTTTGTTTTTAAATTGAATTAACACATTGATCCCTGTGTCCTGCTGGTTTCTGTCTTCTCTCCTAGACATGTGTGCCTTCCTCCAAAATTCCCCTCCTTAATACCTTTTTGTAACTCTTCTAGGCAGTGCTCATTTCTGAGTTTGCAGTTATATGTGGTGCTATGCATGAACCAACCCTGAACATGGTAATTACTTAATCAAGGAATGACATGCAGCACCCAAGATGACAATCCTGCCAAACCTATGTAGTTCTGATTTTCAAGGACTCTGTTGCTGGGTTTAATATGCTGATTTCTTTTTAATTGCTTGATTTGAATCAGGTATGTCTTAAGTTCATCATCTCTCTTCCTAGGTAGCCTCCAGGCTTTATACAAATCGGAGGTCATCAGATTTTTGTCTTTCATTTGTTTTCTTGTTCATCTCCATCTCCATCCATGCTCAATTAACCTTTTTTGATCTACTGTAGTGTCAGAAATCATTTCTGAACTCCCAGGTAGTAGTCCATTATTTCTTCCTGATCTACAAGTATTTTTGTCCTTCTAATCTCAAGCATGAATGTAAAAATGTGACATTGCTTAATACACTAAGCAACCACAGTGTTGTATGAAGATTTTATTTTAGAATGTATTTATTATATTATAAAAATCTTTATTTCTTCAGTTCCATCTGTTGAGGTGGAACAATGGGTAAGAAGAATACCAGTGCAGATGGGTAAATACACTTGTCTTAAAGTCATTGTTTTAAGCTTCTGAAATAAGAGGTGCTCTGCTGCATGAAAACTGCCATTTTGAGAGTCCACAAAACTTCTTTAGGAAATATTTTAGACAAGCCTTCCTTCCCAGCCACGCCCCAAAGCTGAAAGTCCTCCTAGCCAAAGTTACCCTTTTTATCCCATTTCTCCATTTCCACATCCTTTATTTGTTCTAAAGTAGTCTTATTTTCTACCTCTAGCCTGAATTTTAAGGGTGTTCCAAATGTATCTGTGGGGAGGAATGAAGGAAGGCTGGCGTGATGGCACTTGAATCAAAAACTTCTTTTCAAACATAGAAACCATTTCTGCAGTGAGTTTACACTGGCCATGTTTACATTGCTCTAAAATGATGTCTCAGCTACTTCTGTGACCCAAAAGCTTCTTAAATCCTTCATTGCCACCTATGGAATCCGCATGTTTTACAAGGCGTCCTCTATGGGTGACATTGTCCTCAGTACAGGAGCCCAAACATGGACCAGTGCATCACTTAAATCTCCAAGTTTAAGGGTTCACATGGTGCATAAGTTTTTCCATAGCGACATCTTCATGGAGGTTGAGTCTGTCTCTAAGATTACCCCTAGATTATAGACCTGGCATAAAATGTTCACCAGGTCTCCAATTCAGCAAAGCGTTTAAGAATATGCCAAAGTGCTTTGCTGAATCAGGAGCTTGAGCACCTTTATGGAGAGAAATAGAACTGCCAGTAGAATAACCATAGTTCAAATAATCCTTAAAAATGCAACTGTGTAGAAAATACTTTTTAAAACTGTCAGTTTGTGAACGGGTTTTTTTTGTTTAGTGTTTTTCCTCTTACCATCCAGTGATTTCAAAAACTTAAATCAGCACTAGGGAAAATGCTAAGCGTGTTTTTCATTAACTTGCCTCAAAGATTGGTTGCAGCCTTAAGCATATGATTTCTACTGATATCATGTAAAAAGTATAGCCACTCACCTGTTTGTGTGGCAGCAGCACTGCCTATCCTGAACTGTTCCAGGATTAAACTCCCACTCAAGGTGACAGCAAAAAATATTTGAACTTAATGCTCATCTACGTTTGTAATTTACATGCTTTACTTCATTGTGAAACCTACCATTAGCCTCCCCTCTTTCTATAAAATACATCCATCTGTCTAACTTTCTATGCTAATTCTCTTGTTCTAATTCTGACCGTTTCCCCCAAAATTAGAATGCAAAACAAACAAAACCTTAAAATGCACAGGGTGGAGAACTTACTGCAATTGTCACTGTCAATTTATGTAATCCCCAAATGCTATCTTCCTTTGGGGAGTATAAATCCCATGTTTCCTCTTTCGAGCATACCCTTTTACGTTTAAAAAGAGTGTGTTATCTCTGGAAATATATTGGGTATCCAAAGACATACTTGGGTTGCTAATAGCCTAAACAAGTTTTTAACTAAAACTTGCTTACATAAATATATAAAATTCCTTTGTGTATGATACCATAGCCGTTGAAGGCAAGAAAGCACTTTTCAGGAGCTTGAAATTAAGACTGTATCTCTTTTTTTTTAAAAGAATTTAAAAGGAACATAGATATTCCATTTTTCTTGTAGTGGGTCATAGGTGCCTCTCCAATTGTTACTCCCATATTTCCATGACTATGTAGACGAGACCGATGTTGGATATGCTGTACCAAAAATCCACAATTAAATCACTTATCTTACAACATAGAGTTGAGAGAAGCTGCCATTTGCTATACTGCTAATTTTGTAAAATCGGTTGCCTTAGAAATATTTTGTGAAGGCTAAATCTTAGTTAACACTTTTGAATATGTAAAGGATTATCAAACACTTGTTTAGACTTTAGATAACACTGGGCCATATGACTAACTTTAAAAAAGATATATAATAGAGATATTTTGATACCTGCTTGACAGCAAATATTTCAAAACCTGTTTCATTCAAAGTGGAGAGTTCATCTCTGAAAATTAATACTGTAAGGCTTACAAATAGATCCCTTGATCAACATCCAGCCTCTAGAGACATAGAACCAAAATATCCAGCTAGAATTGTACTTCCAATAGTAATCAAACCTAGCTGTGAATTGTCTTAAGACACTTAAACAATTCCACTTTCTTTAATGGAGCCACTTGTATGAGTGGTGCCATGATTGAAGGATCCAGGTAATTTTGACAGGAAACAGAAATTAGCAACTGCTACACTAGTACAGGAACAAAACACTATATATAGAGAGATTTCAGGCCTCATTCTGATTTTGCTCAAAACACCATTTTTACACTGGTGTAACTCCAAAGATGTCCATGTGAATCAAGTAAGACCAGGCTTGCCGTATCTTTTTGGGTGTATTTTGAACAGGAAACTGTTTTCATAGCTGCTTTCCTGTCATCAATAGCATGTAAGCCATCTGCTCTACACCCCTCCTTTCACTGCAGATAGGACAATTTTTGGACAGGAGACCAGGCAGTCAGCTGAGAACCATCCCTCTGGCTGTTGGACAGATCTGTTTTTAGATTTTATTTTTTTTTTCTTTTATGTCTATTCTCTAGTTCAGGAAAATACAGATGGTAACTCGTCATTGTGTGCTTTTTCATATGATAGCTTAAACTGAAAATATTCTTTAGAAAGCATACCCTAAAGGTGTCAAGCCTCATTGCTCAATAGGGCTTTTAATGTACATACTGTATACTCTGATACCAATTGTATCTTACTGGACCTTATTTATGGAAGTTAAATTGTTCTTTGATTTTTGTTAAAGGTAACCAGCCGACAAATGCTAACACTGTTTTATTACCTTTTAAATGTTCTGTTATGTTCCCTTAAGCATGTTTTATGTTTGTCTTTGCAACAGATCTGTAAATGTTATACCTAGTGATATGAATGTGATTTTAAACTCTTGAGCATAGTATTTTTATTATGTATACCCCTTGATAGACTGGTGCCTGCATAACACTGTTAACATTATTTTGTCGTACCAACTTACTGGTGGCTTCAAAATATATTGTCAAATGATTCTCTGGTGTCTGGGTTTGTATGATATGGTCAAGGAATGTACTCCTGTGATTCAGTTTCTGCACTGTTCTTTTCAAAATAAAAACGCATTTTATATCTGTTGTATTGGCTGTGTGTTTTTGGGGGGGGAGGGGAGAAAAATAAAGCTCCATCAATGAAATGACCCAGCTGTCTAGTGTGTTCGTCAGAACAATTCCAGGTTTAGAGTGCCTGACCAAGGGGGGAGAGAAAGGAACAATTCCTTTTTTTGTTTTACTCGCTGTTTCCATATAGCGGGTCCTAATTTGGCTCTAAAAGTTAGACCAGATCAAGTTCTTAATCAGTACATTGGGCGGGGGGGTTACTGAAAATGACTGTCACTATACAGCATTGTGACATTGAAAGTATGCCTATGAATAGCACACCATGTTCTACCTCTGTAGAGAGGATTGATCGGATTGCCAAGTCTGTTCAAATTTCCAGCAAAATCTTCCTCTTGAATGGAGTAGCAGCTTGTGAAATGACGTAAAAAGCCAAATACGGAGTCCTCCAAGGGGCTGGAAACTCCTTCAGAACTTGGCCCAATAATTATAGGGCTAGATATGCAGGGGATGCTGCTTGAAGCCTTCTGCAAATACATCTGTTTAGCAGGTGCAGAGGTACACACTTAACTGAGGAAATTGCAATCTCATTTCAGAAGAAATGAAAGAGATTGGCTTGATGAGACTGAATCGTACCTGATTGACTGCATTGGGCAGAGCAGTTGCTGGGATATGGCTCACAAGGCTAGCACTCTGCAATTGTCTAGTAATTATGCAAGAGTCGTATCTTTTTTTTTTCCTAACCTAAGCCTGTTCAATCACGCACAGCATGATATCTGACTTAACTGCCAGACTAGCTAGAAGGTAAATGTCATTTGTACCTTACAGTGGGCTAATCCTGAAGTGACAAGCTGCATTAATACCAAGTCCATTAAGTCATGCAGGACTAAGAGCTTGTTGAAATTTAGATTCATTTTAAGACAGATGACTAAAGGGGGGTTGTAATTTATTCCAAAAACAATTATGGGGCATTCTGCTCCTAGCTACATATAGTGTATCTTTTTCCTCCATCAGATTCATAAAGACTATAAATACTGAAGTAAGGAGAGCATGTATTGGACAACTGTTTGTGATGTAAGATGTAGCCAAAGAAAGAAAAATGGTGTAGGGCCAACAACTGCCAATGTTGCTGAGCAGTCACAGCCCTGCTTTCCACAAATGTAGAGTTCAAAAGATTACCCCCAACAACCATTCACATTAAACAGCTGTTTCACATGGTATCTAGCTTGGGAAATGAGCTTGTCTGCATCTTGGCATTAAACATTGAAGGTTACACTGCAGCAGAGTCCCCCTGTGTTCCTGAGGTCTTGTCTGCATTACAGGTTATGTTGGCATAATTCTGTTGCTCAGGGGTGTGAATAAGCTACACTGACCTAAGAGCTGCTGTGGACAGCACTATGTCAGAGGGAGAGTATCTCCCGCCAACCTCTAAGAAGTGGTTTTATTATGCCAGCAGGAATATGCTACTGTAACACTTCTAAGGTAGACAAGTCCTCAGTTTGCTCATCTTGTTAAACCCTCTAATTAACAGCTGAGAGTGGAGACTGTCAGCTACCCAACAATCCCAAAGCAAGCCCGAGCAGCAGCAGAATACCATTTGTCCTGTATGTAATGCACATCTTCAGCTCCTCTGCAAGTGTTTCCTGATGAGATTCTACTGCCTTGTAAACTTGGGCTGGAAGAATAATCCTTAAAGCTCACACCCTGGGTAATTAGAATGAAGCCCTCACTTGTCAGATTTGGTCTAAACATCAGGAAAGTCAGCTCCTTGCAGGAAGTGAAAGTGCCACAATTCATAAGATGTCGGTATGTGATCAGTTTAGCCAAGGGTCACATGTAGTGAGGGTATAGGTTAGTCTCTTCCCTGTTTTCTACTAGGTTGGCCCCATGGTACACTAGTTTTATGCACCAGTAGAAATGTAGATCAGTACATGTTAGTTGTTTAAAAAAAAAAAAACTAAGCCTTGCAGTGATTACAGCAAAGTGATATTTCACTGTCCCCTTCATTTAAGTTTATGATAATTTTCTGTAAGTTTCTATACTACATCCATCACTAGTATAAGCAACTCCCCCCATGTGAAAATAAACAAGGTGAGCAGCAGGGGTGTGAGGGAGTAGACAGGTGCAATGCATCACAGAATCTAGACCAGGGGAGGGCAAACTTTTTGGCCTGAGGGCTGCATTGGGTTTCCAAAATTGTATGGAGGGCTGGTTAGCAGAGGCTGTGCCTCCCCAAACAGCCAGGCATGGCCTAGCCCTGCCCCTTATCTGACTCCTCCTGCTTCTTGCCCCCCCCCAGACTCCTGCCCCCATCCAACCCCCCCATTCCCTGACCTCCTGCCCCCTGCTACCCCATCTCATTCCTAACAGCCAGGGAGACCCTCTCAGCAGTGACAGGGCTCAGAAACAATTATTCTGTCTCCTTGAAGATGGTAGCAGTAGCTTAATTAAGACTTATTGGAAGGCTCTGGGAAGAAAGCTTACCGTGGAAAAGCTTCAAAATATAAATACTGTAGCTGGACTACAACATTCCCACTTAAGTCAGATGACTATTTTCACCTACATACGGTTATTGCAAAACAGTTTAATGTCATCGGTCTGGAAGATAAAACAGAATTTATTGAAGTGCCATAGCATGTAAGCTTTTGCTTTGCCTAAAACTGTTTAATTAGACTTTTCCCAAAGTCTGAAAATACTGCAAAATCAACATGCATAGCACATCATCACTTGTGCAACCATTAGAGGAAGCTATCCAATGCTTATATAAAAACCCAAATACCCTATTAGTGTTCTGATAGCTTAAAAAAAACACATCAACACACTCTATAGATTAGAAATGATCAATTTAAAATGCTAACATGTAAAGATTAAATATAATTTATTAAATAGCCTTTTACAATTAACATCTCGATTTTAAAAAGTTATTAGTTACATTACAGTATTGTTTAAAATTTGATAAACACCAATTTTTTTTGTATATAATTACACAAATTTTGGTTTGTTAATCCTGAATATGCTCTTAACTATTGTTTGATGTACCTCATGGCCCATAAAATGCTTGTTGAAGATGGACTCTTCGATATGTAAGAAGCTGTTACAATGGTATCTGTTTCACCATCAGCAATGTCCACAGGATGCTGCTGTCCTTTGACTATCCATTAAAGAACACAATGTCGCTTCAGTTCTTGCCTAAAATCCAAATTTGTTTATTCATTTAATGAATCCTCTTCTGTCCAAGTGCCATTCCTGGTGGCCAAGCTTGCTGTGTTATAACAAGATATATAAAAGGACTGAATGGAGGGTCATTAGCAGAGAGAGACAGAGGTTCTTATGAGGAAGCTGGAAACAGATACCACTGATAGATTCATCTAGCCATTTTGCTTCCGTAGCCTAGCTAGCATTGAGTAGGGGGACACCCCATCAGTCCTGGATGAACTGAAAAAAAAGAGAAGATAATTACTCAGAATATGAAGCACACCAAAACTAAACAAACTTAGTATAGACATCTAGACTTTCTACTGTACCCAGATACTGATGTGAAATGCATGCTGTCTTTTCCACTCCCATTCTTCCCCCCATTACAGTCTCTCTTCAGAGACCTGAATCATGGCTGCCTTCCCTCTGTAGTAATGACTCTCTCCAGAGCCCATCAGTGCTGGTTCTCGGGTAAACAATTCACTTCCTCTAATGCAATTAAGGTTGATCCCACACAAGACCTGCGCGTTTTTTGAAAGGATCTTAATGGTTTTTTCCTCCAAACATTTGTTTTGGTGAATGGGTAATTTTCTCTCCTGTGTAATTACACACATCGTTAAAGTGACATTAATGGAGATGGCATTCCTCTACTGTAAAATGTGTTTACAGTTGAAACTGCAAGCCTCTAAGCCCATACTAATCACAGGATTCAGCATCTTCACCAATTATTAAAAGCTACTTTTCATATTTAGTGTTGATCTGACAAAATGTTGTGCAGATGCTCACTAGTTGGTGTAGTTATAGGATTTTGACTGCATCAGTGTCTCAGTAAATAGGACAGACATCACATCTCATTCAAGACAGGGCATTCCCATTTGCAAGTCAGAATGCAACATGAGATTTAGACAAAGATAGACCATTGATGGACTTATTGGACATTTAAGACCCCTGTTATTTAGAATGTCAATTACTTAATTTCTCTCTCACATTGAGGCTTTTGCTTTCTTTCCTTATAAAGAAACTACAGCATAAAATGTTATGACTATTTCTAACAAGACCAAAATAGAATCATTCGAGCAGTTTGGAATAAACCTGACATTAACACACAAATAGCACCTATTAATCATTCAGCACAATTTTTTTACAATTAACAACATTTGCAGACAGTGTCGGAAAAGAGATTTCAGATATATGGCAATAACTTTAAAAGACTCTTACATTGTTGAGACACCTTTTGAAACTTTAATCTTGGGTTGACCAGACCAGAATTCCACCTTGTATTTAAGTTCTTTATTCTGAAATTGAGACATTAAATTAATTGCATTTCCACCAGTATATTACAGCATTTAAGGAAGTCAAAGATACTGTTTGTGGGTGTGATCCTCAGCTTGTATAAATCAACAACACAGATAAATAGAAACAAGTCCAATTAGTACATTGATTTCAATAGAGCTATTCCAGTTTACACCACTTTAGGATTTCGCCCTTTGGGGCTCCCAGAATGTCAATACAGTTTACAGGCACTGAGGATAATGCAGTCACTTTTGAAAAGCTTGGTATGCTGGCCGAGCCTCAAAACCTGAAGAAACATCAAGTTCCTGTGCCCAGCATTACTGTCACTGTTTGGATTTTGCTCTGTTAGTAAGAAAATCCTGCCCAGCTCTTTTAGGAGTATTTTTGTTAGCTGAAAAGCATTTTTGAGGGTTGAAAATTTTCCATCAAATCTGTTTTTCCACTAGAAAGATGAGATTTTGACTACACTAATTTTTTAAATATTTATATATTCTTCCATCAAAAAAACCAATGCCCCCAAAATATTTTGATTTGGGTATTCTGCTGTGGTGCCTCATTCTCCTCGATGGCCTGGACAACATCTTGCATGATGCATTAGTCTCCTCGCTCTGGTTTGTCTGAAAAATGGCAATAATTATCCTTTGATCTGTCTTGATTATTTAGATTGAGATCCTTGGGGGCAGGCATGGCCTTACATACGGTGGCTGGATGGGAACACTAATTATCCTGTACAGGCCACTTTGAAAATGTCTAGAACTATATAATTGGAGTTATAATTAACATATATGTATTATATTTATATGTGTGTGGATTATAGATAATGCCCCACACATACTGGAATTAGAATCAATTTACTGGATCTGCTATGACTGAAATTAAGATTCTGAATAGCAGAAAAGCATTTTATTCATAATATATTTAATGTTTGTACCAATGTAAATTCCAGGATTATAGACTAGTGTTTACAATGGGATGTCAAGAACTATATTGCTGCAATGCGTCATTACACAAGATTGCTACAAACTGTAAAATGGTGCCAAAAACCACACAAAACAATAACGGTATTGCTACTGAAGATTATGTAAATTTGCAAGAGGCTAGTTTCTATGCAATGCTGAAAATATAGGGTAATTATTTTGACAAAATGCACAGTTCTTCACTGTAGCCTAATGCTTTCCAAAATAGCAACATGTAAAAGCTGAAAGTAAGCAAGGGACATTATTAGAAAATCCAAACACACACGTTTTAAGACTATAAGAACATAAGAAAGGCCATACGGGGTCAGATCAAAGGTCCATCTAGCCCAGTATCCGGTCTTATGACAGTGGCCAGTGCCAAGTGCCCCAGAGGGAGTGAACAGAACAGGTAATCATCAAGTGATCCATCCCGTCGCTCATTCCCAGCTTCTGGCAAACAGGGACACCATCCCTGTCCATCCTGGCTAGTATCCTTCATGAACATATCTAGTTCTTTTTTGGCCTTCACAATATCCTCTGGCAAAGAGTTCCACAGGTTGACTGTGCATTGTGTGATGAAATACTTCCTTTTTTGTTGTTGTTTTAAACCTGTTGCCTATTAATTTCATTTGGGGACCCCTAGTTATTTTGTAAGGAGAAGGCGTAAATAACACTTCCTTATTTACTTTCTTCACACCAGTCATGATTTTAGAGATCTCAATCATATCCCCTCTTAGTTGTCTCCTTTCCAAGCTGAAAAGTCCCAGTCTTATTAATCTCTCCTCATGCGGAAGCCATTCCCCTAATCATTTTTGTTACCCTTTTCTGAACCTTTTCCAGTTCCAATATATCTTTTTTGAGATGGGTGATCTCATCTCCACGCAGTATTCAAGATGTGGACATACCATGAATTTACATAGAGGCAATATGATATTTTCAGTCTTATTATCTATCCCTTTCTTAATGATGTCCAAAATATATATTATAAGCCCTATGCTGAGAATATTTACACAAATGCTTCACTTTATTTGTGGTGTGTAAAGTTTACCATGTGGGTAAGAGTTTGCAGGATCAGGACCTAAATTATATCCTCGCTGCTAAAATTCTCATCCAGGCACTCATTTCATATCTGCATTACTGCAACAACCTCCTCTCTAGCCACCCCAAAATGCACACTGATTCCCTCCAGTCCCTATGAAATGCAGAACGCGCTCCCTCTCCTCCCTAACTCCCACTTCCAGCCTGTGGCCTGAAAGAAATTACTAAGGAATTATGATTAGGCAGAAGGCTGGCTGGGGAAAGTGGATACAAAAAAGGCAATTATCCTTTCATCCCTCACCTTTATGCCTTCATACGTTGTTTGTGTTCTCAGGTTGAGCTCTTTGGGGCAGGCACAGTGTCTTAGCACATATTTGGAAAGTGCCTGGCGGGTAGTGGGTGCTACCATAGTGCAAATAATAACTATTGAAAAGAAAATAGCAATTTTGACTTTCTTCCCCCCAAACTCACCAATGCTGTATATTAAATAGAAATAGTTCTAGGGACATAGGGACATGTAGGTGAGAGATTTCCAGAAGCACTCTGCTTTGATCTAATTTTGACCAAACTTACCATTGTATTCAATAGAAGCAGAGTTAGACCCTTGCTGAAAGCTTTTGAAAACCCCACCTGCAACTGTACCAACCACTCCCACTTCTCTGTCATCAGAAAAATACTTTAAGAATCTTATTGTACCATACAGTTGGCAGAAGATGATGATATAAATCTCTTGATGACTACTTGGGGAAAGAAAAAAGGAGACTCAAAAAGAGGCAGATTTGAAATAGTTTTAGGCTCACAATTGTAGAGTTTGGTATGATACAATCGTTCCCTTTACCTGAGCTTCAAGCATATTTATCTCTTCTTTCATAGCCTTAATTTTTTTATCTTGGTTTTCTAGTCCGTTGTTCAGTTCTTCAATCTAAGAGTTAGAAAGTAAAGTTAGCAATGGTTTTCAAACCTTGTAATATATTAGATACACTTTCAATAACCAAACTTTAATTAGGGGGATATGCTATCAGAGCATGAGGATCAAGAAAGGCAATATAGTCTGAAGTCTACATGATTAAAAAAATGCTCTAGAGAAAGTGTAATGAATTATTTTTAATTTTTAAACAGATTATGAAGTCACACTTCCATTTCGGGTAACACGTCTGCCTTTTTTATTCTTGGTCTCTGTGCCCAAACACACATTTATTCCTCACATGCAGCTTTCTTAGCCTAAGCAAGCGAAGGCTGATGAGATGATTCTCTGATGATCCTATGACAAGTCACAAAATGTGAATTAGATTTTGTACAGGTAGTTTAGCTGAGCACAAATTAATACTCTGTGATAGTAGCTCATATTAGTACCCTCTTTACACGGGATGTCAAGTAATAAATATTAAAATGGCTTCAAATTTTGTTCCAGCTTTATCTGGGACCAAATCCTTTTTGCTTTGGTCTCTGGCTTCACTAGGACTGCTTGCGTGCATCAGGCAAGCAGGATTTGAGCCTCTAGTAAGGAACAGCCTATAGATTTCCAGACACCTGTTTATTTTATTGACTGTCTTAAACAGTGCCTATAACTGCAGCAGCCAAGCATCATTAGAGACTCAAGGTTCCTCACAAAAAGGCGGTTCATTCTGTGGAACATAACATAACAGGTTTGCAGCTCTTGTATTCATTGCTGCCTCTGCAGTAGTAGCTAACCAAACACTATTTCAGAAGCTACATTAAGGCCTGGTCTACACTAGGCGTTTAAATCGGTTTTAGGAGCGTAAAAACTTTTAACGCGAGCACAAATCACCACACACTAGCAGGCACGATTTTTTTAATTTTTGGCCTTTTTTTCTGTACTCCTCCCTCCCTAGAGGATGCTTGCTTATAGTCGGATTAGTATATACATATCGGATAGTTAGGTGTGATGGCTGTCGATGGTATTGGCGAGCCGAGCTCACCTCCCGTGCACCAGTGACCGCCCTGACCGCAATCTGAACTGCGCAGTAGTGGTCAGGGTAACAGGAAAAAGCCCGACTTTTGAATATTTCCTGTTTTTTTGCGGGAGCGCTCCGATCACGGGTGTGTGGGCGTGCAGTAGTAATCAAAAAAAAAAAGAGCTCCATGGACCACCGGGATGATGCGCGCTGTAGGGCAGGCAAATCCCTATCTATCCTTCTATCGCCGCTCCGTTAGAATCCTTTATCTCAAATCAGACAGACGCCGCAGCACAGGACTCTCAGCCAGCGCAACAAAAGGAAGCGGCAAGAATGAAAGAATCAAATGGATGCTGGAGAGACAGGAGAGGAAACAGTTCCAGTCCCTGGCCTGCCTCAGAAATTTTTTTTTTGCAAAATTGGCTTAGGCTTCTAGGGTCTTCTAGCCAAATGGTCAGGGGTGTCAGGGCATGTGCAAACTAATCCCCACCCCCCCCCCCCCCCCCCCCAGCAAACAAGTAAAAGACTCTCTTACCTCTTTACACTTTTTTATGTGACCTGCTGAGACTGACCAGTGCAGATAGCAGCACACAACAGCACCAACTCCTGATCATCCTCCATTGGGCCATCAAAGCGCAAAGATCAAAGATGCAATCCATCCTCAATCCATCTCATCAGCAAAATGATGAAAATTATCAATGAATCCTCATGATCATGATCAGACTGGTCTGGTAACCGTCATCAGCCAGCCTATTCAACCGTTTTCTGGTGGTGGGATGGTGGCCCCTGGTGGGTGGCTGTGTGGCATCACCATCCCCATCCCCATCACTAAAGCTGGGGCCCATCAGCCCGCTCCATCAGCCCCACCCTTTCAGTTGCAGTGGACTATGACTAGCCTGCTGGCTGAGTGGGATGCTGGGCTGGACTCCTGTCTGGACTGGAGGCTAGCAGCCATCATTTCTCACTCTGTCAGCTCACTGTCACACATTCATGTTATTTATTCATGCATATTCTTTATTTCATCATGCTTATTAATTCATCAAGGGGTGGAAGGGGAAGAAAGGCTGGGAGGGGAATCAACAGGTGGGGCAGTTAGGTTATTAGGCCTACCCGTGAATACACAGAGCAGGCATTCTAGCACACACTTCAGCACAGGTGGTGGTTCAGAGACACACACATTATTTTATTTTTATACCTATTGACTTTTTTTATGCAAAGGAGGGCTTGATTGAGTTTTTCCCAATTTGGCTGATCCAATGACTGCTTGCTTCTGGCCAAGGCTGGCAAAGCTGGGCAATGGCAGCAAATGGTACAATATGATGGGTAGCCAGTGTGGCTCTGGACCACTTTGGTTTGCTGATGGCTTTGGGGTACAAAAACTTGCCCAAACTGATCAACCAATGGTCCAAAAGATCCTGGTGTTGGATTTATATGGAATGGCTCATCCTGGAAATTGGTGCTGTAAGCAAAACGCTGTGCAAAAGTAATGCTGCTCTGCTAGCGCTGTCTGTACGCTGTGTGCGGCATATCTGAGTGCATATCTGGAGACAAAGCGGGCAAACGCAAAACGATGCTTTACGGCGCCAATGCAAGCATGCTGCAGGGGCCCATGCAGGGAATGCTTGTCTGCGTGCTTGGTTCCAGGGCCAAGACGTGCTTGGCGATATGACAGAACCACCCAGCCCACCGCGACAATGATTTTTCAGCATTAAGGCACTCAACCCGGAAGTTCAAAGGGGCAGGGGCAGGGGGGGAACTATGGGATAGCTAGCAGAGGGCCACGCAGTAGCGCTCAGAAATCGGCCACAGACGGATATGGGCACTATACCGACCTTGTTAATGACGCACCGCCGAGTCTTCTCCTGGTGAGTGAGTATCCATGCTCTGCCACATTTTAGGGATATTCCCAATGTACCTTACATTGGCTGGGGACTCAGTATTTCCTGATGTATCACTATGGATTGGGCTTATTCTCCTATGCTCCTTGGGCAGCTAGCTCAGCCCTTCCATCCCACTTGCAGGACACAAAAACCTTCCTTTCTTCCTGCCTTGCAACATTCTATTTCAATCTCTGTCACTCTGGGAGGTGGAATCACTCCCATTTTTTAAAGTGTTGCCGCTTTCTTTTCTTTTAAAGTATATATAAAATAGTACATAACATCTATTTCTAACTGTTCTTGCATGTCCAGTGATGGAGATCACCACATCATCAATAATAAACTTCACAAAGTGAAGGAAGCACTAAAACAAGTCTCTAATTTGTGTTCCCCATACACTAAACGTGCTTGGTTAACCTGACCTCTTGTATCGCACTGCGTAGGCTTTGATGCTGGGTCTGGATCACATGCTGCAAGTGAGAAATCTGTTCTTGTACAGTGAAAATCTCCACTTGAAGATCAAGACAGCTGGTGGGGAAAAGACAGATTACCAACAACTTTTTCAGTTGATATTAAGGGGATACATTATTCCCAAAAGATCTAATGACTGGCCTGACATATGCTTTCTGAACTAAGAATATACAAACTAGCAATCTGAGCACCAACCTTTTTGGTTTGTCCAAAGTTGTATTAATATATGAATTATAAATACAGGCATTAAGATTTCTTTAGCGACTAGATCCAATAATTTGCATTCCACATGGGATTCCAAGTCATTGTATCTGCCTTGACTCATATCAGCTGTACGCGAACTAATTTAATTCATGGGTAATAAGCATAGTCTGATATAAAAGAAGGAGCAATTGTAGTTTATTTCTTACGTTATCTTTAACAACTATAGTCAATTATAGGAAAAACAGCATCACTCATACTTCATACTGGAAGAATAAAGTTTAGGCATAATATACTGGAACAATTCTTCAACAGTTCATCATGGCACACACTGCCAAAGTAATAGTGTACTGCATAGTAACTTGGGAACGTCTACATAGCCTGTGGCAGTAAGCCTCCCAGCCCGGGTTGATAGACTTGGGCTTGTAGGGCTTGCGCTAGCTACATTGAAAGTGCTTTGAAGTTGTGGCCTGGGCTGGAGCCCAGGCTCTGAAGCCTAGGGAGGGAGGTGGGCTTTAGAGGAAATTGAACTGAACAGAAGATAGAAATTATTAAAATGTATTGTTTGGAAGAGGCCCCAAAAGCCATTAAGATATTAATTCTGGTTAACAGGGTGGGGGTTGAAGTGGGTAGAATGGTTTCCTCTCTGCAGGCCAAATCCTACAATCCCTAATTAGTCTTTACTCAGAATTCCTGTTAATTGAACCAAGAGTTTTCCCAGAGTAAAGACAGCAAGATTTGAGCGCATACCTTCACATGTCAGAGTAGTAGAGAACAATTATTTATTCTCTAAATAAACCCAGGTCTGGAAACCCTACTGGACATCTCACCGGAGGACTTATATTCTTCTTTAAAAAATATAGACAGAGAAGGCATTAGGCCTAACACAATGTATATATGCACTACTTGGGAGAACTCAGCCAAGTTATTGTTAGGTAATTCACTTGAAATAATCCTACAGAACAGAAAAAGCGTTTCTTCATATGCTATTTGCTCACCTCTTAGTATCTTCAGAGTTTGATAGAAGCTTCTCTTCAAATGACTGCTTTTTTTCTATTAATGTTTTCTTTTCCTAGGGAACAATGAAGAAGTAATAATGTGCACATACAAAACATATGTGAAGTGATTAACTAATTTTTCAATCACTATCTGAAAACATACAAAACCACCAGAGTTACGTCAGCTGTAGCCAGCTGGAAATTTACCTAAGATATACCCTCATCCCCAGATGAAGTCCAGAAGCATCTGTCATCATTCTGAATTGGGTCAGAAAAGGCAGGGTTACCAGGGAGCAGCTGTCTATTGATTTACAGTGGAAAAAATGATTATTTCAATTAAAAAAAAAATTCTAAAGAAAGCCGGTCAATAAGGAAGATTAGCTTTTTGACTGATGTGTTCACAGACACTTTCTGCTCCAGGAACTATACCAAAAGGGCAGTGGTACTTTGCAATGCAAAGATGGATCTGAGGGTCAAGAGATTAAAATTGATACAACTAGAAAACTTCTTCTTAAGTGTCAAATTTTGGTAACTGACATCTGATTATTTAGTGACCTAAGTACAACAATTCCTAGCTGTAAATGTAAAGAGTACATTAATACATACAGCCACCCCATGAGGTATCGTCTTAGCCTGTCAGGGTGACCCTAATGAAGTCAAAAAGAGTTTTACAACTGACTTCAATACAGCAAAGAATTTTAGGAGCAAGAGATATGAGTCAAACACATCATATATAAGCCTTGCCTATCTATGGAGCTGGCTGGAAGAGATCCTAGCTGTGGTGCACGTAGCCATGAAAATGAAGCTTTGTGTGTTCTACCCACAGCACCTTTCCTGAGCCAGCTCCACAGTGCAACAGATTGTGTGCAGATTTGTAATGCCAAACTACACCGTGCTAAACCACATCTGCTATCAGCCTGGTCAGTCAGATGTGAGGTATAGGAGGCACCTCTGAAAGTTTGAATGCATGGGGTAAGAAACCTATTGAGGTGCATGAGGATTGCCTGGGTGTACCAGAAGGAAGGGCTTGGGAACACCACTGAGAAATGCTTCAGGGGAACACAGTAAGTGACAGTATACTCTGGGAGAAAGATGTTCAAAGGTGTATTAGAAATACTGGAAGATGAGTTATTGTGGCTGACTCTACTCAGGTGTGCAAAAAGATCAGGGAAAGTGAGGAGAGGGCACAAGAAACTGTCCCTCCACTTGGCTGCAGGAACATAAGCCAACCACATTTCCAGTTCTCCTGAACCTAACCACAAGAACTGGGAGAGAATCTAGCAGCACTGATGGAGTGATGAAGGAGTTAGGGTGGAGACACGGCCCACCTCCCAGCTCCTGTAGTGGTACTGGAACTGATCCAGCATGGGGCTGGGAGAGTGCACATGCTGCCCCTATTAAATGACATCGCAGCAGCCACTGCAGAATGAGCTTCCCCCACCCAATTATCTCTAGTCACTCATAATTGCTGGGGGAACTCCCACAGTAACCAAACTCCTCTACTTCCCCATCACAGGCTGCAGCTTAGTTGTGGCAGGAGCAGACCACAGCTTGGCACGACAAGTGACAAAAATGTCCTGAAAGCACATTGCATTTAAATGCTTTTAATCTGACTTTTTGGCAGAACTGTATTAGTGATGTGTAATCTTCCTGCATTCTTAATTACTCCAGAACAGATGGTGAAAGTTAAATTTTATGTATGTTCATTGCAATACCTTTCACTGGCTCACAATTATTTACTACAATTGGAAAGTTGTTCTCTATAAATACTCACTGCTTCCGAATCAGCTGCGAACTTGGGAAGGAATTTTGGAAAGAAATTCACTACAAAGGGAGGAGATTAATAGCATATTTCAATACACTGTACTTTGACAATGCAAGAGTAGGAGTTGCAGGTGTTTCCTCTTAGAAACCATTGGGAACCAGGACATTTCAAGTCTCATAAATTAGAATTAATTTATGGCAGTTAGGTTAAATAAGTTAACTGATTTAAAAATCTAGTGTTTAAGTAACTGAAAGAAAAAGAAACCTGACCCCTCATTTGATTTACAAATTACATTTAAAGGGCCTGATGCTCAGCTGATGTAAACTGAGGTAGCCTCATTGAAATCAAGGGGACTTTTATACCAGTTGCAGATCTGGCCCAAAAACTTTTTAAAGTAATTGAACTCTTCTTTATAATTAGATTGCAACATGAGACTGACAATAAAGAGTGCTTAGGATACTCTTTACATTGTAGTTCTATTACTTAAGAGGTAGGAGCTAATACAGTTGAAATTGATATTCACTGTAGTTCCACAGAGCTTGACACCTTTATTCATATCACCTGTTCCAGATCAAGAGGAATATGCAAGTGAGCAAGGACTGTCCACATGGCTAACAGCCTGCAAGATCAGGCCTCAGTATTGTGCAACAGATACACTCTACCCCAAGATAACACTGTCCTCAGGAGCCAAAAAATCTTAATGCGGTTTCACCTATAACGCAGTATATCGAACTTGCTTTGATCCACCGGAGTGCACAGCCCTCCTCGGCCTGCGGAGTGCTGCTTTACCGCGTTATATCCGAATTCGTGTTACATCAAGTCGCGTTATATCGGGGTAGAGGTGTATTAACAAAAGCCACATAATGGCCTCAGAGACAGTGGCCGTGATCCTTGCATAGGGAAGACTCCTATTGCCTATCCAGGAACCGGATGACTGGGCCCTATGAGCATACCTCTTCCATTCGTTGCACTCGTTTCTCCATGTCTGCAATCCGGCTGTACTTTTCTTCGAGTCTTTCAGTTACACAATTGACATTTTCTAGATTTTGTTTCAATTTTTGTTCTTGCTCAAGTTTGCGGGCCTGTGGTTAGAGAGAAGAAGAAAAAAAAAAAAAGGTCAAAACCAATGAATGAAGATTTCCATTTTCAGCAAAACCATTTTGCTGCTATTCTTCAGTATGTTGCCAGTCCCACAAGTGACCACCGGCAGGCCCTCTGTGAAAATCCTCACCCCCTGTAGTCAACAAAGATCCATGCTATTTTCCCCCCAACAGTGAGCAGCGAGAGAATAGGGCAAATTCTACCCTTTTATTCCTTCCTTATTTTGAGCACTGTATCCATCAAATCTGAGACTGGACACAGGACAAACAAAACAAGAGTTTTGTTTTAAGCTTTCCATTTTTATATTGTACTGTAGTTAAAGTTAAGCCTATAAGACAATGGAAGTCTGCATTAGAAGCCCTGACCTACATTTTCAAGAGTGACTAGTGATTTTGGATCCCTCCAGCCTGGGTGTCCATCTTAAAGAGACCTGGTTTTCAGAATGTGCTGAGCATCCTCTGAAAATCAGGCTCCTTTAAGGAATCATCAGTTGGGCCCACAGAGTCGTGTTTGAAAGAGTTGGGTCTCTATTTATATATCCAAGGTACTGATTTATCATGTTGACATATGGAGTTGCCAGCATATTGGACAGAAGGAACACTTGTATCTCTGCATGCTCTGATGTTTGTCTTTTCCACACACAGGAGAGTGCTGTACCTGCATCAGCTGTTTATCATCTTCATGCTTTTTCTTAAGTTCTTCAGACCGACTGCAGTAATTCTCATATAGGCTTTTCGAGGCATGTCTTAGAGACTGTGCACCTGCTTCTCTTGTCGCATCCAGCTGGAAAAGGTCATTGCAATAGGATTAATAATGTATGTCACACTTTAAAAGTTTGGCGTGGAAATCGGATAGCACAAAAATGATGCAGTTGCTATCCTGTTTGAACAACTGTTAGCACCAATTCTTGCAGGAAAAAAAAACCCCTACAAACCCATGAAAATATATGGCAAATAAAATTTAAAATTTTTGAATAAAGGATGCAGATTTTCTATGTGATACAACAGCCCCTCCTGATCAGAGATGATGATTGAGGGTTTTAAATAACTGATACATTTCTGACTGGTTACAAGCACACCCTCTCTAGATCACTGGCTGAGCAGACTTCATGCCAGGAGCCACTGCAAGAAAATCCAAACCCAGAGCACAACCCAACAAGCTGTAGTTCCCAACAACAGCTCCAGTATGCATTCCACCATCAGCCAGCTAAAAATGTATTTCATCCTAATAAGAAAATCTGATGAGACTCTGCAGGGTTATTGCACTTCAGAGAGAGGGCAATGCCACGATGAACAATTGCTTTCCTGCCACTGCTGGGATGGAACTTTAATCCAGGTAACACCGGATCTTCTCTTCAACTGACAAGCTGAAATATGCATTAGAGACTGTTAAAATGGAACGCACCTTGATCTTCAGTATTTCATTCTCCCTGTTCACAAGCAAGAGCTGCTGGTCAGTCTCTTTCAGCTTTTCCATGGTTAGATTGTAGCTGGAGTTAAGCGTGTCCTTCTCAGCCTCCAGCTCATTTCTGGGCACTCGGAAAGGCTGCTGAAAATGAACAAATGTGAACATAATTTGTAAACGACAGCTTTAGCAGACTGGGTTCATGAAGGTAACCCTGCACTCGGCTACCTTCTTATCTCAGGCCCCCGATCTGCAATGAGCTCCAGGCACCCAGGCCTGCATGGCACTCATTGCAGGATCATGGTCTAGAGTAATTACAGAGCAACAATCACCAGTTTCCAGATACTGACTAATTCCCCACCTTCAATCTTAAATAAAACAGTGTTCTATTTGTGCAGCTCTCCAGGGTTTTACATTTGAAAGCATTAGCACATCATTACCAATAAATAACTGCTTTTGGTTCTCCAGAGTGTTACTTCGTACATGAGGTTAATTAACATTTAGAATATTGCGGCATATGGCGTATTATAGTATTGGGACTGGCAGCAACGCCTATTATGAAGGTTGCCTGACACTTCCCATTATAAGACCCTCTTTTAGTTGCTTATATTTGCCAGACTTTATCCATTTGGGCTAACATTTTTCATGCCAGGTGTCTCCTTCAGGATGAGTATTTTTGGAATGCTTCTGCCAAAATGGTTCAGCCATTTCAGAATGATGCTAGAGAAAGTCCCTGCTTTGGAGCATAGACTAGAGGGTGGCCTTTGTATCAGTGCTGTGCCTTTTGATATTCTTCTTAATATCCACCAAAGTTTGGTCAAATGCTAAGCCTTTGAATAATCTCCATTTTCACATGCTCTGTAGAGATCTTAGACATGGCTAAAATCTCCAAAATTCCATCCTCATTGAGCATGCTCCAGCCCCTCCTAGCGCTGACAAGGCTGTGTATGTGCCAACCCCACAGAGCGACTGAGCATGTTCTCGAGACAGACTGAAGGAATTTAGAGTGTGAAGAGAGCAACTGTGACTGGGGATGAAAGTGGGGAGTGGTACTGGGAGCTAGACGGGAGATGGTGAGCAGTTATGCAGGGAGGGTTGGGACTGGGAGCTGCAGGGCAAGGGAAACCTATGCATTTCATAGAATCTCAGGGTTGGAAGGGACCTCAGGAGGTCATCTAGTCCAACCCCCAATTTGATTTGTCATTTGCAATTTTATGGTTTGCTGCTTCTTTGCATACCTGATTTTGAATCTTTGCTAGTGTGGATCTGATCTGCAGGGAAAAGATTAGAAATAGGTCACAAAAAGAAAGATGATTTTTTCTTGTCAATCTGCCAGGTTAGTTATTCCAGGATATTCTCCTTAGGTCAGCAGCAATGCAGAAAAGTTGCCTTTCGGAATGATCACCATTGTGCTCTTTTGCTTGGATACTAGAAATAAAACATCAGTCCTTAACAAGCCAAACCGTATTGTCCAAGAGATCTCTGATGCAGAAATGGATGCATGGAACTTAACTATTTATTTTAGTGCCAGGATCAACATATTTTTCATTGACCCAAAAGAGGGCATATGCTTTAAGTCTCGCACATGTTTCAAAAATTCATCCCTTCCTCAGATATTGCATCATGAATATGATTTAGGATCATGGAATGTTTGAGAATTTTGGTACAAAATTCACAGAGTGGCATTCTGACAAGAGTTTGGTCTGTTCCCTCATATGACTCATTATAAAGACATTCATGCATCCCCCAATTAAATCCTGGTCTCAAACTAATCAATGTTCCTTGAGGTTGTGTGTTAGACTCCATTATAATGGTAGTATGCCAGAAAGAGTTTAAGGGACAGTGAACTGTGAATTTCCCCAGTAAGTCAACACACACTTGTTTAGCTTGGAAAATTTAGACAGTGTAGAAGGATTCAGATTTTTTATTTTCTTACTTGCAATTGGTTGTATTCATTGTTCTCCTCTGGATCAGAGGACAAGGCAGCACAAAAAGAATAATGGAAAAATTGTACCTTTATGATGTATTCTGTTTCTTCAGTGATTTGGGCACAAGAAGATCCATAAAGGACATAGTTTCCTTCCATCCCTTGGTCATCTCTTGTTACATGTTCTGTGAGCCTCACTGTGGTAGTCATGTGTGCACTTCACTGCTCTGTATAGTTGGCACAGAAGTGGATTTTGTCTGTTATTTATAGAAATATCCATAGAGAATGAACTTAATTTTGTACATGCAGCTACATGTCCGTTGCATCATTAATAACATATACAGTAAGGCTCATATTATACAGTTAAATGCCTTTAAGAAGACAACTGCAAATATGACCCTGTGCATAATTTCCATATTTTAAAGGACCTCTCAAGTCTTCAAGATGTGTTACTTCCCCATCCCCCAATTGACTTAAGGAAGTCCCCTATAGGATGACCAGACGTCTCGATATAATCGAGACTGTCCCGATATTTAGATGTTTGCCCCGCATCCCAATATTTCACACTCCATTTTGGTTTTGGTTTTTTTTGCTCCGCCAGCGATGCCCCCCCCCATGTGTCTCGATATTTTCTTCCTCTCATCTGGTCACCCTAATCCCTTATCCAATTGTTGCAACTGAATGTACATTCAAATGTGCTGCAGCATAACACATATCAGTGATTTTTTTATTGTCAATCCAAACAATTTCAGTTTAAGTATTTGCTTATTCAAAAGTATGGTTCCACCTGTCACTTCATTCCACACCCCAAAACTGGTGATATCCAATGTTATACGAGTTCCTGTCTCTGCCATCTTACTCAGACTGAGTAACACTGTACTCCACAAGTAGTTGCATTGACTTCACCAAGACTGTGCACAATGTAAGAGTGGCAGAGTCAGTTCCACTGAAATCACTGGGACTACTCACACTGAAAGACAACAGCTCTCTTTGAATAAGTGGCAAGACTGGACACAACGTTATAGCATTCCACAATATGAGTTTTTTCATGGCAGTGGGAGAGTCACAAATCAAAACATTTTTTTCTAAAGCAAGGGGAAACTGGCTTTATACACCAAGAATGAGGTCCCAACCTGCTTGCAGTTATGTTTCTGTGATACAATGGTGACATCCAGTGTCAGCTGGATTAATCTCAAGTGAACATGTATATAAACAGCAGATCTCAGAAGATGTGCATATATTGCACTCCATTTGCCATATACAGAATCAGGTTAATGTATATATATATATATATTTTTAAAGTCAGGTTGTCAAATGTCTACATTTGGAGTATCTGAAATTAATTAACAATTGCTCCTGCAACAATAAGATCCAATTGTAGTGTGCAAAGTTTTATTAAGGTTTAAAACATTAGTGGAGGAAGAGAAAGCAGTAGATATAGAGCGGGATTTTTCCAAAGTTTACAGCTTATTTTGAGGTTTTGTACTTTTAAAATCTCATTTAAAATGTGATTCTTTAAACACAAAATGTCAATTTAATAAGAACTAATGGTTGCTTCCATTTAACTCAGCAACAACGATCCGATTCTTGTGCTACACGAGGCTTTGGCCTACAGCATCAGCACTTGTTTATTCATCCCAGGCTGAAATTATTGCCTTACTAATAGGAAGTACCATCACGTCAGCACATTTAATTAATTAAGGCATTTTCTCATGAAACCCAATTAGGCAATTTGAAACTCTTAACGCTGTAATAAATGAGGGATGTCACCGCCATCATGAGCAGCATGGACCTGGCTTGCACATTTTGCTAAAAGAATCATCAGCAACTAACCCATGCTACAGATGTTTTAACTTCCATATACTTCAAGTACACATCTCAAGCAGAAAACAAAAGGAGAGAAATTGCAATTTTTTTAACATTATGAGCTTTGCGTGCTCTTTAGAAATATTTAAGACTCTAGTTTTTAAAAAGTTTACAAAATTACATATCCAGCAATTTCAAGTCACTCCCTTGCCAACAATCAAAGAAAGTAAACAAAGAACTCACCATTACCACCGCACCCCAGATAGGGTAGGAAGGGCTGGGATGGGGAGAGTGTGGGGGTCCCAAGCTAGGGGTGGGGTCATGCCAGGGGTGGTTATAGGAGTTACTCCCCGACCCCCAGCTTCTCCCTCCCAAAATTTCTCCACCAGTTGCTGTCTTGGCCCATCTGGGTAAGCCGCTGACGGGCTGGGACACTTTGTTTACTTAGGTTTACCTCCGTGCCTACGTCTCAGTCCACCAGCAGCTTATCCTGATGGCTCGGGAGCCAAAGTTTGCTAAGCCCTGAATTATAGAGTCGGCTTATGAATGGGTCATAAAAAAATTCCATTTTTACTTATCCATCTTGGGAGAAGGGGGGGTCGGCTTATAAACGAACTGGCTTATGATCGAGTATATATGGTACATCTTAGCAAAGAAACAGAATGGAATGGCCTTCCACACAGACTGTGAAGAGTATCCTTTTGATTCAACAATACTCAGTAAAAATGTATTCACCTTTTAATTTACTATTCATGAATACCTTTGGAAAGTTTCTTGGGGTATTTTGTTCTCATGAATGTTTGAGGAATAGTTTGTACGAATACCTGTATTTACACGTGAACGCTGCTATTTGTGCTCAGGGAAGAATGTTTACTGTTCATTATTCTCCAATTTAAAAGGTTTCTCTCATCCAATCATGGCACAGAAACAGCATCAGATGATGCTGGTTGTCAATCATACAGCACAAATATAACTGCAAATAGTCAACGGGAACAATTTGCAAACAACCCATAAACTGAAAAATTGTTCATCTAAGTCGTTTGGCAAATAAATTTATAAAAATCAGGATAGGTTCATGAAGAATATGTGTACTGCTAAATGACCTAGATTCACTGGATAATTTATTTACAATAAATAGTTCAGGCAACTATCATACTACGGTATGTTCCCCCCACCCCCGAGAATGTAATCAGCTATTTATTTTACACTTTACCAAAAGCGTGTGTGCACGGGAACAGGAGGGGGCAGGAGTATGGGGGACAAGACATGCCTGGATTTTTCAGTTTAAACAAACAAACATGCAAATATTTACTCTGTCTTTGGATGCAATGAGGGTATCTACATTCACAGGGAGAAAAGTTCCTCATATCAAGGGACAATTATCTGTGTTGCCTGTAACTGCAAGAGATGATGCAATACAGCATCCTCTGAAATAAATCTTTATCTCTAGGACCTGCCTGATTTAGGCAAAAAGCTCAATTAATACAGAATTATGGCTGAGATGTTTATTTCAGATTTTTTTTGAAGTTATCAAATGGTTAGGTCCTCCAGTAGCAATAACTTGACTAGTGCATTTATTGGCACCTCATTCTAGTAAAACAATATACCAGTCCCATCCACTTCAGTGGGACGACCCACACACTTAGAATTAATCATATGCTGAAGTGCTCTTCTGGAGAGGGGAATTTGTGTATAGGTAGCCTGTGTAAATGGGGTGGTAATGATTCCCATAATACGAGTGATGGGACACTGGATAGCACTCAGAAGAAATGGGTTCTACTCCTGCCACCAATCTGGTGCATGAAGTCACATCAGCTGTATGTGCCTGTTTTCCCTCCCATCCTGTCTGTCAAGCTTTTTTAGACTGTGAGCTGTTCAGAGTAGAGACTCTTACTACATACTTGTACAGTGCCGAGCACAATGGGGTCCTGATGTCATTTGAGGCCTGTTGATGTTATTGTAATACAAATAATAAGGATTTTCCCAAATTGTACCAAAAAAAAATCAGAACAAAAACAAATCTCACCTTTGGGAGGAGACAATATGTGAAGTGGTATTTTTTTCCAGAAGGTTCCAAGTGCCTGAAAACAAAGAATTATAGTAAAAGTGCCATCAGAAATAGACGTAGCCGCACAACATAATTAAAACTGTCAAGGTCATTCTCTCACTCCAGAGCCTGTAAATGCCCAGAACATCACCATTAACGGACCTGGGTCACAATCACCTGGCTCCCCTCTGACTTTTTGCCTAGAGTGATATCGCTGGATGGAAGATAAGCCCTGATGCTGCACATACTTAACTTTCCATTCTGTGAGTAACCCCACTGACATCAATGAGTAAAGTTAAGCGCATATGTAAATGTTTGCAGGATCCGTGCCCTAGTTTGCACATCTAAGCACAATCTTTTCCCTTCTTTGTGCTTCTATTCCTCCTTTATTCTAATGAAATCACCTTTAGATGTTTCTGTCCCCCAAACACCTCTCCATTACCAGAGACACTCTGTAAACATTAAGGGGTCTGCAATGCTGTCCCTTTCTCATGTAGACAGTGTTGTTGGTGTGCCCCAGATATTAGAGAGTCAAGGTGGACGAGGCCATATCTTTTATTGAACCAACTTCTGCTGGGGAGAGAGACAAGCTTAAAGGTAGAAGAGCTCTGTGTAGCTCAAAAGCTTGTCTCTCTCCCCAGCAGAAGCTGGCATGCAAGGAAAGATATTACCTCATTCATCCTGTCTCTCTTTCTCCTGGTAGTTACTAGTGTTACTCACAGGAGGGTCTGAACAAGTAAAGGGTTTGGGGGATGGGTCCCTAACTGATAATCAAGCACTCACATTCTCCACCAACAAGATCAGCTCCATGTAAAACCCAGCACCACATCACCGTTCACATTTCTAACCTCCCGCGTGTCACACACTGAAACACCCACAGCATTCCTGCCCAGGGAGAGTGTGCAAAACCTTTACTATAACCAACTAAAACCCCAAAGGATTCTGACTGAAAGAGAAAAACCTGTTATTAAGTCTTGTGTTATGCAGTGGCATCCAAGATGTGCCCAGTGCTTTCCGGGGAGGGGGGCAGCCCCCAACCTAGAGAGCTGGCATAAAAAGCAGATGGTGAGTGATAAAAATCAGCTGAGTCCTGTCTACCCAGCTTCCACACCTGCGCATTGCCAGCCTCAGCTATCAATCCCCTGAATCTCCAGGGACGGGAAGTGGCAGCTTTCCCTTGTTCTCACTGATCCGGGGAAGGGGGGGCGACCGGGTCCTGGGCCCCTGAAATGCCCCTTTCTCCTCCCCAGCTCGCTGGCCTCTGGAGGAAGCCAGCCAGGGGGCTACAGCTCCTTACCTGCTGAGCCGCCGGCTCTCCTCGGCTCTCTCACGTCCGGGGACTGTGCAGCTCGGACCTGGCCCCTCCCTTCTCTCCTCCCAGCAGCAGAGGCCGAGTCCCATGGGAGAGAGAAACTCGGCCCAGTTTCCCTCTGTGTTTGACATGTAAACACAGGAAAGGCAGGGCAGTTTCAAAGTCTATTGTCACTGAGCTAACCAGGTGAGAGTGTCAGAGCAGTGAGTAAAGCTACTGGGGTTTTTAAATATTCAACGCTGCCCCTTTGTAAGATTAACAATCTCTCTTGGCAAATGTGCTGCCAGGCAGGGCAATTTCTTTTTCCCTAACAGCAACCCTATGTCTCTAAAGTGAGAAATAGTCTTATTTTGTTAACATGGCGTTGTCGAGCATATATAAATCACTACACAATGATGATCAAGGTGCAGTGCATTTCCAGGGGGTTAATAACCATCTTGGATGAAAGCCACGGCTCCAGGTGTGCAAAAGCCAAAATCATTAACTCCAGTCATCACTAACTACTTCGGTGCTGCCTACTGTGCCAGTGAGTTGGGGCAAAGTGCAATCCCACAGCCCTTTGAAGTTGCGTTTCAGACTATGCGATGGCTCAGTTGCATTCAATGGCAAGGAACACTCAGCAGTGACTTGAGCTTAGTGTTATGTATCTTGCTGTTGCTGAGTTCCGGGACAGGGGAAGGAGTATGAATCTCTCTTAAGGGGAGATGTGGTTTCAATTAATCTGTACAGGGATTATCTATTGACTTGGCCCCAAACCTGCAATGTGTTCCATGCAGCATAAGACTCTACCCACACAGGTCTCATTAAAGCATTAGGTCTTGAGGTTTTAGCTTTCAAAGAGCTGTTCCTAAGCCAAGAGTGTACATGCATGTGTACACTTCTCTTGACATTTGAGGATTTAATGCCCTGCAGATGAGCCAGTCAGATGGCTTCAGTCACCTTTCCACACTCCATTTAGTTAAGAATAGGCCACCTGACCAAACAGCAATGAGGCCGTAACATAGTAGTATTTGAAATACTCTGTGAGGATACTTGCCTTAGTTATAATTGGATCGGACTAGAATTGGAGGACTGCTGTAGAATCATCCAATGAATGACTATTTTTAAGTCCTACTGACTCCCACACAATTATTGAACATGACTCTTCTTAAAAGACAGCTCCTTTCAACACAAAGATATCCAGAATCCAAATGCCTCTTTCCAGCAAAATAAGCAATCTTGAGTGTCCAATGTGCAGTCATACAGGAACAGGTATTTCAGCAGAGACCGGAATGGGTTCTTATAAGAACTCTAGAACCCACATAACAAACAAGAGACACAGGAGGGCTCCATACCCTAAGGGCTCAAACTTAGTGCTGAGTTCACTGGTCGTTTTCATTACATACTGTATTGAATCAGCTACTACGAAGCTGGTTTTCTAAGATATACATAAGCTTTTGTATAAAAGGTCAGACTATAGATTCATAGATTCCAAGGCCAGAAGGGACCATTGTGACCATCTAGTCTGATCTCCTGTATAACACAGGGCCATAGGACTTCCCCAAAATAATTCTTAGAGCAGAGCTTTTAGAAAAACATCCAATGTTGATTTAAAAATGGTCAGTGATGTAGAATCCACTATGACCCTTAGTAAATTGTTCCAATGGGTAATTACTCTCACCGTTAAAAATATACGAAATTCCAAATTCTAGCCTCAATTTGTCTAGCTGGAACTTCCATCCATTGGATTGTGTTATACTTCTCTTGACATTTGAGGATTTAATGCCCTGCAGATGAGCCAGTCAGATGGCTTCAGTCACCTTTCCACACTCCATTTAGTTAAGAATAGGCCACCTGACCAAACAGCAATGAGGCCGTAACATAGTAGTATTTGAAATACTCTGTGAGGATACTTGCCTTAGGTATAATTGGATCGGACTAGAATTGGAGGACTGCTGTAGAATCATCCAATGAATGACTATTTTTAAGTCCTACTGACTCCCACACAATTATTGAACATGACTCTTCTTAAAAGACAGCTCCTTTCAACACAAAGATATCCAGAATCCAAATGCCTCTTTCCAGCAAAATAAGCAATCTTGAGTGTCCAATGTGCAGTCATACAGGAACAGGTATTTCTGCAGAGACCGGAATGGGTTCTTATAAGAACTCTAGAACCCACATAACAAACAAGAGACACAGGAGGGCTCCATACCCTAAGGGCTCAAACTTAGTGCTGAGTTCACTGGTCGTTTTCATTACATACTGTATTGAATCAGCTACTACGAAGCTGGTTTTCTAAGATATACATAAGCTTTTGTATAAAAGGTCAGACTATAGATTCATAGATTCCAAGGCCAGAAGGGACCATTGTGACCATCTAGTCTGATCTCCTGTATAACACAGGGCCATAGGACTTCCCCAAAATAATTCTTAGAGCAGAGCTTTTAGAAAAACATCCAATGTTGATTTAAAAATGGTCAGTGATGTAGAATCCACTATGACCCTTAGTAAATTGTTCCAATGGGTAATTACTCTCACCGTTAAAAATATACGAAATTCCAAATTCTAGCCTCAATTTGTCTAGCTGGAACTTCCATCCATTGGATTGTGTTATACTTTTCTCTTTTAGACTGGAAAGTCATTATTAAATATTTGTTCCCCTGGTAGATACTTATAGACTGAAATTGAGTCACCCCTTAACTTTCTCTTTGTTAAGGTATATAGTTTAAGCTCCTTCAGCAGGGCCAGCTCCCGGCACTAACGCAGGAAGCTGGTGCTTGAAGCGGCCAATGCAAAGGGGCAGCACGTCTGGGTCTTCGGCAGCAATTCAGCGGCAGGTCCCTCAGTCCCTCTCGGAACAAAGGATCCTTCGCCGAATTGCCGCCAAAAAATGAAAGTGGTGCAGTGGAGCTGCCGCCAAAGTGCTGCTGATCACGGCTTTATCTTTTTTTTTTCCTCCTGCTTTCCCGCTTGGGGCGGCTAGAAGGTAGAGCTGGCCCTGTCCTTGAGTCTGTCACTATAAGGCTCTTTTCTAATCCTCTAAGGTTTCAACCCTTGTATTGCTTTTCAATGGATTTAGTTCTAAATCTTGCTATCCAAAGACTCCATTTCCATCTAAGTAAGCTATAAAATGTCAGAGTCAAGTCCACAAATCCATTAAAAGAGGAATAAGAAATTCATATTTTGGCATAGACTTGCCCCTCCCCGCATCCCTATTCTACACATTTGTGTTTTTTTACAAGTAAAACTTTAAGCTTAGTCGGAATTTTGGGGTCTGATCCCCAAACCTGTAGAACTCAATGGAAAGACTCCCATTAACTTTAATGGACTTTGAATCATTGTTCATAGTTTGATAAAGAAAACTGGATTGTTATTTTACTGAAAGTCTAATAAATCATCTTGATCAATTATTCTCCACATGTAATGACCCGTTTTAGCCCAAGAATAAACAAAACTTCTGTCTGCCTATATTTAATACTCATGAAAGGAGCCAAATAGGCATCCTGGAGATGGAGAAGGAGGTGCACTGTTTATCCGAACAATAACACAGTGATATAGCAAAAGGTTACTCTCACATCTCTGCTTTCATGCCTCGACCATGATCTAGAAAGACCCACTCTGATGCCTTCTGAGGGGATAATTTAGTCTTATACCCTTCCTGTCATTGGCTTCTAAACTGCAAAAATGGCTACTGTGTGGTCCTTAACCAGGCAAAAATTAAATCAAGCAGAATTTGGCCCAATGGTGCCAATTAGAAGCAATTGTAGTGGTAGTTTTGTTGATGTGGATATTTGTTCATTCAGAACTGGACTGAGACCACAGATATGTATAATATAGCACACACTATGCGTAAAATCTAAACTTGCCGATTTAGCTCTAAATTTGCAGGAGTGTGTCAAATGGAAAATAGCGAGGAAAGAGTTTAAAATATTAAAAAGACCAAAACACATATTAGTGTCACAATGCAGGGCAAATGCACCTGTATTCCCCCTTGATGGTCTGCCAAGGGCACCCCACCCGCTCCTCAAACATCACCTCTCTTGGATAAAGACACATATCTCTCTCCCTCCTGACTGGGTTTTTTTCAGGCTGAACACTTCCCTGACTACACTGTGATATCCCCAGCAAGCCAGACGTTCTAAACAGGACAGTGTCTGCATTTTGCTTTCTTTCTGAAGATGATGAACAGCTATAATTACCAGCAGTCACAAGTTACCACATAGATCATTATAAGAAAGCACATTTATTTTAAGATGAAAACATTACAGAGAAAACATAGTAAAAACAATAAAAGAACCTACACACATGCTAATAAACTCACCCCAACTCCAACTCTGGGCTCTGGTAGCTGTCAGTTGTTCAAAACCCACAGCTGGGTTTTTCCCATGGTTTCAAGTTCAGAACTGTTTCAGATTCAAACCAGAACAACCATGAATAGTTCAGTCTTTCCTTTATACAACTTGGCCCTTTGATCTTGACCTCATATAACATGTGATCAGCAGAAAAAGCTTCAAAAGGCAGTGTTTTTGCATAGGTGGGGAATTTGCATTAACCTCTCCTTAGGTATTTTCCAGGAAATCCACTTCACACAGTTTGTCCTAAAAGTCCATTCTTGTTTGTCACATTACCCTTTGATCATCCAGGCCTTACAGCACTTCTTCCTTCTATAGAGGTTGCGTACAATGCTGGCCCATAATAATCCAAACATTTTGCATTTAGTACAATGGACCCCAAAGACACTTCAACTTCATTCAGTAAGATTTTTCAAGGAAATTACCATATCTGTCACAATTAGGAACTAACATCCTCTTTAAAAAAATAATTCTTATTCAAGTTACAACAGCAATTTATAGAAATGCAAATGAACTACAGGTGAACTTATTTATTGCACAAGAAAGCCCTTCGAAATAGAGGAGGACAGTTCTTTTATGATAGGATTATATGGATTAATCACCAGAGGAACATAAATGGAGGTGGACAAAATGTTCTTTCAGTCAAAACTTTTGGGGTAAAGGATTATGACAAATACAGAGGCATGTTTTGGAGAAGGGGTGAAGACTGTAGCCTTGGCATTGAGTGTAAATTTCAGAAGAATATTGAAATGCCTATGATACACAAAAAAATTCCTTTCCTTGCACAGTCAAAAGCTGTCTGTTTCTGCCTGTTAGTTCTGTCTGATCACATGACTATGTGCATCTGTCTTCTGGGTTTAACTGGAGGCTCTCTGAATATAATCTATTGGCTTTGGAAGTTCAGATTTAAGTCTTAATTAGCATTTGGTATTACATCACTTTTCAGGTCAGACCAAGGTAGTAATTTCCTTGGTGAGAAGTACACCTGTTAAAACAAAATACATTCATCTTGAAAACCAGTTTTGGCTGATTCATGTTTCTTCCGGTCCTAGTACATAACATGAATGTCAGTCTATATTATTCTGGAATGCCCACTTCTTAATGGATCCCATCAAATGCATACCTACTAATTTTTTTATCCTTCAATTATCACAGATAATGTCATCATTTAACCATAGCTATACTCCAAATAACATAGCTGAAACTGGTCTTTCTGAAGACCTTAAAAGGGTAGTTCCTTCCAGCAGAGTTCTCTGCACAATAGTTAAATAGTCATTTTTATTTACCCACACATCCTCAGAAAAATGTTCTTTAGCTAAGGGATTCATGTTGGAATTATTTCGATAACAGACAGCTGACATTTTGGCATCAGACTGGTTTAACACAAACTGTACATTGACTGCCCTCACGTGAAATAGTTCACTTGATCTCAATCCAAAGGGCAAGAAAAGGCATGAGAGAGAGCAAATATATTGTATGGCCATGGCCCCTGTATAACCACTCTTCCACCCAATTAAATCCTTCACAAAAAAGAGGAGAAAAGAGCACTACAGAATAAACTTCACTGTGGTAAAAATATAATTTAATAAATACTGCTCAGAGCTGCGCGCGCACACGCACACACACACACACACACACACACACTCTGACTTTAGTCATGCTCCTGGCAGGAGTTACCTCTGTTCAGGACTGCTCCCAAGTGGAATAGAATCATAAGAACGGTCGTACCGGGTCAGACCAAAGGTCCATCTAGCCCAGTATCTGTCTACCGACAGTGGCCAATGCCAGGTGCCCCAGAGGGAGTGAACCTAACAGGCAATGATCAAGTGATCTCTCTCCGGCCATCCATCTCCATCCTCTGACAAACAGAGGCTAGGGACACCATTCTTACCCATCCTGGCTAATAGCCATTTATGGACTTAGCCACCATGAATTTATCCAGTTCCCTTTTAAACATTGTTATAGTCCTAGCCTTCACAACCTCCTCAGGTAAGGCGTTCCACAAGTCATGCATTAAGGGCCAGATTCTGGCATCCTCCTTGATAGTATCAGCGCTAGCCTCCCAAAAGGAGCCATGACATAGCAGGCTGGATGTAAAGAGGAGCACCTGTTGCCCTCTTCCCAAGGGTGGAGATACCCAGCTTCATCATGCAGGTCAGGAAGGATTCTAGCTGACTCAGCTCAGATTGCTCCTGAAGTTCCCAATACAGTGTTATGCCGAGTTATAGTTTACAGGCACAATTCAGCCATTCTGCTATGTCTATAGTTGATGAATGTGTCCATCTCTGTGGGATTTTGCCAACCTCCAAAAAATATCCAGACACTCAAATGTTAGTGTGTGTTGAATGGTGTCAAAGCTACTGGAAGGAAAATGTATTGTGGCAATTGCTCCTACACACACATAAATATTGTTTTGTGACTACTCATTTGCCCCAAAGGAAGTAACCTAAATTGTTAAAGCCGAGTGTTGAGACTAAATAGTAATAATCCTTCAACGAGGAGTAAGAGACAGCAATTTTGCCTCAAGTGTTTAATAGTCATCGGGGAAGCATGGTAATTAATTTATTGCTTTAATTATACAGTACTGTTCCTGTCAATGTCTTTTTTAAGATAAGAATTTTGTTGCATGGGTAGCTTGGGTGAAACTAAAAAGGCTGCAGAGTTCTTCTGATCCTGCCTACACAGAAAACATAATGCTAACAGAAGAATGAAGTCCTGATTCTTCCTGTACTGTATAAAAGGCATCCCAATTTAAAAAGCCATTAACCATTGTTAGAAAAAGTCTGCTTACTCCTGACTAAGTGGGCACCTCTCTGGATGTTTCTTATTGGTAAATGGGGCAAATATTTGTGCTTTGTATAAGTGACTGATAATCTCAGTTTAATTAATTGAAGTTAAATCAGAGGATTATAACAGGGATGAATTTGGCCCATTGTCAATAAACAGACAATCCCACAAAAATTGACTTTTCTTTTTCAAAATATTCCCATCCTATTACACCGATGGCTCTTCAAAATATTGAAATTGTCTATCTGCTTCCTTGTCTGGGCAAATGCAATCCAAGGGGTTGACATCTATGACACATTATTCTATTGATTAGGGCTCCTGTCCTTTCCAATGATCTTTCATGGATGACCAACCACATACAGGACATGGGGATTTGCACGAGAGCTAACTGGGTGAAGCTCAATTCAAACCAGTCACCCTCAATTGATGGCTTATGTCCATTATGTCTGAATCTCAATGTGCAGACCCAACGCTGGTGCTAGATGCGGAGTGGCAGTCAGGGCCAGGTGCACATTTTCCTATCTGCTTTTGTTCATATGAGTGTAACCTTTGGTTTCGGATGAAGACCTGGTCTTCCTTTCCTCCCTAGCATGCCTAGCCTCCTAAGAGTCATAGGGCCAGATTTTCTGCTGTGCCCTATATCTGCTGCGCAATGGGAAGTAGGTGCTGCAGATCTCTGATCCTTCCTGTGCCAGGCCTGAGATACTGCAAAGCAATCTAGAGGCTCTCTAAAATATACTCATTCACCAGTGGACAATAGCTGAAGCAATATGCTCCCTGATGCAGGATTGGCTCCTGGCACTGGACATTAAGTTTTAGAGACCACTTCTCCCACTGATTTGCACTTTAAAGAGAGCTATGTAAATGTGATGGGGTATCAGACATGTTAAGTACCGAATGTTAGAACTCAATGAAAAATCTTTGCAACAATTTAATCAAAACAATTATGTAATTGTCTCATAATATAATTTAAACTATTTATATAATACAGCTGTAAAGTATAATGAAACAAAGAGAATTCACAGTACTGTAAGGGAAAAGAAAAACTTCAGGGGAATTCAAGTGCACATTAATTTGTAGCAGATCATGGTGCAAAACCAAAGCAGCAAGAAATATGAGTCACCCCGGGGCTGATGCCCATGCATAGTGAAGAATATGGCAGCTATTCCCCATATGTGCCTTTTTGAAAGCACTCAATCAACAAACTATGTAGGAAACCATAAGGGCTTAAATAATATTCACAAGTGACCAGTGGTTTTGGGTGCTCTCTGTTTTTGGTTGCCAAATTTAAGATGCCTTAAAGGATACTGTTCTAAAATCAGGCCCCTTTATGGTGTCTCAAACTAGACACCCAAAAATGGAGACACCCAAAATCACTAGGCACTTTTGAAAATTTCGGTCATAATAGTCACTGAATTTCTTCACAGCAAATGTGGCTCTTGTTTTGGACATTAAAAACATTCTCGTAGCCTAATGCTGAAGAAGAATGTCCAAGGCAAATCCTTTTTGGCCAAGGAGAAGACCTGTTAAACTAACAACTGATTCAAACACATTCTCCTCTCCTACTACCAAGTAAAGTTTGCTTCCTGAATTGTCTGGTTAGGTGGTTCTTAGTCTTTATTTTTCTCCAGCCTCTAGAATATTTTGGAATAGACAAATGAAAAAATAATCTATGAATTAGCTTGCATCATACTCTGCATTTTATACGCTTTTTTTACTGATGTTATACTCTTCTTAAATCTGCTTCTTGTTCTTTTTTTTAAATGTTTAAATGTCTTCCTTATTGCTGAATGAAGCAAGAAAGGCATCAGTCCAGCAAATCACATGCTTAGCTTTAAGCATATGAGTAGTCCCACTTATTTTGCTAGGATTACTCACATGCTTAAAGGTAAGCATGTGAGTGCTTTACTGTATTGGGGCCAAAGTCACTGTACTTGAGCTGCCAAAAATGTATGAAGAGTTAGATGTGCTAGATGAATGTTATGAATATGTTTAGATATGCTAAACTAGTTTGAAAAATATGAGATAATTCCAAGACACACAAGTACTTGTCTACATTTAGGGAAAGGTATTGTCAGAATCCTTTTTAGGGATTCAAGTGTCTATAACTCTGCAACATAGTCTTGTACTATATTATTCCTTAGAGGCCACTGAAAGAGCTTGAGCTAGAAGGAAACAGCTGCATTCTCCTACTGTTCCTATATCTATATGTCATGGTATTTTACTTCAATTTTTTCAACCAACCCGTAGCCAACTGGTTGGATGGTTTAATTTATGTATCTGAACCAACACTGAAACACTTTTTGAACATAATAAGAACATAAGAAAGGCCGTACCGGGTAAGACCAAAGGTCCATCTAGCCCAGTATCTGTCTACAGTGGCAGGGCCCCAGTGCCCCTGAGGAGAGGGAGTGAACCTAACAGGAAAAGATGATCTCTCTCCTCTCCCCATCCATCCCCATCCTCACAGAGAGGAGGGGGACCATTCCATCACCCATCCATCCCAATTATGGACTATGACACTATTACCATGATTATTCCAGTCTTTTTTTTAAACATTGTATAGTATAGTCCTTCACAACCTCCTAGGTAAGGTTCCTCCAAGGTTGACTGTTGCGGCGTGAAGAAAAATTTTTTTTTTTTTTTTTTTTTTTGCTGCTTAATTTTTATTTTTTGACCCCTAGTTCTTGTATTGTGGGAATAAAAAAATAATTTTTTTTATCCTTTTTTCTCACTTCACTCCTCATATTTTTATATATTATCATACCCCCCCCTTAGTCTCCTCTTTTCCAAACTGAAGAGTCCTAGCCTCCTTAATTCTTTCTCATATATCTTCCTCTCCCCTAAACCCCTCATTTCTTTTTGCTCTTTTTTTCTCCTTTTCTAGTGCTAATTTTTTTTTTTTGAGGTGAGGAGACCACACTGTACACATATTATATTCGTGCGTGGGCGTACCATGGATTTATAATATAAATATTATATATTCTCTTATATTCTTTTCTCTTTTTTAATTATTCCTAACATCCTTTTTGCTTTTTCTTGACTGCCATCTGCACACTTCAGATCTTCAGAGAACTACACTCCACGATAACTTCAAGATTTTTTTTTTAGCCCCTAGCTAAATTAGCCCCCCCATCATGTTTATTTTATTTTTTTTTTTTTTTTTTTATTATATTTATTTTTTTTTATTTTTCATTTTTTTTTTTTTGTTTTTTTGTTTGTTCTTCATTTTTTTGTTTTTTCTTTTTCTTTCTCTTTTCTTCTCTCTTCTGTAGTTCTTCTATCTGTAGTAGTTTAGCCACCTCACTGTTTTTGCCAACCTCACTTTTTATGAATTCTCCAGAATTTTTTGGATAGGATTGGACCCTTGGTCCCCTCACTAGACCCTCCCTGAACACCACTGAGTTACCCTCTCCATTCTCCTAATTTACTTTCCATTCCTTCCCCCTTTCTTCTCCCCAAAAAGGACCTTCCCTTTTCCCATGAACAGCTTATTTACGTAATAGCTTTTTTTCTTAAGAGCCTTAAAGGCTTTTTTGAATCTAAAGTCAAAATATTCTACTACTCTCCCCCTACCACATGTCCCCTTGTCCCCTTTTTGTCTCTATGTGAGTAAGACTCTTTATTAGAATTTTAGAGAATCCCTTTACAGAATTGCTGTTTGTTTTTGCTTTTTTTTTACTCTATGTGTAGGACTGATTCTATCCTATTGTTTCAACTAATTTGCCCGGTACGGCCGTTAGACTACCGGGTCTGTGTAAATAGGATCACCCCTAGAGCCCTTTTTAAATATTGGCGTTACATTAGCTAACTTCCAGTCATTGGGTACCAAAGCCGATTTAAAGGACAGGTTACAGACACTTCCATCTTTGATCTAATGTGCCTCTCACATCTTGTTGTTTTCAACTTGTGCTCAGGCCAGGAAATATTTTGCCAATAGTGTCCAATGAGAAATGATAAAACTACTCAAGAACGTGCAAAAACATGATGAAGCACTTTGTAAATATGTAATTTTCTCAGAATATTTTTTATTTTATTTACATTTATTTGAATGACTTGCAATTTAGAGAGAGCCTTAAAGGACCCAGTTTTGCAAACCCTTATTCACATTGGTGGCTCTCATTTGGGTTGACCCCCTGAAGGCAATGGAACTACTCATGTCATGTAGGTGTAAGGCTCCTGGAAGGGTCTCTATCTGTTGAGGAGGAAGAAGTACTAATAAAGGGACAAAACACATGAAAAAATAATTAGTGATTTTTTTTTGAACTTTCAGAAACGTCTTAGATTGATCTGCATTAGGAGGAAGCCTAAAAGAATTGCTATTCTGAAAGGTGTTAATGGCTGCCATCAGTGGAGTCTTGGTTCTGAAGACAGTCATAGACCCTGATAAAGCCAATGGCTACATCCAGCACCCTCTTTCAGCCTCAACAGAAGATGCAATGAAGACCCTCTATGTAGTAAAGAGAGCTGCAAACAATGGAGGCTGCCATCCAAGGCACTAGACCACATGACAAGTCAGAGATAAGCTATATGGCCTGAGAGGTTTCCCTGGTTGCAAACACAAGGGCTAGGATATTTGTTTTTAGCCTGTGTGTGCTGGAAGCAGAAAAGCCTAGAGAAGAAGTTTTAATCATGACTGTGAGAGGAAGCAAAGAAACAGAGCTGCTTCTTGGGCACAGAGCTCACACGAATGGCAGACCTGGGGATTTCTGAGCAAGAAAATTGCCTGCTATGATTTGTTTCTACTGTGTTCAGACAAATGGGACCCTGTGTACATTTTTGTAAATAAACAAGATTGCACCAAGAATATATCTGTGTCACATTACTGATTTCTCCTCATAACAGAAACTACCCTAGCAGGGTAGCCTTACATTCTGGCTGACCACTTGAGCCAAAGGGTCATGTCTGTTTGAACTCTGCCCTGAGTTGCCCTAACACCAGATTAATATTTACAATATTTTTAGTAAAAGTTGGAACAAAAATGTAGGATTATGACTAGAGATGGGCTCATCAATTCAGAAAAATTACTTGTGACTAACAATACCTTGAATGCTCAGAGGTGGAGATGAGAGTACAGAATGTCCGTGTGAATGATTGGTGGAGTTATGATAGCAAGAGGTTAGGAATTGACACATGATTGCTGATCATACGTACTTCCTTTGCTGAAATGTTCTGTTTTGATTTTACAGAAGCCTGATTCTGATAGACTACCAGGGTGACATTTAATTGTAACCTGATCAGTTACCATTATAGCCTAAAGCTAAACAAAACTGAAAAGCTGGACATATTAATCTCTTGCTCATTCTCTAACTTTCCCAAACTCACACATACTTTCAAAAACTTTTTGTCCCAATAGCTGGAATAAAGGAGCAGGCCAGGGAACAAATTGTGACTCAGAGTCACAGTTTGGTCCATTTCTCCATCCTATTTCATGAGGAAAATAATTTCAGCTCTCCCTTTACCAGCACAGTTGGTTTCCTCCTCCCCACCAGCTTAGATCTACTGGCACATTGGATGGCAGAAGGTCAAGCCTCTCTACCCATTTCCCACTGCTACTCAGGAAGGCAAGTAGCAGCCTTGCAGAGGTTGCTGTCTTACCTGTGCTGATGTGGTTAACCCATGAGGTGGCAGTGGGGGTCCTCTTACCCTCTGTTCAATAACATTTGGCAAGTATCATACTTGCCCCAAATGAATATTTTCAGGTAAAATAACTGTTATTCTAATTAAAGATGAGATCACTCTATTCAGAGTCAATATTTTGCTATCCAGCTATTCTTCTGAAGAGTATGGTCACAGTTGGAGGATCTGAGCGAGGACAGAACACAGTACTGGGCACCAACATATAAGAAGGGAGGATAGTCTAAGGTGGACAGTAAAGCAAATACAGAGCATGAGACAGAAATATTTGTACCAGAATTCCAAAGACCATAACTGTAGTTGAGCAATATAAAACTGATCATAGGACTCAAAAGGACCAACTCATTTTGGGTTAGAAAACTGATTCAGTCTCTGTGCAATTTATCTCTAGGCTCCAGTAAGACAAAGAGCAGCTGCTAAACAATGTTAGGTGACTTGTGGTCTGAAATGATTTCTGAAGGGATTCTTCATTTTTAGCTGATGATCAGTGTTCAATTAAAGTCCTTATTTCCAGAGGTTGAACTCAATCCAGTAAAGTTGACGGTTACCTTGAATTTATATGTGGTTTTAATGGGAGGCAGTCAGAGACAGTTAATGTTGTTACCTCTCAATGTGCCATCATGTAATTCATTGTAACTGAAAGTGAATTGAAATAAACGGTATGCCATGTATGTGACCACTCCAGGGTCCAACAAAGATCAGTTCCGCTTCTAATAGGAGCAGAGTAGTGCTCACTGGCTGAAATCCTGGGCCCACTGGGGTGAATGGGAGTTATGCCACTGAGTTTAACGGTGCTACAATTTCACTTAGTAGATTTAGGTATATACTTTGGGTGGTTTCTTGAGGCTTGATTCATAGCTCATTGAAATCAGTGGGAGTCAACTGGCCTGAGCAGTGAGAAGCCATGTTAGTGATTCAGACCATTTTTTAAATCGAGGATCTCTATCTGCAGTGACCTTGCATAGTTGTGGTATGTGGTGTTTACCTAGAAAGCAACAGGTTCCAAATATGAAAAGGTAACATTAAATGAATACTCACAGATAGCTAAAACTAAGTATCCTATCTTGGTGGGACAGCTGGAAGGGCCCTTTCACACGTAAAGAGGCTTTCCAGCATAATACAGTCCCCTTTGCTTTAAATACCATATGTAAGAATCAATGCAGCCTTCACTCTTCAGTCAGATAGTCTTTAATGATAGCTGCATGAGCTGCATTTGGAGAGAGTAATGTGACAGTAATATGACAATATACTGCCACCTAGTGTTGTTTCTACAAAAGACAAGGAGGTACATCATTAGAAAGTTTGAGTCACAGAAAAGTAGCAGTGGAGCACTATCCAGGCAGACTCTTTGCTCCAGGAGGGCAAATTCATTGATGAGATAAGCAAGGTCAAATCCATTAAAGACTAATGGAATCATGCACACTTGTGTCTCCAGGGAATTTGCCTCTGTGCATTTACCCCACCTGCAATACATCAAATCCATTGTGTTATGGATGTCATACATTGTTACTCCTGGTCAGGTGGCCCAAGTGTCAGTCCAAAGCACCTGGCACTGACGTAGGAACAATCACAAGAAGGGTGTTATGTTCTTCCCTCCCCCAAAATTTTAAGCAAGACCATTTGTTGTCTCCAACTTTTGCCGGGATTCATGTTCCATATAAATATGCCAAATCTTGAGTCTATGCAGGTGCAATATTTCTGAAACTCTTCTGCCTACCTAGAGTTCTAGTGAATGAAATAGTTTTTCCTTTAAACTGAATATGGGCAGTGCTAAGAGAGAAAGCTGTCAAATAGGATGTGCTGGGGAGAAACAGCTTTAACTGGTTCTGTTTTCTTTAAAAGATTTTTTTCCCCTTGTTGGTTTTCTCTGTGGTTCCATTCCTGCAAACACATCCATATTTGATTAACATTACTACCATGAATATTCCCAATGATTAAATAGTAATAAAAATAAGACATGCTTAAGTGTTTGTAGGGTCATGGCCTATGTTAGTTACTTCATTGCTGATTTTTACTTTATGCTTTGGCAGAAAATAGCATCAGTGTGTGCAGTTCCAAACTATTAGACCTAAAATGTGAAATTTTTAATGGATTTTTTTTCAAGAAAAAATGCCTCTCATTTCTTTCAAAATGCTTTAACTGAATAAAAGGAAAAATTTGACCTTATCAATTATCTTTCAATAATCAGGAAGTTTGTGCAATATTGTTATTGGAAACATCTAGTTAGGATTTCAGAATATTCATGCACTACTACTTACCATTTACCCAGGGCCGGCGCTTCCATTAGGCAACCCTAGGCAGTCGCCTAGGGCGCCAGGATTCGGGGGGCGGCATTTTGTGCGCTCCCCACGGGAGCTTCTGATTCCGCTCCTGTCACGCCGCCGAAGAAGGACCTTCTGCTGACGTGCGCGATGGGAGTGGAACCGGAAGCTCCCGCACGCCCCGTGTTCTGCCTAGGGCGCCAGAAACCCTGGCACCACTCCTGCATTTACCAAACGTTTTCCACAGTTCTTGCATTACATTAGTACTGTCTCAATACAACCAGGGGCGGCTCTAGAAAGTAGGCTGCCCCAAGCAGCGCGGAGCGCTGCGCCGCTCCCGCCCCCCCCGGCGGGTCCCCCCTTTTCCCCTCTTCGTTGAGCTGCTCTGCGCATGCCGGCGCGCAGGTCACAGGGCGGGACCCCAGCGGACCTGCGCGCGCGCGAGCTGAGCCGGGGGCGGGAAAAGGGGACGCGCGCGACGGGCCGCTGCGGCAGCCTCCGCGCGGTCGTTGTTCGGGGGCGGGTGGACCAGCCATGCCAGGCATGCCGCCGGGCGCGGAAGCTCCAAATGCCGCCCCGCCCCGCGCCCCGCCGCCAGCGCGCTTGCGCGCGCTAGGGCCCAGCCGCCATACAACACATCAAAATATCAGCCTGATCACTTCAGTCTGCATAGAACTGCCTGAAATCTAGCACTGACATCAGTGAAACCTGAACTTCCTGAAACCAAGAACTGACTTCAACAGGGCTACTAACAAGACTAAGAACAGGAGTACTTGTGGCACCTTAGAGACTAACAAATTTACATAACATATTTATACATACAGAGAACATGAAAAGGTGGAAGTATGCATACCAACTGGAAGAGTCCAATCATGCATACTCCCAACTTTTCATGTTCTCTGTGTGTTCCATTCTATGCATCCGAAGAAGTGAGCTGTAACCCACGAAAGCTTATGCTGAAATAAATTTGTTAGTCTCTAAGGTGCCACAAGTACTCCTGTTCTTTTTGTGGATACAGACTAACACGGCTGCTACTCTGAAACCTAACAAGACTAAGATTAAGTATGTCCATAGGTGTTTGCAAGTTCAGGTGCTTCATCGGTAGTATGCTGTGTAAATACAGTACTACTACTATAGCTGCGTATTGCTTTCCATGCACAAGGATGGTCCCCTCTCTGAAGAGCTTACAGTCTATCGTCATATTTGTGTAAAAGGGGGCGGAGTTGAGATCAACATTGGCATTTTCTTATTTTCAAGTACTTAATTGTACAGCCAAAGTGTTCCCTTAATGTGGCATTTTTTGGGCGACCACTTCTCTTTCTCTCTCTTGTTTTACGGATACAGAAACACATGCACAGACACACTCCATGAAAGATAGAGGCCTGCGTAACAGATGAACAGACACAAATTTCATTAGGGCCACTGCTCAGTCCAAGAAAGCAGTAGTCTCCAAAACAGTGCCTGGGTTGAGGAAAAAATATAGTCATATGCCCCTCACCCCCATCTCTTTATGTTCATTTCAGACAGTGATTAGACTGACCCCAATATTCCTCTTTATCTGTGACATATAGCCACTCCTCTCCACACACACACACACACACACACACACACACACACACACACACACACACACACACACACACTTTGATAGGCCAAAAGAGTTACCTTTTGTGCTTAAATATCTTAAAGGTGGGTCTACCATACTCTTCTCTCTCCAACCCTTCCCTTGCTGACAGGGAAATACAAACAACACTGTAGGAACCCTACACACAGACACGTACACATGCACACACACACACACACACACACACACACACACACACACACAGCCTTAATGTCCATAGAATCATAGAAATGTAGGGCTAGAAAAGGGACATCAAGAGGTCAACTCGTCCATCTCCCCACACATAGGAACATCATCTCCTTCTCCCCGTTCTTTAATCTTTTCCATTGTTCTCTCCTACTATCTCCCATTTACACCTTTGTAGCATTTTTCCTTTTTCTTCTTTTCTTTCTCCCTTTTATTATTTTCTTCCCTCTTCTTCTGTTTCTCAAACTCCCTCTCTTTTGCATGTCTTACTGGCCATATGCATGCAGAAATTAGGAGTCAGCATGGTCTGGTGTTTTGAATATCAGGTCTTAAGAGATTTGTCCAAGGTCACAAAATAACCTGGAAATGCCTAATAGCCTAGGATTCTTCTCCTACATTACTGGAACCCATTGGAGCCCAGATCTGGAAAAAGAACTCAAGAGGAACTCATAAAATTGGAGGGTATAGTTCATTCAATCTGACTCATGAAACATATTCCCATGTGGAAATTCCTCTCTGGAAAACATTGGTCTGCCCTTGATTGCAGTAATTGGACTCAGTACATTATTCCATGTGTGTATGTCTCATCTCAACTTTATTTAAGCTGTGTAGCCTGAAACCTATGATAGAAGGGAGGTGATTGAGTGAGCTCTTTTATGGCATCTACTGGAGACTAAGGGGAGTCAACTGAGTGAGTCAGTACCTTATTTACCTCTGAACTGCAGGTAGTTTGGGGTATGACTAAATATTGTACTTTGGAGATTATTCTGCTGGGTATAGGATCATCCTGATTAAAAAAACTGATGTTTGCCAAGGTGGGTAAGAGGCCCTGCACAGAGCTAGGAAATGAAAGAAGAAAGACTGCACATTTGTGGCTTGCTGCTGGGAATACCTCTCTGGGGGATGGGGGCTCTGATGAGTTCTTAAGGCTACTGATCACCTCAAATCTGAAAGAGCTAAGTTACGAGCTATAATTACCGCACAGCTCACCAGAGGTCCCGGTTGTCTAGCTAGCAGAAAACAGCTGTCAGACCCCAACAGCAGTTCCAGTCACCCTGACAGCAGGCAGAGCAAGGCAGAAGTTGGAGTCACCCCTGGGCCACAGCTTCCAGCAGGCGAGCAGCAGAGTGAGATCAGTTGCATGCACTGTAGTGGGAGAAGAGAAATTCATAGTAATTGTCTACATCAGCCTAAAAATGCAGGTGAGTTTCCCCTGGGCTAGCTGGTGAAATCATTATAGCAGGACACATGGTGAAGCCCCAGAGCTGCCCACAAAACAGGGACCATGATTTTCTTGGACTCCTGGAACTATAAGCTGTAAGTGAGGAAGTTGGGGACCCATGAAATGAGAGTGGGAGTCTGGTAGGCAGAACAAACTGCATCAGCCATTCTAGGTCCCAATTGTTAGGAAGTGTGAATTATGTACCCCGAGGTAAACGGTGGTGGAAGGTGTGACACTGAAAATACTTGTCCCGGTTCAACCAAGCCTTTTCTTTCTTTTCTTTCTTCCCCCCAATAAAGTTTGTTTGTTTAAACCTTTGTGCTCACAAGTGGGTACAGATCTGCCTAGCAAAGGTGCCCAGAATGCTTATAGGTTCCCAGATTACTGGGTGGGGGCTCAAGTAAAAAAAAACATTAAGAAATTAGAGAATGCCCTAAAATAAGGACCTGGGCTCTAGTTGCTGCTGACGCCATTGGCAGAAGGGTTACATTTAGTCATTTCAGGCCACAAAGGTAGCTGCTGCTGATGACACCACAGACATCCAATTCTGTTCCACTGAGGTTAATGCACTCAGGCTGGATTTATACAGCTGCACCAGGACTGAGACACTGGCCCAGACCGTGGAAACCTATTACATATTCCGCACTTGTTCTGTGCTTGTGGGAGCTCAATATTCATAATGGGTGCAGCACATGCAATATTGTAATCTCATTTATATTGGTACAAATATGGAATAAATCCATTGACGTCAGCGAAGTTACTGTGAATTTATACCTATGTAACTGAGAGCTGCATCTAGGTCAAGATTTGCAGTGTGGAGTGGAGAGCATAGCGTTGATCTGTGCAGGTGAACTAAGCAGGACCTATGCAGCTACAAACATTTCATGCATTAATTTCTCCCTAAATTGAAAACATTCCACATTGATGGCTGCATTTTTTTTTCTTTCTGAGTTAATGATACCACAACTTCCTTCGTTAGTAAAATCTCAGAGGGCAGATGCTGTTCTCTTTGTTCTACACTGCTTCACCTCAGAGACTGCTCTCTGCCTTCTAATGTATCAAGAACTGTATTTGTAACAGATGAGAGATCAGTAAAGTAGCCTTGAAACAGACCTCAATAAAACAGAAAAGAGTAATAATACAGCTCCCATCCACTGCAGATTTCAGCAAATGTTCCTTTTCTCCTCGATACAAATCTTATATATAAGAGTGGGTAAGCAAGACAACTCTACCTAAATAAAAGAAAGGAAGCTGCAGCCTCAGCAGGGGTAAATAGGTTTCCTGCAGGTTTAAGAAGATTTCTCTGATCCAAACCGGGGTGCTTGAACAGTTCAGATAATGAAATGAAATGAATTTTCAACTGCTACAGAAATGCTGCTCAGTGGACCCAGACATGGATCTCCATTGCTGTTTGCTGAGTATAATTCGTTTGATCACAGATGTTCATTTCTTAAAAGTGTCCCATTCCTTTTATTTTAAGGAGCTTGCACATTATTATGTTGGGAGTGTAAAGTGGGAAACTGAGTCATGCATCTACCCAATTTAGGCTTAATCAGTTTTTGCCTTTATTTAATACAATTTCAGACAGAATTACTTACAGTGTCTGGACATACATTCATGCCAGACAAGTAATAACAGACAAGACGGAATAGGGAAATGGGCCCAAGTTACCGTATACCGACCATCACCTCACCTGTTCTCCTGGTCTGATCCTTCAGGATCCTTTTTCAGTTTCCAGTTTTGGAGCCCATTTTACATGTACTGAAACATTTTCCCATTCTCCATTACCTAATTTTCTTCCAATCACCATTCAAAACATTACCCATTTATTTTTACATAACCTTTACATTATGCATGCACAAGCTTTAATCTCCTAATGTCCAAGTTTTCTCTGCTGAATTTGCAATTTCTGCATCATGTTGCCCTGGACACCCTGTTTCTCAGTTTCCCAGAAAAAGGAAGTTTTTGTTTATCATTACATGTTTGTACCTCTTTCTTACATCTTCCAAAACAACACATTACATACCTTGCCAACAATATCATTTTAAAGAAATCAGCAATTTTTTTCAAAGAGAAATTAACAAACGAACAAAAATACACTTATGCTAGGTGAAGCCTTGGACAGCATGTTACCTTATGTATATATTTACTCACTATCCATAATTACAATGTATTAATAATATAACTAATAAAGCATTTAATGTTATCATTAGAAATTCTTCATTTCATGTTATACAGTAGAACCTCAGAGGTACGAACACCTTGGGACTGGAGGTTGTTCGTAACGCTGAAATGTTCAGAACTCTGAACAAAACGTTATGATTGTTTCTTTCAAAAATTTACAACCGAATATTGACTTAATACAGCTTTGAAACTTTACAATGCAGAAGAAAGATGCTGCTTTCCCTTTTTTTTTTTAAAGTAATTTACGTTTAACACAGTACTGTATTGTATTTGCATTTTGGGGGGGGTGTGTTTTTTTTGTTTTGTTTTGCTCTATTTTTTTTTTTTTGTCTCTGCTGCTGCCTGATCGCCTCCTTCCAGTTCCAAACGAGGTGTGTGGTTGACTGGTCAGTACTTAACTCTGATGTTTGTAGCTCTGAGGTTTTACTGTAGATCAGCATGTGTATATTACTCTCCCCCTTAATCTATTAGGAGGCGGATTTTGAAGAGCACATTATGATTCTTTAATGTCAACATTTCTTATGTTCTGCAAACACAAATTTGTCAGGGAATATTTATTTTACTCAAAGTCCAAAGTTTTTCCTGTTACAATTTTTAGGTGCTCTGGTTTTTAGGCCTTGGGCTTTCTTTTAATTTTAATGGTATCCCAACAAATAGGTCCTTCACAAGATTGCATGTCAGCAATGGTTGAAGCAGCCCTTACAAAGCGGAGCTCAGAACACTGGGATCAGATTAAAATAAATGAAACTCCTTCTGCATAGGACTATTTTCCCCCAAACCCCAGTTCTAGGACTTGGCTTCACATAGAATAGTACCCATTCTGCAAAGGCTAATACAGGTGACTACTTGCAAAGTAAGGAAACTACTCAGTGGCAGTCAAGGTGAGGGAATCAGGTTATGAGAGAACAAGTTGCAGAATAAAGTTTTCTCAACATGGATCAGGGTGATAGACATGAACCATTGTGTTCCCAGATCCTTGGAACATGCTCCTACCTAGATCCATAACAGACCATGTAGGTCAGCCTTCAAGGTGCATTGCAAGACCCACCTTTTCTCCCTTGCCCATAGGCAGATGCATGCTGGGTGGGCTGGGTGTGGGACTCTGAGGACTGTGTGTGGGGTCAATATATTTCTCTTGCCACAGTGTAATTGATTTGATCTGGAGGAACTGATAGGTCTGTTTATTTAGTATATTTTTATATGGATGGATGATCTTTTATAGTTTGTAAAAAATATCAAAATAGCTACAAAAGAGTATGCTGATACAGCTACCTTTTTCAGCAGAGGCTTTTCCTGGCCCCTTAAATACGTAGATTGTTCTATTCTGGGGAGCCATGCATAAATCTTGGTTTGGATTCAGTCTTCAGCACAGTAACGGCAACAGACATCATTTGTCAAGGGACACAGCACATTAGCAATTATTATTGTCAAGCTTTCCTATTTTAATCAAAAAGGTTTAATAGGTTCTATGTGCAAGACTCATGTTTGGAAAAAACAAACAAACCACAATGTGTGCTTCACATCAAGGATTAGCCCAGATTATCCACTAATTGATTTAATTGGTCTCATATGGATTCATATCCAATCAATGTTCTAATCACTTATAGGCAATTGACAATAATGGACTTTACTGCTCACTTTATATGTAGTCCATTCACCGGTGTGCTGCCAGCATTGCATCCAGGGGCTTCCACTAAGGCCTGGTCTACACTAAGAAGGGGGGTCGAACTAGGGTACGCAAATTCAGCTACATGAATAGCGTAGCTGAATTCAAAGTACCCTAGTTCGAACTACTCACCCGTCCAGACGCTGCGGGATCGAAGTCCGCGGCTCCAAGGTTGACTCCGCCACCGCCGTTTGCAGTGGTGGAGTTCCGGAGTCGACTGGAGCGCGCGGGGAGTTTGAACTATCGCGTCTACATTAGACGCGATAGTTCGAACTCCGAGAAGTCGAACTCTCCGCGTCGACCCGGCAGGTAAGTGTAGACTAGCCCCAAAAGTCACTCTCCCCTTTAACCTGTTGCAGAGAGAAAAGGGGTGAGGAACTGGCAACTCCACCAGAACCAGGGAAATTATCTTAATTTTCCCTTCGATGTGGTGACCGACATTTTAACAAGTTGCTACTGGGAGTTTCCCAGAACCTGGCCCACTGAGTCACTGGTGTCACTAAATTCAGTGGTTTCACTTGTCTCACTGGCATCTTGCCTGAGATGACCCTGCCACTTATGCCCACTAAACACAGCCAGCCAAATCAATTCCTGATGCAACAATGAGCTTGTACCAGGCAAAGAATTTGGTCCACCTGGACAAATCCTCTCCTTAGTTACACAGATGGAATACCATTGGCTTCAGTGGGGTTGCATCAGTGTAAGTTTCTGATCCTGCACATACCTAGGTATGTGCTTTAAAGGCTTGCGTTTGCAGAATCAGGGCCTAAAAGCAGATTAATAGGTCTATTCTGCTTTTCCCCAATTGTCATTATTTAAGAGAAACTGAATTGAAGCGTTGTTCCATTCAAAAGTTGAGTTCAATTAAGATTATTTGCAAATCTCATTTTTTCCAAAATGACTATACTCATTTGTATAAAGTTTCTATATAATTTTGTGAAATAATTATTGTAATTAGCATCTTAATTTGAATTTAGAAGCAATTTCCTCCTTTCCCACCCAGCCCCCTTTTTTTCTTTTTCTTTTCTTTTTTTTCTTTTTGGAAATCTAAATTAATTCCCTGGGAAACTGATGAGAATTTTTCAAACTAGAAATAAATGCATGTAATAAATCAAGAGATAAGGGAACAGGCAGAGATTATTGTGCAATTAAAGTTTACGGAATTAATTCACTTAAGATCCTTAGAGTTTAATGTGAAAAAGCCAGTAGTATCTCTCTTCTTTTCTGAAAGAAGCATCTTCTAAAACTTTGAAGGCAGAAGAGTGCCATAGAAACATATACAGTAATCAATATTCCTCCAATCATTAATAATCAAAGAGATTTCAATACATCTTTCATAATTTGACATTTAAAATATAAATAAATCTAAGGTACCAAACATCAGCAAACTGAATGAAAACTTGGACAGGTGATTGAAAGTTGAATGTGAATATTTGTTTTTTACCCAAATGAATGTAAATTTCATTAGTTGATAATTAAAAGGAAATTATACAGACATTACAATTACTGCCAATGGCATAAATTATAAAACTATATGGCAAAACAATTTAGGAATTCACACTGCTGTTCCTATTGTCAATTTGGTTACCAAAGAAACCAGGAATAAATAATATACTCAGTGACTATGTAAATGAAGTCTTGATGTGTTGCTAGGCTGTTAAAGCTAATGTCATTGTATAAAACAATAATGTTAAACATTATTAGTTTTTTAATTATGTCAGTTAATTAGAATTGTCCCTGTTAATTGCCTATGATTCACCTCTAAAAGAAAAATGTATGAATTTGCGCTTTGGTGTTTTTTCCCAAAACACCAACGCAAAATAAATATATAAATAAATAAACAAAAAGGGCTACAGTTTTGCATCATAGAATTTCAAAAATAACATTATAATACATCCAGTAATTATGGTTGCATCCATCTGTAATAAAAGGGCTTTTATGAAAACATATTAAGGAAGGCATTAAAAATGGAGAGCATTGATGGAGGCACTGTTCTATTACAGAGAACCATAAATAAAAACCTTCAGAGCACTGATTATGAGTTAATAAATAATAATAATAATAAATAATAATGAACCATAGCATGAGACAAAAACAGCACATGAACTGAGACATAAGCAAACAGGTATGTTATCTTAATAGCTTAGGTTCATTTGGACAGACCAGTAGAGAAGGGAGTAACCAAGCCTAAGAAATACAAAGAGTTGGACTGTAATATCCTTACTCACAGTGCTTAGTACATTCCTCCATGAGTAGTCCCCCGCATCGATGGGCCACTTGTCAAGTAAGGTACTATTCAGCGTGAATAAGGCCCAAAGGAAATTGTTGTTAGCGCATCACAATTTCTATATTTTATGATTCAAATGCACCCGTTAGTCCTGTCCAGGTCATCCTTAATTTACTCCTAAATTATAATACATCTTATAATACTTTACAAATGAACTCTCAGAAACATGATTAACTTGGGAAGGAAGGAATGGCTAACTCTGCATCCCACAGGATTTAAACATATTGAATATGAACCCTAGTGACATGAGCATGCATCATTTCCCCCCCCACCCCCCAACAAAATTTAAAGGATTCTGGTGTAAGCGGCAAATAATCAATTTTTGTTCTGGATCTGGAAATGTTTGCTTAAGTCACATACCAGGGATAGCTTATCTATTTTGGTACAGCACAACAGCCATTTTCTGCATTACTAGTGCAATACAATGAGCTGGGTACTTCATCGGGTCTATGTCCAGTAGGAGACCCCACAGATTAAATAACCTGTAATGTTTTTCACACTTAAAGGAATCTTCCTTTAGCTCAAGTAACAAGGGCCTTCATTTTTGGTGCTGCAAGTCCCAGCCAGTGTAGTACAGTGTTTGTATGTAGGCTAGGGTGACCAGATGTCCCAATTTTATAGGGACAGTCCCGGTTTTGGGGTCTTTTTCTTATATAGGCTCCTATTACCCCCCACACCCGTCCAGATTTTTCACAGTTGCTGTCTGGTCACCCTAATGTAAGCTGTCACGGTGCATTGCAAATGGCACCCCAGATGAAACTTGAACTCCTGAAGACCTCAGATGTTCATGACAAGCTTGTCTACAGGTGAGTGTAAGACACTGGCCTCGTGCATGTGCTCGTGTCTTCTTCAAAGCTGGTAAAGAAATTGCTATCAAGGTGCTGATGCTCACCTCCGGTTGGACCATGATGCCAGCCTCCACTGACCATTTATTAAATTTTTAAAAAAGCACCTTAGTGCTTTCTTCTGTGCTGCCCCACATGCTTGAGAGGCGCTCCTCGCGAATATCTGCAAAGCTACCTCACTTCCACTTTCACAGCCCTCCTCAAAACACTCCTTTACCATGATGCCTAGGTTGCTGGTGTGCTGAGCCCACTGCCTATCATGCTGAGAAATATTGTATCTTTACTTCTTGATACACCCCAGTCTGTCTGTATCCATTTGGTACCTCTTGTCTTGTACTTGGATTGTAAACTCCTTGGAGCAGGGATCATCTTTTAATTTTGTGTTTGTACAGCTCCTAGCACAATGGGGTCCTCGTACATGACTAGAGTTTGTAAGTGCTATGGTAAGACAAATAAGAAATAAAATAAAATAATGGCTAAATTGGATGAGGCTTGTGCTACTGGCCTTGATATCAGTGGTGTCTCTTCACAAATACAGCCACTATTCACTAGACTACAAAGGTGCTTACATTAGGAATAAAACAGTTGGTTCTAAATAACAAGGAACAACTGATTAGTGATTCCTGGCCCCTCTACAGACCCCATTTTCTCTACTTTGTAAAAAGTTTTCTCTCACCAGTTCTAGTCCAAGCACTTCTATATAAATTACAGAATTCATTGCCCTACTGTCCTATCTAATGAAATATAAACATGTGACAGATCACCTGGGGTCTGTCAGTGTATTTCCTGTTCCAGAGGAACAGAGAGAGAGAGGCATGAAATTGAGAAAACCTACAGCTGAGAACAGTGAAGATACAAATCAGAAGCTAATCACCTTCACTTGGGGTGGTACTTCTAGGGAGCTGGAGAGCAAGCTGGCCTGTTGAGTTGCTGGATTGGGAGACAAAGATGTGGCATTTCATCCTGACAAAACACTATTTGTGGAAATGTTGATGAAACCTCACCCTGATATGATGATGAAATCTAAAGACGAAGATTTGATAAATAGAGAGGGTGGAGAAGAGAGGTAGGAGAGATCTGTGGACACAGCGACTGGAGTCGGTCAGGCTAACCAGGGAGTGACCAGAGTAAGACCGGTTTAGTGAAATGCAAGATTTTATTTTCTCTGAAACAAAGGTTACTGGGCTTTTGCAAAGTAGTCATATGAGGTATATAATGCAAACGGTGTCATTGGTTTTACTACCATTCTCTTAATTTTTAATAAATCTTGTTTTTAAGAAGCTGTATGGGTGTTTTATGCAGACCGCACCAAAAAGAAACAAGAATCCCTCCTCCTCTAAAGAGAGGAACGATAAGGAGTTCTGAAGACTAGCCTTTCCTCACACATCCCTTATACACTCATGGCTTTAGTCCAGAAGTCGGCAACCTTTCAGAAGTGGTGACCGAGTCTTCATTTAGTCACTGTAATTTATGGTTTCATGTGCCAGTCATACATTTTAACATTTTTAGAAAGTCTCTTTCTATAAGTCTATAATATATAACTAAACTATTGTTGTATGTAAAGTAACTAAGGTTTTTAAAATGTTTAAGAAGCTTCATTTAAAAATTAAATTAAAATGCAGAGCCCACCCAGCCCGGTGGCAGGACCCTGGCAGTGTGAGTGCCACTGAAAATCAGCTTGCGTGCCGCCTTCCGCACCCGTGCCATAGGTTGCCTACCCCTGCTTTAGTCAAATGAGGCAGGCACAGAGCTGTCCTCTCCCAATCTATTGCAATGGGTTCTTGCAGGTGAATGCAAAGTTTAAGACTAAGGAGAAGACATGAGTTGGCAGGGATACGGTGACATTTGTACTCTTTATAACACCCAGCTTATAATGGTGACCTTACGATACAGCTTGACATAATTTAAGTGACAAATGTTTTGTTCACTTAGCTGTGTCACAAATAACTATATGTTAGCAGGCAGATTAACTAGCTCTTTCACTGCTAAATTTAACACCTATTGTTTCTAACAAACCTCTGGATACTGATGAAAGATTACCCAGCTTTGATGTGGGTTTAGCCGTTGCTTTTATTTTTTTTTCCCCTACAGCAGACATTGATGCTTGCGGATAAGAACAAATAGTTTTTAGGACTATAGGATTTAGGAAGTGTGACGTTATCTGATTAAAATATGATCATATAGATCATTGTTGCAACCCTGTTATATATTTGCAGCAAATATTGTACAAAGGTTGTCAAATCGGTGTCTATGAAAAGGTTATGTTTTGCTGGTTATGATTATGATATCTGTATGCAAGTATCATTTTTGTATTTGAAGTTATAAGTATTGGAATATCCACCAGTTTTATGGGGATTGTCTGCCCCATTCTTTGCAATTCACCCTAATTGTGTGACCACAGATATCCCACACTGGGACACCAGTCACAGTCAGATATGCCATGTAAGATATATGAAAAAATGTTATAATTTGCCAGATATGCTAATCTTGTTTATATGTCTGTATCACCTCTGTACTATGAGTTATAGATTTGTATGTACAAACTTATGCTATGCTTCTGGGTGACACCCCCAGACAGTTTGGTATCAGCACTGCCTAGCCTGCCTGATGGCCAACTAAGGACCATCAGCTGTACAACTGACCCATTGAGAGAAGGCAGATGCACCTTATGACTCAGCAAGGCATGCACGGACATGCCCATGGACAGAACTCTAAGGCTTCCAAGCCATGTGCTGGGAAGCTTGTGTTTGAAATAAAGGAAGCACAGGCTGCATGGCAAAAGTCTATAAAGAGCAGCTGCATCTTCTCCATTTTGTCTTCAATGCTGCTTCTTACCTCTGGAGGAACTTTGCTACAAAAACTGAAGCTCTGAACAAAAGACAATGACCCATCCCAGCTGTGGATGCACTCCAGAGACTTGACTTAAGCCAGCAGTTTATTTCATCACTGCCAGGGACGGCTCCAGGATTTTTGCTGCCCCAAGCAGCAGCCAAAAAAAAAAAAAAAAGCCATGATCGCGATCTGCAGCAGTTTGGCAGCAGCCCTACCGCTACCACTTCATTCCTCGGCAGCGATTTCGTGGCTGGTCCTTCGCTCCGAGAGGGTGTGAGGGACCCATCGCTGGAGACCGGGACGTGCCGCCCCTCTCCGTGGTGGCTGCCCCAAGCACCTGCTTGCTAGGCTGGTGCCTGGAGCCGGCCCTGATCACTGCTACAAGCCTGAACCCAGAACTTTGCCATTACTGTGTGTAATTGATTCCTTTAACCAATTCTAACTCTCACCTTTCTTTCTTTCTTTTCATAAATAAACCTTTCAATTTTAAATACTAGAGGATTGGCATCAGCGTGATTTTTGGGTAAGATGTAAGTTATATATTGACCTGGTGTGTGGCTGGTCCTTTAGGATCAGAAGAACCTATTATTTGATCAGACTGGTTGTAAAAAAACACTCATCTCTGAATTCAGTATTTTTGATGATGATATAAGAACTGGAATACCTTTGGAAACTGCTTTTGTGTTTTCTTGTTAGCCAGTGTGGTGAAACAGGAGTTTACTTTTGTGGCTGGTTTGGTCTATCTTATAAAAGAATATGTTTGCTCTATTTCTCAGCAGTTTGTCCTGAATTTTGCATCCTCAGTTGTGACCCTCTAAGGCACAGTTACAGGAAGATTTAAGGACAGACTGTGTCATTAAATCTGTGACCTGTGCTGGGACCAGTGCGGAGCTGCATGTGAGGCACAGGGATAGACTTGAGGCTCCAAACTCCAGTCAAAGGTGCCAAACGCCCACCAATTTCAATTGGTGCCTAATTTCGTTGAAGATCTGGCCCAAAGTCTCCTAGAGATAATGGGGAGTTCTGGTCTATTTTGATGTCATGAAAAACTCAGGATCATTACGACTATTGTAACCTACTGTCAGGGGTGAAAGTAACTTAAAGGACTTACCGGTATGCCGGAGTCCTGAGTGAGGATGTGGCCTCAACCAGAAGAGGCGTGGCCTCAACCAGAAGAGGCGTGGCCTTTTAAGATTTAAAGGCCCTGGGGCTCCAGCTGTGAGCCCCGGGGCCTTTAAATCACCCCAGAGCTACCAGCTGCCGAGGCGGCTGGGATCCCTGGGGCTCAGGGGTGAATTAAAGGGCCCAGGGCTCCAGCTGGTGCACTGTCTACACTGGTGCTTTACAGCACTGAAAATTGCTGCGCTCGGGTGGGGGGTGGGTGTTTTTTCACACCCCTGTATGAGACAGTTGCAGCGCTGTAAATTGCCAGTGTAGACAAGCCCTTAGAGATCTCTGCCCACAGGCATGCCCCTACAAGTCCTGCTGAGTCATAAGGTGTACCCCTGACACCTTTCAATGGGTTCATTGTGCAGCTGATGACCCTTGATGGGCCATCAAACAGGCTAGGCAGCGCTGATGCCATTCTGTCTAAGCGTGTTACCCAGACACACAGCACAAGTTTGGAAATATAGATTTAACCTACATATCTATAACTCATGATACAAACATATAAACAAGATCATCATACTTGGCAAATTATAACAATTTCGCAGATACCTCACATGCCATATTTGCAATTCATTGCAATTTTATAATATTGGTATTAACCATATCAAAGTGTCTCCCATATTCCGTACAGCATCACAACTATAAATCAATCTTTTTTATCCTATCCTTGTAACCTGATACATTTGGTTATAAAAGAGAAAAAGGAGACAAGCAGCCTCTCTTGAAACCATGCGGCAGAAACAAATACATAAGAATGTTTTCAGTTTTCCCAGATCAGTTACCATAAACGAACGGTGGCAGTGTAACCATCACAAGAATATTAAAAGTGATTCTGCTCTAAAAAGTGACTCAAATTGGCATAGTGGGTTTCCATGTTGATTTCTGCATGGTTTCTAGATCATTGCTCAGTTTACAGGTCAAGGTATGTTTTTTCCTAAATGCAGGCCCTGTAAATTGATCCTGGACCTAGTTAAGTTAGCAGATGTGTTACAGCAGGGTGAATACACATCAAAAATTAAAATATATGCTAGGAAGAAGGTGCTACCTAAATGCAGTCATTTTTCAGAGTAGAATTGCCGTTTAAGAACGGCATGTTTCGGGCATTTTCTTTGATCAAGGAGACACCATGATGGTAGCATTTTTATGAGCTTGGATTAGGGCCAGGGCTGATATGTATATGTTTGATACAATCAAATTTTTGCTGAGGGTTTTATGCAGCAGTGGCTAATAATGCCAAAGGTTTCATAGTTAAAATAAAGATTTAAAGAAATCTTTCTGGTTTTGTATGAGCTTTTATTGTCTTGTTTCCATGACTACCCATGCAATTTGATCCCTGTTGTTTCTAAACCTACCATGAACCCAAAAGTTAATCATCACTGAAAATTCCATATTTTAATTGGAGCGAGAGAGAGAGAGAGAGAGAGAGAGAGAGAATGGAATAGGCACGAGACAAAACTGCCAAAAGGTGCAAGAGATTCAGTCTTATGTTACATTTTTGAATAATCATATAATCATTTATGACTGAAGGTTTGGTGCCACTGAATTCAAAACCAAGACAGAACACTACCCCTGAATTGGACTGAAACATAAATTCTATCCTAATGCTAACCCACCTCGAGACTGAAACGTTATCTCCGAGGCCCATCCCTTAATAGAAAGTGGGGGCTATATACCCGAAATATATCTTGAATTAGTTTACTAATCCCAAATTCAAAAAACCCAGGGGCTAGGAAGATGATTCCTTACACAATGACATGTCCAGCATTTTGCGGTTTCATCAGTTTTGTTTTGTGAGACCAGTGGGCAAAATTTTCTAATCATAATTTTCACTTGGTATTCCTCCCATGAGAGTAAAGGGAATTTTACTGCTCATACTGGTTTATAATGTATCATTCCTGTCCTCTGGAGAGCTTTGCTGGTTCATTTCATTTTCCTAACCTAACCTCAGTTTTCAAGTTTGACCTCCAGTTCTGAAGGAAAAAGTGCATGCAAAATGCCTTTAAAACAAAACAACAACAACAACAAACAGATCAGATTTTGTCATTTTCTTACATACCATTCTATAGGAAATAAGGGCTCCTGAATATTTTCGTCCTCAGAGACTAACCGTGCTGTTGATTATGAAACATTCTGGCTAAATGTCTTCTTCTTCTGGACATGGGAATGAAATGTTTAGGGTTCACCTTTCAGACAAAAGAAAGAATATGAGCTGTTTTAGAAAAAAAAATGCTGCTACCCTGCATTCTTCATCTAAGATTGTAATCAAGCCCTTTCACATTAATCCTGAAGAAGAAAGTTTTTAAAGCATGGACTAAGGAGAGTAGATAGTATATATCCTGCTGATACACCATCCCATATAATCTAAAAATCACTTTCCAACCTGCCCAGTAGATTATTTACAATTGAGTACCAAATTTGCTCTCCTTTTTATAAAAGATGGTTTTATTCGCTGATGTCTTCATTTTCTAATCTGGTTGATTAAGAGAATTTGGCTGATATAAGCATCATCAGAGCTGATTTCTCTTGTTACTGACTCAAAAGGCTATAGTATACAGCACAAATCATCCATTAGCACCCATTGTTCAAAGATCCAATGAATATCTGCTGCTTTATTGTGCACTAATATATAGAGACCGTCTTCATACTGCTTTCCTCTGTCAATTTTCAATCTGTGGGCCCAGTTTGTTTTAGCTGTACTTGCAGAAGTACTTCTGAAGCAGACAACACAAAGAATTCAACACATTCTTGAGTGCCAGTTAAGTTACTTTTATTGCTCCCAAGAAAATTTCATATGTGATTTAAACAATGCCCAAACCGGGGCTATATGTAAAGATGCCATTTTCTGTGGCTTTCATGATGTTGCAGTCATGCTTAAATAATGTAACTGGTCAGTTTTTCCATGATATCAGTAACCATGTGCTCTTACCTCAGGGGACACACATAACAACTGCTGGTGGCTAGGCACAGTTTTCCTGTAAAGAGTCAAATATTTTGCACTCCTTATGCAAGAGATAACATTATTTATTTTCATTGGTTTGCAATAACCCTAGCCTTCCCAGGAGAAAAAAAGTCAGGCATGGAGGGTTTGGTAGGTTTGTATTAGTGCTATCAGTCTCTTGGTCTCCTTCATGATCATAAAAATTTGCCAACAGCTATCTCAGTGGTATCATTCTAAGCAGAAGGAGAAACTGTGATAACTCAGCTATCATTGTTCTGTATGCATGGACAAATGCTGATTCTTTAGTGGTAACCACTATAGTTTATCTTCTCCAAATATCAGATCTTCTTGTGCATACTCTTGTCAATGCAGGTTTATTACCTGCACTATATATTAAATTTCTTCATCCAGTCTCCTTTTAAAAGACTTAGACTGTGCATCCTCTGCAAAGATCCTAGCTTGACTACATTGGACCAGATCCCCAGGTGGCGTTAACTGACATAGCTCCGGTTCGCCCTTCAACATCAGTTCTGACACACCCACTGTAGTACAAGATGTTCAGAGTCTTGCTGGTCAGCATCTCAGAGCAGGATAAATCAGTAAGGCAGAGTCTGCTTGTACTGCACAGCAAGTTACTACCAAACTTGAGTAAAGTGTCATACTCTTGCCCATAAAGTATCTAGCATTCTTTACAATTTTTCAGGATGGGGGACAATAGTGTATGTAAATCAAATGCAGATCCAAATGCCAATATCCAGGGGCGGCTCTAGCGATTTCACCGCCCCAAAGCACGGCGGCATGCCACGGGGGGCGCTCTGCCGGTCGCTGGTTCCGTGGCTCCAGTGGACCTCCCGCGGACGTGTCTGCGGAGGGTCCGCTGGTCCCGCGGCTCTGGTGGACCTCCCACAGACGTGTCTGTGAATGCTCCACCGAAGCCGCGGGACCAGCGGACCCTCCTTAGGCACGCCTGCGGGAGGTCTGCCAGAGCCACCTGCCACCCTCCCGGCAACCGGCAGAGCGCCCCCCACGGCTTGCCGCCCCAAGCACGCGCTTGGCGTGCTGGGGTCTGGAGCCGGCCCTGCCAATATCAGACCTAGAGTTGTAGGTTCAAGGTGCTAAGTGGTCAGGCCTGTCTTTAATGTAAAGAGAAAGTTATTATTAGAAACTCCTCTGAGTTTTAGGAGGAAAATGAAAATTAAGGTTTCCATTTTTGTCCTCTGTCTTTCTAGTGTCTTTGTGGATACCTATTTTGATGGGTTGTACCCCTTGGGGTGCAGTCTGGGAGCCATGGGAACTGCTGTGCCACCTAACCATTCCACTGGGTTGGCCCCTCTCACACTGCTCTGCTGGTGACTCAGCCAGCCTCTCCAGGCCCTGTTGTCACCCAACATGACAGCACATGGTGCCACACACCCAACTTAGTTACCTGAGTGCTTTTCCTAAGCCACTCATAGATCAACAATGGAGCACCAGCCATTTTCCCAGCTCCCCCACCTTGCACCCCTGCTGGAGTATAAACACAGAATTATACTGTCTTGCACCACACAGGGATCTATACGATGCAAGTTCATTAATATAGATCGCTTCCCCCGTGATGTGGGAAAGATATGCACCAAGCCTTTGCTAGCCGAGCTGAGATTTTCACCAACACTTCACTCAAAAATACACTGGTTAAGATAAAACAAGTTTATTAAGAGTCATAGACTTTAAATTCAGAAGGGACCATTATGATCCTCTAGTCTGACCTCCTGCACGATGTCAGACTAGACGATCATAATGATCCCTTCTGACCTTAAAGTCTATAACTCTAAATAAACTTTTTTTAATCTTAACCAGTGTGTTTTTGAGTGAAGTATAATTAACTACAGCAAGATAGATTTTAAGTGATTATAAGTGATAACAAACAGATCAAAGTAGGTTACCTAAGAAATTAAACAAAAACGCAAACTAAGCCTAATATACTAGATAGGATTTGGATCAGCAATCTCTCATCCTGACTGATGATACAACCATACATAGGCTACAAATCTTTTTATCCTGGGACCAGCACTTCCCCCAGTTTAGTCTTTGTTCCTCAGATGTTTCCACGTTTTCTTGTTTGGAGAGTCATGTCATCACTCCCCACCTTATATAGTTTCTCCATATGGCAGAAACCCTTCATTTTAAGCCAAGTTCCCAGACCAGTTTGTGGAAAGATACAGGTGCCAAAATGGAGTTCAGTATCATGTGGTCTGGTCACATGCCCTTTCATGCTCCTGATGAGTTATGGCAGCCATTGCCCATAGGCTGTCTGAAGCTTCCTCAGGTGAAGACAATCCTTTTCCATGATCCATTGTCTTTGTTGATAAGCCATTAGCACTGTCTAGCATCTTCATTGTTGTACCTGAAAGGTTAGTTGTGGGTGTTTCCAACTTCACATCTTTCAGTAACACATACATAGCAAAACTTTGTAACTTCACATACCCTGATAGCACATATAATCCAATGAGCTATTAATGTTTAGCAGATTAAGACTTTTAGAATGATACCTCACAAGACATACTTTGTACAAAATATATAATTATATGATAGTGATGAATATGGGGGTGTCAGGTGTCTCTTTGGGGCACAGAATGTCATACTAAAGTTAGAGATGTGAAGAAATGATAAAGTAAATTTCTTAAAACAAAGCCAATTTAAAAATGAAATGAAAAATCAGTAAGAAAATGAATGGTTACTTTTGTCATTTAATATTTACTTGTAAGTCTAATGTCTTACAACCCTGACAGAAAAAATATTCATGGATTTGAGCTGTCTCATTGATAGAATCATAGAATCCAAGATCAGAAGGGACCATTATGATCATCTAGTCTGACCTCCTGCAAGATGCAGGCCACATAAGCCGATCCACCCACTACTGAACTAATTCTCTCCCTTGACTCTGCCGTTGAATGCTCCAAATCATGATTTAAAGACTTCAAGTAGCAGATAATCCACCAGCAAGCGACCCCTGCCCCATGCTTCGGAGGAAGGCGAAAAACCTTCAGTAGGCCTCTTCGTGTGATAAAGGGCAGTACTCATGGAAGGATTTGGGAGATCAGACTCTTTAAATAAATAAAAACAAAATAAATAATTGGAGATAGATATAGCTCCCAGAACTAGAAGGGACCTTGAAAGGTCATTGAGTCCAGCCCCCTGCCTTCACTAGCAGGACCAAGTACTGATTTTTGCCCCAGAACCCTAAGTGGCCCCTTCAAGAATTGAACTTACAATCTTGGGTTTATCAGGCCACTGCTCAAACCACTGAGCTATCCCTCCCCCACAACTTATTTTTAATTGATCATACTTATGGGTTATTCCATTTTTGCTTTAAATAATTTTTACCTTTTTATGTCTTCCCTGAAAAAAATATTCCTGGCCTATACATTTTATGTTTATTCCCTAACAGAAGTGTGCAGAGTATTCTTCAGTTTAAATTGCATGTCTATGGCTGTCAGTTCTTTTTTTGGGTGGGGTGGGGTGTATATATCTATATAGAGAGATATATTGGGATTTAGTTTGATATGCATCCATGTGTTGATTAGTGCAAGTGCGGGATATTACACAGGTAATGAGGCATACAAAATCACATATTGGACAAACTCTAATTGCCAAAGTAAAGTTGCAAGTGCATCATTGTTTGAAGTTAGTGCACACAGATACGTTGAATGGAAACACCATCCAATCGGCATCCCACATTTCCAAGAAGATAAGCAGGCTTTATTGCAGTTAACACCCAAAACGAATGACTTAAATAAATGCATCAAATTATAGCTCCATCTTTCTTCTTGTAAGGCTGGATCTGGCTTGTTAACATTCCATTCCTCTTCTGACAGCTTCTTTTCCAAATGCTGGAGCTGCAATTTCTCTCTTTTTCTCTTAGTCTATACCTTTTCGTATAAAAACAAACAGAAACAAAGATCCTAATTATGAGCCACAATCATTATTTTCTGAAGAAGTTCCCAGTAATTAAATTTTAAAGAAAAATTTATTTAATGAGCATTTTACAGTTACATCCAAGCAATACATATTCAAGTAGATAGTGATTATGATGAAAAGCTCTAATTTAAATGACTTGATAAAAGCTCCTACTTCACTACTATGTTTTTAATAATTGTGTAATTACATAGAGAAGCATTCCTGTAAATATCACTTGTTTTTTTACAGAATGGAGGACATGAAGATGTGTTCTTTCCTGAGTAAATTTCTAATACTTTGAAACGGTATCTTGTTATGTCAGCTGAAAAGTTAATATGTATGCCTTAATTACACAAATACAGACTAAAACACACAAAAATATAGTCTATGCAAAATACTTTAACAAAGGGTGAAGGTTGCATGTTTAAAGTCAGGAAAAAAAGAGTTAAGTTAGTGAGAGCAACTTGAGTCTGCCTCCTTATATGTATGAATTATTACAGCATGGTCTTTGGTTACAACTAGAGCTGATCAGAGGATGACAAGTCTGTTTCACAGCAACTTTTCAAGGTTTCAGAATGTGTTTTCATTCCACACTGAGTAGAAAACAAAAACCTTGTGCAACCCACATGCCCCAATAGGGAGATATCTCCTTAAGAAATCTACTGTAGGGTGGTGTCATAGGTTTGTTCCCCACTTTGAACTTTAGCGTCCAAAAGATGGGGACCTGCATGGATTCTTCTAAGCTTAAATCCTAGCTTAGATCTGGTACTGCTGCCACCAGCCAAAAATATAGTGTTTTGGCACACTCCCTGTCCCCCCAAACCTTTCCCTGGGGATCACAGATCCAAACTCCTGGGATCTTAACACAAAGGGAAATAAACCATTCCCCCTCCCAGACTTTTCCTCCCTTGGTCGTCAGGGAAGACTACCTTGATTCAAACTCCTTGAATCTAAAACAAAGAGGGATTCACCTATCCCACCTATCCCTGGTGAGTCAAACAAGGGAAAAATCAACCAGGTTCTTAAAAAGAAAAGCTTTTAATTAAAGAAAGAAAAAGTAAAAAACTATCTCTGTAAAATCAGGATGGAAATGCTTACACGATATACAGCTTATAAAAACTAGAGGGACTCTAGCTTAAGTACAGGTACAGCAAAGAGGTAAAATATTGTTCCAGCAAACATACATTTGCAAATACAGAAATCAGTCAAAAGACTAATTCACTTTTCTAATACTCACTATACTGCATAGAAGAGACTATTTCAGGAAGCTTGGAGAACCTGGATGTATGTCTGGCCTCTCTTAATCCCAAGAGAGAACACTCCCCAAAACAAAGAACACAAACAAAGACTTCCCTCCACCGAGGTTTGAAAGTATCTTGTCCCCTGATTGGTCCTCTGGTCAGGTGTTAGCCAGGTTCACTGAGCTTGTTAACCCTTTACAGATAAAAGAGACCTTAACCCTTAACTATCTGTTTGACAGGTGGGTAGGAATGAGTTGTGTCTGGGTCATTGTTGCTCGGCAGATGCACAGTTAGCTGTTTACACTCAGGGCTTGTCTACACTGTCAATTTATAGTGCTGCAACTTGCTCACTCAGGGGTGTGGAAAAACACACCCCTGAGCACAGCAAGTTTCAGCGCCATAAAACACCAGTGTAAACGGTGCACCAGCACTGGGAGCCGCGCTACCAGCGCTGGTAGCTACGCCTCTCATGGAGGTGGCTCTGTCACGACCACACAAGCCACTAGCATTGCCAGTGTAGACTACCCTCAGAAGTTTCTGGAATTGGGTGTAGTAATTTTGGGTATGCTCAATAGGTTCCTTGTTGATGAACTCAGACTACATGAGGGCAAGCAATCAGGGCAGCTGCTTTGCAAAAGGCCATGGGCAGTGTGTGGATTGGGAGAAGTAGAGCCACAGGAACAGAAAACAGGATGTTTTCCCTTTAACCTGCTGCAAAGTGCTTCAGGTTAATGATATTGTTAACCCCCCAACAGGGAAGCCCTAACAGTGTTAGTTATAGATGGGAAATTAGGAGGGGGAAATATTTTATTTTAATTGTGTATTTGAATGTTGTTTGACTTTAGACAAACTCTTTTCATTAAATTGTCTCAACTAGTATCATTTGCCAACTTTTCTCTTAGTGGAATGTCATGATGGGGATAGTCACTTATATTTTGTTTCAGGCTTCAGAGTAGTAGGTGTGTGTTTTTCTTGTAATAGGGTTTTTTATCTATATACTTAAACCAAGTGGTTGGTTAATTAGTTAGCTGAGTGATTTCAGCAGAGGAGGACTCAAGGTGGAGGTTTCTGCAAGCAGAGGAAAGAAGTTATTGTTGCAGTGCTCTTGCTTCAGCAGACTGTAGAGATTTTGGTGATCAAGGATTGTAACTGAGACTCAGATGAACTCAACCAAAGTTTTTGGGAACTCTGAGTTTCATCTCACTGTGTTTCTGTGGGGACTGACCTGTTAGATTTAATTTGTCTTTACATATATGTATGCATAACTGTGAAGATAATGTATGGGGATTATAAAGTAACTATGCTGTAGAAATTAAGTTGTAGTTATTGTTATTTATGCTTCTTCATCATAAGATTTTATAAAGTTGGTACATTTGCACAAAAACAGAGTTTGGTTGAGATGTTAATTTCCTAATCCAAACGCAAACCTTTCGAACTGGGTCAAAAGAGGTTTTATAGAAAAGAGAGCATGAGGCTCTTGCTCTGTCTGCTTCAGGGCAGAGTTTTTCATGCAAGGGTCCTCTGATCTGGGAGAGCAGGAACTTGAACCTGGGTCTCCCACATGCCTGGTCACTGTCCTAGTCATGAAACATTTCAGTGCTGCCAAAACAGTTCTTGTTTTATCCAGGTTCTATCAAACTACCTAAGGGTTTTCCTATCAATATTATGGAATGGTGTTACAGAGAGTGTGTCTTGCAAAGGAGGCATGAAACTGAGGTCTTGACCCATTGTGGTCACTGTTACAACCAGGCCCACTAGCTCTCTGTATGGTCATCAGTCTGTTGCAAGTGAACCCACCTGCCTGCATGTCAAGTGGCCTGGGTAGAGTCTAATCACGGTTTCTAGACCTGGGTCTACAGGATATACACAGACACTTAGATCTCTGGTCTAATATCCTTGTTTGGGACATAGGACTCTGTAATCCAGCCACCCTGAAACCAGTGCCTGGGGCCTCCTGAGCCAGCTCCCCCAGTTACGCTCACACAGAGCTCCACTGAGGCTGTGGTTGTTCTGGGCTTCTAGTTTAACCTCTTTGGGGGAAAATATGGCGGGAAGGCGAGGATCACAGACTTAGCCACACTCACGTCACTGCTAAAAGCACTAGAGCATAGCTCTTTGAAAAGTGACACACATTGCAAGAGACACCCTCCGGTAGCCTGATCTCACCCCTTCTGAGAGTCTGAGATTTGTCAGCATTTCAGGCTGGACAGAGTCTCTCCTGCCCTCTTTCCTGTGGCAATGATCAGCACACCAGCCCCATGCCCCCACGCTCATAGCAGCACCCTTCTCTTAATAGACTGGATGCAGCCAATGAAGTGGGCTGTAGCCCACAAAAGCTTATGCTCAAATAAATGTGTTACTCTCTAAGGTGCCACAAGTACTCCTGTTCTTTTTGAGAAAGTCTGAAGGTGAAAGATCCATCAAGAATTTATGATATATGATGCAGCTGCTGTTTTAATTACATTTTGGTCTCTGCCCTCATGATAGATAAATTTTGCAACTCCTTACGTGAGCAGTGAGGAAAATAGATTTTGATTATGAGGAAATGGAAGTGGGAAACAAACGTGCATTTGTAAAACTTCTCATTTCCAGTGCCATATATTTTGCTGAACCCTTTCCTCATACATTTGAAGTTATCTTTACTTTCCTTTTCCCCAAGCTACTACTGTATCCTAATTTTTCTATTCTGTTTTTAATAAAACTACATGCACTATACCACAGTTCTGCGACGAGCTGTATCTCACTCTCTTTTCGAGTATCTCTGGCCTGGTCTACACTAGGAGGCACCTTATATCGATTTTAATGGCTCGGTATTAACATATCGGATTACACAGTGCACCAGTGACCGCTCTGGACCGCAATCTGAACTCGGATGCAGTGGTCAGGTAAACAGGAAAAGCCCCGCGAACTTTTGAATATTTCCTGTTTGCCCAGCGTGGAGCTCCGATCAGAATCAAAATAAAAAGAGCTCCCGCATGGACCATGCGGATCTGATCGCTGTAAGGGCAGGCAAATCCGTTCTATCAGCGCCAGAAGATGAAATTCAGAATCCTTTTTAAAAGTCTCCAGACAGACGCCATAACAGGGACTCAGCGCACTGCAGCGTAGCCAAAGAATCAAATGGATGCTCATGGACTGGAGGACTGAAGCTATCCCACAGTTCCTGCAGCCTCCGAAAAGTATTTGCATTCTTGGCTGAGCTCCAAATGCTTCTAGGGTCAAACAGTGTCCAAACAATCCTCTGACTCTTTTACATGTCACCCTATCTTTACTGAATGCTGCAGATAGACGATAGTGCAGCACTCAACACCAACATCCTTGCTCCCCCGCCATGGGTGGCTGATGGTGAAATCCATCCTCATCATCAGCCTCAGCTGATGGTACAAAAGGACTCATCAGCCTATTGGCCCTAATTTTTCTGGTGGATGGATGGTGCAATATGGCTGGTAACCATCCTCATCATAGCAACAGGGGGCTGAGCTCCATCAGCCCCCACCCTTCATGTGTAAAGAAAAGATTCAGTTGCCCCTGGACTAGCAGTGGGATGCTGGGCTTCTCTCCTACACACTGCTTAATGTCCTGTCTGGACTATCATAGCAGCTGGAGGCTGCCTTCCACTCATTTCTCACTAACAAGTCAGTGTGTCTTATTCCTGCATTCTTTATTAATTCATCACACAAGTGGGGACAATGCTAGCCAAGAAAGGCTGGGGGAAAACGGAATCAACAGGTGGGGTTGTTACAGGAGCACCCCTGTGAATAGCATACAGATCATAATTTCTGCAGGCTCTGACACAGAGCAGCTGTGCTCTCTGGTTCTATGATACGGTGGTTCTCTAGTACACTTGCCTATATTAGGCAGCACTGATTCTATTTTTAGATACCAAAAGGAGGGATTGACTCAGGAGTCATTCCCAACTGGATGATCAATGGTACAAAACGATGGAAGGTGCAATATGGCTAGTAACCAATCTTAATGGTACAAAAGGACTGGTAGCCATGATCATCCTCAGTTCCAATTTATGGAAGGGTTTGGATGGTGCAATATGGCTAGTAACCATCTCTGCTGTCATGCAAAGCATGCTTCTGTGTAGCGCTGCTGAATCGCCTCTGTGAAACAAGCTCCATGATTGCCATGCTATGGCATCTGCCAGGGCAATCCAGGGATGCTTGTCTGGACATTTACCCAGAACCACCCTCGACAATGATTTTTGCCCCATCAGGCACTGGGATCTCAACTTTATAAATTCTGTTTTACAAAACCGGTTTATGCAAATTCGGAATAATCCCCTAGTGTAGACGTACCTTCTGAGTGCACTCACCCACATGTTCAGCTTCTTGCTCTGTCTAGGAACGGAATATCAGGATTATTCCACTGTTAGACGGGACCAGGTACACTATCCCATGTTTGCCAGCCACTTGTTACCAGGCATGCCAGTCTCAGGAATTTGCTTGATCCAATGCTGCGACCAATGATTTTGACCAACAGCCTTCTGCAAAACAAAGTTTATGTTTAGCAGATGGAACAAAGAATAGAGGATTTGAAAATGACAGCCTATGTGCATATGTGCATATGTAGTCCCAGCTAATCGGATGCCTCACTAGAAGGTAAATTACATAGGCTGTTCTCTTCAGTTACAAAAACCAACTCACAGTTTGTTAGATGTTCCTGTAAGCCACCCTGCTCCAAGCTGACAGCACGTCCTGCTGTTCTAGCCTGCTCACCTTCTGTCTTGTTTGAGTCTCTCAAAGTACAGGAGAGGTTCTGCTTCTGTAAAGGCAATCATTGCCAACGTTAGCTGGCGTTTTCTTTGTTTCTTAGGTAATTGTTGTGAAGTCTCCCATTGACTCAATTCCCCTCCCCCAACCCCAGTGGGCAAGAGCACCCAGAAGAGGTTACCAAAAAGAAAGAGATTGTCCCCATGGTGGCTGCTCCACTCTTTTGGGGTTGCACCAACTAGGTCTTCATAGAGTGTAAAAAAAAAAAAAAGTGATTGTAGTCACTGGCCTGATCGTATGTCTCCTCCATTGGGGAAGGTATGGATGTTGGCTGACTGGGTGAGGTCCTTTCGTGCTTCTTTGCATTTCTAACACATTCTCAGGAAACAAGATGATAAATCACATTTTGGATACATATAAAAATATGCAACTAATACAGAGACACGTGTAGTCCTGTATTTTTACACAGTACCCATAGCTTATAATTTTTTACTTAATTTTCTTAAATATTCTTGCATGTTTTTAGATCCTCACCACCAGCTAGCCTTCAAATCCAGAATTATGTAGTAAATACCTGAGACTTCATTAACAGCCAGAATATGGAAGCCCTTCTTCACACTGGAAAGCTTAAATATTCCTATTGATTTTATTGGGTTACTTGCATGAGAAAGTTCTCCAAGGTGAGTAAGAGCTCCACAATCTCACTCTCAGCATTTTGCCACTGGGATGCCTTGCAGCTGTCTCTGCTTTACTACAATGAAATTGCCAAGAGAAAATGGACTGAAATCTAACTGTTTGCATTTTCTCTTTCCATGTCTCTAGACTTGCTATTTCTATTTCTGACATTTGGGTTCTTTTAGGCCCATTGTAAGTCTGACAGCCTGGATAAACTATGGTATTAAATCTAATTGCTTATGATAAATTTGACAAACTACACTGCTTATTCAAATTGGACTGTATCTCCATTCCAAGATGTATTGCCCTATTTTGCAGGCCCTCTGGTCAGAGGGATGGAATCTGAAAGAGGATGCACATTTCAATTCCATAGCTGGCCCATATGTTTGCGGAGGCTCAAATGAGAACTCCAGATCTGAATATCCCCTGAACTTTGGGGTTTGAACTGACTTCTCAAAATACTGCGAGAATAGTTTTTTGCAATTTTTTTAATATTTATGTTTCCTGTTGTGACTGTCATGAAGAATATGCAGAAATGGAAAACTGAAACAAGACAAAAAATGATCCAGTTTCTTTAAATCTCAAATATGGTTTTGCTTCGATTCCATTTGAGTGTTGAGAGAATATGAGGGCTAGCTCTTATTTTAAACACAGTTGGACCCACTTAGATATAACAAATACATTACTACTCAGAAATAAGACTCAGCATTGATAAAATGGCCTTGACTCATTCAGAGAGCATCTTGCATATAAATTACCTTCATGAACTGTCTTTGTCTGCCATTCATACAGTAGTCCACAGCAATAGAAGCTGTTGCACATGTGTATCTAAGGTTGAAGAGAAAAATATGTATTATAATGTATGAATTAGTGCTGTCAAGCAATTAATCACACGATTAAACTAATTTAATTGCGATTAATCGCATGATTAAACAATAGAATACCATTTAAATATTTGGAGGTTTTCTACATTTTCAAATATATTGATTTCAATCACAGCACAGAATACAAAAGTATAGAGTGCTCGCTTTATATTTATTTTTGATTACAAGTATTTGCACAGTACAAAAAAAAAGAAATAGTATTTTTCAATTCCCGTAATACAAGTACTGTAATGCAATCCCTTTATCACGAAACTTGAACTTACAAATGTAGAATTATGTAAAAAACCGCATTCAAAAATAAAACAATGTAACATTTTAGAGCCTGCAAGTCCACTCAGTCCTACTTCTTGTTCAGCCAATTGCTCAGACAAACAAGTTTGTTTATATTTGCAGAAGGTAATGCTGCCCACTTCTTGTTTACAATGTCACCTGAAATTGAGAACAAGTGTTCTCATGGCACTGTTGTAGCTGGCATCACAAGATATTTACATGTTAGATATGCTGAAGGTTCATATTTCCCTTCATGTTTCAACCACCATTCCACGGAACATGCATTCATGCTAATGACGGGTTCTGCTCGATAACAATCCAAAGCAGTGCAGACAGATGCATGTTAATTTTCATCATTGAGTCAGATGCCACCAGCAGAAGTTTATTTTTCTTTTTTGGTGGTTCGGGTTCTGTAGTTTCTGCATCAGAGTGTTGCTCTTTTAAGACTTCTGAAAGCATGCTGCACAACTCGTCTCTCTCAGATTTTGAAAGGCACTTCAGATTCTTAAACTTTGGGTCGAGTGCTGTAGCTATCTTTAGAAATCTCACATTGGTACTCTTTGCATTTTGTCAAATCTGTAGCAAAAGCATTCTTAAAATAAACAATATGTGCTGGGTCATCATCCGAGACTGCTAGAACATGAAATATATGGCAGAATGCAGGTAAAACAGAGCAGGGGACATCCAATTCTTCCCCAAGGAGTTCAGTCACAAATTTCATTAACGCACTATTTTTTTAACTAATATCATCAGCATGGAAGTATGTCCTCTGGAATGGTGGCCGAAGCATGAAGGGGCATACGAACGTTTAGCATATCTGGCACATAGATTCCTTGCAATGTCAGCTACAAAAGTGCCATGCAAGTGCGTGTTCTCATTTTCTGGTAACATTGTAAATAAGAAGAGGGCAGAATTATCTCCTGTTAATGTAAACAAACTTGTTGGTCTTAGCGATTGACCGATCAAGAAGTAGGACTGAGTGCACGTATAGGCTCTGAAATTTACCATTGTTTGGTTTTTTAGTTCAGTTATGTAACCAAAAAAAAAATAAAATCTACATTTGTAAATTTCACTTTCATGACACACAGTTTGCACTACAGTACTTGTACAGCGGTGAATTGAAAAATACTATTTCTTCTATTATCATTTATCTTTTATTCTTTTAAAATGTTTATCATTTTTACGGTGCAAATATTTAGAATACAAAAATAATATACACTGATTTCAATTACAACACCTGGATCATCTTGATCGATCTGTCCTTCAGCCCTCGTATAGATTGTGCTGATCACAACAAGTCCTCCATTCTTCTTGTATCCTGGCCTTCCTTCTTCATGTGCGGCCATGTCTTTTCACAATAAAATCTTCCCATCTCTTTGGAGGTTGGCTGAGTGGCTGTTTCAGTTCCTTTGGGTACCACTCAGCGACAGCTGCACTCCATCAATTGTCAGTGAGCCTTGCTATATGCCCGGCCCATTGCATATTACTATGTCTGCTCTCAAGAATGATGTCCTGCACTCCACTCTTATGTCTGATTACTTCATTGAGAACTTGATCGTGGATTGAAACTCCCAGAATTCTTCTTTCCATTGCCCTCTCCGTGACAGACAGTTGCTGCTTCTCTGTCTTTGTCAGCGCTCGTGTTTCAGTGCTGTACAACATAGCTGGCAGTACTGTTGAGTTGAAGAGGCTGGCACGTGTTGCCTTGTTGATTTTTCCTTGGAGGACATCCTTGATAGAATTGTGCACCAACCTGCTTTCTTTCTTCGCAAGAGTTCACCTTTTAATCATGGACCATGTTAATTTCTTGGCCCAAAAAGTCATATTGCTCAACTTCCTCTATTTGTTCTCCCTTTATTTGGGCTTTTGACAAGGTAAATTGGCAACATACATTTTGTTTTGCATGGTTAATTTTCAGTTCGACTTGGCTGCTTCTTGTGTTGAGATCTTGCCGCATTTTCTGCAGTTTGATAGTATTTTCAGCGATCAACACAATATCATCCACAAATCTGAGATGGTTTAACTGCTCTCTGTTGATGTTGATTGCACCTTCCAATTCATCTGCCTCATTACCATTTCGAGGCAGCCTGTGAAGACTTTCGGTGAAATCATGTCTCCTTGTTTCAAACCTTTCTTAACTCAATTACAATACAGAATACAATATATATGAAAATCTACGAAAACATCCAAATTATTTAATAAATTTTAATTGGTATTCTATTGTTTATCAGTGCAATTAAAACTGATTTTTTAATCATGATTACTTTTTTTGAGTTATTCACGTGAGTTAATCACGAGTTAACTGTGATTAATTGATATACTGCATATGAATTACTTCACTTTGGTATTTTCTTGCCAATGTAACTTTAACATACTCTTAATGTTGCTTTGATAGAAAATACATTAAAGTACATCATTAAGTTTACACTACTGCTGGGCAATATCGTTACAATGAACATTTTATCAGATACGTCAGCCCCTTTATCTGTTCATGAATTATCCATAAACACATTGATTATTAAGTATTCACAGTCTGGCATTTGCTATTTGCATAATTGCTTGTATTGCATATTTTCTGCTTCTTGGTCGGATTAGTGAAACTTTTATAAAAGGTAAGTATTTCTAGAATTATGCATGCAAATCCTAGTGTGTATACACATTCAGATCAACATTCATAACACGTTCTCTTTCCACAAAAATTATTGGGAACAAATTTAAGCCAAACAAACATTTCATTTGTATGGAAGTGTACAGAGAGCAAGTATAAAAAGGGATCAGACTACCATCCAAGTGAATTACCAGGCTTTTCCCACCAAAACTTAATAATCACGTTTATTAAGGTAGTGCCTAAGGACCAACCAAGAATGGGGCCTCAGATGTGTTAGGCACTGTACAGACACTCAGTTGCAGATAGTCTCTGCCCTAAAGAGTTTATACACTGGATGGACAGAAGGCATATAACACACAAGAATGAAGAATAGCTGATAAATTTATGTTTGCAAATATTTTTTTGGTGTTCACCCAAAAATCCTGAAAAAAATTCAGCAAAAACTAATTTAAAGTAGTTACCTCTAGCAAACAGCAAGAGACAGCACTAACGTGCAAAAACAAGCTTGAGCATAAAAAATGTTTCAAATAAGTATGTAACCAGCTTCTTTTGCACCAAAAAACAAGCACTAGAAACATTTTGAGGGTACTACAGACCTGATCCCAAGCTCACTGAAATCAATAGTGAGATTCCTTCTGATTGGATAGGGTTTTGAATCAGTCCCTATATGCATTATCGATGTGAAGCTAAAGGTATAATGCTACGGGAAACACAAGCATCTGGAAATTTTGTTATATCTTTAATGCCTCAGTCTCCCCTTTCCCAAGATATTTTGATGGTTATGTATATAGGTAAGTTATATAGCTTTAGCAAAACTACTGATTAAGGAGAATCATGAACCCGTCTTAAGAGCTGGCTGCTGTGCTGGTAAAGCATTAGGATAATAGCCATTGGCCTTAGGCTCAAATGGCAGGTAGTTGACTGTTGCTTTAATGACAAACTGGAAATAAATTCAGAGTGATGAGTTAATTGTGCATTTTATTGCACCACATCCCCTGTGTTATGGGTTAGCAGCTTTACAAAACAAAGTGAGCAAAGGGAAATTGAACACTGGCCTTATTGTGGAGTTGTTTGGATACATTGGTCTGTGCTCACCAGTGCTGGGGCCGGGGGATGCTGGTTATCCTTCCCTGCAGCAGCTGGGTTCCTTGCATCTCAGGGAAGACAAGGGGCATTCACTATTGAGTTCCCTCAGATTTTTGCTGCAAGGACAAGTGGGGCTGGTTTCATTTTTTTTCCCAGGATGTCCTCAGAGCCCTACAGTTGGAGACTGCTGAGAGACATACACTGAATCTGAATCCCAACTTACCTTGCTCATGATGACCCTGCAGCGAGGCCTCCCATTGTGATGGCTCCATGCAGGCTCTCTTCTCCTCCAGGTCCTTTGCATGAGCATTTGCACCAGGAGGAAACCAGCATAAATATAACCTAAATCAAATCCTGCTGAGTCAGCACATCACCTTTGATGTTACAAATGCTTTGCCCGTATAATTAGACTGGTTTAGCTATACTAACAGAATTCCCTAGCACAGATGCAGCATCTGCCAACAGAAGGAGTTTTTCTGTCGGCATAATAGCACCACCTCTCCAAACAACATTAGCTATCCAACAGAAGCACTCTTATTTCAGCACAGTGGCATCTGCACTGGGGGTTATGTTAGCTAGAGAATGGGTTTTTTTTTATGCTGACAAAACTTTGTAGTGTAGACCTGGCCTTAACCAGGAATAATAAAACTGAAGATATGGCAGAGCTGTAACAAGAGAACTCAGGCCTCTAAATCCCTATAAGTAGAACTCATGACAACTAAAATTGCTTTTTTAAAAATGAGAAGCTTCAGGGAGTAACTCCACACAAGTTCAAATGGAGAATTGATAAGCGAGAAGGCATTGCCACAGGTTTTGCATAAGGATGGGACCCTACATCCCACATACCTACCTGGGACAGGACCATATAATTGAAAATACTTACAGTTGAGGTAGCACCCAGACCCCAATCAGTATCAGGGCTTGTTGTATTAATTTAGATGGAATATAAGAGTTAAAGGTGTTAACATGATCCTGTCCAACATTACAAGGAGGTCCTGTATAAAACAAGGTTCAGAGTTTGGTGTACAAGTACCTCTGCCTGCTTAGTACCAAGGCGCAAACATTATAAAAAATCCTTTTAATCTTGTATTACATGTAAAGAAGGAGGAAAAATAATTAAAGCATTTTAAATGTAAAGTATTAAGTAAAGCTTTCATTTTAACAACATCCCTTATTCCCTTTTTCTTTCGCTGGAGGGAATTTTTGGAAGGAAAACCCTATTTGCTAGTCTTTTAGATGATAACAGTCCTTTTGGGGGAGGGGGGGAGAGGAACAAGTTAGTTGAGCTGGCCTGGAGCTGTTATTGTTGCATACCTATCCTGTTTCCTAGAAGAAAAAATAAGATAAACACAGAAGAGGAAAGGAAAGAACAGTATAGATAGAGAATGCAGCTTCTGTCTTTGGTGTTGACTCTCGCTTGCAATCTCATTGCTAGAAAAACACAGGCACAGCGCATGGTTTTATCAGCTACTCCAAGACTTGGCCAATTTGTACCAGCATCAGGCTGTTCAGGGCATTGCTTTTAGCTACCTCTTTGGTTACAGGCTTATGGCAGTGTTGCAAAATATACTGTCTTGGCCACCAAAGCCAGCCTCTTATTAGACAGAAGGAAGAAAGGATGGGAATAGGAAAGAGAGGAAAATAAGGTGGGGACGAAAAGGACACGCAGGGAGAAACAATTGTTTCACATCCCTGGTGGGGTTTGGGATTCAACCATAGCCAGTGGCAGTGGTAATGTCATCAGGATCCCTCTGTGATGGGTTGAATCACAGAAACCCCTTTGGGGCTGCCAACTGGATGTGCCAAAACTACTTCTGCCCCTGCTTTCCCTGCCAAGCTCAGGATCCCAGCACCCTGTCTTGCTGAGCCAGACTCTCCCGTCTGCTCCAACACAGACCCAGGGTCTGAATTGCCCCAAAACTGCAGGTTTACCTGAAAGCAGCTTAAGAAGTGTTTCTGTCTTTAACACTCAGATGCCCAAATCCCAATGGGGTCTAAACCCAAATAAATCCGTTTTATCCTGTATAAAGCTTATACAGGGTAAACTCATAATTTGCTTGCCCTCTATAACACTGATAGAGCGATATGCACAGCTGTTCTCCCCCTCCAACCCCCCAGGAATTAATTAATTAATAAGTAAAAAGTGATTTTCTTAAATACAGAAAGTAGAATTTAAGTGGTTCCAAGTAGTAACAAACAGAACAAAGTGAATTACCAAGCAAAATAAAATAAAACAGAATTCTACTATATTATGTCTAATACAGTAAGAAACTCAATACAGATAAGCTCTCACCCTCAGAGATGTTTCAATACATTTCTTTCACAGACTGGACGCCTTCCTAGCCTGGGCACAGTCCTTTCCCCTGGTACAGCCCTTGTTCCAGCTCAGGTGGTAGCTAGGGGATTTCTCATGATGGCTCTCTTTGTTCTGTTCCACCCACTTATATATCTTTTAAGTTTTGCATAAGGTGGGAATCCTTTGTCCCTCTGGGTTCTCCTGCCCCCTTCTCAATGGAAAAGCACCAGGTTAAAGATGGATTCCAGTTCAGGTGACATGATCACGTCACTGTAAGACTTCATTACCACTTGCCAGCACACACATATACAGGAAGACTTACAGGTAAAACAGAGCCATCTGCAGTCAATTGTCCTGGTTAATGGGAGTCATCAAGATTCCAAACCACCATTAATGGCCCCCACTTTGCATAACTACAATAGGCCCTCAGAGTTATATTTTATATTTCTAGTTTCAGATACAAGAGTGGTACATTTATATAAATAGGATGACCACACTCAGTAGATTATAAGCTTTGTAATGATACCTTACAAGAGACCTTTTGCATGAAACATATTCCAGTTACATTATATTCACTCATTAGCATATTTTTATAAAATCATATATATTGCCACATCAGACCCTCCTTCTGAACTTACTGCCAGAGACTTGGACACTGACCATGGTGGAGGTGGTATACCTAAAATTTGTTTTTGGGCTCCCCTCTGCGACAGACACTCCTGTGTCCCCCAAAAGGGAAAGAGGCCCTGATCCAGCTGTAGGCTTACAGCTACCAGCTATGACAGACCTTTCACTAGCCAGCAAAATCCGCCCCCCACGCACACACCCCTTTCACTCAGGTTGCGCTTGCTTCCAGCTACAGAGTCCTTGGGGTCTGTTCCCACTGCGGCAGTCACCAGGACCCCAACTTCCAGCTCCAGGATGCATGTTCCTGTGCACCTCTTCCATTCCATTACAGCCAGTTCCTGCTTCTGGGTTGGAATTGCTTTGTCTTTTAAGTCCAGGGTTTGCTGGTGGGCAGAACTTTTCTTTTTCCAGGGCAGCCTTTTCCCCAAGCAAATTACACATCAATTTCCATGTGTCTTCCCTTGAGACCATCACTCGACAAGCTGGGATACCACAGAGATCCCTCTCCTGCCAGAACAGGCACCCCTCCACTTCTGTCTTGCTAAGTTAGACACTCCAGTCAGCTTCAGCACAGACACAGAGATTGGGCCACACCTGTCTGCAGTTCACTGAAACTGAGATGCACTCAGCTCAGGGGCTTCTTAGTTAACTGAGACTTTCCCAGAGCCCAGTGTTCAGCCTTTCTGGGCAATTGGCAACTTGTATAGTTCTAGCGTCTTCTGATCTTCAATCTTATTTATTTTGCTTCCTTTTCTGTCCCTACTTCCCTTGCCCGAAATAAGCAAACAGAAAATAACAAACCAGTAACCACTTGGTCTGTTCTCCAGCCACCACACTTAAAATCACTACCAGTAACTCAAAGCAATCAGCTGTGCACAGACCCTGCTCGACTACACCACCGGGGCAGATCTCACTGCCATGGTTGTTGGCAGACAGCTGCTGCTACATATTCCCCCCACCCCCGAAAAGACTTTTCTTTAAGCCTGTGACGCTTCCCAGGAGTAGCCAGGGTTATGAGGCATCTTGCTACCACATACGCTTAGCATGAGGCAACCTTGTCTGTGCCTTCCATGGGTCAGCTCCCCAACTCCACCAGCCATGGGCAACACTCCCTTTAGGCCTACGCAGGCCCCACTGACTCTCTACAGGTTAGCGATAGGCTCCCAAACCCTCCAAGTGTCTCCCTGGAACGTCCAGCCCTTGTTTCACTCACAGCATTCACAGATTTGCTGCTTCCAGAGAAACAGTACCCCCCCACACACCATCTTACCTCCACCTCAGATCGCCTCTCCCCTTAACACACAGCACTTGGATGTGTCTATAGTGAAAACGAGTAGACGCTTATTTAACAAAGTATAGAGATTCAAGTAATAGCAAGTAGAAGTACTGGAAACAAATTGTTAAATATAAAATAATCATAGCACACATTCGAGAGCCTAGACTCACTTAACTAGATACTTTCCTGTTTTATAGATCAATGCTCACCCCAGGTCCTTCCAGCATTTTACAGCCAGGCCTGACTGTGATCTTTTGTCCATGAGACAAGTCATATTGTCAGCTTGCCTCTTAAGAGGAAGATTCAAGGGGTGCCTCTGCTCTCCTAGATATACTCCATAAATCCATTGTCTACTTATAAACAGGCTTCCCTCCTGCTGTTTGTTTTTCCTGTATACTTTCTTTCTTGTAGATTTTGGAATCTATTGATTAGCCTTAGGCTCAGTATGTAAATAGGCATACATGGTGAAGCACACAGTACACAATACCCAAAATGACCAGACAGGGAGATAAGTGTTTGTTACCCCTGTCTTTAAAGAACCTGTCTTAGGCAGGGCACCTCCTGGTGACCTGCCTTACCTTCAAGACTTTAAGAACATATTTTCCAGTATAGATATTTTCCAGTATAGATACATAACTTCTCCAATATTATTCTTACATCCATTTTGCAATGATTTATGATGACCAGGGAGCTACTGGCTCTTGGTAGGATCCTTACTTGCCATCATTTGTTGAACTAATATGTACATACCTGATCCACGGGGTCCCAATAAAATCCTAAATACCACCTGTACCTTCTGCCAGTTGGCATCAAAAGGTCCCTGGGCATGGTGGGTAGAAGAGCCCATCGTCTCATTATTTCGTCCACCAGTTAGGCCTAAATTCCAATACACCAATTTTGATTCATTAATTTCTACTCCTACACTTTTCTTGTTTACCAGGCATGATCTTAACATAGTCTTTGAGTTATATCAGTAGGTCTTTTTGTTCAGATTAATTCAAAATGTCTCCCCTTTGCACCTATTCCCCATCAACATTTATTGTTATGGGCTCTTGTGACACTATGAACTTTTTATTTGCTTTTCACAACTGAACTAACAATTAGAGCAAATTTGTAGGCCCAAATATTACAATAGTCTCCCCCACATCCACTTATGCTAGGCACTATACAAACACATACAAAGACCTGCTACACTAAACTGAGCCCATTTCTCACATACCACAAGGCCCCTTTACATCACTCTAGCATTACGATCTGTAAAATGGGTGTAAATATCATTTACATATAAATAATAAGTGCACTCTACCTTAAGATCCCTTTACACTACCAGCACTGGGGCATTAATATAAATGAGAATCAGGTCAGTGTGAAGATTGACCATGACCAACTACATTACATTTCACAGACCCAGCTCTGCTAAGCATAGCTAAACTGAAAAATAGTTCCTAAAACAATATTATGTCATACATCTATATCATAAAAATTCATTTACTCCCACATCCCCCTGCAAAAATCCCATCATGTTCATAGTATGTATTAAACCTCACTGAGATTTCTAAGTAGGTTTTAATAACAGTGGCACAACTAATTTGCTCAGATATTGAACTCCATCTAAGTAATGTTATGATCAAGATAATTAAATTAAGAAAATATTTAATGTAACTTATTTTTCAATCAGGGCTTCAGGTGACTCTCTAAACATCTATTTTTTTCCCTTATTGTATTCAGTAAATCCCAAACCACCCTTTCAGAGCATAATGCTCTTCTTTTATATGATATAGCAACGTTGACATCATTACGTGTATGCTGAATTGAATTCATTTCAGTCTGAAATAGATTTGCATCCCAGCAGAACAGATTAATCCCTCAGTGAAATCTGTATCTACCCAAGCAGACATTTTGTAAGCTGCATCAAGGTCATCACAAGAGCTGGAGGAGCCGGAGGGAACCACCTCAAGAGACACAGTTAATGGCCACAGCTACTGTCGTGATTTCTACTATTACTGGGTATAGAATCTTACTTCCCAATCTTGCTTCCACTTAAATCAGTGGCAAAACTCCCAGAATGCAATGGACATAAGAATAGAAACTTAGTCCCTCTAGGACACTTCCCCTGGCAAACAAATCCCTCCAGATGGCCTGGCACAATTTGCTTGCATGTTATAGCCTTTCACTCTACTCACTGATGGTCCAACCAGTTTAGACAGTAAGCTCTCCTTACTGTCTAGGGGGGAGGGATAGCTCAGTGGTTTGAGCATTGGCCTGCTAAACCCAGGGTTGTGAGTTCAATCCTTGAGGAGGCCACTTAGGGATCTGGGGCAAAAATTGGTCCTGCTAGTGAAGGCAGGGGGCTGGACTTGATGACCTTTCAAGGTCCCTTCCAGTTCTAGGAGATTGGTATATCTCCAATTATTACCTTTATTACCTCTCCAAGGAAGGGACCATATTCTGTGTGTTTACACAGCATTTAGCACTATCCTGGGTGCTACCAGAAGCAAATAGCAATCACAGATGCTAGAACACTTCAAAGGATATGTCTTGAGTTCACTGCATATTCACTTACATTATACATCATTCCCTGGGTCACAGTAGTCCTGTGGGATAGCTTTCCAACTGCACCTCTTTACAAATCCACCCCCTTCCAGGGGGTAACAAAACTGTCCAAACAAAAAGTGAAACTAGTTCCACAGCTCACAAGGGGCCAGGCCCCCTCACACACTGCAGGGGGAACAGTCTTTCGGATTTCACAGAAAGTCTCAGCCCCTGCATAGCTAAAAGCCAAACCTTAGTCCTGGGAGTTGGCACAAAAGAAACAAACTGGCCTACCTCCTTGCCTCAGTAGACACAGCCTGGTAGTGCTCTTGAGCCATTCTTCAGTACGTAACCCACCAAGCCTGGGTACAAAGGAGCACCCCAACTGGTCTGAGTTCTTCCCTTTTAAGGGCCCTCCCCAGGCCTGGCAAACTTCACAGGTGCAGCAAGCTGGGGCTGATTGTGACTGGTGGGCGGGTGTGTCTATATGAGGAGGAGATTTGCCCTGCCACAAACATAAAGGAAAATGGTCTTAGAAATACTTCCTGTGCTGCTGATCATCCAGCATCACTGGGGAAAAATTCACCAAAAGAAAACATCCTTAATGTGGTTGGGATATATTAACTCCTAAACAGGGTAAACCATCTTCAAAGGCACAATTCTGCTATTAATCGGCCAATGGGAGTTTGGATGCTAACTTCAGTAGGAGCTAAATTGTATCCAAAGACTTCCCCCCCTTCTTTTCTCCCTTGAATCCTGTGAATAAACTATTGAAAGATCTAGCACTATGGTCAAGAGATAAAGGTCAGCAGATGTTGTGTAGAGTTTTCTCTGAACGTGATGGTAGCACTTTTTCTTCAGTTAAAAACATCTCCTGCCTACAGCTGGGAGGATAATGGAAAAAAAAGATTCATCAGCATTCTCATGTGAAATTTTTCTTGACATGCATCAGGTAAATTATTATACCAATAAATTGGTGAATTAGTCATGTTGATCTATGAGTTAAAAAAAACATCTTTAAAGTATTTAAAAAAATTCTGCCAAATTAATAAATTAGTCAACAAATATTATTCAGCCAGCTGTAGGAGGGACATGGGTAGAAAATCCGATGGTACCCAAGAAACAGTGATAAAAATAATAATGTTATAGCACCCTTCATTCTTAGGGATCACAATGGACTTTACAACAACAGCACTGATTTTTCAGATACAGAGGCTGCTTTCTGCCACTCACTGGTGCAGATCAGCCCTACATCTGGCAAATCTATGCAATGGAGCATGTCCCTTATGGTATGAAGATTCTTGAGTGGAATAACACTTCCAAACAAACTCCTCAACCAATCTCTCACTGGCTCCCAACGTGAGGGGCATGGTAGGAGAATAGGAGGCAGAGCCTGGGTTCTTTGATGCCTTGCTGATCCCTAGCTGCTCTAATAGCCCCAGGGAAACAACAGCAGCTGGTTTAAATGAGAGATGTCTTCAGCCTACTTATTTATGCTGTACACTAACCCAATTTCCAGTCTCAGGGTTCAGACTCTTTAGCAATATTGGAGAATCAGATTCCATATATACACACTAATAACTTCATTCATCACAGACATGCAGCCCCTGCTGAGGTGGAGTATGTCAGTTGTTTAACATTGTTGGGCAAAACTACAGAGGATTTAAAGGCAGGAAATGAAAAATAATATATCCAATTGAAACTGCAGGAGTAATTTACATTGGCAGAAGATAATAATTACTTAAAACGATATTTAACCAAGACACCAAGATTAAACACCTCTCTGCTCTTTTGAAAAGTGCCATGGAAGCTTTAATGGCCATACGTGGCCCAGACTTCAGTTGTATATATTATCTGAAAGTCTGTACAGCATCTTTTAACATCCATCCTGTGGCTAATAAGTAAGGTTGCAGGGCAGATCTCCCCTGAGAGTGTGCATGTACAACTCCCCTGACTGCAAAAGGAGTTTTGCATGCATGTCTGATTAGGCTGTGGGGTAACAAACAAATATTTTAAAGGCTGGCACCTTCCTAGGAGAAAGTTGTGCTTTCCCTTTAAAAATGTTTAAATTTGACGACTTGTATGTCATAGTTCCTGAAGCAAAAGGAGGTTGACCTGTCTTAACCTACTAATATTAATAATTTTTTCATGAATTAATGTTATTCATCAGTTGTGAGACCATTTGAATTGAAAACAATAAATGTGACTAAGTCACACTCATTAATTTTCTTCTCCGTTTTTCTCTCTCTCTTTCAGCTCGTCTCAGAGCTCTCTTTCAGACACACACACAAACACACACAGAGTTAACATTTGTTGTACTCAGAAGCTGAGGATGCTAATAGTGAAAAAAGGTTGACTATGAGTCGCTTCTACCTGGCGGAAAATACAGTAGAAAATATGCTGTTAAAAAGCAGTCTGTTTCCTTCCATTCAAATATGACTTTGGCATGCAATCAAAAGAATACTTTGTTTATTGTATCTGAGCACTCAAGAAACATCACAGGTTAAGTTGCTTTTGACCCAAAACAAAAGAAAAATTTCTTAGGGTATGGCTACACTTGCGAGTTGCAGCGCTGGTGGAGGCTTTCCGTAAGTGGCCACACCTGCAGGGCACTTCCAGCGCTGCAACTCCCTGGCTGCAGCGCTGGCCGTACACCTCACTCAGCATGGGGAATAAGGATTGCAGCGCTGGTGCTGCAACGCTGGTCATCAAGTGTGGCCACACACCAGCGCTGTTATTGGCCTCCAGGGTATAAGGGTGTATCCCAGAATGCTTTTAACTACATTACTCCCTTTGTTTTGTTATGCAGCCTCTCTTTGTTTTGTTGTGAACCTCCGGAGCTCCGTTGCTACTGGAGCTGCTCTACCGGAGCTGCTTATCAGCTCCTGTTTGCTGTGATCAATCTGTGAACAATCAAAAGAGATCCTCCTCCCTGCGTGATTCACAGGGGTTGAGTGTTTGCATTTTGCTTGACCAGCAGCGAGAAAAGGAGTCATTCACAGGGGTTGAGTGTTTGCTTTGCTTGAGAGAAACAGGGGGAGGGGGCAGAGGGGGGGAAGAGAGTATGTTGGATGCAGGCTGTTTGCAGTTAACAGTAAGGGGGTGGGAAAATTTTCTGATTTTGCACAGTGTCAGTTCCAAAAATCCACTCTCTCCCCCCCCCGTCCCTGTCACACTGCCCCACACACCCCTCTTTTGAAAAGCACGTTGCTGCCACTTGAATGCTGGGATAGCTGCCCATAATTCATCACTCCCAACAGCGCTGCAAATGCTGCAAATGTGGCCACACTGCAGCGCTGATAGCTGTGAGTGTGGTCACACACCAGCGCTGGCCCTGCACAGCTGGACGACCAGCGCTGCAACTACCAGCGCTGCAGATTTGTAAGTGTAGCCATACCCTTATTAAATAAATGATTCAACCTAAAATGAAAGTAGTAATATTTCATGAAGTTGTGAATTACTCTGATAGCAAACAATCTTTGTTATAAACTTATTTTTAATTGAACTGCTACACACACACACAAAACTTTCAGGGAATACTTGAATCATATAAATCTAAGCCAGCTAACAGGGAGGAGCAGAGAACATTCGCTCACATATGAAGCATGGATACTCGTGTTTTTTCAAAATTTCCATTCCATGAAAAATTCATCCCATTTCAGGATGGAAACAAGTAAAGAAACGTCAATCATTCCCTGGGATGGGAATTCTGAATTTTGCTCAGCTCTATGGTCAGTGTAAAATTGGTCTTTTATACCCAAGAGATTTTTGTTCTTGTTAAGGAATCACTGAAGAAGTATTATATAGTTAGTCACAGTGGAATACACATGAACAGTGACAATCCGTAAGTACTAACTATGAGGTTTTGTAAGTCTACAGATGCACTTTGGAACCTTACCAAATCCATTGTTGCATCTGCTCTCTCACCAGAACATGTTATTCCTGAACCTTGTTTCCTTTATCCAAAAAGGAATCATTGTTCCTACTTCTAGCTATTTAAAGTTGCAATTATTATGGACCAAAAGCCATTCCTCCCTTTGGTTGGATTGTGTCAGGGTCTAATTATAGCTGTGTGAGCAACCCTCACACCTCTGCATTAGACACCAGATAGTGGCTCTGGCCACATAAGAGCAAAAACTCCTGATTGAAGGCTTTTGAGAACAGATTTATAGACTAGGGACAAATATTACCACAGACAATTACAATTGAAACACTTGTCCAGCTTATTTGATTGTGGAACAGCTACAGAAACAAATGCCGTACAACTGAGTGCAGTACATTACTAAATATACACTCTCTAACCAATCGTTATGAAAAGAAAATTGTGCCACATGTTATAGTGTTAGTTTTTCATTAGATCACAATAAAATATCATTGCCCAACTCTCCTGTGAGACTGGTTTTAATGGTTTATGCAGAAATTTTCGCTTGACAAGCAGCTGTGAAAGCAGGCATTACTGTTTTGATAGATACAGATGTATGTCATTCACTCAGATGCTGCAAAAACAAAAATCAAATCAATATACATAACATTGCCAAACACGATAGCAAGATAAACAAAGTTCTTCCACATATTAGATTATTTCCCCTCCACTCTGAGAATCACATGCATTTGAGAACCATTTTAAATTGAGAGAGAATATTGGATATCTTAGTCTTTGATATTCATGTCACCTAGACAGCTCTGGAAATGGCACCCATTTGAGAGGTTCTCTTTGAATCACCACTGCTAGTGTGAATGCATTATCCATGATACTTTTTTGTTTATAGCCAAACTGGAGAGGCCATGTGCCACGTTCTCTGGGGCTGCATCTACACCTGCCATTTTGGAGCAGACTTCCATCATTGTACCTGATGCAGCTCCATCAGTGGTACCAGTAATGGGTTAAGGACCAACCATTGACATTTTTTATCACCATGTCAGAGCTCTAGGCATGACTTTGTAGTAAAAAGGTCTGAGCCCTGTCTACACTAGGTCTCCCACCACTGCTGCCACTGATTGAGCTGCATCTGTGAGACATTTCCTGAAATTTACCAGGGTAGTCATGACCATAATCTAAATAACCTGAGAGAGGAAAATACAATGAAGCCAATGCTAGTTACAGTTGCCTGATACTCTTGAATTCAGTTTTGATTAATCAAACAAGCAAAGGCAAAATTTCAGGTTGACATTTTGTTATTTTCCAAGATTAGAACACAATGAGCAATTCCTAGGAGCAATTCTGAAATTTCTTATCATAAAAGACATGTGGGAAAGTGGTATATCCCTATGCTGCCTAGGTATTCAGTGGGACAGTGGTATATCCCTATGCTGCCTAGATATTCAGTGGGACAAGTGCTTTCAAAACCAGAGGTATAGAGATAGCTGAAAAGACCATGCCAATTACAGCTAATCAACATATAGGGATGATACAAGTCAGAGAGGATGGTTTTCAGAGATACTACTCCATTAAGAGGCCTGTGAAAGTGGAATGTGAGATTTCACATTCATGGTCTCAGAATCAAATTTGCTCAATTTAGAAGCAACTGAAGTTTTGCTGTTGTTGGGGTTATTTCTAAGCTGAAGTGCAACCATCTCCAGAGTGCAAGATGCAGGGCCGGCTCCAGACCCCAGCGCACCAAGTGCGTGCTTGGGGCGGCATGCCATGGGGGGCGCTCTGCCTGTCGCCGGGAGACCTCCCACAGGCATGCCTGCGGATGCTCCACCGGAGCTGCGGGACCAGTGGACCCTCCGCAGGCAAGTCTGCAGGAGGTCCACCGGAGCCGCGGGACCGGCGACCACCAGAGTGCCCCCCACGGTGTGCCGCCATGCTTGGGGCAGCGAAATTGCTAGAGCCGCCCCTGGCAAGATGGAAACCACAATACATTGCACAAGCGTTGCTTATTGAATTTAAGTGGGTGTTAAATCACAGTCCAAAAGCAAAGAATTTTGAACTGTCTACTAAAAATACAATTTCTCATTTTTCAGTCTTCTGCCTATTATTTTGACATTGTTTCACTAGTTCTCCAGGCACCAAAGATTTCCCCCTATATAAATAAGACCTAAATTTCTGATGTAAAAACCAAACAGATGTTTTTCTTTTCTTTTTATCCAGTCCTTCCCAATCCTTCCCCCCAACCCTTTTCTCGGTCACCCTTACAAAGTTGCAGTTACAGTATGCTATGGGAAATACTGTGCAGCCCATCCCTGAAGAACTACATTACCCACAAGGCAAGATTTGACCATTGCCATTACAACTCTCCCATGTACAACTGGTTTACCCTCATGACTGATATTGTAAAGATTAAATGTGGAACATTGTAAAGCTTATGACCAGGTATGAGGCACAGTATAGAGAAGGGGAGTCCTGCACTCAGCAGGATAGGTGGCAACCCAAAAATAGAGAGATCCTTGAATCTTTCCTTTAATGATATTTCAAATTGTCTAGATACCCGGGGCAGGGAAGGATAAACAAGCACAGTACTGATGCTGCATGACTTAATGGGAGGATAACTGAAAGAATAAAACCTTTGCAACCTGCTGAGCTAACCCAAACTTGCTAAGCTACTAGAACATTAATGAGAGAGATTTTAATTAAATTGTTTGTAATTAACTCTCCCAAGAGTAAAAAATGTAAAACTGGTGAAGACAAAATACCTGTAGTACTCTCACCAGAATGTGTGATTCCTGCAAACTCTTTCCTTTCTCCAAAATAGCAATCATTGTTCCTCCATCTAACTATGTAAAGTTGCAAGTGTTATGGACTAAACACCAGTTATTTCTTTAGGTTGGATTGGGGCTTAGTCTAATGTAGCTGTGCTGGAGAGAAGGCCTCAGCTCCAGTCCTCTGCATTAGTCTGCTTCAGATTGTGGCTTTGCATGTGTGATACTCCCCCAGTGGGTGGATAAATAAGGGTGGAGTCAGGGGTCTGCTCCCTGTTGCATTCTATGTAGATCGGGGTAGGCAACCTATGGCACGGGTGCCGAAGGTGGCAAGCAAGTTGATTTTCAGTGGCACTCACGTTGCCCAGGTCCTGGCCTCCGGTCCGGGGGGCTCTGCATTTTAATTTAATTTTAAATGAAGCTTCTTAAACATTTTAAAAACCTTATTTACTTTATATACAACAATAGTTTAGTTGTATATTTATAGACTTATAGAAAGAGACCTTCTAAAAATGTTAAAATGTATTACTGGCATGTGAAACCTTAAATTAGAGTGACTAAATGAAGACTCGGCACAGCACTTCTGAAAGGTTGCCAACCCCTGATGTAGATGGAATATATGGGCTAAACATAACTCAGTCCCTGTGGAACACTAAACAGTGTTAAACAAGATTTGGGGCCTCAGCCTGCTTTGTACCATGGCAAACGCACCATTAAAAATCCTTTAAACTTTTTTATTACAGATAAAGAAAAGAAGGAAAAACAGTTAAAGTATTTGACATGTAATGTATTAAACAAAGCTTTCATTCTAACGGCATCCCTTGTGCCCTTTCCCGGGAGAGAGATTTTAGAAGCAACCCCCCCACCCCTTGTTTGACAGTCTTTTAGATGGTATCAGAGACAGTAATAACTGCCCTTTTGGGGAAAGGAGTAGTTACTGCTGTTGTTAAAATGTGATCCCCTTTCATCCCAGGGGTTTGGCATTCAGCTGGAGCCGTAGAGGTGGCTGTGTCATCTGGATCCCTCTCTCCAGCCCAGTCTGGTCAAAACATCTCTCAGGACGAGGATGTCAAAGGCCTGGGGTCCCAGGTGATGGTGAAACTTGCTCTAATTTCCCCCCCAAAAGTGTCTTTCTTTAAGGACCCACACAGGAAATGGTGGGTGGAACAGCCCATCCCCTTCACCTATTTTCAGCAGCCTTTCTTCTTGGGTAGGCAATGGAGGAGAGTCCACATTAATCCCCTCCCTAGCCTTAACAAGGATTTACCTAAGGCGGGAAACCTTTGTTTGATCCCCATCCCCCTACAGAGGAAAAGCACCAGCAGTGTCCAAGGTGGTATTTTGTACCAGGTGACAGGACCACCTGACCTGATAGTGTCACAGCTACATCCCAGGATGCCTCTCAGGAAGGAGGGAAGATTAGTATCAGAACATGCTTAAGGTGTCAAGTTGGGCACTCGGTAAGTGAAGCACCCAAAATCACTAGCCATTTTTGACAGGCTCAGTCCTGCTCTTTATTTTTAATAAAGTCCCTGATAAACTAATAAGATCTTGGCTATATTTCTGATGATAAAATTAAAGTTTAAGACAACTAAAACAAGACACATTAACTAGGTATGTTCCTTGTCCCTTGAGACAGATGCATTACAATGCTCCATAGTAGCATTGTTTGCATAAATGTGTCAATTGATTGACCACTGTACATGTTTACCCCAGACTTTGGACATCCATATTAAATATGGATATATTTAATAAACATATATTAAATGTTTAATATAAACAAAACATTTTCTTTTGTTTATATTAACTTACAGGAAACCTAGCCCTGGGTCATTTATTCAAAGGGTTGGCAAACATCTGAAATTCACACTGTAAATACAAGTTCATGAGCTATATCTTCCCATTTGGTAAGACACCTGGAATGGGCTCAGACGTCTTTGGATGGGTGTGATTGTGTTAATGACACACAGCCCTAGAGAATAAGAGGAAGTAAGTTTTTCAAGGATGCCCTTTGGGTTTTGATCATTTACAACTTCTTATGCATTTCTCTATTCTCCCGTTTCCTTCCTCAGTGGTTTCATAAGCATTTTTTTTGTTTTGTTTTACCATCAACACCTTGTCATCGGAGAGCCCTTTTTCTTTCCTAAGTGAGATTTGCTGCTTGTGAACCCCCCTCTCACTGCCGGGAAAAGTGGACCATTCAGTAGTGTTATTTCTATCATGGGAGATTGTGGAGTCACAGTAGGTGTGGCTGATAAAAAGAAGCACTTAAAAGCAGCTCCAGGATGTACACCCAGCATCTGACCCAGCTCCTGCTGAGCTACTGGAAAGACTCTTGTTGACTTCAGCAGGAGTTGACTCAGGCCCCAAAAGATTTTGTCTCCTTTACCTAATATAGGCTTTGTTCGTGTCTGATGTATTATTAATTATTATTATTATTTACTTTGCATTCTAATAAGCCTATGGTCACTAATTACATTACATTGCACCAGATCAGTGATACTTGGACCTCAGTGGTTCAGAAGCCAAATTAGCCAAATTAGCAATCAACATTACCTAAAGAGCCACAGTAGTGTGAATTCATTGTTGCATTTATAATAGTACTGTTCATATTTAAACAGTATGACGGGGGAAATATTTAGGGTATATTATTCTCACAGCAACGAAGTTAATAACTTAGGACAAGTTGACAACGTAAATGGTTAATAACAGAATAAAAGCATCCAGTGTTTCAATATCATGTGCTGCAAATAGCTGCAGGAGGCACATTAAAGAGCCACTTGTGGCTTGCGAGCTGCAGTCTGAGCATCACTGCACTAGGTACTATACAAATACACAAAAACAACATGTTCCCAGCCCTGATGATCTTACTGTGTTTAAAAACCAATGGAAAAGTGGGAGGGGATACAACATACAACTACAGTGATCAAGATGAAAGTTAGCACATTTCTTGTAAGTTTCATGGTCGCTTTTAAAAATAAAATACACTATACTCAGTTTCCTCTCTCCTAGCAATTGTTAATTCCTCTTTTTAAAAAATCATTTTTCCTTCCACATGTTCTGAATGGGACGTCAGAAAGCCTCAGAGTCAAAGTCATCAGAAACAACTTTCTTAATTAACTCTCCATGCTGGGCTGGGACTATATGTCCTTTAGAAATAGGTTCTCAGGATAAACCCATTAGCCGGGGTTCAGTGTTCAACAGAGACGGTGGCTGTCGATTCCATTAAATACCTTTTAACTATGTAATTAATTCCTTTCCTATCAGAAGCAAGGTGATCAGATGGCCAGAGCCCAAAAGTAGGTTCACTATTTGATTGTAACAATGGACAATCTTGGCCAGACTTTTAAAGTTGGCCGTGTATAATTGCATATATGAATTTACACATGCCTAGCTTTGAACATATATCTCATGAATACCCAGAAGTCAGGTGTGTTCACACATGCATGGCTATGCATGTTATTTACCTCATTGGGCATGCATGCACACATTCCTGTTTAGAGCAAACATGCATATGTGTATTTGCTCAAAATTGCACATGCCTAATTTTGAACAATCTAGCCTTCTCTCCAGAAATGGGGCTAAATCAAAACCTGAATCTAAATTTTGGGGGAAGTGCACATCTGGATCAGAACATTACAGCTTGGGCCTCACCGTGTGTCAGTACAGGAATGATCATGAGTGAAAAAAACTGAAACTGTAGGCAATGTTTATCTGTAGCTTGTGTTCAACATGTGTGACGTGTATGTGTCCAATGTGTGTGTGAAATGATCACAGCCAGTAAACTAGAGAATCTAGTGAAAGCTACTGTTTTTAAAAGTTGTTTTTTGTATAATTAGTCATCTTGACTCTTCACATTAGCAGCACTACAGATGCAGATTACAACACAATAATAAAAGGTACTTTCCTAGTAAGGGCTAGATTGAAAGTCAGTGTACGCTAGGACTGAAGTGGGACTCAGGATGAAATTCTGGCCCCACTGAAGTCAATGACAAAACTCCCATTAAACTTAAAAGAAGCCAGGATTTCATCTCTAGTATTCCTTTCCATTGTGCTGCTGCAGAAAAGTGAGAAAATAGACACCTGCTACAAAGAAAGGCAGGATTTAGCCCCATTAGCCCCTCATTACTAGACACCACTGATGGCTTCTGTAACTGGGTGGCTTGCCCCTGAAAGGGTAGAGGGCTGGGGCCAGCCAACCCTAGTTACTCTGGAGGCACTTGAATTCCATGCTCAGGTTTGCTTCCTAAGTACAGCAACTAGGGTTGGCTGGCACCAGGCCTCTAACCCTTAAGGGTTACAACCCCTGTGAGAAGAGAACGTAGCATATAATGAAAGTAGTCTGTGGTCATTTGCCAGAGCACTTAAATCAGTTTTTGTATTATTTTTTTTAAAGGTTTTTGCTTTAAACTTTTTGAGGGAGGAAACTAGAGCTAGAAGGTCTCAGAATAAAATATTTACCCTACGCAGGTTCCCAAATAATTTGAGCTTCATGTTCTATTTAGTAGCTATTCCTCTCTCTACTACCTGCTTTTAAAAGTAGCTTGTCCTCGTATTTTAAACATTTTCTACTATTTTCATTTATTCTGCACTGCTGAATTTGCCTGAGCCAATGGTTTGCAGAAGGGACAGTAAATGCCACCAAGACACGCACCCCTAAAGATACTGAGAGGTAAGAGGGACTGGGTCTTTCACAAGGGAAGACAAAACTTCCAATCTTTTGCAGAGAGAACAGGTGATATTCAGGGATCCAAATATAATCTGTATAGAATGGAACTCTGCATACAAATACCGTATCAATAATGGTCTATGTGTCCATGATGAGGATTGCTAATGTCCCTTGCATATGTAGTTAGATGCTTAGGTACACAAATAATATCTTTTAGTCCTGGTATTTCTGTTGTTGTACATTTCTCTTTTCTATCTTAGCTTTGTGTTAAAAAGGTACATGGCAGATTTTTCTGAACTACCCAAAAACTCTTCTGTTCCCTTCCAACCTAAAAGCTTGCCTAAGAAACCTGCCAGTTTTGAACCCAGAAGGTGGTAACCCAGCTGCTTAAGTGGAGATTTTGTATATTGCAAACCATTGCCTTTCATCCAAAAAAGCCCTCAGTGACTCCAACAACACTCCTCTCCACACCATCTGCACAACCATTAGCCGAGCTCAAGTATCAGTCTTCACCTTTCTTCATTTGTATTAGCACCGGAAGAATGTCTGTGGAGTTCACTTAGGTCAGCCGTGCTGTCACTTCTGTTCCTTGGCCTTTGAAGTCTTTGTGTCTATACACCATCATATCATCTCTCCCCCAATACACACAGACTACAATAAATGGAAATGCCTCTTGAAACCCTTTATTCTTTTCACAACTCTTGGTTTGATACCCAAGAAATAACATAACATCCTGTTCTCTTTATCTGGTTGCAGACTTAACGGTGAATATTTGTTTGATTTTTTAATTAATTTATTTTGTACAAGCTCATTGTGCTTTTGCATTTAGTCTTCACGGACATGCAAGTGACCGTGTTCAACTGGCACAAGTGTTTATAGAAAGCCAATGTCAAAGCTTCTCACACAGACTGAATTTTAAATATGCACATGCAATAATTTGTGCCAGAAGTGTTTGCACACTTACCCAGTGAGAAAGAGAAACAATATTATGAGACTTACCTGGCAAAACAGAACGAAAAGCACAGCTTGACTTTTAGATATTGGTCATCTATGCATACAGAAAAATAACACTGTCCTCAGCCTCCACTGGAACAAGTCACAGCCATGTTCTCATTTATCGTTTTTTGCTCTCAATCTCTCCTGTTAAAACCATTCCACTTTGCATACTCATTGGAAAACACCAATTCACCAGTGTTGAAAACACCATTGGAAAACACCAGTTCAGAAAACACCAAAGACCCACTCTAGAATAGCCTAATGCAGCATTTCTCAAACTGGGGTCCATGAGGGTACTCCAGGGGTTCACAAGCCCCACTGATCAACTCAACTCCTCCCACTCCCTCCCAGTGCCTCCTGCACACCATGGTAGAGCTGTTCCCCGGCATGCAGGAGGCACTCAGGGGAGGGAGGCAGAAAGAAGCGGGGATGAGGGGGGCAGGAAGATGTGAGGCAGGGGTGGGGCCTTGGGAGAAGGGGTGGAGTGGCGGCAGGGTGAGGGGCTGAGTGGGGAGTTTGGGAGTCTGTGGCAAAATTTGGGGGTCCTCAGGTTACTAAAGTTTGAGAACCTAATGGTTAAAAGCACTCACATGAGTCTAGAGTTCAAGTTTCTGCTCCAGAGTAGGAATTCAAACCTGGGTCTCCTACCTCCCAAGTAAGTGCCTGAACCACTGGGCTAGTAGAAGTTTTGTGATTGACGCCTAACTCCCTTGTCAAGCTAGCCCTTAAAAAAAAATCAATCAAAACAGATCATTTTGACATTGTCCAAACTATTTTGACATGTCTGAATTTTTTGTTCATTTCAACTGAAACAATTTGTTGAAATTGACATGAATTTTACAATATGTTTCTGTTAATTCAAATCTGCATTTTTCATCAAAAAAAATTGTGACCAAAAAAACCACATCCATCTGTATTCAGTGCCTGGAATGGAATGGTGGTCACTGGAAACATTGAAAAGGTGCTCATTGTTTTTATTTTATTGTTCAGTGTGTTGCCCCCACGACTTATTTACTCAACATTATTTAAAATCTCCTCTGAATACAGAATTATAAAATCCATCATGGGCTTTTTTTTGAGGCACTCATCACTATAACATCCAAGTGCTGCACAAACATTAATTAATCTTACCACCACCAGAGAGATGCGGGGCAATTATCTCCCATTGTATAGATCAGCAGCTGAAGCACAGAGAGATGAAGGTCAAAAGCATTCACCAATTTTTGGTGCCCCATTTGAGAACGTATTATATATCTTCAAAGAAAAGTCCCCATTGATCTCAGCTGCCACGGAGAGTGCTCAGTTCTTCTGAAAAACAGTCTCAAGTCAGGCATGCACACAACTGGTGAGCACATGTGGAAACTAATATAAATGACTTGCTCATCATCACATAGGAACTCATTGGCGGAGGCTGGGATAGAATCCAATTCTCCATGGCAGCACTCAACTGTCTTAACCATGAAACTGTCCTTTCTCTTCCTAGAGTTCCCTGCCTCATTCACTCCCCACCTTCCAACTTCTGCAATAAATGAGGCAAGGATCCTAAAGACAACAGATTCCTTCACTACACAGCTCTGGTCCACCTCCATAGCAGATCCATGGTGTGCACTGAATGACGCAGTGTGTAATTAAAGACAGTATCATAATGCACATATACATAGATTCATCGATTCCAAGGCCAGAAAAGACCAATGGCCATAGAACTTTCCCAAAATAATTCCTAGAGCATGTCTTTTAGAAAAACATCTAATTTTGATTTTAAAATGGTCAGTGATGGAGAATCCACCATGATCCTTGGTAAATTGCTCCATTTGGCAATTACTCTCACTGTTAAAAATGCATGCCTTGTGTCCAGTATGAATTTGTCAAGCTTCAATTTCCAGCCATTGGATCATGTTATACCTTTCTCCACTTGACTGAAGAGCCCATTATTAAATATTTGTTCCCCATGTAGGTACATATAGACAGAGATCAAGTCACCCCCAACCGTCTCTTTGTTAAGATAAATAGATTAAGCTCCTTGAGTCTATCACCTATCGGGCTGGCTTTCTAATCAGTTAGTCATTCTCTTGGCTCTTCTCCAACCCCTCTCCAATTTATCAACAACTTGAACTGTGGGCACCAGAACTGAACACAGTATTGCCGCAGCACTTGCACAGGGCCAAAATAACCTCTCTACTCCTACTCAAGATTCCCCTGTTTATTATTCATCCCAGGATTGCAGTAGCCCTTTTGGCTATTGCATCACTGTGGGAGCTATGATTTTCCACCATGACCTCTTAAAAATTTTCAGGGTCACTGCTTCCCAGGATAAAGTCCTGGGAAGGACTTTTCCATCCTCTAAGTATGGCCTACATTCTTTGTTTCTATCAAGTATATATTTAGCCATATTGCAATGCATATTGTTTACTCGCACCTAGCTTACTAAGCAAACCAGTTCATTATTTATCACTGTCCTAGTATATGTGTCATCTGCAGACTATCAGTGATGATTCTATATTTTCTTGTAGGTCATTGATAAAAATATTAAATAATGCAGGGTGCAGAACAGATCCCTGTGAGATACCACTAAAAACACTCCCTCTTGATGACAATTCTCCATTTATAATTTCATTTTGAGACCTATCAGCCAGACATTTTAATCCATTTAATGTGTCCCATGGAAACTTTATATCACTCTAGTTTTTTAATCAGTGTCATGCAGTACCAAGTCAAACACCTTACAGAAGTCTAATTAGGTTACACCACCACGATTACTTTTTATCAACCAAACTTGTAATTTCATCAACAAAAGATATAAAAACATAATGATGACCATAGTGAGTCAGACCAATGGATCATCTAGCCCAGTGGCTTTTCAGTCTATTGTACCCCTTTCAGGAGTCTGATTTGTCTTGCATAGCCCCAAGTTTCACCTCACTTAAAAACTACTCGGTTACAAAATCAGACAAAAAAAATACAAGTGTCATAGTACACCATTACTGGAAAACTGCTTACTTTTCACCATATAATTATAAAATAAATCAATTGGAATATAAATATTGTACTTACATTTCAGTGTATAGTATATAGAGCAGTATAAACAAGTCATATGAAATTTTAGTTTGTACCGACTTCACTATGTATGTAGCTGTTATAAAACTAGGCAAATATCTAGATGAGTTGATGTACCCCCGAAAGACCTCTGAGTAGCCCCAGGAGTACGTGTACCTCTGGTTGAGAACTAGTGATCTAGCCCAGTATCCTGTCTTCTGACAGTGCCAAACACTTCAGAGGGAATAAACAGAACAGGGCAATTTTAAGTGATGCATCCTATGCTGGCCATTCCTAGCTGTTGGCAGTTGGAGATTTAGGGACACCTGGAGAATGGGGCTGCATCCCTGACCATCTTGGTTAATAATCATTGATAGATAAATTCATGGAGGATATGTCCAATTCTTTTTGTAAGTCAGTTATAGTTTTGGCCTTCACAACATCCTACAACAACAAGTTCTACAGGTTGACTACACGTTGGGTGGAGAAGTATTAATTTCACCAGGTGACACCTAGTTCTTGTGTTATGTGAAGGACATAACTTCCTCATTTACTTTCTCCACACCACTCATGATTTTGTAGACCTCTATCGTATCTCCCTTAGTCAGCTCTTTCCTAAGCTGAACAATCCCAGCCTTTTTAATCTTTCCACTTACAGACACTGTTCCATACCCCTAATATTTTCTGTTGCCCTTCTCTGTGCCTTTTCCAATTCCAATACATCATTTTCGAGATGGGGTGACCAGAACTGCACGCAGTATTCAAGGTGTGGACATATCATGGATTTATGCAGTGTCATTAAGGTACAGTAACTCCTCACTTAACGGTGTAGTTATGTTCCTGAAAAATGTGACTTTAAGTGAAACAATGTTAAGCGAATCCAATTTCCCCACAAGAATTAATGTAAATGGGGGGGTTAGGTTCCAGGGCAGCTTCCCCTACGCTGCAAGCTCCTGGGGTGGGGGGCTCAACTTTCAGCTCGCCTACTCCACCCCTTCCCCCAAGCCCCCACCCTTGACCCACCTCTTCTTCCCCCCCCCCCACCTCCCCCTTTACTTCACACACTGCATCCTGGCTCCTCCCCCCTCCCTCCCCTCCCTTCTAAACGCCGCAAGCCAGCTGATTGCCACATTTGGGAGGCAGGGGAGGGAGGGGGAGCCTGCGTGCTGAGTCCTCGCTCTTCCCCCCTTCCTCCTGCCTCCCTCCAAACCACCGCAAGCCAGCTGATTGTCATGGGCAGAAGGCAGCAGGAGGAGGGGGAAGGCACTGATCCGTGGGGTCTGCCAGCGGGTGGGAGGCTTGGGGTGGGGAGCGGGTGTAGGGAGGCTGCCAGCTGTGGAGAAAGCAGGCAGCCAAAAAACGCAAGAGTGGAGCATTGCACAACTTTAAATGAGTATGTTCCCTAATTGATCAGCAACGTAACAAACAACATTAACTGGGACAACTTAAAGTGAGGAGTTACTGTATTTTCTGTTTTATTAGCTATCCCTTTCCTAATGGCTCCTAACATTGTTAGCATTTTTGACTGCCACTGCACATTGAGTGGATGTTTTCAGAGAATTATCCACAATGACACCAAGGTCTCTTTCTGGAGTGGTAACAACCAATTTAGACCCAATTATTGTGTATGTATACTTGGAATTATGTTTTCCAATGTGTAGTCTTTTGCACTTGTCAACATTGAACAGTTAGTTTGATGGGATCTATTTTCCATAAGCCCATGTTGATTGGCATTAGTTATATTACCCTCCTATATAATGATTTATTAATCTAGTCCTGTATCAGCCACTCCATTTTCTTGTCCAGGATCGATGTCAGACTGACAGGCCTATAATTACCCAGGTCATCCCATTTACCCTTTTTAAATCTTGGCACAACATTAGCTTTCTGCCAGTCTTCTGGACCTTTCCCAGTTCTCCAAGCCTTATTGAAAATCAGCATTAATGGTCCAGTGAGCTCATTTTAAAATTTCTTAATTTTAGTAGCTGCTATTTAACATCCTCCCAACATATTGGTGGAACGGAAAGTGTGTTATCATGTGATGAAACTACATCATTCATTTTTTCACCAAATATAGAACAGAAAAAATTATTGAACCTTTTTGCCTTTTCTGTATTGACAGTTCTACCGTGTCCATTTAATAATGAACCAATACCATTGTCAGGATTCTTTTTGTTCCTAATATACTTTAAAAACTCGTGTGCTAACTCTGCTAGCCATAGGCTTCTCATTGTGTGCCTTTGCTTCCCTTATCAATTTTTTTTACACTTCTTAGCTTCAGCTTTATATTTATTACTATCAACTTCCCCCTTCTTTCATATGTTATATATATATATATACACACATTATTTTTTAGAGCTGCCTTCACTTCCCTTCTAAACTAGGTGTAATTTTGTTGGTTTTGTTTTTTACAATATGGCCTTCTTCCTCGATTGTGGCATTTGGGGCATTTTGTAAAGCATTCTTAAACACTTTCCAATAATCTTTCCCTTTCTGATGATTGCATTCTTACTCCCTGCTGATTTGGCTCACAATTGTTTTTGGTTTTGTAAAATTGGCCATTTTAAAGCACCTAATATATATTACTGGGTTGTCCTTTATTCCATTTGCACATTATAAATGTGATCAAGTCATGATGACTTGTACCTAAGCTATCATTAATTTTTAGTTCTGTGATCATTTCCTTTCTATCTGTCAAGACTAGGCCTAATATAGAATTCCCCTATCGTGGTTGCAACACTTTTTCCACAGGCAACCTTAATTCTGGCATTACCTAACTTTGGTTCTTGTCCTAGTCCTGTTTCTCTTCCCCCCCGTCTCCTTATCTGAGTATGATTCTCCTTGCTTCCTCAGGCTTATTTTCCCAGTCCCAGTCTCCTTGCCCACAATGTCCCATTCCTCCCTTCCCAGATCCTCTTCCAATCTGTCTCACCTCCTACACTCCCAGTCTGAGGGCTGGTCTACACTGGGGTGGGGGGGTCGATCTAAGATACGCAACTTCAGCTACATGAATAACGTAGCTGAAGTCGAAGTATCTTAGATCGATTTACTTCTCGTCCTCACGGCGTGGGATCGACGTCCGCGGCTCCCCCTGCCAACTCTGCTACCGCCGTTCGCGCTGGTGGAGTTCCGGTGTCGACGGGAGCGTGTTTGGGGATCGATATATCATGTCTAGATGAGACGCGATATATCGATCCCCGAGAAATCGATCGCTACCCACCAATACGGCGGGTAGGCTAGACGTACCCCTAGTCTCCCTCCCTAGGGAGGTAGTCCCAGCCCCCCCCCGCCTCCAGTTTCTGTCTCACCAGACACCTTGTCTCAATCTGCTCCTTTTCTTCCCATTTTCCGACTTTTGTACCCTTTGCATTTCAGTCAGTCAGATAGCTTCCACCTCCCTTCTGCCGAGGTGCCAGCAGGAGGTTATCGAGAGCACAAGAGAAAGGATTTTTGTTCTCAGTTCCAGTGCCCAGCCCCAACAAGTCCTGGAGCAACTGAAAACTGGGTTTAATAATAGGAAGTGTTGGGCAACTTTAATAATAGGTGACACTACCAGCCCAGCCTATAATACAGTGGTGGCCAACCTACGGCCCATCAGGGCAATCCACTGGTGAGCTGCGAGACAGTTTGTTTACATTGACCGTCCACAGGCACGGCCGCCCACAGCTCCCAGTGGCCCACGCCGCTTCCCACAGCTCTCATTGGCCAGGCACGGTGAACCATGGCCACTGGGAGCTATGGGTAGCCGTGCCTGCCAATGGTCAATGTAAACAAACTGTCTCGCAGCCCATTGGCGGATTACCCTGACAGGCCGCAGGTTGCCCACCACTGCTATAATATGAACACGTTATTCCATAACTCAGCTCGATAAGGTTTCTGGGAAGCACATGGTGGTGGCCACTGTTAGCGACAGAATTCTGTCTCATCATCAATGATCATTTCAATATTTTTATGTTTCTTAGTTCCAGCAAATGCACAAAGCTCATTTGGTGATAGGGAGGGGTCTCAGGTTAATGCTTGTGCTAGGAGCTGCGTGCTGAAGCTTTTCCTGAGGCCTCCACTTGATTCTGATACTGTTCCATCAGGTTCCCCATTCATGTGGTACCACCAGCATAGGAAAAGAGAGCAGTTAGACTTTCCCTTCTCTCCCCATACCAGCAGCAATTGTGTGTGAGAAATAGTGAGAAGTCCTGAATGGAGAAGATGAGAAATCAAAGCCCAGCTAGACAGCAACAAACAATGGGAGAGGGGCAAAATATACCATTCTGTTAAAAATTCATGATTATATAAACTGATAGGGCCAGATTCTCATTTACTGTCTTACACTTGGTACAAATGCAGTTTATATCCACTTTAAGGACATTTACACAGCCCGAGTGGCATAAAGGGGTCTTGGTGATGATATGACACCATCAGCCGAGGTCACTCTGGCAGGCACAATGGTCATTAGTAGACTATGCCTGTTTGATGTTGATGGGTAAAGGAGAATCAGGCCCATGGTTTGAGCTATCTAGGACATGTGCATGTCAGGAACGGAGGACAGAGATGGAGAGGACTGAGATGAAATAATAATACCAGTGATATGAGACTTGCAGGATGAGCTCTCAGAGATACATTCCAAATTATACTGAGCAAGTAAAAGCAGCACAAGACAGAATGGCTCTTCCAATATTGTTATAACTCCCGCTTGCTCAGAGTGGCACTCTGTTCCCCCTCTAGTGGTGGCTATGCCTCATAGCAATTGTTGAGCCTGCTACAGCCTGGGCTAACAGAGTGGTGTCTTTTAGCTCATCCAGTAGAGCAGGGGTGGCCAACCTGAGCCTGAGAAGGAGCTAGAATTTACCAATGTACATTTCCAAAGAGCCACAGTAATACATCAGCTGCCCTCACCATTAGTTCCCCTCCCCACTCCCAGTGCCTCCTGCCCACCGGCAGCCCTGGCAATCAGCGCCTCCCCCTTCCGCCCCGCACCTCCTGATCAGCTGTTTTGTGGCATGCAAGAGGCTCTGGGGGGCGAGGGGGAGGAGACATGGCATGGCAGGCTCAGGGGCGGAGCCACAGGTTGGCCACCCCTGCAGTAGAGGCTCATTCATTTAGCTCCAGAGTTCCCAGGATTGATCTCCACTGCTGGCGCCCCCATGTGGGTTGGCATTACATAAGTACTAATAATAACTCTGACATTTGCTTCTGTAGCATATCCTAATGAAAAGCTTACTCCTTTAGGCACTTCGGGAACTAAAATCACACACAAAGACTGGATTACGGGAGGACAGGACCATCCTTTTAAAAGTAGCTTTTGCGGGGAAGCAAGGATGTTAATAGGGGTGACTTTATTCTGCTGAGAAGAAATTAAGATTTCAACTGGTTCAATAGCGTGTTTGATCAAAGTGCCATGACAGATAACTATGCTCATGAATGGGCTATTGAGAACCCTCTACATATCATAAGCCAGATTCTACCCTGTGGTAAACATACAACTCATACTCCAGTCAGATGGAAAATGGAATTTGGTTCCATGATAGGAATATTTCCTTTGGGGGGGGGAACACGGGGTGGGTGAGGGAAGAAGGAGCACCAATACTGTTTTGGGCTCAGTCCTGAAATTTACAATGCTTAAAGCTTTCAGGTTTTTAAGAATTGTGTGTCATACCTTTGCTTTGCACACACCTAACTTTGAAAACTGATCAGACAAAGTTCCAGGCCTATTAAGATAATGGAAAGAATATAAAAAGAAAAATAATCCATAGACATCTGGGACTCGGTCGTGAACTGTTCCAAGCTGATGGATTTGGGGTGGAGGTTTCACACCTCTGATTCTCAGCCAGACCAGGGGCAGAATAGTCCCCAGGATAATTTAGTGGTCTAGGCAATGCTGTGTATTCTGCTCCATCTTGCCTGGCCAGCCCCCTCCTCACACCATCCCTGACCTGATATGCTTCCTACAATGAGTGGTGGGAGTTTGTGGCATCTTTATGCTAGTCTCAGGTTCCCGATGAAGACAGCCTTAATGAGGGACTCCCCATCAGGGCTGACAATCTGGCCAATAAACAATCTATAAGCTAGTACTAGCCTAGGCCAACATTTCCCAAGCTGGGCATTTATATCCATATATAGTTCCCTTAATAAGTGACCTGGTTTTCAAATGTGCTTATGACCTATGACATTCATGGACTTCCTATTCCCTCATTTTAAGCACTGAGTTTTGAAAATACTGGCCAGGGGTTTTATAAAGACAATGAAAAAACTGGTCACTTTCTCTCATTTGACTGAATGTAAATTTAGGACAAGATTGAAACTTTGTGTTTCAGTCTGAATAAGAGTCATTCTGGAGGTCTGACAGTCATAACTGCTTTCCTGGTTCCCTCCTGGCTCCATGGGGAAGTAATCTGGTGAATACCAAGAGCAAATTTGCCCCTCTGTACCAACCTGCTTTCCTTCCCACATACAGGTCAGTGATGTGGGGATGGTGGACAGGAAAGCAAGATATATCTCAATGCCCCCTTACACTCCTGGGTGTAACCATGTTAAATACAGTCATGATTACCAGTCACAGTCTTACCTGGGGTGACCAGAGTAAATGCAATACATTCAGGCCTTAGCAAAGCATTTGAAGCAGTGGCAGATGAAATCATATTTGAAAAACAGTCAAAGAAACCATCAGAACAGACTGCAAACAAAGAGTAATAATAGACTGCAATATATCAATTTGGGGGAGTCATCTAGTGGGGTGCTAAAAGATCAGCAGTAGGTGTGGTCTTAGGATTCAAATGGTCCTAATTTACACTGCAAGTCCACATGAGATCAATGGAACTACTCCTATGAGTAAAGACTACACAGATAACTACGGGTTTGGGCCCTGTAACTGGGCATAACATCAATAGTTGTTGGCCTGGGGCCTCTACCATATCGGGCCTGATCCAATCTCCACTGAAGTTAATGGAAGGACTGACACTGACTTCAAGGGGCTTTGGTTCAGGCCCACCAATCATTAGAAATACTAGGACTTTAACTCCAGGGGCTCAGCTTTGTCTGCCTCTGGCAGAATATCATCACTGTTTGACAATACATTGTTAAAAAATTAAGACCCTGGATATATTTTTCAGGCCATGCGGTTTGCGGATTTAAAACTGTGTTTTTATGGCTTTGTACCACTTTTCAGTGATTTAAGTTTGGCAATGGAAAGTATATTTACAGCACTACAAACTAAAAGAGCAATGAACAGATTTCAAACAGGGGATTTGTTTGGAAAGTACAGATGAAATTGCAAATGAAAAGCCCAGACCCTCTCTCTGCTAAGTAAAGAGATTCAGCAAGTATGCATTATGATTTAGCCAAAGCCAGAGTTCCAGCTATTCAGTAATCCTGTCTACCTCATGGAAAACTTTATTGAACTTATGCAGGACAGACATGAAAATTATTTGTAATACTTTCTCTTCCTCATAAATCCTTTTATTAATCTCTTTTTAAATTGCCTTTTGAATTCACTTCTCAGGTCAAGAGTAATGAAGGCAATTACAGAGGGATTCAGAGTTCGGAGACAAAACAAAACCATCTAGAAAGTAATTTGTTGATTATGTATTTCCATTTCAATCTTTTTCCACGTATCCCTCTTTTTAATATGGTTATCAGAAACAGAGTTCACAGGATTCAAGCACAGCCAAAGTTAACAGGCCAAAAATGTGGAAAGTCATTCATCTTAATCCAACAAAAGGGTGATAATCCAATTTATTGGACTTGAATGCTTTGAATTTTGTCAGCTAAATTAGCACTTCTAGGTGCCATGCAGCAGTATGCTGTCTGCCAAATGAAGGACAACAGCCAACAAGGACCAACTAGAAACCACCAAAGAGTTGGTCCTCCGCACAACATTGTTCCATATTGTTATTTTATAAAATTACAGTATTTTCCTACTGTTGTTACTGATATCAATGTATATTTATGTACCACCTGGTGTCCCAAATGGTCCTGAAGCACGCTAGGAACTACATGCAGGAATGGCTCTTATCCACTATTGAAATGCAGCCAAAGTCTGTGAAATGCAGCAAGTATTTAGCAGTGCTCCACAATGTGGGGTTAGTATGCCATTGCTCCAGCAAGCGAGACAACAGCACAGGTGAGAGGCATTTATGTACATCAGAAATGCATGTTTCCCTCTAACCTGGGAAGAGATCTGTGCTAGTAGTAAAAGAAAGCTAGTGCTGGTAGACAGAAATCTTTGGTACTATGACTCTGATTACTGTACCACAACTCTGCTGCATAACCAGAATTGGCCTAATGTCTCAAAGGAAATATCTGGCCCCAAGATCTCTCTGCAAAGAGGAAAGCCCTCCTGAAAGCTCTCAGTGGAGACACAAACTGGCTGGCTCCAGTGTCTCCTTCCTGTGGAATCTCTCCCCTAAGTATGGATTCCAACTCTCACTCACACACCCTCCCACCCCCAAGACAACTGCACTCTCTGGATATAACTACGCAGAAGTCGGCTCAATCATCAGCCCACAACTGCTCCTAGAGAAATCAAAGGGCCTAGGGCCTGTCCAATCCCTAAAACAAAAATGATTCCAGCTACACAACCTCCACTGCCCTCCCCCGAAAAGCTGATTCAGAACCTGCCCAGTCTTCCAAAGACTGCACCTACAAGGATTAAGGAGACCATGGAACTTGCTCTCACCAGGTAGAGAAGTCCCCTAACTATAAACAGTGCAAATACGTACTGTCTCCCAAAGCAACAGCAATAGAACAGACTATCCAAATAGAAAAAGTTACCGTACTTCCTTCAATTGTGTCTTTGGCTGCAGGCAACATATCACAATGTCAGGAGCTATTTTTGTCCTTTGGCAATGATTTACAGCTATTTCCATCACAGCCAGCCAATGGAGCAAATGAAGGGGAGGCAACACCACTGAAGCCCATGTAGCTGCAGCTGCTCCTGCAGTGGGGAATTCAACCCAATAGGGACCTGTTTCTCCAGTGGTGCTGAGCCCCCCTACAGTTCTTATTGGCTTTACTAGAGATGAGGGTGCTCAGCCTTCTGACGATAAGGCCCTCTGCATGTGTGTTCTCTATATGTATCTATACCTATAGGTTTATATATGTTTGCTATTTGAGCACCAGCGGGATGTGTGTGTTTGGCACTGTACCAATATAGGTCAGGCTCATAAAACAGGCCCTGAATACCTGCCTAAAGGAAGTTTGCCTGAAGAAAATCAACCTCGGTCTTCCCACAGAATGGCTTGCAATTCATAAGAAATGCCTAGGAAGGCTCCAGTGATGAAGGACACACCAATTGCGACCCATCTGCACTGCAAAATTCACCATGTTTCAGGAAACACTGTTAAAAGTGGGGTCAGCTCACGTGTGCTCCTGTCTGTCTCTTGTTAACATTGGGTATGTTCATCTCATTCACGGCCAGATTCTGTTCCCCTTACCCTCAGCGGGTACCGTACTCTGCGAGTAGTCCCGCTCATTGCAGCAAGGCTGTTTGTAGAGTCAGGCCGATGGACTATGGTTCATGGATGGTAATTTGCCTCTGAGTGGAATCCCTGGGGCTGATTTTCCATTGCTGCTCAGCCCCTGTATGTTGGTCTGGCAGCATAAAGAAGTCAGAAAGAGTCGCCAGGGAATAGCCCCACTCCCACTCCCCTGAGGTTTGTAGAGCTGCTACAACAGCAGTAGGGAGGGAGCATGTAGGTGTAGGCCATGGAGGTAGGGGCTCATGGCTGGAGTGCTGATGTGAATCAGTTTTACTCGGGTCCCCACCACCTAGGAGAGGTCAAGGAAACCGAGCATAAGTTGGAAGAGCCTCAGGGCTCCACTAACTTGCCCCAGGGACCAGATATCAGGGGCGGCTCTAGGAATTTGGCCGCCCAAAGCAGGGAGGCTGCGCTGGGAGGGCGGCAGGCGGCTCCGGCGAACCTTCCGCAGTCATGCCTGCGGGAGGTCCACCCAAGCCACGGGACCAGCGAATCCTCCGCAGTCACGCCTGCGGGAGGTCCGCTGGTCCCGCGGCTCCGGTGCACCTCCCGCAGGCATGACTGCGGAAGGTTCGCTGGAGCCGCCTGCCGCCCTGCTGGCAAAATGCCGCCCCAAGCGCGCGCTTGGCGCGCTGGGGTCTGGAGCTGGCCCTGCCAGATATGCCATGGCACAGCCCAAAATATGGGGAGAATAAAGATGTACCTCTGCCATGGGAAAGTCCTGGAGCACACCAGCTTTGAAAACACCTGCTAGAGCCCAGCAAGACTAGTATAGCCCTATTAGACATGAGGGTAGGGATATCACTTAGGGTATGTTTACACTGCAAAGACAAAACCACGGCTGGCCCATGCCAGCTGACTGAGACTCGTGGCTCTCGGGCTGCAGGGCTGTTTCATTGCTTGGGCTGGAGCCGGAGCTCTGAGACCATCCTATCCCACAGGGTCCTAGAGCCCAGGCTCCAGCCCAATCTACACAGGAATGAAACAGCCCAGCAGCCAGAGCCCCACAAGGCTGAGTTGGCTACCATGGGCCAGCCACGGGTGTCTAATTGCTGTGTAGACAGGCCAGGGGAACAGGAATTGTATGCCAGGAAATTTGCTTGAACACAAGAAGGAGTTGACATTTAAGGGTCTGCTGGAGAGAACTGGAAGTCATGATCTTTTGGAGGTCAGAGAGGGTGTTAGTGTACAGGGGGCCAGGGAAGCTCAGTGAATGGAAGCACTTTTCTGAATCTTTGGTACCGTTTGGGGGACAGGGCTGGGGTAGTGTTTGTTGTTGTTGTTGTTGTTGAAGTAGTTCAGCTATCATTAATGAAAATATACTGAGTAAATGAGCAAAAGCATCAGAAATAACAGGTGGAGAATTAAATGGGAATTGAGTGCTTAAGTTCCTTTGAATATTCAGCCAATAACAACATGCCGTTCTCTTTACCACCTTCACCTAATCTCTTCCTTATTGACATTTACCCTGCCTATGAACATGAGGAAATGAGTCACACAGCAAGGCACTGAACTCACAAACTGAGCCAAGGTTTGGCAGGGACAATGGGGCAGGTCTCTCTGAATGCACAGCAATGCATACTGTATGATACATGAGAGGAAGGCCAGAGGGTAACCAAAATATTGGAGACCATTCTGAAAGGAAAACGCAGCAACATAGGTGCAGTCATAGAAAAGCTACGATACGGCAGCTGATAAAGTGGTAGGTAAACAAATACATGAGTATTAAAGTTTAGGCTCTAGTAATTAGTGGAGAAGTACAGGATAATAAGCACAGTAGGATGTCCCTCAAGGTACTTTAGACTCCTACTGTGTTTATTATCCAGTATCAGTATGGAAATATATGCCTGACTACATTTATGGTGCCATTTAGAACTTTAAAATAGGCTCTTATACTCAGAAAGAGGTTACTAAATTACTCACCCTCTGAAGTCTTTCTGCAGATTACCATACTGTAGTTTCACCCATGACATGCCTTCTCAAGGATGTGTTTTCACACAGTAGTCCGCTCACAAAGGGTAAACGATCTAAGTGTTTGTGGGATCGGAGATGCAAAACTTCCAGTGACTTTGAAGAAAGATGCAGATGAACATTTTGAAACCTGAAGAAGCTGGTTTCGAAAAAACTTGCACCTTTCCCCCCATTTGCAAAAGCAAAGAATTACATATTTTGCCCTGGTGTAGTAGAACAGACCCATCCATCTGCTCCCATTACTACTTCTAGTTCACACTTTAGATTTGCATCTAAAAATAAGCAAAAAACATTTAGAACGAAAAACAGGGGTAAAAGTTAATACAGCACAAAACTCACTTCAGGATGGTGTTTCCACCCAAACAAAAATGTGATTAACTCTATCACTTAAATTAATTTAACAAAAATATATACTCTTAACAACTAGAGCTAGTAAATTACAGATAGGGGCCCAGATTTTCAAACAAATTACACATACACATACCTACCTATGATTAGGACCAACCATTATGGGCACATTGCTGTGAATATACATGCACAAAAGGGGCTTTATGCAAATATCCAGCTTTGGACATTCACATGTGCATAATTATGAAATCATGCACAAAATCATAACTGCATGTGTAAATTAAGTTTTCAGTTGTAGGCCTAACCTGATTCTCCATCACTGACATTTTTTAAAATAAAGATTGGATGTTTCTCTAAAAGATCTGCTCTAATTATTATTTCGGGGAAGTTCTATGGCCTGTGTTATACAGGAGGTCAAACTAAATAATCACAATGGTCCCTTCTGGCATTGGAATCTATGAATTAATTCAATCAATCAATCAATTAAACCAACCCAAAGAACCCATTTGCCTAAACTGCTTAATAGTATCACCAATATTTTGAAAAAGATACAAATGTCTCTTTTGCAAAGACACACTTTCTATTGCTATTGTTCGTGTACATCAAACAGGATCAGCATTTTCTGCACACACTAGATGGCAGCATGGTATCCTTCCAATATGTGAAGCATTAAATAGATGTCTTCTGTAGAACAGCAATATAGGAAGGGTATCTAAGTAGGTTCTCTTTTTGACACACATCTGTTATTTTCTACTTCCACATTATCTCTCTATATACGGTATGGCAGTGATTTATATCTATTGTAGTGCTTCTTGTGGTCTCCCTGAAGTACTGTGGGTGGTTTAGCTCTAGCTAGGAGATAAAGGTCATCGAGTCCAGCCCCTGCCTTCACTAGCAGGACCAAGGCCAATGCTCAAACCACTGAATGTTTTTAAGGCACTGTTATTAATCTACCTGTGGCTTTATAAAGCATTGAAGTAAATGGAAGTTTTGCCTGAGTGACAACTGCAGGATTTGTCTGTGACATTGTTTCAAACGTTCTTTCCCCCCTTCCATAACTCAATTCAATCAAACCGTGCAAACAGAGGAATTTTAGAGATTTTGCATTGCAGAGAAAGATCCCTTCCTTCCCATCTAAAAAGATCCAGTGAGAAACTATGAAGGGATGTACAGCTATTGTTAAATATGAATCAACCAATCCACTTCACTAGGTCCTCAGATGCCATGGATATGAATATGTTATGAAAACCTACGAAAATAAAATAAAAACCACCTCAAACCTTCAATGAACCAGCATGGGTCTTTTATTTGAGGCTCATAAAAAGTAAATCCCCTCCTCGGCCCATTTTTGCTTGTCTGTGTTTCTTGGTTCAGTTCCAAAGAACCAATCTACTTCAAGAAAGGCTTCCTCATGGGGCTAGATACTCAGCTGGTGTAAATGGACAATCGCTCCTTGGTCTATGGTATTCACAGCCCTGTCAGCAATCTTATAAGACAACTAATTCTTGTGTGATTTCCAGTTTGGCTTTGTAGACCTAATGGGGATAAGCGTTCAGATTTTAGGTGCTTATTAAAACCTTTGCTCCACTGTATGTTTTGAGTTCTTTGTGTGTGTTTCAGCAACATTTACAATGTGCTATCAGGAATATGCAGCCTCTGCCCTAAAGAGCTTACAGCCTAAATTGATCAGACTGCCAAAGGATGGGGAAACTGAAGTATTATTATCCCCATTTTGCAGATGGGGAAACTGGGGTACAGGACAGATCAAGTAATTGGCTCAAGGTCAGAAAAAGTCTACGAGCAGAGGGTTGAATCCAGATCTCCTCGTGCAGGAACCACATGGTTAGAGCACAGTCCTTGTGCTGGTGGGTGGGGTTTCTGTTCCTAGGTCTGTCACTAAGGCTCAGTGGTCAAGGAGTTAGGTACCTTTGAGGATCTAGGCCTAATTCCCGTGTGCAGGAGCGCCACCAGCTTTTTTGGCGCCCTAGACGGCGGAAGGGCCCGCCCCCAACTGAGGCGGCGGAAGGTCCCGTCCACAAAATACCGCCAATGACCGGGGCGGCCGCCGGCCCCCAAATGTTAGTGCCTAGGTCACCTAATGGGTTGCACCGGCCCTGCCCCTGTGTGACCCTGGCAAAATTACTTGGGCCAAAAATAGCCACAGATTTTTGGAGCCCCATCTTTAGGGTCCCTAGCTTTAAAGATCTGATTTACAGAAGCACTGATCATCTACATCTTCAGTCAAAGTCAGTGGGAGCTGCTGGTGCACAGCATCTCTGAAATTCAGGTCCTAGGTATCTGAAAGTGGGCACTTGAAAACTGAAGCACCAGTAATTAGAGGTCACTTATGAAAATGTTAGTTTTAATTTCTCTGTGTGTCTGTACCTCTCTCATGGGGGGGGTGCTCTTGTGCAGTTCAATTCATTGTTATTGGTAAAGCACTTAGAGATTTTCAGGTGGACTGTGCTATAGAATTTACAAGCATTATTGTAAGCTACAGAATGACAGCAGCGGTGCTTACAAAACTACTCAGCGGTGATGCTGAATCTGCACCATCTACCCCTTGCCTTTGGTTTTCCACATGGCTCTTTTGATCTCAACCGCAGGCTCTAGCAACAGGCTCCTAATTGGTCACAGGTCATAAATCAGGATGATGATAATGTGTTCTCTAAGCAAAAGTAGCATCATTTCGTGAGTGCAGGCAAGGGAGCAGGGTGTGTTTAATGTTTCCAAGGACAACAACAACAACAAATAAAAATCAAAAGATTTCAAGTACACTGAAGTAAACCCATCTCTTAATTACTTTCTTCTTATACTGGATTATGGCAAAAACTGTGAGGATCAATCAAGCCCTTAGTCCCTTTTATGTGTTTGGGAGTAAAATAGTGGATAGTTTCAGTGCCTGTGAAAGAACAGAATATAGATATTTTAACGGAGCTGAATAAGCAGACAACTTTATTTTCCCTACTCCTCTCTTAATTTTGTTTGTGTCAGTCTGTTTGCTGTGGGAAGTCTGCCTGAATCCCAAATTATTTCAGTTAGTTAATCTGCTCAGTGCCAGTTTATTCTGCAAACAGTCTCTGTAAATCCCAAATAATTGCAGTTAATCTGGTCAGTGCCAGTCTATTCTGTGGGCAGCCCCTGTAAATCCAGAGATCCATCAGTTAAATTAGGTCAGTGCATTTTAATAGGACTAGAGGTCATTCCCTCCTTTATTTCACCGTATTTCTTTGACTGCCCTCCCCCAACACACACAAGTGATTTGGACATCTTGCTTAAACAACACTGATTACATTTAAAGGAGTGCAAGAATTTATAATCCATGGTGTATTCACACCTATGGTGAAATCGGGGCTCTTCCCCAGTCAGAGTTTTAAAAGGCAACATGCTTGGCTCTGGAAATGGATCCGTGAAGCACTAAGAGAGGGCAGGTCCCGGCCTCTGAAATGGTGCAGTGTTTTCTCCCTTGCTTCTGAGTTGTAGGATTCCAACAAGCTTCTGCACTATCACTTCAAACCCGATGACATGGGAGATCCCACATCTATTATTGAAATTATTTATTATTTTGCATTACAGTAGCATCAGGTAGTAGAGGACCGCCACTGAGGTCAGGACCCCTTTGTACCAACACATAGTAAGAGACAGGCCCTGGGCTAAAGAACTTACAGTCTAAGACTGATGCAGGGTAGCAGAGGAAAACCAGAGCGAAAATGCTCAAGGTCACACAGCATGTTAGTAGAAGAACTCAGGTCTCTTGATTACAAGTCCAACCTGCGCTCAAGCCACTGGCCCATGCTGCCTCTCCCACATAATCAAGCTCGTTTTTATTCTGCAGCTGCAGCTTTTCATCCACCGCAGCCCTCTGTTTTCCCCCCTTTCCCGTAGCTGCACATTGGGCCCTTTCACTTAACTTGCCTTTACCAGAATTCCAGCCATCTGAGTGAGGTGGGGGCTCCCCTCTCTGGTAGTTTGTTCCAAACTCTCTCCCCTTGCCTTTGGCCAGAGAGCCTTCCTACAGCATCTGGGGAGGCAGGAATTCACCCAGAAATCACTCCAGCACGACTATCAGTAACAAACAATCACCTTTATCAGCAAATGAACAGTCCCTAGCATCAGTCCTCAGCCACTGATCAAGGCATCTCCTTCCCTTTGGGCTCTGGCTGATCCTCAGATACCTCCTGGAGCAGGCTCGCAGCCCAGAGTTCAGGCTGTTGGCCTGCTGTATCTCTCCTACAGCAGCCGCCGCCGCCATGTGTGCGCTCTGTCTGCCCACCCACCCAATACCAAATTCAGATGTGGTACCTAAGGTGGTGTATGGTTGATATAAGCACAGTTAAGTGTAAGTAGGCCCTGGGGGAGTCTAAAATGATTTAAAACAGGCATTTCAACATGTATGCAGGCTGTAACAGTTAAAATGGAATAGGGGCCACTTTAATTTACACTTTCTTTTGACTTTTCAGCATATACATTACACTAACCATGGGCCTGTCTACACTAAGGATTTTTGCACCAATGTAGCTACACCAGCACACACTTTGCAGTGTAGAGAGACTGGTATAAACTGGACTTTGCACCAGTGTGACCATCACCTACCTAGTTTGAAACTATGTATATTACACTGACGTAAGCCCCAATTTATACTGGTGCAAGTTATCTTCATTGACATTTGTGCAGGCGTAGCTACCTGGGTACAGGCATCCCAAATGAACACAAGCTGTTAGACTCCATTCAGCATAGGAAGAATGGATGCAAGTAGATGAGTGTAAGAGGGGGTTTACATTAGACCACCTGGAGATCCCACGTGAGTCTGGACCAAGGTCTGAAGCACAGAGAGTAGAGTGTGTAACTGAGGACACGGTAAGTCAAGTAAAACTAATGAAACACCTTGGTGTTTCAGCATCTCTAGCTATCTCATTTTAGGAAGAAAAGAGTATTTATGCCAGATGTGTCTAGACATTCCTGTAACTTATCCAGGTTTCTGATTTGGATGCAAAAGTCTCTCAGAGTGCCCAGGGTCAGACCTTTTGCAAGTGGCCTCGTCTATTCCTTTTCATGCTGCTAATACACAATGAAGGGCAGCAGGTTGTTAGAAATGGGATTAGACAAATCACACACTGACACAAGCTTCAGCAATGCAAGATAGGAGTGTTAGAAGAGAAGGAAGCACGTGCAGCTTGGATACTTAAAGGATTTATGAAGCTATTCTCAGTTGCCTATCAGATTAGGGCCTGGAAATGCACCTAAGAGCTCAGAGCCTTCAAAACTGTATGATGTACATTAGTCCAGCACTTTTTACAAACTGGCCTTTTTTGACCTGGTACTAGGGATTTGCTTACTGCCTGCAAAATTCAAGCTCAAAACCTTAATCAGGCCAGGGCTGCTATTGCAAATGCAGGCATTATCTAGTGCTTTAGAACTGCTCAGAAATGAAGGAACTTTAAAGAACTAAACTAAGTAATGACACTTGCAAAACAACTTGGCAATTGGCATTAATTCGAACTCAGAAAGAACATGACCATGATGAGCCCTTTAGACTTGGCTGTATGTTCTGTTGACTTGTAGGGGAACCAGCTGGACAATGGAGATATTACAGAGCTGGAATATCTTCTGGTATATAAATAAGAGGCTAGATTCATCTCTGGAAATAATAATTAGCATAGTGCCCTAGGTTTACATTGTTAGATACATAGAAAAAGGTACTTTCCCAACCTTAAAGAGTTCACAAGCTAAATAAGACACAATAGAACAATACAAGAGATGGGGACAACTGAAGATAAGAATGGGGAGACTTGGAGAACTGGGTTTGCTCTGAAGAAGCAGAGAGAGAAAGTGTGTGCCTGGAAGAATGATACCAGGCTTGTTCCAGGCATATGAGAAGCATGAAACAAGGCAGAAAGCCAAGAGCTGGGTAAAGAAAGAAATGTGAGGAGTAAGGAAAGAATACGGTGCTCTATTGGAGGGGTTGCAGGGGAAGGGGAACATCACGTACACTTGTAGTGTTTGTGTCCAAGAATTAGACAGTTTGGGGAGAAAAATATTAAAGAGTTTCATTTATAACAAAATGCCAGCTGCCCTGATATCCCCTGATGTGTTTAGTCAATGCTCCAGTAAAGGATCTACATTTTAAACAGAACGACAAATTAATTTCTTTTTTGTTGTTAGCAGCAAGACTTTGTATTGCACATTTGAAAAATGCAACTTGTCTTGCTGTGGAATTGTGATATAGTAAAATATAGAGCATCTTTGTAATGGAAAAAAGCTTTTGCACCAAGTACATGTGCAAGAAAGGCACCAAAAAAGGGGATGGGTATTTAAAAATCTGGTCACCCTATTTAGCATACTCAGAGGAAGAGGGCTCTCCAGACAGCAAGCCAGGACCTTTAGTCAGGTTGTTTGAATATTAAACTGATTCTGAATATGTAATAAGTAATGTACGATATGGTATGTTTTGTTGTAACTTTTCCTTAATAAAAAGTTTTGTAATATATATTTATTAGGAGAAGCAACTGAGAAGGAAGGGTATATCAGTTCAATGGAGTTGCATGTGGGTTGAATTTGGCACACCATAAACGAAGATGCTCCTTTACACCAGCTGCCACAGGGACTGCCAGAGCTTTCCAGTGAAAATACATAAAAATACTGCCACATATGCACCCTCCAGTAATGATCAGTCATGATACAAAAGGATAATCTCATCAATCCCTGCACATTATATATATATATATATACACACACACACACACACCCCTCTACACCTACACACACACACACACACACACCCCTACACCTATCCTGATATAACGCGATCCAATAGAACACAAATTTGGATATAATGTGGTAAAGCACTGCTCTGAGGGCGCGGGGGGTGCTGCACACTCCAGTGGATCAAAACAAGTTCAATATAACGTGGTTTCACCCATAAAGTGGTAAGATTTTTTGGCTCCCGAGGACACTGTTATATCAAGGTAGCGGTGTATTATATTATATCCAAGACAAAGCTAACCAAAATATTCATTACTAGACCCAATGCCACAAAAACCTGGGCTGGGACTGGGTTAAAAAACAAATCAAGCTGGGCTTCCTGTGAAATGTTTTACAGGCACATAAACTTCTTGTTGAAGATGAACTCTGCAATTTCCACACAACTCCTTCTCCCCTGCCCACCCTCACCATGGGGCCAATGGAGTTGCAGTCCTTTACAACCCATGGAGGATTTAGCCCGGAATATCAAGGTAGACAGAGATGCAGGCTGCAGGGGATGGAGAAACCATTGTTTTGATTCATTTTTGCCTTTGGCAAAAATCCCAGCAGTCATTCATTAATGTTTATGAAGCACTTTGTGGTGCTCATGTGAAAAGAGTCAGATATTTGGTTATTATTTGGCATAAATGTCATTTCCCATCCCGGTCATCACTGTTTGCTTCTGTTGATGATCATTTTGTAGTGTTTAAGATGGTATTGTTTCATTTTATTAACAACTCTCTGAGACTAAGCAATCCGGCACCATTCACCTCAGAAAGTGAAGCAACCAAACAAATCAATGCTGATGGGCTGTATGACAGATTTACTAAACTGATGCACTGACCTTCTGTTTCCTGCATCCTGAAGTAGTACAGAAGTTAGTCCCTGAAAATGTCCTGTACCTGCCCTGTCCACTTGCTGACCTGTTATATCCTTTCATCCATCCATTGGAAGATTAATTACTCCTGGTGCAACTTTTTGCTACTGTACAAGGTGAGGGCGTTCGTTTCCTTAATCACACTCTTGAACTTAAATAGGGAGGCAGCAGTAGCCACATTGTAATCTCTGTTTTACTTTCTCCCATTTAACCATGATCAACAGCTTTCTTCAAAGGACAGGTAGGCACTGAGCTCCTGCATTTTATATCTGCTACTACTGAACGAGCCTAAAATGAGGACCTGGTAAGTGTATTTAGGCTTGTTGTAACATGACTTGATGAAAAATGAGGTGTGGTCTCAGTACTGAGCTTTAAACCTGGCTTTGACATCAGTTCCTTCCATGAGCTTGGGAAGGTCACTTAGGGTTACATTTTCATCCCCTGCACAAAGGCAGTCAATAGATTTTATGGTGGGGATGGGGGAAGGCACCTACACAGGATTGGTACCTCTTTCCAATCTGGTGCTCAGCCACGGAGCTGATGCAGAGCTATTTCTGCACTGGGGTTTTCCACTGCTGATCTGTGTATTTTGAGGACCTACAGATCATAGGCTCACTTCTCCGGGCCTGCCCTCCAAGCACTCCCTCCAGACTGCTTTGAATCCACCATACTTCATTGGCACAGAGAGCAAACAGCTTCTTAATGGCATTTGCCCTTTCACCAATCTACTTCTGACCTTTCCGGGCTTTGTAGGTCCATGCTGCGGGGGCAGGAGTTTTCCCTAAACCTCTGTGCTTCAGACTCATTTGTACTATAAGGATAATAATACTTACATTACAGGTGGGGATTAGTTCATTACTGTTAGCAAGACATTTTGAAGAGGAAAAGCACCACATAGTAGTACTGTAGGTTCTACCAGCAAGGATACTTTTGCTCAGTCTCATATGTTTCATACATAAGTTGTACCAGCAGAGAAGCTGATCCTATTTGTTATAACTCAATTGAAGTCAACGGAAAAAGGGTCAATTTAAATCAGCTTACTCCTTTTTCTCTTTCAGAAAGTGTTATTGCAGGGTAGACCGTTGCTCATGCTGCCATGGTTTAATCTTCACATTATCTATTCTTTTCACAATTTCATTTAATTAATATTTGCTAACCCATAATAAACAACTTTCACAGTGCCTCATAAGGTAAAACCCTGAGAAGTGATACATTACAAGCCAGCTTGGGAGTCCATATTACATTACAAAATGACAAAGAAAGAACGTGTTCATCCAGAAGATAGTGGTGTAACAGAGAGACATTTAAGAGCTAGAAAAATACAATCAAATCACTTATCTCCTGCTACTATATGATTAAAAATCGTGCAGTCAATACAAGTACCAGATAGTAACCAATCAAAACTACAACATTCAGGCAAAAAGGTGAGTTTTCATGTGTTTTCACTGAAGGAATCTGCTGCTTTTCCTGTCTTGTCCTGTTGAATAGAAGATTTTTCTTCTAGGATTATTTTCTTGCATCTTTGTAATCAAAGAAACTCGCCTGAATGCCTTCTAAAGAACTCTTTTGAAGGCTAAAGCAGTCATCTAGGCACCAATTTGGGCAAAACCATCTTTCAAAGAGTCAGACTTCTGCTATCTCTGTTGTACTGAATGAGACACATCTGGAAACATACCAGTTCTCAGCCATGAAGCATACCGATAATGTTGTATGTATTTAAGATAGAGCCTGGCCCAGATCCTGTAAATCAATGCATTATTGAGTTCAGTGGGACTACTCACAGGCTTAAAGATAATCACTGGTTTTAAGTGCTGTGCTGGATTGGGACCAAAGTGTTCCCCTGAATCACTGCAGAGGAGACAAGCTTAACTGATCCCATTTCACTCTTAAATCCATGGAATGCATTATTCACAGGTCATAGGCTTAGGTTCTCCTGGAATACTTCAAAGGGACTTTCTAACCTACAGATCTAGGCACAAAATCATCCATTTTTCACTGTAGTTTCTCTCCCATAGATATCACAGAAGGGGGGTATAGATGTTAGAGAGTATTTCTTTGATTTGTGTCATCTACTGTAGCAGGTGGTCACTAAACAGTTAATAGCTTATGTGTGGGGGGAGTTCAGGCACTGCCTATAATTTACTAGCTGCAGCTGCCTCCCCTAGTCCAGGAGACCTTGATTTCAAAAGAGATTTGCCTGGGCTTCCATTTTCCAAGGGGTGGGTTTTTGTGTGTGTGTTTTACTTTCAGGTTGGAGGGATGGGGTATGAGGCAATGATAGTTCAAAATATCCCAAAGTGGAAATAAAACAAAGCCACTCCAGTCACAATCTGTCTCCCAGCAAGAGGGCCCAGTGAAAGAGGAGAAGAAAAAAAAAACCACTGGTAAAAATAGATTAGCAAATTACCAGGCCAAGCTTAGCAGAGATCCAAACACCTGCAGCAAGCAAATGGCAAACAACTATGCCTGTGAATGTATGTAAAGTCAATTCAATTTTTCTCCTTCTTTAAGGCATAGTAGCAGCAAAAGGTATCGAGGCTGATTTTCCACCGCCTTGCACGTTGCATGGTCACTCCCAGCTGTGCAGTGTTTATGCTTTACACTATCTGATTTGGTAGCATTTTGCAGCCACTTTTCACATTGATGTAAGTGACTAAACAACATGCAAGGTTGCGAGAATCAGACCCAGAATTCAGAAGCAGACCCCTCAGATTCCAGATGATGTCCCCCTTGTTCTTCTGTAGTCAACAGCTATAGGTTTAGGATTGTAGTGCACTGCCCTGTAGTCTCTACTTCATGCAACAGCCTGGAAAAGGGGCTCCAGACCCTTCATGGAAGTTGTGTGTATCCTATTGCCCCTGTCTCTGCCCATTCCCATTGTTGGTTTATGCGAGGCAGGCAAGCAGAGTGCCATAAGATTGCTGCCCCATGGCAGCTCCCAGCATGCAGCCTTACCACCTAGGATTAAGTGAGTGAGGAGCACTGTGCAGGCCTTCTGCTACCCATTTAACCCTAGCCAGGCCACTTTCTCCCTCATTCCTGTGCCTCTCCCACTGCCCTTTTTTATGAGAAACAAAAATGAAGCGGACACAACCATGCTTGTGGCTATATACAATTCTCAAAAGACAACATGGAGTTTTGCATAATTGCCACATGGAAACTAACAATTCATCTTGCTGAATTGATTTAAGTTGGGTGGCAAGGAGAACTGTAACCCACCAATGTACAGTAATCAGTGTCAAGTGCTATACTCTCCCGATACGTTGGCCATGGGCTGAGCACCTCATGTTGTCCTCCCATTGTCCCATTCGGTTGTTTATGACCAGGAATTCCATCCCTCTGTCCCGATCATCTGCCGACTACCTGGTGCTGTCCTAGTCCCTTCTCCCACCCGTACCACGGATACTAGGTCCTTGACAGGAGTTGGGATGGCTGGGCTAGGGGGTTATGTTATAGGTACTCAGTTAAAATGCCTCTGGATTCCAGCTGCTGAGCAGTCTCTCCAAAGCCAGGCTCATGGCACGTAGGGCACATTGCAGCCCTAGGAAAGCATGTGTGCGCCTTTTGTATTGCGCATACACACATGGACAGTTTGCAGTGGCTTGATCAGAGAATTAATCTGGGAACAGCTTTCCCAACGTGCCCCACTCCTGTAGTGTTGGATATTGTGATTTAACTGGAACCACAAACAGCCTGTTTTCCGGTTCTCTGGAACTGGCACTGTCTCTCCCCATAAGCTGTTTCACCACTGGCTCAGTCCCACTGACAGACAGTAGTTCAATGCAGGAGACAAACCAGCAGTTCTTGGCACAATCATCCCACCTCTATCTCTTCCTCAGCCTTCAATTACGTCAGTACAGCATATGCTGGTGCTTGGACCAACACCTCCCACTCCAGGATATGTGAGGGCTAATGATGCTTTCCCCTCAAACCAACAGCAATAGTGATTCAACATTTTATTATCTACTCAGAATCTTCAAAGGGTTACAACAATAGTTAAGCCCCTTTCAGCTGTTTGCTACCAAAGCTTTTCAGAGTTGCTGCCATGGAGACAAAGCAGAGGTACCATCTCTGTTTGCTAGCATATGTTATTACAAGCATACGCACACTGTAAGCTCATGGAGGGTAGAGACAGGCTAGAAGCCACACCGTCCTCTCAATGCTGATTTGCCCATCCATGCAGGCTTTGTCTGCACTGCCAATTGAATGACAAAACTTTTGTTGTTCACAGGTGCTTAAAAAAGCCCCCCCACACACACCAAGACAAAAGTGTTGCCACAGCAAGTGGCAGTGTAAACGGCTCCTTGTCAGCAAGAGCGCTCTCCTGTCAGTGTGAACCCCCCTCATAGTGGGTGGAAGTATTTTGTAAGCAAAAGTGCTGACAAACAGGGCCCTATGCTGCCCACCACTTCCGTAAGTAAAGGGGAGCCAGATACCATGGAGAATTCATGAGTCTTGCTCAAGGCTAAATTAGGGTCAGGTTGTAACTTGCCCTATTCCTTCCCTGTGCTGCTTACCCGTAACTCTGGGTCAAACACAGGCAGAAGAGTAGCATCTACTAGGTTCACTCCCATGCAGGTGGGCAGAGTTAAGGCAAGGGAAAAGTAATCTATTCCAGATAGACGGTTGGCACAGATGACTTCAGAGGTGAGCCAAGGACAAAAATGCCTCACAGTCTGGTCCCTGGTCTGCACTTGTAACAGTGCAAATATTGCTGTTCCTTATTTGGAGCTTGTGGCAAAGCCACAGTTCAACTGTTAAATTTATTTTTTAAAATCTCTCAGGCTTCAGCAAGGCCTCCCGCTCCATATCTATAAGGAATTATCAAATAAAACAGACTTCACACTAAGTGAAAGGAACATTTTGATGGCCAGATTTAATAATACAAAATAAAGCACTGTGGAAACCCACAAAAGGCTGTGGAAAGCCCCATATAAATCAATTTTCTGTTGTTGTATGGGAGACAGAAAAAAAGGAATTTGAGAAAATGACTCCCTATTATAACAAAATCAGGACCAAGATTTGTTGCAAATGAAAAAAGAACAAGCACATTTTCTTAATATGAAAAAAGTCATCCACTCAAACCTCACACTAATAGAGTTTGTGTATTCATAGATGTGCCCCATATTTAGTTGTCCATTAACATTTTTTCTCTCCCCTCTCAGCTTCATCATCATCATGTTCCCATTACGCACATAATTTATGTATCTGTTTTTCACTCTATTTTTCCCCATATTCTCCTCTCTTGCTCCTCCCAGTCTCTCCTGAACAGGCAATGAACCAAGTAATATTCGAGTTGAGCTTTTATGCCCACAATGTTTCAGTAGATTTACAAATCAGGCAAAAATAAGGTAGTCCAGTCATAACCCTCATGGGAAGTGACTCTGTACCATGCAAAGAAATATTTGTTTTCACTTGCTCTGCATTTTCTTTAAAGGTTACTTTTGCTTTACTTTAAGAGCCTGATCTGAAGCCTATTGAAGGCAATAGGAAGACTTGAGCTTTGGATTAATCCCTAATAGTGAAATACTGGGGCCATTGATTTCAATGGAGCCAGAATACCACACTACATCCTAATATTTACAACATGGTACCTCATCTTCTGTTTTCTTAACACACTTATTTTATTTTACTATCTTTTACTTCACTAGAACTAAAACAAAGGATTTTGCTTTACCTTGAAACTTTGATTAGTTTTCCTACAGCTCTGATCTGTGAATTAGCCATGGAAAAAAGTCTTCCATAGGCAAATCTACCTAATATTTTTCTATGTGTTCCAAGACTTTAAAAAAAGAAAAAAAAAAGGATCGAGAGAAAGAGACCTTGCAAAGTGCTTCATTCCCCCACAATGGAATTTGTGGTTTCTTTAACCAGATCTTTTTATTTCTATATGTTCGACTTGATGGCTAGTACTGTGATACATCTACATGGGAATGTATTAGTCATGTTGCTTTTAATTACATAATATTGTATAATGCTATTCATATCCAAAGAGAGTATTTTTCTCTACTATAAATAAATATAGACTGTTGTGTGTTTCATCTATGAAGCATTTTTTGGAGTACAATTAGTGGAAAGATATTCATTCATATGCTGCATGTTTGCCCATGAGAAATTTAATTTAGTGCTAGGGATGTCAAAGATGGATGTAGAAATGTTTGGTAAATTGCTTTAAAAAAAAAAAGGATACTCAGATTTTCCAATTAAAATTTCTTGGTAGAAAGGGTATGTGAGTGATTAACCCTTGGTAAAGTACCATTAACCAACAACCAAGAGATGTGCATTTATCCAAAGAGTGATTGTTATTAACTTAACTAGTGGCTACTAAGACTGTTCATTAGGAATTGTCATGAACATAATATCTAAAAATATCCCTGAAAAAGATGCTAAGTACACACAGTACAGTAACTGTGAACAACATGCATTTTAGCAAATAACAGGATCCCAAAAAGTGCTTACATCATTCTCTCTGCCGGACAAAGGCCCTTTGTGTAAACAAATTATAAAAATATGTCTATGTACTGCTGAACTCAGCAGCCCCATCAGCACAGTGCCAGCTGACTCTAAGAACTCTAGAAACTTCTGCCTCATCTTTAATGTGGTATAGTACAGAGCAAAGTAGTAACTGCACCACCGTCTGTACTGTAGTAGGTAAACTCCACAAACCAAAAATCAAGGACATTGTGAAAGTGCTATGAATCAAGAAGACAGGGATACAGATGGTACTTAAAAATGGAAATCTAGCAGATCTAGTGCACATTTTGGTTTTGCAGACAGGCATAAAATGAGTGTCATCACAGTAAGTTGTGTCCCTAAAATTCAGGATTTAACCATTCACTCGCTACACAATAGACTTCAAGTACGTAGAATTGGAACAGAACCATTGGTTAAATTAGATAAACAAACAGTTAAAATATGGCTGAGAAGTTACATAGTGCTGGTGTAGTACCACTCCACTGAAGCCAATGAATTTGGCTTTTTATATATTTGGTTTAGAGACTGAGGATCATAAATTACAACTTCAATTTATCAAGATTATGGACAACTGCCCACAAACTGAAATTAGTTGGTGTCTAAATTCTTATGAAAACCAACTTGAAATTCTATGGAGATCTTTCTACTACGTGTGTCTGCATAGTCTTAAATACAAAGGGAATAATTAAGTAAATAAGTAAAAAGAAAAATTTTCTGCTTTTATTCATAACACAAGAAACTTTCCCACTGGAAGGATTTGCAAACCTCCAGAGAATTCTGCTGCTCAAGATGGATACTCACTCCAAAGTCTTCCACACTAACCAAACCTGTGATATGGGCCTGCAAATCTGGAGTGCCTTGGGTAGCTGTCCAGTGACCTACAAGCTAACACCACAAACAGTGCTGCCAGAGTCTCGAAGCAATTAGGACCACGCTGCCACTGGAGCAGGTATCACCGACATCAGGGCCTTTGAGGGAGGAAAGAACATAAAGAGGAAATGTTCATGATTTTGAATGGTGACCCCTTTCAGAAAGAAAAGAATCCAATCAGAGGGCAGCTAAACCGTCTAGAAGAATGTCACATGTTCTGAGTAGAGCTGGGCAACATTTTTCAAATCGTTTGTTTACTGAAAAATGCTGTCTGGTCCCCCCAAAATGATACACAAATTTGCTCTGACTAGTTTTTCAGGGGGCCAACCTCTGAAAAGCATGCACATCCCCCCTTTATGACCTTTGGCCCAGCGGTATTTGACTGGGATTTGGGACACTCCGGTTTAATCCCTATTCTGAAGCAGGACTCAAACTCAGCTCTCCCGCCTACCAGCTAAGCATCTGCATCATTCTGGGATGGGTTGCATTCAATCTCTCCTTTGTATAAATATGTAAATATTCATTGGGCCAGAGAGAGACAGAGTGAGAATGATTTTATAATCTGGTGATTAAGGCACTCAGTGGGAAGTAGATGGGGATTCAAATCTCTCATTTGAGTCAGGAAGAGAGGACAAGACAGACAAGATTACATTTGTTACCTGGAGTACTAACAGCCAACCTCTATTCACAGCACCCTCCAACCGAAGGTATCACAAAGCTTTGCAAATACACATGAATTAAGCTCAAACTCCCACTTGATGCAGGCAAATGTTATCACACTATTTCAGAGGCTAAAACTGCTAACTGAAGAGGCTGAGTGGCTTGCCCTGGGTTACAGAGAAATGTATGATACTGTCAGGAATAGAAATCAGGCCTCCTGATGCTCAGTCCTCTGCTTTCTCTCCATGCTCTGTGCTATATATGCTCTAAATGACTCCTTCTAAAGGCAAAAGGGTCAGGCCCTGCAGTGGCAGGCCAAGCCTGAGTGGTGCTGTGACCCCATGCTCCAGGTTGCAATGCCACTCACTCAGACTGGGTCCAGCCATACACCTTCCCCTCAACCCCCTGATGAAGGGTAGCCAGGCCAAACCTGAGTGAGTGGTGCTGCAACCTGGCACTGGCCTCCCTCCCTCGGACCTCTACCATTATCACTGAACCATCAGAAGCCTTGCAAATCTGATGCGTTTCTTCCCCCCACCCCGCATGCAACCACACCCCCAATTAAGAACCTCGGTTCTAAGGAGCAGGAGGGGGACAGCGCATTAAAGTTTTGCTTAGGGCAATCAATTGTCTTTAGCTACTTCCCTTTCAGAGGCTGCTCATGTAAAGAGATCTCGTTTTGATTTACAGTTGTTATCTTTAGCGTCAGGAAGTGTACATCGCTCACTCCTGCCTGAAAACAGCAACTGTCTACAATTTAATTGGCACATAGTCTGATGAAAGGTTCTCGGTGTAACAGAATCCCTGCTCACAGAAGAATTTCTAGTTCAGAGTCTGCGAGGGATGGGGCAGAGAGTGAGGGAGACTGATGTGTTTAAAGCTCATTGAAAGATAGGGCATTAAGAGTACTATCAAATAGCTATATAGCGCTTGATCCATAAGTGTGGCAAAATTAACAGAGTTTAAGTTGAAGGGTGCTGAACAAGGCTGACTTCACGTTCTCCGTTGCATGGCCCTGATCCTGGACCTTCTCTGTACATACCTTCCTCTCTACGCTGGGTATAGAACTGCCCAAGAGCTACTGTAACAGACCAGCTCATAATAGCAACAGATAGACCAAATATATAGACCAGGATTGGTACAGCAGAGGGGCATTCCAGCTCCATTCTCTTTTCTTGAACCATGCTGTCTTTTCCTCACTACTGACAGCAAGGAGGTTGCATTGTGTCAGTTCGAGACAACTACAAGATCAGCCTTGCACTGGGGTGATTTGCGTGGACTGGTTAGACCTGGTTCACATCCACAGCACACCAGCAATCTAGTGCAGAGTAACTATACCAAACCAGAGGATCTGGCCCATGAGATGTTCTAATGTTCACCTCTCTAAAGAGTTTTCATGTCCCTTATTATATAGAGGACATTATAATCTCCTGCTAAACGTGATTCTGCTTTCTCCCAGGATGCACTAATTCAATGTAGTTATTTATAGTGTTGTAAACGAGATGAGGATCAAGCCTTAAGTTAGAGCTCTGAGATTTGCCTAATCACTAGGGATAGAGAACAGAAAGAGAAAGAACAGACTGGGATATTCGTTCCAATTTCAAATCAAATGCAAGACAGTCTTTGGTGAGATTTTGTTAACTTTGGGTCCAATCTTGCCCCTCTTGCTAAACCTAATACTGCCACTGAACTCAATGGGTATTTTGGAAAGATCGTTTGTTTCCTATTAGTTTTAATTGTTGTTGATTCCTCTGCATTTCTGGATTCCAAGGAGGACAAAAAGCAGAAGTGCTGAAATACCATTAAAAACAGCCTTTCACACAGTATTTCTGGCCAGACAGGAAGTAACTAGTACAAGACTCATGAGATTTCCCACCCAACGTAGAGACTGCAGAGGTTCAGAAAAGCTTTAAAGAGGCCATCAGACTTTGGGTTGCTTCTCTGAATCAAACCTCCTAACCTTCACCCATCACTTCTAATTAGAAATGATCCTCAACTGGAATACCAGAGACAAATGCTTTGGGAAGTTCTGATCTGGTTCCAAATCAAACTTCACAGCTGAGGCCCTTCTCTGCTCTTAATCAACCCACCTATTTGGCTGCAAAAGTTCTTCAGCAATTTTTTAAATAGACTTTGAGAAAATTAAACACATTGGATCCGTGGAAGAAAGAAAACTGTGTGTGTATATTTTTTGACAGACTGAATCTTGGGGCTAGCAAAATGTACTCTCTGGTCTGAGAATTAATTAGATTGATATTAATAACGTATGAACTAAGGTCAGCATACCGCTTTGATTATATCATGGTATTTATTTATTTTGTATTCTGAGCCTGATTCTGGTCTCAATTATTCCAGTTGTATATTGGTGCAACACTTCCAATTCAGTGGAATTCCTGTGGCGTTGAACTGGTGTCAGATCAGAATGTGGCCCTCTCCATGTAATAGCTTCATTTGGTCCTAAATTAAAGTATGACTTCTTAATAATATACTTTAAAAAAAACCTCATAGACGGAGGGATGTAACTGGAGGGGATTTTTCAGTCTTTATTAATACAATACAGATCTCTGTGTTGTAAGGCAGGAAAGCTGCCTTAGGGGATTTTCTTACAATGGCTCCAGAGAATTTCACTGCACAGAGAATCAAAGATTTCTAACATTTGCTTGCACAAGGAGCGCTTTGAAACATAGCACACATTTTAACACAGGGTATGAGAGGAATAATAAAACAAAAACACATTTTTAACCAGGCAGCTGAAGAAAAAAATGTGACAATTACACAACAGAAGTCCATAGTGGAGAGCAAGGAGTATGATGGCTGATGCAGAGAAAATAAATGCACTCTAAGATTTTCATATGAACATCTACACATAATAGAGGCAGTGGCACATGGGGACTGAAAGAAAGCTTAAGGAGGCAGCTGAGGGAGGGAATCCTCAGTCCATGAAGGCTGTCATTGTTGCAGGAGGTGTTCCAGGGTAGGGCTGGGCCTGGAACAACATGTGCTGTGGAATGGCTAATGGAGTGACTCTTTTGAAGTCATCATTGGTCATGGCTGCTTGAACGTGTACTGGCAGCCAGTTTGACTGTCCTCCAGCCTTCATAATGAAAGGGAGGGACAGGGATTGTAGAAGACCTGGAGATACATCCCTGAACCTTCTCTCCCCCCCCACTCCACCCCATTTATGAATATTTCAAGATAGTTCATAGCATCCAAGTTTGAACTAACTCTATGAAGAACAATCCTTGTTAGACCTCTTTTCAGTTTGCAGGGGAAACTATCAAATGCTCTTTGTAGATGACCCAGATGCAGTATCCATCAATCTCCAGAAGGCTCAATCACCTCACCTGCTAGAAGAGGGCCTCATCCTCCCTGATTGAACTAACCTCGTTATCTCTAGCCTGCTTCTTGCTTTCACATATACACACACACCTGCCCCTGGAAATTTCCACTACACGCATCCGACGAAGTGGGTATTCACCCATGAAAGCTCATGCTGCAATACGTCTGTTAGTCTATAAGGTGCCACAGGACTCTTTGCTGCTTTTACAGATCCAGACTAACATGGCTACCCCTCTGATACTTGGCACCTTAGGACTGTATTTACTGACAAGACAACCTATTTGTTTCAGATCTTGCTTCTCGTGGTGCAAATTTTTGAGTAAGGGCAATCAAGGTTGATGTCTTCCCTATTTTTCCGTTTCCTGATACCAGACTTTCAGGAGGTTGATTGACTCACCCGGAGTTTAAATGCAGTCTTTGGATGCATAGATCTCACATTTAGCCCATTTTTCTCTGAAAACTGCATGGCATCAGCATGTATCAGATGCTGAAGGGGGGGCGGGGAGGGAAGAGTCAACTCACACTAATATCTGATTGCCTTAAAAGAATACCTGAAGTAAGCTACAGATGTACCCAACACCTTTATTTGTAGGACACTATACAAAAGCACAGCCCGATATTTTCCAGGTACTAAGGATGCATAACTCCCCCCACACCAAGTCTGCAAGAGCTGTTGAACTGGTTTGCTACCACACTGAGGGGCAGCAGTAGAAATATTAGAATACTGAATATCCATGAAGCTTGAAGGTTCATAATTTCTATCAGCAAGCCACATTAGCATTATACACTCATGCAACAACAACAAACAACCCAAGCCTACATATTCTAAAATAAAACAAATTTGATGCTAAAAGGATATATGGAGCCTGTACCTCCAAAATCAATGCAATACTTTAGTAGGAGCAAGGGTTGGCGCTATGATGTGTATCCTCTGGGAAATAGAGGAGTCCCCTTTATGAACATGTTTCAAGAGTTATAAAAAGTTCCTTCTGCATGAAGAATGCTTTACTTAAATCTTCAAGTGCTCAGAATGAAACTCTGCTCTCAACCCTACAGTGCAGATAAGAGATCAACTGTGCAAGCTGGAAGAGAATATTCCCATAAAAGATGCAGATGTGTGTCAGAGACACGCAATTTGCTCATTTACTCAGAAATGGGTGCTCTTTAATATCCCATCACTTAGAAGAGTTTCTTCAGATCACATATGAAGTTATACTAGTACTGGGGCAGCAACTATAGCTCACAACTAATTAGATTATTTATTTAGGAAAGATTGGTCGTGAAAAACGTTACATTGAACTGTGACAGACTGCAGACAACCCTGACTATATCAGGATACACTAGCCCTAAGAGGGAGATCTTTGGGTAAATAACTGTCCTGGTCCTGGTTTCAGTTCAGCATTGGGGCATACTGGGGTTTTAGTCCAAGGAACAGCTAGAAAGCATAGACTAGTTTAGCAATAAATGCTGGGAAAAGTAGCTGGGGCATAGACAGCTTTCATTACTCTTAACAGAAAGACTGGGATGGAGATATGGTTGGTTGCCCCACTTAAGGAGCATAGGAGACAGCCAGATGACTGCACAAGGAAACCTGGACAAGGGAAAATGAAGTTGTCAGGTCATTGACATTGGAGAACCTGTGACTCCAGAGAGAGAGTGTGAGTGGACTGGAAGGACCTCTTAGTCTGCCAGAACTGGAGCTGGAACTGGCCCATCCAAGTACAGAAAACAAGAGGAGTGGTTAGCCTGATTGGAAAGCCAGAAACAGACAGTTCATGAAGTCAATGAAAAACCCTCTGCTCCCTGATGGAACCCTGAACTCTGGAAAGTACCCTCAGAAGAGGTAAAGGAAGTAGAGTGGGATTATGACTCAGCCCAGGTGCCTATTTGTGGTTCAGAGCTAGATGCTTCAGAAGATGTAAGCCGATGTGTGGTAACTAGCCCATATTAGGTCTCATCCTGGTCTCTAATAGAGAACAGTTTAAATCTTGGGGCATAGGGTTTAATATCCATTCCAAAATATCATCATCTTCTTTCTTGCCATTTCCGTTTTTGAAGTTAGTGACTTTTGTAGTCTTCTTCCAAAACTCATGATTGCCATGCAAATTGCTCTCCCTAAGGTCTGCTGATATCCAGTCCATATGCTGAGCCTTTGACCTTCCCTTGGTTGTCTTCCATCCATGATCATTGCAAGGGCTATTCTACCAACATGACTCTTGGGTCTCTGCTGTACGTGTCCATACCCATGTAGCCTATCCTTCCTCAACCAGTTTTCAACTGGGGCAACCTGCATTAGGTCTTTCACAATCTCATTTCATTTCCTATCATAGAGCGTTGAACCATTTGACCATCTCAACATTTTCATTTCCATAGTGGAGAACATAATGATTTCTTTTCTTGTGGCTGGCCAAGGCTCTACTTGGTACAAATGGGTCAAATTAGAGTTTTATACACTCTGTTTTAACTTTGACATTTTTATTACAGAGAATTGGGGTCAGCTCCTGACATTTGCACCAAGCAGCTTTGGTACAATGCTGAGCATGATTCAGGAAGACACCATTGTCAGCAACCATTGATCCTACGTACTTAAATTACTTCACTATAATTTCTCTGCTTGTAATATCCTTTACAGTGATAATACTTTCTATAGGATAATTGACAGCACTATAGTGCATAAAAGCCATATCTTACTCCTGGAGGAATTCTTTGCCACTGCATCCATGCAGAATTCATGTCCTCTGCAGATTTCTTTGCTTCCCTACAGAAAAATGACTTTCTGAGGGGGAAGCAAAGAGAGGCTGCAAGAGCAGTCACATGCCCCTCCCCATCAATGCAGGCACATCATGTCAGGTGCCCAGAGCAGCCGGTGGAGAATCACTGCAGGGGTGCGTGGTGGGGCTGGGGATGTCCCATCTGGTGGCTTAGGAAGCCCCAGACAGTGGATTCTACCCTGCTCCAGGCTCAGCTGCTAGTCCGGCTGGGCTGGCGCAGGGGAGGACGGGACTTGCTCTTGCCCTACAAGGAATGGTTGGGGCTGTGTCAGACCCACCCCCAGATACCTCCCCCAGCTGCAGGAAGCTCTGCACCCCCAATTCCTTTTCCCATCACTCCTCAGCCACAGGCAGATGGGTCACTATATGGGGAGCTTCTCCCCTTCCACCCAACCCCTGTGCATCTGTGCCCCCCCCATACCCATACTTTCCAAATGAGCATCCTCCTGCAACCATAATCCCCCCCCACCAAGCCCCCACACCCTAACAATCCACTGAGCCCCACCCTCTGCATCTGGAACCCTCCTGCACCCAGAACCCCCACCGAGCCCCCTCACAGAGCCCCACCTCCCTTGCATCTGGAGAACCTTGTACCCAGACCCCCTCCCAAACCCCACCCTCACAGCATCCAGAGCCTACCAAGCCCCTCCATTCTAGATCCAGACCCCAACTCCTTCACCCAGACATCCCCCACTTAGCCCCCCCACTTCAACCCCCACTCCAATGAGCTCCCCACCCCAATAAGCCTCAACCAGCTGCACCCATACCCCACCAAGCTCCACCCCTCCAGCACCCAGATCACCCCTCTGAGCACCTCACACTCAAACCCCTCCTGCTGAGCTCTATCTCCCCACACCCAGACCCCCTCTGCTAAGCCCCAACCACCTTCACTTGGACCCCCCCAATGAGCCCCTGTGTATCCAGATTCTTCCCCTAGACCCTCTACTGAGCTGTTCACACTCAGATTGTTCTGCACACAAACACCCTCTCATCCCACAGCTGGATCACTCCACACCAAGACCCTCCACACTTGGATTCTGCTTGCCCCACACCTGGATCGGGGCTAGAGCTGGGTGTGCATGCAAGACTCTGTCCCTCTTGCTTGCTACCTTGGTGCACCTGGCATGGAGGGGAGGGCCTGAGGGTGTGTCTGGGACAGGCCCAGCCCTTGCACTGTGTCAGGATCAGATGCAGGCTCACCACTGAATGTGTGCGGTAGGGTTGCCAATTTCTAACAGCAGAAAATCAAACACCCTTGCTCTGCCTCCCACCCTTCCCCAAGGCCCCTGCCCCCACCCCTTCTCCAAGCCCTCCCCCACTCACTCTATGCATGCATCTTCCCTCCCTCCCTCCCTCATTCTACCCTACCCCCACTCACTTGCTCATTTTCACCAGGCTGGGGTGCTGGAATGGATGAGGGCTCTAGCTGGGGATGTGGGCTCAAGGATGGGGCCAGAACTGAAATGCTTAGGGTGCAGGAGGGGGCTCCAGGCTAGGGCAGGGAGTTGGGGTGCAGGTCAGGAATGAGGGACTTGGGGTATAGGAGGGGGCTATGGGCAGGGGGTTGGGGTGCAGGCAGCTACCAGGAAGCAGCAACACGTCCCTCTGTCTCCTAAGCGTAGGCACAGCCAGGGAGCTCTGCTGTGCCCTTCCCCTGCTTGCAGGCACCACCCCCACAGCTCCCTTTGGCTGCAGTTCCTGGCCAATGGGAGCGGTGGAGCTCACACTCAGGGTGGGATCAGCATGCAGAAACCCCAGGTCTGCCCCAATTCCTAGGAACATGCTGGCCACTTCCCAGAAGCCACACGGTGCCTGGTAGGAAGCCTGTCAGCCCCACACTAACCAGACTTTTAATGGCCCGGTCAGTGGTCCCTTTTCCATTGGGTATTCTGGTCAAAATCCGGACATCTGGCAACCCTAGTGTCCAGGGGGCAGATGCGGAGGGTGATCTCCCACCTCTGTGCAGCCAGTGGCTTGTGCTCCCCGCTGCCATACGGGAGCCTCCATGCTTATTTACTGACAAAATATGAAGAATTTTAGAGAATTTTAATTTTTTGGCACAGAATTCCCTCAGGGAGTATATGCATAGTTGAGAGCAGATATTACTGTGGGGTGGGGAGAGCAGGGGGGAGCTGTAACAGCTGCCTGCATGCATCAATGGGCTTATTTTGGACATAAGGGGAAACCATGTCAGTCTAGGGTGGATAACCAGGCAGTGCAGTTTGGAGTTCAATGTGGGGCTGGAGGCCGGAAAGGAATCCGTTCCCTTTGGCTGAGATGAAGCAGTTGTGTGGCTGTTTCCAAAATGAGAGCAAGAGAGAGACCCCCAGATTAACCAATGTCCCAGAGATTAGGCCACTCACCTGGGATATGCAGAGCAGTGACTGAAGTGTGGGTCTCCCATGATTCAGACTAGGGGCTTGCACCTCAGCATCCCACATCCCAGGTGAGTGCCCTGACCAACCAGCTAAACTATGGAGTGTTCTGGGGGGGCAGGGTAGCCCCCTCTCTCTCAAAAACTTCCAAAGGTCTCAGTTTCATCCCAGTGCAGAATGGGGAATGTTTTATATTCCGAACTTTTTCCACAGGATGGGAAAACTGTTTCCTACCTAAGGCCTAGTGATGAATACACTGCTCCAGCAGAATCACTCCCTTGCTGTACCATGTAGACAGTACTCAAGCAACCATGCTCAGTGGGACCCCATCTTCAGGCTCTTAAATCCTGTCCCTACCTACCTGTCAGCACTGCGTAAGAACAGCCCCAAACACAACATATGGCAGCTCTTCACAGATACAATACTAATAATGAAAGCATTCTGCAATATAACCCATCACCACCATTTAATCAATTAAAATTATTGGATATAGGGGTTTGGTTTAGATACAGGAGGCACCATCCTTTCTCCTACTTCATCCTGAGCTGGAGTTTCTAAAAAGTTTGGTTAGTTCCCCCTCCCCCCACACACACATTTGGACTTTTTTTTTGGCATGTTTCTATTTACAGACTCTGGCCTTTTCTGGCAAGGAAAGTGATAAACCACCACAAGAAAGGCAGCCAGTGCTGGAGAGTGCCAGAGGAGCAGGAATTGGCTGGCAGGGCTGACTGGGAGCTGAAATGAAGAGGGGGAGGGAAGTTAATGTAAATTTTCTGTGTTCTGAATACTCAGCCATTTAACCTTTGCTATTTGGGACATTCAGCACATAATACTGAGTATTTCATCTTTGGGGAACATCACAAAAGGGCTTACAAGACTTGACAGTGTCTCTTTAAAGGTTTAAGAGATCTTATTTATCCTTATTTTTACGCTACAAATCTGTTAGTCTTATTTCTCTGCTAAAATAAGTTCAATTGATAGCAGATAACACTGGCTCAGTCTTGCATTTTGTTTATGCTAATCTCCGATTAATTTTAATGATCTTTCAGTCCCTTTTATTCCATATTATTCAGGAATTTCACATAATCTTTGTATCTAAGTGTGGCTACGGCATCTTTAATCCAACATGGAATTTTGTCTTCTGTTGGCTTTCATCCACATTTCACCGAGGGGTTTTGTTTGTTTGTTTCCTGGGGTTTATTTAAAAAAAAAAAACCCACAACAAACAACCCACACAATTTCCCATATTGATATATTATGAATTTGTGATAGTCTTAGAAACTGCGGGCTAAATTCCACCTGACATTTACTGCATATAGCTGTACTGAAATTGTACAAGGTGTATGGTTAATTAGGGCAGGATTTGGCTCACTACATATTTATTTAAGCTTGAAAAGAAGGATTTTAATATTTCTGTTACTATAAAATTGTAGAGGTATATTTTCAGCTGGACTGAGGCTTGGTGTTTATTTGTTGTCCAGCAGCATTCAACTAAGATCAGAACCCTGTTTTGCTAGGCCCCATACAAATATGTAGTATGAAAGTGGCCCTGCCCTGCAGAGCTTATAACGTAACTAAATAAGACAGACAAACTGGTGGAAGGTGCAAGAGAAGCATAGAGAGGTAAAGTGACTTACCTAAGGTCACAGAGCAGGTCACTGGAAGAGCTAGGAGTAAAACCCAGATCTCCTGACTCCTAGTCTCCTGACCATGCTGCCTATCTTCATGCTCTAGTTGTAGGGGGCCACAAAATGTGAGGCTGAATAATTGACAGAGGGAAGAAATTTGAGCACTTGTGCTTTCACCTCCCTGATTTGCACTCACAGGAAGGATAGCTCCTCAGCTGGTGAGAATCACCTTAGCTCAGCTGAAGTCAATGGTGAGATGCTGATTTACAGCAGCTTAGGATCAGAGCAAAATCAAGTAATTAGAGGCTCAACAATTCAGCCTTTGTTCTGCAGTAGAAAGGTGGGTGCAGATCTCTGCATGCATATTTTGTTAGTGCAACCTGTGTCCACAACAGGGAGCTTGCTCTTCTGAAAGTGCAACCTGTAACATGATCATCTTTCCTGAAGCACCATATTTTCTCCCCTCCAATTTAGCCCTAATGACCTACTTTGAAGGGCATCTGCTTCAGAGAAGTCCCAGCAGATTCAAATTACCCGCAGCGTATAGAGCAGGAATATCCATTGACCTAAGTCTCCCCTTCATAACCATTCCTCAGGAGGTGAAGCAAACCCAGCCACAGACAAATTCACAGACTTACATGACACAGTGTGCAGATATTTCTAATGATTTTTCTATTCTCCTGTAATTACTAGAAACAATTACAGTTGTACATGTGGAAAGAATTGGCGGAGTCTCATATCCCAGATTCCCATTGTTCCAATATGCCTTAGAAAAAAACATCAAAGACTTACAAGCATGGCCAGCCAGAGCTATGGTGTTATCCAGCCCATCAGCAACCTGTGTCGTTTAGATACAGTTTATTTCAAATAGAAACTGGCCAGCTGTCAACGCAGTTCCAGAGAAAGATGACCGCTGCCCTGAATGAATGAATGAATGACATTCATGCTGTTTTCCCACTGAGGAAAATGGAATTCCATCACGATTGGTTTTAGTCACAAATGGCCCTTTTAAATCTGATTGACAGGTGTGATCACACTGCCTTTCGATTAAGATTATAAAATCAGCTGGGCGACATACAGGTGAGACACTCAGAGACTGTAGACCAAAGTTTGCATTAGCTCTTCTCTGACAGAGCCACGTTAATTGCTAAAGAATCATAGTCATGTTCTTTAAAACCGCACAAGAAGCTTCATGAGAATAAGGGAACCAGTATTGGCCCCAATCCTCAAAGCTATTTAGGTGCCTAACTCCTGCTGAAATCAGTGGGAGTTAGGTACCTAAATACCTGTGTGGACCATTATCTCTAAAACTACCCTGTCTCTTAAGTTTCACTGTAGAGCTTTTGCCTATGCCCTTCATTCCCATTCCTGTTTTTTCACATCACATCCGTAACTTGGGGGTAATAACACTTCCCTACGCCCACGGAGGTAGTAAGGATAATTACATTAAAGATAGCGAGGTTTTCCGATATTATGGTAATGGGGACCATATAAATGCCTAAGATAGATACAAAGGAGGACAGTAGTGGTCTAGGCAGGTAAATCATCTGCTGCACAGTGCTGTTTATAAGGAAGCTGAAGCAGGAGACCCATTTTTACTTTTAGTCTCTTCTCAGACATGTTTGTCCATCAGTATTTGTACGTGTAAGTCAGCAGCGTGTCCAAAAGGCAGCAAATAATTTGATTATCCTTGTCCAGACCAGATAATATGGCTGTTCCTCACTTGTTCTGATCTCACATAGAGAAGGTGCATTAAGTTACTGAGCAAGACAGGGGTTCTGACTCTGTACAACTACTCTGGCTCAGGGAGGAACCTTTGGTTTCTACATCAAAACACAATCAGAACAATAATGACAACCCCCTTCCCTCCCCTCCGCATCTCTTAAAATCCCTGTTCACAAAAATAATTGAATATTGTTAGAGTTCAGGGGATAAACTAATTGGTTTGGGCAAAAATAAGACACAGCAAAAGTCTTTGCCCACATAATCTTGAATATATAATTTCAGGTTCATATTGGTCAATTAATTCTATGCCACTCTGCCCCCACTCCCACCAGATATACCCCCTTTCTGGCCTTCTCACATGTCCTTCCTTTCTTCCTCCACCAAAAAGCCCTCATGATCCCCCTACAATTTACCTGGATAGGTAGAGAGCAGGGCACAGGAGCTCGGACATCTTTATTGGGTCCCTTTCTTCAATTACCCATCACTTTGGGACATCCTTAGTTACTCAAACCCAAGACTGCATGCTGAGTCATAGATGCCTCAGAGCATCCCAGCCAGTCTGAGGCTTCCAAGATGTACAGTGAACTTAGGGGAGATGATGCTATGGAAGAAGTCCTAGGGAAAAACATTCAAATAGGGCAGCAGTGGGGCAGAGTAGAGAGCCAGAGCGGCCTAGAAATCAGTCAGCAGCAGCTTTTGAGGAAACTGGAGGAGCAGGTGAGCCACATAGCATTTTAAAGTAGTTGCTGGTTGAAGACTGGGAGTGAGCTGTGTGTTACTCCCCCAAATAGGAAGCTCTCAAAGAAATGAGGGGGTGGACCAGTCCTCCTCTGCACAATGAGGAAAGCTACCCCAGAAGGTGAAGGGGGGCACCTTGATTTCTCAGTCAGTTTCATATTGTGCTCATGACCGTGCCATCTGAGCTCCTCACACAAACTCTCAGAATCAGTTTTCTGATTTTCCATTCTTCCACTCCTAAGGCACTTGGGACTATTGAAAAAACACTTTTCCCCCTATTTCTTTCTCCTCATCAAACCTCCTGCCTTCCCCTCTGGCACCTCCTCTCTGTTGCTGCTATTTTGCATCTGTGAAGACACTAATGGTATGTCTACACTACAAGCATTACAGAGGCACAGTTGCAGTGCTACAACTACACTGCTGTAGCGGAGACACTTGCTACAACCATGGAAGAGGTTTTTCCATCAGTCTAGCAAATCGGGAGGCCTGCAAAGGCTGTTGGCTAGGACTCTGCTTGTAGCCTCTGGATTTCTTATGGGGAAGCTCCTGGTGAGGATGGTTCCTGGCCCTGAGGCTGCTGTGGCTTAAACCGCTTGCAGGCAGGGCCGGGAACATACAGGCCCAGTGTTTTAAAGGTCGTGCGGGAGTCCTTTAGGCAATGGAGCTTATAGTCTGTCCATTCCGCAAACTGAGATTGCCCATCGAAGGGAAGAGCTTGCATCAATGGCTGAGCCAGCGTGGACAAGCCAGAGAGCAGCAACCAGGATGCCCGGCGCACGGCGATGGCTGAGGCCATGGTTCTGGTAGCAGTGTCCACCGCATCCAATGCCGCCTGGAGCATATCCCTGGCTGCAGTCATGCCCTCCTCCATAATAGCCCGGAACTCCTTCCTAGAAGCCACAGGAAGGGAGCCCTCAAACTTGGCCATAGCTTGCCACACGTTAAAATCATAGCGTCCCAGGAGTGCCTGAGGGTTGGCCACCCTCAGCTGGAAACTAGAGGACGAATAAACCTTATGCCCAAACAAGTCTAGCCTCTTGGGTCTTTATTTTTAGGGGTAGCCCCAGGTTGACCTTGTCGCTTCCTGTGGTTAACCGCTTCTACCACTAGGGAGTTGGGAACAGAGTGCATATACAGGTACTCATGGCCTTTGGATGGCACAAAGTACTTGTGCTCAGCCTCTTGGAGATGGGCGGCAGGGAGGAAGAAGTTTGCCAAAGGGCATTAGTGATCTTAGAGACCCCATCATGAAGGGGCAGAGCCAACCTGGCCAGTGCTGTGGAGCAGAGGACATCGAAGAGAGAGTCTGAGGGCTCCTCTAGCTCCTCCACCTGAAGACCCAGGTTGACAGCAACCCTCTTCAGTAGTTTCTGGTGTACTTTAGTGTCATCTGGAGGAACTGGGGGTGGAGGGGGGTCCCGTTCTAGCCTCATCTGGTGATGACAAGGAGAATGCCGGTGCCGTAGGGTCCTCCATAGCCATTGGTGGCCCAGAGGCTTGGTATCCTGCTTCCTCTTGGACCTGTGGGGTCCTTGTGCCTGAGGTGTCGTGCACCAAAGGAGGGTGTGAGAGAGAGGCAGCTGGTCTCTCTGAGGCCCTGGACAGCAAGTGAGTGACCTGGCAGGGCAGTGTGAACCCCACGGGTTCCATGGGTACCTCAGCACCAGCCACGGGGCCGGTTTCAGTGCCAACAATGTAGCTGGTACCACCAATACTGGAGCTTGTCCCGCCATGAGGGAACCTCACTCCGAACCAGGACTGGATACTGAATGTTCGCTTCCAGGTAACAAGGACAGAGCAGAATGGTGGCTGTGTCCCAAACGAGGCCAGTCACTCCCCCTGGAGTCTGATCTGGAGTGGGGTCTTAGGGACCAGTGGTGCTTGATGGATCCGTAATGGCTTGGAGCTGGCAATCTACATCTCATGCTTGACGAGTGGTACCAGGATGAGGAGAGGGACTGGGAGCGGGAGTGGGCCCGGTGCCGGGAAGTGCCCACATGTGGTGGTGCCTTCCTAGGGATTGGCGACAGTCCAAGGAATGGTACCATTGATCCCTCAACGAGTCCCTGGAGCGGTACAGCGGTCTTGGAGATACTGGGTGCTGGGACCAGTACTCCTGCCAGGGGGCACATGCCTCCAAAGGTCTGCACCCGGTGACTGGCAGTGCCTTGAGCCTCTCTGCCCGTGTCCAAGGTCCAGGGACCATATAGGGCTGCACTGTGTCTGCCTATTGCGGTCAGATGACTACGGGAGGGTGAGCACTGGTGGGACGTCCCCTGCAATGGTAGGGACCAAAGCGGTCTGAACGCGGGTTTACCCCATGCCCGGAGAACTGCAGGAGTCGACGCGGGTGGCACTGGGAGGGAAAAGAACTCCTGCATTGCCTGCAGGGCCTCCGATGTGGATGGCACCCAGAGCTGACGGCGGCCTATGCCACTATCTGGGGTAGCCGGCAGGGAGCATGTTGGGCTACATCACTCCCCCGGAACGTGGGCCTGAGATCCTGACATGGGTAAAGAGTTGACCGGAATGAGACCTTGCTCACACCCCGTCTTATCCTTTCCCTTGCAGGAGGTTGGGGACTGGCCTTGTCCCACCTTCTTGGGCTTCTTGGTCAGAGCCATGGACGAGGGCTGGTGGGGCGCTGCATACCGAGGTTACAGTGCTCAGTGCCGAGTTGGAGCGCTGCTCCACTGCCGGGGCGAGGGCTGACTCCATAAGGAGCCCTCTTAAATTAACATCGCGCTCCTTCTTAGTCCTTGGCTTGAAGGACTTGCAAATGTTGCACTTCTCACTAATATGTCCTGTGCCCAAGCAACGCAGACAACTGCTATGTGGATCACTAATGGGCATGGGCCTCTTGCAGCGATCACAGGACTTAAAGCCTGGGGACCGGGGCATGCCTCGTCCTGAGGCAAAGTCCTGTTCGGGACATACAAACTCTCCAACTATAGCTAAGGGATTTATAAACACCAATAGAAAACTATATACTGTATAATACAAAAGATAACTAGTTCGTACAAATGAGCAGCTGCAGCATTAATTGAAGCAGCAAGAGTTCCAGCACCGTCACTGGCGGCAAGAAGGAACTGAGGATGGGGGGACCGGCGGCGCCCTATATACCACGACATGTGCGCGCCACTCCAGAGGGCTCCGGAGCTGATCCCCTATGGATACTGCTGAGGGAAAAACTTGCGGCACCGGTGCATGTGGTGAGCACACACACCTAAGCTGAATGGATATGAGCAATCACTCGAAGAAGAAATTAAGGTTTCCTCTGCTCTGTGTGGACACTATGGGGCTTATGCCACTTTTGTACAAGTAGAGTTAGAGGTTTGTCTTGCAGCCTTGACCAACATTTTCTCCTAATAACCCACTTGTTCTCTGTTGTGTGCTGGTTCTCAGCCTAGCTCCACCCACTACTCCAGAAGCAGCTGCATTTTAGTAGTGCTGTAGGCATGTAGAGGAACTGGGAACACATCTTGGGGTTTTCCTGAGATGATAGGTGCTAAATAACATGGAAATGCTGCTGGAGGGGCATACATTTTTTAACAGACATGAAAAAAATCTCTCTTGTACATAAGGAACACTAATAATAAAAAGAGGCAGAACCAAGAAGGGCAGAAGTGAGTCGAAAGCAAGGGAAACTCCACCTGATGGGCGCAAAATGTAGAGCGCCGTGGTACAACTTTGGGGTTTGTTTGTTTTATAAAACCACTTTAAAATAGCAGCCCAATCCAACGCCGTGTGGAACATGAAGTCATTTCCATTCTCATTTGGCACGACACCATTCCTGTTGATTATGGTGTTGCATGTGATCCTCTCCAGCCTCCTCCTGCTGTTTCTCCTTTATCTGCTTCCAGTTTGAATCCAACTGCTGTGGTCACTCGTGGGGCAGGCTTGACAGCTGCAGAACCCAGATGCCAAGCTTTGGCATGCCTTTCTTCAGCAACAGCACTGTGTGTGTGTGCATGTGTGTGTCGGGGGGGAGGATAATAGCTGCCCACTTTTCTGGCTCCCCTGTTGGCTTACAGCATACAATAGTCACACAACAGCTCGTGGTCAGGCTTTCTTCCTTCTGGATGTCACTGATTTTGCCTTTGCCAGTCTCACTGCTAGAGTTAAGGTTGTGTCAAGCACTCTAATTATGAACTCTGTTTTGTGGGGGGAGGCGGGTATATAACTAGGTGAGAAGAAGGATGGGTTCAGAGGAAACCTACTCTCAGAGGTCTCCATTTGAGGAAAAGGTTGATTTTTTAAAAATGTATATTCATTTTCTACCATGTTGGCTAAAGGAAATCAGTGTAAGGTTTCTTTGGTTGCACGAGAATATTCCTCAAAAACTAAGAGGGCTCTAATTTCATGAGGTTTTTGCACTCATTGGCGGTGATTTAAAACAATGACATTTAGCAAGTGCATGGCCATAATCTTGTTAATAGCTTTTGCGATCCTGAAGAAATAAAGCAGCAGAGAAGTTAAGGGCCCAGTTCAAGAGGTGAGCAAAGAGCGAGTGCACCGTGGTCCCCATGGGTTCAGCTCTATCCTCAGGTATTTACACTCAAGAATCATGCAATGAAAATAGCATGAGGCCCGGGTACAATCTGCAGATACGCTAAGGCTTGTTAGATCATGTTCCTGTGGGTTCAATCTCTTGCCTTGAATGGGAGTGGAGGGAGATCAGCACTTTGCAACAGGGTTGGATCCTTTTGGCCCAGTCACCCATAGATTTTAACTACCTCAGTGCCATCTGAATGGATTGGCTGGTAATGCCACAACAAATACTTCAGCACTGAATTCATTCGGGGTACACTCTGTAAAATAGCAACACTACACCCAGTTTATAAAAGGGCAGCGCAAACAGTCCAAATAATCTAGAAATGTCACCGAAATGTTTCAACTCTCTAAGGTGGAAACTGCCCCAAAACACATGCAGTGCAGCCGTTCTCAAACTGGGAGTCAGGACCCCAAAGTGGGTCGTGACTCCATTTTAATGGGGTCGCCAAGGCTGGCGTTAGATTTGCTGCAGCCCAGGTCTGAAGCTGAAGCCCAAGCCCCACAGCCGAGGGTCTAAGCTGAAGCCCGAGCCCCACTGCCCAGGGTCTAAGCTGAAGCCCAAGGACTTCAGCTCTGGGTGGCAGGGCTCAGGTTACAGGTCCCCCCCCGTCTGCGGCTGAAGCCATTGGGTTTCAGCTTTGGCTCCTCAACCCAGGACGGTGCAGCTCAGACTTTGGCTTCCCCCCCAACACACCCGGGGGGGCGGGGCTTGGGCTTTGGCCCTCTCTCCTGAGGTCATATAGTAATTGTTGTTGTCAGAAGGGGGTTGCAGTGCAATGAAGTTTGAGAACCGCTGAGCTAGTGTAATGGACTCTAGTGCAATTGTTCATCAGCCCTGCCTCCTATTAAACACCTGACATTCTTTACATGATAGCATTTGGGCCCTGTTCCTATACGCTCAATGTTTCAAAGAGCAGCAAAAAACTGGCACAACATGAAGGCAGCCACGTTCGACTTTGTGGTTCTCGGCTTCACCACATGAAACAACAGACAAGGTGGTATTATGCATTTTAGGATCAACAGCTTGCAGGGGGAAAAAAGCGTATTTGTAAAAATTCTATGGATTAGTCAGTCTATTAAGCTTTTCTCTGTGTTTAGCTTGCCCTAGATAGCAAATGCTCAGCCTAACCCACTAGCAATTTGATCGATTCGCTTTAGAAAATGCATCACTAGTTAAAGGTAGCACAAGCTGTCTGCTTAGTGTTTAGCATCATCTTTCTCTTCATACATAAGGAGGGCAGGGCATTTATCAGGAATCCTTCTAATGACTCACTGTTTTGACAAAGTTAAAACAACAACAGCAAAGTAGTTCTGGCCTATATCAGATGGTTTAATCCTCTTTAGACTTCTTTGAATCTCAAGCTTACAGTTATTTAGCACATTTCTGTAAGTATCTGAACGCTCCCCAACACATCTGTAGCAAAGTTGTGTTATGATAGTGTTCATGCTGTGCTTATCTTTGTGACATGGGGACATTTTGGGCAGATTTCTTGTAACAAGTAGGACCAAATTTAATTGGTGATTTTCTGTTAGTGGCAAGAAAGATTTAACAGTGGGTTTCTTCCATGCATATAATACTTTATAATACCTGTTTACTTCTTTTTACTGAAAGAACAAATAATATAGACATGGCAGCTAGTGTCACTGTAAAGGATGCAAAGAGAGAAGAATTGGTGGCCACTGAATACATTAATATCATTCTCCAAATTATTTGTAACTATAAACTATAGTAGATCTACCACTTTGCAATAAGCTTATATACATACAGTGCACACTAAATCCAGTGTAGAGTAATAGTAATCATAGTCCATAGAGCTTTCCATGTATCAGTTACAAAGTTTTTTGCAAAAGAGGGTATTTCCCCCATTTTGCAGATGAGGAAAGTGTGACACAAAGAGACAAAAAGTGGCTTGCTCACGGTTACACCATGTGTCAGCAGCAGAGCTGGGAATGGACACCCAGGTCTCTTGCCCCTGGATTACACAGCCTCGCAGTAAAGCAGTGATATGCAATTTTTAAGAGTTGAGGGGTGATTTTGGCACTCAGTGGAATCATAGAGTTATCAACGAACCATGTACATTGTCATATGGAGGGACATTTTATGCACTGTACAGTGTATTCCTAATGGTTGCTGGAAACGAGCTGAAGCAGCCAAACCCAAAATGGTCTTAATCCAGGAATTTTTTGCAAGTCAGCTTTTAGAAAAGCCAGCCTCCTTTAGCTCTCTAGTCTACTGTGTCAAAGGCCCGTTATACAGTATAAGCCTCTAGGATGGTCTGTGTCAATTAGCCAAAACATCTGCCATCCTGCCACCTAAAGGCCAAACGTGGGCTACTGCACACACGCAGAGTAGGGGCCGGATCATACCCATTGAAGCCAATGGAATGATTCCCACTGACTTCAATGGGCTTTGGCTCAGGCCCTATGTGGGTGGCACAGAGGAGATTTCCACAGACACTAAGAATACAGAATCTTCCCCCCATGTCCTCCAAAATGGTAGCCTCAAGTCTTCTGCACCTTACCCTACCCTATTCTAAGAAGGGTATGTGTTGGGGAGGAGGGAGTTGCAGGTGAACCCATATAAGTCATGGATCCACTGTGCTTGCCCCTTTCATGGGCCATTCACATCATGCCCTGCAAACATCCCCCTACACTATCACGGATGGTGCCTCACAAGGCTTATCTCCAATATGTGCAGAGACACCCCCCCCACACACAATGATTTTCCTACATTCTGCCCTCTCTTTTCTCTCCTTCTAACATACAGGTGGACCTGCTACATAACAGGCATTGTGCACGCATAAGGGATGGGGTGGATTTGCACCTTAGACAGGGCAAAAGTTACGATCAAACCAGAATGGTTATTTTTGACCAGTATAAGTGTGATCAGCCTTGTACAGAACACAGAGGAACATACAGCCCCCTGCCCTGAAGACCTTATAAGCTAACTAAAAAACTCAGTACAATTCAGATGATGAACAGAGGACACGTAATGGAAGGAGTAGGGTTTCCATGATAAAGAAAGCATGGCAATACTGTGACATAGAGACCCTTTGGCAAAGGATCCCCCATTCTTTGCAACCTCCAACCTGACAAACCCATTACACCAAACACATCTTACAAGATATTTATCCACAATGAGTAATGTAGCTACAGAAATCTCAGTAGTTGCTAGAGATGTATTTATGGGTAATATTTAAGGCAGGGGTAGGCAACCTATGACACAGGTGCCGAAGGCGGCACGCAAGATGATTTTCAGTGGCACTCACACTACCCGGGTCCTGGACACCGGTCCGAGGGCTCTGCATGTTAATTTAATTTTATATGAAGATTTTTAAACATTTTAAAAACCTTATTTACTTTACATACAACAATAGTTTAGTTATGTGTTATAGACTTATAGAAAGAGACCTTCTAAAACATTAAAATGTGTTACTGGCATGCGAAACCTTAAGTTAGAGTGAATAAATGAAGACTCGGCACACCGCTTCTGAAAGGTTGCCGACCCCTGATTTAAGGAATAATGCATTTATACTGAAAGTATGCTTTATGGGCTCAGAGTAAATATTAGTCACCAGGAGATATGGAGTTGTCACCCCACCCATTTTAGTTGGTGATGTAATGTGAAGTTCAGTTGTTTAGCCTTACTCAATACTTAGGCTTTCAAAGGAAAACCATCAAAGGCAACTACAACGAAGGTTAAAAAATGAATGTTTCAACAAGGGAAGGTTTTGCCCTGGCTATGACTGATTCAGTATAACACAAGAGGGAGAATCCTCTGAATCCTTTCACTGAGGAGACATGCAGAGGAAGAAGGTGTTGCCATGATAAATTGGTTCCTGTGAAGTCAGACCACTCTGCATCCAGCTGTCCTTTGGCAGGGGAAACCCACTTTACTAGCTAGAAAAGGTAATTGTTAATAAGTGTAGATATAGGTTTGGAGTATTTGCATTTCTGCAGAGATACCAGAGCTCTGATAAATAAAACAAGACATCAGCCAGAAATCTGTGCTTTGTTTTCTCACTAATATAGCCAGGGAAGCTCTTTGATGCTAGGTTTATGGGTCTCCCACTGCTCAATAGGTTAAGGTCCAAATCTATTCCAGATGAAGTCTATATCAAACCTCCCATTGGCTTTAGTGGGAGAAGGATTGAACCTTTCATAGATCAGAACCATACTGAGGCAAGATATTTCTTCAAATGACAAGTTATATGCCAAATAATTTGCAATGTAAAAATACAACAGAATTTTTCACCCATCCTCCAGTGTTGTAATAAGACTTCCTAGTCTTACATACATATTGCTTTATAGGAGGGACATCTGACTACAATCTGATTAACACCAGATTACTACATAGTGTTTTTTTAAAAGCTTAAAAAACAGCTCATGTTGCAGAGATCCATCTGATCATATAAGCAGGACTGTGCAAATGAATCAGTGACCACAGAGCAAGTAGGGCAAGAACGGGAATACACTTTAAATAATTCTTGCTGAAATATGAAAGCATGGAGGCTGTTTCTTGGTCTCAGAAGTGAAACAATCTAATGATTACAACCCCTTGGAATTTCTTGCCTCAAGAAATATTTTAAATGTAGCAATTTCCAGTAATATAGCTGAAGAATGGCATCCCCACTTTGCTTCTGTCATTGATGGTTGGAAACCGCAAGAAGGGACAGGAACTTTTTGGGTTACTCTGAGAGGGTGTAGCCAGGGGTAATTGGGTGAAATTAAGCAATAGAAATTACCAAGTGATTGTCAGGAAACATTTCTAAGTATGAGATCTGTTAAACGGTACAAAAGTTCCCAAAGGAAGAAGAAGCCTCATTGTTTGACTCACTTAGCTGGACAAGAAAAAGCCCTTGACACTATAACATGAGAGTCAGCCTTGTACTTAGCACCATGCTGGTGCTATGCCAATAACAGATAAACAATGCAATAGTCATGAGATTAACTAAATTACCGGAATGGATTTTACTAGCTCTAGTTTTTATGATTCTACTATCTCAGTTTAGGTTTGTTCCAAAGATACCACATTTTTTTTAAATGTTGTCTCTGATTTTGTATTAGTGTACCCACTAATCATCCCATATGTTACTATGGTAGTTGGGCACCACGTATTCTAAACAGAGATACACCCGAGTACTCAGATGTAACACTGAATGCAAATTATTGTGGGGCCAGATTAGGAGCACATTGTGCCAGCAACATTTGTGTGCACATGCCTTGTGTTTGCGCATTCTAAATTTGCACACACACTCGTTGCTAACAATGCTAGACAGTATTATAGCATCACACCACTAACACTTTTACTAGTTTATTTCCGCCCAAACGTTAATGAATTAATTCTCACCACATCCCTGTAAAGATTATCTTTCTTATGCAGATAGATAAACTGACAAACAAAAGGGTTAAGTGACGCACCTTCAGCCAAACAGCAATTTACTTTCAGGAGCAGAGTTGGAAAAGAGGATTTCAAGGCTTCCAATTCCATGTTCATTTCTGTAGACGAGAGGTTTTCAACCTTAACTTTTGTTATTTTCTGACCTTTGAGCGCTTCAGCTCTGCAACCTCAACATTCTATTAATGCGGGTGTTTATTAATGGAAATTTTCTACTTGGAAAAAGCCAAATGAACAAAAAAAAATTCTTGTATGTTCAGCTATTTCCTAGCCAACAGCAAACCAAGCTGTATTTACAATAAGTGCAGCCAAGAGGCAGCGTTATTGCTCTCATTTCATATACACCTTTTTTTATCAGATGGAAGTGCAGGGGCCAAATCTGAAAGTATCCTGACTAATTACATGGCAAGAGGTAAACCTCTTTGAGAGCCCTACTTTCTTACATGCATATGCATACGTCCTCTCAATTGGCTAGTGTTAATTTTGTCAATTAATATAATCCAGTGACTTTGAATACAGCTAATTTTTAAACCTTTCTAACATGACCAAATCAAATTTGATTTTTCACTAGATCATTGGAAGAACTATCTTGGGTCTAGGTCCCTGCCAAATTTCAAGTTTCAAACACTTTCCTCTGAGATGCTAGAGCTTTTGTTTTTAAAGTCACTTTTTTCTTCTTAGCAGAAATATTGTATTTTTCCCACTCCTTCCATGCTTGAAAATGGTTGAGCTGTTTTCTAAATAAAAACTTAAAGAAAAAAAAAATCCACTACCTGCGAGCATGTTTTCTAAATTACAACTGAAAAAGGAAAACACTGAGAAAGGTATAAGCAACAGAAAGTGAGTCTTAGCACTTAAATAACCTAGGTAATGCTGTGCATGCTGTTTATAATTTAGCTTTAAGAAATATGTTTATAGGCATAAAACATTGGGCCTGAACTGCTACGCTTTGCATGCCCTCACTTCCACAGGCTTCAGAAGCATTTATGGGTGACCAGCCAACACTTAGAACTTGTCTACATTACCTGCTGGGTCGACGGGCAGCGATCAATCCAGCGAGAGTCGATTTATCGCGTCTAATCTAGACGCGATAAATCAACCACTGAACGCTCTCCTGTCGACTCCGGTATTCCACCAGGGCGAGAGGTGCAGGCGGAGTCGACAGGAGAGCATCAGCCATCAAATTACTGCAGTGAAGACACTGTGGTAAGTAGACATAAATACGTTGACTTCAGCTACATTATTCATGCAGCTGAAGTTGCGTAACTTAGATCGATTCCCCCCACGTCCCCCACAGTGTAGACCAGGCCTTACTTTGCCTTTGCAGAATCTTATTTATCTTTCTGCTGCAGAGTGAAGGGTAGACTTACAGGTGCGGACACAGGAGGAGTGAGATCATCTGTATGGCCTCAAGGTGGGAACATGAGGGAGCCATACCCTTTGTTCCTCCCTTCCTTGCTCTTGAATTCTTTTTTTTATAAACAATTCCCCACCCTGAGAGGGAAGTCTTCATGGTATATATTAGCAGCATGAGCTAGATCTTGGAATCATAAAATAAAACCTCCGAGGCTGCTATAATTACACTTACACCTGTTAACGAGGTTCCAGGATGGTTGTCTTCCAGAGCAATTGCCCAGTGGGGTAGGAGGCTTATTGTCTTCTCATCGAGGATGGATCCTCCCTATACTTAATCAATGACTCAACTCATCTTTATATTCCTGATGTAGGCAGCAATAATGTCCGTAAAATCACTGAACTTTGTTCACTACAGAATAGCCAGCTGTATTGGAGGCTGAGAGGGATTGTCTGTGTACCTATCCTAAGATGAAGGAGGTTATAGTCACTTTTTCAGAGACTGGAGTATCTGAAACAGAATACTCTCTTCTTGCTCCGAGGGAGAAATAATGAAAATCAATTTTCACTGGTAGTTTTTGAACTGCCTAAATCAAACATAGGACACAGCAATTATCAGAGGTCCTTATCTCTCCCCCTACACCCCACTGAGTTGGAATTGAATGGTGCAACATCTTTCATCTCAACAAAATACTCTGTGATGGACAAATAAATGTCTTACTGAGTAGAATTAATCAGCTGAAACATTAAAAAAAACTGCCTTCCTCTCTCTGTCCCAGGACTGCTGTCTCTAAGGGCCCTGGTACTTCGCCGACCTGTGCCATGTGGACTCATTTACACGTATGCACACTGAGTACAAAGTGGATGTAAAATGCCACCACATCTGAATCCTTTTGCACAGATGAATGGCAGTGGAGAAGTAGGGCCCTAGTCTCTTGGAAACAGGTATTGTACATTAACCAACTTGAGCTGACCTAAAATATAGGGAGGTTGGTTTTAAATATATTCATGCTTTGCTAGGGATTCCAGCTCTGTGCCTTGGTGATTTATGCTTCCAATTCAAGGAGAGTTCATGCTATTCAATCAATGGTTCTTTTAATGCACTGACAGCAAGAGCATCTAATGTTCAGGCCAACTGCATTCCATATCCTAATATCCTAATATAAAATGTAATTACTAAAGAAATAAAGGGACCTAGACAAATTACAGAGGGACCTAGACAAATTAGAGGATTGGGCCAAAAGAAATATGATGAGGTTCAACAAGGACAAGTGCAGAGTCCTGCATTTAGGACGGAAGAATCCCATGCACTGCTATAGACTAGGGACAGAATGGCTGGGCAGCAGTTCTGCAGAAAGGGACCTAGGGGTTACAGTGGACGAAAAGCTGAATATGAGTAAACAGTGTGCCCTTGTTGCCAAGAAGGCTAATGGCATTTTGGGTTGTATAAGTAGGGGCATTTCCAGCAGATCGAGGGACGTGATCATTCCCCTCTATTCAGCACTGGTGAGGCCTCATTTGGAGTACTGTGTCCAGTTTTGGGCCCCACACTACAAGAAGGATGTGGATAAATTGGAGAGAGTCCAGCGGAGGGCAACAAAAATGATTAGGGGGCTGGAGCACATGACTTATGAGGAGAGGCTGAGAGAACTGAGATTGTTTAGCCTGCAGAAGAGAAGAATGAGGGGGGATTTGATAGCTGCTTTCAACTACCTGAAAGGGGGTTCCAAAGAGGATGGATCTAGACTGTTCTCAGTGGTAGAAGATGACAGAACAAGGAGTAATGGTCTCAAGTTGCAGAGGGGGAGGTTTAGATAGGACATTAGGAAAAACTTTTTCACTAGTAGGGTGGTGAAGCACTGGAATGGGTTACCTAGGGAGGTGGTGGAATCTCCTTCCTTAGAGGTTTTTAAGGTCAGGCTTGACAAAGCCCTGGCTGGGATGATTTAGTTGGGTTTGATCCTGCTTTGAGCAGGGGGTTGGACTAGATGACCTCCTGAGGTCCCTTCCAACCCTGTGATTCTATGATTCTATGTTATAAGGAACTAAGGGCTTGTCTACACTGAGACATCCAGGAAAATTAATCCGAATTAACTAAAGTGTGAATTTGAAGAGGATTAGTTAAACTGCATTAAATCCTGTGTGATTCCATCATTCAAAACTAAAGTGGCCTTAATTCGGTTTATCTTTTTTCCACTTCCAATGTGAATTAAACTAAACCAAACTAAAGCCACTTTAATTCTGAATAACAGGATTCACTCATGAATTTAATGTAGTTTAATCTGTCCACTTTGAATTCACACCTTTAGTTAATTCGGATTAATTGTTCTGGGTGTATCTGTGTGCACAAGCCTTAGTCTAAAAGTTTATAATTTTTCTGACCGCTGTAAACAGATTTTGGATCTTCATTAAAGCCAGAGCATTTCCAAAGCACTGGCAGTATATCTAAAGACCAATTCTCTATTGCCTCCTGCCCAGTGTAGTCATCTCATTAATGCAAAATGGATGTAAAATGCTACCAAATCAGAATGGTTGCACTTTACACCTACTTTGCAAAGATGTGGAGCAACAGAGACTCAGGCCTGCAGCAGCTTACTCTGTATTGCTGTCAGAAAAGGTTGTTGATCCTCAATTGTTATTACAATAAAGAAAAATTATATAGCAAACTTGGTTATTTTTGTCCCCCCCCCCCATCTTGTGTGTGTGTGCGTATGTGTGTGTGTGCGTATGTGTATGCAGTTCATCACTCTAGTTTCTGGAAAGATCATTGAAGGAAGTTCACAAAGAACAGTTCAGTTGAGGATTGACTGTGGGGTCATCTTGGGCCACCTAATGGCCACCTGCTGCATGTGAAGGTCTCTTCCATATGGCATAATTCAGAGGTTCTCAAACTGTGGTCTGCAGACCACCAGTGGTCCATGAGCTCCATTCAGGTGGTCCGTGGATAGTCCCCTCTAAGGTGCATGCCTGGGCGGCTGCACATGAAAGAATGAATGGCCATCCACCTAATTAGAGGAGCCACGTAGGCATGGTTCCACTAATTAGGTGCCTGGACCCTGGAGAAGACGCATATGTAAGGTGAGGCGGTGGCCTTTGGGGGAATCAGCGGCAGGTGGGAGAGGGGCAGTGGGGTGAGAAGAGGAGGTGGGGGGGAGTTTGGGATGTGCAGGGCTGCGGTGGCCAGAGAAAGAGGCAACTTTCCCCAGCTCCAGGACTGGCTGCTGGGGAGAGACAGCCCTGCTTCTCAGCCTCAGATCTGTGGCTGCTGTGGTGCGGGAGAGAGCCCCCTCCTTCCCAGCCCCAGCTCGGGGGCTGCCGCGGCGGGTGGAGAGAGGGCATATCCATTGTATTAGAAAGGTAAGACTACTGATATTAAAATATGAGTTGTGTGCTTTTATTTGTGGAACAAAAAAAATTACGTTTTTTTAATATAGCGCTTTTATCCAAAGCGCTTTACAATAGTTAGCTAATGGTACAAACAACATTTGGAAAGATCATTAAGTGGTCCACTGAGACCCTCAGCAATTTTCAAGTGGTCTGTGAAAAAGAAAGTTTGAGAACCACTGGTCTAATTCATCTAAGTAGCATTAGCTTCCTTGTCTGATTTTCAGCCCTTGAAGGCGCATTAAGTTTTCTTTACGCTGCTTATTCTCTCTTTACAAATTTACAGTCTTAAAGATACTTGAGTTACTGCATGTATTTATTGGCTAGCTAGAATTACCGCACAATATAAGTGCTTCTTCAATCTTCTTTAAGCATGATGATATCACGCCAACCTCCCTAGAATTGTCATCCTACAGAATGCCGGGGATTTCTTAGTTCATACAATATTTATACATAGAAAGGGGATCCAAAAATACTCTTCATCCCTTTAACTCTTTCCTTCTGTTTAAAAGGAACTTTAAATCTCTAGTTTTCATTAAAAAAAAGTAATGACAAGGCATAATATAAAAGGTCTACTACTGACAGCCCTCTTCGCAAAAAGGGATTTAGTTACTGCCGATTGCCAAAATGTTTAAATCTGGATGCCGTCGAAAACCTAGTAAAGCTCCTAAAAATGTACTAAGGCATCTAAATAGTGGGAGGCAGTGTGGCCTAGCGAGGCTAGTACCTGGTTGGGAATCAGTAGATCTGGGTTTGGTAAGTCACTTGGTAAGTCACTTCACTCGCTGTGTTTCTGTTTTCTCATATATAAAATGAGGATGAAGATATTTCTCTCCCGGTAGTGCAGTTTGATTTCTATGGATAAAAGTGTTACATTAGAACCAGGTATTGTTAGTGAATAAAAGTCATCTCCTGTGATTTCTTATACCTGGGAGTGAAGCCCAATGCCCCCAAGGTACATCTGTCCCAGAAAGCAGTAGATTGTCTGTTCACCAACACAGATTACAGAGAATATGTGACCTCCACTTGCCACTCACCATACAGCCTCCTCACTGAACAGAGTCCAGTTCAAGGTAACTACTAATTTTGAAATATCTGCATTGCATAACCCCTAGTTAACTATGAAATCACCTCTTTCTGCAATGATGATCTCACACTCCCTATGGCAAGTGAAATTATAGCCCATCCGGAGAAGATTTGTATCCACTGGAAACAGACCAAGTCTGAAACTCATCACTGGATGAAATAAGATTGACCACCACCCTTGACACCTGCAGAAATGCAATGCAGACTCCATCTCCCTGACTTAGCTTTCCCAGAATAACCTTCTCACACACAACAGCATACTTACATCAAACATATTTATCTTTAGAGTGACCAGGTGTTTGCGGTAATAGCTTTTACTGGACCAACTTCTGTTGGTGAAAGAGTCAAGTTTTCGAGTTACACAGAGTTCTTCTTCAGATCACCTGAAGAGTGAAGAGAAAGAGTGAGGCTGCTCCTGATCCTCAGAAGTGCTGAGCACTCACAAGTTTAACTGAAAATAAGTTGGGAGCAGCACCTTTGCAAATCAGGCCATATGTTTATAAGAGATATGTGTAGTATTGCAGTGGTGGTTCTGCTCTCTCCTTCCCTCTGTCTCTGATCTCAAAAGACCTGATGGAGTTATACAGTCTAGACTGACCTCAAGAAGGTACTTCTAATCATTTTAAGGTCTGTCAAGGAGAAAGATTTCTTCTTAAAGGGCTAGTGTTCAAATTTAATTAACACAATTATGAACAATGGATATACTGAAATTAATGACAAATACCTGAGCACTTACTTTGGCTTATTTAGTGTTGTGAAATTAAAAAAAAGACTAAATAGTTGTGGGTCTATTATGTTGTTTTTTAAACATACAGTAACAACATGTCACTCCAAAACATATGTAAGCTTAAAGGTGCTATCTAAATTCTTTGGAATTTCCATGACATTTTAAAATATGAACACTCAAACCAAAGTCCCCACATTTTGTTATAGAGGACCATTAATGAACTGGGTTTGTAACATTTTCCTTGGGGTGAAAATATTGCAATTGTTACATCACACTCGCAATAATACAGTGAATGATAGTTGAAAAAGATCCCAAATTTACCGATTGCATAGGATAAATAAATCCTACATGCCGAATTGCAATGGAATTTCATGTATATCTTGCATGTTATACAAATGTTGTGTACAACCAGAATCTCTAGCTGCTCCAAAAGACAGTCAATATCCATTCTACAAAAATATCACTTACAGTGCTTTATGCAACAATCATTTTAATCTGTACAACTTTTCCTTTTATAATAGGTGATGCAAGTAGTATGTACAAACTGGAAAACTGTGGTACACATCTGGATTGATAAGATGCAACGGGGCCAATCAGAAGTTATTTTTGTAAAAATGTTAATACAATGAAATAGTGATTGTGGTTTACAATATTCAACTTCTAATGATCATTCATCTCAGGTCTTAACTCAGCTCTAAATGCAAAAATGTAGCAGAGAAAGTTCTGCCAAACAGCTGAAATACTGATCTTGTAAGGTGAAAACTGACTGGACATGGCAATCTGCAGCATATCAAAGTACTAGTACAGTTTATATTTCTTCAAATGCATAGCTTAAAATTTTACAGATTCAATGTATTTTTCCAGTGGGTTACTGCTTTAGGAATTTTGCTTTGGTTTTGGTTTCCATGTGTCCCAGTACGATTTTTATGACACTTCTTCCTTGGTGTAACATGCTTAATATTCTTTCAATGGCTGAAATAGTTTTAAGGTGAAATACAGATGTTTTACTTACAGAATAGAATCAGAGCTATATGATAATGAGAGTGAAAATGATCTTACATTTATATAGCACTTTCATCCAAGAGGACCTGGAAGTGCTTTACAAATATTACCAACAGATTTAAAATTACACTGAAGTGCAGCCATCTATGGGTTGAAATATTGAAATTAGTTTACAGTGTAGCATCACAACACAACAATTTAGGTCACAAATAAAGAACACTGTTTTCTATTAAAATAACTGGGGACACTAAGTAAGCAAATTGAAATGATCCAAGATGGAATTTGGCAAATAAACCTGAGTGAAAGTGAACACCTTTTACTTTTACCAAAACAAAATTCTATGGGACCTTTAATAATCAGGTGGTCCAGACCCGTTTTATGTCTCATCTGAAACATAATACCTCCAACACCACAGTGGCAGCATAACGCCATTGGTTTACTGAGAGGGAATAATGCCATCTAGTGATCACCAATACCACTTCCTGCAGCACCTATGGATATGGATAATGCAAAATGAAATGAAACAAAAGTGTCGGAAACAGTTTATAAAAATGGCACATTTATTGCTACAGAACGGTCATGTACATGACGGCATCGAATAACTACAGATGAGAAACAGGTAATGGCCTACACCAAGCTGTGTATTTTTTTTTTGTTTTTTTTTTTGTTTTGTTTTTTTATGTTCTTGAAGGAACTCCAGCACACAACCTGTTTGGACACTTCTACAAATAAGAAATACACCAAAAACATGAAAAAATCGAGGCACTCAGCCACACATTGAAAACAAGGTGTAACTGTTTATCTTTTTTTAAAAATCTTTTTCCCTTTTTTTCATTTTTTCCCCTTTTTTTTGTTGTTTTGTTTTTACTGCTGTAGCTATGTGAACAGTCGCAAATTTCCCCCTGTTGCGACCTACAACTAAAAAAAAAAAAGCTACCATACAGTTTCATCTCAGTAACACATGGTAAAATAACATCTTTTAAATAGTAAAATAAAGTAACAAACTTTTACTCAGAATGATTCCAAAAATCTACAAAGAAGAAATATTCAGAATCTGACAATTTTTTCCCATAATATTCATGGTATAAAAGGATTGCTCCTGTGAAAAATAAGCCAAATATATTTTTATTTTTAAATTTAGGGGTTTTTTTCCTACTAGGGTGTACTACAGTCTATTTTATAGCAAAAAGAGCACTAGACAAACGAAGCTTTATAACAAAAAGCCAGGCACTGATACATGGTAAATCTCTGCTGTTTTTTTTTCTTATCTTCACTTAATTGCATCACAAGTAACAAGAATGAAAAAGGCCACAGTTCATATATTTTCACCATTACATAAGTCTATAATACTTGAAATGAGTATGGTCAAACCAGCACTGCACAAATATGAATCAACTTCAAGTCCCATGAGAAAGAACATGTCTTTAAAAAACAAACAAAACATAAACAAAACAAAAAGATAGGCCCCAAAAGGCCATGGTGCCCCATGTGTTGGAATTAATCATATTCCACTCCCCCCACCCCCAGTCAACCAGTGGACTAATTTTTATTTTTTGTGCTTGTTTCCGCCAAAATCTCTTCATTCCTGGCAATATACTGTATAGTTCACTTCTTGACACAGATCAGATTCTGCCTGGTGGATACAAAGATGAAACTTTCCTCTCCCTGACTCCCCATCCTCTCCCACCCCCCCAAAAATCGGAAGACTGAATCAGTACAAGTTGCATCACTGGTAGGACTGACAGTTGTATAAACGTTAGTGTTCCTTGCAGCTACACAGAAGACAAATGGTTAAAAAGTTCTAGATGAACAGATTCCCTATTCAGCATAGTCATAAATTACTTGAATGTGGAGGTGGATCATTTATTAAAAAGCTGCTATTTTAGTCATTGCTTCTAAGCCAGGTTTATTACCATATAATACACAGCCTTCTACAATGTTAGTGTCATCAGCTAAAAACCTGTGACAAATCCAGCATGGGACAATAATTCCTCCCTTGGGATGGGAAATAATGAAAAGAAAAAAAAATTCAAACACTACACACTTGCTTGTTCATTTTTTTTCTTTTTAATCTCAGACTATCCAGAATCTGAGTGGTATCGAGGCATCCGCACAGTTAAACCTAGTGTGGATGAAGGCTATTTTATTTCTAAAAAGGAAGTTTGCTATAAAATCACCACCTTATTGAGTGATACAGTTCACCAAAACTGGTGGCTAAAAACTGAAACTCCTACTCAATTTGAGTGAGAGACAAATGTAAAGACAAAAAATACAAAGAAAACCCTCACTCCAAGTTTTATTAAAAATGTCAATAAAGGCAAACATTTATTTTTGTTCAGATTTTTTAAGAGTTAACATTAATTTGGTTTTATAATGCATTTTCTGATAATAGTTATCAGAAACCACACTCTTAAAATTCTCCAATAGTCAAAGGGCTATTTTCATTCCCTAAACCTGATGTGTACATGTATAGATAAAAGTGAATATGATCTGCTGGGTTATAATTTGCCTGCAAAAAATATGGTTTGTTCATTGTTGTTTCACTCTTCATATCATAGACAGTATCAATGCACATGATACTGATAAAGAGAAACCTTAAGGATAGATTCATAGATTCTAGGACTGGAAGGGACCTCGAGAGGTCATCGAGTCCAGTCCCCTGCCTCATGGCAGGATCAAATACTGATAGACATTTATCTAACCTACTCTTAAATATCACCAGAGATGGAGAGTCTACAACCTCCCGAGGCAATTTATTCCAGCACTCAAAAGCATAGTTATCATTAACAATGAGTGAGATTAATCTTTATCACAGCCATTTTCATATAAACCAGGCCTGTTAAAAGTCCAGCATTTTAAAAATAATATTCATTTGTAATTCTGAATTAAACCTTGTGCCTGCTGCTCTATTGTGTATACCTAATGGCGTAATCCACCTCCACATTTGAGAAACTTATCAACAAATCAAAGCATTTTAAATTTTCCCACTACTAAACATATTTACAGGTTTCAACACGCACGCAGCTAATCAAAATGTTTAGGGGTATGTAGGTGATCACATGTTAACTATCATATTTGTTCTTTACGTTTTCAGAAACAAACAAAATTCAGATTCTTGTATCTCACTATTTCATTTAAATGAGACTTTTTTCAACCACACAGATTGTTTTTAAACAAAAAACTGATACAATGTATTAAAACACATAATAACAAGAGTCTACATGTAAAAATATAACTTTTACATACACGATTTCAAAATAATGATACGCTTGCCATTTGTTGCATAAAATTTACAAATGTATTTTTCATTACTATATAACTGGCAAAACAGGAGAACAGATGGAACATTTAGACCGTTTTGATGGATTTATGGCATTTACTCAGTGCTGATAGGTGGAAAATCTACTTGAACAGGGAGATTTTATTTAAAATACATGCCAGGTTTGTGTGGCTGTAAAAATAGAAACTAGAATTAGAGACAAAAGGATGCTGACAAATACTTAACTAGGAGCACTATCTGTTAATTGTACTGTACACCAAAGTCAATCATTATAAGATCCACTATGGAAGTTGGTTCAGTTGTGCCCAGACTTCAAAGCTAGTTGTCTGATGAGTTGCTGTGCCATAGTTTGATCTATGTTACTATTAAATATGTTAAGTAAAAACTTCATTCATACTGGCCAGAGAAATACTGTACCACCCACCTACCTCCTCCTCAAGAAAGTGCAACTTAATGCTTTAGGACTCATAAGGCTTGTTATAATGTTGCATGATGACTGAATATTGGCATTTTGCAAATGAAGGAGGAGGCAGCAAGTGGTCTACATTTAAGTAATCCACTTGAAAACAAGAAAAGAATGAAAAAAGGAAGTCAATCAAATCGGTCACACTGCTTGCAATTTTCCCAATTGATTTTTTTTCCCCACCCCCCAAAAAATCTGACCGTGTATTCAGAAACGCCTCACTGCACACTATTTAGGCTACACACATAGGTAACACTTTAATTGGTTTGTTAAATCACAGCCACTTTGATTATGTAATGTTTCTGATGATATAAACATTGGAAGGCACAGTGGTAACATTGTAGCATTCTAACCTTGTACCTCTGAAAATCCCAGAACAGGGTCAACAAGAGCAACATTACGATTCAGACAAACTCATTTTGCCACGTCTCAGTAATGCAGCCTGTAATATCTACACATGGTGAGACTTTAAAGTCCTGTGTTCCTAAAAGACTGGAGAAACAACTCTCTACCTACTTATGAATGAGAAGCAACGTCAGGGTCAGCGTTTCAGCCTGCACTACCCCTCCAGAGACAGAGTTGGCACTACAGGTTACAATAACAAAAACAGGGGAGCGGGACAGAAATAAGACCAAAAAATCCTTATTTACAGTAAAATCTTCTTTTTAAAAAAGTTAATCAGTACTATTTTTTTACAGGAGCAAAAAAGTCTGAAACAAATGAACAAAAGCTTACCATATTCACTAAATTTTTAATATATATTTATATATATATTTATATATATATATTTGTCATAGGTCTATAAGATCCATCTGTTCCTCCTACCCTAAGGAATGGCTAATGTCATCACTTCAGTTTTCATTAGGACGTTTGCTGGTTTTGTAAATATCTGGGCAGCAAAGCTTCCCTTTTACTATCCAGTAAGTATAAACACTAGCTGTCTAGCACACCAACAGAAACGTTCATTTTTTTCTTCAGAAGTACACTTTTTCATTATTGCAAGTTTACAATTTTAAATTAAATATTTTTTTTCAGACTTACAAATTAATTATATTTTTTTTCCAAAAGAAGTTTAGGCACAAATGCATTGTCCCACAGTGTGGAGAAGATTGCCATTCAGTCTCTAGGCTGTGCATTTACAGCTCGTAACATACTGCTTTAAACATTCTGAATGATATGTTAAAGAGAGTCGTCCCTCAAGTTGCACTTTTTGCTTTTGTTTAATAATCGGGAATGCTGATATCTCTTGCGTCTGTGATTCTTAACTACTCAGACTTGTCTTATATTACAAAAAAGGGGTTAAGGAGAAGTGTTTATGTGGGATTAAGATAATACAGCTGTTAAGGAAGTGGTCTCTTGTTTAAATGAAGAAATGTGGCAACTTGGACCTGTGAAGGAAGTGAAAAAATAAATTAGTCAAGTATTGTTGAATACACACAACTTTATCTTCTTTCAATAAATTATTTGAACGTATTATTGGAAATCTAAGTGCAGGTTCAAGATGATTAAATTTAAGTAAATTTTATAAGGATGGCCTAATTTTATTCCTAGTTGCACATATGCAACCACAAGAATGGCCATACTGAGTCAGACCAAAGGTCCATCTAGCCCAGCACCCAGTCTTCTGACAGTGGCCAATGCCAGGTGTCCCAGAGGGAATGAACAGAACAGGTAAACATCAAGTGAGCCATCCCCTGTCGTCCATTCCCAACTTCTGGCAAACAGAGGCTAGGGACACTGTCCTTGTCCATCCTGGCTAATAGCCATTGATGGACCTATCCTCCATGAATTTATCTCCTTTTTTGAACCCTCACTCTCACTCCCAATCTGGTCCAGAGTCTACAGAATGACTCTGTATTTGGTGTCTTTTGCAGAATTACTTGTGTATGTATTGTGCTTTGGTCACTGCTGAAAATGAACTTGCCTTTTTACATCTGTCCCATATGATTGGATGCATCTCCCATCCCAGGATGGGGTCCTGCCAAGGAAAGTGGAGGGGGATCTGAAGACACTTTCTCTTCTTCCCTTCTTTTCAGACATGCTGCTTTAGGATTCAGATTCCTTTCTGTTGAATTGAAGCAAAAGGTCATTTCAAATATATTTATACCAAAACGATTTGTTCACTGAATCTGCATCTGACACAATTAATTTATCAGTTACTTCTTATAGATTTCCAGTATACTTTAAAAGCTTTAGAGCGTGTTTTACAAGTGAACATCTAATTTTCTTTATAACATGAAGTCTTTGTCATTAGAATATTTCTTTCAAGGTATAGAAATGTAAAGGGTGGCATTTGTGATAGAGGCTTTGGTGCTTTTAAGCAGTACAGCTTAGTACGTACATTTTGCAAATACCTTCATGTTTATGCAATGGCCAAGGGGTTTGCCAAGCTTAATATTATATCTTGGATATTTCTAAGTAACTCAAAATTTGAATATTGGGAATATCAGGGATGCGTGTCAAAGACTAAACTGCCTTCCTCTTTAAGGTCAGACTTCCAAAAGATAATTTCAAAAATGGAAAATAAGTCTAGAACCACAATGTTGAATTGGAACCCCAGATCCATGCACTCCCAAACAGTGAGTTAGTGAGCTCAGACTAGACCTGAATCATGCAGATAGGACCTGTCTCCATAATATGCTGAACTGGAACCTTGAAACCCAGGAACTTTAAGGTACAACACCTGGATTGGATGCCAGATGTGAGTGTTGTGGGCTTGAGTGCATTTTTAGAATAATCTCTGTATCACCAAGTATTACAGACTGGTACTGTATGTTAGGCAGGCCTGGCTAACCTCAAAAGGGTTTGTTTTAACATGACTGAAGAGCTAGAGGAATTGAAGAAGATGTGGTAACATTTTCTGGAAGTTGGCAATTTACAGAGTGAACACCTTGTCTTCTTTTAGGTAACAGGAAGCATTTTTAAATCAGATTTTTCCACGTGGTACATTATAGTGTAATACTGTACATTTTGTTTTGGAAGTATTTTTCAATGTTAAAAATAATTGATAATTTCTCAATTATTTTTGCCTCCTGGTTCTGGGAATCAGATTTTCCTGCTGTGAATGTATTAGTGTTTAGCTGCAACAGCTTTGGTATAGACAGTGCTGAAGGGTTAATTTACTATTGTTTCATTTCATGTACGCTCACACAGCCTTGCAACACTGATCAGCCAAAAAGGGAGACGGACGAAAAGCAGGCTACCGACATGACACTTTATGTATTCCAAAACCTAGAGTTCTAAATCTAATGGAAAGCAAAAGGAGAGTTTTTCTAAGAACTGGAGATAATGACCAAACTAAAGAATTTTTCTTGTGCTATTATACATGCATTTGCACATAAAAGTCTGTTTTCATCAGTACCTACAACACCTTACAATGATTCTTGAGCACCAGTGGAGCTAAATGCTGCTGGATATATAACCTGTTGCAGGAGAGAACTGGGACACACTGACCTCTGACTTGCTGTTCTAAGCTGAGGATGACAGCCACAGCCTGGTGTAGAATCAGGAGTTTGGTTTGGGGCTTGTCACTCTTCAGATGGAGTTGTACCATCCGGCCCAACTCCTTGAAAGCCTCATTGATGTCACGCACGCGTAGGCGCTCACGAGCATTGTTGGCCATTCGCCTTTCCTTCTCTCGCTCTGCCTTCTGCTCTGGTGTAAGGTCTTCATCATCGTTATTGCTGAGAGACAAAAGGAACACGGTATTTTCTAATGGTGTGGGGAAAAAATAAGGCAGACTTTTTAAACAGATTTCATCCTAAACCACTGCTGCAATGCACAGGCAGCAATTTTCTGGCTAATTCTAACTTGCCAATAAGCCTTCGCTCCATATATATTATCTTGCTGATAATCATATTTAAATCTCTCTATAAAGTTTGCTCTGAGTAGAGCTCCTGGGTTTGTATTGAAGCCTTTACCAGCTAAAGAAAACAGAATACAATGGCCTCTGCCAGTAACAACAAGAGAAAACAGTACCTTTCAATAACATATTTTACAAAGCAGCACCACAGCCGGTATTGTTACATATGCATGCGTGACAAATCCTGGGAACCTACGCAATTGATATTTTAACTACAACTCCTTTACATTTCACGTTGCACTTTGAACTCACAGTGAACACACCAGTCTTAAACCAAATCAAGCTCCAGTCATTTTTTTATATTTGGTATTCTTAAGCAAGGACTATAGTAATCGTTACAGGATCTATGCAGCTGAAATTATATATAGCCCTTTGGGTCACGCAAGGGAAAAGAGATCCTCTGTGCAGGCCTAAAAGGAAAGTAATAGAATGTCCTTACCAAGGAGCTGAGGAGTTAATGTAATGTGTTAGCTTACTGTCTTGCATGATTAAAAGGTAGGTGCAGAGCAGGATCATGCGACTGTGATTAGTGACGTGCATGCAGATTATAACTCTTTTACCCTACAATTCTGGGCATGGTGCCAATGGCTACCTATCCCATTCCCTATCAATGCCATTGTGAGTGGGTTCATGAGTCAGATAAAGGCCCCTTACTCTTCTATAATTGATGGGTGGGCTACTTTATCTGCTGCTATCCAATAATGTGGTATAAAATGGGGCTCTTAGGTCTGGGCAGCTCAGAAATAACAAACCTCAGCCAGAAGGGGGACACTTTAGAATTTTTTCAGTTTAGTTATCTGCGGGGCCATTCTGGAAGGACCAGCCCCTGTCATTTAGACGGTGTGTGTGTGTATGTGTGTGTGTATGGGGGGGTAAGGTGGAGGGGAATACTGTACTTGGCTTGGCAAAGTCTGATGCCACCTGTGTTAACAGACTTGGAAAGCTACAAATAGATGGATTAGGAAGCATACAAGCACTATCAAGTGGCAAACAGTATGTAGAGACAACATAGTCAGGAAGGCCCATGAAATTTCAGTGTAATTTACAACTGGATAGAGCCCTAAGTTTAATTTCTGCATCATTTTGTGCAATAAAACCTGTTTCTATCCTAAACATAATGACAATGATTTTAAACTGAACACATATTTTCCAGTGACTCAGTGGCTAATACATATTTTAAATTGGTTATGCAAATATATTGGTAAGTTTAACAGCCCTAACACAACATGTATTTAGAAGTATAACTAAATAGCAAGAGTAACCTTTTAATGTTGCAAGGTTCTTAAAAACAAAAATAAAAGTTTACAAAAGCTTCAAAGCACACATTAATATGCATAAGTGACAGCTTACTTGTTAAATTAACAAGAACTGAGAAGATCACCCTGCAGCAGCATAAAGGTGCTTTTGTCTTGCCATATCATATATGGTCATGAAAGTACCTCTTTTAAATATGATTTTTACAACACATCATTTATTATGAGAAAACCTCAAGTGTCATACTTTTTACTCTGATCATAATAGATGTGTATGTAATTAATATTTGTAGAAATCAATGAGTTCCTGAGAATAATGTGTTTTTTTTAAGAGCAAAATGCTTGCTCTGTGCTACTGAACTAGTGTTTTTGGAATAAAGATGATTGATCTTATTCACAAGCTTCCCATTTTCAGACAGTATCCAAGACAGTGTTGTTTTGAAGGAGAAGTGACAGCCTCAAACTTGGATTTATCTTTTTTATTTAAAAACCAAACCAAACCAGGAGAGGACCTGAATTTCAATTTTACTGGTATTCTTCGCTTTGATATAGGACCATAAGGTGAAAATCCAATGCTTGACTCCATACACCAGGTCCCAACATAGAACTCAGCCTTGACTGGCCACTAGATATTATTGTAGTAGGAAACTTCTCCTTTATCCTGGTGGTTAGTGCTTAGGGCTTCTATGCATGTGAGTAACATTCATGAAGGACATAAGGTCCAAGATGATAAAATCCAAGGATATGCCTTCACTAATACTTTGTAATATTTTATATAGCATGCAGAACATATTTAGCCCCAGTGGCAATCCAAGTATATTCATGCATTTCACGGCCATTGATGACTGCAGGGGAGAAATGTTTGTCTATATAAAGATACCAAGCCATTCTTGGGAGCAGGATATGAGATGAACACCCAGCTTCTCCTAAAATCAAGATAAAGGGCTGGCATAAACAGGCATAGCTCCAGTTAGTGCTATGAAGCTATGTTGATTTACATTAAAACAGGATCTGGCCTAATGGATTTATTTAAAAATGTAAGAGACAAGAGTACAATATGTTGGACACTGGTAAACTGTCATGAAAATATGATCTGTTCTGAGAACCATACATTAAAAAGTGAAAATAAATATTTTATTCCAATTTTTAAGCAGAGGTGTGGATGAAAAGCAATCTGCTAAGCATATTTTAATCTTATAAAAAATTTATATTGGGGATAATTTGCTTAGTGTCCAATTTCATGATTTGAAAGGAATTTTAGGAAGTCTGGAGTACAAATATCTGAAATGATACTGTTAGTACTACCAGAACATGCCTTCAGTTTCCTCTTAGGCTGTGGTTTTACCTGCCAGGAAAAAACTCATGAGTTTCTTCCTGTTCTGTTCACTTCATCAAAATCCAATAAAGGAATTAAATGAAGCGACACTATTATATACTGTTACCTAGATCTTGACCTAGTAATTGATTTGATATCCTTCTTGTCATCGTCTAGTTTCTTGTCCTCAGAAGATTTTGTGTCCTGAAGGTTTTCGTCTCCTTCATCGTCAGATTTGATTTCAGAGCTGCCTGAAGATACACTCTGCCCTTGCAGTCCAGTTGGCATACCTATGGGAAAACACAGTGATTTTCTGTTACCAATGTTTAAGCAAAGGTTTGAATGCATTTGCATGTACGTTCCTTATTAATGCCACCTATTGTTGGATCTGTGTTCCCGTCTGTTCTTACAGCCACTCACTTGGACTGACTGGTGCAGAAAGGAGTTTCAAGAATGCAGCTGCTGAAACCATTTTTCAGCACTGGCTGTGAGGCTCAATTCCACTTTGCAATCTTTCTGGAATAGATGATAATTTCACTGTCTACCAAACATCAACTAAATTGCAATTAAAATCATAATCATGGAAATCACACACCTCGTGTTCTGATTAAGAACCCAAGTGTCTATGAGCTATTGCACTAAGCTTTTTCCTTGAGCAATGATTTAACAAGAAATAGTAATAAAAGACTGCCCATCTATAGCACCTTACATTCAAGGATCTGAAGGTGCTTTACAGATTCATTACCTGTATCATTCCCATTTTACAGAAGGGAAACTGACACACACAGAGTTCGTGATCTTCACCAGCCTCACACATTAAACCAGTGGATTGGCTGTGTAATAAGACCCAGTTCTTTGTTTAAACACTAGACAAAGTTTCTTCTTCTTAAAAAAATTCTTAATATGCCATTCCCATAAAATAATCAAAATACCTTAGCCATGAAGAATGAGTAAGAGCTTGTAAGCCATCATAAAAGAAATTTTGAGTTGTTTCTTCCATACTTTAATTGTAAAATTAGCAGCCTCTAGGAATAAAGATAGACCCTAGATGTACTCTAGGAGGTTCAGTTAGTTTCACACGTATTTTGAAACAATACTGCATCTATACATATAAATCTTACAGGATTCACAAAGCACAGCAAATACTGTAATACAATTAAAATCACTTTGGTATTTTTCCTCGCATCTAACTGAAGTCAATGGGAATTCTGTGTGTAATGGAACCGCAGGATCTTAAGTTTACTCTTTTTGATTTTGCATCCTAAAACAGCTTCTACATTTCTCTACTGCTTGAGTTATGTTAGTACTAGAACTTGCTGTCCTGGGCTAAATTGCTTGGATGCTTGTAACTGTGATTACTAGAGCATACCAGATAGGATGTCTGGATTAATCAGAACTATATATCATGTTACTCCTGACTCTCTCCTCCCACTCAAGCTGCACTATGGTCTCATTGTGTATTTGAGTGATCACTACTATGAATCCAAGTTCCAAGTAGACTCAATTCCAATCATGGTAGCATGTATAATTAAAGTTTTTTAATGTAAAAATACAAGTATTTAAGACTGCCACATGGCAGTGTCCTGACAGTATTTTGGTGTACCTACCCCTGTAAGGATCTTGGGGTGGATTTAAATCAGGGGAAGTAGCAGACTGAACTGGTAGCTGTGGAACTGGAACCTGATTTGGCACAAGCGAATGGCTGCCACGCAGACCGACACCATCTTCACGATGAGCTCCAACCTGTAAAGAGAAGAGTCACAGAGTTTAATGTGATATGAAGGTGAATACGGATGTAACAAGTTCCTCAGACAGTGAAGAGAGACTAAATAGAAAGGCAGACATCTAAAAATAATGTTCCCTGTAGCTTTTTCACTAGAGGGCGCCGATGTACTGTATATCTACATAATATGCAAAACCACTTAACACTCAAGAAGATGCTGTGCAGCACATTTAGTGACAAATATGGCAGAGTAGCTCAGGCAGGTAAAACGTCAAATTGTCTCCCAGGGTGCTGCAGTGGAGCGCACTGATTCATACCCATCTGTCTTCTATCATGTCCGCCAACAGATCTGACAATTATCTTAATGCCCATATGCTTAATTGTGGGCTTCTCAATTCCCCCATTGCTATCGGAAATCCTGCAGGAATTTAAATTTGGCATTCAACTTTCATTTCAGGGGATAAGATTCTCAAGCCTGCCATTTTTTTTCCCATAATGCCAGCTAAGCCTCTGACAGCGGAAGCTACAGCAGTATCTGACACAGCCCCTATTCGGCACAGATATAATAAAACATCACCTGGCTTTCCAAAGCTAGGAGCCCATTCCAAATTAATGTTCACTGTATTTCATTAACCATAGAGTTCCAAATCCAAAGGGGCACCATTCCTGCCAACACCATGACTCCGGGTAATATACCAATAAAGGTTTTATTAAACACACCAGTAATGCCATCATCTTAGCTGACAGTGCAGGCACAATGGAAATACATCCATTATTTTCCATGTATGCTGCTCATTGATGCACTTAATAAGCTAAAATTGTCATAGAGCTAAATACAATGGATGGTAAGGAAGGACAGTTATTTACTCCTAGAGCAGAATTCTCAGAAGCTGTGGATAGGCACTCTGATTTCAAAGAGCCTCTATAGTACACCACTGGAATTGCAGGGAGCAATCTCTTACATTTCTTAAGTTAAGACATACCTTAAAGCCAAACAGCACCTTGAATGGTATAAACCAACATTTCTACATGTAACAGTTTTCATTCTGGACATTCTCAGGTGCTGATCCTACCCACTAGATGAAACGTGTCTCCACAGATTATACACTGCGTAGAGAACCCTAGGTGACTCTTCATTCTCAAAAAGTATTATCCATGGTTCAGTACTCCTGGAGTACTAAAAAGTGTTTCTAATCAGACTTACAAGATAATATAGTCTGATTGTTACCAGCAAGGCAAGACCACAGTAAGAAACATAAAAGGGAACATTTCCAAAGAGGACTCAAGAAAAACTTTTATTTTCAGATTAAATTCAGATAATCAAAAAGCCAGTGTAATATAACAGAGATAAAAACACTCCCCTTTTTTAAACACTTTAATTTTTAAAACATGATATCTCAAGAGGAGACTTTGGAAAATTAGTACATTTACTCATATATTTGGTTACAAGAAAAAAGAAGGTGGTGTAGCTTATGAGTCTAGAGATCTAAAATGCCACCACCATAGGAATAGTGTTGCACATCAGATACAAGATGTTTCAAGAATCTCAAAGATTCAGGAGAGAAATTTAGTGAGGAGCATCCTGATAAAAAAAGGGCCCTTAAGAGCAGCTTCTTATTTGTGAAAGGAAAATATGGTAGCTAAACATACTTTATCTGGAGATAGATAGAGTTAAGGTTCTGTAAACTGTAGAGGATTTTCTGTGGTAAAACTTGGGGGACAAGTGTAGGAATCCATTTGGTTTCACTCTAAATGATGACACTTTCACTTGGAAAACAACCACCAGACTTCTTTTGAAGGTGTTGATATACTTTGGCAGACATGTCATCCCATTCAAAATGTCTACCTCCTTTTGGCCAAATTGTAGTTGACAGTAAGACTGTAACTAGGATGGCTAAATCCAGCACACATGATGCTGAGTGTTCATTTTGACTGAGTTCCCTAATGATATAGTCTATGGTTTTATCATAAAACAAGGAGAGCTGGCTGAAAAAATCCAAAATTTACAAGTTTGATGATTGTATTGAAATCTTGAATTTAGAGAAAAAGGGATGAAATTGTTGACAACTATTTTAATGAAAATGTCATTTTTTTAACCAGTTCTAATAAAAACTACTAAGAAAAGCCGCAGATTTATCCTCTTCTTCAGCTTCACAAGAAAATTTGGAAGTAATATCATCACATTTCTCACAAATAAATAGGCAAGTCTGTCTATTTATATGTCCTCTTTTACTGCCCACAAATCTAGCAAGTCTGTTGAGATTAACAAATACTTGTTGGAGTGAACTGGCCATAAGCCATACATTAGGGAAAGACCTGGTTTTATCATCTGTTGATCCATTACGCCAATGTACTCAACTCTGTCCAGGAAGGGTTATCTCACTTTCTGTGATATGAGTGGCAGTCAGAAAGATCCATCTGGGCATTGTAAAGCTTCAGACTTTGGGGCCTTCAAAACACAAAAAACGTATATTTTACCTGGCTAGGTCCATCAACTGCAATAGAGTTTTGGCAGGGCTGAGTTTGACCCAAGAATATTGACTCTACTTCACTCTGTTCATTGGTATAAAATATAATTATGTGATCATCTGCATGTTCTATCTTTTTGGATATTTCATTTATGAAAATCTGTAGTTCATTTAAGTCTGTTCAATGCCAGGACACTGTACTGCACCTGGCACTCCTGGAGGGACCAAGAGATATACTACAAAAGTTCTTCAGTGTATTTTGGACACATCTTTTAGAATAACTTGGGGATTAATCATTTATCATTTTATCTTTCTCTGTTCCCACATTCAGTTATTTCAATCTAACCAAACAACGTATATAACTGCACACTTTATGTCACTCTCACACTCCCTTACTTTCCCTTATGTCTTGGACTTCTCCCTTGCCTACAATACCTCATCTTCTTCAAATCCCCCCTCAAAACATGCTTCCTTCCATGAGTTCTATAAACCCTAGTCGTCTCCTCAAAAACAGTTAAAAAGAACCATGAACTACACCAACTTATGCTTAACATCGCTGCTTTATTTCTGCCTTTTGACATTACCCCTCTCTTTCTCTCATCTACATCTATTTCGACTGTAGGAACCTGTGGTCAGGATCTATCTTTGGTGACTTTACCAAGCCTAGCATCCCATAGTTGTTGCTAGGTAGATGATAAATAAATAGCATAAATTCACTGCAGCAGTGGCTGAATACTTTGATGGCAGCATTAACCCAATCAGAGCACTTAACCAAAAGTAACGTGGCTTTATTGTCTTTTGAGATACCTCCTGACATAAAATGCACAAGCACTTTTATCCTTCAGTCCTAAGTACATAACCAGTCACCTTGATTTGAGGGGGCAAAGACTGATCCAGAGACACCACACTGAACTTTACTTTTATGTAAAATGTCCTTTGCATTCGATGTCCTGAGAGCCATGATGAATCCCTTAAATTGGAAATGGAAAGACAGAAGGGTGGAGCTGCTCAGAAAATGTTATGAATAAAACTCTCTTCAGTCTTTCCTTTGTTGAAATGTGCCAGCCATAATTGCTTATATGAGAAAAGAGATGTCATTTTGGTCTACTACCTGATGTTCTGGAGCTGAACACTTTTCTTTCTTGGTGGGCAGTTTTGCGGGGGAGTGCCAGCATGTAAATGGGAACTGAATGCCCCCCCTTAAATATATATGGTCAAATTTTCAAAAGCACTTAAATTACTTAGAGCCTAAGTCCCATTCTCAGAAGCAACTTAGGCACTTTCATTGAAAGTCAATGAAATGTAGGCTCCAAAGTCATTTAGATGCTGTAGAAAATTTTTACCCATAGATAATGTATTTTACTGATGTATAAAAGTGTGCCAATTACTATTGTATCTAGGTACACATGCATATACACACACATTGTAAGACCAAAATTAGCTAAACAATAGTAACTATGTATAAAAAACCCAACCACTCTAAACATCTATGTCGACAAACCGAGAGTCTGTCAAACCAACGAAGGAAGTGAATTTCAGTCAATTGTACTCCACTGAGAACATTCTGCCATCAGATATCAGACATTCATATCTATCAGCTGTATGATAAAGCACATCAGCTGATCTCTACAGTTGTGAGTGAACACAGGAAAACAGGCAGAGGCTTATTAAACTATCCCTTAAAGTTCAAGAGTGCAGTTAAAGTTCAATTGAATACAGAAAGAAAACAGTCTTTGGTGCACAGGTATGACCAGCGCTACTAAGCAGAGCAGCTACCATATTAGGTACCAGCTGCAACTACAGATAGAAGGACCTTCAAAGATTGCCTTATTTAGACAGGATTGCAATAATGATAAAGATGTTGATAACTAAAGTAATGAAAGGAAGAAAGAAAATCATGGTTACCCTACCTTGTGATGATGGAATAATGTACTCCTTAGCCATCTGGGACTTAAGGACCAAATAAGGTTCCTTCCAGGAATATCCTTAAATTGTGAACCTCATTTGCAAATAGTGGTTAAGTCCTTCAACAATAACGTCAGATGCCAATCCATCTGCTATCCCCAACCAATGAGCCTTTTGTCTGTGATATGAACAACAGGTTTGCCCCAAGACAGAGTGAAGATATGACTCATTCCCCCAGCCCAGGATTGAAGATCTAGAAATAATACTATCTTTAGAGAATCAAGCTCAGTTTGAAGTTCTATTAATACTTCATTTATTGACCTGTCTTTAAACAGACCCCTACTTGAACATTCAGCAAATGAAAAACAAACAAAGTACGTTCTCTAGTATTTACATGTAACTCTTTGTGTTTATTTCCTTTAGGGAGTCATAATAACAAAAAAAAAATCTATTCTCCTTGAGATTTGTCAGCTAAAAGAAAACATCAGGAGAAGTCCTTATCTTGTGTTACTTTGGCCCCTGGGGTTAAGAAACTCATGAATAACAAACATATTATGTGTGTGTGTGTAGAAGCACAGTCCCAACCACCTGGGAGTAATTGGGGATCAAGATTAGGCTACTGGACTTTTTAGCGTTAAACTCTTTGACAGGTGTTCCAATATTAGGATGACGGGTGTAGAGAAAACCCAGATGGAAAAACAGATACTTGCACAATATTTTTGTTTGTCTTTCATGGAATTTTTTTTTAAATTTAATGAGCTGAAATAATGGTAGAACTGGTTCTCACAGTATTTCCTTTGACCTTTTATATAAAGTACAGAGATATTCAAATATGAATACCAAGCTTTTCGGTTTATGCCTTTTGACTTTATTTAGATTTTTGTGGGTGTTACGAAGCCCTACCAGAACAGCAGACAGCATGGTTTTCAAAAATATATTGCAAAAGTAGTTTGAAAAAGGGAAAATTCTTTGATAGAATAAAAAAGAATCTCAAAAGAACCTATTATGTGAAAGCACATGGAGGTATCTAGAACAGAAGCGTCTTTTCTATTAGGATTTTGGTTTATCGGAACTAGAATACAGCTTTAACCATACCAAAAGAGATGTGTATGTGTGGTGGCATTTGATGGTTTTTTGGGGTTTTTTTTTTTTTAAAGATTCACATTTTGTTTTCTGTTAAAGCTAACATGAAACTGTCTGAAAAGTTGAGACTTTATTAACTTTCTAAAACTAGAACTTGATTAAAGGAAAAAGGTCACTTAGTCTTCTGGTGCATTCATCATGTTTCAACCTTCGATTAAAAAAAAACAAACAAAAAACAAAAAACCCAACCCACTATCCTCCTCCAAAATCTGCCAAGAGAAACAATTAAATTCATGCATTCTTAATTTTCTGAATAGTTGAAAAATATAATTATAGTTCATTGACCCACAGGCAAAGGAAAGGCCAGGGTGTGTAACAAGTTCACTGAATTCAGCCGTTATAATAAATAATTTATTTATTCCAACTTGCCCATGATTCACAGATTTCAAACACTGGCACTTTAAGTGAGGTGACCTTTGGCAAGTCTCTGTCTTTCTTAGTATTTTGTTACATGTGGGGTGTTTAATGCAGACTGGTAAATATCACTGGACTATATCATGCTATTGATTTTTACGCAGAACCCCCACTGGCTTGAATGGAGGTCCTGCTTAAAAACTGGTCCATTGTATGTATCCTGTAGCTATCAACAAACAACAACAAAAAGACATTTACTGTTTTCACTCTCTTTGTTTCCAGGAAGCGTTTTTGAAAGTAATTATGCTTCTTTGTTTAAGAAGCCTATTTCATGGATGTGAAAATGTATTAAATTTCATTTGGCAGTTATCCAATCCTAGTTAATACTATCTCCTGAGATAAGTGTCTCCAAAACAGGCTTTAGACCTAAGCTACTCCTCCACTATCATTCTAGAACCGCACAGCACGATTAGAGCTTTGCCAGTCCAGGAACAGCTAGTTAATGGAACTGACATGTAACTACCTAACCTCACCTTCATGAAAGTGTTATTAATAAGTGAACTGTTTGCAAAAGGATAGTTTCACCTTAGCTGCCTGTTGAATATGAACAGCTATATGCCTTTGATTTTCAAAATACTGATCTTTAAACTACAGTTGTATGATCAGAACCTTAAACTTGGAAATAAAACCTAAACAGAGGTCACACACAAACCTATGTGTGAATATATAGGTAGATTAGATAGATATTTGTTTTTCAGCAAACACAAAGAGAAAAGTTGACATGTTCTCACTGTAATTAGATACCCACTGACAAAGAAAACTGTTTTGATATCTTTGAATTGTAATCTCCCCATGAAATATCAATTACACCTGACAGTTCAAGAGTGCTAGATTCCAGTTTTAATTATCTTGTCAATATCTCCATCATATCAAAAGAAAGGCAACTTATTTTCTCTAAAATGAGGGAACACTATTGAAACCAAAAGTGCATCTATAAAAGTGAGAAACAGTCATACAAACATTACTTTGATTGCTCACAGATGGGCATTTGCAGTTCATGTATTGCAGGTAGCAGACAAAAGCTGAAAAAGTCCCCCTTTGTTTACCATTAACTCTTCCCATACTGAGACACAGCACTTCACACAATTCGTATTAACATATAACTCAGAAAGAATTTGACAAATTCCACTCTGAAAACAAAGATGCAAAGGGAATGCTAACAGGTATTTTCTAATGCTTACAAATTCAGGACGTTCAACTGAATGATTTCCCATCTCAGGATAACAACTACATATCGCAATTAGGAAGAGATTAGCTCGATCAGCTAAAGTCATGAATGAATTTAACGAGCAACTACCTTGGTACCTTTACAAATATGATGACCTTGTGTTATCCAATTAGATAAATAAAAACATGTGACACGCAAGTTGTAAAGTTATGCATGTTAACGTGTTTAATATTGTCAAAATGTATAAGTTTGACAGAAAGCAGATTTGCGTAAAGCCCTTATAAACCTCAACTGCTATATTACAAAGGGAACAACACAGGCCACTTTGACACAAATGGTCTCTTACTCCATGTGCGCATTATTGGTCCAAATTATTCACTCTTATTTTACGGCACTGAAGTCTTTCATCTCCATGCTATACAATAATAATTTCCATATGACCAGTGGCTCAGTGATAAATAAGATCAAAAGAAAAAGGAAGGATTTAAAAAAAAAAAGAAAAGACATTAAGGATGGCATTAAATCAGGAAAAATAGCAAAGTTCAACATTTTCTTAATACAGAAAAAAGTACCAAAGAATACTAAGCAGCTTTCCAAATATCTTATGAAAAGGCATTTTGCGAGCAAGTCATATGCAAAATCCATTTAAGCGCTGACAAAAGTGGCAACGCTGAAGTTCAGTATTTATATATATATAAAGAGTGCCACGTCTTAAGTAGAGGCAGGGAGGCAGTCTGAACGAAACAGCGGCTTTCATGTTATGTACTGTATGATAGAATGCTGCATGGCAAGGCTCCATGCATTTCTCTATACTCTTTCTGTCCTATTTAATGGAGGTAGGCTTGGGTAATCCAGTGTTTCTGAGGGAATCACAACATTGCTCAACTCTAACATGAGCTCTGCAAAAGGAAGTTTTATTTGGCATTCCACATTGACTGGAAGTGAAGAGCCAACTTCCCAAACAAATTTTCTTCTAGTGCTGCAAAAATTACAGTGTTAATCTCCGTTCCCAAACAGCTGTTAATAATCTGCGAGAGGAGATGTGTTTTCTTAATTCTTTCTGCCTATCGATACTTTAAGTACACAAGGATTCTACATATTTTAGCGTTTGCTTTTTGCAGACTAATTTAGGTACTGATCTTATTGGTACAATTGGCTCAGTCTCTATTCATGCTCCACTATAAAGTACCTAGAGAGCATTAATTCAATGTTCTGGTCCTCCACACTTATACAGCATTTCTTTCATACTAGGTGAGACAATTGAAGTATTTTAAAAGAAATCAACCAGTTGCAACATACTATGGAGAGAAGTGGGTTGCCATGGCCACTGAAGTGAAGTCAGTGAAATAATCCTTATGATTTCTTTCCTACAGGGATGATTATTCATTTAAGTATTGGCTAAATCCAGAGATATACGAGGTTCTAAAACTACAGGATTAGGAAAATTAACTCTTTCATTTATCTGTGAGTGAAAAACATAGTCAACAAATCCGCAAACTTAGAGAAGTTTTATTTCCTTTTGATACCATATTACAGTCTAATAGGAAATATCCTCCAAAAGATTATGTGGCCAAATCGGCCTCTGCTGCTTTCTTTCCCACTTGTTCCCAAGCACCTGCTTTAATGGTGACCTCAGCTCTACACCTCAAGTTTCAGACATTTCACAAAACAGCTTTTTAAACAAAAGCCAGCTGTTTCTCATCTAGACTACAGGGGAAACAAAAATCAGGGCAGCTTAGAGGAACGTTACCCAGAGACTACCATTCTCCAATAACTTTCACACACACTCGGCTTCACAATGGATCCGTCCATGTGTGGAAACCAAGCAGCTAGCTAATGCTAAATTAAAACTTGGAAACCAAATACTACGATTTTAACAATACACCTAATTAACTCGTTTAAAATGAATGAAGTCATTGTGTCAGGACAATGTTTTTGAAAAAGGGTGTCATTTTAAATAATAATTAATGGATTTTTTTCTGATTAAAACCAACAGTATACTTCAAAAATGGTATTAAGAATATGATGGAGGCTATAATTTACATGAAATTAGGAATGCCAACCAATTAGAAAGAACATGAATGTTATATAAAAGGGTTATACTGCCGCTTGTTTTACAAGCTTTTAGTCCAACAAGGCTGTTTTGTCCAGTTTTCTCAATTATTAGGATACCTTTTTTGTTTGTTTTTTTGTTTGTTTTTAATTGCAACTATGATAAAAATTAAAGCAGGGAAATAACAGATTTTTAACAAACAAATAAAAAAGCTGAATCTTGTCTTTTAAATAATGCCAAGTTCCTTGACTCTCTTTGTTTTTGTATGAATGACATAACTGAATTACTTCATGAGTTGCTATTTTAATTTCTAGCAGTGGAAAATTCCATATGTTAATTTAATTTGGATGTTAAAAAAAATATAAATGAACATATCCTCTTCCTGGGGACCCTTGTGTGAAGCATGGAAGCAAGCTGATGGACTTCTAAGGAGTGTCTTAAAAAAAATTGTATCCCAGTTTTTGTTGTATAATGGTTATAATCAATCCAATCATACACTGCTACAAAAGAAATGTGCCTCTTTTATGATTTCTGTGTAAAAGCTAGCATACAAATGCCATTTTACAAAACTCTATTTCAAATGTTAAAAAAACCCTCTACAACCTACATCATCTCTACAATAATGATGGAACTGACCAAAGCCAGGAAATTCACAGTCAAAGGCAACAACATAGGCTTAAGCTCATGTCCTTGTGGTGGGAGTAGGAGCAGATACAATACAAACAAACTAATCTTGGAGTTTCTGTCTTGACTTGGAATTTCCTAACTTCTGTTATTTTCATAACTGCCATTACTGAGACACAAATATTTATGACCAGCTATGGGAATGAGATGTAGAAGCAGCAAAGAATCCTGTGGCACCTTATAGACTAACAGACGTTTTGCAGCATGAGCTTTCGTGGGTGAATACCCACTTCTTCGGATGCAAGCAGTGGCTTGAGATGCTTACTCTCATCATCTGCATACCATTACATACAAATACACTTCTAATTAAATGATATTTCTTAGCAATATTGCATGTCTGACCTCTGAGAACAAACTAAACTCTTTTTAGTGCATAGAGGTGTTTTGTGTGTGCTTCGCAAGCCACACTACCTTCATTTTAATTATTATGGCTTCAATACTGGAAATGCTTGCGCATGTGCTTAACTTTCCTACCACAAATAGTCCCAATGAGACTATTCATAACAGTAAAGTTAAGCACATTTGTGTTTGCAGGATTGAAGTCTAAACCTTTATTAAGTATGGCAGGTTGTAAATATTAATTTAGTCAAGATTGCAAAATAGTTTGTTGCTGGTGTGTCGAGTTAGAGATATTTAGGTTCAAGTAAACACACACCAAGTCACTTTAGTAGGCATATTTATCTGTTACATTGGTTTAGGGCATATCTATTAGAGCTGGGCGAATAACTGCATTTTTGGTTCAGTGGCTGAACAAAAGAAAAAAAGAAAAAAATTCATTTTGTTTGAGTTTTTTTAAAGCTTTTTAAAAATAAAACTGAAGTGAAATTTGAAACAAAATGTCAGTTTCAAATTGAATATCTAAACATTTTGTTTCCAAAAAGTCAAAATGAACTGTTTTGATTTTTCTTGGAATTTTGTTTCTGACAAGAATAATTTAGCAAAATTCAACGCAAATTTGCAAAATGTTTCTGTTGACCCAAATCTGCATATTTCAGTGAAAAAACAGTTTCATGTGAAAAATTTCACCCAGGTCTTACGTCTATTGTACGTATTCTCCTATGTATATATTGTACCTCCTAAAAGCTTCAATTTGTATTTCTGAATCTGTGCTGGGTGTATTTTATTTATATAGATACATAAAACTAATTCAGTGTAATAACCTTTTTTAGATCAAAAGTAGTTTATTGGGTTTTTTTTATAAAGGTAACATTTTGACTTCTTTTTATGGTATTTTGTATTTCCTGCACTACAATCTTGACAAATTTAATATTTGTACTTTGTAATTATGATAAAAATTACTATAGTTAATTCACTTTTATAGCAGCTTTTGTTAGTGGTTGTCAAAGAAATATTAAATCAGAACTCCCTTGAGAAGTCAGGAAGTATAATTCTACCCACTTTACATTGTATCCAAGGTACAAGAAAGTTAAAGCTTGATTCTGCCACTCTTATTTAAGATGAGCAGTGCCTTACTTTGAGTATGGCTCTATGGTACTATTCAATAAAAGAGTGGAAGAAGTGGTCTCTAAGTAACTTATCCAAAATCACTCAGCAAATCATCAGCAATGGAAGTGAGCAGTTCTCCTGACTCCCAGTGTAAGTGGGATTAGGAATTTGGGAGTATGAAGCTCCCATACTTTAATTAATTTACTAATTTGTTGCTTCCCTGAGACATGCCAAGTCTGAGCATGGAGTGATTTTTTATGTACCCCAGTTGCCTAATATGAGAGGAGAAATTAGAAACAAGGACATCACCAACTGTAGAAATCCAAGGGGACTATTCATGTGCTTAAACTTGTGCATGTGCTTAAGGCTTTGTTGGATTGGGGCTTTAAGGAAACACTGTAGTGACAGAGTTGAATACATGAACCTCCCACTAGAAGTGTCATCCATCTCTCTTAAGAAAACAAGTAATCGCAGTGGGACAAATTTTGCTCTCAGCTCCACTGCTGTAAATCTGGAGCAATTCCACAGAAATGAAAGGATGTAATTCATATTTACAACAGTGGAGTTGAGAGCAGAATCTGACCCAGTTTCATATTATTTTTGCCTGGGGAACAGCTTCATACTTGTCCAATATAGCACAGAATTGTGGAGGATATCTAATAAGGAAGACCTGCTGGAAACTAACACAGACTCTGGGCTAAATCTCAAGTTACCCTAACATACTCCAAGTTTGAAACCAACAAATGAAGGTGTACAGTGGGCAAAGAAACTTCCACCAGCACATTCTGTACAAGTTTCCGGTCCATACCTCCCACTGCTACTTTATTTACTGCAGCTGGCCAAAGTTTTATAGCCTGTTTCATGTATTAAAATTCAAATGTGGAAAACATTACCAGTATCCTCCTCGAATTTAAAAAAAAAAAATTTCCTCCCTTCAACTTCTTTTTCAGAGTGGAATGTATCAAATGGTCAAAGGCTAACTTAAGACTGACTCTATTCAAAAACTATTTCCTTTGTTCTTATGTTTTTACTTCAAAATTCATACCAGTTTTCCAAAAGAAATTACCAGGCTTGATTCTTTCACACAAGTTACAGTTTCAGACAGTGACTAATACACTTTGTGCACTAGCAGACTGTTTTTTTCAGAAAGTTAAATGTGGAGAACAAGAGACTGAAATTTGCCCTTCTTGTTTTTAGAACTAGCCATGTTGTCAAAGTGGCCCATCTTTCATTTGAGCTGCCCCGTTCAATGTATTTTGTTTATGAGATTACTCATTGTTTTCTAAACTTCAGAAGAGAAGCAAGCAGAAGCTTGTCTTCAATAGCAGAAATGACAAGGTACCATGCAGCAGTTCATAATCAAATCAAATACAATTTTGGAAGAGAGCCTACCCTTTCCTAAAACAGGTACATAAGAGAAGAAATTGAAGGGTCAGATATTTCCTAAAAACTATATGAACAGTTTAATTGTTTGCTATTCTTTTTATTCCAAATCTAACTTCACCTACATCTGGTATTTAAGAGACGACTACATATTTATGGAACAAACTGTCTCTGAAGTGATGCCCTGGGTGCATGTTGCATCAGTTTAACATATGCAAAGTGAACAAAGCTACAAAAATTAAACTCTTTTCTCTTGATTGAGAGCAGATATGCAGAAACAGTTGTAAGTCACAGATCTGGCATTTAATAAAGCCAGATTTTTTCATTAAAAGCAGTATTGTTTAAACATTTGGGGGGAAATGGCGTTGTACAAACTAAAAATCTTAGATTATATGTATCCCAAGTGTATTTAACACATTACCTGAGGCCAAGCTAAATTACAACCTAGAATTTCCTTTTGTGAATTCCCAGCAACTGCTACAGACAGCAAAACAATGTCTGGGTTCATGCTATTTTTACAGGGGAGCGGGAAGAGAGATGGATTTAGCTGGGATGCTGAAAAGGCATCTTTCTACCTTTTGGAGCCTCGCTGGCAGACTATTTTAAGTCAGCATTTTTTAAAATCTATAAATGGCACTGGCCCAATTGTGGCTTTTAACAATGCTTCACCCATGACAGCAACTTTTAACTTTAGTTTTAGGATGGGGCAGAGCCAACCATTAGACTGACCACTGCCGGGAGAAACATATTTTAAAAATGAACCAAAAGAGAAACATTGACAACAATTAATAGTAAATAATAGTAAATTACATTCATATCGAGTGTTTCATCCCAAGTGGTTTACAAGCTACTTGGAAACAGCAGCACTGATTAGTACTTATTAAATTTTACTCAGTGTACTGTATTGTAGTTCCCTGAACACCCCTCTCGGCATTTGTTTGGTCAAGGACATAAGGAGAAAACCCCTTTTCATATAAAAAAGATATGGGATCTTTAAGGTCCACATGGATGATAGACTCAGTTTTTAAGGTCTCACACACAATAAAGTGCATAAGACTAAATAAGTAATTGCCTTCAAGGGATCAAAGCAAGAGTTGACTCTGCCTGGATATCCTAGAATGGCCTAGTGATCTGTTACAGTGGTTGATGGCATCATTTGCTACAGAAATAACAGCAAAGTTATTACCCTTTACAGTGCGAACTTCTGTGTTGATAGCACAGGAACATTAGAATTGCCATTAGATTAGAGCACAGTGGTCCATCTAGTCCATTATTTTGTCTCTGACAGTGGCTAATACCAGATGGTTTAGAGGAAGGTGCAAGAGACCTTGGAACGGACAACAATGGAGTTTCTAGAGAGGACATTTTTCCTTAACCTGTGTCAGTGGTTGGCTTATGCCCTGTGGCATGAGAGTTCACACTTTTTCTAAACATTGTATTGAATCTTATCTAAAGCAATGCTGGATGTTCTAATTACCCATATAATGTCCATTCCTATTCTGAATGCTACTAAGCTGTTGGCCTCTATTACATCTTGCAGCAATGAATGTCATAGGTTAATTGTCAATTACCTTACTTTCTGTTTTACTGAATATCCCTTTCTTTAATTATAAGACAGGATGAATTGGACTACTAGATTCACCTTGTTTACTATACATTATTTTGTATACTTCCAGCCTTCTCCCTCTTATATATGTCCTTTCTAAACAAATCCACCATGATCTGTTCAGTGTCTCATCGTATGGAAATCTTTCCATGCTTCCAAGCATTTTTGTAGCCTGCCTTTGAATCTCCTCTAATTCTACTATATTCTTTTTGAGACAAGGTAACCAGAAGTGAACACAAAACTCCAAGCGAAAGCATACTCATGACTTATAGAATGGAATTATAACATTTTCAATATTATTTTTTATCACATTTATTTTGCCATCTTAACATTTTGTTTGCCTTTTTTTGACCGCTGCTGTATACTGAGCAGGGATTTCCACTGAACTGTCAACAGTGATGGCCAAGCCTTTTTCCTGAGTGGTTACAGTTAACTGAGAAATAGCAATGCATATAAGTATTTGAAATTATTCCTTCTAATATGCAATACCTTACACTTCCCAACCCTGAATTTCATGTGTCATCCTGTTGCCAATTAACCCAGCTTGGTCAGGTCCCCTTGAAGTTCCTCACACTCTTCTCTAGCCTTGACCAACCTAAATAATTTAAATAATCTGCAAACTACATCTGCCCCTTTTCCAGATCAGTGATACAGAACATTTCTCCTAGAACAGAATGTTGGGGTACCATAAGTGTTATCCTTTAATCATGCTGAAAATTGGACATTTAATCCTACTCCTCATTTGCTGTCTCTTATCCAGTTTCTAATCTATGAGTTCACTGTATGACTACTTAATTTCTTTAATAGCTTCTCATGAAGAATTTGTTTTGGGGTTTTGCAGGTCCAAATATGAACGTCAGCTTGTTCTCCTTTACCTACTATTTTGCTGACATTTTCAGAAAAATCAAATAGATCAGAGAGGCATGATTTTTCTTTACAGAGGCACAGGAACTACAAGATATTTTCCTTTGCAAGGTGCCAGACACCCATCATCAAAAATATATATAAAATAAGAAGACATTGCCCTCAAAGGAGAAAAATCAGAGACTATAACAGGAAAATTAGGACTAATTCTGCAATGATAATGCTAAGTAGTATTTATTCATGCACGTAACTATACTGTGAGATCACTCATGTGAGAAAGTACTACTCAACATGACAAAAACTCGTAGAATAAGGCCCTCAGTAAGCTGGACAATGGTATTATCCAAGTATAGAGAAGGTCTGATACTCTGATGTGGGATATTTAATCCAATGTGAAAGCCACAAGTAATCATATATGATCCCAATTCACAAAAAGCACGTTAGCACATACTTATCTGATATATGAAATATGGCCATCTATGTTGCTATAGATATATGGGCATATGCTAAATAGGGCACAGGTATGGATTACAGCAGTAATGCAAAAGCCTACAGATCTTAAACCTGTAAAAATAATGGCTTAACCAAACTAATTAAGACCTAAAGATGGGACATAAGTAACTAACTCATAAATGACCCTATATCACAAAAGGTCACAAAAGATAGAGTGATAAGTCAGCATTGCTAAACTGCTCACAGGTAACCACAAGATGCTAGTTTATACCAGCTTTAGATATTTTAAATCAGGAACATCAGCAGACAACAAGAATGCCATGACATGTAATTGACGTATGCATTAATAAGCTTGATGTAAAAGGTCTAGTAACCAATGGAAGAAGAGCATTCTAATGATAGTTGGGTAAAGAAATACAGATAAGGAAAAGGGTCTGAAACCCCTACTGAATATGCATAGTGCATTAAGCATAGTGGGGGTCAGCATAACACATTATAAAAGGTGTATCCTGGCGTACGTGCCCTGTGGAGATGCTAGGAAGACATCCACTGGTGGCGAAGAGGATGAGAATGATTATGACTGATACTTTGGGTTTCTCCTCAAGGGATAGTGTGAGTAATGCAAATACTAGATGTTCCATTGTGTTCTCTCTCTCTCTTTCACCAGACTACAATGTGTGTATTGTTGTTTGGTTGGCTAATAAAAGTAATTATTACAAAAAGAGCACTGTGTTGTCCCTTTTGCGCACTATGGGGTCCCCTTTCTATTGATAACCTCTCTGCTACTGTTGATTTTGGACTGAATCCTCACAATTTAAAGTAAGTGCAAACCCTCCTATTGGGATGGGTAATTAGTTAAGTAACCCACAAATACAGATAAGGCTATAGGATGCATTTCTGAATTGGGGCCTATAACTGCAGCCAGATTCCTAGGAGGATGGGTCTTGAGCAGAAGTTTCAGGCTAAAAAAATTTTTTTTTTTAAAAAGGAATAGGAAAACAAAAAGGGAAGAGAGAGAATTCAGGATTTCTGCAGGGTCCTAAAAAAAGCAGTGCATTTATACTCACTCAAATTGAAATGGAAAGGCAAAGAGTAGTAAAGGAAAAAACCTTGAAGATTCCTCTCCGATATACTTATTGGCATATGCATAGGAGAAAGATGGTGTACTATTCATACACTTGTCAGCCAACTAAATCTCTCAGACAAGCCAAACTATTTTAGAAAGGACTTTTAATGAGGCTGGATGCCAGAGTACAGCAGCTTTTTGTCAATGGCAGCCTCACATCAGTCAGTCTTAAAACACATCAAAGAATACAGTTTTTACTGTCATGAGCAAAATGTACAAAATAAACATAATATATGCCTCAAACATATACAGTGTACGTTTATAAATGTCTCTTAGTACTACAAAACCTCGCACAAATTAATTTGATACTTTTGTCATAAACATGAAAATATCTGCAGCATTAGCACAAGTAGAAAGACTCAATATCATTTAAAAGCCTGCAAACCAGTTCAGAAATTCTAATTACTTTACTGTTTTTAAACCTGCACTGTCATTTAATCTCCATAGCTTACCATTAGTGAATGTCTATTGGCTGAAAGAAGGCCTGTCCCATATCCTGACCCAAGACCTCCCATTGCTCCATTGTGAGAAGGCCCTATTAATCCATGCATGTCGCTATGACTACCAGGCATGGCTGTTGAAGGCCCCACTGCGTGGTTCCGGAGAACATGAATAGCATCGTCCAGTCTTTCCAAACGGTCTTCAATCCGGCTTTGCTGTTTGTTTATGAAAAACAAATCAAGAGAACCATCAGCAAATGTGAAGGGCCATTTAACATTTAAGACAAAACACACACAGATTAGGTATGCCACATACTGTACTGCTAGTTGGCGTATGTGTGTGGGTGTCGGAGCGGGGGCGCGCGGTGGGGGGGGGGAGGAGATGTGTAACTGAAAAGAGTTCCTTTTATTTCTTCCCCTTTTTAACAAAAGTGATTATTTTTCTTAGGGAAATAATTAAACTAGCATTCTAGGGAATTAGAGAGAATTTAACACAAGCACAGTTTTCATTTTCATGGGCAAAACAGGTTCAATGATTCCTCATGAACATAATCATTACTGTACATATGTTGCCCTCTGTGATTTTTGAAAAGTTTTAGTGTTACCTTAAGCAAGAAGAAGAATATACATCTAACTTATATCAGTCTCTCTGACAGGGCCTATTCTCCCTATGTAATCAAAGAATTACGAACAAAAAGTTAGAAAGAACCTATTAAGGCCATATAGTCCCATCTCCACAATTATTGAAATGTTCCCTATAACTGTACATCCTAAAACTACTTTCAAAAAATTGTTGGTAAGAGCAGTAATAAATACACCTCCTTACAAGTTTAGAGCTCTGCAGCCTGTATGGGATGTGAAAAACATTACAAAACAGAGATGTACTGAACTGTTAGTGGTGGCAGCATTTCTTATCATTTTCCTTGTTTGTTCTAGTGTAACTCATCCCCCTCTAAAACAAAAACTTACACTCATCCCCACTCCAGGAGGAGAGGGAGCTGCCCATGTTACCACTAGAATTCTCCCTAAATATGAACCATAATCAGCAGCGATGTTGACTTTAAAGAAATCTGATTGCTGCTTTACTGGATTACTTCCTTCCAATATCATTTTTCTTTTAGAAAAATAGTGCCATGTTGTGGGCAAGTACAGGAAGAGGAGAAGCAATGGACTCAGAAATAATACATTGTATTTATGCTATATAGTGTCCTTCATGCAAGGAGTCCATAAAATTTTATAAAGATAAGGATTATTATCCGCATTTTACAGATGGGGAAACTGAGGCACACATGGTGACCTATTTGCCCAAGGTCACAGAGCATCAGTGACAGAGTTAGGGATAGAACTCAAATCCCCTCTTCACATTATTACTAGGTCACACTGTCTCCACTGGCACATGTCATATCTGATAAGTGGGTGCCTAAAATTTATTGTTCTTCAACAAGATATGGGAGGGGAAGGTGAAAGGGCCAGCCCCAAATCACTGGGTAACTTTCCTGCTACAAAAAAATAATTATTCACTCATTTCAGATCTCTGGAGCATAAAGGTTACAAAAACACAGCTATTCTATACACACAACTACACACCCCAGCAAGCTGGGATAAGCTAGAAAGTATCTAGCAATGAATCACGATACACATATTTGTATTGGGCCAGACAGTGCAGTCCTTGCTAATTCCTGAGTAAGAGAAAATTCCCATTGAAGTCAGATGGACTTTTCCATGATTCAGTATTAGATGATTATTTATTTTGTCTTCAGAAACACTCTGCTTTTTTATACTGAGACATTTTTGATCTTTACTATTATTTATATGGCACCCAAAAGGTGCTAGGTGTTCTACAGAAATACAATGAGACGACTCCTTCCTTACTATCTAGACAGACAACAAACAGAAAAGAATGGGATAAACAATGCAGACTTTTTAAAAACCTTGTCCATTTGTCCCTAATATGTTTCCAGCTGAACCCCAACTCTGACCTAATCTCTCCATATAAAACAATGTATTTATTTATTTATTATACTCTCACTAGTGCTAGCCCTAATTACCACCCCAATTCTGGCCAATTCATCCATCATATTAAGTCTACAATACTTGAAACACACCACATAGAATCCAAAAGTATTATTTAGCCCTCTACTGCACTTTCCCACCGTAAATAAAAGTAACCTGATTCATAACACTTACACCTGTCCTACATCATAGCAACCACTTACTTTTCTCCCTGATATCCCTTCAAGCAATCCCTCCTGGCTGTAAACAAAGCCCTCCTTTTGTAATTAACTTTCTTCATTCTGGAATGTTTCAACAATACATTATCTGTTATATGGTCAAACACGACATCCAAGTCAGTAACAGTTGATACCAAAATATCACACATCAAAGGATTGGGCCCCCATGTTACTAACTTAGCAACGATCAAATAGTGTAAACATCCAAGGGCACAGTAATCACTAACAAAATGCAAACCTGTGTGAGAAGTGTGGATGAGAAATGGAAAGAACAGCATGGAAAATACTGAGGCAGAGGAGGTCTCTAATCAAAACATACCAAAGAGTGTAAGGGACCTTCATAATTGGGAGATGATGATGCTTGCCCTCCATTTCTAGACCAAACAGCTGTGCCTGCTAATAGTAAAATGGGAATTACCATTAGAACTATGCAAACAAAAATGTCTTTCAAACTTTCTGGACGATTTTGTAGACATGTAAATGCTGTTTTCCAGATAGACTATAGGGCAGACATATGGACAACTTCCAAAATATACATGGATGAAAAAAAAAAAAGGTATTTTTGTAGTGAAGCACGTAGACGCAGGCCACAAAGTTGCCCCAGGCTGCTTCCTAACATAGAGGTTTTCATTGATTCGGCAGCTGTACCTAAGAAAGACTTCAGCAGAAGGAAATGTCTCACTGGTAAAAGGAGAAGTAGCATTTTCAGAAGTGCTAAGAGGGGATTGCTAGACTTCTATGTAAATCCAGCACATACTAGCTCATTATCCTAGCTGTGGTTCAAGACATATTTGATGCCACTGAACAAATCATTCAATCACTAAACTAATGGATTTGGGGGTTTTTAAGAAACAGGATTAAAAAAACAATAATAGTGTATGAATATCTAACTCAAAATTCAGTTACAACTTGTCATTCTACAGATGCTCTCATTTAACTCCTAAGATTTGCACTTTCTTAAGGCAGACGATGTTATTTTGCACTTACAAAACTTAAAAGGAGCTAACTCTTGGTTTATATTAGTTTACATCTATTGAACCAAATCTGTTTCTGCTGAAGGTTTAAGCGTGAAATATATAAGGTCTCAACTTTTGCAATGTAATTTCTTTTAAACAAAGATGTGTCACTATTAAAGGGGCACACTAGACTTGAGGACAGAAATATTGGTTCAAATACTTTCCCCAGAAGGTTGTGTTTATGGCACACTGATCAGATTATTTGTATTGTTAGGGCTTCTTTGTCTGAAGCATATAATCTTTTGAATGCTCTTATGAAACAAGGCTAGGGATTCAAGGTGGAGCTATTAGGGTTTTAATCTTAAAAATGAAGTTAAGTGGCATTTTCTGGGTTTAGAAGGTCAGGCCAGGATTGATCTCATGGCATTTTCCAGCCTCTCAGTATGCCATATTGACAAAATGGTGTTAACTTTGATTATATCTGGCACATTCACTACCAAATTCTGGTCTCCATAGATTTTCATTGTCTTTAACTTGTGATTTTGTCACATCAGTGACCATCAGGACTTTCATATTGTTTCTGACGCCCACTATATCCTGAAGCATAAACAGTTCAGTTCTCCTTTGAATGTATGTCACTTATTTGTATTGACGTTGACCCTTGGATCTCTTTATCAAGTAAACTTTGTGGAAAAAAATGAAATCTATATTGCTTAACATACGACTGCTTTCCTCAACTTCAACTCAAATCCTTTCTTTATAGTACAAGATGGAAATGATGGCAAAGCCCCCTAAAAGAAATGTAGCACATAGGGTGCTGTCTAGGGACAGGGACTGGTTCAGACAAATAAGGACTGTCTGTTGTCCTCCTAAACCCTTCACTGGGTCTTACTCCATGATGGAGAGGGGGGTGGCCAATCCTCAAAGAAGGCCTGATGTTGGAGAAAGGAAGCAGTCCCCGCCTCTACCCCCACCCCCCCGGTGCATTTTGGGGGGACATGTTTGATTAATGTCACCACAACCACCATACCTCACTTTCAATGGCAGGTGTTCTTGAGGGAGGGCTTCCTACCCCTCTTCAGTGGAACTTTTCTCTTCAAGGCGAAGTTTGGGAACCTGCTATCTTTCTTCAGACATAGCTTGCCTTCAGGTGTTGGCTGGCCAGCCCACTCCTCACTCTCATTAACCCTTTCACTGGAATCTTGTCTCTTCAAAAAGTACTTTGGGGTTTGTGCCTCCAAGATTGTTGAAGCACTGTGAAACCTCAGAGCGTATAAGATCTATACCTCTCTCCAGAACTGCTAATCTCCTTGAGGGACAGATCATTCTTACTCCAGGATTTAACAACACCATGCTACACTCAGGAGTATAAACTACGGTGTCTTTTAAAATGTCAAAGTGAGATTGACCGGACTTCCCCATACAAGTTCCTTGGTCTCACAGGACCAGAGGGGGGAGCTGGATGCCTGGTCACCCCCTGAAACAGATCCAGTGTTGACTCCCCCAAGAAGCTAACATAGGTAAGTTAGATCAAGAGCCTCTCAGATATAGTTATATGGTGAGGGAGTGTTTAAGGCTCTTGTGGGAAAGTCTCAAAGGTTTATACAATCTGAATTAGCTTCATATAGGCGTCTACAATTTGATGCTCATTAGAACCTAACTGCCTCTGATTCTTTTCAGCTTAGCCCTTCACTAGTGCTAGTATATGCCTCCCACACTGAAAATTCAGCTATGAGGATTATTTAGAAATAAAATTATACCACCAAAATATCTCTATCTTTTGAATAAGGACATCCTCAATATCACAGTGTACTATAAATGAGTTAAGCTTACTATGGCTCTTTGCACACAGCCACATTTTACGGGCCAAATTCTGGCAGGCACTTTGCTTAGGACCCCTGAGGTTTTTGTCTACACAACAAAGAAAAACCTGTGGCTGGTCTGTGCCACAGGTTTTTCTTTGTTGTGTAGACATATCCGTCTAGACTTCTGGACTCGGGCTGGAACCTGAGCTCTGGGACCCTCCCAACACAAAGGGTCCTAGAGCCCAAGCTCCAGCCTGAACCTCGAAGTCTACACAGGAATGAAACAGCACTGCAACCCGCGCTCCGCAAGCTCGAGTTAGCTGGCACGGGCCAGCCACGGGGTTTTCTTTGCTGGGCAGACATACCCTGAGAGAAAAATCATGGCAAATAGTCAGAATGACTGAGAGAATGTGGTTCCCCCAAAACCTAGAGAAAGGCTACTGTATAAAGTCCTGTTAACTCCTTTCACAAAGTGGCCTGGCCTGTGGGCTAAGAGGTGTGATCTAAATCCTTACACATGTCTACCCTCTTGCGGAACATTAGGAACAATCTGTTTATGGGGGTTGTCTGGGGCCAGAATATGGGTGTCTATTAACACTGCTTTTTTGTAGCAGGTAAAGGCATCTATTTAAAAAGTAATTATGACCTTCTCTTCATGTTGATCAAAATATGTCTTTTATAAAGTATTTCCATTCATCTCAGTGAGTACAATAGTTAGCCTGTATGGGCGCTGTATTTATAAGAAAATAGCCTAATAGCTATGTAATGCTATTGTCTGGATGTAAATCACACATCCAGGTCCAGCAGGAGTTTATTTAAATTCCTCCTACCAAAAAATATGTTGAAATTTTCAGTAAAATAGAATTGTAATAACAATACCTGAGAGAGAAGGGGGAGAACCAACAGGAGTTGAAGGATTTGATGAAAAGCTGTTGTTGGTGTGATCTGGAGAATAGATCTTTAAAAGATGATAAAGAATTAATCTAAATCCATCATAAACTGATGCAGAAAGAAATATGGAATTCTTACGAATTCAGTCCATTTAAATGAAAGCAGGACAGGTTATAAAGCCTATTACTTTCATCTTATTTTTTTTTAAATAAAGACAAAACTGTATTGGATGTAGGAAGCCAAACACTAGAATTCTCTTAGCTGAGACATCTTTATGGAAACAGACACTTGCCAATTAAGAGATGGTTCTGATTGCCACTGTCTCTTTAGGGTACGTGATGGTGGGTGTGTACATTTTATTTCACAGATTGCTTTAAGAATGAGCATTGTACAAAGCCTTACAACATTTCTGAAAATTATACTATAGTAAAATTAAATCCTTTAACAGCCCAAATAGAGCAAAAGGAACAAAGGACGGCACAGTGGGTAATTTATAACAGCAAACACCAAAGACCACTTGTCAATAACTATGATAAGACAAGACCAGGTGTGCCACTGGAATGGGTGGGGTGTGCCATTTAACTGCTGCTTAGAGTCAGTGATATGCTGTACACTGAATTTGCATCATGGTGATTGCCCTTGTTAATCATGTATGTCATATATCAGGAACCATTTAAAAGTGGACTCTGTACTATAACTGTCATTCTGGGCAACCTATTATCTTTTTTTTTGGTTGTCTTTTTAATGAAACATCTGCAGAATATGCAAAAAAATTAACTCTCATGAGAACTCAGTGGAACCCACTCTGCCCAGAAAATAATTTACATTGGTCCTTATTAGAAAGTCAACACATGCAACAATAACTGCACAGTGATATCTGAGGTGCATCAGTATTTCCTTTTACTTAGAACGGGAAATGTGCCATATACCTCAGGGATCACTGAGAGACAGCTGCTGGTTAATGCTGGCTTTTTAATGGCGACCACTGTAATGGAATAGATGGAAACTAGAGTGAAAAATATAAAATCTGAAAGCAAAAGAAAATCTAGATGAATTCTGTTTACAGATCATTTGATAACACAGAACCAAATCTACCACTGATTTTTAGGCAACCTCCTTCCCATTGTTTTTGATAAGTGAAGTGTGTGGAAGATTGAAGGACATGGCTCCTAATCATTAAGTGCCCATGAACGGTATAAGATTTCCAGTCATTTAATTTCTTTTGTGTTATAAAATTAACTCTAAAACTTTTTTAAAACATAATTTCACATCGATCATTAAATATTTCAATTGATAGTAACTCAACGCTGATGACCTCTGAAATCAAATCTCTCCTGTTTGCTGTTCATCTTCTTAAAATCCAGGCATCCATTGCTGATTAAAGTTCACACTTCAAAAATGATAAACGTGTAAACCAAAGTAAATATTTCCTTACAGAGGCAAGTGCTTTCCCCAGTGCATCACCAGTCTGTGAGCTGCCTGCTGCCCCACTTCCTCTGTTTGCTGAAAAACAAAAGATTGAGTGTAAAAACAGGCTGTGAGACATCTGAGTTTTCTATTCCTGGTCCACTTACTCATAATTTAATTGCATTATAATGCTAATTACATCACATTAATCTTTAATTGCCATTAATTTGTTTGCTAAGGTAGATATCAAACATATTAATATTACGATTTTGGTGACAAAATATAAATGACATCTTTGGGGTTTTTCAAATATATTGCATATTTGATACCACTTGACCATATGGCTTTATGTTTTCTAAATGAATGGCAGTCAATAATAAAGAATAGTCAAAGATATGAAGTTCATAACCAGATAAGCCTATGTAATATGTAGCCTTGTGTTCAGAAATGGCTGCTTTTCTTTACCCTCTAGTATATAATCATATTTTCTACCAATGAAAGCTTACCATATTTACATTCTAAATCATTCCAAATTAATACCTTGTAGCACTTTATAGCACCTTTCTTCTTCAAGAATCCCAAAGCACTTCTTAAAAGTATAAATGCTGTATATACATATTGCATGCAAAAAAATTGCATTAAATCCTGAAGGTTGCAAAATCAAGCACTCAGAAGTTAGGAAATTCCTGAATTAAGGTTGCCTGTGCAACTGTAATTTGGCCCCTTAATGCATATGTATTATGATAACAAACAGTCTTTAATTACATGATCACATACTATTTTTTCCACAATATTTCTGCCTCATTCAATGCATAGGCTGGACATAGCTCACTTAACGAGCAGCTATTGATTTTGTTTTCTCTTCATTCAGTGTGTGGCCCTTTGCCTTGTTTACTGCAGGCTATTAGACCTTGCTCTGAAGAAAGAATTATTAATTTCCTCATGGGATTTTCTATGGCATTCATCACTGCAATATCGGAATGCTTCACACATATTAATACAGTTATTTTTACAATGCTCCTGTGAGATGAGGGATTATTATCCCCTTTTTACTGAAAGGGAACTGAGGAACAGAAAGAGAAAAGTCAAAAGTATCCAACAATTTTGAGTGCCCAATTTGAGACACCCAGGACCTGAGTTTTCAGTGCACTTAGCATTATATGGCACATATGTTCAAAACAAAACTCTGAAAGTAAGTGTACGTTAACAGCAGCTGCGAGTGCTCAACACCTCTAAAAATCAGACCCAGAAAATAAGGAACACACAATTAATGATCACTGTGGAAAATCTGGTTTAAGTGAGTGGACTAGTATCACATAGGAACTCTGTCCTAATCCTGTCTCTTCCTCACCTCTGGCTCCTCGACCCAATCCCATTCTCCTCATCTAGCCAGCCTCAGTCTCCATTCCTCAGCTTTCTCATACAAATTCCAGGCTCCATGCCCAACAAGTTCTAGTCTCAATGCCTCCAAACTTCCTGTGCCAATCTCTCACTCGCCCAGCTCCTCACCCAACCTGTCTCTCTCCCCACAGTAGCCTCCAATATCTTCTCTCCTAGCCACATACCTGATCCCCACAGGTTCCTAGTTCCAATCTCACTTTTCATCCATCCCAGTAGCTCCTCACCTTGCCCCAGTGTGTCTGTGCAGCCACTTCCAGTTCTCTACCTCTCACACCCGATCCTCATCAGACCTGCCTACCCGTCCCTTCAACTGCTTCCCTTCGCCCTGGTGGTTCTAAATATCAGTCTCCTTTCCCCCACCCACAACTTCCTGTCCTAGTTTCCCTCACCCCTACCAGCCTCCATTCCCTATCCTTCTCCCTGCTTCTGGTCTCAATCTACTCCCTCCACCCCTGTAGATCTATCTCTTGTCCCCTCTGAATTTGATTCGGGCAGCTTCCTACTCCATGCTTCCTAGGCCCAGCAGGGAGGTCACTGAGAGCACAGCAGGGAGAGGCTCCCTGCTCTCAGTTCAGCTGCCCAGTCCTGGGTCCAACATAGTCCACAAAATCCAGAGTTGAAACTGCAGGGAAAGTCCTGCTCAGCAATGGGCTGGAGCACGCCCAGTGTGGATGGAATCATCAGGGAATTTAGCTTCTAAAATTTAAGAAGTCTCTACTGAGCACATTCAGAATGTGATTTCTTAAAAGGGATATAATTTGGCCAAATCTGGGTAGATTTTCACAAGGAAAGCCAAAGGTACATTCCTGACAAAAAGGCCACTGTCCTGCCAAATTCCAAGTCTGTGCTCCAAGGTATGGGGGCACCACACCTTTTTTTAACAGGGGAAAAACACTGTTTCTTCTCTCACTTCATTCTCAGAAACAGCTGAAGCATTTTGGCTGAAATTTTCAAGAAAAATTCAGCCTGAGGCAGATACCTGGCTTGGGAAATTTCAGCCAGAAAGGCTAAAGCTTGGCAATCTTATAAGCAGCTGAAAAAAGGGTCTGGTAAGAATTGTCAGACAATCTTAAAATCTATGGTGTTACTACCTAGATGGGGAGAGAGATAGCTCAGTGGTTTGAGCAGTGGCCTGCTAAACCTAGGGTTGTGAGTTCAATCCTTGAGGCAGCCACTTAGGGATCTGGGGCAAAAATTGGTCCTGCTAGTGAAGGCAGGGGGCTGGACTTGATGACCTTTCAAAGTCCCTTCCAGTTCTAGGAGATTGGTAGCTCCTCCACCAGAAAAAGATCTTCTCTACCCAACTGGAGGCACAAGTGCTCCAAATGAAAAATGTTGATACTTACTTCCTTGTCATGTTACCTAACTCCACTATAAAACTTGAAAGCACTCTATATGGTTACCTCTGTCTTAAGAGGAGTTGTTTCTGCCTCCAAGAGGTTGAGCCTCTTTCTGTACTGAAATCATTTCCAGGGGGAAAAAAAAGAGTACTTGGTGTGAACAACAGTATTTTGAGTCTATTTTCCTTTTACAACATGGAAGGTATAATTAAAGTGGAAACATCATAGCTTGTATATTTTAACTTGACTAGGTAAGAGAACATCAAGTTAGAAAGAACCGCTCTTTATCTCTGTGTATTAAAGCATAGTGACACCTCTGCCTCTGTCACTGCAGTACCAAAAAATACAGCTCTGGTAATTACACATGAAATGTCAACGGTTTTATCTTTAACTCAGATAAATCTGAATGTTTTCCCCAATATTAAAGCCCTTTTCAATGGCTAATGTCTTTAGTGGAAGGAGATTTTGATTAAATTAATTTAGAAATGTTTCTATAGTGTTGCTGGCACATACATCCTCGATTGCTTTATTTTTTGGTAATATTTTTACTCATTATTGTACACTGAAAAAATTAGCGTATAGGGCAATAGTTGTTTATTTGTGATCTCAGCTTAGTTTGAAATTAGGTCTGCAAGAAATACAAAGTTTTAGGATTTATTCCTCTGAATCACAGTGGAGAGTAGGAAGTTTTTACACTCACAGATAACAACAAAAAATGTAAAGTCAAAGAAACAGAAGACCTGGTGTTAATTAGAGATAAATGTTTAAGTAATGTAATGTAAATACTGTAAATTCTAACCTAAAAGTTTGTAACTTGAATAATTTCAGACTGACATCTAGAAATTGAGTGACATATTTCAGAAAGTGAACTATAAAACAAATCAAAACCTAAATACTCTGTACTTTCTGCTGGATATTTGTTTTAAAGAAAGTGATTCTCTAATTCAAAAAAAGGCAATCAGAAAACTCTTGTTTCAGATCTTCAAAGAGAATATAAACTCCAATAGTTTGCTGTCTCCACATGTGTGGAAATCCCATTTGTTAACAACAAAGATCCATTTGCATATAAGGAGAGTAGTTTCTCAGAGTCACACTGTACTATTCAGATCCTTTAAGAGAATTTAACCCAGTGATTAGGATTAAGGTTGCATATACAGATACAAAACTCTGACAAAGTTCCCAATATTGCACTACTTACTACTAAGAACAAAGGAATTCCTGCTATATACTGCATGCAAGATCTTTGAAGACTAACAGCTATGAGAGATAATAGAGAAAGTGAACGAGGTAAGGAAATTGACAGATAACCCTGCCCAAGAGATCAAACTGGACACATCCAGACTTTGAACTCAGATCTGTTCCTGAAAGAGAAGATTTCATAGTCTGAGAGTAAATGGGATGTGTGTACACTACAAGTGCTTCAGTGGAACAACTGTAGCATGGCAGCTACACTGCTGTAGCGCTGTAGCATAGACACTTGCTACAGTGATGGAAGGGATTTTTCCACCACTGTAGTAAATCCTTGACAGGCGGTACCTAGGTCAACAGAAGAACTCCCCTGTTACCCTAGTGGTGTCTAATATAGGGTTTATGTTGGTTTAACTACATTGCTCAGGAGTGTGAAAAATTCACAACCCATAGCAACATAACTACATTGACCTAAGTGTTAGGTTAAGTGTTAGACCAGGCCTGAGATTACTCTAAATAAATGGGGCTATTGTGTATTTCTTTCTATTTCTCAAATAAATTAGCATTTTGTTTAAATGTAAACTAATCTTTTGTTTAGCTGGTATGGTGATGTAAGTGCTGATTGAAACTTTTGGGTGACAGGAAAATCTCTACCCTTAGGGGAGTAAGTGAAAACAGATATGGCTAATTGCTTTAGGAGTACATAAGGTCCTAATAAGAGGTTCAGTATGGTCTGTGGTCTGACAGCAGCTGGGGGTCTGCTTAGCACATTGAGCCTTCTGGACTTCAGGGGTAAAAGGACCAAGCCCACAGAGATTGTCTTGACAATCCCTAGATGTAGCACAGACACTAAATTGTACAAGAGGAAAGGAGCAGTTAACTCATGACATCCCAGACAAGCAGATGACCTGCATTATTGTTCTTTCCCTAACAAGCTTACTCATTTTTCATTCATTAAAATAGAAAGTAACTATTAAAAACGTAATATATTACATATAATTAATTACACATTGAAGATATACATAAGGTAGGTTTATTTGATTGTTTTGGTATGCAATGAAATTGGGATGCTTAAACAACTGGAATGTAACTCCAACTTCTGTAAAGAACCACCACTGGTATCTTAAGTGGTGCCCTACATAGAAGAACGCTGTATGAAAAATAAGGAGGCACACTAGGGCTATGCTTTGGGGTGGAGTCACAAGAAAAATTCCCCTAAGAATGTGTTTTCCCAGACATTTGGGGAAACAAACATTGGGGCTGATTCATTTATATGTGGATCCAAAACTAAAAGTACTGCCCTTAGCTAGCTGAATAAAACCACACCTGGTCAAGAATGGCTTCTGTTAGAAACCAAAACAAAACAAAGCACCTCATACAAATAAGACAAGCTCCTGCTCTAAATAGGAAAGCAGGGGGAGAAGACAGGGAATGCTTATCCTTATAGCCCTGTTTTCATCCTTACACCTCCAAGTTCATCTTGATGAATGTATGAGCTTTAGCATGGATATATTTTTCTAATATTCATTGGAACTTAAATTAATGCTGGCATTTATTGGTAGTTCCAGTGTATAACTGAGATGGCCCAAAACACTCTCTCTCATATATTTAGGCTACATTCACACTATGATCTAGGCGTGTGACTGCCCTGCACCTTTAATCGGGGGGGTGTGGGTGAGGTGTTTGGCTGGCTGGCCGAGTGAAGGGAACAGTGCTTTATGGCTAGTGGAGGTGTGGGGGGGTGGGGCTGGGGAGATGAAAACTGCTGCAAGAAGGGGTCAGCGTGGTTGCTGACTCATCCCCTGGGAACGCAGGTTTAAAAGGGGCAGTACAGTGTCTAAAGCCTTCCTTTTTACATGGACCAAGACTGAAGCAGAAGGACTTAAAAAAGAGGTGTTCATTAAATGAACGAACGGGGGGGCAGTTGGACTCTTATGATTGGTACAGCAAGAAGCCAGCCACCCATTCTTATAGCCCATCTTAACCCTCCTATGAGGTGGGTGGTGGTGGACGGTCAGGTCCCGGCAATGGATTTGTTGGAGGGACCTGGAGGGAAAAAGCAGGGGAGCTCATGGGAGCCCCCCACCAGGTATGGTAAGGTCCCGGCAATGGATTTGCTTGAGGGACCTGGATGGGAAAAAAGGGGGAGCTGGTAAAAGCCCCATTGGTAATTATGGAATAAACATGGGGTTACCTGTACTGCACACTTTTATCTGCTGGGTAGTCCCAGACCTCTAATAATAATGTTGTGATCTGATTAAACCCATGTCAAATGTCTTCTGTCCTTCTTTCGGCATAGCCAGACAATGATACTCCTGCTCATGTATATATACACTACCTCTCATCAAGCTTGCATGAGTATAAATAACAGTGTAGCTCTGAGCTAGCACAAGTATGGGCACACCAGCAGGGGAATCCTACCCCTAGTTTGTAGTGCAGATTAGCCTCAGTCAAATCAGATTGGGATTGTCAGTACAGAGGAAGAAACATGGATGTAAAGGTAGCAGAATGACAAGGAGGAGGAATGATGTGTGATGGAAGGAGAGTGAATGGCACAAGTATCTTCACAAAGTTTTCAATTTTAGTGTTTAGTGTTACTGTTGTTGCTAGGTCTCTGTAATCATTAATAGGCCCAATGGATGAAGGCATACTGGACATGGGGATGGTTCAAGGCTATCACTGAAATTTAGGGGCGGATGGTTTATTTGAAATATTTGTTGTCTGGGCTTCGCTGGCTGAAATAGTCAAATGACTCTGAACATGAATAAAGGGTTAGATTCAGTTAGCATGATGGACAAAAATTTGAGTCAGTTCTTATTTTCCCCAAATTAGATTGATTTGAATACAAATATCGATCTCGGAATGCAGCCCTAACATGCATGTGAGTTGCTAATAGATTGCTAAGTGACAACACAACTTCACTGGTGTTTCCTTGCCCTGCCAGCAGTAAGGGCCATTGCTTAGTCTGGTAGGAAGCTGGTGCTACTGCAGTCTGAGAGGGTGGCTAGAATGAAGAGATTGATATCTTGGAAATGCTATAGTCCACGGATTTTGACTCTGTTTGAGGGAGGTAGAGCTCCTTTGATACTGTGACCAAGCTTAGGCAGGATGAGGGAGAAAATGCTGGCTTGGAAGCTTAGGACTCCTCTATTTTACAACTGGATTTGAAAATGAGTAGCAAATGTTATTGCTCTAATTTTGAGCTATACTTCTACTTAACATACCTCTGCTAATATAATAAAGAGAATATGAATGGCTTTTTCTACCCCAGTGATGGATGGATTCAAGGTGTGGGTCCCTAACTATTCTGAAGAATATATATATACAATGTTATACTTAATTCCTTAGAAGCCTCTCATCAAGTTCCTGTAGGAACAATCCTGTATGGGCAGTGGGACGTACGAGATGATGAAGTAGTTCTTTTCCATTTCTAACTTCTGTGATTCAGACTGAAAATCTTAGATTCTTTGAATAAATTCCCAGGCACCTGTATCTCAATAGCTATAATTAGATCTAGAACCCCTAGTCAATGTAACTGACAGGACACTGGATGCACATCTATAATAAAACATTCCATTAAAGAATCCAGACATCTTACACTAGAATCCAAACTTATAAAATCATGCTCTTTTTGATTAATATGAAGGTAGAATGGAAGTTATAATTTTGTGTAGAAAGCTTAGCTCAACTCGATATTTATAGTTGATGGACTTCCCAAACTATGAAGTATTGACATTATTGGATAAAATTCATATTCCTCTTGAGCTATGTGACTGTTCATCACTTCACTGGATCTGGAAGCTTTACAATCTTGTAAAAAAATAAAATGCAGTATTATGTGACTGCTCTAATAGCAAAATTAATGTGAACCCGAGGTCTCAAGGGGAAACACACACAAAGTTACTACTAGAAAAGCTGTATATTGCAATGCATCATGTAATAGAAACATGTCATTAGAAGTCAAAGCAGCAAGGAGGATTAATACATGAATCAGACAGGTATTCTTAAGTAATCTTTAGCATATACTGTATTAAATCTATCTTAATAACTGGTTGCTTAAAAATTGCATAGCTTTGGACCTTGGCAATACTATGCATAGGATTAAAAATCATTTCTAGTCAATGTTGTCATGTATTCTATTCAGAAAATTTATTTTACTCAATGCTGTTAAAAAAGATCACAGGTCTTCTTCTGAACACGGTTGATCTTAACTGCACAAGTAATATTAATTACAAAAGTGTCTCTTCTAGATATATGGAATTTACTAGCAATAAATAGTTCTGTTTGCTATCAAGAATATGTTTTAAGGATACTCAAGCACGTGCGGGACATTAAATATCACAAAAATCCCTTAGGACCTGATTTTGCTTGGTAGCCCAATGAGACTAGCCACATAGTAAGTACAACTGGTCAAAAAGCCTGAAAATATTTTGTTGCAAATTTTTAGGGCTTTAGTGAAAAATTGAATTGTCATAAAAATGTTAAGTTGAAAATTTTAAATTTAGAAAATTTTGACCTGCTGCAGTAGTAAATTACTATTCAATGTGAGTATGGGTGGCCAATTCAGAAACCGTCTGCTTAGGGCCTGAAGACTGGATTCAAAATGAAATATATTCAAATTCCATTCCCCAAATGTTCTGAGCCCCTATATTGTTATCTTTACAGCTATTACAAAACCAGGCACAGAAGTTCGATGCATTAAATCTGGTGCTATCGGACTCTTTGTGAGATAATGATTTATGTATATCATGCTCACAAAAAAGCAAGGAACTCATTGTAAAAGAAGACTTCTCAATGGAATGGGAAGATTGAGCACAGAAATCCTATACTGTAAAGGGATACAATTATCTCAGACAGTGACAAATGAAGAAGAGACTATTAAATTTTTCCTTTGTTTAGAGACCTTGAAAAATATGATGCCCATGTGTTAATACTTGAACTCACCCTCCATTCTTACTGCATTAGTCCTGCTTAAAGTCATTTTATACTAAATCATGTGTGTAATCTGAAACATGTGTCAAACTATGTGTTCCCTAGTTACTAAGTATTTAATTAGCTTTATTTGTTCTTTGTGATACAAGCAAGCCAATATTTCTTTATTTCCTGTATTTAAGTCTGAACCAGAATATGCCAAATATTTAAGAAAGTATACAGATGTATGCTATTAATTTACAGAGGTTGTTACAAAAATATCAGTAACATCAGAAAAGAAGGCTCTCTTCTTATTACACAAACATGCTGCCATCACTGATTTCTACCACACTGTGTGGAAATCAAATAAAAAATTGAAGGGGATGAACATTAAAATATATTGAGTGAAGTATCAGTTCACAAGGAACTGTATGCAATTAAAGGGGGAGCTTAATTCAATAAAATTTGACTTCCCATCGACTTCAAAGCCAACAGCATCAGGCGCCTAGTTTGTGTAGTGTCTTCAATACAAACTTTAAACCAAAGTGCTTTACAGAATTAAATGCTATATTTAGACACTTAAATAACCAAGAGAAAATGAGTAAGGAAGGCAATAGGTCAGGTACAATATATTTATTTAAATCCCATTTCTATTATATTTATAATCTTTCTGGACACATATTGGAAGAAAGTTTTCTTCTAAAGTATCGAATATATTAGGAAATAAATTTTAAAAATTCTTATAACAGAAAGGTTCAGTAGCAATATACTGCACCAAAGCAGATGAGATGCCAGGAGAGCAATGCTGTATTCATATTCATATAGAGATATCTCTGCAACTCACCCATTATACTGTCTGTTCCATTAGCAGGTGGCGTGCAGGAAGAAGCATTGTAATGATTTGTACCACTACGGTGGAAAGTGGACATCGGAGGAAGACTGGAATTGATGTCTGCTGAGGAGTGTGATGGGTAGCTCTGTAGCAGAAAGTATAAAAAGTGGAACAATTTAAATAATAAAGCATGAAAGACGGGCTGTCTGGATCGCTTAATTCAGGATTGTTACAGTATTTCACCTAAAGGAGCAGGTCTTGTTGCCATGTGTATAAAGGAATGAGTGATTTTTTCTACTCAGATATCTATGCAGTAAGGCTCATAAACTCTGATACTATAGGATGAAATTAAGAAAGAAAATGTATGCTGCATATCAGGAAAAACTTGGTGACAGTGATAACTATTAGTTGGAGAAATAGTCTCCTGAAGGAAGTTATAGAATCCGCATTACTTTGTGATATTTAAAACTAGACCTGACAAAGCATTAGAATATATTCTGTATGGAAATAAGCCATCACCGGGATAGACTAGTTGATCTAATGAGCCAAATTGTCTACCCCTGCTGCTCGGAGATGCACTATAAAGCTGGTGAATCAAAGTATCCAAGACTCCATGGGTGATGCATTGATGGTAGGTCTATTTGTGGTCTGTATGTGCAGACAAGTCCTAAGAAAAAGAGGGTATCACTATGCCTCGGTAATCCCTGGTTGCTGCAGTGGCTCCTGGGGGAGCTGGGAATAAATTAAAACAACTCCTGGATCAGGGGAATATAAAAGTAGCATAAAGCCATCTTTGTGCTCTACCTCTATATGGGATCCTACACCAAGCACAGGATGGCCAAAAATAGGATCTGGGCCACAAAATTGTCGCTCTATTTTTTATTATTCTCTTACTTTTACGGTACTTTTGATATTTAAGTACCACATACTTGGATTCTGTCTACCTCGAAGTTATAAGACATAAGCACATCATGCAGTTATATAGCCAAAACCCACATTCCTTACGCAGTCAGAACTTCAATTGAGTCTAACAGGGGTTTTGTCTGAGTAAAGTCTGAATAAAGATTTCAGGCTTTGACTCACACATAAACCACCCTAGGATAGCAACTCATAGTCCAACTGGCTGAAGTTAACATGGGTTAAGAGAGTTTGCCACATTGCTCACAAATCAGTAAACAGTGATTGTTTAGGGTAACAGTCTAAATCTGAGTAATGCCATGACCCTTGCTGAGTTCTGTTCCATGACACCCACACAGAAATGGTGCTTCATGATCAGCAAGTAAGATTTTATCATTTCTCAGGGGGAAAACATCAAAGGGATACTACCAAATATTTTAGCACAAACATGGGATCTGCCTTAAAATGTGTGTAATCTGATGAGGAAATTGTACTCTGCATTCTAAGCAACTATTAAAACAAACAAACAAAAAATATAATCCATGAGAAAATAGAAATAATAAACAGCAACTATTTATTTGTGCTGTCTGTATTGGCACTGCAGTATCACCAGTTAACTAACAATTCAAGAGATTTTACATATATGTGCAGCTTGAAGTGAAGTTATTCTGGCTTTCCTCAACAGTCTCTGCATATACTAAAGGTGCTGACTTCCCACTTTTGTACCAGTAGAAAACATTGCACCAATTAAAATACCAATGCCTCCCCTTGTGCTACCTTATGCACAGAAGACCTTGCTCATATAGAGAAGCGGGACAATAAATAATATGGACCCAAGGTTCTGAAGTGCTGAGCACCTGCAACTCACATTTATGTCAATGGGAGCTCCGGGGTCTAGATTCACAAAAGGATTCACATGTGTCTGACAAAGTGGGCATTCACCCATGAAAGCTCATGCTCCAATACATCTGTTAGTCTTTAAGGTGCCACAGGACTCTTTGTTGCCTTTTACAGATCCAGACTAACCCGGCTACCCCTCTGATAAAAGGACTTAGGCTCCTAACTGCCACTTTAGGTGCATAAATCCCAGAATTATGCTCCACTGGGATCCACAAAGCCCCTGCTCAGCTGCCGCCGAACACTGTAGGTGCCTAACCTAGCTCAACACCAAAATTTTTGCAGTAAATTTTCCCTAGGTGTTTTATGTTTCTGCTTCTGAGCATGCACACATACTGCTGCTTCACTCTACACATCTGGACATCTCAGACCCAGAGCGATGGGAAAATAGGCTCTCCTCTGTGTAACTCCCGGCAGGGCTCAACCATAAGCATGTTCAGAACTCACCTACCGGTTCAGGCCCCACACAAGAATTGTGAATTCATAATTTTAAAAGTTACTGCAGCAGGGGGACTGGTTACTGGGCTGCCCCAATTTATCCAGAGTGGAGCAGTTTCAACAGGACAAAGAGAGGGAATATCCTGAGAGGTAGTAGAGTCCTGTTCAAATGCCTTCTCCCACCTCAGGCAAAGAGGGAACTTGAACTGAAGGCCTCCCACATCCCTGGTGAGTGTTCAAACTACTGAGCTAAAAGTCACTGCTCTTCTTCCCTGCCTGCTTCTTGCAAAAACGACTTGAGTCCCACGTGTCAATTGAAGGTTTGCTGATGAGAATCCCAAGTAGAGGGAGGCACCAACCTGGATTTAGGCACTTATCTCCTAAGAAGAGTAGGGCTTGAGACAGAAACCCTCTCTTTGGTATCTCCCATTGGCTAGCTTAGGTGTGGTGTCACCTAAGATGCTGGCTTTTGTGACTCTCATTTTGAGGTTCCTATCTTCCATTTATCATATGAGGGGCCTGAAAGCCTAATTCATACTTTCTGAATCACAGTGATTTTCTAGACATCTAAAAGATATGCTTGGCAAGGCTGCGTGTCACCACTCATAATTTTCATAGTGAATCTAGCCCTGGGTGCTCACCATCTCTGACAATTAGGCCAAATAGTAATTCCCAGATAAAAACTACATTTGGAAGGTGTTACGGTTGAGAGTACCTATCATCGATTTACAGTACAGACCATTACCATAGACATTGTAACTATCCCAAAGCCAAGCCTTATCAAACAAAGATTTAACGTTAGGGTTAAACTTGAAAGAAACAAGGCCATTCAAACAACCTTATGTAATGTAATGACACCATGCAAGAACCATACATTTATTATTAACGAATATTAGCGCATGGTCCCAGACCAGGTGGTTTTTTTTTTTTGAAAGACACATTCGATTTTTTTTTCCTCACTGTTTCACGACAGGGAAGAGTTAGGGTTGTTTCGGTGCCCACATTATGCACATTAAATAGACGTGTCTGAGCTGCTATTTTATATTGGTTGTAACTAGGGATTTATTAACCTTGTGAAGTTTGATGTTTTGTGAACTTCTTGAACTATTTTTTTCAGTTCACAAAACTAAATTCACAAACCTGTATTTTAAACCTATGTTTTTTCCCCCTAAAGATAATTCAGTTACAATAAGAAGTATACCATTTTCTAGCTAAAAAGAAGTCTATGTTAAGTTTTATGGACAGCCAAACTCCTCCAAAATTTAGCCTAGTTCACCTAAAAACAATATCTATCTTTTCAGTACCCTTGGCTCCTTTTTCATAGTCTCTGATAAGTAAAATCTGAATCTAAACTCAATAATGTATCTCAGTTGAACCTATGATGGTCACATGGAAATAAATTAGAAAAAAAGTTTCTCTCTCTGTAGCTCAAATAATTTACGAGTTTTGGGGGGGAAAAGCATCTCTCTTCACCAGTTTTATCATTTCGCTTTGCCTAGTATACTTTCCCTTGTGTTTCTAATGGAGTGGGAGTCGACAGGATTCTGTTGTTTGTGCACAGCATCAGCTCAGCAATGATGTTAGGGGAATACTCCCAAAGCTGTGCACAGTGTCTGTGCAGTTCTCTTTTTGGTCCAATCAAATATCACAGTCTGAATTAGTCCTACCAAACTGCTTCTGTATTGACTAGGCAATGAAGGAATAGCATGGTGTTCCACTAATCTTTATTGAAATATTTAAAAATATTTTTGCAAAATAAGGAATAGACCGAGTTATCTAAAAACTCAGAAATACAAAGGAAGTTGAGGAAAATGTAATATATATAATAATGTGCATACATGTTATATGCTTCAAGTGCTGATAGGTACATAAGACCTTATAATAGAAAAAGTTTCCACAGAAAAACGATTTTAGGTAATTTTAGAGGTTTGCACAATGATAACTAAGATGGAGGAATGTATAATCCACCACTTCTGAGATACTTATTTTGTAAAATATGTGGCATGAGATTACACTGTAGGTCAATAAAAACATCTTAATGACATGAGCTTGGTATGGGCACTTTCTTCTCAGGTGGCAAAGCTATGAGTGACTTATGCAGGTCATCCCAAATGAGTATCAATAAACCCTTTGTCCCACATCATGCCGTTATGTATTCTCTCTCTCCATACATGTACTCATGTGCATTAGAAGGTTAACTTACCAAACGGTCATGTGGATGCAGGCTGCAGTAGCTGCTAGACTGTGGAATATGAGAAGAATTGCCCAACATTCCTCCATAACCAGGCTGATTCATCCCACTGGATGAGCTCCATGGGTCACTGCTGTGATGACCATCTGTAGAAAAGAAAGAAAATGTGGCTTCTCTGAAGGCCATAAATCTAGGTTATATAATTGTTTTGTTTTGTTTTCCTGTAAACTTTAAAATAACTGTCCTAATGGGGCTTGATGCATATGCAATGTATCATTGTGTCGGTTAATTGCTTACATTACAAGACAGTAGCCATAAAAGGAGTGCTGTATATTGTCTTTTTGTCTCCTAAGGGCTACACAAATTTAACATAAAAGCATGCTCTTAATAAAAAATTAAGCTGAACTGAGCAACAGCGAACAACAGTATCATCTTGAATCATTTCAGGTCAGTCACATAACTGATGCTAAAAGTTTCTCTAAAGTTTTAATCCTGCCATTTTATCACAAGCTTAAATACATATACTTCAAGTTACTACAAATTTCAGCTGGGACAAAATATGAGCTTCAAAATAAAATGAACTATGAGGGTTTAAATCTGAATTTAGAGTGGTCTAACAACCTTTGAATGATGACACTTCCTGCACGCAGGTGATTTGGTGTGTCATTAAGAGGTTTTGGTTCTTAGAGAGGTATTACTTCCTCTGCAAATACACAAGCCATTTTGTATTTCTACACCAAACATTCCTATGCCTTCTGGGTGACACAGTTGTGATACAATGAGATACAGGCTGCATCTCTGACTTTCAGAAGTTATCCCCTAAATCAAGTCAAGCACTTAAAGGGGTGCCTAGCCTACTTAACCACACATTTTACATTTAACTAGATCCTTGGGAGTAAATCTATAATGATCAAGGTTTTTTGTTCCTTAATGGAACAGTCCCATAACATTTAACAAAGCATAATAACCTTTTCATAGGTGTTCTGAATCCCAATTTAGCAGAGATTTATATCACTAACATAAATCTCTAACAGATCGTTAAAAAAATTAGAGAAAGGTTAGCATTCTCTATTAGTTTCTACAAATGCTTAATTTGTATAGAACTCTTTTGGTTTCCCCTTTATTCAATTCTATAATTGGTTGTTCTGTGAATTTTCACAATTTAAATTGGAGATCACAGGTTCATTGTTTACAGCCCATGCCCTCATTTTCTGGTTCAACAAGGGAGAGGGCATAGGTCTTTGCAGCATAAACCAATCATCTTCCAGGGAACTGATGGGATGTTCTCTTATCCCTGTCTCCCTTTGTAATGGTCTCTCTCTCTTGAGGGGTAATACAGAACCACTGCACTATCACTGATTGAGAGGGCTGCATTAAATCCCCTGCTGGGAGTACACAGGTATAAGGCAGAAACAAGTGAGTTTGGGAAGTAGAAAGAGCAGCATCTGATATGGTGACTTGTTGCTTCTAACAGTCAGATGTGGTGGAGCAGCCTACAAACCTTTGACTCCATAAACAGCTGAGATCCAAGCCTGATGGTATGAATGCTCTTTTCCTAATCTTAAGGCAACAACTTAGCCTGTCAGGGGGCTACATCTACTCCAATTTCCTGCTGTGCTTGCTGCACAGCTACTCTGCTAGGCTTCTACCTCTTTTCCTGACCCCAAAACTAAATGTAAAACATAGCAATAGCTATAGGAGTGCTGCCTCACCCCCAGCTTGAAGTGGTTTCCATTATATACAGGATTTACAGTTTGGTTCAATGGCTCTCAGTACTCCCAATATACAAATTGTTCCAGCATCCCTGCTGATAGGACAAAACCAAAATCCCAGATACGAACATCCTTACTTTTATGTTCCCTATCTATAATATAAACAAACTATAGGTCACAGCATGAAATACTCCTTTCTGATCACAGTGGCTTAGTCTAGTCACTCAATGGAAGTGAAGTATTGACCTGTACTCTCCATGTGCCACATTAAAAGTGACGTGAGATGGAATCAGATTTTTTTTTGGATGCAGAGGAGGGACCCCAGGAAATCAGAGTCCCATTTCCACAAACACTTCTGCACATGCTTAGCAGAAAATAGCTGAGAAGATATCAAGATGTGCATCAAGTTACGCAGATGCATATTTGTTTACAGGATCATGGCCTGAATGTGGTTCTCAGGCTCTTTGATCATTCCCTAAGTAGGGGAAAATGTGGGTCCTACACTTCTAAATAGATTGTTTCATTGACTCACTCCAGGACTTCTAACTAATAAGTTACTTGAAACTTTATTTCAATGAGTTATAAGTATGAATAATTGCAAGAAATACATTATCAATATACAACAGTGAACGTGTAAAAACTAACATTTTAAAATGAGAGACACTATGTAGTTAATTTAAAAACAGATTTAGAAGTTGCTATAATACAGAGTATATATTATATACACACACTTTATGGTGTGTACCATAAATATTATTCACTTTATAAATTCTCTCCCTCATACACAGACACAGATTTATACACAAAGTACTCATGCATATTATGAGCATTTAATAAATGTATAACATATATGCATGTACACAAACTCTTTGAAAAGAAAGCCTAAAGTAATTCAAATGATAAGAATCTAATAAGTTATTTCATTATATTTCATTACAGGATCAAACAAGATGCTCATAGCCATAATGGTCTATGCATTACAGGTCTTCATTTTAATGATAACATAACAGCACACAGGATGATATTCTATGATGTCTCTAATACACGTATGTCAATAAATATATACATGAAATGTATGCACAATATATTTCTCTTTGAAAGTAGCATCTTACCTTGCATGAAGAAGGAGCTAGGAAAAGTGCTGGCTGCTGGTTTTGAGGATGGATAACCTGGTGAATCCCTATTGTAGTCAGCAGTGCTTGCTGACGGGGCATAAACCTAAGGAAAAAGGATTAATTTAGTATGCCTTCAGCAATGACTGAAATATTTCAAGGCATGTTGCTTTAAAAAAGAAGCAGGAATTAAATACTGAATATTTACCTTGTTCAGTCTAAATCAGGTCCTAACATTACACAATACTTCTTTTGGAATACAAAAATCTCAGTATTTGTGTGAAAAGAAAATAAATTTTAAGCTTAGAAAGAAATGTAGGTATGACATTTTCCAGCCTTAGACAATAATATTTGTGAGGTGTTTGTCAAACTATTTCTAGCTGTAAATATACTCTACAACTAACATATGTTGGACCTGGTATCTTACGGAGCTTGAAAGAATTGAGAACATGAAACAATACTGATTTATTACATGAAAGTACCCAGCTTTCACACATTTAAGGACAAAAATGAAAGCAGTGTGGTGAAGTCAAACTCTTTGTTCCCTAAACGCTAAAATGAAATTTAGAAAACAGCACTATCAAGGGCACTGAAAATTATAAACATATCTTGGGATATTAAATTCCCATGTTATTAGGTCTTTGCAGAGCAGCTTGAAAGCACTATTAAAAACCTGTATCTACACAAGACCACCAACACAGCATGTGTGTGCATTGGGGGAAAAAACCTTCTTTTTTATATTATATTTGTGTGTGCAATAAACTTAGTATGTGTGCCAAAAAACTAATTTACTTACATTTGTTTACTAATACACCAGAGAGTTCTGTAACTAGCGTTTTACAAAAATAGTTCTTGTATTTTCTTGTTGTGTTAACCAGAACAACATAAAAGAAAAAACACTCAGAAGGTATAGTTTAACTTTGAGTTTTCTTTTGCTACATTTATATATTATATATGTATATTAAATCCTCAATTTTTTGTTTCTGATTAAAAAGTTCCTCTCTCCAGATGGTCAGGAAGACTGAAACACTGTCATCTTCTTGATGAAAATGGATACCTTCCTGCCTCCATTTTGAAGCAGGCAGCAGATCACAAAATTGGCAGACAGCCTACTCTGACATTCACAGGTCACAGCAAAGGAAAAGAGAAATCCACCAATAAAATACAACTGCAAGCAATGTTAGAAAAAAATCCAATCTATGCTCCTCTGCATCTCACAAACATTACAAGAGAAATCAAATGATTTCTCTCAACAAAATAAACAGAAAACTAAGAGCCACCCTTATGCTGAGTAACTTATTCTGAAAGTTGTCCTGTTGATTTCAGCAAGGCTACCTGATGTGTAAGGTACTACTCTACCTGAGTAAGGTTGGCAGAATCAGGCTCTAAGCACTTCTGCAAGAAGTTTTCCTGTACGTATGTATTTAAATAAGATGCATGCAAACACATGAAAATATAAAGATTTGTTGAAATTTTTTACACACATTTTCAAACTATCCTGTAGAGTCTTTATGTAAGGTGTACAGTGCACTAAACAATACAATTAAAAGATAAACTCTATATGCACGTCAGTTCCCCCCTCCCCTCCAATTTAGAGCCTTCACGGTATTGGGGACCCTCAGCTCCTACTGACATCAATTTAGGGCACTCAGCGCCTAGCAGAATCATGAGAAACAGAAAGGTATTTAATATCCAGATGCTACTTATGTAGTTTCATTCAGCTTACTGTAAGCAAAGTGCCAGTCACAGAATCAGAACACAGTAATATTTGTTTGAAGACTTCTAGTAAAGGCAAAAGGAAAGAGTAAGACTCCAAACAGAAGAGCACAAACAAATCTAGACCAAAGGCCTAAAATCATTTCCCTTGGAACTGCTTAATGTATCTTGTTGATAGTATTAGAGAGCGATAATAAAGAGATGACAGGGATTTTTAGAAGTCCTTGCTGTCAAATCTAATGCTAAAACAACTGTCTCAGGTTAAAGACAGATCTGAAGGAGGAATAACAGATGATATACTATAATATTACTACTATATGGTAGCACAGTAATATAATATAAATGTCAGAAAGAAGAAATAACACAGAAGGGAGTTTACTGGTCATTCAACTTATACACTCTTTAGAGACTTCTCACACCTTTAAACAATGTAACCTTTAATCAGTGTATACTGACTGAAAAACACATATATTGGAGAAGGCTTATATAGCTACATTTTAAAAAAAATAAGCAACGAATCATAGAGTGATTAATATTAAAATTGAGGTGTACTGCATTGTGGTATTTATCTTTACTATAACTTTCATTATCCTACAAATACTATGATATATTTAACTACTGTGTGTGATTAATACTCAAGTTTTTAAATGGTGTTCATTTTACAGTACATTAACATTGTTCTGTTGCTTTTTTTAAAGCAGGTGTGGTTAACAGTAGGATGGTTTCTTAAATTACGAGTACATGTGGGGACCAGATAAAGATGTAAGTAATGTTATATAAAGATTCTTTACAGTTTGAAATAGCTGCTTCAATGCCTATCTCCCTCCACGCATCCAGTTACATCGCTCTACAACTTTTTCCTACATCTTTGACTTTACTTATTTAAAAGGGGAGGGGGGTACTGGATTTTTAAAAATCTTTCCTTTTGTGAATGTCGTGCTCATGAAAGGTGCTAGATGAACAGTTCTGGAGTCTGAATGCATCTAGCCACTGAACATGGGAGGGACACTGCACGCTTCCTCACACTGCCTTGCCAACATGCTTCAATGCTGACCTGGAAGCACCAGTCTCGCCGTTCAGTTTCACGCTTATTCAGTCTGTGGCTTTTCTGCTGAATCTGTGAACAAGTAGGCCAGTTAGGAACTGGAATAGGACCACTAACTGCTTTCACATAACCTACTAAACAGCTATCAGCTAGCTCCTCTGGCCCAAGCTGACCTTTGAAAAAGAGGAGCTTTCTCCTTGTAACTCCCTTACCTGCCTTGTAATCTTTGTGTTACTCCTTGACCTTCTGATTGACTGTAGCTCTAATTTAATGTTACTATTCAGGAGAGGACAATGATAGCAATGCAGCTCTGCAGAAGCAGTAAGCAGGAACCCTTTGTATTTAAGTAAACAAAAGACCAATCTATAAAGAGTGGACTATTTTTATCTCTGCTAGTAAGAGATAAAAGATTGATCTGCTGCAATTAAATGGTGCCATTTCCCCCCTAATTGTTGGACTAAAGTCTGCTAGGAAAATAGCCCCACATTTAAAGCCAAAGATCTCTATGCCAGAGGTTAGCACAGTTTTCAGGGAAGAAACAAATCAAGATGAAATATTTTATACTTTTTATAGTAAAATCAAATGCAATTTCATTTCTATTTTAGAACTTTTTGTATATATCACATATTGTACCTTAACTTGCAGGGAGAAGCATCCTGAAGAATTAACTATAATCTAAAGTGGAAGCCTCTTTACCAATCAGATATTTTCACATCTCTTCTTCCTCCATTTTACTAGTTCTGGCTTCCCAGCTTCCCCACCTCATTGTTCCCCTTCTTATGTTCCTCCCTTTCCAGCACCTCTCATGACCTCCCCTTCTCTGCTGACCTACCTTCACTGCTTCCCTTGTGTTCTTCTCTGTGTGCCGGCAGCAATAAAGTAAAACTTGCTAAATCCTGATCTGACCTCTGAGGCTGCCAGTGCATCAAATGGAATGGAGTAGGAAAGCAAAACACCACAGAACTGGGGGTTGAGGGAACCAGCACAAGAACCTAAATTTAGAAAGTTCTTCCAACACATGTGGTCTTGTAAATCTGATGTGTTTTGTGTGAACCTTAGGCAACAGAAGACCTGAAGATTTCCTGTTATTGGAAGTTTTACAATATACCATGAAACTCAAAGCCATTGGCAAAAAACGTTACTGCACCAAATTCAGAGGCAGTGTATAAAGTGGTGTAAATGAGTAGCACTGCACTGCACAAGAGGAGTGTGGTATGAAATACAACTAAACACATCCTCCTGTTTCCGCTGTAATTTACACCCGCCAAAGTTCAAAGTGGATTCACTTGACTTCCTTGGACTCACTTCTCCACACGTACCATACACCACTTTACACATCAGCTCTGAATTTGGTCCAATATGTATGTTTACAAAATTGATTTTATAAAAATGACATTAATAAATATCTCTTTTTTAGTGTATTTAAAAATAGAACGAAGATATGTTAAAACAAAATGCTCCACGTGTATTCCAGCTTTTCCTCCCTCCCATCTCCTTGTCTTGGCTCATCTGCTCATGCCGATAATTATTTCAAACTACATTTCAAAGATGTAGCTTTATTTAAAAAAAGTTAAAGCAGAAGCAACAGATTTACGAGTCTTCTTTAATAAATATGAAAAGTAATGCATTGTAAATGTATTATCAAACACTCCTGAGGGAAAAGAATATATATATATATACATACACACACACACTCATTTGATTGACTTATTCACTAATTTGTGCCTGTGATTCACTTCATCATTTGCTAACAATACAAATCACAAAACTACAAAGTCAAATTTTTAAATATGGATGCACAAATTGCAACCACAAAACCCCCCCTGCAAAATCCCATTTGTGCACACAAATTGACCAACTGCTTATGCTGATGGATTCCTTTTGCCCACAACTCCAGGTTTTGTAGGTGAAACTTCTGGGTAGAATTTTCACTTAGGGCTTGCCTACATGGTGGGGTAATGCACACTAAGAAAATGTGATTTCTAAAGGGCACTAACGCGTAGCTCATTAATTGGTCCATGTAGATCCTGCTGGTGCTCACTGAAGGTTCCTGAGCATTACATTTACGCACACCAGGGAACCTTCAGTGAGCATCAGCAGGATCTTCATGGACCAACTAATGAGCTACACATTGGTGCCCTTTAGAAATTGCAACCCCACAGTATACATTACCCCACCAGGTAGACAAGCCTTTAGCTGGTTTTGAAAAATTTACCAACAATACTGTGTCCAACACCATGATATGTACATATAAGTAGCTGAACAAAATAATTAGTATATTATCTCTGAATATATAAGTATACTCTAGATACACATGCGTAGATGAAATATATACATATATACACAGACATGTACATACACAATATAATGTATACATGCAGCATATACAAATTCATATGTAGCCAGGTAGTACATCCTCCTTTATCTGAACCACAGAACAATTCTCAAATCTCTTTAATTCAAAAATAAATTCAGTTCAATTAAACAAGCAGGCTTAGATATTACTGTGTAGACTAAAAGTCATGCTCCACAGGACTTTTTATGCATTTTCGAAAATCATTGTGATTAAAACTAATAGTAAATTTAACCTGACCCACTATGGTGCTGGTTACTTCTAAAGCTGATCTTTACTATGCTTCCTGGCCTAAAGCTTCAACCACTACTTTATTTGAACACCTGTATTTCTCCTGGTCTTGGCACTAAGTTACAGACTCTGTACATCTGCTATTACTTTTGAGACGGTGCATCACAGAAATGCCCTCTGCCAGCCACCTGAGCAACTTGACCATATCTGAATATGTGCCAACATATAATTCTTTCAAATTTGGACCAGATGAAACTTTCCTTTTTTCTGGTTCCATTTGTCCTACTGCAAGTCCATTTGGGAGTTGGCTCCATAACCAGGATTAAAGATGGTACCTATAAGCATCTAACAGATGGAGGGTGAATTTAATCTTTCTTGAACCCACAAACAAAACCTGAGTAAAGAGTGAATTGAGGGACTAAATTCATTATCCCAAACCACTGACATGGTGTTGGGTGAGCTTTACAGCTCTTCCATGGCCACTTTTTGCAGGGGAGACAATTCCTGTGTGGCATGGCAGTTGGCCCTATATAAATATAGATCATGGCCAGGAGAATGCTTCCATTTCAAGCCTGCACTAAGCTCCCCTTCGACAGTAGGCTTACATGAATCTGAATTTCAGCCTGACTGCATACAACTAATACTCTAGCTACTACTCTGCCATGGGCACCCACCATGCTTTTTGGTGACAAACAGACAATTTTACACAGAAAGTGCAAAGAGCCAGACCAAAAAAAATAAAATAATCCAGAATGTACTGCCAGAGGACCAAAGATTTCCTAGTTACAAGTAGGATGTTTTTCAAAGGCACAAACTGTAGTTATGTGCTCAACTCCCACTGAAAGTCAATGTGTGTTAGGCACCTGCCATTTATGCATTGGAACATCTCCACCATAGATCTCACATCACTGGACCTTAGACAACATTACAGCGTATGTGTCCAAGGAGCCCTTCTGTGTAGGAGAGTCCTTCTGAATGATACCATTGGGGAAACATTCTGAAAATAACCAAAATTCATGACATTAGCACTCTAAGCAGATTTAGAGAAAACCATATGCCAGTGTTTCTCAACACATCTTCACCGGTACAGTCAAGCTTTCATGTATCCTAGATTTGTACTTGCTTGGAAAAATTGCTCATCCAACAGGTGATTTTATCTTCCAGATTTGACATCCCAACATTAACCAATTAGGTAAGGTAATAATTGGAGATATACCAATCTCCTAGAACTGGAAGGGACCTTGAAAGGTCATCAAGTCCAGCCCCTGCCTTCACTAGCAGGACCAATTTTTGCCCCAGATCCCTAAGTGGCCTCCTCAGGGATTGAACTCATAACCCTGGGTTTAGCAGGCCAATGCTCAAACCACTGAGCTATCCCTCCCCCCTGTTTTTAATATAGGAAACTCACCAGGGCAATGATCAGAAATAAGCTGGGTCAAAACATTTTTCTTAGCATGGGAAACATGGGATTTTTCACTTTTCACAGGGCTTGTGCAAAAACAATGAGTAAAACTTTGGTAAATGCCAAGCTGGCAACTTCTGCATGTGAAAGGCTGGTTTTGCCAGTTAAGGGGTGAAGGACACAAAAATACTCAAAGGAGGAGAGGAGGGCAGAAAGATTTTTATGTAGGGCAGTGATGGGAAAATATCCAAAATAAATACTAGCTTACAAAATGTCATGAAACTGGGAAAATGGGTGTCAGTGACCATTGTCAGACAGATTTGTATAGTTTTACAAAGCGAAAGCAACTGGATTCATATAAAGTAACCCAGATTTTGCTGTGCCTGGCTGAACTAGCAGAGTTCAAGATCTTACAGAGAGCTGTCCTTATCCTGTATTTACTGAAAGGGAGCCTGATCTGGCAACATTTACTCAAACAAAACACCCATTATATTGTCAGGCCTTTAAAACACTACTGATTTCCAGCCTTTGCTTTTCATCCTTCAACTTGACATCATGATACTAGTTAAGAGCAAAGATGCATGCTCCCTGACACTAGAAGGTGAAGACGGCTACGGATTTGCTTTTCATTATATCATAGGGACGCAGTATTTTCAACAGGAAAGAAAGTGAATGGAGATGACTAACTTGTGTGAATATGGAATATTCTAAGTAGCCTGCATCTCCCCTGCCATTCTTCAAATATCCCCCCCACACAATATCAATTTTAAAAATCTCAGAAACCTTGGTATCTTTTTTCAGATTTATCCACCCATAAAAGTTTGCCAGATAAATTTTTCAAATAGCAATCGTTTCTATGTCATTATCTAAAGAGGCACATACATTATACTGAATAATTATTGAAAAACAAAAATCAGCTCAATAACTCAATCCAAAATTTTGAAAGAAAAACAGGCCTAACTTGTAGTAGAATAGGATAATTGCGGAACTACAGATGTGTACAGTTGGTTTGCTGAATTCACAGAAAATACATTATAAATCCAAATATTTTAACACATGACATTCTGAATTAAAAAATGATTTTGTGTCATGATGGGAAAGTTCTGAAGAAGGCACTATGTAATGTGACATAATGAAAGAATTATCACATGATGTTAAATTTTGGAAGCCAGCCTGGAAATTCCAAATGTTCTTTTCTCCTTTAATTTTTTGGGAAACTCACTGCCTTAAGGTTAGTGAAAAGAACTGATTAGTAAGGCTAGAAAGGGACATTGGATGTTTAGGCGCCACAGTTCAGGGAAGATGTGGAAAATTGTATAAAGTCCAAAGAAGAGCAACAAAAACGATTAAAGGTATAGAAAATATGACCTATGAGGGAAGATTTAAAAAATTGGGTTTGTTTAGTCTGGAAAAGAGAAGACTAAGAGGGGACAGGATAACAGCTTGTCGTTAAAAGGTTGTTACAAGGAAGAGGGAGAAGAATTGTTCTTCTTAACCTCTGAGGATAGGACAAGAAGCAATGGGCTTAAATTGCAGCAAAAGAGGTTTAGGCTGGACATTAGGAAAAACTTCCTAACTGTCAGGGTAGTTAAGCACTGGAATAAATTGCCTAGGGAGATTGTGGAATCTCCATCATTGGAGATTTTTAAGAGCAGGTTAGATAAACACCTGTCAGGGATGGTCTAGATAATACTTAGTCCTTCCATGAGTGCAGGGGACTAGACTAGATGGCCTCTCGAGGTCCCTTCCAGTCCTATGATTCTATTCATTCCCTCAACTCTAGATAACCTATTATTCTTTATGAAATAGCAAAAACAAAACGTCTAGATTAATACTAGTGAAATGCAGTGAAATTTCAGATCTGGATCAATAAAAGATGGATGGGAGCCAAACTGAATTCAATGTATGATAACGGAATGATGGTCTTAGGAGGGGAAGAACTCTGGTGATCACATGACCACTATCATGAAGGAAACAAAAATGAATGGGATGAACATCCTTAGAATATGTTACAGCAGCTATATGGTTAGTTATTAGTTAATTTATTAATACTAATTACAGCGGTAAACTAAATGTTTCAAAATGTTTTCATTTTTTTCCACTAAATTGACTCATGTGAGGGACCTAACACACGAAGTCTATTACATTTGAAAGTTTCTTATTCAAATTCTGCTATTATTGATCAGGTGAAAAATGCTAAGTAGGAATTAGGTGAGCTTCCACAGCCTGAAATATCAGTAGAAAGGTTTATCTGTCTTTTGAAAAGACTGCCTCCTTATGATGAGGGGCTAGGACTGACCATGTAGTGTTGAAATACTGTCACTGCAGACCACTCCTAAGACAAATGGGTACCTGGGGAAAAGTCCATGGCATATACAGGATGATGCTATGTAACAAAAACTTCAGTACGGTAGAAGAAAAGAATTGTACAACAGGAGAGTTTACTAAAAAAGAATGTGCAGCCTTGGGAAATACAAAAGCAAGTAAAAGGCAGTTAATTCGTATCCTACAACACTATCGTTTAAGGAAGTATACAGTGTGGTCTAATGTTTGGACAGAGATCGGAAATCAGACATCATGGGTTCTGTACCTGACTCTCTCATTAACTCACTGTGTGACCACAGGCAAATGACTTAACCTCTCTATGCCCTGGCATCATCATCTGTAAACAATGGCATAACAGTACCAGCACATTTGTAAAGGGCTTTGAGATCCCTAAATGAAAGATGCTATGTAAGTACAAATTACTACACCTTTTACTGTGTTGGCTGTTGCCCCCAAAAACCCTGTGCAAGTCCTTTTCATCAGACTTTTTGCTGACAGCCAGGAGCAGGTGTTTAGAAACTATGTCTGAGCAGAAATCATAAGGTTTTCAAATACCCCTTCAACCTTGGCCATCATTTTCCCCATATAGATTTAACTCCCTTTTTTCCATTCTCAAGCCTTGGTTGTACTATTGCCAGAGAACTCTCATTCTTCTCTCACACTAAAATACCTCTCAACATTTTCTGCTCAGGAGTTATACAGAGAAAAGCAATCCTTGTTTCCCAGTTGTGGCTAAGGGCTTCCCCTCCATGATGCTATGGCAATGATAACTCTGGCGTCAACACAAGGCAAAACACAGCAAGCCATCAGTCTGGCCTTCACATAGGATGATAAATTAAACATAATATATTGCTTTGCGTGCCAAGCTCCAACGTGAAGTGCAAGCTGTAAAATACAGAATTGATTTAAGGCTGCATATTTCTGGATACAGTGAAATCCACTTCAAATACACCTGATATAAGGAAACATTTGAGAACAGAATAACCTATCAGTCTACAGATCCTAATACCTGGTGAAACTCCCTTAAAATGAAGATTTCAAAAGAGAACATTTATTAAATTATAATAACCTTACTAACTGGCATAATGTAATGGCTATCAGGGCTGTCAAAAAGAACAAACCTACTCATCGAAATGATCTGGGCTGCACTAGCAGATGTCAGCCTCATACAGAAAGAAAAACTCTCTTAAGCAAATACCTGAGAAAGTAATAAACTTCCACTGCAGAAGTTTCTCTCTGCAGGAGAGCCCCTCTTCTTGTAAAATTCCCCTTTGACGGATCTCCAGTTTTTATGATGGCTATTGGTTTTGGATATGGTACAGACTGACCTTCAAAATAAGAATTGGATGAAGAATTTGACCATCATTTTCTGCCTGAGTTGCTGTAACTGGACGCTCAGGTCTCATTCTCCACCCCTGTGATTTGCATTTTGGATGCAGTTAAACTTTTTTGGTCACGGCTTTCTGTTTTCAGTTCATATGAATGAGGTTGCTCACAGCACTATTTTCAAACAAGACTCCTCATTAACTTTTCAGCCTATTTGAATTCCTAATTTTTGGTGGAAGACTTAAAATAAATAGCGATATGAAGAGGCACACAGTGAGCACTGCACTTCTGTGGGGTGGCAACACAAGGAAAGCTGGCTTGGAAGCACAATCAACACATAAATGTTGTAAAGCAAAACACTTTAATCAGCAACATTAAAAAGTCACTATTTCTTCCTATATAATCACTTTGCCTTCTTTTCCCCACTCTGCTAGTCCTTCCCTAGGCACACTTATATATACAATCCCTGCTGAGCAGCAGTAATGAGGAGATAGTTTCTGGGTACCCCCTACTGTCTCTAGTTCAGTAAAGCTAAGATTCACCCATACTGGGTAGATGAGTCAGCTCTAGCATTGCCCCTCCAAAAGGAAACAAACACGCATTTCATTAGCCCCTTTATTCATTCTCCCCAGCGCTGCCTATTTTGCTAATGTAGGGACAACTTTCCCTGACTTTTAGTTAAAATCATTTTGTCCTTTTCCACATGTTATGAGCAGATTCTCCATTTTCTGGACTGACCTATTCTAGGTTTCCAGCAGAAGGAAGCTTTTTTAAATCACAGGTCCCTAATTTGGGCCACATGTTGCTGCTGGTTATTTGGAGGGAGTGGGGAGTGGGGGAGGAGTGAGATGATGAAAAGACCAGCTCCACAACTGAAGCGCATTACCAGCCCAGAGTGGAAAGGGCCGGAAGGAAAACCCACCCACCTCAGCCTGCGTTTATTCTATCAACCTGCAATTGCAGCAATCAAAACCAGATGTCGGCTCTTCCAGATCTTTCTCACAGGACAAACATGCAAAAGGCCTAGGGCTTGGCGTTGCCATCGAATAAAGTAATTGATACCATATGAGCCACAAAATAGAAAAGCACATGCAAACCACCCCACCCCCATGAGAGGTATGAAATTGCAGGTCCCGCTGAGTCGTTAAGTGCACGGTGCACCATGAAAAACAAGTGTACATAGCTACAGTAACCACCTGTAAGTCACAAAGCCGAAAAGGGCTCACTGGCAAAAGTAAAGCCCTGGGGGCGAACAGGAGGTTAAAGGTTGCCCAGGGTTAATGAAGAAGGTTGCTGAGCACTGCAGAAAATGAATGCAGGTGCGAGTCTGATCACAAAATCGAGGATGGTCTCTGCCTCACATTTTGCACCACATTCTTTGATTAACATGAGTTCTCCTGCAACCTTATGCTGAGTACCAAAAAATGTTATATTTAGACTGTACGTTTTAAACAGGTTCACTTCTCACCATTGTCTGTGCTCCTGCTGCTGACAATAACAACAGAAACCATAACCCTCATCATAAACTTATTACAAGTAGAATTAGTGCAGTGCCCTAGCCATGATGCTCTGAAATCTCCTCTGCTAAAGCTTTTTAGATGTGTCACTGTTTTCTACCAACAAACTGACTGGGATTGTCTGAGCAACTGCTGTTTTGATGTGGAAGTCTTGCCTGTATAATGATTGTGAGCGTCCAGTAAATTTCTCAGATTCCTTTGACTTTAACAAAATTAGCAGTATAGCTGTGCATGGTGTTGGGTTGTTTTTGTTGTTTTGTTTTTTGTTGCACTAATGTGATCGAGCAGAAATTTGCAGAGACTGGTGTAGATTCAAAAAAGTTCCTGCAAAGTGCCAGTTTTATAAACCACAGCTCATTCTGAGGTGAAACATAAAGATCTGGACCAAACCACCCATCTGCTGAGCAGTGTTTCTTCCAATTGCACCACCAGTCACTTCTACACAAACAACTGTCTTATTTGAAACATACACTAAACATTAACTGTCTTTTTTTTCTTATCCCACCCTATACGATACTGTAACTCCACAGATCCAGTGGAGTTAAAACATTTTCCAGATGGAACTGTTGAATACTACACATCTTGTGAATGGCCTAAGTTAAAAAAGGGTCAATTAATTTTTTTTTAAATTACAACATTATGTCATCCCTATGCTGTAATATACATTCTAAAAAAGAAACAACAACATAAATGGACTGGACAGTTACTATTCAGACTGATTTCTTTCAGCCATTTCTCTATACTGTCATACTTTCCCAAATTACCACCAAAGCAGTATATGTACAAATACCATCATCCTCTGTTGTTACTATGGAGGCTTGGAAATTGCAGATACACTTTAACAACTGATTTTGCAGTTTCCTCCATTGCTCCACTGTTCCCCAGCTTTGACAGACCCAATTGGCAGGCTGTACCCTTCTCCCTAATGTTTCATAAGTGCTCCTGGAAAATAAGATTATCAGAAGGTGTAGTTTCCCAAATGGTCCAATCAGCTTGGAGTTGCTTCTAATATGTGCTAGAGGAAGAAAATGGAGCAGGATGAGAGAGAACAATGAGAAAAAGAGGATGAAGAAAAGGTAAGGCAATGAATTGTGAGAAAAAAACAGAAGAAGGGAGAACAAATCAGGTTAAGAGAATGAGGGAAAGGGGAAAATGAGGCAGAAAGGAAAAGAGAGAATAATGGGAGGACAAAGCTTAGAGGTAAAAATGAGATTGCAAAATACGGAGAAGAACAAATACCAAAGTGATGTTCTTAGTATACAAATCAAAACAGGTGCGAAGGCAATGAGGGAACAAATTACAGAGGGGGCAAACAAGGAGGGAAAGAAGAAGGAATCTCAGAATTCTTTCAGCATCACCAGTAATGAAACCTACAAATAGGCACCACCACAGACCAAAATTCATATAGATGGAGAGGAGAAACTTCATGTCAACCAAATGAAATGGTACTTGGAGACTGTATTAGGTTTTGTTGAAGCCTGTTGCTGAGAGAGGGATAGGATGGTAAACAGCCTTTGGCTGCTTGTTAGAGTGATCATGTCTGCATAGCCTCCCACCAAAATTGTGATTGTTCCCCATCTTCAGAGTAACTGGGATCTTGGGAGAGAAGGAAGGAGGAAGAAATGGCACATGTGAGTCTGAGATGTTATTTTTACCTCCCTGGGAAAGGTTAGGGCACTATCCCCAGAGAGAACTCAAATTAGACATCAGGGGCTTAATCTACTATTTTTACACCCATGTAAATTGGGAGTAACTCTACTAACCCCAACAGAGTTAATCCTGTGTAAAATAGCAGGAATTTTGCCCAAGAAATGCTATTAGCCTCAGATGTCAGATGCTGGCAACATTTCCAGCATTAGGTACTGGTCATGCTTCTTGTAGACACTAAAATTGCTGTTATTGTCTAATACTGAAAGCATCTGGGGAGGAGAGATGGGAGGAAGAGAAAAGCCAGAACACAGAAAACAAAATAGAGGCAGCAGAGAAACAAGCCAAGACAATGATTCCCACCAAAACCAGGCCTCTGTCAGTCACAGACAAGAGTTACTGCCTCCATAAAAGCCACTTTAGATATTGGGAAATGGCAAGAGTGAAGGAAATGGCTGAATTAACACATGACCTTAGGCTGTAACCCTTATTTTTAAGATTGCGATCCTCACTTTTGGTTAATGGAAAGGAAGTGTCCTAGCTATGGCATATTTCAGAAAAGGATCCTGAGGGAGCATGGATCAGGAAGAGCTCATGTGGGAAGGCAACAGAGATATGGAAAGGAAAGCCAAAAAGTAAAGTAAAGTAAAGCAAAAGGAAAGCCAAGAAAAACAGAGGAAAGGAACAAGGAGGAAAGAGACGGACAAAGGCAGGGAGTGGAATGCAACAGTGCATGCAAGAATGGAGAGAAAGATGTAACGAGTGAGAGAAATTAGGGGGTGATCCTGAGAGATGATGAGCATCCTGCAATTCCAATTATTTCAATAGCAGTTGTAGGTGCTCAGCAAGTCAGCTTATCAAACCATAGTGAAGGAATAAATGAGGAGGCAAAGGAAAAAGAATGGGAGATAGAAATAAAAGTGATGATGAAAAGAACAAGGTGCCATCTGCAGAGATTCAGGGGTGGTTGTCACATGTAAATTCTAATTCACATTTAATTTAAATTAGCACATCCCCAAGCCTTTTAAAAAAGGAGTTCCCAGCAGCAGTAGAGAAAAGGAAGATGAGCATTTCATTTATTTTACTTAATTTCAGTATCAACTTCATAGCTTTTTTCCCCCACCTGATTTATTGAGAACCATTTTGTGTTTCTTATTTGCTACAGTCTCTTTACAAATGCATGCAAAGACAGTGAATGTAGCAGACACCTGACCATATTTTCCTCCAAAATTTCTCTGAAAGAAATGAGCCTTAATCCTGCAATTTTCCAGTGGCACTGGTCATTATCTACCTAGCACAGCATGATCAAGTGGCCTGAAGAATATACAACTTGTAAGTTAGAGCTTATCTATTTGCCTAAAAAAATCCCAAGAAATTCCTGCAAATCATGTTTTATGACCTCTAAATATCAGAGGGCCAGATTCTTAGCTACTGTAATTCAGCATAGCTCCATTGAAGTCAATGGCCCAGAGAATATAAACTAATGATAAAACAATGGAACTGGCATGCTTGAACCCCAAAGAACTGACTAGAGATGTACGGCTATTCAGCCTTGATTTACTCTGGCTTCCACTGACGTCAGTGTAAAAGCTCCTAAGCAGGAGAAGGTCCACCAGTGGAGGAGGCGGTGGCAGTATGAAGCAGCCCAAATCCCTCAGATACGAGGATGGCTACAGGAGACCAGCACGGCCCAAAAGTGGCAATGCTGGTTAGGAGAGGGGTGAAGTCAGGGTATGTGCTGATTTAGCTAAAGCGCTCAGTAGCATCCATTAGTGAGACTCCTATAGACACCTAACTTGTTACTAAGGCTATGTACAAACTTCAGCTTACATTGGTATAAATTGTATCGCTCAGGGGAGTGAATAAGTTATCCCCCTAAGCAACGTAAAGTTACACCAACCTCAGCGCTGGGTGGACAGTGCTATGTTGGTGGCAGAGCTTCTCCCACTGACAGCTACCACTGCTCACGGGGGCTGGAGTAATTAAGTCGATGGAAGAGCTCTCTCCTGTTCGTGTAGGCTCTAGAGCATCTGCACTCGCAGCCCTACAGTGGCACAGCTGCATCCGTACAGCTATGTACGGTCTACACTAAGGCCTGGTCTACACTGGGGGTGGGGGGGTCGATCTAAGATAGGCAACTTAAGCTACGAGAATGGCATAGCTAAGTCGACATATCTAAGATCGACTTAGAATCACCTATTTTGCGTCCTCCCGGCGCAGGATCGACGGCCGCCGTTCCCCTGTCGACTTTGCTTCCACCTCTCGCCGAGCTGGAGTTCAGCAGTCGATGGGAGAGCGATAGGGGATCGACGTATCACATCTATACTACACGCGATAAATCGATCCCCGATAGATCGATTGCTACCCGCCGATCCGGCAGGTAGTGTAGACTTACCCTAAGACTCCTATTCTGCAATCAGATCCACACAGGGAGACCTCTGTACACATGCAGAGCCCCACTAACTTTAATGGATCTCCACAGGCTCAGTGTTCTGCCTTCCCTTGTGATAATCCCCCATTGTGTGCAGGAAGATTTACATTGATACCTCCCTGTAGAGTTTATGGCAGCAACTGACGAGGGTAAATTCAGAAGGTGAACATAGATGGGTCCAAATTGGAGCACCAGATCCAATCCCTTCCACCTGATTTTTGGGCAGGTCTGCATTCTGATCCAAACTCAGTGTCTCAGGCCTGTCTCAAGTAACGAATCATGAATTGTACACTCCGTAGAAATGTCTTCATCTCCATGGAACAGAAGGGAAATAGGGTGACAGCAGTTTCAGGTGCCAAGACACAATAAAAACAATGAGGAAAGAAAATGTTTGCTTTTTATGTCAGCTGAGATGTCAGTACCCATTAATAAATCTATCTGCTAAATCTACTCTTATTCACGTGGGACATCACCAAGTTAAAGTAAAATAAATTATCTTTAATTAAATGGAATTGTCGTCTTCCTCCCGCTATCATCCCCAATTATTACATCCTAATCAGCCCTTTTGGGAGAAGGCATGAGAGAAGGCTGAAAAGCACATTTACTATAAACAATTTTTCTCTCTGTCAAGAGATGGAAATTTTATTTTAATTATTGTTTAGGACTATGACATTCACCCAGTTTTTGATGAAAGGGATTAAAAGTTTAAAACGCCATCATTCAAAGAGAGAAAGAAAATCTGCTCATGTCATCACCTCGATGAAATTTCCTTAGTCCTTCCTACAATTAAAGCCCAGAGCAAGGCAGAGGCAGTTAGGAAATATGCAAGTCATTTGTTTAAACCTCTTTATTATTATTTCCAGCAGGAGATTTGCATTATAAAATATTTTGACCGAAAAGACAAGGTAAATGCATGAGGGAATGTGAGCTAGTGGTTAGAATGGAGAAATGGGAACATGAGTGTTTGGATTCTACTCCCAGCTCAGTTACTAAGTGAATATATGACCTTGGGCAAGTCATGTCTATGTTTACCTATCTAAAAGGGGATTAATACTTACAATGGGTATGGTAATTACTTTGCAGGGGCATTGTGAGTAAAGTTGTGCTCAATGTATACAACAAAACCTCAAACTACATGAAACTCATCAGGCTTGGAGATTAATTAAACTTGAAACTCAGACCAGGGCCTCTCTCCTGCAATAAGGTTCTCAAAGGCAGACGGATATGGGCATGTGGAGCACCTTGCAGGATCAGAGCCTACCTTTGGGAAAAGGTTTTGATATTTTGAGCTAAGCTGGAATAAATTTTGAGAAAATCTGGACTGATTAATGGTTCTGTGTCAAACCACGTGGAATCTGCATAGTGTTAATGCAAACGTACAGGAAACTCAGCAGTTTTAACTGGGTTTCACTTTCAGATTTTGGGTCATTTGAATTTGACTCAAAGTGAAACTCTGTCATGTGAACGAAGGCAGATCGAAATTGAACAAAATGCTTCTGCAACCCCAACAGTCAATATACTGAGTTCCACACAGCTGTAGTAGTAAGGATTCATTTGTTAGTGTTTAAAAAACAAACTCTATAGATCTGATTTTCAAACATGCACACACACTGTTTTGTTTGACCCATTATCATGACTACATGTAATTCAAGTACTTGTGCACGCAACTATGCCATCTATGCATCTAAGTGGTCATTTGTATGCAAAAATACCTGATTTAGGTCTGCAATCACTGTAACTGTGCACACAAATTAGGCACACAAAACAGCACATGCACATATTTGAAAATTGACGTTATACGTTTGAATTAATATTAGAATGTTCTAACACAGCAGAATCTGGAACTTTGATTTAATCAGAAGTTTTAATATTGGCTAGTATTAGGCTTTAAAAGCTAGCAATGTTAACACTAGGAGCATCTGCATATAATGCACATAAATAGAAGACCATACCCCTGAAAAATTAAAAGGGACTATTAGAGGTGAGTTAAATTTTTCAGAGCAATAGTTTACTCACCAAAGGGAGAAAAAAAATGTTTTGAGGTGATTGAAACCATTTGCAAATTCAAGTTGCTTTCAGCCAAAAAATAATTTTTTGAGGTAGGTTCACAAGGGAATGTATATGCCATTCACAAAACCACCAAAGGAGGAGGAGATGGTCTCCAGTAGCCCAGTGCTTAGGGCTGAACTGCAGGAAACCCAGATTCAAATTCCAACTCTGGAGCAGGGACATAAAATCTAGGTCTTCTCTCCTATCGGGTCAATTCCTCAAGAACCAGGATAGGCTCTTCTGAGGAGGGAAACACTCCTGTTGAAGCTGTTTCCCAGTATATAAGTAATTAAATAGTCATTGGAGCAGGGACTGGAACTCAGGTGAGTGCCCCAACATCTAGGCTATGGAGTTATTCTATCCCTGGCTCAGTGACTATTCAAGTATTTTACACAAAGTTTAAACAAGAGAGATTAGGGACTTGTCTACAAAGTACCACAGTCCAGACTACATGGGTGTGATTTGTAGAGTACTGTATTCTAAACTATTGTGCTCTAACTTCCTCATGCAGATTCTGCTTATGTTTAATGTGAACCAATTACTTTTCGGTTCTCACCACCAGGGTCTAAGCAGGTCAGTGAGAGCACATTTTAGAGTGCTCTACAGATCACACTCTGTAGTAAGGACTGTGGCACCGTGTAGACAAACCCCTCCCAAGTAGCTATTAGGGCACTTTCCTGGGGGGGAGTGGGGGAAGACCTGGTTTCAAGTCCCTGCTTTGATAACTATTTAATTATTTATACAAAGTGGAAAAGCTTCAGCAAGAGCACTTGAGACAGCCCAGCAACAGAATAGCTTAGATCCTGCTGGCTAAGGCACCTTGCTGGGAGGAAGGAGATCTGAGCTGGAGTGGGGCTTCATACCTGAGTGCCATAACCACTAGGCTATTGGGTGTAAGGGGTGCACAGGCTGCACTTCCTCCAGTGGCTTTGTGACTAATCTAGTCCAGGGGTTCTCAAACGTCATTACACCACAACCCCCTTTCTGACAATAAAAATTACTACATGACGGGGGGATAGGGGAGACCGAAGCCTGAGCCTGCCCCAGTCCCACTGCCCCAGGTGGAGGGGGTGGGCGAAAGCCGCAACTTCACCACCCTGGGTGGGGGGCCTGTAACCTGAGCCCCATCACCCATGACCAAAGCCTTTGGCTTCAGCCATGGATGGGAGGGCTTGGGCTTTGGCCCCAGACCCCAGCAAGTCTAAATCTGCTACAAATGTTTCCATTTTTTAGAACTGCCAGTGAACCAAAAAAATGCATTATTCACACAGCTATAGTCACTATATCTCCCATAACTTCCTTACAATGTTAGAGGTTCCGGCCCACAAGATTTTCTCAAATAATTATAAGAGTGGCTCAGATTCCATAAAAATATGAACATTTTACCCCCCAAAAAATTATTTAAAGGAAAACACATATTAAAATAATATATTTTGAGCGGGAAATTACGTCACCTGTGTCATTAATGACAATTTAGATGATTAAAACTGAAAGTAGTTTGAAAATCTAATGTATATTTCACTCTTAAAACTGTTTACCATTTCCCTTTTCAGTTTGGTTGGTTCTTTTTAACAATGAATGGGCAATTTCATTATTTTTTCTAATCAATAGCACTTCTGCCATTTCACCTTTATGCTGTGATGGCTGGGTTGCAAGCACAGCAGAGCAATGTGGAAAACCAGAACAACAAACTGTATTTATGAATTTTTTTATGTCCACCGATCACTTGAAACGTGTATATTTTGGGCATAACTTGATCTAACAGGGTCCTTTTAAAAAGACCCCTTATTAAAATGATAACATAAGCAAAAGTCACAAATGCTGTCATATTGTCTTCGCTTATTACAAAACAAAATCAACGATAGGTTTCATTAAGAGTACAGTTTTTTTGTTACATGTCATTGTACTATACATTTTAAGCACATTTTGGAATTAGTCAGCTCTGAGCCTGAGGAGTGCTCTCTCAGCCTGAGCCTGGGAAGTGCTGAGGAGCCTGATTAGTCATCCCTCAGCCTGCTTACCGGAGGGCTCCATGTCATCAACCAGAGCTCACCCTATCCTCAGGTGAATGTCTCACAAGGTGACCCCAAGGCCAGGGATATAGGCGCCCAACATGAGCAACCACTCCAGTCTGCTCAATGGGAGTATCCCCTGCTTCTCAATGGTTTTGACAGCCTGCTCCAGCCTCTGCCTGTTCCCATTCCAGCCTTGTTCTGACCCTGCTCTTGGTTCCTGATTCCTGCTCTGACCCCTGACTCTGGTCCCGGCCTGACTGCAGCAGCTTCAACCACTAGGCCTACCCATCCACTTCTCAGGTTCTGACATTGTCTCTTTTTGCTCCTGCCTGATGTTTGTTTGCTTGTTGATTATGATGCTACAGAAAACATTTTGAACAACTGCAAGCTGAAAATAAAACAAAATGTATTGCAGAGAAAAATAAAATTTAATACCAGAGAAGAACTTTAGTTTCTGACTAGAAATGGGGCCAGAGCAGTTACTGTATACTGATTAATTAATGCAACATTTTTTATAAAAATGCATGCTTTTTAGGGTGCAGCACTGTTTTCATTTAACACTACTTTGAATTGCTGCCTACAGAAGTAAAAAAAAAAAAATGCAGCTATACAAGCCTGCTGACTTCTTATAAAAGAACCAGTTTTAAACTTGTTTACACTACTGATTCCAAATGAATTCAAGATGGTGGCTAGTTAAAGAAAGAAAGACCATGCCAAGGATTTTGATCAAAGAACTTCAATTCAACAACGTTCAGTTTTAATTGACCACTAATTAAGCTACATAAAAAGCCCAAAAAGTCTATATCACTTCTCAGTAATGAAGAAAACAATTAATTTAACTCCGTGCCAGTCTCCCTTTAGCAAGCTTATAGGAAAGCAGCCATTCAAATATCAGTGTTGAAAGCAGGTCCAACATTAATATGCCAAAAGTGTTCATCAAAATCAAGTGAGAGGATGGTTAACTTTTCCATGTTGCTTTGATTTTTCATCTGGTGAAGTCACCTTGCAGGTATAATTGTCTCTCTCTGAAGGACAATAAACTACCCTATCGGATTACAAAGGGTTGCTTTAAAAAAGTGGCTTTCATATGTGGCATTACACCAGGAAGATTTCTAAGTTTCCAGTCTTCTTGACAAAAACAGAACAGATACAAAATCAGGAAAATTTTCATAGACTTGGGATTCTCATTCTGGAGAAAGTGAGAGAAAGAATGGAACAAAATACTGCAGCAACTCAAAAAATAAAAAAAGGCCTCTATAATTAAGACAAAAACAAAAATGTGACTTCTCCATGAAGATTCCAAATGATCAGAAAATACTAATGGGAAATTGTGTGGATATATGTACATTATGGCCATTCAACATGGCAGAGCTGATTATTCATGCATGATTCTGATACAAGCATGCAATAGGAAATCACCACCACACCAGATGAAAAGTCCATTGCAAAACGTCTGCTTTGAAATGCACAGAATAAGAAAAAATTGTTTTGCAATTTAGTGTTTATATTTTCCTGAAGTATGCAGCATCAATTAACAAACTCAAGGAACCAAATGCTCTGCAGCTTTAGTCTGCTTAGAGCACAAAATTGAAAAGAAAAAAAAGAATGTGTGTGTGTGTGTGTGTGCTGGAGAAGGAAATAGAATAAGGATTAAAAAATTTTAATAGTTCACAGTGTTCCTACTTTATATATATATAATACATATTTATATATAATCTAAAGCATTTTGCACTATGCAGTGAACAACACTGTAGATTTACAATTCCATAAGGTCACAGCACTCTTTGATGAGGGCTATACTTGTGGCCTCAACACGCATTACATTTTATCCTAATGATTTCTGGCAACCAACTACTGCATTTCATACAATAGAATTTAATGAATACCATATCTTTTTTTAACATTCTGCCAATGCTCATTAAAATGCACTTGTTTTTGCAATGCAATAGCTAGCTATATGAAACCAAAATATTAATGCAAATTGCCATTTCTAAGTTTAAAGCAGTATTTGCATAACAGGAACCAAACACGGTGCAAGCTGAAAGAGAGCACACAACACAAATGCCTCTTAACACCATAATTATTACAGGGAAAAAATGATGGTTTGTGCACACCATCGTGAGCCCAAGGATAAAGCATCTGCCAGTTTGCGACACTGTTAGCTCCCGATGCTCACAATGTTCAATCTTACCAAAAATCTGCACTCAGTTGAGCTGATAAACAAGATAGGTATAGAATGCAAGCTCATGCTTTAAAAATGTAAGCATTTATGCAAATATGACTATATTAACTAAAAATTACAAGATGCATTTGAATACCTGACTGCCACCAGCAATGAAAGATTAGCTTGTTAGTAAAGAGCCACAGGCCAAACCAAAGGTATTCTGTTCTAATAAAGTAGTTGTTAGGGGGAGTAATAAGTAACTTGGAGTAAACACTATTATGAACCAACTTCATACTTAGACACAACAATACTTTTAAAACTGTGTCTCCAGCACATCTGTGAAGGAGCTGTTTAGAAAACAAGTTACTCCCTAGCTACTAGCAAATGGGTATCACCAGATTAAAAGATGTCTCTTCTGAAATACCAAATATTGAAATAAATCTGTATATAGAGGATGCATACTATTTAATTAGTAAATAAACACAATGAAGAATACCCGCATCTACAATTGCTAAATTTTAATTAAAAACCAAAACCAAAACCCAAAACACCGCATACAATACTTTATCTACAGTAAATGAAAGAATGAAAATCATTCAATATAACCTATTCCACTGGTCTTTCTTAAAGAAGTTCTTTCTGACACCTCCATTACAGTGGTAGTGGAGCTTTCTTTGTGCTCTAAAGCTAAAATGATTTGGAAAAAATAAATATCTCTAATCACAGATTAAGGCTCTAGTCCTGCAGCTCTTACTAATGTGAGATCCATGGTCTCATTGGCATTAATAGGATATGAGCGTAAGTATTTGTAGGATCAGGCCCCAAGTGAGTAAAGACTGAAGAAGTGAGCTTGAAGGGCCTGCTCCTGCTCCCACTGAAGCAAATATTAAAATTCACATTGATTTCAGTAATGAATGATCAAGCCCTATGAGAAACTCACCACAGTGTAGATGGCACACAAAAGGCCTTGAATGATATAATTCCTCATATTAGGGGGTTATGTTGTGTACAGGGCCTCTGCACTGAGGGGACTTGCATCCTACATAGTTTTTTAAACTAACTTAAGGAATATATTTATTAAAAAAACAGAGGTTCTTATGGCTGAATGGAGCATTTTGACACGTGAGCAATATAGACAAACATGAGTCTGAATATTAAAACCCACAATTTTTCTGGAGTATCATTATGGGTCAAAATTTTCAAAACCCAGGCCCTAAATTATTCTCATATCTGCACTGATAAATACCCTTATTAAAATCTGTATTTTAGTCTTGCTTTTTACTGATGTGGGTAATACCCTCAGATTCCAATTCAGCAAACAGTTATGCACATGCTTAACTTTAAGCATGTGAGTATTACCACCATTATGAGCGTGTATATATTTGCAGGATCCCAGCCTATATGTTACCAAATAGTAGTTTTGAAAATGAATTGCCTTCCTTTCTCTCGTAAATGTAGTTTCAAACAAAGAAAGAAAGGAGACTTCATAGAAGTGTGCTGTGTGACTGTGTGCATGTCTGGACATAAACCTGAGTAAGTACTACACTACAGTCACATATTAACATTCATACTATTTAAATACAAGGTAAAAGATATTTTGAAATGCAGATTACTGATTCCGTAGACCCTAATATATCATTTGGAACCATTCCAAACTACTGTGGAAATAAATAGTCGATACATTTCAAAAACACTTTTTAACTTGACAGACAATAACAGCTCCTCGAGGCCTACTGCAATCTATTGTGTAAGTAAGAATTTAGACTGTTTTTAAAAGAGTACATTTACTCTTGTGGTAGATCCATGCACTGCTTGCTTCTGGCATGGAATTATTTTAATGCACCCTGAGCCAGCCGTGAGAGCAGCAGTGCTGCTGTTATCAGGACCTGTCTACTCTTCCCACCTGATGGAGCCTGCGCCACTAAACTGTTACTGTCATGGCCACCTCAGGGAGTGCACAGAGTTCCCGGCTTAGCAGCAGGAAGATCTGACTAGCATTGACATCCTTTGGTCTTCTTTTTTAGATGATAGTAACATTCCTATACAGTGCTATAAATAAAGTACCAAGAGCATTTACCATACCATGGATTAATAGCTCACCAAATTAAGGCATTAGTCCAGATCTTTTGAAGATCTGCATATGTAACCTCAAAATATTGGCATATCTCTGTGTGCAATCAGAGCAGCAGAACATATACCACATTCTGCCTTTTGATTTTTACAGATCTGTGTGTGTGGTTCAGGCTGTAGGAGGGATATTCAGAATCAGGCTTCTGCCAGAAATGATCCGTGCATAACTGTTTAAAATATCTATATCTATGTGATTTTATTTTCCCCTGCAAGGTGCCCGTCTTGGCCCTGGTGGAATCAGCAGTGTTTCTTCAATGGACATAACATATACCAGCACGTAGAATTAAACGGCAACTGCATTTTGATACATTTTAATTAACGAGGACTGTCTCTGCAGGTTTAGGTGTGGGGTATTTCTTTTGTTCTGTACTCATAAGCAAAACATTGTCCTATAGTTCACAAGACCATACTGCATGAGAAATCTTGTTGGTCAAAGGAAACTTTTGAACAACTGACAGCCTTCATTAGACTTCTGAAGCAGAAATGAATCACGGTCTTACATGTGTTCCAATGATGTCATGGAGAGACCACAAAAAATAATTGTTAACTGAAAGCTCATTCACACAGACATCATTTGGTCAAGAGAGGGACCATCAATTTGGACTTGCCAAAGATGCAGCTGGATAGCTGCCTATGGATTTTGTCTCTAAGCAGGCACTCACACACTTTTCTCTTAAGTATTTCTATCTTACATATTTCTTAGACACTTTTCACTGCTGAGGTACACAATAGGTTGACAGCAACTTACTCTCTCTGGGCATCATTCTGTCCATATTGAAATGGATGTCGAAACTCCCATTCACTTCAATGGGAGCGAGATCAAGCATTCTATATTAGCACAAGGGTTTACTTATTTCAGATGGTAGAACATGAACTACTTGTACATTTGGCTTATACATTTGGCTAAATCTGTCTGGACAAACCATGCCCTCTATCTTTTAGATCTATATGCAGAGGATACACCCACATTTTGAAAGACAGAAGAACCCATGTGGACTAGTATTTATAGTGAAGGCTGTTGCCAGACTCGCTGACAGTTAAGTCAAGAGAAATTTTTGATAATTGCAGGGCAGAGCTCAGAGCTGAATTGAGACCAATTACTTTAAATCAAAACTCTGTTTGAAGTAGTTGAGTATAAGAAGTATCTTATGCTCCTGAACTTCTATTTTAAAAAAAAAAACCACCAAACACCTGGGTCACTAAAATGGTGAAATATGTGTAAAACTTTTATTTAAAGAAGGCAAACTAGTTAGTTAGTTAGTTAGTTAGTTAGTTAGTTAGTTAGTTAGTTAGTTAGTTAGTTTTTGCTTCTAGGATAAAAACTTGCATGTACAGTTTTATCCAGGAGACAATTTTTAAGGCTGAGCTATAATTCTCTATAGAATTTTTTTTTAGTGGAATCAATGATTAACTATAGCATCCATAGAGTTGCAAGATGTGGCTTACATTGGTTAATTTGATTTCATAAACAATAGTTTGAGCAATACAACATTAGCAAAGGTATCTTGGTAAGGTAAAATCAAAATGGCTTATTTATTATATTTCAGTATTTCCTGTTGTAAGGTATTTTAGAACTGCATGTGCATTTTTGACAGTTCCAGTCAAGCAATAGCTTTGTTTTATTTCATTATATACAGTACAACTGCTGGGAAATGGGATTATCAAACCAAATCAGTATGTATCATCTTACAGTTATCTTATTTAAGTTTTTAATACTACACAGGTCTCTTTTTCAGGTGTTAATAGAAAAATCAATTCTACATCACAACAGCTGTGATCACTTTAAATATCACAGCTGTCAGGATTTGAAAATAACTAATTTGAACATGCAAGGATGTGTTGCAAACGTAACAAAATGAAAACATGACTGATCTGTACATATTATCCTCTCTGCCAACTAAACTTCCAACATGACTGGCACTACCAGTGTATAGATATCTAATAACAGGTTTCAGCATTTAGCCATGCTATGACATTTGTGAATGCATGGAATTTATTTTTCTACACGAGGCATTGAAAGGTTTCAAATGGCAACAGATAAATGTTCTGTTTCTTTGATTCACTTCTATCATAGCTGGAGAGTATTTTTAATTATGGAAATAGCATTAACTCTGAAAAGCCTTGAGTTAAATAGTTGCTACAAAAAATGAGAATTCATTTATGTAAACATTTTCCTTTGTAGCCAGAGGGGACATGCGTTGGATATGTGATATGTATCAGGTGTTAGAATACTAGGAATTCAAATCATTGTGTAAGACAAAATCTGAAATTGTCTAAGCAGCTCATACAAATACCACTTACAAGAGTGCATAAGCTTAACCATTTCTTCCATGACTCAACTCTTTAGATATTCTTGTGGAACCAGATTTACATTTAAGGATAAATCAGTAATGGAACCCCCTTCCTTCTCCACTTCTCCAATCCCAAACATTTAAGTTAAAGGCTGTAAGACATGGTGACAATCCTGATATAAAAAAATAGAGACGAAAAATAAAAAAATATTTAATTTCTTTGAGCTGAGAGTTGCAGTCTCACTGTGTGAAGTCCCACTGATGGTAATGGACTCACCAAGTACTGCTGGCAATCCTGGATTAGCAAGCATCTACTCCAGTGTGATAGGATGTATTATGGCATCAAAGCGAGACATAAGCAGGCTCACATCTCGGAAAAACAACAAAGACCAAAGTGGGGGGTGAAGGGAAATGCACGCAGCAATATCTTTATACAAGTTTTATAAATATAGCATTTGCAAATAATTTGATTATATTTGTTTTAATTTAACCTAGCTGAAATTCTTACCTAACCTTTTGTTTCATGGTGATTATAAAAAAATCTTTAAAAACATGGAAACTCCTCTCTACCACACATTACAACGTGATGTGTACATTCATTCCATAGCTTGAAATCATACAACACAGATTTGGAATTGTTAAACTTGTACTCAAAATATGTCCAGGCATATAAACTGCATTTCACTTAAAATGATCTTATGCAGCAGCTATCGGAAAGTATCACTTGTCCCTGTATGTGCATATTTATTTCTAAGTTGCATAAAATTTATGGAAGCTTTTTAATCACATGAATACAAACATTAGGCATTGCAAAGTAAAACTACACTTTAAATACATTTATGTGTCCTTCCATTCACTCTATCACTTACAAAAAGGAAACAGCATTCATCCACATACTGTATACTGCTCCTCATCTAGCTGAATTGTAATAACAGGTGCAGTAATAATAATATGCTGGGCAATCAACTTTTTCCCTCTGATTTGTCAGTGTAGCTTAATAATGCCATTAGGAATGTAAACATTTCAGTAATTTATATTTAAAAGTCAATAAAATAATGGGGTGCAGAACTTATCCTTTTTAATTTTTTAAGTAATACATTTGATTATTTTAATCGTGTCAGTACTTAACTGGATGGGTTTAAATATGCATGTTACATCAATTTGGTTTGTTTTATTCATTAGAACAGCTATTGAGCAATTCAGCATTATTCTCTTTAAAATAGAATAGATACCGCGCAGAAGACCTTTTCTATTAGGTTGTCCTTGAGGGTGGAGGAATTTGCGTTGTATGGCTTTTATTAATGATGATGGGTGTTATAATAGACCTAAAGGAAGAAGGAATCCAAAGTACAAGTCTAATAACAGAATTTAATAATGAGGATTCACTAGATGGGGGATAAAGTATTCTAACTGTAATTACAGAAAGGTAATTAGCAAATGCAGAATTTGTTTTAAAACAGCAAGTTTTGTTTTTAATATAGATATTTCCATTTGATCAGAGTTACCATTGGAGTACATTTCTCGCTACTCTATCATTCTCACCCTTATGTCTAGAGAGGTGAAAAAGCCAAGTTAAATGTTAATCTAGAATGTTAACATCCTCTTTTCATTTGCAGGTCAGCTACAATGTAAGCAGCTGGAATGTAACTTTCCCCACACTGCCCCACCAATTACTTCAACCATGCCCTCTCTCAGGATGAATGTAATTTGGTCTCCATGAGAGCTCAGCCCTTGGTCTCTTGAGAATGACAGGCAAAGACTACATTTTTCAGTTGTATCTGAACTGAGACACCACCAAGCTCAATTCCTTGCTATCTCAGCATTTTAACCCACTCTTCTTCTGTTTGTACTCTATCCATTACAAGAGCAGTGCCCTTTTTTAGAGAACAATTTGATCTTGCACATATGTACTCTTTATACCAGTCCCATTTCTGTTCAGACACCTAATAAAATGGTGCAGGTGTATGAAATTTTCTCGATTTAAACTTTTCTTTTACTATTAATTTTATAGGTCACACTAAGGCCCTTACAAAAAAGAAATCAGAACTTGTGTAGAAAAATATATGCATCATTTTTCTGTATTTTCTATATACATATATAGAAAAACACAAATCTAGACATCAGATTTCTGATCTGTATTTCACATGAACATGCCTGCTTTTTTAAAAACTGACAGCGTTTAGTTACGAATCTATGTCATGCAATACTAGACAATCAGCATCACAAATGGGCAAATCCCAAAAGACTGGGGGTCTGATCCCGGTTCCAGTGAAGTCAATGTTAAAAGTTCTGTTGACTTAGATCAGGCCCTACCAATATAATACTGTTTCTCAAGCAGTTTGCAATAGAAAAAATAATACAATTTCAAAAAAAATAAGTTGTTTGAGAAAAATCAATAACTATCCCCCCCTCACTCTAAAGCTACTCTTGCAGATGTGTGTAACTTGTAATTGATATCTGATTGTGTAAGAAGTAAAGGTGCCTTATATTTTGGAATACCTGTTTAGATGTAATAATGTACTCACCTGCTTATGTCCTAGGAGACATATATAAAACTTTTTAAGTGGCTTGAGAATTTCTTTTCACAAAACAAACTGAATGATGTAAGGCTGAATGGCTGAACGATTCATTATTTTGAATACAATGATTACAGTTCTGAAATAGTGGCTTTTTTTAGTAACTGAATAATAAGTTGGCTTCTTACATATGTACATTCTCCAAATCCTAAATACTTTGGATTCACATTAGGTTATAACAGTTAAACGTGACCTTTTATAACATATAAGGTTACCATCAGCAGAATTACATTATGATTCCCATGACTGGATGTTGGGGCTGAAATATTTAAATAAATGGTTATATGTTGTTGAAGCCATAACATGAAACTAACTTTCAGTGGTTTTACACCAACCTCAGCCAGTTGATTTTTTTCTTTAAAAATAAATAAATACACAAATAAATAAATAAAACTTTTCCAGACTAGCTAAGAAATACATTCCCAGTGAAATCATATTGCATCATACTATGCAGTATGTCTCAATAAGAAAACTAGAGGGATAAACAAATGCACTAGAGAACTATTTATGAGCACTATAAAATGTTACATAGCTTGAAGAAGAGGGAGATAAAATATTTTACGAATTATCTCTATGATAAATGGATGATTTAATTTCAATAATTTTAATGAAAAAATGTGCAAAAGTAAAGCCGCTTTTGAGCAGGTATCTTGTGACTAGACAAAAAAGACAATTGAGTCCCATAATATTTTATCATCAGATACGTCTGTACGTTGATCAGCTCTACGCTATCTTACATAGTCATACTGCAGGAGTTCTGCAGCAGTTACTGTGTTCCAAACTTGTTTAGGCTAGTAGGCTACTGGAAAAGGTAAGGAAAAAAGAGTGCCCTTGACAAATGAACATTATAATATCTGAATGAAACTGGCCAATATATGCTACAGCATTCACTTTTCAAAAGAAACTGCTAGTACAAAATAACCAAACCCCAGGTCTCTGAAGTGCTACGGCAATTTTACAGTAAACCAACTATAATGCAAACCAGATTTATACTGAAACAGGAAACAAACAATTCTTCTGCACAATTTCCTGTAGATCAGTTGGAAAGGTATTTAAAGTCTGCACCAGCTATTAGATCTTTTGGTAAAACCCCATCCCAATCCACAAAATATAGAACTACAAAACTATTTTAGGATATCAACACCACATTAAAATTGTCCAAGTCTACCAGCAATCAATAATTAAGTAAAATAAACTACTATTTATAATTTCTTCTTGAAAGAAAAAGAACACCATTACAATGTTCAAACTGGCATACATGAACTGATGAAGTTGACTTATGCTCATCATATGCAAAACATATTTAAAAGCCACAAATCAATATAAAGTTACATAAAAAAATTAATCTTCACCCAGTCTTTATTTATTTTAAAATATTTAAACACAATTGAGCATATGCAGAATTAAGATCACTTAAGTTTCTTCCATGCACAGTGGAAGGGAAGTGAGCAGACCCATGATAGCAATTTTTTAATCAAACAGTAAAGCATTAAATCCTTTAAAAATAAAAACTACTGGAACTACTTCAGCAAACTCAAAAGTATAGAATATGTTTGTTAAGAATGTCAAAGGAATGTCCATCAGACTCATAAACACAGATCACATTAAAATTCAAATACTTACTTATTTGCAACATTATATTTTCTTGATATCAGTGGTAAGCTTTCAAAATTATATTAGTTTATCGCACAAGCACATTGCTCTTCTATTAAAACCACAAAGATGAAAAAAGTGACACATTTTCTAAAGTTATTTTAGTTTTTAATCACAGCTCTGAAAATAGTAAGCACCTACTTTTTTTTTTTTTTTTAATGTAACATTGAATCTAAGGTACCTGTACGTGGAAGCTGTTTAAACAGTTGTAAATCCAATGCTGTTTGCAACTAAATCTACTCCTATAGTTATAATATGCTTAGGAGTAACATTTTAAGTGTTACTCATTAATATATTTCAATATGATGCTATATGTCAGCATTTAAATATTTCCAGCGAACTAAACACTGACATTTAATTTCTGTATACAAATGATGAGCTATAAATATCAAACTGAATTATTACAATTTTCACTCAAAAGTGGTGGAAATCTAAAGGTCTCTAATTAAGATGTGGAGGGTTTTCCCCTCTTCTGTTTAAAAAGAAAACTTTTATGAAATGTACACAGAACTACACTATTGTTACTCCACTCAGGTGTTCTTACTTGCCATTATTAAGCTTAGTTCATTTAATTATTACACTATTTGGCCTCCACTATTAGCAGGAATGATACCATGGAGCATTCATCTTCATCTAAGAACTTTATGGAGTTGAAAAGCTTTACAAAAATAATAGCAGGCAGAATATAAACAAGAAAAACTCATTAGCATATACCTTTTGTGATCTGATGACTTGACAAATAACTATTTAAAAACAACTAGTTTGAGGGATGATTTGAAGCTTGTTAGTATAACGCAAAAAGAGCAATTACAATAATTATAGGTTTCTCTATATGATTTAACACATGCGCATGGTGGGAGCTAATGATGTGATCTTGAAATACCATTAAGAGAAAATTTTGCCACTTCTGTTTTCAATTTCATTTGCAAAAATTTCTTCTTTGTCATTTCCATACAGCTTTAATGTATGATATTTCATCAAATAATTGTTTAATAAAATCTCAGTGACATGAAAATGTACAGTAAGTAATGCTGAAAATCACATTTAGAAAGTGGCACTACACTTAACCTCCTTCAGGTAATATATACATCTTAAAATACCATGCATACCTAGTGAAACATACAAACAATGTCTTCGGATATTTCATTGTTTTTTATGTGAAACTGGTATAGTCAGTGACAGATTATATTATAAATATTAAAATTCCTATGCTGTTGCTGAATCTTTAAAGTATTTTAGATGCAAATCAAGTACATCAAAAAGCAAGATTTATGTAAAAATCCCTAAAAAGTGGTATAGTACATTATCAAATATTAGCTTATATTAAAATTCAATTATCATTTGACATTGTCCATTTTGCTGTTATTTTAGTATTTTTTTTAAATGTATAGTTTAT